>NC_092042.1:40223241-41504136 GCF_003086295.3 Arachis hypogaea | reverse complement strand
AATCCTCTTCTCCTTCCATGCAGCTAAGCAAGGTTTCACCGTTGTCAGTGGCTACCTCCCATCTCTCAGTGAAAGCGATTGCATATGCTCTGTCACAGCATAGCGGAATTCATCTGTCGGTTCTCAATCAGGCCGGAATAGAATCCAGTGATTCTTTTGCGTCTGTCACTAACGCCCCGCCCTCAGGAGTTTGAAGCACGTCACAGTCATTCAGTCATTGAATCCTACTCAGAATACCACAGACAAGGTTAGACCTTCCGGATTCTCTTGAATGCTGCCATCAGTTCTCGCCTATACCACGAAGACTCTGATCTCACGGAATGGTTGGCTCGTTTGTCAGACGAGCACTCGGTTGTCAGGCGATCAACCATGCATCGTGCAATCAGGAATCCAAGAGATATTCACTAGAGCCTTGATCGCTTGTAGAACAAGAGTGGTTGTCAGTCACTTTGTTCATGGGTGAGAATGATGATGAGTGTCACAGATCATCACATTCATCAAGTTGAAGAACAAGTGATATCTGGAACAAGAACAAGCGGAATTGAATGGAAGAACAATAGTAATTGCATTAATACTCGAGGTACAGCAGAGCTCCACACCTTAATCTATGGTGTGTAGAAACTCCACCGTTGAAAAAACATAAGCATAAGGTCTAGGCATGGCCGAATGGCCAGCCTCCCAATGATCTAAGATAGCATAAAATGAAATAGCTACCAAAGGTCTCTAATACAATAGCAAAAGGTCCTACTTATAAGAACTAGTAGCCTAAGGTGTACAGAAATGAGTAAATGACATAAAAATCCACTTCCGGGCCCACTTGGTGTGTGCTTGGGCTGAGCATTGAAGCATTTTCGTGCAGAGACTCTTCTTGGAGTTAAACGCCAGCTTTCATGCCAGTTTGGGCGTTTAACTCCCATTTGGGTGCCAGTTCCAGCGTTTAACGCTGGGATTTCTGAGGTGACTTTGAACGCCGGTTTGGGCCATCAAATCTTAGGCAAAGTATGACTATCATATATTGCTGGAAAGCCCAGGATGTCTACTTTCCAACGCCGTTGAGAGCGCGCCAATTGGGCTTCTGTAGCTCCAGAAAATCCACTTCGAGTGCAGGGAGGTCAGAATCCAACAGCATCTGCAGTCCTTTTTGGCCTCTGAATCAGATTTTTGCTCAGGTCCCTCAATTTCAGCCAGAAAATACCTGAAATCACAGAAAAATACACAAACTCATAGTAAAGTCCAGAAAAGTGAATTTAACTAAAAACTAATAAAAATATACTAAAACTAACTAGATCATACCAAAAACATACTAAAAACAATGCCAAAAAGTATACAAATTATCCGCTCATCACAACACCAAACTTAAATTGTTGCTTGTCCCCAAGCAACTGAAAATCAAACAAGATAAAAAGAAGAGAATATGCAATGAACTCCAAAAACATCTGTGAAGATCAGTATTAATTAGATGAGCGGGCTTTTACTTTTTGCCTCTGAATAGTTTTGGCATCTCACTCTATCCTTTGAAATTCAGAATGGTTGGCTTCTTTAGGAACTCAGAGTCCAGATAGTGTTAATGATTCTCCTAGTAAAGTATGATGATTCTTTGAGCAAAGCTACTTATTGAGTCTTGGCTGTGGCCCAAAGCACTCTGTCTTCCAGTATTACCACCGGATACATACATGCCACAGACACATAATTGGGTGAACCTTTCAGATTGTGACTCAGCTTTGCTAAAGTCCCCAATTAGAGGTGTCCAGGGTTCTTAAGCACACTCTTATTTGCCTTGGATCACAACTCTTTATTTCTCTCTTTTTTTTTTGTTTTTCTTTTTCCCTTTTTTTTCGATTTTTTTTTGAATAGAATTGCTTTTTCTTGCTTCAAGAATCATTTTAATGATTTTCAATCCTCAGTAACATGTCTCCTTTTTCATCATTCTTTCAAGAGCCAACATTCATAAACCACAAATTCAAGATACATATGCACTGTTTAAGCATACATTCAGAGAACAAAATATTACCACCACATCAAAATAATTAAACTGTTATAAAATTCAAAATTCATGCAATTCTTCTTTTTCAATTAAGCACATTTTATTCAAGAAGGTGATGGATTCATAGGACATTCATAACTTAAGGCATAGACACTAAGACACTAATGATCACAAGACACAAACATGGATAAACATAAGCACTAAAAATTCGAAAAACAGAAGAACAAATAACAAGGAAATCAAAGAACGGGTCCACCTTAGTGATGGCGGCTCTTTCTTGCTCTTGAAGATCCTATGGAGTGTTTGAGCTCCTCAATGTCTCTTCCTTGTCTTTGTTGCTCCTCCCTCATGATTCTTTGATCTTCTCTAATTTCATGAAGGATGATGGAGTGTTCTTGATGCTCCACCCTTAGTTGTCCCATGTTGGAACTCAACTCTCCTAGGAGGTATTTAGTTGCTCCCAATAGTCTTGTGGAGGAAAGTGCATCCTTGAGGAATCTCAGGGTCTCATGATGAGTGGGTCTCTTGTGTACTCCATCTATGTCAACTCCAACTGAATAACAGAGGTGACAAATAGATGAGGAAAGGCTAACCTTGCCAAGGTGAGGTCTTGTCCGCCACCTTATAGAGTTCTTGGGCTATAACCTCATGAACCTCTATTTCTTCTCCAATCATGATGCTATGGATCATGATAGCCCGATCTATGGTAACTTCGGACCGGTTGCTAGTGGGAATGATTGAGCGTTGTATGAACTCTAACCATCCTCTAGCCACGGGCTTGAGGTCATGCCTTCTCAATTGGACCGGCTTTCCCCTTGAATCTTGCTTCCATTGTGCGCCCTCTTCACATATGACTGTGAGGACTTGGTCCAACCTTTGATCAAAGTTGACCCTTCTAGTGTAAGGATGCTCATCTTCTTGCATCATAGGCAAGTTGAACGCCACCCTCACACTCTCCGGACTAAAATCCAAGTATTTCCCCCGAACCATAGTGAGATAGTTCTTTGGATTCGGGTTCACACTTTGGTCATGGTTCTTGGTGATCCATGCATTGGCATAGAACTCTTGAACCATCAAGATTACGACTTGTTGAATGGGGTTGGTAAGAACTTCCCAACCTCTTCTTCGGATCTCATGTCGGATCTCCGGATATTCACCCTTTTTGAGTGAAAAGGGGACCTCGGGGATCACCTTCTTCAAGGCCACAACTTCATAGAAGTGGTCTTGATGCACCCTTGAGAGGAATCTATCCATCTCCCATGACTCGGAGGTGGAAGCTTTTGCCTTCCCTTTCCTCTTTCTAGAGGTTTCTCCGGCCTTGGATGCCATAATGGTTATGGAAAAACGAAAAAAGCAACGCTTTTACCACACCAAACTTAAAATGTTTGCTCGTCCTCGAGCAAAAGAAGAAAGAAGAGAGTAGAAGAAGAAGAAATGAGGAAGAGGGAGATGGTGGTGTGTTCGGCCAAAGAGGGGGAGAAGTGGTGTTTAGGTTGTGTGAAAATGAAGGGTTGAAGAAGGGTATGTATAGGAGAGAGGGGGGTAAAGGTTCGGCCATTATGGGTGGGTTTGGGAGGGAAAGTGGTTTGAATTTGAAGGGTGAGGTTGGTGGGGATTTATGAAGGGTGGATGTGAGTGGTGAAGAGAAAGATGGGATTTGATAGGTGAAGGGTTTTTGGGGAAGAGGTGTTGAGGTGATTGGTGAATGGGGGAAGAAGAGAGAGAATGATGGTAGGGTAGGTGGGGATCCTGTGGGGTCCACAGATCCTGTGGTGTCAAGGAAAAGTCATCCCTGCACCAAATGGCATCAAAATTCACGTTTTGAGCCATTTCTGGCGTTAAACGCCGGGCTGGTGCCCATTCCTGGCGTTTAACGCCAGGTTCTTGCGCTTTTCTGGCGTTTAACGCCAGTCTGGTGCCCCTTTCTGGCGTTAAACGCCCAGAATGGTGCCAGACTGGGCGTTAAACGCCCAACTGCTAGGCTTACTGGCGTTTGAACGCCAGCAGCATCTTCCTCCAGGGTGTGCTGTTTTTCTTCCTGTTTTTCATTCTGTTTTTGCTTTTTTCATTGTTTTTGTGACTTCTTATGATCATCAACCTACAAAAAAGATAAAATAACAAAAGAAAATAATTAAGTATAAAACATTGGGTTGCCTCCCAACAAGCGCTTCTTTAATGTCATTAGCTTGACAGAGGGCTTCTCATGGAGCCTCAGAAATACTCAGAACCGTGTTGGAACCTCCCAACACCAAACTTAGAGTTTGAATGTGGGGGTTCAACACCAAACTTAGAGTTTGGTTGTGGCCTCCCAACACCAAACTTAGAGTTTGACTGTGGGGGCTCTGTTTGGCTCTGCTTTGAGAGAAGCTCTTCATGCTTCCTCTCCATGATGACAGAGGGATATCCTTGGGCCTTAAACACCAAGGATTCTTCATTTACTTGAATGATCAACTCTCCTCTATCAACATCAATCACAGCCTTTGCTGTGGCTAGGAAGGGTCTGCCAAGGATGATGGATTCATCCATGCACTTCCCAGTCTCTAGGACTATGAAATCAGTAGGGATGTAATGGTCTTCAACTTTTACCAGAACATCCTCTACAAGTCCATAGGCTTGTTTTCTTGAGTTGTCTGCCATCTCTAGTGAGATTTTTGCAGCTTGCACCTCAAAGATCCCTAACTTCTCCATTACAGAGAGGGGCATGAGGTTTACACTTGACCCTAAGTCACACAAGGCCTTCTTGAAGGTCATGGTGCCTATGGTACAAGGTATTGAAAACTTCCCAGGATCCTGTCTCTTTTGAGGCAGTTTCTGCCTAGACAAGTCATCCAGTTCTTTGGTGAGCAAAGGGGATTCATCCTCCCAAGTCTCATTTCCAAATAACTTGTCATTTAACTTCATGATTGCTCCAAGGTATTTAGCAACTTGCTCTTCAGTGACATACTCATCCTCTTCAGAGGAAGAATACTCATCAGAGCTCATGAATGGCAGGAGTAAGTCCAATGGAATCTCTATGGTCTCAGTTTGAGCCTCAGATTCCCAAGGTTCCTCATTGGGGAACTCATTGGGGGCCAGTGGACGTCCAGTGAGGTCTTCCTCAGTGGCGTTCACTGCCTCTTCTTCCTCCCAGGATTCGGCCAAATTGATGGCTTTGCATTCTCCTTTTGGATTTTCTTCTGTATTGCTTGGGAGAGTACTAGGAGGGAGTTCAGTAATTTTCTTGCTCAGCTGACCCACTTGTCCTTCCAAATTCCTAATGGAGGACCTAGTTTCAGTCATGAAACTTTGAGTGGTTTTGATTAGATCAGAGACCATGGTTGCTAAGTCAGAGTTATTCTGCTTAGAACTCTCTGTCTGTTGCTGAGAAGATGATGGAAAAGGCTTGCTATTGCTAAACCTGTTTCTTCCACCATTATTGTTATTGAAACCTTGTTGAGGTCTCTGTTGATCCTTCCATGAAAGATTTGGATGATTCCTCCATGAAGGATTATAGGTGTTTCCATAGGGTTCTCCCATGTAATTCACCTCTTTCATTGAAGGGTTCTCAGGATCATAAGCTTCTTCCTCAGATGAAGCTTCCTTAGTACTGCTTGGTGCATTTTGCATTCCAGACAGACTTTGAGAAATCATATTGACTTGTTGGGTCAATATTTTGTTCTGAGCCAGTATGGCATTCAGAGTGTCAATCTCAAGAACTCCTTTCTTCTGACTAGTCCCATTGCTCACAGGATTTCTTTCAGAAGTATACATGAATTGGTTATTTGCAACCATTTCAATCAGCTCTTGAGCCTCAGTAGGCGTCTTCTTCAAATGAAGAGATCCTCCAGAAGAGCTATCCAAGGACATCTTGGACAGTTCAGAGAGACCATCATAGAAAATACCTATGATGCTCCATTCAGAAAGCATGTCAGTGGGACACTTTCTGATCAATTGTTTGTATCTTTCCCAAGCTTCATAGAGGGATTCTCCTTCCTTCTGTCTGAAGGTTTGGACTTCCACTCTAAGCTTACTCAATTTTTGAGGTGGAAAGAACTTTGCCAAGAAGGCATTGACTAGCTTTTCCCAAGAGTCCAGGCTTTCTTTAGGTTGAGAGTCCAACCATGTCCTAGCTCTGTCTCTTATAGCAAAAGGGAATAGCATAAGTCTGTAGACCTCAGGGTCAACCCCATTAGTCTTGACAGTGTCACAGATTTGCAAGAACTCAGCTAAGAACTGATGAGGATCTTCCAATGGAAGTCCATGGAACTTGCAATTCTGTTGCATTAGAGAAACTAATTGAGGCTTAAGCTCAAAATTGTTTGCTCCAATGGCAGGGATAGAGATGCTTCTCCCATAGAAGTCGGGAGTAGGTGCAGTAAAGTCACCCAGCACCTTCCTTGCATTGTTGGCATTGTTGTTGTGTTCGGCTGCCATTTGTTCTTCTTCCTTGAAGAATTCGTTCAGGTTCTCTAGAGAGAGTTGTGCTTTGGCTTCTCTTAGCTTTCTCTTCAAGGTCCTTTCAGGTTCAGGATCAGCCTCAACAAGAATGCCTTTGTCTTTGCTCCTGCTCATAAGAAAGAGAAGGGAACAAGAAAATGTGGAATCCTCTATGTCACAGTATAGAGATTCCTTTAGGTGTCAGAGGAAAAGAAGAGTAGAAGACAGAAGTAGAAAATTCGAACTTATCAGAGAAGATGGAGTTCGAATTTTGCATTAAGGAATAGTATTAGTCCATAAATGGAAGGATGTGAGAAGGAGGGAAGTAATTTTCGAAAATTAAGTGAAAAATTTTGAAAACATTTTTGAAAAACATTACTTAATTTTCGAAAATGAAAATGGAAAAGAAATCAAGTGATTTTTGAAAAAGATTTTGAAATTAGAAATCAAAAGGATTTGATTGAAAACTATTTTGAAAAAGATGTGGTTAAGAAGATATGATTGATTTTAAAAAATGTGATTGAGAGGATATGATTTGAAAAACATTTTTAAAAAGATTTGATTTGAAAATTAAAAACTTGACTAACAAGAAAAGATATGATTCAAACATTAAACCTTTCTCAACAGAAAAGGCAACATACTTGAAATGTTGAATCAAATCATTAATTGATAGTAAGTATCTTAAAAATGGAAAGAAATTGGTTTTGAAAAAGATTTGATTGGAAAATTGATTTGAAAAAGATTTGATTTTGAAAAGATGTTGAAAACTTAAAAAAATTGATTTGAAAACAAAATCTTCCCCCTTTAGCCATCCTGGCGTTAAACGCCCAGAATGGTGCACATTCTGGCGTTTAACGCCCAAAATGCTACCCTTTTGGGCGTTAAACGCCCAACCAGGTACCCTGGCTGGCGTTTAAACGCCAGTCTATCCTTCTTCACTGGGCGTTTTGAACGCCCAGCTTTTTCTGTGCAATTCCTCTGCTGTATGTTCTGAGTCTTCAATTCTCTGTATTATTGACTTGAAAAGACACAAATTAAAAATATTTTTTGGATTTTTGATAATAGGAAAAATCAAAATGCAACAAGAATCAAATAACAATGCATGCAAGACACCAAACTTAGCAGTTTGTATACTACTGACACTAACAAAATGAAAATGCATATGAGACACACAAAACAATCAAGTCAATTGAATTCAAAGATCAGAGCAAGTAAATCATCAAGAACATCTTGAAGATCACTAAGATACATGAATGAATACATGCAATTGACACCAAACTTATGATGAGACTAGTGTCTCAATAAGAAACAACAATATTTTTGGTTTTTATGATTTTGTAAAAATTTTTTTTTTGTGTTTTTCGAAAATTAAATGGAAAAAGATATCAAAATTCTTAATGAGAATTCCAGGAATCAGTGCAATGTTAGTCTAAGACTCCGGTCCAGGAATTAGACATGGCTTCACAGCCAGCCAAGCTTTCAGAGAAAGCTTCGGTCCAAAACACTAGACATGGCCAAAAGCCAGCCAAGCCTTAGCAGATCACTGCTCCAAAAGCAAGATTGATAAGAAATCAACAAGCTCTTGTGATGATAAGTTGAAACCTCGGTCCAATGAAATTAGACATGGCTTCTCAGCCAGCCAGATTTCAACAAATCACCATGAAACTCTAGAATTCATCTTCAAGAATTTCGAAAAAAAATAAATACCTAATCTAAGCAACAAGATGAACCGTCAGTTGTCCAGCCTGAACAATCTCTGGCAATAACGCCAAAAATTTGGTGTTGTTGCCGGATCTTGGCACTGATGTTACCAAAAGCTTGCTCAAAACTTGAACAATCCCCGGCAACGGCGCCAAAAACTTGGTGCGCGAAATTGTGAACAATACTTTTTCACAACTCTCATAATCCCCGGTAATGGCTCCAAAAACGTGGTAGCTCAATACCATGGCATTACACAACTTCGCACAACTAACCAGCAAGTGCACTGGGTCGTCCGAGTAATAAACCTTACGCGAGTAAGGGTCGATCCCACGGAGATTGTTAGTATTGAAGCAAGCTATGGTCATCTTGTAAATCTTAGTCAGGCAAACTCAAATGTATATGATGATGAACGAAAATAACATAAAAGATAAAGATAGAGATACTTATGTAATTCATTGGTAGGAACTTCAGATAAGCGCATGAAGATGCCTTCCCTTCCGTCTCTCTGCTTTCCTACTGTCTTCATCCAATCCTTCTTACTCCTTTCCATGGCAAGCTTAAGCAAGGGTTTCACCGTTGTCAGTGGCTACCTCCCATCCTCTCAGTGAAAGCGATTGCATATGCTCTGTCACAGCATAGCGGAATTCATCTGTCGGTTCTCAATCAGGCCGGAATAGAATCCAGTGATTCTTTTGCGTCTGTCACTAACGCCCCGCCCTCAGGAGTTTGAAGCACGTCACAGTCATTCAGTCATTGAATCCTACTCAGAATACCACAGACAAGGTTAGACCTTCCGGATTCTCTTGAATGCTGCCATCAGTTCTCGCCTATACCACGAAGACTCTGATCTCACGGAATGGTTGGCTCGTTTGTCAGACGAGCACTCGGTTGTCAGGCGATCAACCATGCATCGTGCAATCAGGAATCCAAGAGATATTCACTAGAGCCTTGATCGCTTGTAGAACAAGAGTGGTTGTCAGTCACTTTGTTCATGGGTGAGAATGATGATGAGTGTCACAGATCATCACATTCATCAAGTTGAAGAACAAGTGATATCTTGGAACAAGAACAAGCGGAATTGAATGGAAGAACAATAGTAATTGCATTAATACTCGAGGTACAGCAGAGCTCCACACCTTAATCTATGGTGTGTAGAAACTCCACCGTTGAAAATACATAAGCATAAGGTCTAGGCATGGCCGAATGGCCAGCCTCCCAATGATCTAAGATAGCATAAAAATGAAAATAGCTACCAAAAGTCTCTAATACAATAGCAAAAGGTCCTACTTATAAGAACTAGTAGCCTAAGGTGTACAGAAATGAGTAAATGACATAAAAATCCACTTCCGGGCCCACTTGGTGTGTGCTTGGGCTGAGCATTGAAGCATTTTTCGTGCAGAGACTCTTCTTGGAGTTAAACGCCAGCTTTCATGCCAGTTTGGGCGTTTAACTCCCATTTGGGTGCCAGTTCCAGCGTTTAACGCTGGGATTTCTTGAGGTGACTTTGAACGCCGGTTTGGGCCATCAAATCTTGGGCAAAGTATGGACTATCATATATTGCTGGAAAGCCCAGGATGTCTACTTTCCAACGCCGTTGAGAGCGCGCCAATTGGGTTTCTGTAGCTCCAGAAAATCCACTTCGAGTGCAGGGAGGTCAGAATCCAACAGCATCTGCAGTCCTTTTTGGCCTCTGAATCAGATTTTTGCTCAGGTCCCTCAATTTCAGCCAGAAAATACCTGAAATCACAGAAAAACACACAAACTCATAGTAAAGTCCAGAAAAGTGAATTTTAACTAAAAACTAATAAAAATATACTAAAAACTAACTAGATCATACCAAAAACATACTAAAAACAATGCCAAAAAGTATACAAATTATCCGCTCATCAAACATCAGTGCCAAGATCCGGCAACAACACCAAGTTTTTGGCGTTATTGCCCGGGATTGTTCTAGTTTGGACAACTGACGGTTCATCTTGTTGCTTAGATTAGGTATTTATTTTTTTTCGAAATTCTTGAAGATGAATTCTAGAGTTTCATGATGATTTGTTGAAATCTGGCTGGCTGAGAAGCCATGTCTAATCTCATTGGACCGAGGTTTCAACTTATCACCACAAGAGCTTGTTGATTTTTTATCAATCTTACTTTTGGAGCAGTGATCTGCTAAGGCTTGGCTGGCCTTTGGCCATGTCTAGTGTTTTGGACCGAAGCTTTCTTTGAAAGCTTGGCTGGCTGTGAAGCCATGTCTAATTCCTGGACCGGAGTCTTAGACTAGCATTGCACTGATTCCTGGAATTCTCATTAAGAATTTTGATGCCTTTTTCCACTTAATTTTCGAAAAACACAAAAAAATTTAAAAAAATCATAAAATCCAAAAATTTCTTGTTTGAGTTTAGTGTCTCATCTTAAGTTTGGTGTCAATTGCATGCATTCATTCATGTATCTTGGTGATCTTCAAGATGTTCTTGATGATTTACTTGCTCTGATCTTTGAATTCAATTGACTTGAGTGTTTTGTGTGTCTCATATGCATTTTCCTTTTGTTAGTGTCAGTAGTATACAAACTGCTAAGTTTGGTGTCTTGCATACATTGTTATTTGATTCTTGTTGCATTTTGGTTTTTCCTTATTATTAAAAATCCAGAAATATTTTAATTTGTGTCTTCTCAAGTCAATAATACAGAGAATTGAAGATTCAGAACATACAGCAGAGGAATTGCACAGAAAAAGCTGGGCGTTCAAAACGCCCAGTGAAGAAGGACAGACTGGCGTTTAAACGCCAGCCAGGGTACCTGGTTGGGCGTTTAACGCCCAAAGAGGTATTATTTTGGGCGTTAAATGCCAGAATGTGCACCATTCTGGGCGTTTAACGCCAGGATGGCACAAGGGGGAAGATTCTGTTTTTCAATGCACTTTTTTTTCAAGTTTTCAAAATCTTTTCAAAATCAAATCTTTTTCAAATCAATTTTTCAATCAAATCTTTTTCAAAATCAATTTCTTTCCTTTTTCAAAGATACTTGCTACCAATTAATGATTTGATTCAACATTTCAAGTATGTTGCCTTTTCTGTTGAGAAAGGTTTAATGTTTGAATCATATCTTTTCTTGTTAGTCAAGTTTTTAATTTTCAAAATCAAATCTTTTTAAAATGTTTTTCAAATCATATCTTCTCAATCACATCTTTTTAAAAACCAATCATATCTTCTTAACCACATCTTTTTCAAAATAGTTTTCAATCAAATCTTTGTGATTTCTAATTTCAAAATCTTTTCCAAAAATCACTTGATTTCTTTTCCATTTTTTTTTATTTTCAAAAATTAAGTAATGTTTTTCAAAATATTTTTCAAAATTTCTCACTTAATTTTCGAAAATCACTTCCCTCCTTCTCACATCCTTCTATTTATGGACTAACACTATCCCTTAATGCAAAATTCGAACTTCATCCCCTTTGTTAAGTTCGAATTTTCTACTTCTGTCTTCTACTCTTCTTTTCCTCTGACACCTAAAGGAATCTCTATACTGTAACATAGAGGATTCCATATTTTCTTGTTCTCTTCTCTTTCTTATGAGCAGGAGCAAAGACAAAGGCATTCTTGTTGAGGCTGATCCTGAACCTGAAAGGACCTTGAAGAGAAAGCTCAGAGAAGCCAAGGCACAACTCTCTTTAGAGCACCTGACCGAATTCTTCAAAGAAGAAGAACACATGGCAGCCGAAAACAACAACAATGCCAACAATGCAAGGAAGGTGCTGGGTGACTTTACTGTACCTACTCCCGACTTCTATGGGAGAAGCATCTCTATCCCTGCCATTGGAGCAAACAACTTTGAGCTTAAGCCTCAATTAGTTTCTCTAATGCAACAGAATTGCAAGTTCCATGGACTTCCATTGGAAGATCCTCATCAGTTTTTAGCTGAGTTCTTGCAAATCTGTGACACTGTCAAGACTAATAGGGTTGACCCTGAGGTCTACAGACTAATGCTATTCCCTTTTGCTGTGAGAGACAGAGCTAGAACATGGTTGGATTCTCAACCTAAAGAAAGCCTGGACTCTTGGGAAAAGCTAGTCAATGCCTTCTTGGCAAAGTTCTTTCCACCTCAAAAATTGAGTAAGCTTAGAGTGAAAGTCCAAACCTTCAGACAGAAGGAAGGAGAATCCCTCTATGAAGCCTGGGAAAGATACAAACAATTGATCAGAAAGTGTCCCTCTGACATGCTTTCTGAATGGAGCATCATAGGTATTTTCTATGATGGTCTCTCTGAACTATCCAAGATGTCTTTGGATAGCTCTTCTGGAGGATCTCTTCATCTGAAGAAGACGCCTACTGAAGCTCAAGAACTGATTGAAATGGTTGCAAATAACCAATTCATGTACACTTCTGAAAGAAATCCTGTGAACAATGGGACTAGTCAGAAGAAAGGAGTTCTTGAGATTGACACTCTGAACGCCATATTGGCTCAGAATAAAATATTGACTCAACAAGTCAATATGATTTCCCAAAGTCTGTCTGGAATGCAAAATGCACCAAGCAGTACTAAGGAAGCTTCATCTGAGGAAGAAGCTTATGATCCTGAGAACCCTTCAATGGAAGAGGTGAATTACATGGGAGAACCCTATGGAAACACCTACAATCCTTCATGGAGGAATCATCCAAATCTTTCATGGAAGGATCAACAGAGACCTCAACAAGGTTTCAATAACAATAATGGTGGAAGAAACAGGTTTAGCAATAGCAAGCCTTTTCCATCATCTTCTCAACAACAGACAGAGAGCTCTAAGCAGAATACCTCTGACTTAGCAACCATGGTCTCTGATCTAATCAAAACCACTCAAAGTTTCATGACTGAAACAAGGTCCTCCATTAGGAATTTGGAAGGACAAGTGGGTCAGCTGAGCAAGAAAATCACTGAACTCCCTCCCAGTACTCTCCCAAGCAATACAGAAGAAAATCCAAAAGGAGAGTGCAAGGCCATCAATATGGCCGAATTCTGGGAGGAAGAAGAGGCAGTGAACGCCACTGAGGAAGACCTCAATGGACGTCCACTGACCTCCAATGAGTTCCCCAATGAGGAGCCATGGGAATCTGAGGCTCAAAATGAGACCATAGAGATTCCACTGGACTTACTTCTGCCATTCATGAGCTCTGATGAATATTCTTCCTCTGAAGAGGATGAGTATGTCACTGAAGAGCAAGTTGCTAAATACCTTGGAGCAATCATGAAGCTGAATGACAAGTTATTTGGAAATGAGACTTGGGAGGAAGAACCTCCTTTGCTCACCAAAGAACTAAAAGACTTGTCTAGGCAGAAATTGCCTCAAAAGAGACAGGACCCTGGGAAGTTTTCTATACCTTGTACCATAGGCACCATGACCTTCAAGAAGGCCTTGTGTGACTTAGGGTCAAGTGTAAACCTCATGCCCTTCTCTGTAATGGAGAAATTAGGGATCTTTGAGGTGCAAGCTGCAAAAATCTCACTAGAGATGGCAGACAATTCACGAAAACAAGCCTATGGACTTGTAGAGGATGTTCTGGTTAAAGTGGAAGACCACTACATCCCTACTGATTTCATAGTCCTAGAGACTGGGAAGTGCATGGATGAATCCATCATCCTTGGCAGACCCTTCCTAGCCACAGCAAAGGCTGTGATTGATGTTGATAGAGGAGAGTTGATCATTCAAGTGAATGAAGAATCCTTGGTGTTTAAGGCCCAAGGATATCCCTCTGTCATTATGGAGAGGAAGCATGAAGAGCTTCTCTCAAAACAGAGCCAAACAGAGCCCCCACAGTCAAACTCTAAGTTTGGTGTTGGGAGGCCACAACCAAACTCTAAGTTTGGTGTTGAACCCCCACATTCAAACTCTAAGTTTGGTGTTGGGAGGTTCCAACACGGTTCTGAGTATCTGTGAGGCTCCATGAGAGTCCTCTGTCAAGCTAATGACAATAAAGAAGCGCTTGTTGGGAGGCAACCCAATGTTTTATAATTAACTATTTTCTTTTGTTATTTTATGTCTTTTGTAGGTTGATGATCATAAGAAGTCACAAAATCCATGAAAAAAGCAAAAGCAGAATGAAAAACAGGAAGAAAAACAGCACACCCTGGAGGACGCACCCACTGGCGTTTAAACGCCAGTGAGGTTAGCTGTTGGGCGTTTAACGCCCAGTCTGGCACCATTCTGGGCGTTTAACGCCAGAAAGAGGCACCAGACTGGCGTTAAACGCCAGAGAAGGGCAAGATGCTGGCGTTAAATGCCAGAAATGGGCACCAGCCCGGCGTTTAACGCCAGAAATGGCACAAAACGTGATTTTGCATGCCATTTGGTGCAGGGATGACTTTTCCTTGACACCTCAGGATCTGTGGACCCCACAGGATCCCCACCTACCCTACCACTCTCTCTCTTCTTCACCAATCACCTCAACACCTCTTCCCCAAAAAAACCCTTACATATCAAATCCCATCTTTCTCTTCACCACTCACATCCATCCTTCATAAAACCCCACCTACCCCACCATTCAAATTCAAACCACTTTCCCACCCAAACCCACCCTCAAATGGCTGAACATCCCTCTCTCTCTCTCCTATATAAACCCTCCTTCACTCCTTCATTTTCACACAACATACACACCACTTCTCCCCTTCTTGGCCGAAAATTAAAGCCACTCCCTTTCTCCTCATTTCTTCTTCTTCTACTCTCTTCTTTCTTCTTTTGCTCGAGGACGAGCAAACATTTTAAGTTTGGTGTGGTAAAAGCATTGCTTTTTGTTTTTCCATAACCATTTATGGCATCCAAGGCCGGAGAAACCTCTAGAAAGAGGAAAGGGAAGGCAAAAGCTTCCACCTCCGAGTCATGGGAGATGGAGAGATTCATCTCAAGGGTGCATCAAGACCATTTCTATGAAGCTGTGGCCTTGAAGAAGGTGATCCCCGAGGTCCCTTTTTCACTCAAAAAGGGTGAATATCCGGAAATCCGACATGAGATCCGAAGAAGAGGTTGGGAAGTTCTTACCAACCCCATTCAACAAGTCGGAAGCTTGATGTTCAAGAGTTCTATGCCAATGCATGGATCACCAAGAACCATGACCAAAGTGTGAACCCGAATCCAAAGAATTATCTTACTATGGTTCGGGGGAAATACTTGGATTTTATTCCGGAAAGTGTGAGGGTGGCGTTCAACTTGCCTAAGATGCAAGGAGATGAACATCCTTACACTAGAAGGGTCAACTTTGATCAAAGGTTGGACCAAGTCCTCACAGTCATATGTGAAGAGGGCGCCCAATGGAAGAGAGATTCAAGAGGAAAGCCGGTTCAATTGAGAAGGCATGACCTCAAACCCGTGGCTAGAGGATGGTTGGAGTTCATCCAACGCTCAATCATTCCCACTAGCAACCGGTCCGAAGTTACCATAGACTGGGCTATCATGATCCATAGCATCATGATTGGAGAAGAAATAGAAGTTCATGAGGTTATAGCCCAAGAACTCTATAAGGTGGCGGACAAGTCCTCTACCTTGGCAAGGTTAGCCTTCCCTCATCTTATTTGTCACCTCTGTTATTCAGTTGGAGTTGACATAGAGGGAGACACCCCCATTGATGAGGACAAGCCCATCACTAAGAAGAGGATGGAGCACACAAGAGATCCCACTCATCATGAGATCCCTGAGATTCCTCAAGGGATGCACTTTCCTCCACAAGACTATTGGGAGCAATTAAACACCTCCCTAGGAGAATTGAGTTCCAATATGGGACAACTATGGGTGGAGCATCAAGAACACTCCATCATCCTCCATGAAATTAGAGAAGATCAAAGAATCATGAGGGAGGAGCAACAAAGACAAAGAAGAGACATTGAGGAGCTCAAGCACTCCATAGGATCTTCAAGAGCAAGAAAGAGCCGCCATCACTAAGGTGGACCCGTTCCTTGATTTCCTTGTTCTTTATTCTTCTGTTTTTCGAATTTTATGCTTATGTTTATCCATGTATGTGTCTTGTGATCATTAGTGTCTTAGTGTCTATGCCTTAAAGTTATGAATGTCCTATGAATCCATCACCTTTCTTAAATAAAAATGTGCTTAATTGATAAAAGAAAGAATTGCATGAATTTTGAATTTTATAACAGTTTAATTATTTTGATGTGGTGGCAATATTTTTGTTCTCTGAATGTATGCTTAAACAGTGCATATGTATCTTGAATTTGTGGTTTATGAATGTTGGCTCTTGAAAGAATGATGAAAAAGGAGACATGTTACTGAGGATCTGAAAAATCAATAAAATGATTCTTGAAGCAAGAAAAAGCATTTCTATTAAAAAAAAATCGAAAAAAAAAGAGAGAAAAAAAATAAAAATAATATAGAGAAATAAGAGTTGTGATCCAAGGCAAATAAGAGTGTGCTTAAGAACCCTGGACACCTCTAATTGGGGACTTTAGCAAAGCTGAGTCACAATCTGAAAAGGTTCACCCAATTATGTGTCTGTGGCATGTATGTATCCGGTGGTAATACTGGAAGACAGAGTGCTTTGGGCCACAGCCAAGACTCAATAAGTAGCTTTGTTCAAGAATCATCATACTTTACTAGGAGAATCATTAACACTATCTGGATTCTAGGTTCCTAAAGAAGCCAACCATTCTGAATTTCAAAGGATAGAGTGAGATGCCAAAACTGTTCAGAGGCAAAAAGCTAAAAGCCCCTTTCATCTAATTAATACTGATCTTCACAGATGTTTTTGGAATTCATTGCATATTCTCTTCTTTTTATCTTATTTGATTTTCAGTTGCTTGGGGACAAGCAACAATTTAAGTTTGGTGTTGTGATGAGCGGATAATTTGTATGCTTTTTGGCATTGCTTTTAGTATGTTTTTGATATGATATAGTTAGTTTTTAGTATATTTTTATTAGTTTTTAGTTAAAATTCACTTTTCTGGACTTTACTATGAGTTTGTGTGTTTTTCTGTGATTTCAGGTATTTTCTGGCTGAAATTGAGGGACCTGAGCAAAAATCTGATTCTGAGACCAAAAAGGACTGCAGATGCTGTTGGATTCTGACCTCCCTGCACTCGAAGTAGATTTTCTGGAGCTACAGAAGCCCAATTGGCGCGCTCTCAACGGCGTTGGAAAGTAGACATCCTGGGCTTTCCAGCAATATATGATAGTCCATACTTTGCCCAAGATTTGATGGCCCAAACCGGCGTTCAAAGTCACCCTCAGGAATCCCAGCGTTAAACGCTGGAACTGGCACCCAAATGGGAGTTAAACGCCCAAACTGGCACTAAAGCTGGCGTTTAACTCCAAGAAGAGTCTTTGCACGAAATTTGCTTCATTGCTCAGCCCAAGCACACACCAAGTGGGCCCGGAAGTGGATTTTTATGTCATTTACTCATTTCTGTACACCTTAGGCTACTAGTTTTCTATAAGTAGGACCTTTTACTATTGTATCGAGAGTCTTTGGATTGTTTTAGATCCTTTGATCATCTTTGGACATTTAGTTCTTAGATCATTGGGAGGCTGGCCATTCGGCCATGCCTAGACCTTATGCTTATGTATTTTCAACGGTGGAGTTTCTACACACCATAGATTAAGGTGTGGAGCTCTGCTGTACCTCGAGTATTAATGCAATTACTATTGTTCTTCCATTCAATTCCGCTTGTTCTTGTTCTAAGATATCACTTGTTCTTCAACTTGATGAATGTGATGATCCGTGCACTCATCATCATTCTCACCCATGAACAAGGTGACTGACAACCACTCTTGTTCTACAAGCGATCAAGGCTCTAGTGAATATCTCTTGGATTCCTGATTGCACGATGCATGGTTGATCGCCTGACAACTGAGTGCTCGTCTGACAAACGAGCCAACCATTCCGTGAGATCAGAGTCTTCGTGGTATAGGCGAGAACTGATGGCAGCATTCAAGAGAATCCGGAAGGTCTAACCTTGTCTGTGGTATTCTGAGTAGGATTCAATGACTGAATGACTGTGACGTGCTTCAAACTCCTGAAGGCGGGGCGTTAGTGACAGAGGCAAAAGAATCACTGGATTCTATTCCGGCCTGATTGAGAACCGACAGATGAAATCCGCTATGCTGTGACAGAGCATATGCAATCGCTTTCACTGAGAGGATGGGAGGTAGCCACTGACAACGGTGAAACCCTTGCTTAAGCTTGCCATGGAAGGGAGTAAGAAGGATTGGATGAAGACAGTAGGAAAGCAGAGAGACGGAAGGGAAGGCATCTTCATGCGCTTATCTGAAGTTCCTACCAATGAATTACATAAGTATCTCTATCTTTACCTTTGTGTTATTTTCGTTCATCACCATTACCATTTGAGTTTGCCTGACTAAGATTTACAAGATGACCATAGCTTGCTTCAATACTAACAATCTCCGTGGGATCGACCCTTACTCGCGTAAGGTTTATTACTTGGACGACCCAGTGCACTTGCTGGTTAGTTGTGCGAAGTTGTGTAATGCCATGGTATTGAGCTACCAAGTTTTTGGGGTTCATGACCGGGGATTATGAGAGTTGTGAAAAAGTATTGTTCACAATTTCGCGCACCAGTTCGGCTGCCATCTTATTTTCTTGTTCGAAAATTTCAGCAAGGTTGTCTCTGGATTGTTGTAATTTAGCTTCTCTTAGTTTCCTCTTCAGAGTCCTTTCAGGTTCTGGATCAGCTTCAACAAGAATGCCTTTTTCCTTGTTCCTGCTCATATGAAAGAGAAGAGAACAGAAAAAGAAGAAGGATCCTCTATGTCACAGTAAAGAGGTTCCTTATTATTAGTAGAAGAAGAAAGGGGATAAAGAAATGAGAATCCAAACACAAGGGTGAGGATAAGGGCCATGATTTGAGATGAAGAGAAGTGTTAGTAAATGAATGAGTAAATAGAATAATATGAGAGAGGGAAAAATTTTTGAAAATAAATTTTAAAAAGGAGTTAAATGATTTTCGAAAAATAAAGATAAGAAATAAAATTAAAATTAAAATTTAAAATAATTAATTAATTAAAGAAAGAATTTTTGAAAAAGAGGGAGGTATTTTCGAAAATTTGAGAGAGAAAAGTTGTTAGGTGGTTTTGAAAAAGATAAGAAACAAAAAAAAGTCAAATAGTTAGTTGAAAAAGATTTGAAAATCAAATTTGAAAAGATAAGAAGATAAGAAGATAAGATAAGATATTTTGAAATCAAATTTTTTTGAAAAAGATAAAATTTTGAAAAAGATATGATATAAAAGATATGATAAAAAGATATAGTTGAAAAAGATTTAATTTTTAAAATTAAAATTAATTACTTAACTAACAAGAAACTAAAAGATATGATTCTAGAATTTAAAGATTGAGCCTTTCTTAACAAGAAAGTAACAAACTTCAAATTTTTGAATCAATCACATTAATTGTTAGTGTAATTTCGAAAATTATGAAATAAAGAAAAAAAAGATTTTGAAAATCAATTTAAAAGAAATTTTTGAAAATATATAAAAAAAAGAAAAAGATTTGAGTTTTGAAAAAGTTTTGAAAATATAAGATTTTTAAAATTGAAATTTTGACTTGACTAACAAGAAAACAACTTATTTTAAAAAATTTTGACCAAGTCAACCCAAAATTTCAAATTTTTGAGAGAAATAAGGAAAAGATATTTTTTTTGAATTTTTAATTATGAGAGAGAAAAACATAAAAATGACCCAAAACATGAAGATTTTGGATCAAAACACATGATGCATGCAAGAATACTATGAATGTCAAGATGAACACCAAGAACACTTTGAAGATCATGATGAACATCAAGAACATACTTCTGAAAAAATTTTTATGCAAAGAAAAACATGCAAGACACCAAACTTAGAAATCTTTAATGCATGGACACTTTGAATGCAAAAATGCATATGAAAAACAATAAAAGACACAAAACAAGAAAACATAAAGATCAAACAAGAAGACTTACCAATAATAACTTGAAGATCATGAAGAACACCATGAATGCATGAATTTTCGAAAAATAATGCATAAATTTTTAAAAATATGCAATTGACACCAAACTTAAAAATTGACTCAAGACTCAAACAAGAAACACAAAATATTTTTGGTTTTTTATGATTTTATGATTTTTTTCGATTTTTTTATTTTTTCGAAAAACATATAGAAAAAAAGAAAATAAGAAATCCAAAATTTTTAATAAGAATTACATGAATCTTTCAATATTAGCCTAAAGCTCCAATCCAAGGGTTGGGCATGGCTTAATAGCCAGCCAGCTTTAGAAGATATAAATCAGGCATGTAACAACTGATATTCCAATTAACTTGCCTCTATGCTGATGGTTTTGAAGCCTCAATCCAATTGAGTTAGACATGGCTTTACAGCCAGCCAAGCTACAACATACTTTATGAAACACTAGAATTCATTCTTAAAGATTTTGAATAATTTTTCGAAAACAAAGAAAAAATTTTGAAAAATATTTTTGAAAACTTTTTGAAAAGAAAAATAAAAAGAAAATTACTTAATCTGAGCAACAAGACGAACTGTCAGTTGTCCACACTTGAACAATCCCCGGCAACGGCGCCAAAAACTTGGTGCACAAAATTGTGATCATCAACAATGGCGCCAAAAACTTGGTAGCGCTCTCAAACGTGAATCACACTTAGTCACAACTCCGCAGAACTAACCAGCAAGTGCACTGGGTCGTCCAAGTAATACCTTACGTGAGTTAGGGTCGATCCCACGGAGATTGTTGGTATGAAGCAAGCTATGGTCATCTTGTAAATCTCAGTTAGGCGGATAATAAATGTTATGTAGTTTTCGAATATTAATAATAAATAAGCAGAAAATAAAGATAGAGTTACACATGTAATTCAATGGTGGAAATTTCAGATAAGTGTCTGGAGATGCTTGTCCCTGTTGGATCTCTGCTTTCCTACTGCCTTCCTTCAATCATTCTTATTCCTTTCAATTGCAAGCTGTATGTAGGGCATCACCGTTGTCAATGGCTACATCCCATCCTCTCAGTGAAAAAGGTCCAAATGCTCTGTCACAGCACGGCTAATCATCTGTCGGTTCTTGATCATGTTGGAATAGAATCCCTTGATTATTTTGCGTTTGTCATCACGCCCAACAATTGCGAGTTTGAAGCTCGTCATAGTCATTCAATCCCGGAATCCTACTCGGAATACCACAGACAAGGTTAGACTTTCCAGATTCCCATGAATGTCGCCATCAATTCTAGCTTATACCACGAAGATTCTGATTAAGGAATCCAAGAGATATGCGCCCGGTCTAAGGTAGAACGGAAGCGGTTGTCAGTCACGCGTTCATAGGTGAGAATGATGATGAGTGTCACGGATCATCATATTCATCATGTTGAAGTGCAACGAATATCTTAGAATAAGAATAAGTCGAATTGAATAGAAAATAGTAGTAATTGAATTGAAACTTGGGGTACAGCAGAGCTCCACACCCTTAATCTATGGTGTGTAGAAACTCCACCGTTGAAAATACATAAGTGATGAAGGTTCAGGCATGGCTGAATGGCCAGCCCCCAAACGTGATCAATAGTCTCCTAATATGAATAATAAAACCGAGACCAAAGATGTCTAATACACTAGTAAAAAGTTCTATTTATACTAAACTAGCTACTAGGGTTTACAGAAGTAAGTAATTGATGCATAAATCTACTTCCAGGGCCCACTTGGTGTGTGCTTGGGCTGAGCTTAATCTATTCACGAGCTGAGGCTTCTCTTGGAGTTGAACGCCAAGTTGTAACGTGTTTTGGGCGTTCAACTCTGGTTCGTGACGTGTTTTGGCGTTTGACTCCAGAATGCAGCATGGAACTGGCATTGAGCGCCAATTTACGTCATCAGATCTCGAATAAAGTATAAACTATTATATATTTCTGGAAAGATCTGGATGTCTACTTTCCAACGCCGTTGAGAGCGCACCATTTGGAGTTCTGTAGCTCTAGAAAATTCATTTCAAGTGCAGAGAGGTCAGATTCCAACAGCATCAGCAGTCCTTTGTCAGCCTTCTTATCAGAGTTTTGCTCAGGTCCCTCAATTTCAGCCAGAAAATACCTAAAATCACAGAAAAATACACAAACTCATAGTAAAGTCCAGAAATGTGAATTTAGCATAAAAACTAATGAAAACATCTCTAAAAGTAACTAGATCATACTAAAAACTACCTAAAAATAATGCCAAAAAGCGTATAAATTATCAGCTCATCATCCCTCTTCAAACATTTGCATTCTCTTAAGTGCATTGAGCTTAGTTACTTCATGATCACCAACTTCATGCTCACTTACCATGAATTTCTTCTTTCTTGTAGATGATTGAGTTTACTCTTCTCATGCCTTATTGCATGTCTTACTAACTCTTGCATCCTATGCTAAGTGTTGTGAACCATGCTTCTATAGTTGTTTTGATCACATGTGCATCTGTAATGTCTTCAAAGCACACAAATTCTTTTGGGAACTACTCCCCACTTGCATGTATTTCCATGAGTTAATTCTTTGGGTTTAATGTTTTTCCTTTTCCTCTCCCTTATAGGATGGCCACCAAGAAAGGAAAGGAGAAGGCGTCAAGGAAACCAGCCACAAAAAAGGCACCCCAAAAGTCAAACTCCAAGGCGCACCCTACACTAGAAGCCAAACCCCTTTCTAAGAAGGCAAAAACATCCGCTCCTATTGATGAAAAAGAGAAGAGCAATCCGGCAAGGGATTCCTCAAGGTTCCCCAACCGCTTCTGTGAACTTGTGTTCCCTGCAATAGTTGAGAGGAACTATCATGCCGAGCATCTACTCACCCCTCCAGATCACATTGCTCATTGTATTCTGCCCCGCATTGAGCGGCGAAGATGGGAGTTTCTACTAAGAAAACCACAAGAGGCTAACCTCTCATGGGCGGTAGAGTTCTACACCGATTACCACCTCCCTTCTCTTCAGTCGGTATATGTGCGCAAGAAGCAAGTTTCAGTTTTGGAGGAGGCTATTCAGCAAGTGCTTAATGTTTTACTGGTGCCAGAGGATATGGATGGCTACCAAAAATTCTTGCGTTGGTGGATTGAATTTGGGTTTTATTGGACCTCGATTCTTCGAGTCATTGCCGAGCCAGGTTCATTTTGGACCCGAGGCGACTCCGGATGTGGCCCAAGTGCATTGATGCACGCTACCTCACTGTGGAGGCAAGAGCTTGGGCCCATATCCTATCTTACTATGTGATACCTAGCACCCACAAGTCGTCCTTCACGGCGGATGTCGCCCTCCTTGTTTGGTGTATTCTCACGGAGAGGCTGGTGAACATACATCTCCTCATCCAACAAGTAATGGATAGAGTCCATGACAAGGGTAATCTACAATTTCTAGTATTGGTATCTGACTTAGTTGCTGCTGCGGGTATTCCTTGGGAGACCACGGACATGAAGGCTATAATTCCAGCAAAGGGGCGACATAGTCCCAAGCGGGAAATATTTACAGCTTTCCATAGGCACCCCAAGCCTTGACATAGCCCTCCAGCCTACTGTTCCTTCCACCTCATCTGCACCACCACAAAGATCCACTCACCAACTTATTAAGGATCTACATAGGAGGATTGATAGATATGAATGGCGGAACCAACACCGATATTCTTACATAAAGAAGTTTTTGCGTTGTGTTACCCCATCTATGGAGGAACCCAAAATATTCACGTCCACTTCGAACCCAAGTGACGATAGCACTGATGGAGAGGATAGTGTGAGTTTCGGTCCCGATCACCCTTTGCGTATTGCTAGTAGCACGGAGGACCGTGCTAAATTTTAAGTGTGGGGAGGACGTTCGACCGATCTCCATGGGGTAATAATCTCTTCCTCTCAACACCCATGGACTTGAAGTTTCTTTTGTTTGGTTAGTTAGGACATTGCATGTTAGTTAGTTTTTGCTTGTAAATACCTCTTGAATGATAATAGAGCTACTTGGTTAGGATAATAACTTTTTTCTCAAGAAAATGTGTTTTTAGGACATTCTACCAATTTTTGAAAAAAAAATTTGTGACAACTTGCTTGAGGAATGTATTTCGAAACGTGATTGTTGAGTTAAGAACACAAGCTAGTGAGATTTGAGCCCAATGGTGTGGTTACATCTTATAACCACTTATTTTTCTTCTTGTGTTCAATTGTTCTCTTCCTATGATTGCAATCCTTGCTTTGTCTGATTCTATATATCCTTTACTTTGTGTATGAATGCATTTACATGATTGAGACCATCATTCTAAGTCACTTTTCCAAAATGGCCTTAACCTTTTTATCTACCATTACTAACCAACTTTGAGCCCATGATAAACCCCTTTTGTTCTTCAATTTAGCACATCAACACCCCTAAGTGAAAAACAATGAATGTCCCTGAATTTGGATCCTTGATTAGCTTAGGTAAGTGAGGGTGTGTACTATTCAAATGGGAGGGAATACTTGGGAACTTGGGTAGATGTAAAGGCAGGTTTTTGTAATTATAATGAAAAAATTTTGGGAAGTGGGAACATACTCATGTATTGAATGATTGGACCGCATGCATTGGCACCTTTGTACATAAAATCTCCAAAAAGAAGGGGACAATCAAGGAAAAACAAAAAGAAATGAAAAGAAAGATGTAAAGAAAAAGAAATAGAAAAACAAAAGAAACAAAAACATAGAAAAAGAAATAATAAAAAGGGGACAAATTGCCCCAAGGCGAAGCCAATGATCACCAATGCATGTGGGTTGTGAACTAAAGGGAAATACATGAGCGTGTGAGAAAAATGGGTGGCTAGGTTGCGTATTAGAATCGCACAGGTTGTTGTAGGTGTTAGGTAAGAGTCTAAGCTAGTCAAGGATACAAATCTTAAACTCACTTGGCCATGCATGCATTCTTACCCCTACCCTAGCCCATTACAATCGAAAATAAGACCTCATGATAATTATATGCATGCATTAAATAATTGTTGATTGTTAGATGAAAGATAAATCTTGGAAAGCATCATTAGGGGAGAATTGAGTGATGAACCCTATACACTTGAGCGAATAGAGCGGACACACTTCCGGTGAGGGTTCGATGCTCGACTTCTCGTTCTCAGCTTTCACAAGCATTCCTCTTACAAGTTGTATGCACCTCGTTTTAATGTTTAAATTGGTAAGATTCATGGACTATCATGTCACCTTAGCCCTATACATTCACATATATTCTTGGAGGATAGATTCACCTTGATCGAGTAGGTAGATGCATTTGCATTAGTTGCATGTCATAAACCTCTTTCTCCTATATCCTTTGGTCTTTTTATTTTTAGCGTGAGGACATGATTGGTTTAAGAGTGGGGAGATTTGATAAACTCCCAATTTTGTGGTTTATCTTGTGCTGATTTGAGAGAATTTTGTCAATACTTTCTGCACTTATCCACATAAAATGTATGGTTTTGTGTTTCCGTCCTTATTTTACCTTGTGATTGAAAACATGCTTATTTGACCCAAAATTGCCATATTTTGATCTCTTCTATTACCACTCGATGCCGTGATGCGTTTGTTAAGTGATTTCAGAGTTTACAGGGCAAGATTGGTCTAGAAGATGGAAAGGAAGTAAGCACAAGTGAGGAAACATGGAGCTTTGGAGCTTTGGAATTTAGGCATCGACGTGCACGCGTGCCTTGCGCGTACGCGTGGATGCGTGCTGATGGGAACCGGCGTGCACAACTGGCACTTTCGCGTACATTGGAAGAAGCCCATCGACGCGCGCGCGCGCACCATGCGCTTACGCGTGGATTGAGGAGCCCATCGACGCACGCGTACTTGGCGCGTACGTGTTGCGACCAGCACATGACCTCATTAAAGAAATCGTGGCTGCCAATTTCTGAGGCTTTCCAGGCCCAATTCCAAGCACACTCTAAAGGGAAAAGACCCAAGGATTGTAGGGAAAAAGGGGGGATCACTCATTACACACTTAGACACAATTTTTGCTAGTTTTTTTGTTCTTGTTCTTCTAGAGAGGGAAACCCTTATTCCTCTCTAAATCTAGTTTGAATTTGATCTCCCATTATTGAATTTCTGGATTGGATTTTGTTAATTGCTAGTTATGATTACTTAATTTGAATTCTCTAGTATAATTTGTCTTAGATCTTGTGTTGCATTATGTTATCTTGTTATTTTCCAATTTTCTACCCATTTCATGAATATTATGGATCTTGAATTCTATGAGTGCATTGATGTTTTATATGATCATTAGTGTTAATTGAGTTGTTCTTTATGGATAATTGTTAGTGGGTCCTTATAAATTCCAATTTAATTGTAAATTGAATATGTCTTTTGTTAGTGTATTCCATGTGTTTGATGAAATGTTTCCTTTGATTATGGAGTAATTATATTTACTCTTGGTCTAAGCTATGAGAATTGGGTGACTTTGAGTCATTGGGTCTCATTGAATTGTTGATTGGAGAACCCTTAGTGGTCAAGTTGATACCCATTGACACCAGTCCACTACTAATCTAATTAGTAGATTGGTTGGGACTTACGGGTTGAAATTGATCAAGCCACTTGACCTCCCTCAAACCTAAGAGTAGATGTTACGTACTTAAGGTTCTTGGAGGTAGACTTAGTAAGTTTGGTTCCTCATAATTAGCACATTATGGTTGTAGACAAGGATAGAGACCCCAATTCCCATGCTTAACCAAGAGTTCCTTTTATTATTCATATTTGAAAATCCAAATTTTGCTTGTTTAGTTCTAGCCTTAATTCATTGCTTAATTCTAAATTAGAAGTAGATTATATGCTCTCTTGGCTTGGTTACTTGATTTAGTTTCTTGCATTTTAAGTTTTCTTGCATGATAAGTTTAGTAGTTTAGCTTTGTGATCATGATTTACAACCCCGAATTTCTAACCAATGTTAATGCAATGTTTGCCCATTCTTCGTGAGACAACCCGAAGTTGAATACTTCGGTTAACTTGTATTGGGGTTGAACTTGTGACAACCAAATCCCTCTTTTTAAATTTGATTTGAGTATTGCTAGTTGGTTGGGAACTATACTATCAACGGAAATTATTTTGTGTGAAATTCCTAAGCATACGGAAATATTCTTCGTCAGCGCCCAACCATGGTGCTCAGTGCCCAACCACCAGTGCCCGACGCCCAAATGTGAAGCCCAACATCCAAATTCGGTGCCCAACACCCAAAGCCTCAAGCCTAGCACCCAAAAGCATGAAACCTAGTGCCGAGGCAATGTCCACCTTCCAGAAAGTTTTGAATTAAGCCCAATCTCTCCAAATTTAAGTGATTAGTTGTTGTTAAATTCTTCTAGAATGATAAGATTTGATTTTAGTTTTAGTTAGAATTTGAATTATTATTATTAGTTATCTTATTCTTTCTAAAGATAAGATAAGATCTAGTTTTGAATTTGAATTTTAGGTAGAAGTAGGATATAAATAAGTGAACATGGTTCACAGAGGGAGGCATCCGGGGGATCAGAGATCTTTGTATCCCAATCCAAGATCTCATACCTTCATCTTCCTCTCTTCTCTTTAGTTTTATTTATTTTTATTTCATGCTTTTTTACTTTTTAAGATTGAGTTTCGTTCTTCATCACTAATGGTTTGAGATATTAGAAAATATTATTATTCTGTCTTGGATTTTGTTATTACTTTAGAAAAATTAGTTTTAGAATTAGCTTGAAACTTATCTCATGATCTTCAATTATTTAAAACTAGTCTTTGAATACCTAACATATAATTCAACTAGGTATAGTTTTTGAATATTGTGTGGCTTAAAATCAAAACCGTTCTTCACCTCTTCTCTTGATTAGTTGACCAAGGGATTGGCAATTAATTAAGTAAAGAGAAATTGAATTACCAAGGAATTGAAATTTAGTTATCAATGATTTACTGTGAAAAGATTTTTTGCAAGAGTTGAAATAAGAAAGCATAAGCATTGTTCTTCTAAGAATCAAACATCTCCAAAGCCTTCAACATTCTCATTCATAGATTACTTCTTAATTCTCTAAGCCTTTTCTCGCCTAATAATCTAAACAAAATCAATTCTCTCTTATTCATTCTTTTTTTTCATTAAGATCCACAATTCTCTTGCCAAGGTTTGATTGATCTAATTAGAGATTCAATTAGATGTTTCTTGTCTCAATCTGTTAATTCTCTTCGGAATGATATTCACCGTGGTATTACTTGAACAATTTGGTGCACTTGTCAATACCCGAGCACATTAATTTTTGGCACATTAGAAACTTAATCGATTTTTGGGTAATTTTATATTATCAAGATGCATAAGTTATTTTCTGTTAATTTGTTGAGTTTTTGATAAATAAATTGCCTTTTTCAGCTGAGAAGTTTTGATTAATGTCTTAGTAATAGGAATGTTGATGCCTTGGCATCTTTAGTAATTTTTACATATTTTTTTTAGTAGTTTTCTTATGTTTAATTTTGAAGTTTCCTTGTTTTAAATGAAGTTTTCATAGCTAATCATATATTTAGATTTGTTTTAGAATTATTGTGCATTTAGGATTGTTCTTTAAAAAAATAATGTGATGAAAAGCAAACAAGGAAGGCACCAAATGAACTCCCAGAAAAACATGGCGCTAAACTCCCAAGATTCATAAAAACCGGGCATCCAGCATCTAAGGAACCAAATCCCAGCACCCAAGAAACCAAAGCCTAGCGCCCAAAAGGCACCCACACCTTTGGTGAAGCAATCAAATGCTGGCACGCGGAACTAGAAAGTGGGCACCTAACGCCCATGCTTCCAAAGCCCAATTTCAAGGCTAGCGCCCAATGTCAGAAGCCTGGTGCCTAGTGCCAGCAATTCCACAGAAGGGCACCTAGCGCCCATGCTTGGCGCCTAACTTTGAAGACTGTTTTACCTCCTAGAGGTTAAAAAATGTGTTGGTGTCCAGCGCTAAATGCCTAAGTCTAGCACCCAAAACATCAAGTCATCAAGTTAGGCGCCCAGACTTCAACTTCAGCTCTAGGCCCAAAATTCTCCCAAGAATTTTTAACTCAACACAGACTCTTCAGATTTGAATGACTAGTTATAGTTAGCTTCATCTTGAAAGATAAGATTTGGTTTTAGTTTAGAGTTGATTTGTTGGTTTAGTTATCTTATCCTTCGAAAGATTATATTTATTTTTTGAATTTGAATTTTAGTATAGGATTTAGGATATAAATAAGGAAGAGATGATTCACGAATCTATCATCAATCATCCAACATCTCATTCTTTAGTTTTAGTTTATTTTTCTATTTATCATGAGTCATTAATCTTCTATTTTGGATCTCTTTATTCTCTTAGGAAAGTTAATATCGGGATTAGCTTGAAACTCTTTCTCATAATTTTTCAAACTGACTAGGGATAGCTTTTGAAAGGTTGTGCGACGTTAAACCGGAATTGTGCTTAACCTTTTTTCTTAATTGATTGACTAAGGAATTGGTGAACCTTAACATCTCAATCCACTGTTTATTTCTCTAACTATTTCATACGCATTCATTCACACCAAACACTCTACTTTACTGTTTCAAGATTCATACCCATCCTCTTGCAAAGGTTCGGTTGATCTAATTAGAAGATTAGATTAGAAGTTTCTTACTCAATCATTTAATACTCATGAAAATGATATTCACTCACTGTGGTATTACTTGAAGCGATTTGGTGCACTTGGCAAGAGTAGTGCCATCAAGTTTCAGCATATCAAGTGTTTGATGACACACATTTTGTTGAATCACTAAATTAGATCTTTCAAATTTCTTTTTATTCTTCTTCTTTATTACATATGGTGCGTTTTATTTCTTTTCTTGTGTGTGTGTTTTTATTTGCAAGGGAGAAAAGATTTCACACTCTTTAATCTTGAAATAGAAATAACGCTTGCTTAATTAAGGAAGAAATCAAGGGCTAGGAGAGAAGCAGAAGAGAGAATGATAGAGGAGAACAAAAATGTGAGAATGACCTTTGGTGATTATACCACACCTACCATTGATAGCTATGGAAGCAGCATAGTGAGGCCCATGGTTCAAGCAAACAATTTTGAACTAAAACCCTCACTAATCCATATAGTGCAGTGATGAGCGGATATTTTATACGCTTTTTGGGGGTATTTTCATATAGTTTTTAGTAGCATCTAGCCACTTTTTAGTATACTTTTATTAGTTTTTATGAAAAAATCATATTTCTAGACTTTACTATGAGTTTGTGTGTTTTTTTGTTATTTCAGGTACTTTCTGGCTGAAATTGAAGGACCTGAGCAAAAATCTGATTCAGAGGCTGAAGAAGAACTACAGATGTTGTTGGATTCTGACCTCCCTGCACTCAAAGTGAATTTTCTGGAGCTCCAGAACTCCAAACAGCGCGCTTCTAATTGCATTGGAAAGTAGACATCCAGGGCTTTCCAGCAATATATAATAGTTTATACTTTGAGTGAGTTTTGATGACGTAAATTGGTGTCAAAATGTCTGCTCTCTGCCCTTTTCTGGCGTCAAAACGCCAGAGCTGGCATAAAAGTTGGAGTTAATATGTCCAAACTGGCAAAAAAGCTGGCGTTTAACTCCAGAAATAGACCTCTACACGTGTAAAGCTCAATGCTCAGCCCAAGCACACACCAAGTGGGCCCAGGAGTGGATTTCTGCATCATTTACCTATTTCTGTAAACCCTAGTAGCTAGTTTCATTATAAATAGTACTTTTAGAGATTTATTTGGTACCTCATGACATTTTACATTTGACTTTGTATCTTCTACGGCATGAGTCTCTAAACTCCATCCATGGTTGGGGGTGAGGAGCTCTGCTGTGTCTCGATGGATTAATGCAATTACCACTGTTTTCTATTCAATCACGCTTGCTTCCGTTCTAAGATATTCATTCGCACTTAAACATGATGAATGTGATGATCCGTGACACTCATCACCATTCCCAACTTATGAACGCGTTCCTGACAACCACCGCCGTTCTATCTTAGATTGAATATGTATCTCTTAGCCTCTATTCCGAAAGATTGGAATCTTCGTGGTATAAGCTAGGATCATTGGCAGTCATTCCTAGGATCCAGAAAGTCTAAACCTTGTATGTGGTATTTCAAGTAGGATCCGGGAAGGGATGAATGTGGCGAGCTTCAAACACGTGAGTGTTGGGCGTAGTGACAAACGCAAAAGGATCACTGGATTCTATTCCAACATGATCGAGAACCGACAGATGATTAGCCGTGCGGTGACAGCGCACATGGACCATTTTCACTGAGAGGGTGGGAAGTAGCCATTGACAATGGTGACACCCTACACACAGCTTGCCATGGAAAGAGCCTTGCGTGTGTGAAGAAGAAGACAGTAGGAAAGCAGAGATTCAGATGACAGAGCATCTCCAAAACTCCAACATGTTCTCCATTATTGCATCACAAGTACCTTTTATTTCATGCTCTTTTATTTTATTGCAAACAAAACCCTTTTCATTGATAATCTCCTGACTAAGAGTTACAAGGTAACCATAGCTTGCTTCAGGCCGACAATCTCCGTGGGATCGACCCTTACTCACGTAAGGTTTTACTTGGACGACCCAGTACACTTGCTGGTTAGTTGTGCGGAATTGCAAGTGTGATTGCAATTTCGTGCACCAAGTTTTTGGCGCCGTTGCCGGGGATTGTTCGAGTTTGGACAACTGACGGTCCACCTTGTTTCTTAGATTAGGAAAATTTTGTCTTTTGGGTCAAAGTCTTTTATTTTCTTTTCAAAAATTTTTCAAAAAAATTATTATTTTTCTCTTAGATTGTTCTATTTGAGTTTAGTTGCATGTTTAAAATTTGGTGTTTTCTTGTTAGTTTTTTTTATTTAGATTTTCGAAAATTTATTTTTGATTTTCTAAAAATTTTAAGTTTGGTGTTCTTTTTATGTTCTTGAATCTTTCTTGTGTTTTGATCTTAAAATTTTTAAGTTTGGTGTTCCTTGGTGTTTTCTTCAAATTTTTGAAAGTTTTGCATTAAATTAGTCATCAATTTTCAAAATCAAATCTTTTTAAATTATTTTTCAATCATATCTTTTCAATCATATCTTTTTTTACTTCAAATTTTTTTATTATTATTTCGAATATATATATATATATATATATATATAATAAAATAAATAAAATAAGTCCACATCATCTCCCTTTCTCCATCATGGAACTAAGTGGAAATGAATAGTCCAGAAGGATTCTAGGGTCATATGCTCACCCCGCTACTGCTTCATATGGGAGTAGTATTTGTATACCCTCCATCGGAGTCAGTAGTTTTGAGTTGAATCCTAAGCTCATCATCATGGTGCAGCAAAATTGACAGTATTCTGGTCTTCCACAGGAAGAACCTACTAAGTTTCTGGCACAGTTCTTACAGATTGCTGACACAGTGCATGATAAGGAAGTAGACCAGGATGTCTACAGATTATTACTGTTTCCATTTGCTGTAAAAGACCAAGCTAAGAGGTGGTTAAATAATCAACCTAAGGCCAGCATAAGGACATGGAAACAGATGTCAGAAAAATTTCTGAATCAATATTTCCCTCCCAAGAGGATGACATAGCTAAGGCTGGACATCCAAGGCTTTAAACAAGAGGATAATGAATCCTTTACAATGCCTGGGAGAGGTACAGAGAGATGCTAAGGAAATGCCCCTCTGAAATGTTTTCAGAATGGGTGCAGTTAGACATCTTCTACTATGGGCATACAGAAAAAGCTCAGATATCTCTAGATCACTCAGCTGGTGGATCTATACACATGAGAAAGACAATTGAAGAGGCTCAAGAGCTTATAGATACTGTTGCTAGAAATCACCATCTATACTTGAGCAGTGAGTCTTCCATGAAGGAAGAGGCAAAAGCAGTATCTACTGACCTTGGTCCTCCAGAAAAAGTTGCTGAACTCAACCAACAATTACTTGCTTTGACAAAATAGTTAGTAGAATTTAAAGAAATGTTACAAGATACTCGGGATGCTAAAAAGAATATGGAAGCACAACTTGACCAGACAAGACAACAGTTATCTAAACAAATAATAGAAGAATGTCAAGCTGTTCAATTAAGGAGTGGAAAAATATTAAATACATCAACTCAAAGTAGCAGAAAGCCAAGGAAAGAACAGCTGATAGAGGATGAACAGAATATTACCCAAAATCCCTCTGAGGATAGTAAGAGCCCAGAGAGGAATAATTCTGGCGTCCAAACGCCAGAAAAGGGTGACAAGTTGGTGTCAAATAACAATTCCATGTTCAACTCTGGCGTTCAAACACCAGAACAGGGTAGGAATCTGGTGTTAAACGCCAATCCAATGCCCAATCCTGGCGTTCAAACGCCAGTAAGGGATCAGACACCCACAAGTGCTGATGATGACTCCCTCAAGAAGGCATCTCAGCCTGCTTCTGCAAGAAATAAACCTACAGCATCCAAGGTTGAAGAATATAAAGCCAAAATACCTTTTCCTCAAAAACTCTGCCAAGCGGAGCAAGATAAGCAATTTGCCCGCTTTGTAGACTATCTCAGGACTCTTGAAACAAAGATTCCGTTTGCAGAAGCACTTAAGCAAATACCCTCTTATGCTAAGTTCATGAAAGAAATTTTAAGCCATAAGAAGAATTGGAGAGAAACTGAAAAAGTTTTTCACACTGAGGAATGCAGTGCAGTCATTCTAAAAAGCTTACCAGAGAAGCTTAAGGATACCGGAAGCTTTATGATACCATGCACATTAGAAGGGATTTGCACGAAGACAGCTCTATGTGATCTTGGGGCAAGTATAAACCTAATCCCTGTATCCACTATCAGAAAGCTTGGTTTGACCGAAGAGATCAAACCAACCCGGATCTGTCTTCAACTTGCTGATGGCTCCATTAAATACCCATCAGGCATAATCGAGGACATGATTGCCAAGGTTGGGCCATTTGCTTTTCCCACTGACTTTGTAGTGCTGGAAATGGAGGAGCACAAGAGTGCAACTCTCATTCTAGGAAGACCATTCCTAGCAACTGGACGCACCCTCATTGATGTTCAAAAAAGGGAAGTGACATTGAGAGTCAATGAGGATGAGTTTAAGTTGAATGTTGTCAAAGTTATATAGTATCCAGACACACCAAAAGACTGCATGAGAGTGGATCTTATTGACTCTCTGGTGGAAGAAGTCAATATGACTGAGAGTCTCGAATCAGAGCTAGAAGACATATTTAAAGATGTTCAGCCTGACCTGGAGGGGTCAGAGGAATTAGAAGTACCTCTGAAAACTTCTCAATTAGAGGAAAAGTTCCCCAAATCAGAGCTCAAACCACTGCCACCATCCCTAAAATATGCATTTCTGGGAGAAGACAACACTTTTCCTGTGATCATAAGCTCTACCTTAAAGCCACATGAAGAGGAAGCACTAATTCAAGTGCTAAAGACACACAAGACAGCTCTTAGGTGGTCCATAAGTGATCTTAAAGGCATTAGCCCATCCAGATGCATGCACAAGATTCTCTTGGAGGATAATGCTAAGCCAGTGGTTCAACCACAAAGGTGGCTGAATCCAGCCATGAAGGAAGTGGTGCATAAAGAGGTCACTAAATTACTAGATGCTATGATTATTTATCCAATTTCTGATAGCTCCTGAGTGAGCCCTGTCCAAGTCATCCACAAGAAGGGAGGCATGACAGTGGTTCATAATGAGAAAAATGAACTGGTTCCCACAAGAACAGTTACAGGGTGGCACATGTGTATTGACTACAGAAGACTCAATACAGCCACCAGAAAGGATCATTTTCCTTTACCATTCATAGACCAAATGCTAGAAAGACTAGCAGGTCATGATTATTACTGCTTTTTGGATGGCTATTCAGGCTACAACCAAATTGCAGTAGATCCCCAGGATCAAGAGAAAACAGCATTTACATGCCCATTTGGAGTATTTGCCTACAGAAAGATGCCATTTGGGTTGTGTAATACACCTGCAACCTTTCAGAGATGCATTCTCTCTGTTTTCTCTGATATGGTGGAGAAATTTCAGGAAGTCTTCATAGATGATTTCTCAGTATATGGAGACTCATTCAGCTCATGTCTTGATCACCTGACTCTTGTTCTAAAGAGGTTCCAAGAGACTAACCTAGTTTTGAACTGGGAAAAATGTCACTTTATGGTGACTGAAGGGATCGTCCTTGGGCACAAGAGCTCAAATAGAGGAATAGAGGTAGATCAAGCTAAGGTAGAGGTAATTGAAAAATTACCACCACCTGCCAATGTTAAGGCAATCAGAAGCTTTCTGGGGCATGCAGGATTCTATAGGAGGTTTATAAAGGATTTTTCAAAAATTGCAAAACTTCTAAGTAATCTGCTAGCTGCTGACACGCCATTTATATTTGACACAAAGTGTCAGCAGGCGTTTGAGACCCTGAAAGCCAAGCTGGTTACAGCACCAGTCATTTCTGCACCAAACTGGACATTACCATTCGAACTGATGTGTGATGTCAGTGATCATGCTAATGGTGCAGTATTGGGACAGAGGTATGACAAACTTCTGCATGTCGTTTATTATGCCAGCCGTGTCCTAAATGATGCACAGAAGAATTACACAACCACAGAAAAGGAATTGCTTGCAGTGGTTTATGGCATTGACAAGTTCAAATCCTATTTGGTAGGATCAAAGGTGATTGTGTACACTGACCATGCTGCTCTTAAATATCTACTCACAAAGCAGGATTCAAAACCCAGGCTCATAAGGTGGGTGCTACTTCTGCAAGAGTTTGATATAGAAATAAGAGACAGAAAGGGGACCGAAAACCAAGTGGCAGATCACCTGTCCCGGATAGAACCAGTAGAAGGGGTGTCCCTCCCCATCACTGAGATCTCTGAAACTTTTTCGGATGAGCAACTCTTTTCCATTCAGGAAGTACCAAGGTTTGCAGACATTGCAAACTATAAGGCTGTAAGGTTCATACCCAAAGAGTACAGCAGGCAGCAAACGAAAAAATTAATTTCTAATGCAAAGTACTACTTATGCGATTAACCATATCTCTTTAAGAGATGCACAGATGGACTAATCTGTAGGTGCATACCTAGAGAAGAAGCGCAGAGGATCCTTTGGCATTGCCATGGATCACAATACAGAGGACATTTCGGAAGTGAGCGGACAGCCACAAAAGTCCTCCAATGTGACTTCTACTGGCCTACTCTCTATAAAGACTCCCGAGAGTTTGTACAGAACTGTGATAGTTGACAAAGAGCTGGTAATCTGCCTCATGGTTACGCCATGCCTCAGATAGGGATCTTAGAGATTGAATTGTTTGACGTATGGGGTATTGACTTCATGGGGCCTTTCCCACCTTCATACTCAAACACTTATATTCTGGTGGCAGTAGACTATGTATCTAAATGGGTAGAGGCAATTGCAACACCCACTAGTGATACAAAAATAGTGATAAAGTTCCTCCAGAAACACATCTTCAGTATATTTGGTGTCCCCAGAGCAATAATCAGTGATGGAAGCACTCATTTATGCAATAAACAGCTTTACTCTGCTATGGTCCGGTATGGAATTAGCCACAAGGTAGCAACTCCATACCATCCACAGACAAATGGGCAAGCTGAGGTCTCGAATAGAGAACTAAAAAGAATCCTGGAATGGACTGTGATGGCCCGTAGAAAGGATTAGGCAAAAAGCTTGGATGATGCTCTGTGGGCATACAAAACAGCATTCAAGACTCCTATAGGAACTTTTCTATACCAACTTGTGTATGGCAAAGCCTGTCATCTGCCTGTGGAACTGGAACACAAAGCCTACTGGGCAACCAGGTTCCTAAACCTTGATGCTACATTAGCTGGAGAGAAAAGATTGCTCCAGTTGAATGAGCTAGAGGAATTCAGGCTCAATGCTTTCGAAAATGCAAAAATTTACAAGGAAAAAGCAAAAAGATGGCATGACAAGAAATTATCATCCAGAGTCTTTGAACCAGGACAAAAGGTCCTGCTATTTAACTCTAGACTCAAATTATTCCCTAGGAAATTAAAATTCCGGTGGAGGGGACCATATGTGATTACAAGTGTGTCACCATATGGATATGTGGAGCTTTAAGATACTGACTCTGATAAATGATTCATTGCTAATGGACAAAGAGTCAAACACTATCTTGAAAGCAATATTGAGCAAGGGTGCTCAAAATTGAGACTAGAATAACATTCAGTGAGGTCCAGCTAAAGACAATAAAGAGTTTGATACAAAATTTATTTTTTAGTAATTATAAGAGTTTGATATAAAATTTATCTTTCACTGCAGGAGTTACAGAGTTACAGAAAAATTCAGAGTGGAAAACAGAGAAAAGATGCTCACTAGCGGAAAAATGCTAGTAAGAAAGGCAAACTGGCGTTTAAACGCCAACCAGGGTATCTGGTTGTGCATTTAAATGCCCAGTAAGGAAGGCAAACTGGCGTTTAAACGCCAGCCAGGATACCTGGCTGGGCGTTTAAACGCCCACAATAGGCAGCAATTGGGTGTTAAACGCCCAAGACATGCTACTCCTGGGCATTTAACGCCAGGAACATGGAGGGAGAAGGTTCTTGTTCCCAACTCAGATTTTTTTTCAAATTTTAATATTTATTTCCACCTTTCTTGCATGAACATGTTACAAATCCTCATTCAATTTCAATTTCAAAAATTTCATAATCCAAAAAAAAATTCTTTTTTATTTCCTTCAAAATCTTTGTAAAAAAAAAATTCATATATCTTTTTAAATTCTTTTCAAATATTTTTCAACCCATCACACTATCTTTTCAAAATTAGAATTATTTTTCCAAATCCGCCTCTTATCTTCTCAATTTTAAAAATACATCTTTTGCATATCATAATTATCTTTTTACAAATCATATCTTCTATCACATCTTTTTCACAAATCATATCTTTTGCACATCTTTTGCCAAATTTTCGAACCCACCCCTCCCCCCTTAAATTGCCATTCGGCCATCCCCTTTCCTCCACCATGATTTTGGTGTGCTTTTCATGATCAGTGAGCCAAGACTCACCAAGATCATGGGTCCTAAGGGAAAACAAACCACCTCAAGAGGCAAGAAAGAGAATATTCCAAAACCACTTTGGAATCAAGACAAGTTCTTAACCAAAGAACATGCAAACCATTATTACAAAATAATGGGTCTGAGGTCAGTGATCCCGAAAGTTAAATTCGATCTGAAAGAAGATGAATATTTGGAGATCCAAGAGCGAATTTGAAACAGAGGCTGAGAAATCCTAGCTAATCTTGAGACAAAGGTGGGGGAGAAACATGGTTCAGGAATTCTACTCAAATCTGTGGCAAACAGATAAACAGAGAATGTCTGGAACCGCCCTATATACCTTTCAAACCATGGTCAGAGGAAGGATTATCTACTTTCACCATGACAACATAAGAGAGATCTTCAAGCTACCTCAACTACAAGATGACCCGGAATCCTTTAATAGGAGAATTGTGAATCAAGATAAGCGCCTGGACCAAGTTCTAGAAGATATATGCATCCCTGGAGCCAAGTGGGTAACCAACTCAAAGAATGTCCCAATTCAACTCAGGAGAGGGAATCTCAAACCAGTTGCTAAAGGCTGGCTGGATTTTATTGGGCGTTCCATACTACTTACCAGCAACCGCTCTGAGGTCACTGTTAAAAGAGCAGTGATGACCCATTGCATTATGATGGGAAAAGAAGTGGAAGTTCATCATCTGATTGCTTGTGAGCTTTATACAATTACAAACAAGAACTCTACTGAAGCCAAACTGGCCTACCCAAACTTGATTTCTCTACTATGTAAAAATGCTGGAGTAAAAATAGGAGTAGATGAGTATATCCCAGTTGATCTCCCAATCACAAAGAAATCAATGGAATGACAACAAGTGCAAGACATTCCCATCAAAAGGAGGGCGCAAGAGTTCCTCCCAGAAATCCCACAGATTGACTACTGGAACCACTTAGAAGTATCTATTATCAAGCTGCAAGAAGCTATGGATCAAATCAAAGAAGAATAGGAAAATCAAAATAGCATGCTCTGCAAGCTACTTAAGGAACATGAGAAGCAAGGGAGTGAATTGCAGGAGCTGAAGCGCCAAAAGCTACCTCTTGAAGGACCAGACAACCTATAGACTGAAGGAGCATCCACCTCCCAAACTAAAGGTTGTTGAGTCCTAAACTCTATGATAACCCTGCTATTAGAAATCTATTTTTAGAGTCATAGGAATAGTAGTAATGAATGTCCTTACTTTTTGTTTTTGATTTTATCCCCAAGCTATAATTTATTTTTCTCATCATCACTAAACATGAATAAAATAGCAGATTTTTAGAGTAAGGAGGCAATTTTATCTTCGAGTTCTTAATAAGAAAAATTCAAATTATTTATATGTGGTGACAATACTCTTTGCTCTCTGAATGAATGCTTGAACAGTGCATAAATTTTGATAGTGAAGCTTATGAATGTTAAAATTATTGGCTCTTGAAAGAATGATGAAAAAAGAGAAATGTTATTGATGATCTGAAAAATCATAGAATTGATTCTTGGAGCAGGAAAAATAAAAAAAATATGGCGAAAAAAAAAGAAAAAGAAAAAGCAAGCAAAAAAAGCCAATAGCCCATAAAACCAGAAGGCAAAGGGTAAAAAGGGTCTAAGGCTTTGAGCATCAATGGATAGGAGGGCCTAAAGGAATAAAATCTAGGCCTAAGCGGCTGAATCAAGCTGTCCCTAACCATGTGCTTGTGGCATGCAGGTCCAAGCGAAAAGTTTGACACTGAGTGGTTAAAGTCGTGATCCAAAGCAAGAGTGTGCTTAAAAACTCTGGACACCTCTAACTGGGGACTTTAGCAAAGCTGAGTCATAATCTAAAAAGGGTTCACCCAGTTATGTGTCTGTGGCATTTATCTATCCGGTGGTAATATTGGAAAACAAAGTGCTTAGAGCCACGACCAAGACTCATAAAGTAGCTGTGTTCAAGAATCAACATACTTAACTAAGAGAGTCAATAACACTATCTAAAATTCTAAGTTCTGATAGATGCCAGTCATTCAGAACTTCAAAGGATAAATGGAGATGCCAAAACTGTTCAGAAGCAAAAAGCTATTAGTCCCGCTCATCTAATTAGAATTTGAGCTTCATGTACACCCTGAGATGCTATTGCCTCTTGATTTTCTTTGGCCAATTTCGTTCATCTAGTTGCTTGAGAACAAGCAACAGTTTAAGTTTGGTGTTGTGATGAGCGGATATTTTATATGCTTTTTGGGGTATTTTCATATAATTTTTAGTAGGATCTAGCCACTTTTTAGTATAATTTTGTTAGTTTTTATGCAAAAATCATATTTCTAGACTTTACTATGAGTTTGTGTGTTTTTCTATGATTTCAGATATTTTCTGGCTGAAATCGAGGGACCTGGGCAAAAATCTGATTCAGAGGCTGAAGAAGGACTGCAGATGCTGTTGGATTCTGACCTCTCTGCACTTGAAGTGGATTTTCTGGAGCTACAGAACTCCAAACGGCACGCTTCCAATTGCTTTAGAAAGTAGGCATCCAGGGCTTTCTAGCAATATATAATAGCTTATACTTTGAGAGAGTTTTGATGACGTAAATTAGCGTCAAAACGCCAGCTCTCTGCCGTCAAAACAGACCTCTACACGTGTAAAGCTCAATGCTCAGCCCAAGCACACACCAAGTGGGCCCGGAAGCGGATTTCTGCATCATTTACCTATTGTTGTAAACTCTAGTAGCTAGTTTCATTATAAATAGTACTTTTAGAGATTTATTTGGTACCTCATGACATTTTACATTTGACTTTGTATCTTATACGGCATGAGTCTCTAAACCCCATGGTTGGGGGTGAGGAGCTCTGCTGTGTCTCGATGGATTAATGCAATTGCCACTGTTTTCTATTCAATCACGCTTGCTTCTGTTCTAAGATATTCATTCGCACTTAAACATGATGAATGTGATGATCCGTGACACTCATCACCATTCTCAACTTATGAATGCATGCTTGACAACCACCTCCGTTTTATCTTAGATTGAATATGTATCTCTTAGCCTCCATTCCGAAAGATTGGAATCTTCGTGGTATAAGCTAGGATCATTGGCGGTCATTCCTAGGATCCGGAAAGTCTAAACCTTGTCTGTGGTATTTCAAGTAGGATCCGGGAAGGGATGACTGTGACGAGCTTCAAACTCGCGAGTGTTGGGCGTAGTGACAAATGCAAAAGAATCACTGGATTCTATTCCAACATGATCGAGAACTGACAGATGATTAGCCGTGCGGTGACAGCACACATGGACCATTTTCACTGAGAGGATGGGAAGTAGCTATTGACAACGGTGACACCCTACACATAGCTTGCCATGGAAAGAGCCTTGCGTGTGTGAAGAAGAAGACAGTAGAAAAGCAGAGATTCAGATGACAAAGCATCTCCAAAACCCCAACCTATTCTCTATTATTGCATCACAAGTACCTTTTATTTCATGCTCTTTTATTTTATTGCAAACAAAACCCTTTTCATTGATAATCTCCTGACTATGAGTTACAAGGTAACCATAGCTTGTTTCATGCCGACAATCTCCGTGGGATCGACCCTTACTCACGTAAGGTTTTACTTGGACGACCCAGTGCACTTGCTGGTTAGTTGTGCAGAATTGCAAGTGTGATTGCAATTTCGTACACCATGCAGCAAGATCATTTCAGTGATAGCCTCTAGAGGATCCTAATGTCCACAAAGCTAGTTTTCTGCAACTATGCAACATGATAAAGAGTAATGGAGTTAGTCCCGAAGCCATTCAGTTACAACTATTTCCATTCTCTTTGAGAGATAGAAATAAGCAATGGCTTCAAGCTCAACCTCTGTGTAGCAGAACATCATAGGAGGATTTAGTTAACAAATTTTCTAACTAAATATTTCTCACTCTAGAAGTTGGCTCGGTTGAGGAATAACATAAATTCCTTCTCCCAAAAGAATGGGGAATCACTCTATGAAGCATGAGAAAGATACAAGGAGATGCTCAAAAAATGCCCACATCATACTTTCCCTGAGTGGATGCAAATTTAAACTTTTTATGATGGAGTCTCAAAAGCCTCAAGAACCATGATCGACTCATCGACAAGAGGTTCATTACATAAAAAGACACCTGAAGAAGTATTGGAGCTGATCGAAATAGTGGCAGCCAATAATTTCATGTACTCATCCGAAAAAACCACAAAAAAAAGGAGTGATGGAATTGGACACCATGTATACGATCATAGCACAAAATAGAATTATGTCTTAACAAATCTTCTCATTCACAATACAACTATAACAGAGGCAAGTTTTAGTCATTGGAATACAAGCTACATGTGACTTGTGTGGAGGGGTACATCAAAGTGAAGGGTGTGAATTATTCAAAGAAGTCCGTCCATTCACTGGGCAAGTAAATTTCATGGGACATTCCTCAAAGCCAGAGAATGATCCGTTTTCAAAAACTTACAACCCTGACTGATGGTGCACGAATTTGTAATCCGCACAACTAACCAGCAAGTGCACTGGGTCGTCCAAGTAATACCTTACGTGAGTAAGGGTCGATCCCACGGAGATTATTAGTTTGAAGCAATCAATGTTTATTTTATTAATCTTAGTCAGGAGGCCAATAAGATTATTTGGATTTAATTGTAAGAAGTCAAAGTATTTAAAATTATTAGAAAAATAAAAAAGAATCAAATCGTTACTTGGTGTGCAGTAATGAGAAATATGTTGGAGTTTTGGAGATGCTTGGTCCGTTGAATTTCTACTTTTCCTTGATGTCCTCTTCCCACACGCAGGGTTCCTTCCATGGCAAGCTCTATGTAGGGTGTCACCGTTGTCAATGGCTACCTCCCATCCTCTCAGTGAAAACGTTCCTATGCTCTGTCACAGCACGGCTAATCATCTGTCGGTTCTCAATCAGGTTGGAATAGAATCCATTGATTCTTTTGCGTCTGTCACTAACGCCCAGCCTTCAGGAGTTTAAAGCTCGTCACAGTCATTCAATCCCAGAATCCTACTCGGAATACCACAGACAAGGTTTAGACTTTCCGGATTCTCATGAATGCCGCCATCAATCCGGCTTATACCACGAAGATTCTGATTAAGGAATCTAAGAGATACTCATTCAATCTGATATAGAACGGAGGTGGTTGTCAGGCACACGTTCATGGATTGACGAAGGTGATGAGTGTCACGGATCATCACCTTCTTCATAGATTAAGCGCGAATGAACATCTTAGATAAGAACAAGCGTGTTTGAATGGAAAATAAAGGATTTGTATTAAATCATCGAGACGCTGCAGAGCTCCTCACCCCCAACAATGGAGTTTAGAGACTCATGCCATCAAAAAGTATGTAATTCAGCTCTGAAAATGTCATGAGGTACAAGATAAATCTCTAAAAGTTGTTTAAATAGTGAACTAGTAACCTAGGTTTACAGAATATGAGTAGACTAAGATGATTGGTGCAGAAATCCACTTCTGGGGCCCACTTGGTATGTGCTGGGGCTGAGACTAAAGCTATCCACGTGCTGAGACTTTTCTTGGAGTTGAACTCCAAGTAATGACGTGTTTTGGGCGTTCAACTCCAGATCATGACGTGTTTCTGGCGTTTAACTCCAGACAGCAGCATGTACTTGGCGTTCAACGCCAAGTTACGTCATCTATCTTCGCGCAAAGTATGGACTATTATATATTGCTGGAAAGCCCTGGATGTCTACTTTCCAACGCCGTTGAGAGCGCGCCAATTGGACTTCTGTAGCTCCAAAAAGTCCATTCCGAGTTCAGGGAGGTCAGAATCCAACAGCATCAGTAGTCCTTTTTCAGCCTAACTCAGATTTTTGCTCAGCTCCCTCAATTTCAGCCAGAAAATACCTGAAATCACAGAAAAACACACAAACTCATAGTAAAGTCCAGAAATATGATTTTTGCCTAAAAACTAATAATATTCTACTAAAAATTAATTAAAACATACTAAAATCTACATGAAATTACCCCCAAAAAGCGTATAAAATATCCGCTCATCACAACACCAAACTTAAACTGTTGCTTGTCCTCAAGCAACTAGATAAATAAAATAGGATGAAAAGAAATTAAGAAGCAATAATATCTCAGAGTTTTAAGTGAAGCTCAGATTCTTATTAGATGAGCGGGGCTTGTAGCTTTTTGCTTCTGAACAGTTTTGGCATCTCACTTTATCCTTTGAAATTCAGAATGGTTGGCATCCATAGGAACTTAGAATTCAGATAGTGTTATTGACTCTCCTAGTTTAGTATGTTGATTCTTGAACACAGCTACTTATTGAGTCTTGGCCGTGGCCCTAAGCATTTTGTTTTCCAGTAATACCACCGGATACATAAATGCCACAGACACATAACTGGGTGAACCTTTTCAGATTGTGATTCAGCTTTGCTAAAGTCCCCAATTAGAGGTGTCCAGAGTTCTTAAGCACACTCTTTTTGCTTTGGATCACGACTTTAACCACTCAGTCTCAAGCTTTTCACTTGGACCTGCATGCCACAAGCACATGGTTAGGGACAGCTTGATTTAGCCGCTTAGGCCTGGATTTGATTTCCTTGGGCCCTCCTATCCATTGATGCTCTAAGCCTTGGATCTTTTTTACCCTTGCCTTTTAGTTTTAAGGGCTATTGGCTTTTTCTCCTTGCTTTTTCTTTTTCTATTTTTTCCCTTTTTTTTTCGCACAAGCTTTTGCTTTTTCACTGCTTTTTCTTGCTTCAAGAATCACTTTCATGATTTTTCAGATCATCAATAACATTTCTCTTGTTCATCATTCTTTCAGGAGCCAACAATTTTAACATTCATAAAATTCAATATCAAAAATATGCACTGTTCAAGCATTCATTCAGAAGACAAAAAGTATTGCCACCACATATAATTAATTAGAATTTTTCTTATTAAGAACTCGAAAAAATATTGCCTCTTTATTCTAAAAATCTACTATTTTATTCATGTTTGATGATGATGAGAAAAATAAATTATAACTTAATTGGAATTAAAATCAAAGTAGAGATACTAATTACTACTACTAATATATAACTTCTAAGGTAAATTTCTAATAAGAACAGTTATCACAGAGTTAAGGCAAAGATTAGAACTCAACGACCTGTGTTTTGGGAAGTGGATGTTCCTCTAGTCTGTGGGGTGCCTTCAAGAATTAATTTCTGACGCTTCAGCTCCCTTAAGTTCACATCCTTGCTCTTCCTGTTCCCTTAGGTGCCATGATCTTAATGAGTTTTAGCTCAGTGATCATGGCAAATCACACCAAACTTAGAGGTTTGCTTGTCCTCAAGCAAAAGAAAGGAAAGGAGAGGAATAGAAGGAGAGGCTCCTCCCCACCATTCTGGCGTTAAACGCCCAACTGGTGCATGTTTTGGGCGTTTAACACCCAATTGTTGCTTCTCCTGGGCGTTCAACGCCCAGCTGATGCTTCTTTCTGGCGTTGAACGCCAGGAAGTCCTTTATCACTGGGCGTTTTTCTGAACGCCCAGGATGCTGTCAATCTGGCGTTAAACGCCCAGAAGGTGCTTCTTTCTGGCGTTCAACGCCCAGAAGATGCTCCTTTCTGGCATTTAACGCCCAGATGGCTACCTTTACTGGCGTTGAACACCCAGTGGGTGCTTCTTTTGGGCGTTCAACGCCCAAAATGTTTCTTACTGGCTTTTTCACGCCAGTGAGCTTCCAAATTTCCCTATAACTCTGTGAATTCAATCAATTGCTATTTTTACCCTTCGAAGATACTTGGACTCATACCTGTAAAAAAAAGGAAATTTATTTAATTAGTAAGTAAACTTTGTAAATGGCTGGGTTGCCTCCCAGCAAGCGCTTCTTTATTGTCTTTAGCTGGACTACCACTGAGCTCTAATCAAGTCTCAGTTTTGAGCATTCTTGCTCGAAGTTACTTTCAAGATAATGTTTAATTCTCTGTCCATTAACAATGAACTTTTTGTTAGAGTCATTATCCTGAAGCTCTACATATCCATATGGTGATACACTTGTAATTACATATGGACCTCTCCACCGGGATTTTAATTTCCCAGGGAATAATTTGAGCCTAGAATTAAATAGCAGAACTTTCTGCCCCGGCTCAAAGACTCTGGATGACAATTTCTTATCATGCCATCTTTTCGCTTTCTCTTTGTATATTTTTGCATTCTCGAAAGCATTGAGTCTAAATTCCTCTAGCTCATTTAACTGGAGCAATCGTTTTTCTCCAGCTAACTTGGCATCAAGGTTTAGGAATCTGGTTGCCCAGTAGGCCTTGTGTTCCAGTTCCACTGGCAAGTGACATGCCTTTCCATACACAAGCTGGTATGGAGAGGTCCCTATAGGGGTCTTGAATGCTGTTCTGTATGCCCACAGAGCATCATCCAAGCTCCTTGCCCAATCCCTTCTACGGTTAATTACAGTCCGTTCCAGGATTCTTTTGAGTTCTCTATTTGAGACTTTAGCTTGCCCATTAGTCTGTGGATGATATGGAGTGGCCACCCTGTGGCTAACTCCATAACGAACCAAAGCAGAGTAAAGCTGTTTATTGCAGAAATGAGTGCCCCCATCACTAATTAATACTCTAGGGGTACCAAATCTGCTGAAGATGTGTTTCTGGAGGAATTTTAACACTGTTTTAGTGTCATTAGTGGGTGTTGCAATAGCCTCCACCCATTTGGATACATAATCCACTGCCACCAGAATATAAGTGTTTGAGTATGATGGTGGGAAAGGTCCCATGAAGTCAATGCCCCATACATCAAACAACTCAATCTCCAAGATCCCTTGTTGAGGCATGGCATAACTGTGAGGCAGATTGCCAGATCTTTGGCAACTGTCACAATTACGTACAAACGCTCGGGAATCTTTATAGAGAGTAGGCCAGTAGAAGCCACATTGGAGGACTCTTGTGGCTGTTTGCTCACTTCCAAAATGTCCTCCATACTGTGATCCATGGCAGTGCCATAAAATCTTTTGCGCTTCTTCCTTAGGCACACATCTACGGATTACTCCGTCAGCACATCTCTTGAAGAGATATGGTTCATCCCAAAGATAGTACTTTGCATCAGTGATCAATTTCTTTGATTGCAGCCTATTGTACTCTTTGGGTATGAATCTCACTGCCTTGTAGTTTGCAATGTCTGCAAACCATGGCACTTCCTGGATGGCAAAGAGTTGCTCATCCGGAAAAGTTTTAGAGATTTCAGTGAGAGGGAGGGACGCCCCTTCTACTGGTTCTATTCGGGACAGGTGATCTGCTACTTGGTTTTCTGTCCCTTTTCTGTCTCTTATTTCTATATCAAACTCTTGCAGGAGCAACACCCATCTTATAAGTCTGGGTTTTGAATCCTGCTTTGTGAGTAGATATTTAAGAGCAGCATGATCAGTGTACACAATCACTTTTGATCCTACTAAATAGGATCTGAATTTGTCAATGGCGTAAACCACTGCAAGTAGCTCTTTTTCTGTGGTTGTGTAATTCTTCTGTGCATCATTTAGAACACGGCTGGCATAGTAAATGACATGCAGAAGCTTGTCATGCCTTTGTCCCAACACTGCACCAATGGCATGGTCACTGGCATCACACATCAATTCAAATGGTAATGTCCAATCTGGGGCAGAGATGATTGGTGCTGTGACCAATTTAGCTTTCAGAGTCTCAAATGCCTGCAGACACTCTTTATCAAATATAAATGGCGTGTCAGCAGCTAGCAGGTTGCTCAGAGGTTTGGCGATTTTTGAAAAATCCTTTATAAACCTCCTATAGAATCTTGCATGCCCCAGAAAGCTTCTGATTGCCTTAACATTGGCAGGTGGTGGTAATTTTTCAATTACTTCTACCTTAGCTTGATCCACCTCTATTCCCTTGTTCGAAATTTTGTGCCCAAGGACAATTCCTTCAGTCACCATAAAGTGACATTTTCCCCAGTTTAAAACCAGGTTAGTCTCTTGGCATCTTTTCAGAACAAGTGCTAAATGGTTAAGGCAGGAGCTGAATGAGTCTCCAAATACTGAAAAGTCATCCATGAAGACTTCCAGGAATTTTTCCACCATATCAGAGAAAATTGAGAGCATGCACCTCTGAAAAGTTGCAGGTGCATTGCATAGGCCAAATGGCATCCTTCTGTATGCAAATACTCCAGATGGGCAGGTGAATGCCGTTTTCTCCTGATCCTGGGGATCTACTGCAATTTGATTATAACCTGAATATCCATCCAGGAAGCAGTAGTATTCATGACCTGCTAGTCTTTCTAGCATCTGGTCTATGAATGGTAAAGGAAAATGATCCTTTCTGGTGGCTGTATTGAGCCTTCTATAATCAATACACATACGCCACCCTGTAACTGTTCTTGTAGGAACCAGTTCATTTTTTTCATTGTGAACCACTGTCATGCCTCCCTTTTTAGGGATGACTTGGACAGGGCTTACCCAGGGGCTGTCAGAAATAGGATAAATAATCCCAGCCTCTAGTAATTTAGTGACCTCCTTTTGCACCACTTCCTTCATGGCTGGGTTCAGCCGCCTTTATGGTTGGACCACTGGCTTGGCGTCACCCTCCAATAGGATCTTGTGCATGCATCTGGCTGGGCTAATGCCCTTAAGATCACTGATGGACCACCCAAGAGCAGTCTTGTGTGTCCTTAGCACTTGAATTAGTGCTTCCTCTTCCTGTGGCTCTAAGGTAGAGCTTATAATTACAGGAAAGGTATCACCTTCTCCCAGAAATGCATATTTCAGGGATGGTGGTAATGGTTTGAGCTCGGGTTTAGGAGGCTTCTCCTCTTCCTGAGGGATTTTCAGAGGTTCTACTATTCTCTCTGATTCCTCCAGGTCAGGCTGAACATCCTTAAATATGTCCTCTAGCTCTAATTCGAGACTCTCAGCCATATTGACCTCTCTTACCAGAGAGTCAATAATATCAACACTCATACAGTCATTTGGAGTGTCTGGATGTTGCATGGCTTTGACAACATTCAACTTGAACTCCTCCTCATTGACTCTCAAGGTTACTTCCCTTTTTTGGACGTCAATGAGGGTTCGGCCAGTTGCTAGGAAAGGTCTTCCTAGAATGAGAGTTGCACTCTTGTGCTCCTCCATTTCCAGCACCACAAAGTCAGTAGGAAAGGCAAATGGCCCAACCTTGACAATCATATCCTCAATCACGCCTGATGGGTATTTAATGGAGCCATCAGCAAGTTGAAAACATATCCTGGTTGGTTTTATTTCTTCAGTTAAACCAAGCTTTCTGATAGTAGATGCAGGTATTAGGTTGATACTTGCCCCAAGATCACATAAAGCTTGCTTGGTACAAGTACCCTCTAATGTGCATGGTATCATGAAGCTCCCAGGATCTTTAAGCTTCTCAGGTAAGCTTTTCAGAATGACTGCACTGCATTCTTCAGTGAGGTAAACTTTTTCAGTCTCCCTCAAATCCTTCTTATGACTTAAGATCTCTTTCATGAACTTAGCATAAGAGGGTATTTGCTCAAGTGCTTCTGCAAACGGGATCTTTATTTCAAGAGTCCTGAGATAGTCTGCAAAGCGGGCAAATTGCTTATCCTGTTCCGCTTGGCGGAGTTTTTGAGGATAAGGCATTTTGGCTTTGTATTCCTCAACCTTAGTTACTGCAGGTTTATTACCTACAGGAGTGGGTTGGGAAGCCTTTTTAGAAGGGTTGTCATCAGCACTTGTATGTGACTGATCCCCCACTGGCATTTGAATACCAGGGGTGGAAGCTGGAGTGGCGTTAGACGCCATCTCCCCATTTGTTACTGGCGTCTGAACGCCAGAACTATGCTCCCTTTGGGCGTTCAACGCCAGATTCATGCTTGTTTCTGGCGTTGAACGCCAGGAATGAGCATGGTTTGGGCGTTCAGCGCCAGCATTATTCCTCTCTGGGCTCTGATTGTCCTCAGAGGGATTTTGAGTAGCCATTTGTTCATTTCTTGGCTTCCTGCTACTTTGAAGTGAGGTATTTAATATTTTCCCACTTCTTAGTTGAACTGCTTGGCATTCTTCTGCTATTTGTTTTGACAGTTGCTTTTCTGTTTGCCTTAACTGTACTTCCATATTCCTGTTAGCCATTCTTGTTTCCTGTAGTGTTTTCTTGAATTCGGCTAGCTGCTTGGTTAGAAAGTCTAATTGCTGATTGAATTCATTAGCCTGATCTACAGGACTAAGTTCAGCAGTTACTGTTTTAGCTTCTTCTTTCATGGAAGGTTCACTGCTTAGGTACAGATGCTGATTTCTGGCAACTGTATCAATAAGCTCTTGAGCTTCTTCAATTGTTTTTCTCATATGTATAGATCCACCAGCTGAGTGGTCTAGAGAAATCTGAGCTTTTTCTGTAAGCCCATAGTAGAAGATGTCTAATTGTACCCACTCTGAAAACATTTCAGAGGGGCATTTTCTTAGCATCTCTCTGTATCTCTCCCAGGCATCATAAAGGGATTCATTGTCTCCTTGTTTGAATCCTTAGATGCTTAGCCTTAGCTGTGTCATCCGTTTTGGAGGGAAATAGTGATTCAGGAATTTTTCTGACAGCTGTTTTCATGTTTTTATGCTGTTCTTAGGCTGGTTATTTAACCACCTCTTAGCTTGATCTTTTACAGCAAATGAAAACAGTAATAATCTGTAGACATCCTGATCCACTTCTTTATCATGTACTGTGTCAGCAATTCGTAAAAATTGTGCCAGAAACTCTGTAGGTTCTTCATGTGGAAGACCGGAATACTGGCAGTTCTGCTGCACCATGATAATGAGCTGAGGATTCAACTCAAAACTACTAACTCCAATGGAGGGTATACAGATACTACTCCCATATGAAGCAGTAGTGGGGTTAGCATATGACCCCAGAGTCCTCCTGGACTGTTCATTCCCACTTAATTCCATGATGGAATAAAAGAGATGATATGTATCTTGATATTATTTATTTTATAAGAGTGGAATAAATAAAAATGGAATATATAAAAAAAATTTGAAAATATTTTGTGAAAATTTTTCGAAAAAAAATTTGAAATTGAAATCTGAATTTTATAAAAAAAATTCGAAAAAATAGTTTTAAAATTAGTTAGGAAAGATCTATATTTTTTTTTTGAATTTTGAATTTTATGATGAAAGAGAAAAACACATAAAAGACACAAGACTTAAAATTTTTAGATCTAGTGCTCCTTATTTTCGAAAATTTTGGAGGGAAAACACTAAGGAACACCAAACTTAAAAATTTTAAGATCAAAACACAAGAAAGACTCAAGAACACCTTGAAGATTTACAAGAACACCAAACTTAAAATTTTTAGAAAACCAAAATGAATTTTCAAAAATTATATCAAAATTAACAGGAAAACACCAAACTTAAAGTTTGGCACAAGATTAAATCAAGAAAAATTATTTTTGAAGAAAATTTTCAAAAGAACTGGTGCCCACTCGTCAAGAATATAAACCAATATTCTACCCAAATGGGCAGAAAAGGTAACAATTGTTCTGAATGGGTATATTCCTTTTGGAAGACTAATGCTTTGGATTAGTATAAGAAAAACAAGAAAAGACACAGAACAAGAAAAATTAAAGATTAATCAAGAAAAATGAACAAGAACAATTTGAAGATCAAGGAAGAACCAAGAACACTAACACGAAAATTTTAAAGAAAATATAAAATATGTAATTAACACCAAACTTAGAATAAGACACTAAACTCACGAAAAATTAGCAATTAATTAAGAAAAATAATATTTTTGAAAAGAAATTTTTAAAAAGAAACTATCCTATCAAAATTTAATGACTCTATAACAACAAAAATAAATTATTCCTAATCTAAGAAATAAAATAAGCCTTCAATTGTTCAAACTCAACAATCCCCGGCAACGGCGCCAAAAACTTGGTGCACGAATTTGTAATCCGCACAACTAACCAGCAAGTGCACTGGGTCGTCCAAGTAATACCTTACGTGAGTAAGGGTCGATCCCACGGAGATTATTAGTTTGAAGCAATCAATGTTTATTTTATTAATCTTAGTCAGGAGGCCAATAAGATTATTTGGATTTAATTGTAAGAAGTCAAAGTATTTAAAATTATTAGAAAAATAAAAAAGAATCAAATCGTTACTTGGTGTGCAGTAATGAGAAATATGTTGGAGTTTTGGAGATGCTTGGTCCGTTGAATTTCTACTTTTCCTTGATGTCCTCTTCCCACACGCAGGGTTCCTTCCATGGCAAGCTCTATGTAGGGTGTCACCGTTGTCAATGGCTACCTCCCATCCTCTCAGTGAAAACGTTCCTATGCTCTGTCACAGCACGGCTAATCATCTGTCGGTTCTCAATCAGATTGGAATAGAATCCATTGATTCTTTTGCGTCTGTCACTAACGCCCAGCCTTCAGGAGTTTGAAGCTCGTCATAGTCATTCAATCCCAGAATCCTACTCGGAATACCACAGACAAGGTTTAGACTTTCTGGATTCTCATGAATGCCGCCATCAATCCGGCTTATACCACGAAGATTCTGATTAAGGAATCTAAGAGATACTCATTCAATCTGATATAGAACGGAGGTGGTTGTCAGGCACACGTTCATGGATTGACGAAGGTGATGAGTGTCACGGATCATCACCTTCTTCATAGATTAAGCGATGAACATCTTAGATAAGAACAAGCGTGTTTGAATGGAAAATAAAGGATTTGTATTAAATCATCGAGACGCTGCAGAGCTCCTCACCCCCAACAATGGAGTTTAGAGACTCATGCCATCAAAAAGTATGTAATTCAGCTCTGAAAATGTCATGAGGTACAAGATAAATCTCTAAACGTTGTTTAAATAGTGAACTAGTAACCTAGGTTTACAGAATATGAGTAGACTAAGATGATTGGTGCAGAAATCCACTTCTGGGGCCCACTTGGTATGTGCTGGGGCTGAGACTAAAGCTATCCACGTGCTGAGACTTTTCTTGGAGTTGAACTCCAAGTAATGACGTGTTTTGGGCGTTCAACTCCAGATCATGACGTGTTTCTGGCGTTTAACTCCAGACAGCAGCATGTACTTGGCGTTCAACGCCAAGTTACGTCGTCTATCTTCGCGCAAAGTATGGACAATTATATATTGCTGGAAAGCCCTGGATGTCTACTTTCCAACGCCGTTGAGAGCGCGCCAATTGGACTCCTGTAGCTCCAAAAAATCCATTCCGAGTTCAGGGAGGTCAGAATCCAACAGCATCAGCAGTCCTTTTTCAGCCTAACTCAGATTTTTGCTTAGCTCCCTCAATTTCAGCCAGAAAATACTTGAAATCACAGAAAAACACACAAACTCATAGTAAAGTCCAGAAATATGATTTTTTCCTAAAAACTAATAATATTCTACTAAAAATTAATTAAAAAATACTAAAATCTACATGAAATTACCCCCAAAAAGCGTATAAAATATCCGCTAATCAACTGACCAGAAGAATCACCCTAATTTTGATGGAAAAAATCAAGGACAAAGGAACTTTAGTGTTCTATACCAACAGCAAGCAAACTCTCAGAAATCATCACCTTTTGAGCTTGCAATAGAAAAACTTCCCCAATTCACTAATGCGTTTATTCAACAAACCCAAAATTTTATGCAAGAAACAAGAGCAAATTTCAAAATCAAGAAGCTTTTATCAGAAATCTAGAAGTGCAAGTGGGACAGATTGCCAAGCAATTGATAGAGAAGCCAACAAATTTCTTTCTAAGTGATACTGCAAAACTCAGTCAAACCGTAATTAATTAAATAATAAATTAAATAGGAGCGAATGTGGTTAGAAAATCTAGCAATCGGAATTTAATAATTAAAATATGATATTTGGATTTAGTGAATTTTTCTGAGTCGGAAAACATAGTTTTCTGCACAAAAATACGCACTGGAATTTTGACCGGCAGTACCTACTGAGATCTGTCTGGTATTGCAGCTGAGAAAATTGATTATAAGTAAATAAGGCTAAGAAATTAGGATTTATAATTAGGATAGGTAGAAATTTTTAAAATGCGATTTAAAACTCTAATTTTAAAGCTTTTGGCCCAAAATTGGACCAACAGACAAAAATAAGTGAACCAGGCCCAAGTGAGTCCAAGACCCAACATATATAAACATTAGTTATGAGCATTCAGCTCATTAACCCTAAAGATAGGGGCTTGGGGCGCTGAAATAGAGAAGGGAGAAAGAAGAGAGAAAATCCTATCTCCATCAAACTTCAAATCACCGTAACTTTTGATCTGGAACTCCGATTGACGAGCCGTTTGCAGCTACACGTCGCTATTCTTACCCTCTACAATTATATCTAAGTTTTGTGGTGAGTATTTCATTCATCTCTGCCTAGTTTTTGAGATTTCCATTAAGTTTGGATTATGTAAATGGTTGGTACTAATATGCATAGCTGATATGTAATGTGAATTAATGACTGGGTTGAGAATTATGTGAATTGTATGTTTGGTGTGTTGAGAATTCGATGGATTGGATAATGAGTATTGGTTTGTGAAATATGCATTTAAATTGTGAATTTGGGTTAGAGGCCGTGAATTTTGGGCCGGAGGTAAGAAAGATGTAAGAAAGGTAAGTTGATGTGTGTATTGTGTGATGATATAAGTGATTGGATAGATTTTAGATATTGAATGTGGGAATGATTGGGTCAGTTATTGAATAATAAGGTTTGGAGAATTGAAGTGTGAAATTTGGTAGTTTTAGATGAAATTATGTATATGAGGTAGGTTTGGTTTTGGTTGAGTGTAATTATGTGAATGTAGTTGGGTTGTGGTCAGTTGGATGAGTGAAAGATGAATTTGGCTTGTTAACATTGGAAAAATTGGTGATTTCTAGTTTTGGGTAAAAACTGATTTTTGACCAACTTTGGCGGTCCATAACATGGTCCACGGAGTTTGAAATTCTTCAAAATTGGATTTTTTTTAAAGTTTATTTAACGATCTTTTCAACGGTTCAGAAATGGTTGAAAAAAGAATTTTGTAGAAGTTATGTGTGTTGGAAGTTTGGGGTTTGAAAAACATAATTCTGCAGCTTTTTAACTTAGTATAAATTTTGGAATATCGTGCTTCTACGCGCACGCGTGGCCGACGTGCACGTGTCAGTCTCGATTTTTACTCATCCACGCGTGCACCTGGCTGACACGTACGCGTTGTTGCACTGAAGCGAATGTCCCATAGAAAATCCCGAGAGTTGTGCAGGTACGGTGCTGGTTTTGTGCGAGGAGCACAAAACGCACCCACGCGTACATGTGGCTGACACGTACACGTCGCTTTGCTTTTCTAACTATCACACGTGTGCATGGGCGACGCACACGCGCCCATTTGTTTTTCTGAATTCCAAACGTGTAGGTAAGCGACGCGCGCGGGGCTCTGTTTTCAGCAAAAGTTGATTTTTTATTTTTAAAGCCGAATTTCAGAAATCTAAGCCTTCATTTTCATCCTATAAGTCCTAAACCCTTATAGTATGCCTAGTAATGAAAAGAAGCTAGGACATGTGGTAACTTGTGGATGAGGTAAAGTGAGAATCAATGACGAATGATGAGTAATGATGATCATATGAGTTGCTGAGGATGATGGTGGAAGTGTTGTGTATAGTATGAGCCGGATGGCTACGATAAGAATTGAGTTATGGTTGAGTATGTATATGTGTATGCTTAATGATCAAATGTGAAATGTGATGTGTGATCCCGGGTAGCAGGCAGTGGCGTTGTCGACTTGCTCCGGGTGTGAGATGGGGAAAGAGAATTATGATAAATGAGTTTAACTATAGAGTTTGGACTGAATGTATGTCTATGATGCCTGGATAGTAGCAAGGGTTGTGGTTCATCCCGCTTGCTCTAGGTTAATTTTTGAGATTTGATAATAATGATGATTGATTGAGGAAGCTTTAACATATGGTGAGTATGCCAGAGATGCATATAGGATTAATGAACGAATGTGGTAAATGAATAATGTTGGAAAATGTTGAATGTGAGTATGCTTGTGTTTTCTCTCTGGTTGTAATGGCGACAGGGCGTATATACCCTCTAATGGCGACGGGACACAGATACCCTCTAATGGTGACAAGGCATGTACTCCCTCTAATGGTATTAATGCGCAATAGAGAGACTGTGCCCGGGTTAGCTACCGGATACATCGGGTTGGCTTGATAACCGACAGATGATATCATCAGCCATAGGGCAGGCATACATCATTTGAATATGTTTGAATTGTTTGGGTTTGCCTATTTGTTTTGGATTGCTATATCATATATGCTATGTTACCTGACTATAGGCTATTTGTTCTACTTGTACCTTAATTATGTATTACTTTTCTGCATTGGTTGTGTTTGTACAACTGAGAGGTCCCTCATGCTGGTGTCGATTGATGTTGAGGGCTATTCTTGTTGAAACGGAATAATGATTGATAAACCCTATTTCATGATTTATCTTGTGCTCAATTGAGTGGTTTTTATCACGTCCTTGCCTACTTATTCATATGATTTGCATGGTTTTACATTCTCCTTCCTGATTTTGTGCTATGATTGAAAACATGCTTCTTTGACTTTTATTTTCTTTTATTTAAATCCTCTCTTATTATCATTCGATGCCTTGATATGTGTGTTAAGTGTTTTCAGAGATTACAGGGCAGGAATGGCTTAGAGGATGGAAAGGAAGCATGCAAAAGTGGAAGGAATACAAGAAGTTGAAGGAACTGCAAAGCTGTCAGCCTGACCCTCTCGCACTAAAATGACCATAACTTGAGCTACAGCGATCCAAACAATACAGTTCCAGTTGCGTTAAAAACATAACGTTATGGGCTTCGATTTGATATATAATTTGCCATAGTGGGCGTATAGCTAGGCAACGCAAACGCGTGCTCCACGTGGACGCATTGCAGTGACGAAAATCAGCGTGGCAGATTTTGCAACCGAATCCTGGGCTATTTCTGGCCCAGTTTCAAGCCCAGAAAACACATATTAAAGGCTGCAAAGTGGAGGAATGAAGAGAGACGACTCATAATTCACAATTTTAGTTTTTAGATATAGTTTTAGAGAGAGAGAGGTTCTCTCCTCTCTTTTAGGATTTAGGATTAGGATTCCTCTTAAAGAATTTAGGATTCTTATTATTTTAACTTACAATTTCTTCTAAGTTCCAGGTTCAATGTTCTTTTTATTTATTCTCCAAATTTAATTTATGAACTTTTCCATGTTAGAATTGATATCTTCATTTAATATAATTTGAGGTATTTCAGAATTATGATTGCTTTCTTTTATTTATATAAATAATTTAGATTTTTCTCTTTTGGCTTTGGTTGAGTCATTGGAGACACTTGAGTTATCAAACTCATTATTGATTGAAAATTGGTATTCTTCAAGAATTAATTCATGTTTCAATAACCCTAGCATTTCCAAAGGAAAGACTAGGACCTGAGGAATCAAAATTAATTCATTCACTTGAATTACCTTCATAGTTAGAGGTTGACTTAGTGGGAGAAAAATCCAATTCTCATCACAATTGATAAGGATAACTGGGATAGGACTTCCAGTTCTCATACCTTGCCAAGAACTTTATTAGTTATTAGTTTATTCCTTTTGCCATTTACTATTCTTGCTTTTTATCTTATACATTAAAAAACCCCAAAAACATACCTTTTTCCATAACCAATAATAAATCATACCTCCCTGCAATTCTTTGAGAAGACGATCCGAGGTTTAAATACTTTGGTTATCAATTTCAAAGGGGTTTGTTACTTGTGACAACCAAAACTTTTGTACGAAAGGATTTTCTGTTGGTTTAGAAACTATACTTACAACGCGATTATATTTGTGAATTTCTTTACCAATAGAAATCCGATCGTCAATGATATGATTAATTTAAAATGAGGATTATTGAATGAGATAATTTGAGTTCCCTGGGTAGACGCAGTGAAGTGATTTCACTACTCCAGGTTGATAATAAGATGATTGAGCTCCTTGAGTAGACGCAGTGAAGTGATTTCACGTGCTCCAAGTGAGGATATGAGGTATTGATATAGAATTGCTGAGACAGAATAGCTGGGGATGGTTTTGTTTATAATTCTGATCCTGGTTTGTTGGAGAGTTAGAGAGTCGGAAAGCATGAGAAATTTGAATTAGATTTAGCATTTCCTTATGACAGTTGCCTATTCATGGATTAGTGAGAACATATGGTGAATGTTTGGTGAAAGAAAGTTTAGGATGCTTAGCGAGTTTTTATTACAATGCATTGTATTTATTTGGCACTTTTACCGTATTGGGAACCCATGGGTCGGGGGTTCTCATTCCGTTATATCTCTTGTATTTAGATACTGGTCCATGTGCTCAGAAGTGAGCTGTGATTCATCTGAGAGACGGCGAAGATCTTTATATTCTCTACTTTATATTTTGCTTAGAATCTTTCCACTTTTATTTTGAAAAGCTTTATTATGTATTGAACTCTTTTGAATTTGCCTATAGAGGCTCTTATGTTTCTTTTGTGAGAGATTAGGAGATAATGTTATCAGCTACTTTCATACTGTACCTAGCTAGCCTAAACTTCGCGGGTCGCAACTAGTGGCTATTTACTTATGTTATATATCTATATATTGTCTTTCTCTTAATCTCCTTTAGCCTTTATTTGTATCACATTTTTGACTTCATGCTTTATCTTTTAGTTGTCGATGCGTGAGCGATACGACTTCGCGATTTTACTTTTACTCCTTTTCACGCTTCTCGATTAATACTCTTTTCAATTTTATTTATAATTATGTATTAAAAATCCACCTTAAGAGTCATACCACCTTAATATTATTGATTTATGACTCGAGCATAAGGATTTGAATATTAGAGTATTACAGATACAGTACTAAACCCTAGAGAGGAGTACAAGGCTATCAAATTGAAGAGCAAACGAGTAGTTAACAGGGAGATTTCCAAGGAGAATGAAGGACAAGTTGAGCAGCCTTCAAAAGAGAAAAAAAGAGAAATAAAAAAAGAAGATTGCTCTTACATAAATAAAAAACTAGAATGTGAAAGCTTATTCACCAAGGATTTCATATCCTCAAAGGCTATAGAAGCAAAATTAGGAGAATTAATTCTCCAAATTTCTTGAGGTATTTAAGAAGCAATAAATCAACATTCCTTTCATAGAAGCCTGAGAACAAATGCCGTTCTATCCTAAGTTCATGAAGGAACTGCTATCCAAGAAAAGAACCCTCAAGGAGGATGAAACAGTAATACTCACCAAGGAATGCAGTGTCCTTGTTCAAAGGAAACTACCACAGAGGCTGAAATATTTTAAAATTTTCTAAATCCCTTGTATAATTGGGGATGTCACAATCGAAAAGGCTTTTTTATGACTTAGGGGTAAGCATTAATTTGATACCCCTATCTATGATGAGAAAGATACAAATTGAAGAAGTGAAGCCAACAAGAATATCTTTGCAACTAGCCAACAGATCAATAAAGTTTCCATATGGAATATGGTGCAAAATTTAGAATGTCCACAACTGAACCGGCAAGTGCACCAGGTCGTCCATGTAATACCTCAAGTAAGTGAAGGTAGATCCCACGAGGACTGAGGAACTGAGCAACAATGGTCAACTGATTAGCTTAGTCAGGTAAACAGAAGAGTTAGTTTGGTGGGTTGTAATAGCATTAAATAATAGAACAAGAGTAAAGAAAGCAAATAATGAGTTTGGTGTAGAAATTAATGAGAGAAATAGTTAAGGTATCAGAGATCTTTACTTTTCTAGATTTAGATTTCTTACCGACTATTTTAATCATGCAAGATTTATTTCATAGCAAATTATAATTGACTAAACCCTAATCCCTTAGTGATTTAGTCTCCTCTAACCTTCATCATCCGCCAATCTCTTGGTCACTTGATTCCGGTTAGAGGGTTATGTTTAAATCTAGTTTATCGCCATAAAAACCCTAATTACCCAAGGCTAAACGGATTATATGTCATGTATCCAGATTAGTTCAAGTAATTAGAAATTTAGGAGGAATTTACTTTCAAGCTATGTTCAGGTGAAAGACCTATCCCAAGGGTCATAAGAACGCATCTAGAATAAGGGTCATACTCTTGTTCCACCCATATTCATAAAATTAAGAACGAAAGTAATCCTTGAAACTGAATCATTACATTAATTAAAATAGAAAAACAATAGTCTTAATCCATAAAAATAAATAGAGCTCCTAACCTCAAGCAAAGAGGTTTAGTGGCTCATAATTTACAGAGAAAAATTAGGGTTCTGAAAAGTGCAAAAGAGAAAAAATCTGAAGGTCCGAAGATCCCCTCAAAAGGGTGAATCTTTTACCTTTTATATCTAACCTAATTTGATTTGAAAATAAAATAAAGTAATAAATCCTAAAACTAAAAGATATTATTTGTAAATAAAAATTACAAAAATAAAAGATGAGATAACTAATATACGCTAAATCCAACTAGAAATGCTCCAAAGTGTGGGTTTGGTTTCGGACTACCTGGTGCTAAACGCCAGATGGGAATTTAGCGTCCATAAGGCACAGAGGCATTCCTGGTTGCAAGGCTTATTGGTGGTAAGCGTTGGGAGTTTAGGGCCTAGAGTGGCACCACCAACTCTTCTCCTATTTGCTCTAAACTCTGCCAAATTGCTCCGAATTTCACCTGAAATCATAAAAACACTAAAACAACTTAAAGTAATATCCAAAGAGAATTTTTACACTAAAATATAGTAAAACTTAATAAATTCTAACTGAAAACAACTAGAAAAATAGGGGAAAAAGTGTACAAGATACACACGCATTAGGATAGTGAAAAACGCATTAGTCAACGTCAAAAAATTCATCTTCCCTATTGATTTCGTAATCCTTGACATAGAAGAGGATGAGGATGCTTCCATAATCTTAGGAAGACCTTTCTTAGCCATGAAACGAGCTCTCATAGATGTCCAAAAAGATGAGCTAACACTAAGGGTGTATGATGAACAAATAATTTTTAATGTTTTTAAAAACATGCAACACTCTACTGAATCAGAAAGTTGTATGAGAGTAGATATAATTGATTTATTAGTCCAAGTTGTTGATAAAGGAACTATTGAGAACTCTCTACAGTATCTAAGCTATGAAAAGGAAGAAGAACTAGAAGATGCGCGTTCAATGGAGAAAAACACTGGAAGAAGGTGTAGTGAAGCATCCGACTTCCACCCTAATAATGTTGTGATTCAAGCTAATGATATTAAAAAATTGCTTGTTGGGAGGTAACCCAACCACAATTAATTTCCATTTCTTCTTTTTTTTACTAAAGTATTTTTTTCTTTTTTCTCCTTCTCATTAAAATATTTCTCATTAAAACTAACACCTTCGATGAAGGTTTGAGACCTGGCGTCCAACTTCAAGGTTGGCGCCTAGCGCCAGGGAACATACAAGCATGGGCGCCTAACACCCAGGGCTCAAGTCCAACGCCTGTTACTCAAGTCCAGTGCCAAAGACTCATGTTCAGCCTTCGATGATTTCTTCCTCGCTTACATTGATCTCCAAATACCTTCACTCATAGTTTTCTTCATGGATTTTAACTTAAATTCAAAATTTGGTTTTCAACAATTTTAGATTATTAGCTGTCCCAGTATTCAAAATTTGTTAATTATTATCATAGTTGTTGGTCAAAGAAAATTATATTACTATATTTATCTTGAGATTATTTTATTGACAAATATGTAGTAATTAAAAAAATTAGAATTCTCAAAAATTTAATAGTCATATCTTAATATATCTCAATATATGTACTATTTATATTTATAATTTAATAAATAAAATTTATTAATTTTCATCTAATAAAGATCATTATATATATGGATTCAAATTATTAATATTTCATTTTAATAATTCTATGATAAGAAAAATTAGATTAAATTATAAAAAATTATTTTTTAATATTATAATTTCTATCGTAATGATAAATTTTTAAATTTAATAAAAAAATTTGTTATATTAATATTTTAGTTAAATAGTATATAATAATGATAACAAATTATTTATAGTATATAAATTGAATCATAATCATACTACTTATTTTCAAAGCTTCCCTACAACCCTTATGATGGCCGGTAAAAGAATATTGCGGTGTAGCGGCCCACAAAACACACCTGATTATAACACACACTGTTTTTTATGATATCTCAATTTTATAACTAATTTTGAATGGCTAGTGACAATAATTGTATGCCTTATATCATCAATATATGTCCGTCCATTTCATTGTTCGATTTCATTGGCACTTGTTTGTCAATTCAACAACGCTACTTATGATGCAAGCTTTCACGTGAATGTTCAACATATAAATTAATAATCCTAAAGTATTATTGAATATTCTATATCTGATTATTCTTCTTCAAATTGATTAATGGAAGCTAAATAATGTTGACACATCTTTGCTCAACATATTAATCTACTAACTGCCCATTATTTAATTTTTTTAACAATGATTTCAATATCTTATTTCAATCGCATAAAGTAGTGTGTGTCGTGTATCTTTATCAAATTAATTGAATCATGTATATACATTGGTCGTTTTATTATTACACACGAGGTTTCTAATTGGACGTTGCCCTATGCATGATTAAGAGTGTTATTGTGACGAGTGACGAGTAAATCTTTCTTTGGATAGCTGAGAAACTATATTATATAGTTTTTAACAGCTGCCACCATCTCTATCAGACTGTCTTTGTTCTTTGAAAGAAAGTTATACATATAATCCTATTTTCCTCCTGAATTATTCTCACTTTAAATAATGAAATATATATTTTTGATATAAGTTATATCTAGATTATTACGATAACTTTTAGGATTTAGCTAGTAACCTTTTTAAGACAAATTTTAATATTTTTGATATATTTGTAGAAGCGTTTAAAATTTTTTAATAATTATTAAATACACAATAAATTAAATCAAAATTAAAAAAAAATTACATCCTTAATAAATATTTTTTTAATTAGTAACTTTAACATACATTTTTAAAGTAGATATTAGTTGAACCCTAAATTTTAAATCTACTAGGTTTTTAGGATAAAACATATTTGCAAGAAGTTCCCAAATTAACCCAAATAAAATACTTAATTTGTATTAATTTTATTCCAACACTTGACGTAAATTTCAGTTCTAACCCTAGGTGTGAATTATGCCTATTAATAATATAGTCTAAAATTGTTCAAACTAAAAAACTTATAATTATTTTTGTTCATTATTTTGGTTTATATTTTAAACTTATCCCTGATTGAACTATTATTAATAGGCAGAGGTAACTTAAAGGTAGGTAAAATAGGAATGTCTTTCAAATCTTAGGGATAAAATTATATTAAATATAATTTTTTTTTAAAAAAGGAAAATTATACCCAATATCTTTTGAGATTGAATTTAGTGTACATCTAATATGATTAATGTTTTAAATACCACTTTGCATATCTTGTGATGTCCAAAAAGGGTCCCCATTATCAAAAAGCAACCATAATAATTATTCCCTACTCCGTTTAATTTTAAATTAGTTTATCAGTTTTTTCGGGTAACACGAGTTTGACTTAAACGCATCTCTCATTATTATATATACCTATTATTTAACTGCATGGCACGTCCTTAGATGTTTTCTTGTCTACATGGATATTTTTTGTCTCGGGGCAATCCTTGTCAAAGATGTTAAGTAATTAGATTTTTGAAAACCCATCCATGTTAATTGTTGTAGTATTTTAATACAATTTCTTCTATAAAATATATTTTGTGGAGGTTGACGTGAGAATTGTATAATTAAAAAATTATTTATTACAGATAAATTTACAGATATATTTTATTTTTTTATCGATAAAGTTTTTACCAACAAAATTACCAATGAATTTTGTCCTTCTATAAAAATTTCATCGAAAATTACTTACCGACAGAAAATTTGTCAAAAATTTTACGATTTTTTAGCGAAAGCGGGGACCATTACTGAGAAAAATTTTGTCCACAAATTTTTTTTACGTTATCGACAGATTTTTCCTTGGTAATCGTCACTTCAACTACGCTTAAACCGTCCGATTTTTCGATATATTTTCCGTTGGTAACTAGTGTTAGATTTTTCGACAGATTTTTTATCGGTAATTGGAGCCCGGAAAAGCATTTACAACTCTGAATTTTTCGTCCGTAAATCCGTCAGTAAGGTAAAACAATATTTTCTTAAATTTTTTCAATTCAAAATAAACCTGATTTCATACAAAATAAATATAAATTTAAACATGTTCATCGTATTATCAAACTAAAAGAAAATTACTATAAACAAGCAAGTCAATATAATTTAAAACATAAACAAAGTGTATTGATACATCAACTATAATAATAAGTAACAACCATACGTCAACAAAGTATATTGATACATCAACTATAATTCAAAACATAAATTTGTAAGACCCAAAACTTTCGAAAAATCTTATTATGAGCCGATGAAAAAATTTTATTTATTTATTTAAGATTTATTTTCATAAATTATTTCATTGAAAATAAATAAAGTAGGTTTTGATAATTAAATTAGATTTTTATATAATTTTGTAATTATTGGATAATTTTTATATTTAAATTATAAAATTTGGAAATGGTTAAATAATAAAAATTTTAAATGATCTGATTTAAATAATTGATATTTGGAGTTTAATACTTTCATTTTATGAATAAAAAAATTAAGTATATTATCTTATATTTTAAATAAGAATATTTATTTAAAAATAATTTATAATTTGATGAATAAACGGTATTTTATATATAATTATTATTTGATTAAATTGACTTTCAATTACTAAATTATCCCAAGTTTTATTAAAAAAAAATACAAAATTACCCAAACCTTAACTCCCCAAATCAACCCACACTAACCCTAATTTGAAACACCCACACCCTCCTATGTTTCCATCAGTAGCCGCCACGTATGGTTCCTTTCCCCCTCTTCAATAAGTGCATATACATCATCATCATCATCGACAGGGATCCGTGAGAAGAGAAGAAAGAAGACGCGCAGTTGCGCCACACCCAACCGCGTCCCTAGTCACCGGCTGAGCTTGTTGTTCGCGCCATGACGCTGCCCAACCGCTGAACTGCGACACGTGAGAAGTTGTGCCATCGCCGCCATTGTCGTCCCATTCATTGAGCCTGAGCCTCGCCATTGTGTTGCCATTAAGGGAGAATGGAATGCAAACCATAGCCACGGACGGAGAAAAAAGAGCATGTGCAAAAGAGGTGAAGCTGTCGCTGTCACCGTCACGTGTGGAGTCGCCGCCGCGCCCAGCCACCGTTCACAACCCGTCGCCGCTGCTGGAAAGAGGCCACTCTCGCTGGCTGCTGCATCACCGGAGATCCACGCTGTCTCTGCTGCCACGGAAACCGCCACTGAAGCCTGTGTCTGTTTGGTAAGCTCTAACCTTGCTTCAGCTTCGTTGTCTGTTAAGTTGGTTATTACCATGAGAGTTGTTATTGAGGTTGTCTGTGTCAGGATATATGGTCACCGGTTTCTGTCGTGCGCCACCATGGGAGTCACTATCCCAGTGCTGCCGCCTCTATTTTGAGTCGTTCTGCTATTTGGTTCAATTGTTCTTCCCTGTTGCAATGGGTATTTCTGATCTGAAACCCTCTTCGCTAGCTTATAAGTATTCTGTTATGGGTTGTTAAAGGTTTTGAGGTTTTGGTACTGTAGGGTTGAGTTCTGAGTGTTGCATGCCACTTTTAAGTTGTTGTGATTGCTGCGAAAGTGATCAGGGGCTAAGGTTTTGTTTGTCGTCGATTTCGGGCTGAGAGAAAACAGTTCCATTGACGCATTTGATTTATGGTTTCGACTTGTCCAGGTAGGGACTTTCTAAAAACTTAATTTTATAATTTGGAATTGTTATAAATAGATATTGATGTGAGAAATACACTTTTTGGTGATTGTATAAGTCTTATGTATTGTCTGGCTGTTTTGGATGAATATGATTGTTGTTTGATTGAATTATCATTTAGTTTTGTTAAACGGACGATTGCTGAATAATTTCATTAAAGTTTTGAAAATGGGCTTAATCTGTTGAAAATGATCAGAGTTTAAATCAGTTTCTTTGAAATATGAAAATGATATGAATTGTTGGAATCAACTTGATTTTGAACTAATTTGGTTTTGAACCCGTTGAAAAGGGTTGTGGAATGGTGTGGTTGGGACCCAAAAAGGGTAGCAAAGTCCAAGTTTTAGGGGAGATGCTATCGAAATTTTGTTATGAAATTTAAGACTCTGTTCAAAATGGTATTTAGAAAATGATTGAATTTGAGAGATTCTATTATGTGATTTAGGATTCATTAAGAAAGTATATGTTTTCAGGTTGATTTAAATATGAAAAGACCTATGTTTTGGAGTTTGATCAAAGAAGTGTCTTTGAAGGAGTTTTAGCGGGTTTAAAAGAAATTGAACTTTAAATCGATTGATTTCGTTCTGCGACGTTTTGAGGAAAGGCTTTAAAGTATTATTTAAATATTAATTTAACAAAATTAAACAAATTCCGAGCCTTTGGAAATGTTTCAGATTTAAGAATGAAATTAAAATTGGTCTTAGGTTTAAATAATTTGTTTTTTTGAAGTTGGTTCATAACTTTTAGCTTACATGCTTTGGTTTTGGTTTTAAATCTCCATTTTAATTGATTCTAAATTAAGTAACTATGATTTAGAGGATTTTTAGAGAATTTAAGAAAAGAGATAGGTTATTCTCCCCTAGAGTATTGTGTCATTACCAAGGTAATTAATTACCAACTCTGATTTAAAGTAGTTTAACAGATGATTTAAAGGGAAAGATTTTGAGTCTTTTCAAAGAAAATTTACCATATGATATGATAATTAATATTGTTTGGAAGTGTTGGAAAAATATTACATAAAGTGGTTCCGTTTTGAAAGAAAATTGATTTTTGGGAAAAAAGTGGTTTTTGAGCTTGAAATAGCTTGAGATATGAGGATTTTGAAATTGAGATAGATGAGTTTGACTTTGGTTTCAAAGTAAAGTGATTTGAGGAAAAGTGATATATGGCATGAATGATGATTTGACTTGATATGGATTGTTGAGGAAGTGCAGAAATGATGGTTTGTAAATGAATGAATCATAATGATAATGAGATTGAAATTGATTGTGTTATGCCTCCGGATAAGATGCAGTAGTGTCATTTACGTGCTCCGGGTAAGAGGCAAAAAAGCCAGGTAAGATGCAATGGTATTATCCACTTACTTCGGATAAGAGTTCGAGACTCCGGGTAAGATGTAAGGGTTGATTTCTAACACCGCTTGCTCCGGGTTAAGAACCGTAACACCACCTAGGTAAGAGGAAGGGTGAAGTTGTCCTTTGCTCTGGGTACGCGGGTAAGATGCAAGGGTTGTGGCCTTCTCCCACTTGCTCTGTGTTTGGTATTCTATCCAGGGTTAGCTACCGAACATGTCGGGTTTGGCTTTATAACCGACAGGTGAGACTCATCAGCTATAGGGCAGGCATTCATCATATACATCTATGTGACATTGTTGGGTGTGCATATTGTAATTGGTTTGCCTATGTGAATAATTATGTTTAACTGCTAATTGCTCCACCTGATGTAACTACTTGATTGTGATTAAACCTTCTTACTTGTGTTTGTGATTAAATTCGTTGGATTGTGGTGAATTTGTTGTTGATTAAGTTGTTTGGGCCTATTGCCGTAATTGATTATGTGATGGGCCGAAGGTCGTGAATGGTTTGTGTTTTTGGTTTACTAAAGTATGAAAAACTAAACTGGTTCAGCATAGACTTAATGAAACTATGTTTGGAACATCTTGGTCATTCATTGACGAACGGACTTTTGCTAGTAAAGAATTTTACAAATAAAGTCTCGTTGGAAGTATAGCTTCTAAACCAGCAAAGAATCCCTTCGTACAAAAACTTGGTTGTCACAAGTAACAAACCCCTAATAAATCTAATAACCGAAGTATTTAAACCTTGGGTCGTCTCTCAAGGAATTGCAGGGAGGTATGTTATTATTGGTTATTAGAAAAGTATCTTTTTTGGGTTTTTGAAAGGTTTGAACAAGGAATGTAAATGGTAAAAGAAGTAGACTAATAACTAGAAAAGCTCTTGGCAAGGTATGAGAACTGAACGTCCTATCCTAGTTATCCTTATCAATTGTGATGAGAATTGGCTTTTGCTTCCAGTTGGTGAACCTCTAACTATGAAGGTATGTTAAGTGGATAAATCAATTTGGTTCCTCAGGTCCTAGTCAATTCCTAAGAAAAGGCTAGAGTTAGAGGAATGCAAATCAATCAGCAAAGAATTCCAATTTTCAATCAACAAGGAGTTTGATAACTCAAGTGTCTCCAATTACTCAACACAAGCTAAGAATGTAAAAAGCTAAATTAAAATCATCAATATGAAATACCTCAAGTTGCATTAAATAGAGAAATCAAATCTAACATGAGAATTCATAAACCAAGTTGCAACATCAGATAATCAACAAGGGAAAAGCAATAAACTATAGTACTAGAAGAATTAAAAGTAAAAGAGAAATCCTAAATCCTAAAACCTAAGAGAGAGGAGAGAGCCTCTCTCTCTAGAATCTACATCTAAAACCTAAAATTATGAATAATGAGATGTCAATGATTGAATGGATGGATTCCCCCACTCTATAGCCTCTAATCTGTGTTTTTTGCGCCGAAAACTGGGTCAAAAATAGCCCAGAAATCGCTGGGGGTGATTTTTGATACGTACAGGTCGTGGCTCTGTCACGCATACACATCGCCCACGCGTACGCGTCGCTTGTCTGCAGCACAATCCACGCGTATGCATGCTTCACGTGTACGCGTGCTTCACGCGTGCGTGTCGCTTAACAGCAAAGCAACTATGGAAAATTATATATCGTTGCGAAGCCCTGGATGTTAGATTTTCAATGCAACTAGAACCACCTCATTTTGACCTCTGTAGCTCAGGTTATGATCGATTGAGTACGAAGAGGTCAGGGCTGACAGCTTTACAGTTCATTCACCTTCTTGTATTCCTTCCACTTTTGCATGCTTCCTTTCTATCCTCTAACACATTCCTTGTCCTGTAATGTCTGAAAACACTTAACACACATATTAAGGAATCGAATGGTAATAAGAGAGGATTAAAAATAGTGAATTAAAGGCCAAAGAAGCATGTTTTCAATCATAGCACAAATCAGGAAGGAAAGTGTAAAACATGCGGATTCTGTGAATAAATATGAGAATAGTAGATAAAATCCACTCAATTAAGCACAAGATGTACCACAAAATAGTGGTGCATCAAATCTCCCCACACTTAAACATTAGCATGTCCTCATGCTAAGCTCAATAGAACTAAAGAGTGAAGAGGAATAGTAGGATATATGAAATGCAACCTATTTATATGAATGCAACTAAATGCAAAATGCTTTTACCTACTTGGTTAAAAGTGAACAAATCCTTCAAGAAGAATACGAACTGGATTTCACTAATTCAAATCATAAAATAAAAGACAAGTAAACTTGTAAGAAGATAGTTCATGAAAGCAGAGAACATAGAATCAAGCATTGAACCCTCACAGGAAGTGTATATGCACTTTAATCTGTCAAGTGTCTAGGGTCAATCACTCTACTCTTCTCTAATCATGCTTTCTAAAACTTTGTTCTTCATCTAACTAATCAACAAGTGTTTAGTATACCAATGCAAACATCATGAGGTCTTTTCAAGATTGTAATAGGGATAAGGTAAGGGTGACGATATATGTATGGCCAAGTGAGCTAAAATATGAATCTTTGATTAACCTAAGCTCTCACCTAACACACATACACACTCTATGTAGCTCTAAAATCATACCTATCTACCCAAAATTCTCACTTTTACATTACATACTCATGTATCAACTTTTCTTTAATTTTATCACATATGCATTGATCATTTATTAAACTTAACATTGGGGTAATTTTGTCCCCTTATTCACTTATTTACTTAAATATTTGAATAATTTTGGTTTTTCTCTCTCTCTCTCTTTTTTTTTGGAAGCAAACATAACATATCAATGCATATAAGTTTTTAATTTTTCTAGTCTCACATGAGTAGGTACCCAAATTTCCAATATTTTGTCAATGCGACACTGTATACTTTCATCAACCCAAGTTCCCACAGTCCCCTACACTTAATTGACACACAATCTCTAATTTAAGCTAACCAAAGATTCATTTGGGATAATTAATTATTTTTCTGCTTAAGGCTAATGATGTGGTAAAATATAGAACAAACAGGGATTAAAAGGCTCAAGGTGGCAAACAAAGGTGATTGAAAGGATAGGCTATTTGGGATAAGTGAGCTAACAACAAATGATGGCCTCAATCATATGAAAGCATGTAAATATACTAAACAATGGACATATAGAATGGAATAAAATATAGATTACAATCATAGAGAAGAAAATACACAAGAATAAAAATTTATGGCTAAATAATGTAACCATATAATTAAGCTCAAGTCTCACAGGTTTTGTGTTCTTAGCTATAAACTATGTTCCAAATAAAATTTCTTCAAACAAGTTTAACAAAAGTTTTAATTCAAATCAGTGAAATACTCTAAAAAGTTTCTTGAAAAAGAATTCATCATTTCAACCAAGTAACGGTAATATATGCACAAAATCAAACAAACATGCAATCAAACATGCAGATGCAACAATGAACTAACAAAGAAAAACAAAAATTGGTGTTGAGAAGAAAGTGACTAACCCACAGAGATCGGTATCAACCTCCCCACTTTTAAAGATTGCACCGTTCTTGGTGTATGCAGAGATGTACAAGTGGACGGGTGGCTCCAACTGATACTTTTTCTCCAAAGATTGTGCGGCAGACTTGTTTACTGCTCCAGTTAGAAACTTTTCCTTTTCTCTCTTGGTGGCCATCCTGAAAGAAGAGAAAAAGGAAGGGAAAGAATCCACAAGCAAAGATATGAAAAGAAATAAAACATATGTGGGTTAATGCCAAATAATAAGGGTCTTAACTACATGGTCGCGACAACATGTAAGTGAGAAAATAATAGAAGCACAGGACATGTCAACTAAATAGCAAACAAGTCAAGGTGCACCCAAAATAATGCAAAAAATATGTAACAGTTGAGTAAGAGAATTTTAACACCAATGTGAAAACAACAAATATAGAAAAGAAAGGGAGAAGAAAAGGAAGAAGAAAGGAAGGAGGAAAGAATAAGAAAGGAGAGAAGAAAGGAGTAAGATGGAAAACGGAATGCAACGCATACGCGTTGCTCACGCGTATGCGTCACTCACGCGTACGCATGGGTGAGAAAAATCACTGATGAGCGAATAATTTATATGCTTTTTGGCATTGTTTTTAGGTAGTTTTTAGTATGATTTAGTTAGTTTTTAGTATATAATTATTAGTTTTTATGCTAAAATCACATTTCTGAACTTTACTATGAGTTGGTGTGTTTTTCTGTGATTTCAGGTATTTTCTGGCTGAAATTGAGGGACCTGAGCAAAAATCTGATTCAGAGGCTGAAAAAGGATTGAAGATGCTGTTGGATTCTGACCTCTCTGCACTCGAAGTGAATTTTCTGGAGCTACAGAAGCCCAATTGGTACGCTCTCAATTGCGTTGAAAAGTAGACATCTTGGGCTTTCAAGCAATGTATAATAGTCTATACTTTGACTGAGATATGATGGCCCAAACTGGCATCAAAACGCCAGTCAGAGACCCTTTTCTGGCGTTAAACGCCAACTGGCATAAAAGCTGGAGTTAAATGCCTAAACTGGCACCAGAGCTGGCGTTTAACTCCAAAAAAGGCCTATGCACGTGAAAGCTTCAATTCTCAGCCCAAGCACACACCAAGTGGGCCCCAGAAGTGGATTTTTGCATCGTTTACTTATTTCTGTAAACCCTAGGTTACTAGTTCACTATAAATAGGACCTTTTACTATTGTATTTTCATCTTTTTGATCATCTTTGATCTTGGGATCAAGTCTTTGAACCCTTTTTCGATTGTTTCATGTATTTGGGAGGCATGGCCATTCGACCATGCCTAGACCTTGCTCTTATCTATTTTCAACGGTGGAGTTTATACACATCATAGATTAAGGTGTGGAGCTCTGCTGTTCCTCATGAATTAATGCAAAGTACTATTGTTCTTCTATTCAATTCACGCTTATTCTTGTTCTAAGATATTTATTCGCACTTCAACATGATGAATGTGATGAACAAGTGATACTCATCACCATTCTCACTTATGAACGCGTGCCTGACAACCACTTCCGTTCTACATGAAAACAAGCTTGAATGTATATCTCTTGGCCTCCTGGTTCACAACGCATGGTTGCGTCTCCTAACAACAGAGCCTTCCATTCCGTGCGATCAGAGTCTTCGTGGTATAAGCTAGAATCAATTGGCAGCATTCTTGAGATCCAGAAAGTCTAAACCTTGTCTGTGGTATTCCGAGTAGGATATGGGATGGGATGACTGTGACGCGCTTCAAACTCGTGACTGTTGGGCGCAGTGACAGTGTGCAAAAGGATCAATGGATCTTATTCCGACACGATCAAAAATCGACAGATGATTAGCCATACGTAACCCGTAGTCGGACCATTTTCACTGAGAGGACAAACGGTAGCCATTGACAACGGTGATCCCCAACATACAGCTTGCCATGGAAAGGAGTATGCATGACTGGATGAAGGCAGTAGGAAAGCAGAGATTCAGGAGAAATAAAGCATCTCCATACGCTTATCTGAAATTCCCACCAATGAATTACATAAGTATCTCTATGTTATTTTCCGTTTTATCTCTCTTTTAATTATCAAAACCTCAAAACCATTTGAATATGCCTGACTGAGATTTACAGGATGACCATAGCTTGCTTCAAGCTGACAATCTCCATGGGATCGACCCTTACTCACGTAAGGTATAACTTGGACGACCTAGTGCACTTGCTAGTCAGCTACGCGGAATTGTGAAGAAGTGTGAAAATCATGATTCTGTGTATCAAGTTTTTGGCACTGTTGTCGAGGATTGTTCGAGTTTGGACAACTGATGGTTCATCTTGTTGCTTAGATTAGGTATTTTTCTTTTTATTTTCTTCTTTAGAATTTTTAAGAATGAAATCTAGAGTTTCAGATGATACTTTTATCATCACAGGAGCTAGTTAATTCCCATCAATTTGGCTGTTGTATGTAATGTCCTGCTGAAGCTTGGTTTGCCAAGTCTAATCTTTTTAGACTGAAGCTTTAGACTAACATTGCATGATTCCTGGAATTCTTATTAAAACTTTTGAGTTTCTTATTTTCTTTTTCAAAATAATTTTTGAAAAAAGTTACAAAAAAAATTATAAAATCATAAAATCAAAAATATTTTGTGCTTCTTGTTTGAGTCTAGTGTCAATTTTTAAGTTTGGTATCAATTGCATGTTTTTATTTTTCTTGCAAATTTTCGAAAACTCATGCATGGTGTTCTTCATGATCTTCAAGTTGTTCTTGACGATTTTCTTTGTCTAATCTTTAAATTCTCTTGTATTGTGTCTTTTGTTGTTTCTCATGTGCATTCTCAATTTGTTAGTGTCTCTAGTATGAAAATTTCTAAGTTTGGTGTCTTGCAAATTTTCATAAAAAAAAAAATATGTTCTTGCATGCATTGTTTATTTGATCTTAGTTTTTCATGATTAGTTTCATTTTGTTGTTTTTCTCTCTCATTTTTAAAAATTCAAAAAAATTTTTAGTCAATAATACAGAGAATTAAAGATTCAGAACGTACAGCAGAGGAATCACAGGGAAAAAGCTGGGGCGTTCAAAATGCCCAGTGAAGAAGGAACTCTGGCATTTAAACGCCAGCCAGGGTACCTGGCTGGGCGTTTAACGCCCAAGGAGGTAGCCAAATGGGCGTTAAACGCCAGAATGGATACCATTCTGGGTATTTATCGCCAGGATAGCACCAAAGAGGTAGTTTTGTTTTCATTTCAAATCTTTTTGATGCCAAGGCATTTTGGCCAGTTTCACTAACCTTTCATTACAAAAAAAGGGGTTAAAACGACGGTTATTTTGGGGAATTACGGCGGTTAGAACCGCCATTATTACCGAAAATGGCGCCCCCAAGAAACGCCGTTATTCTGGGCGCCATTCTGGTTATTACGGCGGTTTTCAGAAAACCGCCACAATTACCTTAGGATAATACGGCGGTTCTCTGAGGGTTAAAATGGTGGTTTGTAACCGCCATTATTTCCGTATAAAATGGCGGTTTTTAAACAACCGCCGTTTTTACCAGGATGTTGTGACATCTCTTCCGTTTAAAATGGCGGTTAGAAACCGCCGTTTTTTCCATGATAACCGCCATTTTTACCATGTTATAATGGCATCTTGTGTGTTTTAAAATGGCAGTTTCTAACCGCCGTTTTTTCCAAAATATAATGGCATCATTTTCATTTAAAATGGCAGTTTTTAACCGCCGTTTCTACCAGCGTATAATGGCATCGTTTTCATTTAAAACGGGGGTTTCTATCCGCCGTTTGTACCTAATTATGATGGCAATTTTATACTTTTTAAAATAAGATTGAACCCACTAATTTAAAGTGATATTTTCAAAACTCACTTAAAAATCTCATAATAACCAAAAGGTATAACCATAAATCAAACATCATAAGATGATTTTTAATTCATACATGATCTAAAAGTCATAATCCAAGTTATAATTGAAATGTCATAATCCAAAAAACAAATTATCAAAATAATCCTTAACAAGCATTGACTAATTCTGACTTATAATTGTCTTAACATATAATCCTTAATATACGTCTTAACATATCAAGCAAGGTCATGCTTCCTTGTTGCTTGCTCCAGAAGACCTACTTCCTAACTCTTTTGGTGATGGAATCTCACTCTCCTGATCCAATCCCTACAACAAAAATATAATTATTATGAGCACAAGAAATACAAGAAAAAGGCATATATTAATAATAAGTGGATAATTATGAATTTGAATTCATCTAAAAAATACATATAAAATGTTACTAATAATACTACTAGTGCTAGTTGTTAATTAGCTTTCCCATGTGCTTGTTAACCATAGCAGCGACAAAAAATGAAGCCTTAAGATCTTTCTATTCACTGATGTATAGAATCATTTTCAAATAAAGCAATAACAGCAATAACAACCCTTAGTCAACAACCAGCAATAACACATGCTCATGCTCACCTATTACCATTAGCTGCTTCCTACTTATGCCTATATACCACAAAAATTGATAAATCTTTTTTTTCACTTTTTGTTAATCAATTATAATTTAGAAGAAAATCAGAACGGGAAGTCAAAATCTGTATTCATGAACAGTTTACAATTATTTCACTCAAAAGTACATTCAAATATGTTCCAAGAAGACAATCCGATCTATAAATAACTTGCATTTTTGCGACAAAGAACTGCACTCATTCATTTCATGCTCAAAGATTATCTCATAAAAAATACATCCAATCAAGAAGGAACCCCAACCTCCAGTTTCACTTTAATTACTATAGTTCCTTAGAAGCAAAAAGCACTACTACTAATTATATTAATAATAGGAATCATAGGCAAAATATGAATGTACCTGTGAAACTTGTTTAGTAGGGAACATTCCAGCCAATTGTATTGGAATTCTACCTCCTTCCTTAGAAGCAATATAGGATACTAGCGCTTGCAATTGCGCTTTAACAGTATCCAACTCCTCTTGCACATTTAGACCACAAGTAGATGATGTGCCAACATCATTTGAAGAATCTAAATTCATTTGACTAATCCTTGTGGTATTGTTCTTGAAAGCAATTGTTGGAACAGCTCCCATACCTAAACCTCGAACACAGCCAGGGTTCTCTTTCCCAAAAACTACTCCAAGAGCATCAAGAGGAGAATTAACAGTTAATTCCATCGGTTGTTGGCTGCTATGTGCTTCAATCTTCTCCTACATATATAAAAAGAAAGAGAAAGAATAAAAAAATAGTATTATCTTATAAAAAAGAAAGAAAAAGAAATACAAACAAGTTACTTATTGGACTTTAGTCTTACCGCTATTTCTTTAGCCTTTTCATTAACATAACTTCCATCTATTTTCTTGTGAGTGATGTCCCACATTTGAACTCTATTAACTTCTTTTCCTGTCTCTTCCGTCTAAAATTTAAGAAAAGTAGAAAGACTTGATAAACAAATGGCAGCCTAATAACTTAGATTAGATATGCAGAAAATTAAGAGATGATGCATGCATTATATTTGAGATAGATTAGATATGCATGTATTAATTGATTACCAATTCAGCCCTTCTTCTTGCAATTGATTTAGCACCTGAAGTATGAGGAATTATTTGTTTTTGCCGAATTTCTTGATTCCTCTTACAAAGTTTCTGCAAGTTGAATTTGGATACACATAAGAATAGGGTAAAAATGTGCATTAACCACAGCAATATTCCTCTTACTAAATTCTGTAAATTTATAGCAATATTCACTTCTGCATGTTAACCGCAAGAACCATCATCTTTCAAAACTGACTTAAATAGGGTAAAAATGTGCACTAACCACAGCAATTTAGGACTAAAATAAACAGAAAATGTACCACTATTTAAGACTGTCCCGCAGCCAATAGTTCAATTGTAAAAATAAAGATCAGAACATCTGGCAACTCTAGAGACACCCAGAAATCAAAATCACTCTTCAACAACATTGACTACTTCATATTCAATTATATATATTCAACAACATTAACTAGGAGAGTAAGTACTTACCTGAGTTTCAGGCTTCAAACGATATTCTACGAATAAAGCCCATTGATCAGGAGCAATATCTTCTGGTGCATTATTTATGATCTCGGTTTTACTCAACCTCGGATCATAAAAATCATTCCAAAGCTGTATCCTATGTTCCCTCCATTTTTTGCCAAGCGATTGGAGCAAAAATCGTTTGGCCAAGTTATCACTCACTTTGAAGCAAAATCGAGCCTTCAATATTATAACAAAGAATATATATTATAACCGGCAAATATAACTAAATAATGGCAAAGAAATAAGCTTTAGAGTTTGAGTAATCTTCTTACTAGGAAAAAAATATTCCATTGATTTTCAAAAAAGCTTGTTGGAATGTCTGACCACTTGTCAAAACTAATTGGAAATGCAACACAATCAGTGGCCAATTGCCCACAAACTCCTGCAAGGAGTCTAGCTGCTTCTCCTATTGCTGCATAATCTTTATCAAAATTGACAACTATGCGCAAACCTTCTGGCAAATTATGCACATCCTTCACTAATAAATGAAGACGTGTACTATCTCCGTGTTCATCTAAAATAGACAAACGAGTATAAATAAATGAGTATCAGACCAGGCCAGAAAAGCTATAACAGTGATCTGTATCAATCACATAAATTATTATTTTCTTGTCAATTACTCAGAAAAGCTATAACGGTTATGTACACTCTATGTATTCAAATTTTCTTCTTTAAACATTCTATGTGAAGTTTTCAAACATAGGTGCTTAACAAAGAAAACATATACAGGTGAAGGATTATGGGGAAACAAAAAGAATAGATTCATGAAGAAACAAAATAAAAAAATAAAATACATTATAAAAATAAAGGAAAACTTCATGAAGAAACTTAAGTAACCATGAATAAAATCCAACTTCTATGGCATAGCCATACAGCACAATATCAATGAAAATGTAATTTAATTTATAGTTAATAAAACATCTATACATACCTATGGCATCAACAGTCCAATAATGTTTAGATTCACGTCCACGTTTACGTTTAGGTTCGGATGGATGCTCAAATATAGTTGCAGCAACTGATGATGGCTCAGAAGAATTTGAAGCTGCCGACTTGTCCCGGGAGGAACTTGCAGCTGCTGCCGACTTGTCCCGAGAGGAACTTGAAGCTGCCGACTTGTCCCGAAAGGAACTTGCAGCTGCTGCCGACTTGTCCCGAGAGGAACTTGCAGCTGCTGACTTATCCCGGGAGGAATTTGAAGCTGCCGACTTATTCCGGGAGGAATTTGCAGCTGCTGCGGACTTGACTTGTGATGTATTTGCAGCTGCTGTGGACTTGTCTTGTGAAGAATTTGCAGCTGCGGCTGCTGCTTTAAGTAGATTCTTGTACCTCTTTTGCTTTGGCATATCTGCATAATGGATCAAATCAAAAATTAATAATATAGAATAAAATGTGGTCAAAGCTTAGTAGTTCCATTAAATCTTGTCTCAATTTATGTAAAATTAGGCAGCCTTTAGATAAAACGAAGATATGAACCACGGGAAGTTGTTAGACTTAATAAACTTCCAACTCATTCTGTTAACATTTATGATTATTGGCTATGAAACATTTCCATGCACAGATATGCTATTCAACAAATATATCAGCCCATAGTCAAAATCACAAAATTCATGTTGACAAAACTTCCCTTACTACAAAAATAAAGAACATTTGACAAGCTCATGTAATGGAATAGACCATGATACATAAACTGAAAGAGAAACAAACCAATGCAACAAGGTAAAAAAACTTACATGAAAAGATCTCATTTCTAGTATTTGTAAGAGCACTTAAGGAAACAAGATTACTATCTTAATTTCCAAAATCAAGCTAAATGCAAGATAAATACTAAAAATAAAGAATAGATTGTTGCAACAGTGAAGTAAACATTTAATTCAAACACTTGAAGAAGCAAACCAATGACAATTGCTGGAGAACAGCAGCAAAAATCAGATACAAGGTAAGCAATTTTTGATTAGTTAAAGCAACAAAAATCAGATACAGCAAAAAACCTGTTTCACATGAAAAATTATCTCCAACAAATTCATGTTAGTTAAAGCAAGTTAGTCAGTTATCTAAATAATCAAACAACTGGTTTACATAAGAACACAAAGACGCCCTATATGTTTTCAATTAATTCTTATTTCTTCATTCCTTGGTCAAATGCAAAATCTGGTGGCGCCTATTTGAATAATTGATTAAAAACCAGCTGAAAGTCTCAAAAACAAGTATGACAAGTGAGTTTAATAGTCAATATAGGGTATCCGAAGACATGTAAAATTGAAACTGAAAGTTTAAATATAAAAAGGGGTCAGCAAAAACAAGCTATGTGAATTAAAAAGAGGCCTAACATGTGAATAAGGAATAGAATATACTAAAAATCTGACTAGTGATTGAGAACATTTAAAAATGGAGTGCTTTGAAAACTATTTTAATCCAGAAACTGTGCCTTAAACATTGAACCAACAAACACAAACTGTGCCTTGGACAAGCAGTGTAATTTATTTCCCAAATAGAAGAACCAATAATATCATATCATATCATATCATATATAATTCATATCCAAAACCCAATTAAAACCCAAAATTTGACATAATCATTATCTCAACAACCCCCCCAGCCCCCCAAGACAATTCCAAAAAAAAAATCCCTTCTAAAATGGATGTAAATTTGAAGCTTTATTTGCAGAAGGTGAAGAAAAGTGAGAATCACATACATGATTGCGCCATTGCTGGAAAGCGGCAGATAAAAGGAGATGAAATAGGATAAAAAAGAAGTGAGAGGGTAAAAATAAGAAGAGTGGAAAAAATGGAACCCTGATTGAGTAGAAGTAGGGAGAATTGGGGTTAAAAAGGAAGGAATTGAAAGAGAGAAGAGGGTGTTTTGTGAAGAATTGAAAGAATAAAGGGAAAGGGAAATTAAATTTCAGTTTCAGGGGGTTCTCAAAACCAGCGACTTAACGCACGCGGAAAACTAATGCATTTCAATTTGCAAGCTTATACGCTGTCTTCTCTTGTTATTCTAACCATAAACTATAACATTATTATATAAGAAAAACTGTACAATCACACAATAAACAAATAAAAATTTCACGCAACAGCAAGAGAAGCATAACAATTCATAAACCAAAAACCTAGACAAGCCACCACAAAGCTTACAAACCAACTAAAAGAAGAATGACAAGAAGCATATACCATCATACGAAGCTTTCAGATTCAAACTCATGCTCAATCCACACAAGAAAATGACACCCATACTTCCAAAACCAAGAAAATAAATAAATAAAAATCATTCAGCAATAAGAGTAACACCTTAGCAATTGCTTTGGGTGGATATTCTGCTCCAAGTTTTGGATCAACACACTGCTTAACTTTATCCTCGCTAAGTCTTGGTGTAGCCTGAAATACAAGTTGCTATGATAACCTAAATTGGAAGATATATAAAATTTAATACATCTCAATTAACAAACCCAAACTTGTCTAAATCAGAAACGGATACAAATGCAAATTTAATCAGAACACTAGATACTTGAATCAACACAACAAAACCAGTTCAGATAACAAGTGGTCTTTAATCAACATAACCAGTTCAGAACACTAGACATTGGCACTAGATCTGAGATCGGGGAGAGAGAGAATGAGAAAGGAGGGGGTAAGGTTACGAAAACAACTTCGCTGGCTTTGCATGCAGTGTCGATGGCAGATGTGAGGAAGGAAGATCCAAGATCCAAGATCCAAGATCTGAGATCGTCGACGGTTGAACACAAGATCCGATCGGCGTCAATCACTCCCGCACCAACGTCAATCGAATGCTTCAACACAAGACCCGATCGCGGAGCTGCAGAGAAACAAAAACCCCCAAAACTCAGCAACAAAAACAATTTTGAAACCAAAACCCGAGCAAAAACGAAGAAATCAGTAACTGACGGAGAGGGAGAGGTACCTAGAGAACTTGAGAGTGAGCTGCAGAGAAACAAATCAGCGGAGAGGGAGAGGTATAGAGGAATCGTAACCGGCGGAGAGAGAGAAGCCCGAGAGGGAAGAACGGCGTTGTCGGAGCACGGATCGGAGGAGACGAAGGAGCGAGAGACCGCCGAAAATGTGTTTCGTTTAATGAGGCTAGGGTTGGAATTCTATTGTTTTATATACGTGTGAAAACGGCGGTTCAAAACCGCCATAATCACCAGAACCGCCACAATACACAAAGTTAATTATGGCAGCAACCAAACATGCCATAAAAACCGGGAATTACGGCGGTTCTTTAAAACCGCCGTAATATCAATGCCATTTTAAACTCTTTTTTTTGTAGTGTTTCTTTACTGTTTTTAGGGTACTTTCATGCATTTTCTTAAGAAATAAGCTAGTTTTGGGTGGATATTCACTTACATCTTGTTTCAAGCATACATTGTGCACTTTACATGATTTCATGAGAATTTTGCATGAATTATATAACAAATTGGATGATGCATGTCTCATGACTTGGACTAGAACTTTGATGCACTTTGTTGCATGATTTCAGGACAAAGGAAGCAAAGAAGAACCACGTTAGCATTCACGTTAGTTCAACTAACGTGACCTCTAACGTGGAATAGGAGCTAGCTTGCAAAGTTAGTGAGAAAGGTAATCACCAATAACGCCTTCGAAGCCATCACAGCCCACGTTAAGAGTCACGTTAACTAAGTTAACGTGAAATCTAACGTGGAAGAAGACAACAAGGCCAACGTTAGTGACACTCTCCTTTGTCACTAACGTTGGACCAAGCTCATAATTGGCCACGTTAGTTGCCACGTTAACTTAGTTAACGTGGACTCTAACGCTAAAGGAGCAAAAGAGAAGCCAACGTTAGTGACATTCACCTTTGTCACTAATGTTGGCCAAGCCTCCATGAGCCACGTTAACTCCCACATTAACTTAGTTAACGTGGAAGCTAACGTGGAGAGAGAAATTGATCGCCAACTTTAGTGACACTCACCTTTGTCACTAACGTTGGGGTGAACCACCAAGAGCCACCATGAGCAACGTTAACTCCCACGTTAACTTAGTTAACATGGAAGCTAACGTGGATAAAGAGATAATGAGCCAACGTTAGTGACACTCACCTTTGTCACTAACGTTGGAGATGGCTAGCATTACTAGGTTAGAAGCTACGTTAACCTAGTTAACGTGGACTCTAACGTGGAAAGTAGGGGCACATTGGAACGTTAGTGACAAAGGTAAGTGTCACTAATGTTCTCGAAGGATTGGCATTACTACGTTAGAAGCCACGTTAACTACTCTAACGTAAGGAGAAGGGGTGACTCACCACGTTATTGGGAAAGGTAAGTCCCAATAACGTATGCGAAGGACCAAGAGGCAACGTTAGTGGTCACGTTAGTGCCACTAACGTTGAAGTCAATGTGATCATATTTGGGTTAGGAACGTTAGTGAAAAAGGTGATTGTCACTAACGTTCTCGAACCCACACTTTCACTTAACGTTGACACCACTAACGTCCTAAGCCAAAGTCACTGCCTACTTCACATTTTCTCTCTGCAAGCAAAGCTAAGCCCAATAAAGAGGAGAACTACTTCAAACTCAAGATCCAGAGGCCCACACCCAAGATTTGAAGAGCCAATTAGAAGATCAGAAGAGTAGTATATATAGGAGTAGTTTTGAATTAGAAGAGGAGTTTTTTTTTGGGAAATCTTTAGGGAGCCTTGGGCATAGAACTACTCTCTGTATTTTACTTTCTCTACAACTTCTAGTTTTACTTTCATGATGTATTCTCCATCTTTGTTTTCATTTTCCAGAGCTATGAACAACTAAACCCCTTTCATTGGGTTAGGGAGCTCTGCTGCAATTTGATGGATCAATATTAGTTTTCATTCTTCTTCTTCTATCTTTTCTCTTGATTTTACTAGAAAGCTTTCAATCTTCATCCAATTGGGTAGTTATCTTGGAAACGAAGCTATTCATACTTGGATCTCTTCGGAACCTTGGAAGAGGAATGAAGAGATCATGCTAGAAATGCTTTCTCATGCTGGACCAAATTGGGTTTGGATGGATATGTGACTATAATCCTACCAATACTTGATTTGGGAAATGCATGTGGTATAATCAGTGACCATACTTCATCTCTTCTCATGAGCAATTGACCAAGGAATTGGCTATTGATCAAGATTTAAGAGATTGGATTACCAAGGAATTGGAATTCGATCACTTAAGATTGTCAAGGAGATCAATGAATGCATTAATTGAGGAAGAGATGAAAATGAATTTGATCCGGAGAATGCAACATCTCCTAAGCCCAATGAACTCCCCATTTCTGATCTTACCCATTCTCTTTATTTCTGCCATTTACTTTTATGAGCATTTCCCCCATTCCCATTTAAGATTCTGCAATTACTTTATGCCATTTACATTCAACTCTTTATTTTTAGCATTTACTTTTTCTACTATTTCCTTTTCCGTTATTTAATTTTCTGCAAATCTCAAATCAAATTCTAATTCGTTCAACTAGAAAATTCCTCTAATTAAAGTTGCTTGATCAATCAATCTCTGTGGGATTCGACCTCACTCTATAGTGAGTTTTTACTTGACGACAACTCGGTACACTTGCCGAAGGAAATTTGTTACGAGACGAATTTTCCGTGCATCATTTTTTCAATTTTTCAAGTTTTAAAACTAACATATCCTCTCTTATCAATCATATCTTTTTCAAAATCAAATATTTTTCCTTTTTCTTTTAATATTTTTGAAAATCCTTGCTAACAATTAATGTTGTGATTCAAAAATTTTATGTTTGTTACTTTCCTATTAAGAAAGGTTCAATATTTGAATTTTAGAATCATATCTTTTAATTTCTTGTTAGTCAAGTCATCGATTTTAAAAATCAAATCTTTTTCAACCATATCTTTTCAATCATATCTTTTTAAAAATCAAATTTTCTTCAATCATATCTTTTCAATCATATCTTTTTAACATCAAATTTTTTCAATCATATCTCTTTTGATTTGATTTCAAACTCTCTTTTTTCTAACTTCTTATCTTTTCAAAACTTACTATTTCTTATCTTTTTCAAAACCACCTAACTACTTCTCTCTAATTTTCGAAAACCATTAACAACGTTTTCAAAAATCTTTTTAATTAATTGATTGTTTTAAACTCTAATTTTATTGTATTTAAAGATTTTTCAAAAATTCTCTCTCTCCCATCTCTTTATATTTAATCACTAACTCTCTTCCTCTCTTAATAATTCGAACCCTCTCCCTTCTTTATATGTTCGAATTCTTCCTTATCTACCTCATCCTTCTATTCTTCTTTTCCTTTGACACATTAAGGAATCTCTATACTGTGACATAGAGGATTCCATACTTTCTTTGTTTTTTTCTCTTTCATATGAGTATGAATAAAGATAAAGGCATTCTTGTTGAAGCTGATCCTGAACCTGAAAGGACTCTAAAGAGGAAGTTAAGAGAGGCTAAAGCACAACCCTCTGAAGAGGACCTGACAGAAATTTTTGAAATGGAAGCAGACAAAGCAAACATGGCCAAACCCAACAACAACAATGCAAGGAAGGTGCTTGGTGACTTTATTGCACCAACTCCCGACTTCTATAGGAGAAGCATCTCTATTCCTGCCATTGAAGCAAACAACTTTGAGCTTAAGCCTCAATTAGTTTCTCTGATGCAACAGAATTGCAAGTTTCATGGACTTTCATTGGAAGATCCTCATCAGTTCTTGGCTGAATTTTTGCAAATCTGTGACACTGTTAAGACCAATGGAGTTGATACCGAGGTCTACAGACTTATGTTTTTTCCTTTTGCTGTAAGAAACAGATCTAGTATATGGTTGAACTCACAACCTAGAGACAGCCTGAACTCTTGGAAAAAGCTGGTCAATGCCTTCTTAGCTAAATTCTTTCCACCTCAAAAGATGAGTAAGCTTTGAGTGGTAGTTCAAACCTTTAAATAGAAAGAAGGTGAATCCCTCTATAAAGCTTGGGAAAGATACAAGCAATTGATCAGAAGGTGTCCTTCTGACATGCTTTCAGAATGAAGCATCATAGGTATCTTCTATGATGGTCTGTCTGAGTTATCCAAGATGTCATTGGACCATTCTGCAAGTGGATGTATTCATCTGAAGAAAACGCCTGCAAAAGCCCAGGAACTCATTGAAATGGTTGCAAATAACCAGTTCATGTACACTTCTGAAAGAAATCCTGTGAACAATGGGACAACTTAGAAAAAAGGAGTTCTTGAGATTGATACTTTAAATGTCATATTGGCTCAGAACAAATTATTGACTTAGCAAGTCAATATGATTTCTCAAAATCTGACTGGATTGCAAGCTGCATCTGGCAGTGCTAAAGAAACCTTCTCTGAAGGAGAAGCTTATGACCCTGAGAATCCTGCAATGGAAGAGGTGAATTACATGGGAGAACCCTATGGAAACACCTACAATTCTTCATGGAGGAATCACCCAAATTTCTCATGGAAGGATCAACAGAAGCCTCAACAAGGCTTCAACAATAATAATAGTGGAAGAAATAGGTTTAGCAATAGCAAGCCTTTTCCATCATCTTCTCAGCAACAGACAGAGAACTCTGAGTAGAGTCATTCTGGCTTAGCAACCATAGTCTCTGATCTATCTAAGATCACACTAAGTTTCATGAATGAAACAAGATCTTCCATTAGAAACTTGGAGGCACAAGTGGGTCAGCTGAGTAAAAAGGTTACTAAAACTCCTCCTAGCACTCTCCCAAGCAATACAGAAGAAAATCCCAAGAGAGAGTGCAAGGCCATAACAATGACCAACATGGCCGAACCTAGAGAGAGTGAGGAGGACGTGATTCCCAGTGAGAAAAAAACCCATGGGATGTCCATTGACCACTAGGGAGTTCCCTCATGAGGAACCAAAGGAATCTGAGGTTCATCTAGAGACCATAGTTATTCCACTGAACTTCCTATTACCATTCATGAGCTCTCAAGAATACTCTTCTTTTAAAGAAGATGAAGTTACTACTGAAGAGCAAGTTGCTCAATATCTTGGAGAAATCATGAAGCTAAATGCCAAGTTATTTGGTAATGAGACTTAGGAGGATGAATGATGAGCGGATAATTTATACGCTTTTTGGCATTATTTTTAGGTAGTTTTTAGTAGAATCTAGCTACTTTTTGGGATGTTTTTATTAGTTTTTATGAAAAATTCACATTTCTGGACTTTACTATGAGTTTGTGTGTTTTTCTATGATTTCAGGTATTTTCTGGCTGAAATTGAGGGACCTGAGCAAAAATCTGATTTAGAGGTTGACAAAGGACTGCTGATGCTGTTGGATTCTGACCTCCCAGTACTCGAAGTGGATTTTCTGGAGTTACAAAACTTCAAATGGTGCGCTCTCAATTGCGTTGGAAAGTAGACATCCAGAGCTTTCCAGCAATATATAATAGTCCATACTTTGCCCGAGTTTTGACAATGCAAACCGGCGTTCAAACGCCCCTTCTCTGCCATATTCTAAAGTCAAAACGCCAGAACTGGCATAAAAGCTGGAGTTAAACGCCCAAACTGGCACCAATGGTGGTGTTTAACTCCAGGAGAAGCCTCTACATGTGTAAAGCTCAATGCTCAGCCCAAGCACACACCAAGTGGGCCTGGAAGTGGATTTCTGCATCATTCACCTATTTTTGTAAGGCCTAGTAGCTAGTTTCATTATAAATAGGACCTTTTACTATTGTATTTTCATCTTTTGATCTCTTGATCACATTTTGGGGGCTGGCCTCACGGCCATGCCTAGACCTTGTTCTTATGTATTTTCAATGGTGGAGTTTCTACAAACCATATATTATGGTGTGGAGCTCTGCTGTTCCTCGAGTATTAATGCAAAGTATTATTGTTCTTCTATTCAATTCAAGCTTATTCTTGTTCTAAGATATTCACTCGCACTTCAACCTGATGAATGCGATGATCCATGACACTCATCATCATTCTCACCTATGAACGTGTGCATGACAACCACTTCCGTTCTACATAAGATTGAGCGTGTATCTCTTGGATTCCTGGTCCACGATGCATGGTTGCCTCGCCTGACAACCGAGCCTTCCAGTCCGTGAGATCAGAGTCTTCGTGGTATAAGTTAGAATTATTGGTGGCCATTCCTGAGATCCGGAAAGTCTAAACCTTGTCTGTGGTATTCCGAGTAGGATCTGGAAAGGATGACTGTGACGAGCTTCAAACTCGCGACTGTAGGGCATAGTGACAGATGCAAAAGGATAATAAATTCTATTCCTACACGATCGAGAACCAACAGCTGATTAGCCATGTGGTAAACCATAGAGGACCTTTTTCACTGAGAGGACGGGAGGTAGCCATTGACGCCAGTGAAACCTAACATACAGCTTGCCATGGAAAGGAGTATGAAAGATTGAATGAATGCAGTAGGAAAGCAGAGATTCAAGAGGGATGAAGCATCTCCATACACTTATATGAAATTCCCACCAATGATTTACATAAGTATCTCTATCTTTATTTTCTGTTTATTTATCTTTTAATTATTAAAACTCCATAACCATTTGAATCCGCCTGACTGAGATTTACAAAGTGACCATAGCTTGCTTCAAGCCGACAATATCCGTGGGATCGATCCCTTACTCACATAAGGTATATTACTTGGACGACCCAGTGCACTTGCTGGTTAGTTGTGCGAAGTTGTGAAAAAGAGTTGAGATTACAATTATGCGACCAAGTTGTTGGCGCCATTGTAAATCACAATTTCGTGCACCAAGTTTTTGGTGCTGTTGTCGGGGATTGTTCGAGTTTGGACAACTGACGGTTCATCTTGTTGCTCAGATTAGGTAATTTTCATCTTATTTTATTTTCAAAACGTTTTCAAAAATCTTTCAAAAATGTTTTTATTTGTTTGCGTCTTTCCAAACTTAATTTTCGAAAAACCCAAAAAAATTTATAAAATCTTAAAAACTCAAAAATATTTCATGGTTCTTGTTTGAATCTAGGGCCAAATTTTGAGTTTGGTGTCAATTGCAAGATTTTAATTGTCTTGCAATTTTTGAAACGCATGCATTGTGTTCTTGATGATCTTCAAGTTGTTCTTGATGAATTGCCTTGTTTGATCTTCATGATTTATTGATTTGCACTGCATGACATTCTACATATGCATTCTTGCATTCATATGGCCCAAACATGAGAAAGTTCTAAGTTTGGTATCCTCCATGTTTTCTTTCATTAAGAAAACTGAGTTCTTAATGTTCATCTTGATCTTCAAGATTGTTCTTGGTGTTCATCTTGACGTTCATATTGTTCTTGCATATATCTTGTGTTTTGATCCAAGAATTATATGTTTCGACTCATTTTGTTGTTTTTCAAAATTGAAAACATATCCTCTTGAATAAAGGATTTAGCAAAATGAAGATCCAAGAACATAAAGCAGAGGAATTACAGAGAAAAAGCTGGGTGTTCAAAACACCCAGTGAAGAAGGAAAACTGGCATTTAAACGCCCAAACCATGTAGCAATTGGGAGTTAAATGCCCAAAACATGCAGCTCCTGGGCGTTTAACGCCAGGATGACACAAGGAGAGGAATTTTGTTCTCAAATCAAATCTTTTTCAAATCTTAATATCTTTTTCAAAAATCAAATCTTTTCCTCATATTTTCAAAAATCTTGATTCAAAAATTTCAAGTTTGTTACTTTCTTGTTAAGAGAGATTCCATATTTGAAATTTAGAATCATATCTTTTAGTTTCTTGTTAATCAAGTCATTAATTTTAAAAATCAAATATTTTTAATTTGTTTTTCAAAAATATCATCTTAAACAATATATTTTTCAAATCAAATATTTTTAATCATATCTTTTTCAAAGTCATATCTTTTCAAACATATATTTTTCAAAAAAAAATCAAATCTTTTTAATTTCCTTTTCAAATCTTTTTCAAAATAAATTTCAACCATATCTTTTTAATCATATCTTTTTCAAATCATATCTTTTTCAAAAATTTGATTTCAAAAATCTTTTCTAAACTTCCTATCTTTTCAAAATTGATTTTCAAATCTTTTTCAACTAACTAATTGACTTTTTGTTTGTTTTACTATTTCTTATCTTTTTCAAAACCACAACCAATTTTTCAAAAATTTATTTTAAATTTTATTCTTTTTTATTTTCGAAAATTTCCCTCCCCTTTTCTCATTTTTTTTACACTAACATTCCTCCTCCATTGTCAATTCGGACTCACTCCTTCTTTGTGTGTTCGAATTCTGCCTTACCTCCTTCTTCTATTCTTATTTTCCTCTGACACCTCAAGGAATCTCTATACTGTGACATAGAGGATTCCATATTTTCTTTGTTTTCTTCTCTTTCATATGAGCAGGAACAAAGATAAAGGCATACTTGTTGAAGCTGATCCTGAACTGAAAGGACTCTGAAGAGGAAGCTAAGAGTAGCTAAAGCACAAAACTCTTAAGAGGACCTCACTAAAATTTTCAAAAGGAAGCAGCAAAAGAAACAATTATGGCCGAACCAAACAACAATGCAAGGAAGAGGCTTGGTGATTTTACTACACCAACTTCCAACTTCAATGGAAGAAGCATCTCAATCCCTGCCATAGGAGCAAACAATTTTGAGCTAAAGCCTCAATTAGTTTCTCTACTGCAATAGAACTGCAAGTTTCATGGACTTCCACCAGAAGACCTTTATCAGTTCTTAACTGAGTTCTTGCAGATCTGTGATACTGTTAAGACCAATGGAGTTGATCCTAAAGTCTACAAGCTTATGCTTTTCCCTTTTGCTGTAAGGGACAGAGCTAGAACATGGTTAGACTCACAACCTAGAGATAACCTGGACTCTTGGGATAAGCTGGTCACGACTTTCTTAGCCAAGTTCTTTCCTCTTCAAAAGCTGAGCAAGCTTAGAGTTGATGTTTAGACCTTCAGATAAAAAGATGGTGAGTCCTTCTATGAAGCTTGGGAAAGATACAAGCAGCTGACCAAAAAGTGTCCTTCTGACATGCTTTCAGAATGGACCACATTAGATATATTCTATGATGGTCTGTCTGAATTTTTCAAGATGTCACTGGACTACTCTGCAGGTGGATCCATTCACCTAAAGAAGATGCCTGCAGAAGCTCAGGAACTTATTGAAATGGTTGCAAAAAACTAGTTCATGCATACCTCTGAGAGGAATCCGGTGAGTAATGGGACGCCTCAAAAGAGAGGAGTTCTTGAAATTGATGCTCTGAATGCCATACTAGCTCAGAATAAAATATTGACCCAAGAAGTCAATATGATCTCTTAGAGTCTGAATGGATTGTAAAATGCATCCAACAGTACTAAAGAAGCATCTTCTGAAGAAGAAGCTTATGATCCTGAGAACCCTGCAATGGGAGGTGAATTACATGGGTGAAGCCTTTGGCAACACCTATAATCCTTCATGGAAAAATCATCCAAATTTTTTCATGGAAGGATCAACAAAAACAAGGCTTCAATAATAACAATAGTGGAAGAAACAGGTTTAGCAATAACAAACCTTTTCCATCATCATCTCAGCAACAGACAGGGCATTCTGAGCAGAATCTTTCTAGCTTAGCAAATATAGTCTCTGATCTATCTAAGGCCACTCTTAGTTTCATGACTGAAACAAGATCCTCTATTAGAAACTTGGAGGCACAGGTGGGACAGCTGAGTAAAAGGGTTCCTGAAACTCCTCCTAGCACTCTCCCAAGCAATACATAAGAGAATCCCAAAGGAGAGTGCAAGGCCATTAATGTAATCAAAATGGCCGAACCTGAGAAGGAGGAGGAGGAAACGAATCCCAATGAGGAAGACCTCAGAAAACATCCAATGGTTAGTAAGGAATACCCTAATGAGGAATTAAAGGAATCTGAGTCTCATACAAAGACCATAGAGATTCCCTTGGACCTCCTTTTACCATTCATGAGCTCTGATGATTATTCATCTTCTGAAGAAGATGAAGACATTGTTGAAGGGCAAGTTGCCTGATATTTAGGAGCAATCATGAAGCTGAATGCCAAGCTGTTTGGTAATGAGACTTGGGAGGATGAACCTCCCCTGCTCACCAATGAACTGAATACATTGATTCAGCAAAATTTACCTCAAAAGAAACAGGATCCTGGTAAATTCTTAATACCCTATACCATAGGCACCATGACCTTTGAGAAAGCTCTTTGTGACCTGGGGTCAGGGATAAACATGATGCCACTCTTTGTAACAGAGAAACTGGAAATCTTTGAGGTACAAGCTGCTAAATTCTCAATAGAGATGGCAGATAAGTCTATGAAAAAGGCTTATGGACTAGTAGGGGACGTGCTAGTAAAGGGTGAAGGTCTTTACTTCCCTGCCAATTTCATAATCCTAGACACTAGGAGGGATGAGGATGAATCCATCATCCTTGGAAGACTCTTCCTAGCCACAGCAAGAGCTGTGATTGATCACTACAAGAGACACGCCGAATAGCGGCGGCTTTTTTAGGAATTTGCGGCGATTTTTAACCGCCACAAAACAAAATTCCAGCGGTTCTACAAACGTTGCCTATTAGGGGGTGGAGATTTAATTTTGCGGCGGTTTTGAGAAACCGCTGGCACAACCGCAGTAAATCAAATAATTGATTTTGCGGCGGTTTCAAAACCGCCGCTATTTGGTCATTCGATTTTAAAAAAAAAATCTGCGGCGGTTTGAAACCACCGCAGATTTATGTGGGTTTTTTTTTAAAGAATGCGCCATGATTATGTCACATACAAAGCCATGATTATATCACATACAAAGCAAATGTAAATAACTTACTAGCATAATCTTCCCTTATAATAAAAAACAAGATTATATCACCAGTTCATGCACATGAATAAATTCATGAAGCCATTTCACAATTTAAGACAAAATAAAAATTTTGACAAGAATAAAAAAAGCATACTTTAACCTCTTTTATCATAATTTCTTGTTCTAACTGCAAAGCAAAATAGTGCAGTTATTAGATAAACTACTTAATAATGCTTGTTGAACTCATTTCACATTCCAATTTAGACCTCTTCTCTCGGCTCCATTCTTCTTCATTGGTTGTTGACTCCATTTCAAGTTCCATACTTTGGTGAGACTACTGTTGGTTCTTAGGAATCAAAGAATGCATGTTGAACTTGCTTTGAGTCCCCTCCATTACTCTATGCTGTTGGCTACTGACTGGTCCCATTCCCTTGCATGGGATGAAAATATGAAAATAAAAATGCTTACTTTATGACACTGTTTAAAGCTATCATATGATGAAATAGACCCCCTTTTAAAAAAGCTACCATATGAACATTGTAGATTACAAATTCAATGAACTGAATATATAAAAAGACCAACAAATAAAATGATGAATTCGAAAGGAATAATCCCCCACCTGGTTTTGCGAAAGACCTGTTTGTATTGCCGACATGTGTTTATCAGTGTCTGGGGTATCTGAAATGAAATTCAAAAAAAAAAATAAATAAATAATAAAACATGTTTTATTCATATAAACTAAGAATTACGAATTCAAGTACTATTTTGTTTAAAATGGCTGACTACACGATACAAGGATACTACTTGTTATTAATATTAGTATTAATCGATGAAAAACAATACATATTAGAATATTCACTTCTGAACTTGGGACTTGGTGCTATAAGCCTTTACCCTTAACCTTACTCATATGAAGTGTCGAGCCGTGGTAATATACATAATACATAACTTTAAACCTTATCACATGTGAAACAAAGTTTAATAATGATCACAAGCATTTCACGATATAGTTTTCCAAATCTTGCAAGTTGCATTAATGTCTAACCAATCATATTCACAACTTTCCACTCACAAAATATCACATTTTAGTAAGAGAACTACCTCACCTCAGCAAGTGCGCATTTGTTTCTTTTTGTCTCATGGTTAACTCCATTAACAACACCCTTCAAAATTAAAAAAAAATGTTATAACCATGACCTTCTTCCACTTGATGGTAGTTCTAGTAATCTTTGAGGTTCCTTCCTCCTCAAAGAATGAAAGTTTTAGTCAACTTGGTACCTTCAAAATAAGGATTCTCTTTAAAATTGTGAAAAGGTTATAATTTTTTCATTATTAGAATCAAGACAGAAAATAAACAAAATTGAGAGGAAATAGAAAAACTGATCCTATCATTAAAAACAAAATAGATATAAAAAAAATAGGAAAAAATGAGAGAAGAATCTTACAAAGGTGATTGAGTAGCCCAACTTCATATCTTTGAAATCTTCAACATCAAGGGAATATGTAAATACTTGAAGATCTATGTCATACAAAAATGTCAATGTATTAGAAATTGTTCAAGCCTTTCTTAACTCTTCCCCCCCCCCAAAAAAAAACAAGAATCTCAGTGTGACACAATCTAACCTGTTACAATTCTTTAAAATAAAATTTCAACCACAAAATATATCATAAATTAAATAGCAGTAGAAATAATAAGAAGTAGTACATTCAAATCCTCAACAACTATGCAATAAGTACTTATAAATTAAACATTTTAAGAGTCTAAATTAGGACAACATAAAACACACTCAAAGACAATCAAAGCATCATGTAGCAGATAGCATAAAAGAATACAGATCCTTGGAAAAGAACATGACATGCCAGTGATAATAACATCAAAGTATTGAAGGCAGGCAGAACTTTTACTTCCATTTAACTTACTGGATCCAGAGAGGAAATTCATGACAATGTTTGTGTACTCCCACAAACTGCAAATGCCATATTGATAATGTTCCATCCGCCAGTAATAACCACAAGATAGTTCGACTAGTCATTAATACTCCTTTATTCTTAAGTTAGAGCATACTCTCATTTGCATTTTTCTTCTCCTTCATTCTTGTTCAGTTAATAGTTCACAAACCTTGATTTTTTGAGCTCTTTCTGGAACTCCTCTAAGTGTTCATATTGTTTATCATATTTTTCCTAATAAGCACAAAAGAGAATGAGAGAGAACAAAATATAATAGGTCTTTTGGTGGGAAAAGAAAGGCAACCAATATATTTTTGGTTTAGTATTGATAGCATACTAATTATAAGATATTAGAACACGAGCAGGGGCTAGACAGATGAAGAACAAAAAGAAAGCCTCAGAGCCTCACAACAAGAGGGTATTCCAAAATTCTAGGTTCTAGGTTCTAGGTGCATAATAAAGAACACAAATTTGTATAGAACTCTAACAATAAAACAGTAAACACATGCAATGAAAAGAATATTGCATACAATAACAAGAGAATGAATGTAGACAAATGACCAGTAAAAATTGAGAGCACTTAGCTAAAAATCAATCAATGATCATAGTTGAAGTGCTAAAATTTCAGAGAAATAGAGAATTAAAAAAAAACAACCCATAAAGAAAGCAGAATAAAACCCCTTAATGGAAATCATAAACACCAAAAGAGAGTAATCAAGAAAGCAAGAGTGATAGAGAGAATGCTAAACAGGAAAGAAGAAATTAATTTCAGCCGTAAACACAGAGAGATAACAAACAATAAAGATAAAGGCATACTGGAGAAGAAGAATAACAAGATCAACTGCGATTACCTGGAAAGAATAATAAGAGCAGCAATGTTTTTGTTCTGGATTTGGAAGTTTGGAGGTAGCAACGCATGAGAAGGCAATGCAAGATTGATAGATAGAAGAGTGGCTCTTGCTCTTGCTCTTGCTCTTATTAGATTTCAAAGCTTTTACTCTACCTGCAAAAAATATTGTCCATATTCCAGAAGGGTGCTTCTTTCAGTGCTATAACTACCAAAGCTGAATGTAATTTTAATGAAAAACAACAATAAAATTGACTTCAATAATTAACAGAATTGGAAATTTCAATAATGGCATAGCAAAATCACACAAGTGCTAAGATAGAGAGCTTCAATCACAGAATAATCTAAGTTCATCCCATGACAAGGATGAAATTGCCACACAATGCTAAATGAAACTTCCAAATTATAGAAACAAAACCCATATTCTATTGGAACATATCTCAATAACATAATAGTTAATTGAATTGAAGGCAAAATCTTCGATCTAAAAGGAAGTGAATTGAATTGAAAAAAATAGGGAACATGGTGATAATCTTCGGAAGGGACAACTATAGCATCAAGAAGGAGAGAGTAAGAATACATCAAAAAAATGAACTTAGAAAGAAAGTTAGGAGAATAGTGGAAACAATTGAAGCAGAATAGTTTCAAAAAAGGAAGAAGCAGAGTTATCAGTGAATCTGTCCTGGTTTCGGTGACGGTTGTAACTGGTGGCGGCGTGTGCAATGGCGACCTCCTCTCCCTATTCGGCTCCTCCCAGCGGCAGCTCTATCAATGGTAGCAGCAGCTAACCCTGATGGCGACAAGAATAGGGTGTGACGGCGACGGCCTTGACCCCAATCGACGGTAGCGGTGGCAGCAGAGCAGAACGGTGCAAGAACGGACCTCCTCCTTCTCGCCTGCGTTCATCGTCTTCTGCTTCTCCTTCACTCTTCGTTGTTCTTCTCCTCCGTGAGCGTGCGCACTCCCTCTCTTCGTGAACTCTCTCTCTCTCTCTCTCTCTCTCTCTCTCTCTGACTTCAGCGGCGATGACGGCAAGCTTAGAGGTGGCGGTGGTGGCAAGACGCGATGGTGAAGACCTGCGATGAGGACGACGACGGCGTTGGCTTCGCGGTGAGCTGATGCGACTTCCCTCTCTCTTCGCAGTTCTTTCTCTTGCGATTCTGGCTTTCCGATGGCACGACAACATGATGGCGGCAGCGAACCCAGCAGCGCCGGCCCGGCTCCTTCCTCCCTTCCCTCTTCTTCTCCGTTTTCCCCTCTTTTGTCTTTAGGTTTCTCTCTTTCTTTTTTATGCTGTTGCTGAGTGTTGTTGTGTTTTTGGGAAGGGGAGATTGAAATATTGCCAAAAAAAAGCTAAATTAGCTTCGGTTCTTAAAATTTGTGGCAAAATCTTATTAAATAGCTGCTCTTTCAACTTTCACCACTAAAACTGCTGGAAAACCACCAGATAGCTGTGGTTGTGAAAACAACTGCTAGTTGTCCGCAGCTATCTTCCATTTTTATGGTAGTGGATGTTGACAGAGGAGAGTTGATCCTTCATGTGAATGAAAAATGCCTTGTAGTAAAGATTCAAGGTTCTCCATCTGTAACCATGGAGAGTAAGCATGAAGAGCTTCTCCGAATACAGAGTCAAACAGAGCCCCCACATTCAAACTCTAAGTTTGGTGTTGGGAGGCCACAACCAAACTCTAAGTTTGGTGTTGAGAGATCTCAACCATACTCTGATCATCTATGAGGCTCCATGAGAGCTTACTGTCAAGCTATTGACATTAAAGAAGTGCTTATTGGGAGGCAACCCAATTTTATTTTAATTTTATCTATATTATTTTGTTTTCTTTTAGGTTGATGATCATGTGAAGTCACAAAGACAATTACAAAAATTAAGAAAAATAAAAAACAGCATTGAAAATAGCACACCCTGGAGGAAGGACTTACTGGCGTTTAAACGCCAGTAAGGGCAGCAAAATGGGCGTCTAAACGCCCAATCTGGCACCTTTCTGGGCATTTAAACGCCAGAATAGGGCACCAGACTGGCATTTAAACTCTAGGACAATGCAACAAATTGGCGCTTAGATGCCAGAACAGGAAGGAAAGCTGGCATTTAAATGCTAGAACAGGGCTGCAGACTGGCATTTAAACTCTAGAATTGCACTCCAAGGCGTTGTGAATGCCCAATTGGAGTAGGGAAGAGAATTCCTTGACCCTTCAGGATCTATGGACCCCACATGATCCCCACCAACCTCAAATCACTCTCTCTCCTCTTCACACCTTCTACAACACTCTTCCCCAAATACACTTCACGAATCACCTCCATATCTCCTCCCTAAATACCCCTCTTCATTCCTTCATCTTCACACATCATACACACCTTCTTCCCCTCTTGGCCGAACCCTATACACCCTCCATCTCCTCAATTTTCTTCTTCTTCTACAACTTTCTTTCTTCTTTTGCTTGGGGACGAGTAAATATTTTAAGTTTGGTGTGGTAAAAGCATTGCTTTTTATTTTTCCATAACTATTTATGGCACCTAAGGCCAGAAAAACCTCTGAAAAGAGGAAAGGAAAGGTAATTACTTCCACCTCTGAGTCATGGGAGATGGAGAGATTCATCTCAAGGGTCCATAGCTCAGTAGTAGAGCATTTGACTGCACATTAAGAGAGCCCACTCATAGACCTCAAGGGATACATTTTCCTCCACACAACTATTGGGAGCAGCTAAGGATAGGAGCACCAAAATCACTAGGGATGGAGCAACAAAGGCAAAGAAGAGACATAGAGGAGCTCAAGAGCACCATTGGACCTTCAAGAGGAAGACGCCACCCTCACTAAGGTGGACTCATTCCTTAATCTCCGTGTCTATTTATTTTTCTGTTTTATGCTGTATGTTCTATCTATGTTTGTGTCTTCACTACATGATCACTAGTGTCTAGAGTCTATGTCTTAAAGCTATCAATAACTCCATGAATCCTTCACCTCTCTTATATGAAAAATGTGCTTAATTACAAAAGAACAAGAAGTACTTGAGTTTCAAATTTTATCTTAAAACTAGTTTAATTATTTTGATGTGGTGGCAATACTTTTTGTTCTCTGAATGAATGCTTGAACAGTGCATATTTTTGATCTTGTTGTTTATGAATGTTAAAATTGTTGGCTCTTGAAAGATTGATGAACAAAGAAAAATGTTATTGATAATTTGAAAAATTATGAAAGTGATTCTTTAAGCAAGAAAAAGCAGTGAATGAGAAAGCTTGCCAAAAAAAAGAGAAAAGAGAAAAAACATTGGCGAAAAAAAAAGAGAGAAAGAAAAAGAAAAGAAAAAGCAAGCAGGAAAAGCCAATAACCTTTAAAATCAAAAGGCAAGGGTACAAAGGATCCAAGGCTTTGAGCATTAATGGATATGAGGGCCCAAAGAAATAACATCATGGCCTAAGCAGCTAAATCAAGCTGTCCCTAACCATGTGCTTGTGTCATGAAGGACCAAGTGAAAAACTTGAGACTGAGTGGTTAAAGTCGTGATCCAAAGCAAAAAGAGTATGCTTAAGAACTCTGGACACCTCTAACTGGGGACTCTAGCAATGCTGAGCCATAATCTGAAAAGGTTCACCCAGTTATGTGTCTGTGGCATTTATGTATCTGGTGGTAATACGGGAAAACAAAGTGCTTAGGGTCACGGGCAAGACTCATAAAGTAGCTGTGTTCAAGAATCAACATACTGAACTAGGAGAATCAATAACACTATCTAAATTCTGAGTTCCTATAGATGCCAATCATTCTGATTTTCAAAGGATAAAGTGAGATGCCAAAATTGTTCAGAAGCAAAAAGCTACTAGCCCTGCTAATCTAATTGGGACTAAGTTTCATTGATATTGTGAGATTCATTGTATATTCTCTTCTTTTTATTCTATTCTATTTTCAGTTGCTTGGGGACAAGCAACAATTTATGTTTGGTGTTGTGATGAGCGGATAATTTATACGCTTTTTGGCATTGTTTTTAGGTAGTTTTTAGTATGATTTAGTTAGTTTTTAGTATATAATTATTAGTTTTTATGCTAAAATCATATTTCTAGACTTTACTATGAGTTTGTGTGTTTTTCTGTGATTTCAAATATTTTCTGGCTGAAATTGAGGGACATGAGAAAAAAATCTGATTCAGAGGCTGAAAAAGGACTGAAGATGCTGTTGGATTCTGACCTCCCTGCACTCGAAGTGGATTTTCTAGAGCTATAAAAGCCCAATTGGCGCGCTCTCAATTGCGTTGAAAAGTAGACATCTTGGGATTTCCAGAAATGTTTAATAGTTCATACTTTGCTCGAGATTTGATGGCCTAAACTAGCGTCAAAACGCCAGTCAGAGACTCTTTTCTGGCGTTAAACGCCAGAATTGGCATAAAAGCTGGAGTTAAATGACCAAACTGGCACCAGAGCTGGTGTTTAACTCCAAGAAAAGCCTATGCACGTGAAAGCTTCAATGCTCAGCCCAAGCACACATCAAGTGGGCCCTGAAAGTGGATTTTTGCATCATTTACTTATTTCTGTAAACCCTAGGTTACTAGTTCACTATAAATAGGACCTTTTACTATTGTATTTTGATCTTTTTGATCATCTTTGATCTTGGGATCAGGTCTTTGAACCCTTTTTCGATTGTTTCATGTATTTGGGAGGCATGACCATTCAGCCATGCCTAGACCTTGCTCTTATGTATTTTCAACAGTGGAGTTTCTACACATAATAGATTAAGGTGTGGAGCTCTGCTGTTCCTCATGAATTAATGCAAAGTACTATTTTTCTTTTATTCAATTCACGCTTATTCTTGTTCTAAGATATTCATTTGCACTTCAACATGATGAATGTGATGATCAAGTGACATTCATCACCATTCTCACTTATGAATGCATGCCTGACAACCACTTCCATTCTACATCAAAACAAGCTTGAATGTATATCTCTTGGCCTCCTAGTTCACGACGCATGGTTGCCTCTCCTGACAGCAGAGCCTTCCATTTCGTGCGATCAGAGTCTTCATGGTATAAGCTAGAATCAATTAGCAGCATTCTTAAGATCTGGAAAGTCTAAACCTTGTCTGTGGTATTCCGAGTAGGATTTGGAATGGGATGACTGTGACACGCTTCAAAATCGTGACTGTTGGGCACAGTGACAGTGTGTAAAAGGATCAATGAATCTTATTCCGACATGATCGAGAACCGACAGATGATTAGCCCTACGTAACCCGTAGCCGGACCATTTTCACTGAGAGGACGGATGGTAGCCATTGACAATGGTGATCCCCCAACATACAACTTGCCATGGAAAGGAGTACGCATGACTGGATGAAGGCAGTAGGAAAGCAGAGATTCAGGAGGAACAAAGCATCTCCATACGCTTATCTGAAATTCCCACCAATGAATTACATAAGTATCTCTATGTTATTTTCCGTTTTATATCTCTTTTAATTATCAAAACCTCATAACCATTTGAATCCGCCTGACTGAGATTTACAAGATGACAATAGCTTGCTTCAAGCCGACAATCTCTGTGGGATCGACCCTTACTCATGTAAGGTATTACTTGGACGACCCAGTACACTTGCTGGTCAGCTACGCGGAGTTGTGAAGAAGTGTAAAAATCACGATTCCGTGTACCAATCACAAATGACGCGTAAGCGTCGGTCACGCGTACGCGCGACCACTTGTCGTGCTATATGCGCGACGCCAGCTCCACGCACGCACAACTCTATGTTTGCTTTGCGTTGTGACCAAAATAGCATGCGATGCGTTCGAGCGAGCTATTTTTGGCCTCTAGCACAACACCAGCATCAGGCCATCATAACTTTTAGACAAACACCTTTTTACGCCAATTTTTCTGAGCCACGCGTGCGCATCATTGACGCGTACAAGTGAGGTGCCAGAATTGCAAATGATGCGCACGCATGAGGTACGCGTACGCGTGGTATTGCTTGTGCATAAAGCACACTTTCTACACTGCTCCCACGTAACTTTCTGCCACTTTTTTTCAAATTTTTTTTATGAAATATGCAGATGAAGATGCAAACTATATGTACTAATAATGAGAAGAGTCACTTAAAAAAGAAAACTAAGAAGAGAGAAAAGAATGATCATACCATGGTGGGTTATCTCCCACCTAGCACTTTTAGTTATTGTCCTTAAGTTGGACATTTGGTGAGCTTCTTGTCATGGTGGCTTGTGCTTGAACTCGTCTTGAAACTTCCACCAATGCTTGGACTTCCAATAAGCTATATCAATACCAGGTAAATTCCTCAAGCTTTGATGGAGTTCTTCACAAGCTTTGAGCTCCCAAAATTGATCCTCATATATTCCCGGATCCCAAATCCTATTTCTACACCCGCCTTCAAGTGGATCATGATGATTCCATCTGGGTGGTTCAGCCTTGGAATTCTCATTTAGGCACCTAAATATCCTCCTAGACCCAATCAATTGAGAATTATACCAACCCTTGCAATTAGGCCTTGAGCTTCCAACCTTAATGAACCTAGGATGGTGTTGCCAACCACTAACCATCTCCCTTTTACTCTTAATGCCACAAAGAGCTCTAAGTTGACCATCTATCTCTAGTAGCCCATATTCAAGTGGGAAAGTAAAGGTTAAGGATAAGAATTTTACCCACTTGAATGTTGTATTGGACGGTAATGGCTTTGGGAGAGGTGCTTCTAATGATCTTGCAAGCTCCACTCCCTTGTTCTCTTCTTTGAATTCTTCCACCTCTTTGCAAGCTTCTTTAATATCAACCTCTTTCTATTGGTAGCTTTCTTCCAATTCAATCTCTTCTTCATTGTTTACCAAGGGCATGGGAGGTTGTGCTTCTTCTTTAATCTCCATATCTTGATCAACCTCTGCAAAGTCTTCAACCATGATATGTCTTAGAGGTTGTACACCTTCCTCAACATCAACATCAAACACCTTGGAAGGAGGCTCTATGACTTGACTTTCCCATAGAGGTTCCCCATCTCCTAAGTCTTCAACCACTTTATACTTTTATTTTTGTTTTCTTTTCTTATGTTCTTGTAGATATTTGTTAGTACTTTTAGCTATTGCATTTTGAATCATTTTCTTAGTATATATTTTATAGATTGAAGTTGTGATTGGATGTTGGGGATAGTATAGCACAGAGTTCAATTTTGTCCTAATTGTTCATGTTAGTTTTTGGTTGTTGAAAATTAGGAATAGAACTAGAAAAATTTTTGAAAATTGTATCCATCGCATCATACATACATATAAGGAATAATCTTAGTGAGAAACAACAAAGATTTCCAAGAATTTTGTTATAGGGCATTCTATTGAATTGATGTGAAAAAGTGTTTTTAAAGCTTTCTTGAATGATTATTTTGGAACATAGAAGAGTAAAGAACAAATACCTTGTGAGTTTTTGGGCAATATTGAGTGGTTACACATTTTAACCACTAATTTTGTTCATTATGTGTTATATCTCTTCTATGATTGTAATCTTCGTTTTGGTTGATTCTTTATTTCCAATGATTGATGTTTTGAATTGCATTGAACATAATTGAGGCCATCTTTGATAAAAGCTTACTTTACCCACATAGCCTACCCTTTGCATCTACCATTGTTAACCCCTTTGAGCTTTGTTTACCCCATTGTTCTTGATACTAGCACATCACAACCTTAAGCGGAAAACCATGATTGACCTTGGATTGCATCCTTGATTAGCTTAGGTTGAAGAAGTATGTTTCATCTAAGTGTGGGAGAATTGATGAGTCCATATTTTACGATATATTTTGATTTAATTTGAGTGGATTTCATCACATAAACCCATATTTATTCATCTAAATAGCATAGTTTTGTAATTCTCCATAGATTTGTGTTTAATTGTGAAAACATAGTTTTGTAATTCTCCCTAGATTTGTGTTTAATTGTGAAAACATGCTTTTTAGGCCTTAAAATAGCTAAAATTAATTCACTTTAATCCAATTTGGTGCCTTGATGTATTTGTTGAGTAATTTCAGGTTTCCAAGGCAAGTATGGGATGGAAGAAGTGAAGAGAAAAGCATGCAAAAGGGAGAAATAATGAAGAAAATGAAATTTGGAAGCTGCTGCAAAGGTGCGTACGCACAGTGATGTGTGCGTACGCACAACGGTGACTTCGTGCAAGGATGTGTACGCACCAAACGTCGTGCATACGCACGATGGGAATTCTGCGCAACTGTGCATACGCACCGTAGGTCGTGCGTATGCACGCGTGCATATGCGTGAAGTCATTAATGAAAATTGCTAGGGGCAAATTCTGGGCCTCCAAAACCCAATCCAACTCATTTTCTGAAGCTATTTAAGGCCAAAGTGCAAAGGAATGAAGGTGGCAATTAGGTTTAGCTTTTTCATGCTTTTCTCTTAGTTTCTAGAGAGAGAAGCTCCCCCCTCTCTCTAGAATTAGGTTAGGTTTAGTTAATTTCTCTTTAATTTTAGCTTTTAATTCTTGTTCTAGTGTAGATTCATTTATGTTTTCATGTTCTTTTATCTTGTTCTCCTTCATTTCTCTTGTTATTTCCTTTCTTTTGTTCTTTTATGTTTATGAACACACTTTGTTATTTTAATTTTCAATTAATTCAAATTTATGTTTCATCTTTCAAAAAAATCCTAAAAGGGGGATGAAAGTTACCCCTAAGTAAAGAAACAAATGAACAAGGAATGCACAAGTGCTATGATTGAAAAACGCATACATGAGTGTTTGTGAAAAAGAAATGGTGAAAGGTTAAGGTTGTATTTTGTGTTGATTTGATTGATATAGGTTGATGTGGAAACTTGAACTAATCAAGGATTCAATTCAATTTAGTCCACTTAGCCATATTTATCCCACCTTGTCCATAACTCCATTTCAACCCTATGAAGACCTCATGATAATTACATTCATGCATCACTTATTTGTTGATTGTTAGATGAAAAGCAAATCCTTGAAAGCATGATTAGGAGGAGACTTGAGTGATTATTTACTCAATTTACTCAATTCTATGTTTTCACTCCTCTTATCATGCATTCTTGCAAGTTGCTTCGTTTTGACGAGTAAATCAATTCCTTAGATTTTGAGTGCATTGAATTATTTCATTGCTTAGCCCTAAATGTCTATATTCTTGCTTGGAAATTTGATTGTTTGTTTTCACCAACTTCATAGGAAGCTATAGATAGATAGATATATAGGTATATATAGTATATACATACTTACATGCATATAGATAGTTGCATTTAATAAGTTGATTATCCCTTTTGATCATTTTCCTTGTTGGTTTAGCATGAGGACATGCTATTGTTTAACTGTGGGGGAATTGACGAGTCCATATTTGATGGTATATTTTGACTTAATATGGATGGATTCTAGCACATGAACTCACACTTAAGCATCAAAATAGCATACTTTTGTGTTTTGTCCCTAAAATGAACCTAAATGTGAAAACATGCATTTTAGAAAGGATGGCCAAAAGTGGAAGAAAGCATGTACAAGGGATAAAACATGAAGAAAACAAGAAAAAGCACACACAGCAAAGTGTGCGTTCGCACAACCCTGCTTGCGTACGCACAAGCGAGAATTTCCATGTGTGCATGCGCACAAGTACGCACAGGTCATCTTTCAGCCGAGTGTGCGGATGCACACGTCTGTGCGTCCACACAGGTCCCTGCACATGATTTCATTAATGAAACACATGCTTTGCGAATTTTGAGGCCTCTTGGCCCATTTTGGAAGGCTTGGATGCTGATTTTGGATGCTATATGAAGGGAGAATCAACATATATCAAAAAAGGATAAGCTTTCATTAGGTTAGATTAAGAGAAAATGCATTAGGATTAGGAGTAGGAGTAGAATAGAAAATGCTTTCTTAGGGTCTAATTTCCATCTCCATTGTAGCATTTTATAGAAGTTTTGATCTTTGATTTTGCTCACCTTTATTGTAAGTACTCTCAATTTTCTCTTCAATTATAGCACATTTACTTTCATTTGCTTTGGTTCAAGTACTTGTTTATAATTGCAATTTTGAGTTTCTTGAAGTTTTGATTGATGAATTTAATGTTTCATGCTTTCTTTATGTTTGTTTGGATGTCTATTGTTGATCTTGTTGATAGTTGGTTATAGTTTTCTATTTTACTTTGCAAATTTCCATGTTTTACTTTTATGCACACAAGGTGTTTGTGAAAATGCCAACTTTATATTTTGAGTAGATTTTCACACCTTGGCTTGTGGTTTGAGTTTCTAGAACACTAGAGTCATAATGTCAGCCATTTAGTGGTAATTCTTGGGTAGTTAGTTGACTCTTGTTTCCATTGATGCTAGCCTTTTATCAACTAGTTTGGTAAGTTGGTTAGGACTTATGAATTAAGGTCAATTATGCTTGCTTGACTTACTCCTCGATGGTTGGGGTTGACGAGGCGAGGTTGACTCATGATAATTACCATAGTTGTAGTTATATCAATGATAGGATTCTTAGACTTTCATTCCCAAGTCAAGGCTCGTTATCGCATTTATAACATTTTCACTAGTCTTGATCTTGTTTACCTTTGATTGCATTAATTACAATTTTGATCATTTCTTAGTTCCTTTATTCTTAAGTTCTTTCAATCTTTAGTTCTTTAATGGCAAAACCCACTTTTCCTCACAACCGAAAGCGCATAACACTTCAACCACATCCTAGGGAAGAACCACGAGGTTTAACTACTCTCGGTTAAAATAGAAATTGTAAACTTTGATCGGGCGTTACTTGTTGGTTGAGAGCTATACTTGCAACGAGGTTATCTCTCCTTTACCGAGAAGGAATTCTTAACCGACAGTTTGCTCGCGTCAGAAGCTTAGAAATCACCCTCAGCAAATTTACTTTATTGAGGTCACGTGATCAGCGTACGTGTCGCTGCCCAAAATTCCTCCTCAAGCGTACGCGTGAGTGATGCGTGCGTGTGGCTTGCATATCTTTTTTCATGCGTACGCGTAGGTGACGCGTGCGCGTGGTCTTCAATTCTCCAAATGCTCATTTCTTAATGAATTCTCCACTTTGCATGCTTTTCTCTTCACTTCTTCCACCCAATACTTGCCTTATGAATCTAAAATCACACAACAAACACATGAAGGCATCGAATGGAATTAAGGTGAATTAAATTTAGCTATTTTAAGGCCTAAAAAGCATGTTTTCACTCTTAAGCACAAATTTAGGAAGAATTACAAAACCATGCTATTTCATTAAATAAATGTTAGATAAGTTGATAAAATATCCTAAATTAGGCACAAGATAAACCACAAAATTGGGGTTTATCGAACCTTCCCACACTTAAACTAAGTATGTCCTCATGCTAAACTCAAGAAAGAAACAAAGGGTATCTACATTTATTCAATGCAAACTATCTACATACAACCTATCTATAGGCAAACTATCTAAATGAATGCAACTACTCGGTCAAGATAAATCAATCTCCAAGAATACATATATAAGCATAAGGGCTAAAGGTATTAACAACCAAATCAAACCCACAATTGAATTGAGTTATTGAAAAGATTTTACAAACTTGCAAGAAAAGAGATGATAATGGGTAAAAACAAGTAATTGAGCAATCGAACCCTCACCGAATGTGTATCCGCTCTAGTCACTCAAGTGTATAGGGTTGATTCACTCAATTCTTCCCTAATCATGCATTCCAAGATTTGTTTTTTCATCTAATAATCAACAATTATTTCATGCATGCATACAAATATCATAAGGACTTATCCAAAGGTTGTAATGGGGCTAGGGTCAATGTGAGATTGTATTTGATCAAGTGGACTAGAAATTTGAATCTTTGATTAACTTAAACTTCCCACTTAATCTATGACAACGTATACAATTTAAATGCTAATCTAACTACCCATTCTTCACTTTTTCACACACTCATGAATTCTCTTTTTTTATCACAACTCATATGCATTGATTTTATTATTGAACTTTTCTTTAGGGCATTTTTGTCCCCTTTTTATTGCTTTCTTTTTCTTTCTTTCTTCTATTTTTTTTATTTTTCTTTTTTTTTCTTTTTGACAAATTATATACAAAGGTACCAATGCATATGGTTTAAATATTTAATGCATGAGTATTTACCCAATTCCAAAGATCTTCAACAAAAATACAAAAACACACTTTTATCCCAACCAATGTTTCCAAACTTCCCCACACTTGAATGATACACACTCTCACTAGCCTAAGCTAATCAAAGATGCAAATTAAGGACATTTATTATTTTTCTCTTTAAGGCTAGTAATGTGATAAATATAAGAACAAAAGATCTTAAAATAGGCTCAAAATTGGACCACAATGGTAGATAAAAGGTAAGGCTATTTGGGCAAGTGAGCTATTGAAATGACGGCCTCAATCATATAAATACATTCATATACAAAATAATGGACATAGAAAATCAAACAAATCAAAGATTACAATCATGGAAAGAGAATAATACACACTATAAGAAAAATAGTGGTTGTATGATGTAACTACATAATTAGGCTCAAAACTCACAAGCTTATGTGTTCTTAGCTCAAAAAACATGTTTCATAATATATAATTCAAGCAAGTTCAATGAAAAAATTTTTACTCAAATCAATTTGGGTGGAAATGCCTTATTGAGAATGTTTTTCTTGAAAAATTTCATTATTTTGACTAAGCTTATTATATATATATATATATATATATATATATATATATATATATATATATATATATATATATATATATAAACCAAGAAAATACACCTAACAATTCTAAATGACATAGTAATAACAAAAAAAATATATAAGTTTTGGGATTAGAAATTTGTCACCTAAAAATCGACCGATTGGTCCGACGACCTCTCCACACTTAAAAGTTTACACCGTCCGTGCATACAAAGATGAGCAAGGGGGTACGGTGGTGCGGTATTTTACAACCCACAAACTAACCGGCAAGTGCACTGGGTCGTACCAAGTAATACTTTCCGTGAGTAAGGGTCGATCACACGAGGATTGATGGATTAAGCAACAATAGTGTTTGATAGGCTTAGTTAGACAAGCAGAAAATAGTGTTTAGATGTTCAAAAAGCATTAAAGAGTAAAGAAGAGTTTGAAGAGACAGGTGAATAAGTGAATAAATTGGGAATAAATATGGAGAAGATATTTAAGGTTTCAGAGTTATCTATTTTTCTGGATTAACTTTTCTTACTAACTATTTTAATGTATGATTTAATTCATGTCAAACTATATGTGACTAGACCCTAATTCCTTAGACCTTCCTAGTCTCCTTTAAAATTCATTAACTGCCAATTCCTTGGTCAATTAATTCCAATTAGAGGGTGATAATCAATTTCCAGTTTATATGCCAAAAAAATTCTAATTACCCAAAAATAAGGGGATTATATATCATGTATCCCGTTAAATCCAAATAATTAAAATTTAGGAAAAATTGTTTTCAAGCTGTTGTTCAAGTAAAGAGCTTTTTCAAGTTTTACAAGAACTCAAATAGATAGAGGATCATACTTCCGTTCCACCCAAATTCATAAATTAAAGAGCGAAAACAATTCTTAAATTATAAATCCATGCATAAATTAAAATAGAAAAAGCAATAAAATCAATCCATACAAATAGACAGAGCTCCTAACCTTAACAATGGAGGATTAGTTGCTCATGGAATGTGGAATGTAAATTTGTATAGAATTCCCTATTGGAATCCCCCTAATGGAATGTACCTAATAGAAGAGAAGTCTCCCCCTTTTATAACTAATCCTAATTAATTTAAAATCTAATATTTAAAATTAAGATAATATCTTTTCATATTTTAAAATCAAATTTGAATTTAAATTAGAATTAATTAACTACTCCGTGTCTTGTAACGTGGGGACCACTTGGCTTTACTGGATCCGCACCTAACTTGGGTGCTAAAATGGGGCCCAGAAATCACCCCAGCGTTTTCTGCGTTTTCTGCACGTGGCGCATGTCACGCGTACGCGTCAGTCACGCGTATGCGTCGATGGTCTTTTTCCTGAGTCACGCGGACGCGTCGATCACGCACACGCGTCGCTGAGCAAATCTTCAAATCACGCGTCCGCGTCAGTCACGCGCACGCATCACCGTGGAAAGCTCCAAATCACACGTATGCGTCAGTCATGCGTACGCGTCGCTCCTCGCTGCCATCTCTTTTGATTCTTGAGCTACAGAAACTCCATCAAATCTAGTCGAATGCTACCTAAAATAAACAAAATTGCAAGAGACTCAAAGTAGCATCCATATTGGCTAAAAGATAATTAATTCTTTATTAAACTCAACAAATTAGATGCAAATTCACTAGGAAAAGATAGAAAAGATGCTCACGCATCACAACACCAAACTTAAACTGTTGCTTGTCCTCAATAAACCAAAACTAATATAAGCTTAGGATGTGAATTTGCATGAGAATGAGAGTTCGATTAAGCTCATGTCTCTTCTTATAGTAGGGTTTACAACTACAATCCTGAATAGTTTTGGCATTTCACTTTATCCTTTGAAGTTCAGAATGATTGGAATCCATAGGAACTCAGAATTCAGATAGTGTTATTGATTCTCCTAGTTCAGTAGGTTGATTCTTGAACACAGCTACTTTATGAGTCTTGGCCGAGACCCTAAGCATTTTGTTTTCCAGTATTACCACCGGATACATAAATGCCATAGACATAAAACTGGGTGAACCTTTTCAGATTGTGACTCAGCTTTGCTAGAGTCCCCAGTTAGAGGTGCCCAGAGTTCTTAAGCACACTCTTTTTCCTTTGGATCACGACTTTAACCGCTCAGTCTCAAGCTTTTCACTTGACACCTTCACGCCACAAGCACATGGTTAGGGACAGCTTGATTTAGCCGCTTAGGCCAGGATTTTATTCCTTTGGGCCCTCTTATCCATTAATGCTCAAAGCCTTGGATCCTTTTTACCCTTTGCCTTTTTGTTTAAAGGGTCATTGGTTTTTTCTGCTTGCTTTTTCTTTTTTTCTTCTTTTTTTTGCTAGCTTCGTGTTTTTCACCATTTTTTCTTGCTTCAAGAATCAATTTTATGATTTTTCAGATTATTAATAACATTTCTCTTTTTTTATTCATCATTCTTTCAAGAGCCAACAATTTTAACATTCATAAACTTCACTATAAAAAATATGCGCTGTTCATGTCATACATTCAGAATTACAGAAAATACCACCACATTTAAGTAAATAAGACTACTCTTAAAATTAACTTAATTTCTCATGCAATACATCACTTCTGTATTTTTTTATTTGAATTCAAGTTTAGTGAGTAATACATGAGACATCTTTTCAGAATTAAAGCAATTAAGAGAAAACAAAACTAGACCTAGGATTCTAACTAATAAAGGATCATGCAACAAACAAAGCAAAATAGTAGAAAATCGGAACATAACATAGAAAAAGAGGGGAGGAATAAAAAATGTAAGGAACTTAACCACCTTAGTTATCCCAGCGGTCGCTTTATTCTTCAGGTTGTGCACCTCAGTGAAGATGATTTGCCTCCCTTTTTGGTGCCATAGGAATAAACAGAAAAGCTTTAAGCGAAGCGTCAACACCAAACATAAATGTTTACTTGTCCTCAAGCAAAGAAAATCTGAAAACAAAAACAAATAATAAGATGAAAGAAGAATAAAAGGAAAGAACAAGAGAGAATTAGGATTGGGAGAGAGAGAAAGAAAATTAAAACTGGGCGGCGAACTAGTGTAATTGTGCGGCGCAGGCAACGCGTACGCGTGCAGCACGCGTACGCGTGGGGCGCAAAATTTCCTTAATAACGCGTAAGCGTCAGGCACGCGTCCGCGTGCCCTGGGTTTTGTGCGATTCGCGCGAAGGCAGCCGTGCGCACGCACAACTCGCTGTTCGCGTGGCTTGGGAACTAATATTTTCAGACGACGCGTGCGCGTCATGCACGCGCACGCGTGGATGGCCATTTGTGCAGATGACGCGCACGCATCAGTGACGCGTACGTGTGTTCAATTTTGTGCGTCTAGCACACTTCCAGTCCAAAGCCAACACAACTCTCTGCCCAACACATATTTATGTTGAAATTCAAGGTCACGTGTACGCGTCAGTGACGCATACACGTGGAGTGCCAAAATCACAAATGACGCGCACGCGTGGGGTATGGGTACGCGTGGGCTTGTTTGTGGAAAAGGCATTATTCTGGTGCCACTTCCGCGACACTCTCTATTCATTTTTATTTTTTACGCACACCCATCTGATGCGTGCACGTCAGCGACGCTTGCGCGTCGGGTGCTCTTTTTTTATTATTATTCGGTTCCTATTCTAAAATAGCTGCAAGATCAGAAAATTAGTAAGAACTCAATAAAAATCAAATAAGTAAGAAAACTACTACTGCGAAAAATAACTAAGAATGAAAAGGAACGATCATACCACGGTGGGTTGTCTCCCACCAAGCACTTTTAGTTAAAGTCCTTAAGTTGGACATGTGGTGAGCTCCTTGTCATGGTGGTTTGTGCTTGTACTGATCTAGGAATCTCCACCAATGTTTGTAATTCCAATGGCTACTGGGATCCCAATCTAGGCGCCTAATGCCTTTGAGCAAGTTGAAGCAAGTGACAAGACCCCAAGAGTGTTGATTGTGGGAATAAATTCCAAGGTCCCAAACCTTGCTCTTACATCGTCTTCTTGTGGATCACTATTGTTCCCACCGGGTGGCAAGCAGTCTGAATTCTCACAGAGACATCCAAACAACCTTCTAGATCCATTCAATTGAGCTTTACACCAATTATTGCACTTCAATTTGGAGCATGCAACAATATTGAATCTTGCTTGACAACTCTTGCCACTAACCATCTTCCTCTTACTCTTAATGCCACAAAGAGCTCTAAGTTGACCATCCGTCTCCAGTAGCCCATATTCAAGTAGGAATGTAAGGGTTAAGGGTAGGAATCTTACCCACTTGAATGTTGTATTGGATGGTGATGGCTTTGGAAGAGGTCTTGCAAGCTCTACTCCCTTGTGCTCTCCTTTGAATTCTTCTACCCCTTTGTAAGCTTCCTCAATTTCAACCTCTTCCTCTTGGTAGCTTTCTTCTAATTCAATCTCTTCTTCATTACTTACCAAGGGCATGGGAGGTTGTGCATCTTCCTCTTCTTCCATATGTGACGGTGGAAAGTTCTCTAATTTATTGGAGTATAAATTCCTTTGATTGGTTTCCTTACTTTCTTCTATAGGATCTTGCATTGTATCTCATGGGAAGGAATTTGCTTGTTCCCCTTCCTGGTTCTTAATCATTGTCTGCACATAATTCTCTACATTTTTGACACTCGTCTTTATATCATGTAGGAATTCTTTCATGAGGAGCTCAAGATCTGATGGCATTTGAGATGAATAAGGAGATTGTGGCTCTTGATATGAATAAGAAAGAGATGATGGTTCTTGATATGAATATTGAGATGGTAGTTCTTGATATGAATATGGAGGTGGTTGCTCTTGATAGTTGAAACATGGAGCATTGAAGTCTCTTTGGTTTTGACTTTTCCAACCAAAATTTGGATACCTCCTCCATCCACCATAATATGAATCACTACTAGGGTGTGAGTAGAAACCCATGTGATCTCTCTCCATTATTTTTCCTTAGCACAAAACACCAAACAGAATTAAACGCACCATGTGGTAAATAGGAAAGCAAAGAAGACAGAACATAATTTTCTTTGTTTTTTTGTTTTTTATTTTGAAAATATTATTTTTTATTTATTTATTTTTTTGAGAAAAATTACTACGAGGACACCAAACTTAATTTCAAAAATTAAGAGGAAAAAATTTTTAAATAAAATAAATCAAAATAAATATATATATATTTTTCGAATTTTTTTAAAATAGATTTTCATAAAATTAAAAATAAAATGCCTAATCTAAGCAATCAAACAACTAATAGTTGTTAATCACAGTCAATCCCCGGCAACGGCGCCAAAAACTTGGTGCGGTAAAATATGGAGAAGATAGTTAAGGTTTCAGAGTTATCTATTTTTTGGATTAACTTTTCTCACTAACTATTTTAATCATGTATGATTTAATTCATGGCAAACTATATGTGACAAGACCCTAATTCCTTAGACATTCCTAGTCTCCTCTAAAATTCATTAACTGCCAATTCCTTGGTCAATTAATTCCAATTAGAGGGTGATAATCAATTTCCAGTTTATATGCCACAAAAATTCTAGTTACCCAAAAATAAGGGGATTATATGTCACGTATCCAGTTAAATCCAAATAATTAAAATTTAGGAGAAATTGTTTTCAAGATGTTGTTCAAGTAAAGAGCTTTTCCAAGTTTTACAAGAACTCAAATAGAAAGAGGGTCAAACTTCCATTCCACCTAAATTCATGAGATAAAAAGCGAAAACAATTCTTAAATTATAAATCCACACATGAATTAAAATAGAAAAAAGCAATAAAATCAATCCATACAAATAGACAGAGCTCTTAACCTTAACAATGGAGGTTTAGTTGCTCATGGAATGTGGAATGTAAATTTGTTTAGAATTTCCTAATGGAATCTCCCTAATGGAATGTACCTAATAGAAGAGAAGTCTCTTCTTTTTATAACTAATCCTAATTAATTTAAAATCTAATATCAAAAATTAAGATAATATCTTTTCCTATTTTCAAATTCAAATTTGAATTTAAATCAGAATTAACTAACTACTCCATGTCTTGTAACGTGGGACCACTTGGCTTCACTGGATCCGCACCTAACTTGGTTGCTAAAATGGGGCCCAGAAATCACCCTCAGCGTTTTTTGCATTTTCCTCACGTGGCGCATGTCACGCGTACGCGTCAGTCATGCGTACGCATCGATGGTCTTTTTCCCGAATCACGCGGACGCGTCGATCACGCGCACTCGTCGCTGAGCAAATCTTCAAATCACGCGTTCGTGTAAGTCACGCGCACGCATCGCCGTGGAAAGCTCCTAATCACGCGTACGCGTCAGTCATGTGTACGTGTCGCTCCTTGCTGCCATCTCTTTTGATTCTTGAGCTGCAGAAACTCCATCAAATCCAGTCGAATGCTACCTAAAATAAACAAAATTGCAAAAGACTCAAAGTAGCATCCATATTGGCTAAAAGATAATTAATTCTTTATTAAACTCAACAAATTAGATGCAAATTCACTAGGAAAAGATAGAAAAGATTCCCACGCATCATACGACAACTGCACGGATTGCCACCCTCAGCTGGTGGGTCAACCGGTTGCTGCGTGTTCTTTCTCCCGCTTCCCTTGTTGCTTATGGTGAATTTTCCATGAAAAATAGAAAATAACACCGTAAAATGAAAAAATGCAAAAGTAAGGAAGCGTAGATTGTTGGAATGAGGTAAGAATTACTAGAATAGAGTGAATGAATTAGTGTGACATAGATACAAACAAGTGTGTCACAACTACACAAAAGGAGCATGAACTTCACTCAATCTAGTGTGCTTGAGATACTTGAGAGAAAACTTGTTGGCTAATACAAACAAACAAGTTATAAAGAAGCATAGAAGCTTTCAAGCAATAATCAGGCAAATGTGAAATGGATGATGAATAGACATTGATTGATGTGCAAGGAAACGTAATGAATAAAATAAAATATGAAAATTACACATCAATCAATGACACACTTTTAATTTTTCTTCCATCACCTAATTGACTAAAGTGGGACACATGGGTGCTATGCAACTTATTAAAAGAGAGATAGATGTTAAAATTAATCACATAGGAAGCATGGTCCATATGGCTTGAAAATTTTAAAAAATGTCCTTAGGTGAGCTTACAATCCAATTTCACAATTGAAGGATTATGCCAAAATGTCTAGTTTCAAATATGTGTAGAGCACATAGTCAAACAATTGAGGGTGAACATGTCATTAAGGCACAAGCATAACATATGGATGCACATGATCAAGCAACACAATGTATTGAGATAAATGCACAGTATCTAACATAAAAAATTGCCTAACAATAGATAGGGAATTCAAATTACATGATGACTAGCTATAATATGCAATTTAAAGAATGTAGAAAGCTTTGAAGGCAATGTAATAAGTACTTGGTATTCACAAATGTTAAGGATGAAGAACTCAATACCAAGTAACAAAGTATAACCTCAACAAAGAAATCCAACAATTGAATATTAACAATAATGAAGCTAAATTAGCATCCTATCAATAATCAACAGCAATTAACAACAAACAAGATCAATAATCCAACACTTAGTACCAAAACAAAAAATTAAACTGACTAACTAGCTAACTAAATAACTAACTAACTTAAGAAAATGGTAGTGGTAGATGATGGTTAGAGGAGGGAAAGAAGAGAGGAGAAAAGAGAGGAAGAAAAGAAATGGAGAGAAGAGGAGAAAAGAAGTGTAATGAAACAGGGGAGTCCACGCGTACGCGTGGGTCTAAGTGTGGGATGGGCAAAGGGACTGCGTGGAAGGAGAAAAGAGGTCATGACGCGTACGCGTGGGCGACACGTACGCGTGTGGGGAGAAAAGAGGTTATGACGCGTACACGTGGGCAACGCGTACGCATGGGTGGAATTTGTGCTAGACGCATGGGCCTCGCACCCTATGCACACAACTTTTTGTTTTTCGCGTGCAGCAGTAGCACCTTCCCCACACCATTCTCGCATGGTGGTCTTTCGAAGTCACGCGTACGCGTCAGGCACGCGCACGCATGAAGTGCCCTATTCTTTTTTTTAGAGAAGCATAAAAATAGAAATTAAAACTCTCCCAACACTATATACAACTCTAAACCAACCAAAATGCAAAATTAATAAAATCTTTAGCTTTTTGAAAAAATTTTCAAATACTATACTATGAAATTAAACAAAGTTACAATTTAAATAACTAACCTACAACTTAAGGTATAAACTTAATCAAACCAACTAACAACCAAAACACTAAAACAAGAATGTGCAAAGAAGAAAACTACCGAACAATGGCGACTCAATTCATTCATTGATTATATATACCAGAGAATGGAAAGAGTTTACCATGGTGGGGTGTCTCCCACCTAGCACTTTTATTTATTGTCCTTAAGTTGGACAATTGGGAAGCTCCTTGTCATGGTGGCTTGTGCTTGAACTCATCTTGAAACTTTCACCAATTCTTAGACTTCCAATAAGCTCCAACATTCAAAATTAATAGCTCCAAGCTTTGATGAAGTTCTAGACAAGCTAAGGGCTCCCAAAATTGATCCTCTTGATGTATACCGAGATCCCAAATCTTGTTTCTACACCCATCTTCAAGTTGATCATCATTCCACTCGGGTGATAAGCAAGCCGAATTCTCAATCAAGCACACAAACATCCTCCTAGATCCTCTCAATTGAGTAGCACACCTATCCTCGCTCCTAAACTTTCAGCTTCCAACCATAATGAACCTTGAATTTTGTGTCCAACGACTAACCATTTCTCTTTTGCTCTTAAATCCACAAATGGCTCCAAGTTGCCCATCCGTCTCAAGCAAATCATATTCAAGCAGAAAATTAAATATTAATGATAAAGGTTTTACCCACTTGAATTATAGAATGAATGGTGGCCTAGAAAAAAATGGTTCCAACCGTCTTGACAAAAAAATTTCCACTACCGTCCTTCTTTGTTGAGGGACTTCAACCACTTGATAAGCTTCTTCAACTTCCACCTCTTCTTCACCAAATTCTTCTAATTCTTCCCCATCACTCAAGTCATAAACCGGAGGCAATATGAAATCTATCTCAATATCAACGTCAAATTCAGAGGGGGAAGATTCATTAAGCTCAAAAGGATCATATGTTGATGCGGAATCATCATAAATAGGTGGACTTGTTGCTTGCTCCATTTCTTCTGATTCTTCATGCATAATATGCTTTGGAGGTTATGCACTATCCTCCTCAACATTACTTTCAAGCTCAATGGAAGAAGGCTCTGCAACTTTGGATTCCCAAGGGCATTCAACATCTCCTCTAAATCTTCAACCACTTCTTCCTCTTCTTCAACAATCATGGCTTCCTCCAATTGCTCCAATACAGAATTCAACTCCTCATTCTCCATCAGAGTTTCCAATCTCTCTTTCATACTCCGTTCTTTATTAGATTCCCCACATGTAGCCATGGGAGTACTTTGAATGTGTAGGCGTTGGGAGGCTAAGTTGGTTACTACCTTGGTCAAGGTAGCCATGAATTCTTCTTGCCTCCTTTGAAATTCAAGTCGCTCTTGAAGAATGGTATGAAGCTCTCGTTGCTCTTGGAGAATGCTACAAAGGGGATCATCTATTGGGGATTAGAGTGGGTATGAGGGTTCATTGTTTGGAGAAAAGGATTCATGATAGGAAGGTGATTCTTTTTGGTAAAGGCATGGAGGTGGTGTATATTGAGGTGGTTCTTGGGAGTAATTGGGTTGGAATTATTGTGGCACTATGTATGGCTCATATGGTTTATATGGTGGTTGGTATGGTGGATACAGTTTAAGGTCATATGAAGGTGTTTGGTGGTGTGGGACTTGTGAGTATGGTGGTTCAGAACTATGTTGAAGAGGGGGTTCATAGGCATATGGTGGTGGTTGTTGATAATCACAAGGAGGTCCACCATAGCCATTAGATGGGTATGCATCAAGGGGTGGTTCTTGCTCATAGTACATTGGAGGAGGTTATTGCTAAGGGGGTTGATCATAAGCATATGGTTCCTCCCACCTTTGATCTTTCCATCCTTGATGCATGTTCTCATTGTATTTCTCATCTCTTACAACATAGTTATAACTAAACTCATAGCCAAGGGGGTGAGAATTCAGGATAGCAAGAGAAAATAAAAACAAAGACTAACAAGAAATAAAGAAAACCAAATCCTACAACTAGCAAAAACTAGCAAAGAAATAAAAGATCAAGCTATTTACAATATTCACATATATACAATAACCAATAACAAGAACACATTGCAATTCCCTGACAATGGAGCCAAAACCTTGATGGAGGATTAATGTCGGTCTAGAATTTTCACTAAAATAATTCCGTTGCAAGTATAGTTCCAAACCAACAATTAAACCTCAATCAAAGTTTAATTTGTTTGTCACAAATACAAACCCAATAAAAATAACTGAAGTATTTAAATCTTGGGTCGTCTCTCAAGGAATTGCAGGAAAGTGTGTTTATTATTTGGTTATGATGTACTTCTTTTTGGGGGTCTTGGGTTTGATTGACAAGAAAATAAAAATGACAAGAAAGTAAAACTAACACTAAAATGGGTCTTGGCAAGGATCAAGAGACAATGGCTCCTATCTTGGATCAATGACCATAACATGGTAATTACAAAGGATTAATTCCACTTAGTTGCCCTCTAACATCAGTGGACATTGTTGGTCCTAAAACCACTAACAGCCCGAAGTCACCAATGGAACTGGACATCAATGATCTCAAGGGTCCTAAGTCCTCAATCACAAGTCAAGAGTATCAAAATCTACTCTAAAATCTAACCAAACATTTTATCAAACACTTGGAAGACATAAAAGAAAAGCATAGTAAATTGGCAAGAAATATAAATTCTACAACTACAAAATGCAAGAAAAAAACAATAACAACTCAATTAAACAATAAGAAACATGGAAACATAAATTTCATTGAATGAAATTAAAATCAACAAGAGTGCATGAACATAAAGGCAACAAATAAAAGGAAATAACAAGTAGATCTAAAGGAAAAAGATTTAAGAACAAGAAATAGTAAAGAAAACTAAATCAAAACAACAATTGAAACCTATATCTATGAGAAGAATTAATACAAAACCCTAAATTCTAGAGAGAAGAGGGAGCTTCTCTCTCTATAATTCTAACCTAAAACATGGTAAAAACTAAACTATGACTACTTGGTTCCTTTCCCCTTCAATCCTTGGGTTCAATAGCATCCGAAATCGCCCCTAGCGTTTTGCCTTTAATGAGGTCATGTACCGCTTGTCAAGCGTATGCATGGGTCACGCATATGTGTCGCCTGGCAAATGACCTTCTCACACGTACGCGTCGGTCATGCGTACGCGTCGCCATGAGTTCTCCAAATTCTCATTTCTTCATGAGTTCTCCCCCTTACATGCTTTTCCTTCACTTCTTCTTTCCAATCCTTGCCTTATAAACCCTGAGATCACTCAACAAACATATCAAGGCATCAAATGGAATTAAAGTGAATTAAAATTAACAATTTTAAGGACTAAAAAGCATGTTTTCACTCTTAAGCACAATTTTGGAAAAATTTACAAACCCATGCTATTTTAGTGAATAAATGTGGGAAAATTTGATAAAATCTACCAAATTCAATACAAAAATAAACCATAAAATTGTGGTTTATCACCCTTTTAGGCTATGTTCTACAAAGCTTCCACACCAAACTTAGAGTGATTACTTGTCCTCAAGCAACAAAGAACAATGGTGGTGATGGAATTAAAATAATCATGATTCTCTAGTGAAAGCAAATAAGTGATGCAGCAGTATATTCAAACCAAACAACCAGAGTGAAGGGAATGCTCTAGAAAATCCCTAGATATGACACCAGTACATGCTAAAATTTAACAAAAATGGGAGGTAAATACAATCAAATATTCAATAACGGATCATGACAAGCCAACTTAAAAAAAACAAAATAATGAGACAACTATTCCTAACTAAACTATTTATAAGCATGCATAAGATTTATTCATAAAAACTATTCAAACATGAGACATCTACTCTAAACAAATAAAAGAAACTACTATTCAATAAACTAACAAATTTAACAGCAAATAAGGTGAAACACCCATTGTAAAACAAAGAAATCAAAACTAATTAGTAAATTCAACAGACTAACTATAACAACTAAAGTTATGCATGAATTCAGTGACTTCCATAAGCAAAGAGTAGGTGTAAATTAAGTATAAATCAAGCTCAAAGGGTACCATGCAATGCAAGAAATAAACCATGCCACATCACACAACACCATGCATGCAAAAGTAAACAGAAGTTAACTACCATGACTAACCAAAATAACTGATTACCAATAATCTTAACCACTAACTATAAACTAAAATGATGCATATTATTCAATGTTAAACTCAACTAAAAGTCAGTACAAAGCTGATACAAATTAACCATGCAATGCAAGAAATACTGTAACACCTTGCCACACAGAGCTTTACGCTTAAGCCGTAAAACAGAGGTGGTGTGGTACTACGACCTCTAATATATGAAAAAGAGATAGTATACTAGAAGCCTTAAAGGACAGGTAACACAAAATCACGAAATAAAAGGCGCATCACTCAGAAAATGAGATACTTGCATGTAAAGAAATCTAAAGTTCAATAACACATATATACAAAAGGCAAGAGTAGAGAGTCAAGAGTACAAAATATCAAGCTCCTAACTCAGCCTGCGAAGCCAAGGCTGGCTGGAGAATATTTACATACATATATACATATCCAAAAATCCAAAATACATAGATAAAACCCTAGTACTCCATAATCCTCTAGGAGAAGCAGAATAAAAAAGTATATAAGAAGCGATATATATATATATATATATATATATATATATATATATATATATATATATCAAAAGAACAAAAGAAACCCTAAAATAAAACCACTTCACTGCAGAATCTCCAGATGCCTACTGAGGTGTCTCTCGACCTGCATCTGAAAAATAACAACATAGTATGGGATGAGAACTGAAGGTTCTCAGCATGGTAAAGGTGCCATGCATATAAGATATAAGGTCCTGGGAATGCCAGAGGCAATCCTAGAACACTGACACTCAGATTATAAAACTTCAAGATTTAAAATAAAAACCATAAACAAGGTGGCTCTCTAAGGCTTCCTAAACTTAACCGAAACTCTAATCAAGACCCTCAAGTCTCCACCTTCCTCCAATCCTCCAAACTCTGGAAGAACAACAGAAATAAACAAAGCAGACTGATAAACCACTATTTTATGGTTTATCTTGTGCTAATTTGAGTGGTTTTTATCAACTCTTTAATCACTTATTCATATGATTTGCATGATTTTACAATTCCTTCCCAATTTAATTCTGTGGTTGAAAACTTGTTTCCTAGACATCTAAATTATATATTTTTAATTTCCCTTTATACCATTCGATGCCGTGATCTGCGCGTTAAGTGTTTTCAGAGTTTATAAGGCAGGAATGGCTTAGAGGGTGGAGAGGAAGCTTGCAAAAATGGAAGGAACACAAGAAACTAGGGAGCTGAATAGCGAAGAACGACACATGCGCGTACCTGACGCATACGCGTGACACGCGAAGATGGCAAGCGACTTGTACGCGTGACTGACGCGTACGCATGACATGCGCGACTTGCAAAAAACGCAGAAAATGTTGGGGGCAATTTTGGGCCAAGTTTTGACCCAGTTTTTGGCCCAGAAACATAGACTAGAGGTAGGGGATAGCAGAGACTCAAGATACATTCACATTACGCATAGTTTTTAGTTTTAAATTGAAATCTTGGAGAGAAGTTACTACTTTCTCTAGGGTTCTTTACATTCATAGATTTCTAGTTTTTATGCTTTTGCTTTAGATATTGAGAAGAGTCACTACCTCCGTGAAGTTATTACTCTAGTTTGTTTCCTTTTTCCCTTACTCTTCCATATCCTTAATCCTTATTTAGAGTTACAATTGGATTGTTTTTAGAATTTATTAATGCAAGGAACTATTTTTACCTTTAATCAATTCTTGGTTATTATTCAATTTATCATGTCTTCTTCTTATTCCCTTTATATTCCTTTGAACGTAATATTCATGTCAATGGAGTAGATTCCCAACTTGACTTGGGGGTTAATTAAAAGGAGACCCTTGAGTTGGAATGCTCAAGTGATTAGTTAAATTGGAAATTGTTGGCTAACTCTCTAGGCACTAACGCTAATCCTTCCCAAGGTAGAGGATTAGGACTTGTGAATAAGAGTTAGCTCAATCATTTGACTCTCCTTTATTTAGTAAGGGTTAACTAAGTGAAAACAACAACCTTTTGCTATTCCACTTGGGAGAATCCAACAAGGATAGAACTTCCAATTAATCTACCCCCGGTCAAGGTTTTTACTTTGAATATATAAATTGCTTTTAATTCACATTGCTTTAATTTACCACTATTAAATTTTCTGTTCCTCAACTCTCAAAAATTTTTCGGAAAACCCCTGACTATTAAAATAGCACTCTCTAGTCAACTCGTTGGGAGACGACCTGGGATTCATACTCCCAGTATTTTTATTCTAAATTTGTGACAACCTTTCTAAATTGATAAGCGGATTTTTGCTGGTTAAGAACTGTACTTGCAACGTATTTCTTACATTAATATCTTAATTGGCTAATTTCTGCCACGTTAATTTTTGGCACCGTTGCTGGGGAGTTGCAATACCGTGCTAAATTGTTAGTTGGTGAAAATATTTTTAATTTTATTTGTTTGCACATTTTATTTTATTTTAATACCATGAGTTGTATGTTTCTTTCATTGAATGGCGCGTTCACTTCTTGATCCGAGCTTAGCCGCATTTGATCCTGAGATTGAAAGAACTCTTTCACATATTAGGCGAGCTCGATGTCAGTTAGCCTCTGAGGATGGTGAAGTGGTTATTGCCAATTCACCAGTCTTATCTGAGAGTGAATCTGAAGTGCCATTTGAGGAAGAAACAAGCTCCTCTTCTATTAATTCAGTTGATTCATGTGCAGGTAACATGGCAGAGCTCAGGAGAATTACTCTCCAGGAAGCTGGAGCCCCAGACTTTACCCTGCAACCGTATCAAGCGCATCACCCAAATTTGGCTGCAGATTTTGAACTGAAGACTGTGCTAATCAACTTGATACCTAAGTTTCATGGCTTACCGGCTCAGGAGCCTATAAAGCACCTCAGGGATTTTCAGACAGCTTGTTCTACTGTTAGGCGTCATGGTGCAGATAAGACTACTATTTTGCTGATCGCCTTCCCATTTTCTCTTGAGGGAAAGGCGAGGGAGTGGTATTACACTCAACTTGAGTCAGTTGTTACTAACTGGGATACGCTCCGGAGAGAGTTTCTGGACAAGTACTTTTCGGCTGAAGTTACAGATAGACTGAGGAAAGAGATATCCTGTATTATGCAAGGAGAGTCAGAAACCCTTTATGAGTATTGGGAATGCTTTAGGAACCTTTTAGATTCATGTCCCCACCACAAGATTGATGAGATGGTGTTGATGAGCTACTTCACACAAGGAATGAAGCCTCAGGATAAGACCACACTAGATGCTGCAAGAAATGGCTCTCTGAAGAAGTACAAGACAACAACAGAAGCGTGGCAGCTGATTACCGATCTAGCTGAGTCCACTCGGAATGCTAGACACAGGAACAACCATCCCAAAGCTGTTGCGGAGGTCTCCTCTGGCAGTGAGACTACTTCTTTCACACGGGCTATGTGTGAGATGATCAACCTACTTAAACAGATACATCTGAATCAACAACAACCTCAGCCTCCCCCATCACAACAGAGTCAATAGTTGGTTCCTCAAAGAGCATGCGGAATATGTGCTGATTATAGTCGTTACACTGATGAGTGTCCACATCTCCAACAAGAAGACAATACCTTGGCAGCTACTCACAACTTCTATGACCGCCCGAATCAAGGATACTATCACAAGGCGGCAATAATAGCCAAGGTGGAAATTATAACTAAGGTTAGCAAGACAACTCCAACCAGGGGTGGAGAGATAATTCCAACCAGGGCTGAAGGGATAATTCCAACAGAGGAAGCAGAGACAACAATGGAAATCAGAGCTGGAACAATAATAACAACAACAGATAGCAAAACCAGAACCAGCCTTATAGAGCGCCTCACCTAAGGCAGTCCTAGGCACCTCAGAACAACCAACAGCAGGCCCCTCAAATCACTTACCCTTCTTCTTCTAATGACAAGTTGCTTCACTCCCTTGCGCAAGGACAAAAGACCATTGAAAGCACACTTACTGGTCTAACTTCTGCTATACAAGCTCTCGTCTCCCAGATGGGATCATCGAGTACCTCTAACACTCAACCTGCAAGCTCCAGTGGAATTTCTTCTCAACCTCTATCCAACCCCAATGGTAGAATCAATGCCATCACTTTGAGGTTCGGGACTACATTACCAGAGAGGAGTCATGAGGAGCCAAGCTTAAAAGAAGACACGCCAGTTGAAAGTGCTGTGGAGGTAGAGGATGCTGAAGAAGAAGATGTAATACAAGACTTGGTTGAAGAAGAAGAAGCTCACCCCAGGAATGGAGCACCAAGGGACGCAGAAGTTGCAGGAAACGCTATCCTTATCCCATTTCCGAACCTTGCAAAGAAGCCCAGAAAGCAGATGGAACTCGATCCTAAAATGGTAGAAATCTTCAAAATAGTTGAGGTAACTGTTCCCCTTTTTGATGTTATTCAGCAAGTACCTAAATATGCAATGTTTCTAAAGGATTTGTGCATGCATAAGGATAAGATTAATGAATTAGAAACTATTCCTTTGGGTAGTTCCATATCTGCTTTAATGGGGGATATACCTGAAAAATGTAGTGACCCAGGTCCATGCATGGTTAACTGTACCATTGGGGGTGTAATATTTTCTGATTGCATGTATGATTTAGGAGCGTGCGTGAGTATTATGCCTTTGTCTATATATGATGCTTTGAGGCTCCCTCCCTTAAAAAGGTCGGCAGCTCATTTTGTGTTAGCAGATAAAAGCATTATTACAGTGGTTGAAATTGCTGAGGACGTTCTGGTGAGCATTAAGGGGCTCACATTCCCCATTGACTTCTATATCTTGGAAATGCCCCCAATAACTCAAGAAGACCATCATCCATCCTACTTGGAAGACCATTCCTGAAGACTTCAAAGTTCAAGTTGGATGCCTTCTCAGAGACTTATTCTTTTGAGATAGACGGTCGAGCAGTGAGCTTCAATCTGAATGAAACCATGAGGCACCCTCCGGAAGATCATTTCATCTTCCAATTCGACATCATTGATGAGACTGTGGCTGAAGTCCACCAAGAAGAAGTAGAGGAGCTGCACATGGAGCAAGATACAAGTGTGAGGACACCCTCTGAACACAATGAGGACACTTTTCCATCATCACTAGCTCCAGATAATCAAGTACATAGCCATGAGAAAAAATTGGAGTTAAAGCCCCTTCCACCCCACCTCAAGTATGCTTACCTTGAGGATAATCAGAAGCTCCCAGTTATCATTGCAAGGGAACTCACTTTCCAACAAAAGGAGCAGCTGCTTAGTGTTTTGAGAAGACACAAGAAGGCTATTGGGTGGAGCTTGGCGGATATAATAGGCATCAGCCCTCAAGTTTGTGAGCACAGGATATTTTTAGAAGAGGGAGCAAGACCTGTCCATTAACCCCAAAGAAGACTAAATCCCACCATCTTGGAGGTTGTTAAGAAGGAAGTGACCAGACTGCTGGAAGCCGATATCATCTATCCAATCTTAGATAGCGAATGGGTCAGCCAATTACATGTGGTGCCCAAGAAGTCTAGAGTCACTACAGTAAAGAATGAGCAAGGAGAGCTCATAGCAACTAGAGTGCAAAATTCCTGGAGGGTGTGCATTGACTACAGGCGACTCAACCAGGCCACTCGTAAGGATCACTACCCCCTGCCATTCATTGATCAAATGCTGGATCGCCTGTCAGGTAAATCGCATTACTGCTTTTTAGATGGTTACACAGGCTATTTTCAGATTCAAATAGCTCCTGAAGATCAGGAAAAGACTACTTTTACATGTCCCTTTGGAACATATGCTTACAAGAGGATGCCTTTTGGCTTATGCAATGCACCAACTACTTTCCAAAGGTGCATGATGAGTCTTTTTTCTTAACTTATTGAGAGTTGTATGGAAGTCCTCATGGATGATTTTAGCATATACAGTGGTTCCTTTAGCCTTTGCTTGATAGTTTGTCTAGAGTATTAGACAGGAGTGTTAGTTCAAATCTTGTCTTAAATTTTGAAAAGTGTCATTTTATGGTCAAACAAGGTATTGTTCTAGGACACGTTGTCTCTAATACTAGTATTTCTGTAGATCCAGCAAAGGTAAATGTCATTTCTAGTTTACCTTACCCTTCCTCCGTGAGGAAAGTCCGTTTGTTTCTTGGCCACGCAGGTTTTTATCGAAGATTTATCAAGGATATCAGTAAGGTAGATTTACCTTTATCTAGACTGCTACAAAAGGATGTTGAATTCAAGCTGAGTGAGGACAGTATAGAAGTGTTTGATAAGGTGAAGATCGCCATGACACAGGCTCCGATTGTGAGAGGACCAGACTAGAACCAGCCTTTTGAGATTATATGTGATGCCTCCAACCATGCAGTAGGACCGGCGCTGGCTCAGCGTGAAGGTAAGGATCCTTTTGTAATCGCTTATGCGTCTAAGACATTAGACGCTGCTCAATATAATTACACTACCACGGAAAAAGAGATTCTAGCTATTGTTTTTTCTCTGGATAAATTCCGAGCTTACTTACTTGGTACTAAGGTGGTAGTGTACTCAGACCATGCAGCTCTAAAATATTTATTAGCTAAAAAAGAGTCCAAACCAAGGCTAATACGTTGGATACTGCTGATGCAAGAATTTGATTTAGAAATTAAGGATAGGAGTGGTTCTCAGAAATTTAGTAGCGGACCACTTGAGTCGCCTTGAGCACGTTAAGGATGACTCCACTCCTATCAATGATGCTTTTCCATTTGATAGCTTGCATGCAGTATCTCAAGTAGTTCCTTGGTGTGCACCTGTAGCTAATTATCTAGTTAGTCATACCTTCCCTCCCAATTTTACTAAGCATCAGAAGGACAAGCTGAAAAGTGAGTCCAAATATTATATATGGGATGATCCATATTTATAGAGGTATGGTGCTGACCAGATAATTAGAATGTGTGTGCCTCAATCAGAATTCCTGTCCATTTTAGAGACCTGTCACTCCTCTGAGAGTGGTGGACATTTTGGCTCTCAAAGAACAGCTAGAAAAATTTTAGATTGTGGATTCTGGTGGCCCACTCTTTTTAAAGATGCTACTGCCTTCTGTAAATCTTGTTCTCCATGCCAGAGGTTTGGTAGTATATCCAAAAGGGATGAGATGCCTCAACAAATTATATTTTTCTGTGAGATTTTTTATGTTTGGGGCATTGACTTCATGAGTCCGTTTCCAAACTCTAGCGGTTTCTTATATATATTGTTACCTGTAGATTATGTTTCTAAATGGGTGGAAGCAATTCCTACCCGTACTGATGATGCTAACACTGTTGTCTCTTTTGTTAGAAACCATATTATCTGTTGCTTTGGATCGCCACGAGAAATCATGAGTGATCAAGGCACCCATTTTTGTAACATGAGATTGACTACTCTACTGAAGAAGCATGGCGTTATTCACAAGGTAGCAACTGCTTACCACCCGCAGACTAACGGACAAGCAGAGGAGTCTAACATAGAGATAAAGCATATCTTGGAGAAGATAGTCAAGCCTCATAGGAAGGACTGGAGCACCAGGCTACAAGATGCGCTTTGGACATATCGAATAGCATACAAGACACCAATCGGGATGAGTCCCTTCCGCCTAGTCCACGGAGAGGCTTGTCACCTCCCAGTGGAGGTGGAACATAAGGCTTACTGGGATGTGAGGGAGTGTAACATGGGATTTGAGAAAGTTGGCACTGAAAAGAAGTTGCAACTAGCAGAACTGGAGACCCTTCGACTCGAAGCATATGACAACTCCAGACTGTATAAAGAGAAGGTGAAGGCTGTGCATACAAGCATGTCAAAAGAAAGGAGTTCAGACCTGGGGAGCTATTTCTCCTGTACAACTCAAGGCTGAGGCTCATGCCAGGCAAGCTGCGCTCAATATGGGAAGGACCGTATAGAGTAAAGAAGGCAGAGCCATACAGAGTCTTCCACCTGAGTCACCCTTCAAGTTCCAATCTCATCAAGGTCAATGGACATCGCTTAAGGCTATATCATGGTGAGAAGATGAAGGAAAATAAAGAGCTAGAGGTCTTCCTCTTGGAGAACCCACCAACAGAAGCAGATTAAGCCTGTGGACCATCCAACTTAAGGACGTAAAAGCAAAGTGCTAGGTGGGAGACAACCCACCATGGTACCATCTTTCATTTTTACTCTTAGCTTTATTTTATTTTGTCTTGTTTCCTCCAGTATCCATTTATAATTTTTGCATTATCATCTGCATACTACATTCTGCATAAAAAAATAAAAAATAAAAAAAGGGATGGAATAAGCACCGGCGCGCGAGCGTCCACGACGCGTACGCGTCATATGTGAGTGCGAGAATAAGAAGGATTAAACAGATAGTTACGCAGGAGTAGTGCCGGAAGTGTGCATTGTGCACAAACATGCTCACGCGTACGCGTTCGTGACGCGTGCACGTCATTTGCAAATTTGGTACTCTACGCATACGCGTGATTGCGAAAAATGGCATAAATGGGTGTTAAACCAGAAAGTTATGATGGTATGGGGCTGGAACTGTGCTGGGGGCATAATCAGGGATGCGTACGCATCCTTTTCACCATATGGTGAAGGCATGCGCACGCGTCGAATGCAATTTTGGCCCCAAGCACAGAACGACCAGAGTGTTGTGCGTGCACAGTGATGCCCTCACGCCATTCGCACAATCCTTTTCACGCGTTCGCGTCCTTGACGCTTACGCGTCACCTGGATTTTACGCGAACCACGCGTATGCGTGCCGTACGCGTCGCATGCGACGCACAATTGGACCAGCCCGCCACCCAGATTTCTTATCTTTTCTTCCCTAATGCTAATTTCTTCCTTCTTTCTTCCTCTTTCCTCTTCTATCTTTTCTATCTTCTTCTTCCTTTTCTCCTCTTACTTCTTTCTCACTCACATCCTCCATTACCTCCCCCTTTTCATCTTCTTCTCAATGTTCTTTCTTCCTATCTTCTTTCTTTCCTTCTTATTATTTTTCTATTCTTTTTGTATTTTTTTAATTTGTGTTACAAATTTTAATGGGTGATTGTTTTCTTTTATATTTGCTTGTGAACATATTAGGGAGTAATTTGACAATTCATATCAATTTTTGGATTGCATGCATGTTGGATTTCATACTTTCCCTAACATATTTTACATGCATATCAAGTGTTTGTGAAAAAGCTCGTATGGCATTGTGAATTCTTAATTATTCTACTCTTCTACTCTACTGCCTGTTTTTCACAAAATCCTTGCAATCTTTTATTGATTAAATATAATTGTCAATACAAATGTGATTGTTAGTTTTTTACATTTGATAATCAAATTAAGCAATTAATGCTTGATCTACGCTGCTCATGCCTTTGCCGACATGCTAATAAACATCTTGCATCTAATTTTCTTAATTTATCATGCTATATTTCCATTGATGTCCTAATTACATGGAATCACAACGATGTGTTTACGACATTCTTCTTTACCTTGGCATGGATTATCACTTGTACTTTCCTCCTCCTTGCTCTAACCCTTTGATTATCCCTTGTATCTTCCTCCTCCTAGTTCTAGCTACTTGATTTCATGTCCCTTTCCACTCTCCCTTTTCAGGATGGCCACCAGGAAGGGTAAAGAGAAAGCCTCTAACAAGCCACCGGCGAAAAAAGAAACAAAAAGAGCACAAGTAGAGGAACCACCCTCAACATCAGTCAAGCCATCAACAAAGCGGGTCAAGAGAATTATCAAGGTCGATGTAACCGAGAAAGCCTTTCCAGCAAAGGACACTGCGCAGTTCACTAACCGCTACTGTGAGCGAATGTTCCCCATCCTAGCTGAGCAGAACTACAACAATGAACACCTAATCATCCTCCCTACCCATATTGTTGATCTTATAGTGCCCCACATAGAGCGCAGACAATGGAAATTCTTACGGAGGTAGCCAAGGCAGATCAACCTTTCGTGGGTAGTTAAATTCTACTCTAATTTTCACATGCTAAACCTGCAGTCTATCCATGTTCATCAAAAGCAAGTCCCTATATCAGAAGGGGCTATTCAGCGAGCTTTAGACCTTCCCCCTGCTTCGGAAGGATTGGATGCATACCAAGAAGCATGTCTCAAGTGCCAGACATACCAATTTGACTGGGACGACGTCCTCAGAGTTATAGCACAACTTGGTAGCAGGTGGATCTATGGTTACCAACGATCCCGACCTAAGGGCATATTGGCTTCAAGACTTACCTTGGAGGCTCGGGTATGGGCACAGATTATGTCTCACTACATCTTTCTGAGCACTCACGAGTCCTCCTTCACTACAGACATGGCTGTTCTCATCTGGTGTATCCTTCCAAACCAGCCTCTCAACTTACCGAGACACCTTCGGCAAGCCATGAGCCACGTACAGATTGCGGGCAACCTTCCCTTTCCCACCTTAATTTTAGATCTGGTCTCGGAAGCCGTAGTCTCTTATAGAGCTAGGGACACCAGGACCATGATTCCGCGGGATGATCAATATGTCCGCAGCGGAAAGTACATCAGACCCCTAACAGCCACTATCAGCCAAACTGTAGACCCGACCGGAGATACTCCCTCTCCTTCCACATCACAAGCACCTTTGACAAATTAGCTACTCCTTCAGATACTTTAGAGGTTGGACCGGCTAGACCGGCAGGCAAAGCGCAGGGAGCGCCGTAACAAGCACCGATTTACATACCTCAAGGAGATAATTGTTGGCAACCACCCACCTGAAGAAGAACCAGACACTCCGGACTCCACTTCACCTACCAGCACCGGGAGCCATGATGACCCCGACTGTGGAGATGCTGTTACCAGCCCCCCTTTGTTCCTGACTGATGGCACCGAGGACGGTGCCAAGCTTTATGTGTGGGGAGGTCAGTCAGTACCTGACTTCCGGAGGTAATTACTCTTTCTTAACACCAATAGGTTATTTTTTCTTTTGTTAGATAGGTTAGATTGCATAGTAATAAGTGTTTGCATGCATGTCTACTTGGTTGAAAAATAATAAGTTTCTTTTTAAGACCCTATTTTTAAAAATTTAACTAATTCAAATTTAAATTCTATGTTAAACTTGTTTGAAGCTTGTATTTGGAACATGAATTATAGCTAAGAACATACAACCCGTGAGTTTCGAGCTTAATTATATGGTTACATTATTTAACCATGATATTTATTCTTGTGTGTGTCCTTCTCTATAATTGCAATCTTTACTTTGTTCTACTCTATATGTCCATTATTTAGTGTATTTACATGTATGCATATGATTGATGCCATTATTTATTATTAGCTCACTTATCCCAAAGAGCTCATCCTTTCAATTACCTTTCTTAGCCACCTTGAGCCTATTAATCCCCAATTGTTCTATATTTTACCACATCACTAGCCTTAAGTAGAAGAAAACAATTAATTTCCGCCACGTCACAGACAAAGCAGGAACAAATAAAATACAGATACAACAAATAGAACATATAACATGTTATAATCACTTAGACATTTCCAATTAATGCACAAGCAAGCAATTCAAACAATATGCGCATGATGCATGCCTGTCCTATGGCTATTGATATCAATTGTTAGTTACTTAGCGAACTGACATGTCCTGGTAGCTAACCGTGGACAGAACACCGCAACAGGAGACATGTATTACTCGTCCATCTATGCTGGTGTTTCACCAAAACCGGGGTAGGCATTACTTGTCCATCCAAGCAGGTGCCACATCCTTAACCCGGGTAGGGATTACTTGTCTATGCACATGCTAGGACTCGAATAAGAATAACTTGTCTATTCTCGGATAGGAATTGCTCATCTACCCTCGACATTACACATCGAATAGGAATTACTCATCTATACTCACAAACATAGCTCGGATAGGAATTACCGATCATCCATCCTAACAATCACAACTCATCACTATCGCTTTACCGTCACACTTTAAGGTCATCAACATTTTCAACCCATCTTTCACTCAATTGAAATTCATTACTATCTTTACCATAATTATATAAGTTCAGTTAATACTTCTCAAGCTTAAAATCCCCCTTACAATCTTTAGTTCACTACTCCACAACTTGCTTCATTCCCAAATTACTACCTCTTCCTAATTACATCTTATCACTCAGTATCCAACTAAGGTTTAAGAGCTAAAAGAATAAAAATAGAGGTTTAGAGGTTCGAAATTAGGTTTTTAAAACATAAAATTAAGTTTGCTGAAAATAGGGGTCATGCGTACGCGTTTGGAACAAGACGCGTACGCATACGAACCAAGCAGAATTGTCTGTTCGCGTACGCAAAAACCCCAGGTCACGCGTACGCATAGGGCAAGCATACACATGGGCATACGTTTTATCTAAAATTTTGGCTAAGTCTGAAACCTGCAGAATTTTCATTTTTAAATCCTAAACTTTCGACGCACATAACTTTTTCGTTTTAAATCATTTTTCTTCTGTTCTTCGAACGGTATAAACTTCACGGATTCTTTTCATATAAAATAGATTTAAAATAATTTGGAGGTTCAGAAGTCAAGTTATGGCTCACTGAAGTTTGGCTAAAAATCAGTTTTTCACAAAAATCCTCAAACCTCAATTTTCATTAAAACCAGACTTAACTCCCATGTAACACCCTAATTAACCTAGGCCTTACCTCGCATCGTAAAGTAAAGGTTAATCAAAGGTTATGATAATTCTAAGATTATACATATCATATATAGAAGGAATTAATAATATATAGAAGCCCGATGAAGGATATAGCTCAAAAATAGGATTTGAAAAGCGTAAAACATACAAGCGAAGCTACTAACTTAAGGCACAAGGAATAGGTACAGCATAACTAAATATCATAGTATAATAGTATAATATCATAAGACGCTAGCCACGACTCGCGGAGTTTAAGCCGACTAGCCATATACAGACAATACATGAACCCAGATAGTAAAAGTAACTAATACAAATTTTGTTCTCTCAGATACAAGCTTCTAGGCAAAACAAAATACAAAAGTGAGAGACATAATACAAACTAAATCAAAACAACCAAAAGGAGTATCCAGACCCTTCGCTTCTATCACCAACCAGATAACTCACCATGGTGGGTTGCGACATGCGTCTGAAAATAACAACTGAAATATGGTATGAGAACTGGAGGTTCTCATTATGGTAATAATGCCCAGTGATGTAGGATATAAGACCCCAGGACGCCAAAGGCGATCCTAGACTCCATATCCATCACAAGATTCAAGCTTAAATTATTCTAAACTAAATAAGTATAATAGGTAAAACCTCAACAAAACTTAGAACCATAGCACCATAAAAGGGTAATCTATCTTAGGGGATTTCTAATCTAATCAAACACCGCTGTCCCACAGCCTTCACCAATCTATCCTCCGTGCGATCCCATCGCCACCGCCTACCTAACCTCCTCAGCACCAGACAAACACAGATAAAGCAAGCAAGGAAAACGCAGGTAATATTCAAATTTATAACAAGTAATTCAAGAAGCAAGTAGGCATATTATACAATTAGGCAAGCTCAAGTAATCAAATCAAGCAAACATATAGAAAATGCATATGATGAATGTCTGCCCTAATGGCTGTGATATCATATGTCGGTTACTGTGCCAAACCCGACAGCAAATCCCGTCAACAACTCCCGGATTAGTCTCTCTATTGCGCATAAGGAGGAAAATTCTGAGGGAGAGTGCCCTACCACCTTCTCTTTTGAGAGGAAAATATTCCGAGGGAACGTGCCCTACCACATTCCTCTGGTTGTCGCATGATTTTGTGGGTTAGTTCCCTACCACCTTGTAATCAGAGAGAAACTCATGCTCAGGAGGAAAATTCTGAGGGAGAGTGTCCTACCACCTTCTCCTTTCAAAGGAAAATATTCCGAGGGAGCGTGCCCTACCACCTTCCTCTGGAGCAATCAAAATGAGTGAGAAGCTCAACTTCAAGCCTCACATCTGAACGTACATAGGATACTGCCACAGCCCCTACGACAGATAGCAATACATATAATAATCACGTAATCAGACTCAGAGGCCACTCCTCATAGCACACTTTCACTCATTCTCATTCCATCAACCATAACCATTCATTCCCAAGTCTTCAACTCATCAAATCCATCATTTATCCACGACTTTCTATTCCGAACTCACTAGCTCGTCAATTTCTCAATTTCATCCACCATTCTTCTTTTGCACTACACCAACTCATCCTCGGAACAACAGAAACCTAGGCCTCCGTTCTCTAATCTTTCATAATAATCATTAACTAAAGCCCTTCGCCTATCTCTCATAATCCCATACTCAAAATTAATAATAAAAGCCTTAAATGGTGTTATGGAAGGTTACAACCTTATTAGGAAGGTGAAATAGTTGAAAACAAAATTTAAATTATGAAACAGGTCGTGTGCATTCACACATGGGTGTGCGTGCGCACACCCAGGAAGATTTTGAAAGTGTGCATGCGCATAGGGTGTGCGTGCGCACAGGTACTAAAAGTTATAAAGTCCATTCACTCACACAAGCTATTCGAGTGCCCCCAACAGATGACCCTTCCTGACTTGTGCGTGCACACAGGACTGTGCGTCCACACAGGTCGTAATTCTCCATTGATGTGCGTGCGTACAAGTTGTGCTAACACTGCAAGCAGTATGCCCTTTCCTGCCCGTGCGTACGCACAGGTCTATGAGTCTGCATAGAATAGAATTTTCACAGGGTTGTGCGTGCATACAAGGCTGTGCGTGCGCACATATCAGAAAATCCTGAAATTCTGCAACTTTGCAGAATTTCAGATTTTTAACACCAACTTTGAATGATCATAACTTCCTCTACAAAATTCCAAATTTCACCAACTTTATATCGATTTAAAGAGTTTTCAAATATCTTTAATTCTAGACAAGTTTCATCAGATTTTGAAAACCGAAGCAAAAGTTATGACCTGACAAAGTTCATCAAAAACCAAGTTTTACCCAAAAACACAATTTCCTCAATTCTTTGAAAAACATAACCAAAATCAAACCAAATTCCATTCTTCACCACAATTAACACTATATGTCATATTACACCAAGTTCACTACATTTTTCTTCACTTTTCATCATCCTCAACCTCAACATCAATATGTCACATTACAACCAATCCTATCAACAATTTACCAACTACATTACCAAACCATCAACATTAACATCACATATATCAACACAAATCACTTCTCAACTTCACAAATCACTCATCATTATTATATCACTATCAATTAATATAATCCAACTCAACAATCATCAATTCATCATAAATCACCACATACCATCATTTAACAACTCAACAACCATTTAAATTTAAACCTATCTTATGGGTCACTAACCTAAGTGTCCATGAATGTTATATACTACATAGAAGAAACTGAAACAATACATTGGCTGATCCCCCAATATGCACCAAAACTCAAATAAGCACCACAAAGATCACCAACAAGCTTTTCAATACAAGCCAAGCTTTCAACAATCACCAACAAGCTCCAAACTCACAATAATCAAACTCTATACATATAAATCACCACAAATCAACCTAAGACTCAACATAAATCAAATTTCACAAGGATTTTGTATCTCTTACCTCTCCCAACAGATTTGATGGCCAAAATCCAAGGCTAAGCAAGGATTAGAGCAAACTTAAACATCCAAAATAAAAAAATCTCACTTAACCCAAAACCCTAGATTTTCGAAAATTTGAAGGGAGGAACAGAAAAGATTTCGTGGTTACCTTACTACTTTCTTGGGTGGGTTTTGTAGAGCTCGTCCCAAGGAACGCGTAGCCGCTGAGGGCATGCAAATCGGAGCACCGTAGCTCAAGATATTAGCTTGGAAAGATTGAAGTGAATAGTACTCAAGGGTTTCTCTTCTTCCCCTTCTCTTCAGCTGAGTGTGTGTGTGTTTGAGTGTGTTATGAGTGTTTGGGTTCATTAATGAACCCTTATATATGTTGGACTTGGGCCTAACTTGGGCCCGGTTCAACTCGTTAGCGTTTTTAGTCCGTTTGACCCAACTTCGAGCCAAACTTTTAACACTAATGCCCGATTTTCCATCTCTAATATTTTTCTAAGGTTTTCAGTTGTTTTCATTGCCTCTTGTGCAACACCGAGCATACTTGAACCAGTTCAACCGGTTCGACTGTCGATTCACAGGTTTTCACAGTTTTTTGCAGAAAACACATTTCCTGAATTAGAAAAAGCTACTGAGTCCAAAAATCATATTTAAATCCCCAAATTCTCATCCTAACTTTTCAGAATTTAATTTGGACATTTAAATAATTTTATTCGTGAAAAATATGGTTCTTTCATCCTACTTCCTATACATGTATCCAGCACAACAACATACCACTTTAAAATGCCAAAACCTCCACATATAACATTATATTCCATCACCAACATCATTTATCAAGCTAATAATCTACCAAAATCAACAATCATTATCAAGGTACTACACATTTAATGCATTCGAACATTCACACCTAGCCTGTGGTCATCTAGCTTAAGTTTTCACAAAATCTTACATATTAAATACGGAAAACCTAAACCATATCTTGGCCAATTTCCACGTATTACCCAAGACATCACCAAATGCACCAAACACAGCCCCAAGGTTCCAAGATCTTCAAAACAATGATACCCAACCTCCACCAAGTCTCAAGTGTCCACAAATCAAGCTCCAATTAATATATATATGCCTAATTTCACATTACCACATATATATATATATATATATATATATCCAAAATTTAATATCCAACACACAAAATTAGAGAATTAACTATAGTTATAGATTCTCACCTTACCAACAAGAAATTGGAATAAGACCCGGCAAGTCCACCAAGTTAATTTGATCCTAAACACCGAAATTACACAAAATCTCAATACCAAAGCCCAAGAATTTTGAAACTTGAAATGGAGAAATTGAGGAAGAAAATGCGACTTCCTTACCTTATAATGTACTGGGCTTTGTAGAGCTCGACGCCACTGGTGGACGAAATTGTGATCCTCAAAGTTGGTCTCTTTGTATTCGTGTGAAATCAAAAATACCCCAAAGAGATCATGGTGTGATAAATTGGGATCTTAATAATCCCTGGTGTGATCATAACTCCGTTCAACTTTACCAGCAAGTGTACTGGGTCATCCAAGTAATACCTTACGTGAGTAAGGATCGATCCCACAGAGATTGTTGGTATGAAGCAAGCTATGGTCACCTTGTAAATCTCAGTTAGACAGATTAAATTGGTTTATGGTGAATTCGAAAATTAATTAATAGATAGAAATTAAAAAGAGATAGAAATACTTATGTAAAGCAATAGTGGGAATTTCAGATAAGCGTGTGAAGAAGTTGTGCTCCTCTTGTATCTCTATTTTCTTATTACATTCATCCAATCCTTCCTACTCCTTTCCATGGCAAGCTGTATGTAGGGCATCACCGTTGTCAATGGCTACATCCCATCCTCTCAGTAAAAACGTTCCTATGCTCTGTCACAGCATGGCTAATCATCTGTCGGTTCTCAATCAGGTTGGAATAGAATCCCTTGATTCTTTTGCGCTTGTCATCACGCCCAGCCTTCAGGAGTTTGAAGCTTGTCACAGTCATTCAATCCCAGAATCCTACTCGGAATACCATAGACAAGGTTTAGACTTTCCGGATCCTCATGAATGCCGCCATCTATCTAGCTTATACCACGAAGATTCTGTTGGGGAATCTAAGAGATATGCGCCCGGCCTAGAGTAGAACGGAAGTGGTTGTCAGTCACGCGCGTTCATAGGTGAGAATGATGATGAGTGTCACGGATCATCACATTCATCAAGTTGAAGTGCAACGTATATCTTGGAATAAGAATAGAAGAGAATTGAATAGAAAGTAATAATAATTGTATTGAAACTTGAGGTACAGCAGAGCTCCACACCCTTAATGTATGGTGTGCAGAAACTCCACTGTTGAAAATACATAAGTGAAAGGTTCAGGCATGGCCGAATGACCAGCCCCCTAAAACGTGCTCAATGGCCTCCTAAGATGAAGAATAAAACAAAACTTAGACCAAAGATGAAACGTGGTCAAAAGACGTCTAATACAATAGTAACTTATCCTATTTATACTAGACTAGCTACTAGGGTTTACATGAGTAAGTAATTGATGCATAAATCCACTTCCGGGGCCCACTTAGTGTATGCTTGGGCTGAGCTTGATCTATCCACGAGCTGAGGCTTTTCTTGGAGTTGAACTCCAAGTTATAACGTGTTTTGGGCGTTCAACTCCGGATCATGACGTGTTTCTGGCGTTTAACTCCAGACAGCAGCATGTACTTGGCATTCAACGCCAAGTTACGTCGTCAATTTCCGAATAAAGTATGGACTATTATATATTGCTGGAAAGCTCTGGATGTCTACTTTCCAAGTTTTGCTCAAGTCCCTCAATTTCAGCCAGAAATTACCTGAAATTACAGAAAAACACACAAACTCATAGTAAAGTCCAGAAATGTGAATTTAACATAAAAACTAATGAAATCATCCCTAAAAGTAGCTTGAACTTACTAAAAACTACCTAAAAACAATGCCAAAAAGCGTATAAATTATCCGCTCATCACAACACCAAACTTAAATTGTTGCTTGTCCCCAAGCAACTGAAAATCAATTAGGATAAAAAGAAGAGAATATACTATAAATTCCAGAATATCAATGAATATTAATTATAATTAGATGAACGGGACTTGTAGCTTTTTGCTTCTGAACAGTTTTAGCATCTCACTTTTTCCTTTGAAGTTTAGAATGATTGGCTTCTCTAGGAACTTAGAATTTCAGATAGTGTTATTGATTCTCCTAGTGAAGCATGTTGATTCTTGAACACAGCTACTTTTATGAGTCTTGGCTGTGGCCCTAAGCACTTTGTTTTCCAGTATTACCACCGGAGACATAAATGCCACAGACACAAGACTGGGTGAACCTTTTCAGATTGTGACTCAGCTTTGCTAGAGTCCCCAGTTAGAGGTGTCCAGAGCTCTTAAGCACACTCTTTTGCTTTGGATCACGACTTTAACCACTCAGTCTCAAGCTTTTCACTTGGACCTTCATGACACAAGCACATGGTTAGGGACAGCTTGATTTAGCCGCTTAGGCCTGGATTTTATTTCCTTGGGCCCTCCTGTCCATTGATGCTCAAAGCCTTGGATCCTTTTTACCCTTGCCTTTTGGTTTTAAGGGCTATTGGCTTTTTCTGCTTGCTTTTTCTTTTTATTTTTATTTTTTTCGCCATTTTTTTTTTGCAAGCTTTTTTTTTCACTGCTTTTTCTTGCTTCAAGAATCAATTTTATGATTTTTCAGATTATCAATAACATTTCTCTTTGTTCATCATTCTTTCAAGAGCCAACAATTTTAACATTCATAAACAACAAGATCAAAAATATGCACTGTTCAAGCATTCATTCAGAAAACAAAAAGTATTGTCACCACATCAATATAATTAAATTAAATTCAATGATAAATTCGAAATTCATGTACTTCTTGTTCTTTTGAATTAAAACATTTTTCATTTAAGAAAGGTGAAGGATTAATGGAATTTATTCAAAGCTTTAAGACATAGTTACTACATACTAATGATCATGAAATAAAGACACAAAACATAGATAAACACAATATTCAAAATCGAAAACAGAAAGAAATAAAAACAAGGAATGAATCCACCTTAGTGGCGTCTTCTTCTTGAAGGACCAACAATGTCCTTAAGCTCTTCTATGTCCCTTCCTTGCCTTTGTTGCTCCTCCCTCATTGCTCTTTGATCTTCTCTTATTTCATGGAGAATGATGGAGTGCTCATGATGTTCCACCCTTAATTGTTCCACATTGTGGCTTAAATCTTCTAAGGAGGTGTTGAGTTGCTCCCAATAGTTGTTGGGAGGAAAGTGCATCCTTTGAGGCATCTCAGGGATTTCTTGATGATGAGCTTCCTCATGCATCTCTTGAGAACCGTGAGGGATCTCTCTTGCTTGCTCCATCCTCTTCTTGGTGATGGGCTTATCCTCTTCAATGGGAATGTCTCCTTCTATGATAACTCCAGCTGAGTAACATAGATGGCAAATAAGGTGAGGAAAAGCTAGTCGTGCCATGGTAGAGGACTTGTCGGCTATTTTGTAGATTTCATTGGAGATGACCTCATGAACTTCTACTTCCTCTCCACTCATGATGCTATGAATCATGATGGCCCGATCCACAGTAACTTCAGATCGGTTGCTAGTGGGAATGATGGAGCGTTGAATGAACTCCAACCATCCTCTAGCCACAGGCTTGAGGTCCAGTCTTCTTAATTGGACTGGCTTGCCTTTAGAGTCTCTTCTCCATTGAGCTCCTTCCACACATATGTCCATTAGGACTTAGTCCAACCTTTTGATTAAAGTTGACCCTTCTAGTGTAGGGGCGTTCATCTCCTTGCATCATGGGCAAGTGAAACGCCAACCTCACATTTTCCGGATTAAAATCTAAGTATATCCCCCAAACCATTGTGAGATAATTCTTTGGATTCAGGTTCATACTTTGATCATGGTTCCTAGTGATCCATGCATTGGCATAGAACTCTTGAACCATTAAGATTCTGACTTGTTGCATGGGGTTGGTTAGGACTTCCCAACCTCTTCTTCGGATCTCATGTCGGATCTCCGGATACTCATTCTTCTTGAGCTTGAAAGGGACCTCATGGATCACCTTCTTCTTTGCCACAACTTCATAGAAGTGGTCTTGATGGCTTTTGGAGATGAATCTTTCCATCTCCCATGACTTGGAGGTGGAAGCTTTTGTCTTCCCTTTTCCTTTTCTAGAGGATTCTCCGGCCTTAGGTGCCATTGATGGTAATGGAAAACAAAAAGATTATGCTTTGACCACACCAAACTTAAAATATTGCTCGTCCTCGAGCAGTAGAAGAAAGAAGATAAGAAGAAGAAGAAGAAGAGAATATGGTAGAGAGGGAGAGATGTAGGTTCGGCCAAGGTGAAGAAGAGGGGGTTGTGTTGTGTGAAAATGAAGTAGAATGGAAGGGTATATATAGGGAGAGGGGGTAGTGTGTATTCGGCCATTTTGAAGGTAGGTGGGGTTTATGGGGAAGAGTGGATGGATGTGAGGTGTAAAGGGGGTGATTGGGAAGAGGAATTGAGGTGATTGGTGAAGAGTGTTGGGAAGTGTGACATGGGAAATAGTCATCACAAAAATAGGATTAGGAGGTAAGGTAGGAATATAGTAGGTGGGGATCCTGTGGGGTCCACAGATCCTGAGGTGTCAAGGAATTCTATCCCTACACCAAATAGGCATGTAAATTGCCTTTGCACACCATTCTGGCGTTTAAACGTCGTGTGGTGCACATTCTGGGCGTTCAACGCCCATGTAAAGCATGTTTCTGGCATTGAACGCCAGTTTCATGCTTGTTACTGGCGTTCAGCGCCAGCTTTTCTTCTCTAGGCACATTCCTGGCGTTTAGCGCCAGAATGTTGCTTGTTTCTGGCGTTCAGCGCCAGAATGATGCTCTGTTCTGGCGTTGAACGCCGGCCAGATGCATTTTACTGGCGTTGAACGCCAGCCTATGTTTCCTCCAAGGTGTGATTTTTTTCTGCTGTTTTTGATTCTGTTTTTAATTTTTATGATTTTTTCGTGACTCCTCATGATCATGTAAATAAAAATTAGATAAAATTGGGTTGCCTCCCAACAAGCGCTTCTTTAATGTCAATAGCTTGACAGTGGCTCTCATGGGGCCACAAGGTGATCAGGTCAATGTTGTATAGTCCCAACACCAAACTTAGAGTTTGGATATGGGATCTTAACACCAAACTTAAAGTTTGGTTGTGGCCTCACAACACCAAACTTAGAGTTTGACTGTGGGGGCTCTTCTTGACTCTGAACTGAGAGAAGCTCTTCATGCTTACTCTCTTTTGTCACAGAGGGATGGCCATGTGCCTTAAACACAAGGTAGTCCCCATTCAATTGAAGGACTAATTCACCTCTGTTGACATCTATCACAGCTCCTGCTGTGGCTAGGAAAGGTCTTCCAAGGATGATGCAATCATCCTCTTCCTTCCTAGTGTCTAAGATTATGAAATCAGCATGCATTTAAAGGCCTTCAATCTTTACTAGCACGTCCTCCACTATTCCATAAGCTTGTCTCAATGACTTGGCTGCCAATTGTAATGAGAACAAGGCAAGCTGTACCTCAATGATCCCCAGCTTCTCCATTATAGAGAGTGGCATAAGATTTATCCCTGACCCTAGATCACATAGAGCCTTTTCAAAGGTCATGGTGCCTATGGTACAAGGTATTAAGAACTTGCCAGGATCTTGTTTCTTTTGAGGTAGAGTTTTCTGAATCCAAGAATCTAGTTCACTAATGAGCAAGGGAGGTTCACTTTCCCAAGTCTCATTACCAAACAACTTGGCATTCAGCTTCATGATAGCTCCTAAATATTGAGCAACTTGCTCTCCGGTCACATCTTCATCCTCTTCAGAGGAAGAATAGTCTTCAGAGCTTATGAATGGCAGAAGGAGATTTAATGGAATCTCTATGGTCTCTATATGAGCCTCAGATTCCTTTGGATCCATAATAGGAAACTCCTTCTTGCTTGAAGGACGTCCCAGGAGGTCATTCTCACTAGGATTTTTGTCCTTCTCCTCCCTTGTGCATTCGGCCATATTGATTATATCAATGGCCTTACACTCTCCTTTTGGATTCTCTTCTGTATTACTTGGGAGAATACTGGGAGGAGCTTCAATGACTTTCTTACTCAGCTGGCCTACTTGTGCCTCCAGATTTCTGATGGAGGATCTTGTTTCATTCATGAAACTGAAAGTGGCCTTTGACAAATCAGAGACTATATTGGCTAAATTAGAATTGTTTTGTTCAGAATTCTCTGTCTATTGCTGAGAAGATGATGGATATGGCTTGCTATTGCTCAGCCTATTACGTCCACCATTGTTAAAGCCTTGTTGAGGCTTTTGTTGATCCTTCCATGAGAAATTTGGATGATTTCTCCATGATGAGTTATAGGTGTTTCCATAAGGTTTACCCATGTAATTAACCTCTGCCATGGCAGGGTTCTCAGGATCATAAGCTTCTTCAGAAGCTGCCTCTTTAGTACTGTTGGATGCATGTTGCCATCCATTCAGACTTTGAGAGATCATGTTGACCTGTTGAGTCAACACTTTGTTCTGAGCTAATATGGCATTCAGAGCATCAATTTTAAGAACTCCTTTTGGTGCACGAAATTGTGATCAATACTTTTCACAACTCAAATAATCCCCGGTGATGAAACCAAAAACTTGGTGTTCAATACCATGGCATAAACACAACTTCGCACAACTAACCAGCAAGTGTACTGGGTCGTCCAAGTAATAAACCTTACGCGAGTAAGGGTCGATTCCACAGAGATTGTTGGTATGAAGCAAGCTATGGTCACCTTGTAAATCTCAGTCAGGTAAACTCAAATGGGTATGGTGATAAACGAATAAAACATAAAGATAAAGATAGAGATACTTATGTAATTCATTGGTAGGAATTTCAGATAAGCATATGAAGATGCCTTCCCTTCCGTCTCTCTGCTTTCCTACTGTCTTCATCCAATCATTCTTACTCCTTTCCATGGCAAGCTTAAGCAAGGGTTTCACCGTTGTCAGTGGCTACCTCCCATCCTCTCAGTGGAAATGTTCAACGCACCCTGTCACGGCACGGCTATCCATCTGTCGGTTCTCGATCAGGCCGGAATAGAATCCAGTGATTCTTTTGCGTCTGTCACTAACGCCCCGCCTTCAGGAGTTTGAAGCACGTCACAGTCATTCAATCATTGAATCCTACTCAGAATACCACAGACAAGGTTAGACCTTCCGGATTCTCTTGAATGCCGCCATCAGTTCTAGCCTATACCACGAAGACTCTGATCTCACAGAATGGCTGGCTCGTTTGTCAGGCGAGCACTCGGTTGTCAGGCGATCAACCATGCATCGTGTATCAGGAATCCAAGAGATATTCACCCAATCGAAGGTAGAACGGAGGTGGTTGTCAGTCACACGTTCATAGGTGAGAATGATGATGAGTGTCACAGATCATCACATTCATCAAGTTGAAGAACAAGTGATATCTTAGAACAAGAACAAGCAGAATTGAATAGAAGAACAATAGTAATTGCATTAATACTCGAGGTACAGCAGAGCTCCACACCTTAATCTATGGTGTGTAGAAACTCCACCGTTGAAAATACATAAGAACAAGGTCTAGGCATGGCCGAATGGCCAGCCTCCCAAAGAGGGTTCAATCATCAAAACATGATCAAAAGATCCAAAGGTTGAAAGATCTCCCTAGTACAATAGTAAAAGGTCCTACTTATAGAAAACTAGTAGCCTAGGGTGTACAGAGATGAGTAAATGACATAAAAATCCACTTCCGGGCCCACTTGGTGTGTGCTTGGGCTGAGCAATGAAGCATTTTCGTGTAGAGACTCTTCTTGGAGTTAAACGCCAGCTTTGGTGCCGGTTTGGGCGTTTAACTCCCATTCTTGTGCCAGTTCCGGTGTTTAACGCTGGAATTCCTAAGGGTGACTTTGAACGCCGGTTTGGGCCATCAAATCTTGAGCAAAGTATGGACTATCATATATTGCTGGAAAGCCCAGGATGTCTACTTTCCAACGCCGTTGAGAGCGCGCCAATTGGGCTTCTGTAGCTCCAAAAAATCCACTTCGAGTGCAGGGAGGTCAGAATCCAACAGCATCTACAGTCCTTTTTAGTCTCTAAATCAGATTTTTGCTCGGGTCCCTCAATTTCAGCCAGAAAATACCTGAAATCACAAAAAAACACACAAACTCATAGTAAAGTCCAGAAAAGTGAATTTTAACTAAAAACTAATAAAAATATACTAAAAACCAACTAGATCATACTAAAAACATACTAAAAACAATGCCAAAAAGCGTACAAATTATCCGCTCATCACAACACCAAACTTAAATTGTTGCTTGTCCTCAAGCAACTGAAAATCAAATAAGAATAAAAGAAGAGAATATGCAATGAATTCCAAAAACATCTATGAAGATCAGTATTAATTAGATGAGCGGGGCTTTTAGCTTTTTACCTCTGAATAGTCTTGACATCTCACTCTATCCTTTGAAATTCAGAATGATTGGCTTCTTTAGGAACTTAGAATCCAGATAGTGTTATTGATTCTCCTAGTAAAGTATGATGATTCTTGAACATAGCTACTTATTGAGTCTTGGCTGTGGCCCAAAGCACTCTGTCTTCCAGTATTACCACCGGATACATACATGCCACAGACACATAATTGGGTGAACCTTTTCAGATTGTGACTCAGCTTTGCTAGAGTCCCCAATTAGAGGTGTCCAGGGTTCTTAAGCACACTCTTTTTGCCTTGGATCACAACTTTTTATTATTCTCTCTTTTTTTTTTCTTTTTCTCTTTCTTTTTCTTTCTTCCTTTTTTTTTCATTTTTTTTCGAATCACTACTTTTTCTTGCTTCAAAAATCATTTTAATGATTTTTCAGATCCTCAGTAACATGTCTCCTTTTTCATCATTCTTTCAAGAGCCAACATTCATGAACCACAAATTCAAAAGACATATGCACTGTTTAAGCATACATTCAGAGAACGAAAATATTGCCACCACATCAAAATAATTAAACTGTTATAAAATTCAAAATTCATGCAATTCTTCTCTTTTTCAATTAAGAACATTTTTATTTAAGAGAGGTGATGGATTCATAGGACATTCATAACTTTAAGGCATAGACACTAAGACACTAATGATCACAAGACACAAACATAGATAAACATAAGTATTAAAATTCGAAAAAAAAAAAACAGGAAATAAAGAACAAGGAAATTAAAGAACGGGTCCACCTTAGTGATGGCGGCTCTTTCTTCCTCTTGAAGATCCTATGGAGTGCTTGAGCTCCTCAATGTCTCTTCCTTGTCTTTGTTGCTCCTCTCTCATGATTCTTTGATCTTCTCTAATTTCATGGAGGATGATGGAGTGTTCTTGGTGCTCCACCCTTAGTTGTCCCATGTTGGAACTCAATTCTCCTAGGGAGGTGTTTAGTTGCTCCCAATAGTTTTGTGGAGGAAAGTGTATCCCTTGAGGAATCTCAGGGATCTCATGATGAGTGGGGTCTCTTGTGTGCTCCATCCTCTTCTTAGTGATGGGCTTGTCCTCATCAATAGGGATGTCTCCCTCTATGTCAACTCCAACCGAATAACAGAGGTGACAAATGAGATGAGGGAAGGCTAACCTTGCCAAGGTAGAGGACTTGTCTGCCACCTTATAGAGTTCTTGAGCTGTAACCTCATGAACTTCTATTTCTTCTCCAATCATGATGCTATGAATCATGATAGCCCGGTCTATGGTAACTTCGGACCGGTTGCTAGTGGGAATGATTGAGCGTTGAATAAACTCCAACCATCCTCTAGCCACAGTCTTGAGGTCATGCCTTCTCAATTGAACCAGCTTCCCTCTTGAATCTCTCTTCCATTGGGCACCCTCTTCACAAATAACTGTGAGGACTTGGTCCAACCTTTGATCAAAGTTGACCCTTCTAGTGTAAGGATGTTCATCTCCTTGCATCATGGGCAAATTGAATGCCAACCTTACACTTTCCGGACTAAAATCCAAGTATTTCCCCCGAACCATAGTAAGATAATTCTTTGGATCCGGGTTCACACTTTGATCATGGTTCTTGGTGATCCATGCATTGGCACAGAACTCTTGAACCATTAAGATTCCGACTTGTTGAATGGGGTTGGTAAGAACTTCCCAACCTCTTCTTCGGATCTCATGTCGGATCTCCGGATATTCACCCTTTTTGAGTGAAAAAGGGACCTCGGGGATCACCTTCTTCAAGGCCACAACTTCATAGAAGTGGTCTTGATGCACCCTTGAGATGAATCTCTCCATCTCCCATGACTCGGAGGTGGAAGCTTTTGCCTTCCCTTTCCTCTTTCTAGAGGTTTCTCCGGCCTTGGATGCCATAAATAGTTATGGAAAAACAAAAAGCAATGCTTTTACCACACCAAACTTAAAAGATTTGCTCGTCCTCGAGCAAAAGAAGAAAGAAGAGAGTAGAAGAAGAAGAAATGAGGAAGAAGGGAATGGCTTTGTGTTCGGCCAAAAGGGGAAGAAGTGGTGTTTAGGTTGTGTGAAAATGAAGGAGTGAAGAAGGGTTTATATAGGAGTGGGGGAGGGGTAGGGTTCGGTCAAGTGAGGGTGGGTTTGGGTGGGAAAGTGGTTTGAATTTGAATGGTGAGGTAGGTGGGGTTTTATGAAGGATGGATGTGAGTGGTGAAGAGAAAGATGGGATTTGATAGGTGAAGGGTTTTTGGGGAAGAGGTGTTGAGGTGATTGGTGAATGGGTGAAGAAGAGAGAGAGAGTTGTAGGGTAGGTGGGGATCCTGTGGGGTCCACAGATCCTGAGGTGTCAAGGAAAAGTCATCCCTGCACCAAATGGCAAGAAAAATTGCGTTTTGAGCCAATTCTGGCGTTAAACGCCGAGCTGGTGCCCATTTCTGGCATTTAACGCCAGCTTCTTGCCCTTTTCTGGCATTTAACGCCAGTCTGGTGCCCCTTTCTGGCGTTAAACGCCCAGAATGGTGCCAGACTGGGCGTTAAACGCCCAACAGCTAGCCTTACTGGCGTTTAAACGCCAACAGGTTCTTCCTCCAGGGTGTGATGTTTTTCTTCCTATTTTTCATTCTGTTTTTGCTTTTTTTCATTGATTTTGTGACTTCTCATGATCATCAACCTACAAAAAACATAAAATAACAAAGGAAAATAGTCAAAATATAACATTGGGTTGCCTCCCAACAAGCGCTTCTTTAATGTCATTAGCTTGACAGAGGACTCTCATGGAGCCTCAGAAATGCTCAGAGCTATGTTGGAACCTCCCAACACCAAACTTAGAGTTTGAATGTGGGGGTTCAACACCAAACTTAGAATTTGGTTGTGGCCTCCCAACACCAAACTTAGAGTTTGACTGTGGGGGCTCTGTTTGGCTCTGTTTTGAGAGAAGCTCTTTGTTCCGGGGGTTACCTGAAACGAGTAGCTCGGACGTCTTGGTGAGGCCCGAGGTGGGGGTCAGGGACCCGAGCTTGATATGTGGAGTGGTTGGTGGTTGTACCTGCAATGACACTCCGATGCTTAAGTTAGCATGGGTCTAAGCAGATATTGAGTAGAATTAGAGTATGAGTTATACCTGGGTGCTCCAGTGTATTTATAGTAGTTGGTCGTGATCTTCCCTGGATAAGATATTCTTATCTTATCTTATCTTTTGGGAGTTTTATCCCTATCTTTGTGGAACCGCCTTTCTTTAGGCCTTTTCGGCCTTTAGGTTTTGGGCTTCGTTCCTTCTGATGGGCCTTCTTAGCTTATTTGTCCGAGGTCCGACCTCAGGCGTGGGCCTTGGGACGAGGTCGGACCTTCTATGAACTTTCCGAGTTTGGGGAACTCGGTCAGGGTATGAACAGTGCCCCTGCCTGAGTTCGTCCTTTTTGGGAGGTCGAGCTCGGGCATAGTAGTTTTTTCAAAATTTGAAAACGGCCGTTTCAGCATTTATTGCTTTTTACCGTTTCTCCTCGATTTCCGTTCGGGCTCTGTGAAGGCATTATTTATTTGCCCCTTTCCTCATTTTCTTCGTTTATTCTGTTCCCTTTCCATTTTCTGAGTTTTTGCCACCTCTCCTTTGAGCGCCGCTCCTTCTTTGTTCTTCTTCTCCGATTCTTTCTGTGGGTTTTTCCGGGGTTTCCTCTGTGCCGCCGTTTTCGTTCTCCTTGCATCGGAGCTCGTCGTCTTCTTCCTTTCTTCCAGGTTTGTTCTCGTCTTCATTTTCTTTGCGCACATATGCTTCTGTTTCTTTTTCTTCTATGCCTGGGTTGCCCCGAAAAGAGGCGCCGCTATTGCTTTGGTTGTTTGTATGTGGGGGGCTCTTTTCTCTTGGTATTTCGTTTTCGGGTTTCTGTATTTTCTTCTAAAAGAACTTGGTTTTCTCGCCTTGCTGAATGGGTTTTCGCTGTCTGCCTTTATGTGATTTTTGCCTTGCTTGTTGTATTCTTCTTTGTAGGCAAGATTTTTATGTCTCGAAAGGTTCTTCAGGCGATGTCGACCAAGATTCCGAGTGGTCTTGGTTGGGTAGATCCCGTTCCCCTAAGAGTTCCTTCTGTGGTAGATTCTGAGTATTTAGCTAGGTTCCGTAGGCAATGTAGCATATGTGAAGATAGAGAATCTGAGAGGGATTATGAGTTAGTAGCCCCGGATTCCGAGGAGAGAGTGTGCTTCCCGCCTTTAGATAGTTCCGAGAAGCTCTTCTTTTATGCTTATGACTGTTTCTTCTCTAAGCTGAATGTCCGACTTCCTTTTACCGACCTGGAGTCCGAGGTGTTGTGGTCTTGTAACCTCGCCCCTACGCAGCTCCATCCGAATTCTTGGGCGTTTTTAAAGCTGTTTCAACTTTTGTGTCAGTTTCTGGGTGTCTCTCCCTCTATTTCCCTTTTTTCCTATTTGTTTGTGTTGACGAAGCCGGGGTCGGGCGGAGGGAAGGTGTCTTGGGTCTCTTTTAGGGCTAACCAGGGGAGGAAGTTCTGTACCCTGTATGATGAGTCTTTTCACGATTTTAAGAACTTTTATTTCAAGGTCCGGGCTGTTGGAGACGTCCGACCTTTCTTTCTAGATGAGAGTGGGGAGCCTTCTTTTCCTCTTTGTTGGCAGGAGAATATAGTGTCTGCTAAGTATACTTTTGAGAGTCTAGATGAGGTGGAGCAGGCCTTTGTGGGTGTGGTGAGCAGTTTATGGGGTCGGGCACCTCACTTGGACACGAAGAAAATGTTGGGAGATCCAAGCCTTCTCCATTCCGAGTTAGGTAGTTCCCGACCTCTTTTGAGATTTATCTTTCTTAGTATTTGGGTTTTGTTTTGGTGGAATTTCTGTTGTGGTGATCTTTTTTCCTTTTTATTTCTGCAGAGATGTCTTCTCAGGCGGATTCCATGAAGTTTCTTCGTCGGGCGAAGAAGTCGGTGGCTGCTCGAAATCTCGAGGCCGGGGATGCTTCTGCCCGATCTTCTCCGCAGAAGACTACTATAGGTGTTCAGACTTGGTCGAAGACTATTCCGACTCCCCAGTTCCGAGCTATAAGTCAGGATCCTCCGACCTCTGGGCCTGCTACCTCTTCTCCTCCTCCGTTCTCGGGTCCTCCTCCCAAGAAGCAGAAGACCTCTCAAGAGCTTGCCGGTTTCAATGACAAGGACTTCGATGCTCTTGGTTGGATTGAGCAGCACATCCTCCCTCAGACTTTCATTTCTACTGATGATGTGTCTATGGAGCATCATTTTCAGTATATGGCGCGGAGCTGTGTCCGGATGGCTAGTCTTCATGCCGCTATTGCCCGGGAGTTCAAGAAATCCCCCCTTGGGGCGACCAGCTCCCGACTTGAGAGGACTCAGTCCGAGCTTGATAGGATTAGTCAGATGAAGGCTGCCAGGATTACTGAGCTGGAGGCCTCTTTGGAGAAAGAGAAAACTAAAGCTACCGCGGCTGTGGCGGCAGCGAAGACATCTGAGGAGATGGCGAAGGCGGCTACAGAGAATTATACTCGGCTATATACCGAGCTTGTGGAGACAAAGGAGGAGTTGCAATCTGCACAGGACAAGTTTTACGAGCTGGAAGGTCATGTGGCCAAGGGTATGGATGCCATGTTTGAGAATTTGAAGGCTCAAGTCCGGGTTCTTGCTCCTGACCTGGATCTGAGCTTATTCAGTACGGACAACGTTGTTGTGGAGGGGAAGATTGTTCCTGCTCCTTCCGAGGATGAGGTTCCGATGTCCGACCCCAAAGCTCCGGTTGAGAACCCGACTTCACCTTTGGTCGGGGATAGATCTGGTCGGGATGATGTTGCCGTTGATGCAGTCCCGATATCTATGTTTCCTCCGCAGCCTGCTGTTGATGTGGAGTCTGGAAAGGACCTTGATCCTCTGTAATCTTTTTTAGTGGTTTTGTGCCCGGCCTGTGGGCTCTTTTGTCTTTTGGATGGTTTCTGTTGAACGCTTTGAACACCTTTTTGCTTTTAGCTACTTTTTAGTAACTTTTTAGCTTATTATGCGGTGTTTTTGTTCGCGTTTTGACCTATTGTTTCCGCTTCTGTGCTTTTTAGTTGTTTTTGGATAACAACTTTTTAGCTAGCGTTTTGAAACTTCCTTTGATTTCGTTCTTTTCGCTTTGTACTTTTTAGTTGCTTTTGTAAAGCAACTTTTTAGTAAGCGTTTTTCGAAATCTTGGTTCTTGCCGTTTTAAGGCTTCTTTCTTGGGTCCGAGCTTTTTCTCGGACATCGGGTGCTCGAGTACCTCCTTTTTGTTAGGTCCGACTTTGTCGTTGGTCGGCCCTTTTGAGTTATTTCTGTAATCTCTTTTTATTTGGCTTTTCGAGCCATTTCAGAGTTACTTTATAACTTTCCCTTTTGTTGGGTCCGACTTCGTCATTTGGTCGGCCTTTTTAAGTTATTTTTGTAACCTCTTTTTATTTGGCTCTTCGAGCCGTTTCAGAGTTACTTTATAACTTCTCACATTAATTTGAACCTCGTCGCTTTATCTTTGCCGACCTTGTATGGTCTCTTGGCAAATGATTTTTTGCGTTTTGCCGAGCATAAATTAATGCGCCTTGGTGGGGTACTTTCTAGGATTTGCTTCATCATGAGGGAGAGAAAATAGAGAAATTTGATTAGTATTTAAAAAAGAAAGAATATTTACAAAGTGTTTACCCTTTGACTAGGTCGGGTATCCTACTTAACCGGGTGTCTCATTAAAAAACCCTTGTAGGGAAAAAGAGTACACCTCGGGTTAAGTTTTTTCTAGCTGTAGTACCGTCTTAGATTACAGGCGTGCCAGGCCCTGGGCAGCTCATTGCCTTCTAGGTCGGATATTTTGTAGTAGCCTGTCCCTAAGACTTCTGTTACCTTGTAGGGCCCTTTCCAATTTGCGGCTAGCTTTCCTTCTCCCGACTTGTGTGTTCCGATGTCATTTCGGATTAGAATCAGGTCGTGAATGGAGAAACTTTGCTTTATTACCTTTTGATTGTATCTGAGGGCCGTTCGCCGTTTTAAGGCTTCTTCTCGGATTCGGGCTCTTTCTCGGACCTCGGGGAGGAGGTCGAGTTCTTCCCTTTGTGCCTGTGGGTTGCCTCCTTCGTTGTAGAAGATGACTCTGGGCGACCCTTCATCTATTTCGATAGGAATCATTGCCTCCATCCCGTAAGCTAGTCGGAATGGGGATTCTCCCGTTGTAGAGTGCGGGGTTGTCCGATATGCCCATAGTACCTGGGGGAGTTCTTCGGCCCATGCCCCTTTGGCTTCTTGGAGTCTTCGTTTTAACCCGGCCAAGATGACTTTATTTGCAGCCTCTGCTTGTCCATTGGCTTGTGGGTGCTCGACCGATGTGAATTGCTGTTTGATTTTTAGTTCGGCCACCAAGTTCTGAAAACTTGTGTCCGTGAACTGTGTTCCATTGTCTGTTGTGATGGAGTAGGGGACTCCGAACCTTGTGACAATGTTTTTGTATAGGAATTTGCGGCTTTTCTGAGCCGTAATGGTGGCTAAGGGCTCGGCTTCGATCCACTTTGTAAAGTAGTCGACCCCTACTATGAGGTATTTGACTTGCCCCGGTCCTTGTGGGAACGGGCCAAGTAGGTCAAGTCCCCATTTTGCGAAGGGCCATGGTGCGGTGGTGCTGATAAGGTCTTCTGGTGGTGCCTTGTGGAAATTGGCGTGTTTTTGGCAGGGGGGGCATATTTTCACGAATTCCGTTGCGTCTTTCTGCAAGGTCGGCCAGTAGAAGCCGGCTCGGACTACCTTTTTAGATAATGCCCGAGCTCCGAGATGGTTTCCACACATGCCTCCGTGGACTTCTTCGAGGACGTTCTTTGTTTCTGAGGTCGGGACGCACCGAAGGAGGGGATTTGTGAATCCTCTTCTGTATAATACGCCGTGAATTAGTGTATAATTTTGGGCCTCTTTCGTGAGTCTTTTAGCTCCCTTTCTTTCGGCGGGAAGAGTTCCCGACTTCAGGTAGCTGAGTATGGGGGTCATCCATCCTTGCTGTTGGTTGGATATATTCAGCGTTTCTTCCTCTCTTAGCACGGAGGGGGATTGTAAAGTTTCCTGGAGGAGACTTCTGTTGTTGCCTCTGGGCTTGGTGCTGGCGAGCTTTGAGAGGGCGTCTGCCCGGGCGTTTTGTTCCCGAGGTATGTGCTGGATTTGTATTTCTGAAAAGTGGCGTAATTGTGCCTGTGTTTGATCCAGGTATTTTTTCATAGTTGGGTCTTTGGCCTGGTAGCTTCCATTTACTTGAGATGTGACGACCTGGGAGTCGCTGAAGATCGTGATTCTCTGGGCTCCGACCTCTTCGGCTAGCTTTAGACCTGCTAGTAGGGCCTCGTATTCGGCTTGGTTGTTCGAGGCCTGGAACTCGAATTTTAGGGATAGTTCTATCCGTGTTCCTTGGTCGCTTTCGAGTATAACCCCGGCTCCGCTTCCTGTTTTGTTTGAGGACCCGTCGACATACAGATTCCATGAGAGTGGGGTTCCAGGGGTCTCAGTGTATTCTGCGATGAAGTCGGCTAGATACTGGGATTTTATGGCAGTCCGAGCTTCATAGTGAAGGTCGAACTCGGACAGTTCCACCGCCCATTGTAGGATTCGTCCTGCCATGTCTGTTTTTTGTAGGATGTGTCTCATGGGTTGGTTTGTCCGGACCTTGATGGTGTGGGCTTGAAAGTAGGGACGGAGCCTCCGGGCTGTGAACACTAGGGCGTAGGCGAATTTTTCTATTTTCTGATAGTTTAACTCGGCCCCTTGTAGTGCCTTGCTTACAAAGTATATGGGGTGTTGTCCTTGGTCATTTTCTCGTATTAATGCTGAAGCGACTGCCCGATGTCCGACCGAGAGGTATAATACGAGCTCTTCCCCTTTTAAAGGTCGGGTTAGGATTGGTGGCTGCCCGAGGAATTCCTTGAATTCTTGGAAGGCTTTTTCGCACTCCGGGGTCCATGAGAAGGGTTTCCCTTTCTTTAGGAGTGAGTAGAGAGGTAGTGATTTTATCGCTGATCCTGCCAAAAATCTTGATAGGGCGGCCAGCCTTCCATTCAGCTGTTGTACTTCTCTGACACAGGTCGGGCTTTTCATATTGAGTATCGCTTGGCATTTGTCCGGGTTTGCTTCGATGCCCCTTTGAGTCAACATGAAGCCTAAGAATTTTCCGGCTTCTGCGGCGAAGGTGCACTTTGTCGGGTTGAGTCTCATGTTGTGTTTTCTGAGGGTGCCGAAGACACTGGTGAGGTCGGTCAGCAAGTTTCCGTCTTCTTGTGTCTTTACCAGCATGTCGTCGACGTACACCTCTAGTTGTAGTCCGATGTGCTCTGAGAACACTTTGTTCATTAGCCTCTGGTAGGTTGCCCCTGCGTTCTTCAGCCCGAAGGGCATTACTACGTAGCAGTAGTTTGCCCTTGGGGTTATGAACGAGGTCTTTTCTTGGTCGGGTCCGTACATCGGGATTTGATTGTATCCCGAGTACGCGTCCATGAAGGAGAGATATCTATAGCCTGAGGCTGCGTCTACTAAGGCGTCGATGTTTGGTAGTGGATATGGGTCCTTGGGGCAGGCTTTGTTGAGATCCGTGTAATCGACGCACATCCTCCATTTTCCGTTGGGCTTTTTTACCAGGACCACGTTTGCGAGCCATAGGGGGTATTTTACTTCTCGAATGAACCCTGCATCTAGTAATGCTTGTACTTGTTCTTCTATTGCTTGCACGCGCTCAGGCCCGAGTTTCCGGCGTCTTTGTTGGACAGGTCTGGACCCCGGGTATACTGATAGCTTATGGCACATCAGGTCGGGGCTTATGCCTGGCATGTCGGAGGCTTTCCAGGGGAAGAGGTCGGAATTCTCTTTTAAGAGGGTTATGAGTTCCCCTTTTAGGCCTGCTTCGAGGTTCGCTCCTACGTTTGTTATTTTTTCAGGTGTGTTCCCGATTTGGATTTTTTCGGTTTCTCCCTCTGGTTGTGGCCGGAGGTCTTCTCGGGTTTGAACTCGTCCGAGTTCTATTGTATTGACCTCTTTCCCTTTTAGGCTCAGGCTTTCGTTGTAGCATCGCCGTGCTAGTTTTTGGTCGCCTTTTAGGGTAGCGATTCCCTTTGTGGTAGGGAACTTCATACAGAGGTGTGGGGTTGAGACTATAGCTGCTAGTCTGTTTAGGGTTGGTCGCCCAATGAGGGCATTGTATGCTGAAGTGACGTCGACTATAATGTAGTCGATGCTTAATTTCTAGACTGTTCGCCTCTTCCAAAGGTAGTATGTAGCGAGATGTATCCTAAGGGATGGATCGGGGTGTCCCCTAGTCCAAATAAGTCGGTGGGATAGGCCTTTAGCTCTTTTTCTTCAAGTCCGAGTTTGTCGAAGGCTGTTTTGAACAGGATATCTGCTGAGCTTCCCTGGTCAACCAGGGTTCGATGTAGGTTGGTGTTTGCTAGGATGATGGTGATTACCATTGGATCGTCGTGCCCGGGTATTATCCCTTGAGCATCTTCTCGGGTAAACGAGATAGTAGGTAATTCGGGCAGGGGGCTGTCTTCTCGGACATGATAGACGTCTTTGAGGTGTCTTTTTCGCGAGGATCTGGATGTTCCTCCGCCTGCAAAACCTCCATTTATCATGTGAACGTGCCTTTCAGGGGTTCGCGGGGTTTGCTCAGCCCGATCTTTGTTATCTCCCCTCCTTCTCTTTTTGGTCTCTTCTCCCTTCTCTGCTATGTATCTGTCGAGTTTTCCTTCTCTGGCTAGCTTTTCTATAACATTTTTTAGGTCGTGGCAGTCGTTAGTAGAATGACCGTAGAGCTTGTGGTATTCACAGTATTCGGACCGATCTCTCCCTGCTCTCTTGTGTTTTAGAGGTCGGGGCGGTGGGATTTTTTCGGTGTGGCATACTTCTCTGTAGACGTCTACCAGGGAAACTCGGAGGGGAGTGTAGCTATGATACTTCCGTGGCTTGTCCGAGTTAGATTCTTCTTTCTTCTTCTGTTCCCGATCTCGATCTCGGAACGGGTAGGTTGATTCCTTCCTAGAAGAGTCTCTTAGCTGGGAGGTTTCCTCCATGTTGATATATTTTTCTGCCCGTTCCTGCACCTCGTATAGGGAGGTCGGGTATCGTTTGGATAGGGATTGGCTAAACGGTCCCTCTTTTAGGCCGTTTGCTAGTCCCATGATGGCTGCTTCAGTGGGCAAGTGTTGTATGTCCAGGCAGGCTTTGTTGAATCGCTCCATGTACTCTCGGAGAGTTTCTTGGTTACCTTGTTTGATCCCGAGTAGACTGGGGGCATGTTTTGCCTTGTCCTTTTGAATGGAGAATCTTGTTAGGAATTTTTTGGTTAGGTCTTCGAAGCTGGTGATTGATCTAGGTGGCAGGTTGTCGGACCACTTCATGGCTGATTTGGTGAGAGTGGTGGGGAAGGCTTTGCACCGAATCGCGTCAGAGGCGTCGACTAGGTACATTCTGCTTCTGAAGTTACTGAGGTGGTGACTTGGGTCGGTGGTGCCGTCGTAGAGATCCATATCGGGTGGTTTAAAGTTTCGCGGTACCTTCTCCTTCATGATCTCTTGCGTGAAGGGATCATGGTTGCCTTCGGGGGTGGGGCCGCGGTCTGACCGATCTTTCAGGTTGGCCTCTATTTTCCGCAGTTTTTCTTCTAATTCTCTACGCTTGCGAGCTTCCCTTCTCAGATCTTGTTCAGTTTCTTTTTGCTTCTTTATGTCCTCTTCGAGTTGTTTTAGTCGGTTTTGTTGTGCCCGGACAGCTTCTAGAATTTCCGAGCTCTTTTCTTTTTCGGGATTTCGTGGATCTTTGTTTGGGAGTGACGTCTTTGGGTGATTCTGTTTGTTTCCTCCTGGAGTGCGTGGTGATAGAGGGCTGTCCGGTCTTTCTCCGGTGTCAACTTCCTCCTCTTGTTCTGATGCCGCGCGGTCATTTTTGGAGGGGTCGTTCGCCATGGTAGAGGGATGACTTCCAGGTCCCCGGCAACGGCGCCAATGTTCCGGGGGTTACCTGAAACGAGTAGCTCGGACGTCTTGGTGAGGCCCGAGGTGGGGGTCAGGGACCCGAGCTTGATATGTGGAGTGGTTGGTGGTTGTACCTGCAATGACACTCCGATGCTTAAGTTAGCATGGGTCCAAGCAGATATTGAGTAGAATTAGAGTATGAGTTATACCTGGGTGCTCCAGTGTATTTATAGTAGTTGGTCGTGATCTTCCCTGGATAAGATATTCTTATCTTATCTTATCTTTTGGGAGTTTTATCCCTATCTTTGTGGAACCGCCTTTCTTTAGGCCTTTTCGGCCTTTAGGTTTTGGGCTTCGTTCCTTCTGATGGGCCTTCTTAGCTTATTTGTCCGAGGTCCGACCTCAGGCGTGGGCCTTGGGACGAGGTCGGACCTTCTATGAACTTTCCGAGTTTGGGGAACTCGGTCAGGGTATGAACACTCTTCATGCTTCTTCTCCATGGTGACAGAGGGATATCCTTGAGCCTCAAACACAAAGGATTCTTCATTCACTTGAATGATCAACTCTCCTCTATCAACATCAATCACAGCCTTTGCTGTGGCTAGGAAGGGTCTGCCAAGGATGATGGATTCATCCATGCACTTCCCAGTCTCTAGGACTATGAAATCAGTAGGGATGTAATGGTCTTCAACTTTTACCAGAACATCCTCTACAAATCCATAAGCTTGTTTTCTTGAGTTGTCTGCCATCTCTAGTGAGATTTTTGCAGCTTGTACCTCAAAGATCCCTAGCTTCTCCATTACAGAGAGAGGCATGAGGTTTACACTTGACCCTAAGTCACACAAGGCCTTCTTGAAGGTCATGGTGCCTATGGTACAAGGTATTGAAAACTTCCCAGGGTCTTGTCTCTTTTGAGGTAATTTCTGCCTAGACAAGTCATCCAGTTCTTTGGTGAGCAAAGGGGGTTCATCCTCCCAAGTCTCATTTCCAAATAACTTGTCATTTAGCTTCATGATTGCTCCAAGGTATTTAGCAACTTACTCTTCAGTGACATACTCATCCTCTTCAGAGGAAGAATACTCATCAGAGCTCATGAATGGCAGAAGTAAGTCCAATGGAATCTCTATGGTCTCATTTTGAGCCTCAGATTCCCATGGTTCCTCATTGGGGAACTCATTGGAAGCCAGTGGACGTCCATCGAGGTCTTCCTCAGTGGCGTTCACTGTTTCTCCTTCCTCCCAAAATTCGGCCATGTTGATGGCCTTGCACTCTCCTTTTGGATTTTCTTCTGTATTGCTTGGGAGAGTACTAGGAGGGAGTTCAGTAATTCTCTTGCTCAGCTGACCCACTTGTCCTTCCAAATTTCTAATGGAGGACCTTGTTTCAGTCATGAAACTTTGAGTGGTTTTGATTAGATCAGAGACCATGGTTGCTAAGTCAGAGTTATTCTGCTTAGAACTCTCTGTCTGTTGCTGAGAAGATGATGGAAAAGGCTTGCTATTGCTAAACCTGTTTCTTCCACCATTACTGCTGTTGAAACCTTGTTGAGGTCTCTGTTGATCCTTCCATGAGAAATTTGGATGATTTCTCCATGAGGGATTATAGGTGTTTCCATAGGTTTCTCCCATGTAATTCACCTCTTCCATTGAAGGGTTCTCAGGATCATAAGCTTCTTCCTCAGATGAAGCCTCCTTAGTACTGCTTGGTGCATTTTGCATTCCAGACAGACTTTGAGAAATCATATTGACTTTTTGAGTCAATATTTTGTTCTGAGCCAATATGGCATTCAAAGTGTCAATCTCAAGAACTCCTTTCTTCTGACTAGTCCCATTGTTCACAGGATTTCTTTCAGAAGTGTACATGAATTGGTTATTTGCAACCATTTCAATCAGCTCTTGAGCTTCTGTAGGCGTCTTCTTCAGATGAAGAGATCCTCCAGCAGAGCTATCCAAAGACATTTTGGATAGTTCAGAGAGACCATCATAGAAAATACCTATGATGCTCCATTCAGAAAGCATGTCAGATGGACACTTTCTGATTAACTGTTTGTATCTTTCCCAAGCTTCATAGAGGGATTCTCCTTCCTTCTGTCTGAAGGTTTGGACTTCCACTTTAAGCTTACTCAATTTTTGAGGTGGAAAGAACTTTGCCAAGAAGGCATTGACTAACTTTTCCCAAGAGTCCAGGCTTTCTTTAGGTTGAGAGTCCAACCATGTCCTAGCTCTGTCTCTTACAGCAAAAGGGAATAGCATGAGTCTGTAGACCTCAGGGTCAACCCCATTAGTCTTGACAGTGTCACAGATTTGCAAGAATTCAGCTAAAAACTGATGAGGATCTTCCAATGGAAGTCCATGGAACTTGCAATTCTGTTGCATTAGAGAAACTAATTGAGGCTTAAGCTCAAAGTTGTTTGCTCCAATGGCAGGGATAGAGATGCTTCTCCCATAGAAGTCGGGAGTAGGTGCAGTAAAGTCACCCAGCACCTTCCTTGCATTGTTGGCATTGTTGTTGTTTTCGGCTGCCATGAGTTCTTCTTCTTTGAAGATTTCTGTTAGGTCCTCTACAGAGAATTGTGCCGTAGCTTCTCTTAGCTTTCGCTTCAAGGTCCTTTCAGGTTCAGGATCAACCTCAACAAGAATGCTTTTGTCTCTGCTCCTTCTCATATGAAAGAGAAGAGAACAATAAAATGTGGAATCCTCTATGTCACAGTATAGAGATTCCTTTAGGTGTCAGAGGAAAAGAAAAATAGAAGACAGAAGTAAAAAATTCGAATTTATCAAAGAAGATGGAGTTCGAATTTTGCATTAAGGAATATTGTTAGTCCATAAATAGAAGGATATGAGAAGAAGGGAAGTGATTTTCGAAAATTAAGTAAAAGATTTTGAAAACATTTTTTTGAAAAACACTAATTGATTTTCGAAAATGAAGGTGAAAAAGAAATCAAGTGATTTTTTAAAAAAAAAGAATTTGAAATTAGAAATCAAAGAAATTTGATTGAAAACTATTTTGAAAAAGATGTGGTTAAGAAGATATGATTAGTTTTAAAAAAGATGTGATTGAGAAGGTATGATTTGAAAAACATTTTAAAAAGATTTGATTTTAAAATTGATGACTTGGCTATCAAGAAAAGATATGATTCAAACATTAAACCTTTCTCAACAGAAAAGGCAACATATTTGATATGTTGAATCAAATCATTAATTGATAGCAAGTATTTTTGAAAAAGGAAGGAAATTGATTTTGAAAAAGATTTGATTGAAAATATTTGATTTGAAAAAGATTTGATTTTGAAAAATTTTGAAAACTTAAAAAAAATTTGCATTGAAAACAAAATCTTCCCTCTTGTGCCATCCTGGCGTTAAACGCCCAGAATGGTGCACATTCTGGCGTTTAACGCCCAAAACTCTACCCTTTTGGGCGTTGAACGCCCAACCAGGTACCCGGGCTGGCGTTTAAACGCCAGTCTGTCCTTCTTCACTGGGCGTTTTGAACGCCCAGCCTTTTCTGTGCAATTCCTCTGCTGTATGTTCTGAATCTTCAATTCTCTGTATTATTGACTTGAAAAGACACAAATTAAAAATATTTTTGGATTTTTAATAATGAGGAATAATCAAAATGCAACTAAAATCAAATCACAATGCATGCAAGACACCAAACTTAGTAGTTTGTATACTACTGACACTAATGAGAATGCACATGAGACACATAAACACTCAAGTCAAGAGAATTCAAAGATCAGAGTAAGAAATTATCAAGAATTACTTGAAGATTCTTAAGACACATGAATGAATGCATGCAATTGACACCAAACTTAAAATGAGACTAGTGTCTTAATAAGAAACATACAATATTTTTGGTTTTTATGATTTTGTAAATTTTTTTTGTGATTTTCGAAAATTAAGTGGACAAAGATATCAAAATTCTTAATGAGAATTCCAGGAATCATGCAATGTTTAGTCTAAGACTCCGGTCCAGGAATTAGACATGGGTTCACAGCCAGCCAAGCTCTCAAAGAAAGCTTCGGTCCAAAACACTAGACATGGCCAATGGCCAGCCAAGCCTTAGCAGATCACTGCTCCAACAGCAAGATTGATAAAAATCAACAAGCTCTTGTGATGATAAGTTGAAACCTCGGTCCAATGAAATTAGACATGGCTTCACAGCCAGCCAGACTTCAACAAATCATCATGAAACTCTAGAATTCATCTTCAAGAATTCTGAAAAAAAAAATACCTAATCTAAGCAACAAGATGAACCGTCAGTTGTCCAAACTCAACAATCCCCGGCAACGGCGCCAAAAACTTGGTGCACGAAATTGTGATCAATACTTTTCACAACTCAAATAATCCCCGGTGATGAAACGAAAAACTTGGTGTTCAATACCATGGCATAAACACAACTTCGCACAACTAACCAGCAAGTGTACTGGGTCGTCCAAGTAATAAACCTTACGCGAGTAAGGGTCGATCCCACAGAGATTGTTGGTATGAAGCAAGCTATGCTCACCTTGTAAATCTCAGTCAGGCAAACTCAAATGGGTATGGTGATAAACGAATAAAACATAAAGATAAAGATAGAGATACTTATGTAATTCATTGGTAGGAATTTCAGATAAGCGTATGAAGATGCCTTCCCTTCCGTCTCTCTGCTTTCCTACTGTCTTCATCCAATCCTTCTTACTCCTTTCCATGGCAAGCTTAAGCAAGGGTTTCACCGTTGTCAGTGGCTACCTCCCATCCTCTCATTGGAAATGTTCAACGCACCCTGTCACAGCACGGCTATCCATCTGTCGGTTCTCGATCAGGCCGGAATAGAATCCAGTGATTCTTTTGCGTCTGTCACTAACGCCCCGCCTTCAGGAGTTTGAAGCATGTCACAGTCATTCAATCATTGAATCCTACTCAGAATACCACAGACAAGGTTAGACCTTCCGGATTCTCTTGAATGCCGCCATCAGTTCTAGCCTATACCACGAAGACTCTGATCTCACGGAATGGCTGGCTCGTTTGTCAGGCGAGCACTCGGTTGTCAGGCGATCAACCATGCATCGTGTATCAGGAATCCAAGAGATATTCACCCAATCGAAGGTAGAACGGAGGTGGTTGTCAGTCACACGTTCATAGATGAGAATGATGATGAGTGTCACAGATCATCACATTCATCAAGTTGAAGAACAAGTGATATCTTAGAACAAGAACAAGCGGAATTGAATAGAAGAACAATAGTAATTGCATTAATTCTCGAGGTACAGCAGAGCTCCACACCTTAATCTATGGTGTGTAGAAACTCCACCGTTGAAAATACATAAGAACAAGGTCTAGGCATGGCCGAATGGCCAGCCTCCCAAAGAGGGTTCAATCATCAAAACATGATCAAAAGATCCAAAGATTGAAAGATCTCCCTAGTACAATAGTAAAAGGTCCTACTTATAGAAAACTAGTAGCCTAGGGTGTACAGAGATGAGTAAATGACATAAAAATCCACTTCCGGGCCCACTTGGTGTGTGCTTGGGCTGAGCAATGAAGCATTTTCGTGAAGAGACTCCTCTTGGAGTTAAACGCCAGCTTTGGTGCCAGTTTGGGCGTTTAACTCCCATTCTTGTGCCAGTTCCGGCGTTTAACGCTGGAATTCCTGAGGGTAACTTTGAACGCCGGTTTGGGCCATCAAATCTTGGGCAAAGTATGGACTATCATATATTGCTGGAAAGCCCAGGATGTCTACTTTCCAACGCCGTTGAGAGCGCGCCAATTGGGCTTCTGTAGCTCCAGAAAATCCACTTCGAGTGCAGGGAGGTCAGAATCCAACAGCATCTACAGTCCTTTTTAGTCTCTAAATCAGATTTTTGCTCGGGTCCCTCAATTTCAGCCAGAAAATACCTGAAATCACAGAAAAACACACAAACTCATAGTAAAGTCCAGAAAAGTGAATTTTAACTAAAAACTAATAAAAATATACTAAAAACCAACTAGACCATACTAAAAACATACTAAAAACAATGCCAAAAAGCGTACAAATTATCCGCCCATCACCTTTCTTCTGAGGTGTCCCATTATTCACGGAATTCCTCTCAGAAGTGTACATGAATTGGTTGTTTGCAACCATGTCAATGAGTTCTTGAGCCTCTTCAGGCGTTTTCTTTAGGTGAATAGATCCACCTGCAGAATGGTCCAATGACATTTTTGAAAATTCAAATAGACCATAATAGAATATATCTAATATGGTCCATTCTGAAAACATGTCAGATGGACATCTTTTGGTCAGCTGCTTGTATCTTTCCCAAGCTTCATAGAGGGATTCACCATCTTTTTGTTTGAAGGTTTGAACATCCACTCTTAGCTTGCTCAGCTTTTGAGGAGGAAAGAATTTATCCAAGAAGGCAGTGACCAGCTTATCCCAGGAGTCCAGGCTATCCTTGGGTTGTGAATCCAACCATATTCTAGCTCTGTCTCTTACAGCAAAAGGGAAAAACATCAGTCTGTAGACTTCAGGATCAACTCCATTCGTCTTTACAGTCTCACAGATCTGCAAGAACTCAGTTAAAAACTGATAAGGATCTTCAGATGGAAGTCCATAAAACTTGCATTTTTGTTGCATCAAAGCAATTAGCTGAGGTTTCAGCTCAAAGTTATTGGCTCCAATGGCAGGAATGGAGATGCTTCTTCCATCAAACTTGGACGTTGGCTTTGTGAAGTCACCAAGCATTCTCCTTGCATTATTATTATTTTCGGCTGCCATCTCCTTCTCTTGTTCGAAAATTTCTGAAAAGGTTACCTTTAGATTGTTGTAACTTAGCTTCTCTTAATTTTCTCTTCATAGTCCTTTCAGGTTCAGGATCAATTTCAACAAGAGTGCCTTTTTTCCCTGTTCCTGCTCATATGAAAGAGAAGAAAACAAGAAAAGAAAGAGGAATCCTCTATGTCACAGTATATAGATTCTTGTATGTTAGTAGAAAAAGAAAGGGGAGAAGAATGAAGAAGAGTGGGTTCAGATATTCAGATGGAGAAAGGTGAAGAGAAGTGTTAGTAATTAAATAATTAAATAGAGTAAGAAAAGAGAGGGCAAATTTCGAAAATAATTTTGAAAAAGGGGTTAGTAATTTTCGAAAATTAGAAATAAGATAAGATTAAAATTAAAATTTAAAATAAAAAGAATTTTTGAAAAAGAGATGAGATATTTTCGAAAATTAGAGAGGGATAGGTAGTTAGTTGGTTTTGAAAAAGATAAGAAACAAAAAAAAGTTAGTTAGTTGATTGAAAAAGATATTGAAATCAAATTTGAAAAAGATAAGAAGATAAGAAGTTAGTTAAGATATTTTGAAATCAAATTTTGAAAAAGATAAAATTTTTGAAAAAGATAAGATAAAAGATAAAATAGATAAGATATTTGTTGAAAAAGATTTTAATTTTAAAATTAAAATTAATTACTTAACTAACAAGTAACTACAAGATATGATTCTAGAACTTAAAGATTGAACCTTTCTTAACAAGAAAGTAACAAATTTCAAATTTTTGAACCAATCACATTAATTGTTAGCTAATTTTTGAAAATTAGATGTAAAGATAAGAAAAAGATTTTGAAAATATTTTGAAAAAGATTTTTGGAATTTTTGAAAAATAAAAAAAATGAAAAAGATATGATTTTTTTGGAAAAGATTTTGAAAAGATAAGATTTTTAAAATTGAAAATTTGACTTGACTTGTAAGAAACAACTAATTTTGAAAATTTTTGACTAAGTCAACTCAAATTTTCGAAAATTTGGAGAAAAATAAGGAAAAGATATTTTTTTGATTTTTGAATTTTTAAAGATGAGAGAGAAAAACATAAAAATGACCCAAAATATGAAAATTTTGGATCAAACACATAACGCATGCAAGAACACTATGAATGTCAAGATGAACATCAAGAACACTTTGAAGATCATGATGAACATCAAAAACATAATTTTGAAAAATTTTTTATGCAAAGAAAATATGCAAGACACCAAACTTAGAAATTTGTAATGCATGGATTCTAACAAACGAAAAATGCATATGAAAAACAACAAACAACACAAAACAAGAAAACATCAAGATCAAACAAGAAGACTTGTCAAGAATATCTTGAAGATCATGAAGAACACTATGAATGCATGGAATTTTTGAAAAATGCAAGAAAAATTTTTAAGGCATGCAATTGACACCAAACTTAAAAATTGACTCAAGACTCAAACAAGAAACACAAAATATTTTTGATTTTTTTATGATTTTATGATTTTTTTGGATTTTTATTAATTTTTTTTCGAAAATATTTTTGGAAAAATGAAAAAGAAAAGAAAATTTTGAAAAAGATTTTTGAAAAGAAAATTACCTAATCTAAGCAACAAGATGAACCGTCAGTTGTCCACACTCGAACAATCCCCGGCAATGGCGCCAAAAACTTGGTGGACGGCATTGTGATCCTCAAAGTTGGTCTCTTTGTATTCGTGTGAAATAAAAAATACCCCAAAGAGATCATGGTGTGATAAATTGGGATCTTAATAATCCCTGGTGTTATCATAACTTCGTTCAACTTTACCAGCAAGTGTACTGGGTCATCCAAGTAATACCTTACGTGAGTAAGGATCGATCCCACAGAGATTGTTGGTATGAAGCAAGCTATGGTCACCTTGTAAATCTCAGTTAGACAGATTAAATTGGTTTATGGTGAATTCAAAAATTAATTAATAGATAGAAATTAAAAAGGGATAGAAATACTTATGTAAAGCAATAGTGGGAATTTCAGATAAGCGTGTGAAGATGCTGTGCTCCTCTTGTATCTCTATTTTCTTATTACATTCATCCAATCCTTCCTACTCCTTTCCATGGCAAGCTGTATGTAGGGCATCACCGTTCTCAATGGCTACATCCCATCCTCTCAGTGAAAACGTTCCTATGCTCTGTCACAGCACGGCTAATCATCTGTTGGTTCTCAATCAGGTTGGAATAGAATCCCTTGATTCTTTTGCGCTTGTCATCACGCCCAGCCTTCAGGAGTTTGAAGCTCGTCACAGTCATTCAATCCCAGAATCCTACTCGGAATACCATAGACAAGGTTTAGACTTTCCGGATCCTCATGAATGCCGCCATCTATCTAGCTTATACCACGAAGATTCTGTTGGGGAATCTAAGAGATATGCGCCCGGCCTAGAGTAGAACGGAAGTGGTTGTCAGTCACGCGCGTTCATAGGTGAGAATGATGATGAGTGTCACGGATCATCACATTCATCAAGTTGAAGTGCAACGTATATCTTGGAATAAGAATAGAAGAGAATTGAATAGAAAGTAATAATAATTGTATTGAAACTTGAGGTACAGCAGAGCTCCACACCCTTAATCTATGGTGTGCAGAAACTCCACTGTTGAAAATACATAAGTGAAAGGTTCAGGCATGGCCGAATGGCCAGCCCCCTAAAACGTGCTCAATGGCCTCCTAAGATGAAGAATAAAACAAAACTGAGACCAAAGATGAAACGTGGTCAAAAGACGCCTAATACAATAGTAACTTATCCTATTTATACTAGACTAGCTACTAGGGTTTACATGAGTAAGTAATTGATGCATAAATCCACTTCCGGGGCCCACTTGGTGTATGCTTGTGCTGAGCTTGATCTATCCACGATCTGAGGCTTTTCTTGGAGTTGAACTCCAAGTTATAACGTGTTTTGGGCGTCCAACTCCGGATCATGACGTGTTTCTGGCGTTTAACTCCAGACAGCAGCATGTACTTGGCGTTCAATGCCAAGTTACGTCATCAATTTCCGAATAAAGTATGATTTATTATATATTGCTGGAAAGCTCTGGATATCTACTTTCAAACGCCGTTGAGAGCGTGCCAATTGGAGTTCTGTAGCTCCAGAAAATCCATTTCGAGTGCAGGGAGGTCAGATTCCAACAGCATCAGTAGTCCTTTTGTCAGCCTTTTTCAGAGTTTTGCTCAAGTCCCTCAATTTCAGCCAGAAATTACCTGAAATTACAGAAAAACACACAAACTCATAGTAAAGTCCAGAAATGTGAATTTAACATAAAAACTAGTGAAATCATCCCTAAAAGTAGCTTGAATTACTAAAAACTACCTAAAAACAATGCCAAAAAGCGTATAAATTATCCGCTCATCAGCCACATACGCGTGGCTGCAAACGGTGCGGTGATCGGAGCTCGAAGCAAAAAGTTATAGGGATTGAATTGGAATCAATGGTTTTGTGAATTTGTTATCTTCTTCCCCCTTGGCTGTGCATTCTGCATCCTTTTGCATTTAGAAGAGAAAAAAGTGAGCTGAAGCTCACTTAAATGAGTGAATTGGTTGGGCCTGTGGGCGCAGTTTAGGCTCGGTTCGACCGGTTCGACCCGTTTGGCTCAATCTTGGGCTGAATTCTTTGATATTAGTGTCAAAATTCTTGTTTTAATTAGCTCTATTCTATTAAACTATAAAATTTGCATTCTAATTTCTTTTATTAAAAGTTAATTTATTGATTAATTATTCACTAATTTTATGGGGTTTACATCCTACACACCTAATTAAGAACTTTGTCCTCAAAATTCATATTTTGTTACCTGAAAAGAGTTGTGGGTAGTCCTTCTGCATATCCAATTCGAGTTTCTAAGTGTGTCCTTCGATCTCAACCTGATTCCAAGCAACCTTTATTATCGGTACTACTTTTCCGTCTAGTTGCTTACACTATATTGTCAGCCTCAACCGCAGTTACTCGATACGTTAAATCTTCTTTTCAATTAGATTGACTCAGACCTTAAAATGTGGTTTATCTCAGAGGCATATTGCAGGCGTGTTGGAGTGTGGATATGTCGTGCAAGTTCAAAGGATACAGCGGAAAAGCTACTGGATACCTCACTGGTCCCTAATCTGTCTTAAGTATCCACAAATCAAGCTCTAATTAATATATTTACACCTAATTTCACATTACCACACACACACACACACACACACACACACACACACACATATCCAAATTTTAATACCAAATACATAAAATTAGAGAATTAACTAGAGTTCTAGGATTCTCACCTTACCAATGGAAAATTGGCATAAGACTCGACAAGTCCACCAAGTTAATTTGATCCTGAACACCGAAATTACACAAAATCTCAATACCAAAGCCCAAGAATTTTGAAATAGAAAATGGAGATAGTGTACTGGGCTTTGTAGAGCTCGACACGGCAGACACGTGGCCGCAAACGATGCAGCGATCGGAGCTCGGAGCGAAAAGTTATGGAGGATTGAATTGGAACCAAAGGTTTTGTGAATTTGTTATCTTCTTCCCCATTGGCTGTACATTCTTCGTCCTTTTGCATGCATAAGAGGGAGAAGTGAGCTGAAGCTCACTTAAACGAGTGAATTGGTTGGGTCCACGGGCCCGGTTCAGGCCCGGTTTGGCCCGTTTGGCCCAATCTTAGGCCGAATTCTTTGAAATTAGTGTCAAAATTCTTGTTTTAATTAGCTCTATCCTATTAAAACAACCTTTATTATCGGTACTACTTTTCCTTCTAGTTGCTTACACTGTATTGTTGATATTGAGAAGAACTATTGTATTGTTTGGAATCAATCAAAACAAGAATCAATTCGTTGGTAGCATAGTCCAAGCCAACAATGAATTCTCTTAATCAAATATTTACAAATTCTAATTAACCGAGAGTATTTAAACCTCGGGTCGTCCTACCTAGGAATGCAATTGACTTGTTATATGCTTTCGGTTGTGAGGAAAAAGGGGTTTTTGAAAATCAAGGAACAAAAGATTAAAAGAACTAAGGAACGCTCAAAATTGGAAATTAATGCAACCAAAAAGGAAGTAGAATCAAAACTAATGAAAATGGTATAAATGCATGAAAGAGCCTTGACTTAAGAATAATGATCCAAGAAATCCTATCATTGCCATAACCACAACTATGGTAATCATCATGAGTCAGTCTCACTTAGTTAACCCCAAACATCGAGGAGTAAGTCAAGCAAGCATAATTGGCCTTAATCCATAGGTCCTAACCAACTTACCAAACTAGTTGATAAAAGGCTAGCTTTAATGGAAACAAGAGTCAACTAACTCCCCAAAAATTACCACTAAATGTCGGACATTATGACTCTAGTATCGTAGGAACTCAATTCTCAAACCAAAGTGTGAAAATCTACTCAAAATCTAAAGTTGGAATTTTCACAAACACCTTGTGTGCATAAAAGTAAAACATGGAAAATTGCAAGAAAAATTAGAAAACTATAACCAACTATCAACAAAATCAAATATAAACAAGCAATCAAACATAAAGGAAGCATGAAACCTAAAATTCATTGATCAAAACTTCAAGAAACACAAAGTTACAAATATGAACAAAGTAACTTGAACCAAAGGAAATAAAAGTGCTTTAATTAAAAAGAGATTTAGAGTACTTACAACTAAAGAAGCAAAATCAAAGATCAAAACTTGCTATAAAATGCTACAGTGGAAATGTAAATGAAATCCTAAGAGAGCAATCTACTCTACACTGTAACAACCCTGATTTTCGAGTACGCGAGATCATTTCTGAAAGTACGAATTTCTCCGGAAGATCAGTAAAGGGAACACCTCTGTTATATCATCAAGCATCTCAATCCTCATTATCATTATGTCATCCTTAAGCTAGAACCTCCTCTAAGGCAATCTCGATAATGCAATCGCGAAGAACCTAGTTTTTGAACCATATCGGTTGGCAGCTTTGATTCTGACTTTCGTAAATAGTCTCTGTTTGATGAACCGGACTCGATTCATGAGAGGAGAGAGATAATAGTATAATATTATCATTATACTATTACTAGAAAATGCTTGAATGATATTATAAGGTTACCTAGTCTGTTTTTGTTAAAAACAGAAAATCGGTTTAACCGGGTTTATGGTTTACTGGTGCAACTTAGCAACAGCACTCTCTAATGACTTTAGCAATGCTAAGGCCTCATTATTCATGTTTTATTCTTATAATAAATATGTTACTAGTGTCATTTATGCTAGTAGCTCAGAAAATAATTTTTAGAGTTGTTTTTACGAGTATTCCGATACACCTAGTTTTAGTAGTTGTACACTAGAGATATTTTAATATTATTTTAATCCACCTCCAAGCCAACCAATCACAACTCACCCTACACCCCCAAAACCCCCAAGGCTGCCTCATTTGCTCATTGTGGCCGAAAATCACCAAGAGAAAAAGGAGAGAAAGTTCTTGGTTCATAAATCTTCAAAGCTTGATTTCTTTTGAACTAAAACTCAAATCAAAACTCCGATTTCACCAAAATGATCCTCTCTTCTTCCTCTACATAACCATATAACATATCATGGCTGGAAATAAGGTGAGATGGTTGTCTCCCTCCCTCTTCAATTCAGTTTTCAAGGAAAACCATGCAAAACATGTGTTTTCTTGATGTTTTTTCTTAGGAATCATGCTTAACTTGACTTGAGGGCCAAGAAACGTGACTTTCCAGAAAGTCTAAGGTTAGAAATCACTTCCTAACATGCTGAGTGAGATTTGGTTAGTTGAGGGTTTTTGGATTTAAAGTTGTTCTTGATGTGATTTAGGAGGAAAAAGTGCTAAAGGACCACCTGAAAGCCTAACTGAATTAGGAGTAGCAAAACCAGGTAGGGTTTGATGAATTTAATCTTGATTGATTGTGTTTGAGTTGTTTAATTATGATATGGTTTGGCTGTGCTTGAAATTGATTGTTTATATGAGTGATTCTTGTTGAAAGTTTGTTGAAAATTTGATGAAATTTGATGATATTTAAGCTATGAATGTTGTTCTTGAGGGCTGCTGGAAAACGAAACCCTAGGCATTAAATTGGGGTTCAATTTGTGTTAAAATCATGTAGAAAAGATGGGGTTTTAGTGGCTGGGAATTTATTTTGAATTTTGGTAAAAATCGGTTGCTGAAAAGACTGAAAAACGGGTAAAAACAGAGAAAGAATCTGAAGAATTTACGAAGAACACGAAGAACACTTTGAGTGTGGTGAAGAACAATGAAGAACACCTTTTAGATCTTAGAAAGGGCAAGGAAGTAATTATTTTGGTGTTTGAGGGGTTATTTGGTAATTTCTGAAAGTTAGGGTGGTTAAAGTAGAAATATTAAAAGTTACCGGGGTAAAAAGTTAATTTTAAAGGTTAAAAGGTAAAGACAAGGTAATTTTCAAAAATTTAATAATAAAATAATAAATAATAATAAAATATTAAATAATAATATTTAATTAAAAATAATATTTTAATAAAAATAATAAAATAATGCGAAAAAGGCAGTTTTCTGTAAAAGCTTTAGAAAGACAACTTTAAGTGCAGAATCTCATAATTACCTTCATAAAACACTTAGGGAGTGATAAGAACATATTAGTGAGGCAAAGATAAATAAAAGATAAAAAGTTGAAGAAAAGATAAGAATCGAAGAAAAAGTCTGTAAAGTTTTAATAACAGAAGAATAGACAGAGACTAGCGAACGAACTAGGGCAACATAGTTAGTCCTCGAGTTGTGACTAAGGTTAGGTATTATATGAAAAGTTAAACTATTTCAGTATAGACTTAATGAACCTATACTTGGGACAGGCTAACTATTCATACCGAAATTTACATAAGCTTTAAATACATACGTTAAGCAGAGAAATCAGAGCAGAGTAGAGAAACATAGAGAACAGAGTAATCAGAGTAAATTAAAGAGATAAAGAGAAAAAGAGTAATACAGATACAGAGGAAAGAGTAATTAAAGAAAAGTAAAGAGATACAGAGAAAAGAGAAACCAGAATAGAGTAAAGAGATATAAGGTTAAAAGAGTAATATGATAAAGAGAATAGAGAACAAGTAAAGGGCCTATTGAAAGGTCATTTGTTGCGTTAAGGCAACCCCAGAGATATCTATGTGTTCATTTGCTGCATTGTGGCAGTCAGATAGATGGTGGTACGACCACTGAGAACGCTTTCCTGGGATACCTTGCTATAATGCTTTGCTGTAAGACAGAGGTTGCTTACAGAGGTATCAAGATGAATGTGCTCCTGTAAGACAGAGGTTGCTTACAGTGAGTGTGTTGTTGCTCCTGTAAGACAGAGGTTGCTTACAGTGAGTATGTTGTTGCTCCTGTAAGACAGAGGTTGCTTACAGTGAGTCTGTTGGGCGTATATCGGCTAATAAGTTTCGCCCTGCAAGACAAAGGTTGCTTGCAGTGGATACCCTGCAAGACAAAGGTTGCTTGCAGTGGATATTGCCAACAGGAAAGCCTTATCCAGACAGAGGTTGCTGGGTAACATCGGGAGCGGGTATGTAACCGAAAGATGAGCTCATTACCTGCACTAGGGCTAGACATGCATCATACTTGGTTGCACATTTACTCTGTTATGGTTGATTGTTTGAACGCATGTTTTCTTTGTTTGTATTCTATTCACTGTGTCTGTGTTTTATTTTCTTGTATTCTCTTGTTTGTGTTCTGCTTTCTATTTTCTCTATTTTCTCTAAGTTATCTGCTTCTTCTATCCACTGCTTCTCGATATTCTACTATTTATCTGCTAAACAACACAGAATTAATGAACGTAACTAATAACCCCGACCCTACTAAGAACTCCCCAGTTCTTACCCCTTCTCTCTCCCTTCCCCTTCAGATGGAAGTAAGAGTACCTTACCGTAGTTCGTTGATGATGGTTCTGTGAAGAGGATCCTGCTCTAGGTAGTCTTCTGAGTCTAGGGTGAATATCGTTCTCTGATTATACGTATATACTGTGAGACCTGCCAAAGTCTGCACCCCGTTCGTATGCGCACTTTAACCTAAAACCCGTGTACAAGACTCCTGTTGTGTGGCTACTTGATGTGGTACCAAAGAGACGTTCTATGGCAAAGTATGATTGTGCAGAGGAGTAGCCGATGATGTTCTATCTTTTGATGACGTTCCACCTGACTTGAGTTGTGAAGACTTAGAAGGTACTTTCCCTCGTTTTAGTAGTGTAGAGGGACTAGGTGAGTATAGAGTCTAGGCTAGCCTAGGTGCCAGCTTAGGGACCTCTTGAACAGGTCAGGACCTGGGATGTTGTATGTATGTATATGTATATAGTTATTATCTAGCTATATCTAGGGGTGTTCTAACTAAAAGTATATTCTTAAACAAAGGCTGGATCACTGAATGTTGTTAACTGCTTGTGATGTATTTATGTGTGGTTGTTTATAACTTTTTTATCTGTTATTACTTGTGAATTGATTATGAGTGATTCCGTCTATTAACCCAAATATTTTCAAACAAAAAAATATACCTCGCAATTTAACTACGCTTTTAACAACGAATCAGGCTCGTATGATAAATAATAGATAATAATTAGGAGGACAAATTGGTAGCGCTCAGTTTCCGGTATGATCTAGACATATTGAAAATTGGGTCGTTACATACACTACTTCTACTCCTAAAACTATAAAAAATTATGTAAATTTTTCTCCAATGTCTTCCCCCCTTTGATATGTGATGAATTCTCCTTCATATAGCACTCCAAAACAGCATTCCAGCCTTCCAAAATGGGCCAAGAGGCCTCAGAAATCGCAAAGTACGTGTTTCATTAATGCAATCACGTGCAGGGACCTGTGCAGATGCACAGACGTGTGCATCTGCACACTTGGCTGAAAGCTGACCTGTGCGTACGCACAGGTACTCGTGCCTACGCAGACTTCACTGTGTGTGCTTTTCCATGTTTTCTTCATGTCTTCTCCTTTGTACATGCTTTCTTCCACTTTTGCCTACCTATTCTTGCCTTTAGGGCCTGAAATCACTCAACAAACATGTCATGGCATCGAATGGAATGAAAGTAGAATTAAAATAACTAATCTGAGCATTAAAATGCATGTTTTCACTTTTAGGATCAAATTAGGGACAAAAGACAAAAGTATGCTATTTTGGTGCTTAAGTGTGAATTTATGTGATGGAATCAATTCAAATCAAGCCAAAATATATCGGAAAATATGGACTCATGAATTTTCCCACACTTAAAGGATAGCATGTCCTCATGCTAAACCAAACAAGGAGAATGATCAAAAGGGGCGATCAACTTATTAAATGCAACTATCTATATGCACGCAAGTATGTATATACTATCTATACCTATATATCTATCTATAGCTTCCTATGAAATTGGTGAAATCAAACAAGCAAATCCCCAAGCAAGAGTATAGGCATTTAGGGCTAAGCATGAAAATAGTTCAACGCAAGCAAGAAATCTAAAGAATTGATTCAACTCATTAAAATGAAGAAACTTGCAGAGTTCATGATAAGAGGTATGGAAACATAGAATTGAGTAATTGAACCCTCATTAGGTGTGTATACATTCTAATCACTCGGTGTCTAGGGTCAATTCACTCCAATCTCCTTCCAATCATGCTTTCAAGGATTTACTTTTCATTTAACAATCAACAAACAAGTGATGCATGAATGCAATTATCATGAGGACTTCATATGGTGGTAACGGGGTTAGGGTAAAAGTGGGATAGATATGGCTTAGTTCAAGTTCCCACATTAACCTATATCAACCAAATCCAAACAAAATGCAATCCTAACCTTCTATTATTTTCTATTCACTAACACTCATGTATGCCTTTTTCATTCACATCACATATGCATTCCTTTATTCATTTCTTTTCCCTTTAGGGTGACTTTTGCCCACTTTTGTTGGTGACTTTTTTTAGATTTGAATTGCATATGGTTTAGTAGTTCATACATGAATGCTCCCATTTTTCCAAAATTTTCAATGAATACCCAAATTAAACATTTTCTTTCACTAACAATGTTTCCCAAAAATTTCCCCACACTTAATGTAACACACTCATTCAACCTAAACTAATCAAGGAAAGGGGGTTAACAATGGTAGATGCGAAGGGTAGGCTATATGGGAAAAGTGAGTTTTTAATCAAAGAAGGCCTCAATCATGCTCAATGCAATTCAAAACATCAATCATTGGAAATAAAGAATCAAGCAAAACCAAGATTACAATCATAGAAGAGATATAACGCACAATGAACAAAAATAGTGGTTAAAATGTGAAACCACTCAATATAACCCAAAAACTCACAAGGTATTTGTTCTTTACTCCTCTATGTTCCATAAAAATCATTCAAGCAAGCCTAAAACACAATTTTCCAAATCAATTCTTTAGAAAGCCCAAAATTCTTAGAAATCTTTGTTGTTTTTCACCAAAATTTATTTCATATATGTATATATATGTTGTGATAGATGCAAAATTTTTCAAAATTTCCTAGATCTTTTCCTGATTCTCAACCAGCAAAAAGTAACATGAACAATTAGGATCAAAATGAGCTAGGCATAAGCTATTCATATCATCCAATCACAATCCATATATATAATATGTGCCAAGCAATAAAAAGTGCAATATGTATATATACCAAAATGAAAATAAAATACTAGACATAACTAGAAACAACTAATGTATGTATACTAAAGTAAAATGTGCATAAGTCAAAGTGCTAAAGATATCCACAAAAAAACATAATAAAGACCAAAAGTAAGCTAAATGACAAGTGTTCAGGAGAGAATGTTTACACCCAAAAAAATAGAAGATCCTCCCCCACACTTAAATGATGCATGGTCATCCGTGCCAAAATTTATACTGGGGTGATCAACTCTGCGAAGTTCCACCATCTGGCGGTGGTGGATGGTGATGTCGGTGATATACAATAATGGTGCTGGACGGCTGTGGGGTGGGTTCAGCTGTGGGCTCCTGAATTGTCTGAATGGCTAGCTCTGCTACTGTCTGGACTATAGACTCATCAACTGTGGGCTCTGCTGCTCTCTGCTTAGGGGGCTCGACTGCCTGGCCAGCGTCAACTACTGCCTCCTCCGGTCCTGGTTCCTCAATCTCGGTCCCAGGCTCTGGTGTATCCGGGAGAGGTGGTCCAGGATCTCGACCCTCAAACTTTGCCACAATCCACTGGAAGCGGCCAGCGTTGCAGCGCTCCTAATGGTTAAGAGTCTCCAAGATCTCCCGACCCAGCTCATAGGATGTCTGAAGTCGGGGTGTGGGCATAAGAGGTGTTGGAGGTGTTAAGGGCTCTATAGAGGATGATGGTGGCTCAGTGGTCTTTCTCTTCTTCTGTGGTGGTCCGTCATAGTCGCCGTATGGTAGGAATGGCTGCTTATTGACGAGGACAGACATCTGGTCAGTCGGGCGTCTCTCCACTCCAGATAAGGTGGCTAATCTGGTGATCAACGACAAGAAGGGGATGTTGTATTTCTGCTGCTGAGTCACCTTCCACATCGAGTCTCTGATAAGGGGAAGAATAGAGATCCTCTTCCCCTCCAGAATAGCCCATAGCAAAACCGCCACACGAACTTTGATGTGTGTGGCATGCGTGCTCGGTAGGATATAGTCGGCAATGATCTGCTGCCATATCCTCGCCTCAGGATTGAGATCAGTGCACGCAATGCTCTGCAGAACTGCATTTTCTCCCCTGCTGTACTTCCATCTGGCATCAGGTGTGCCAATCTTCTTCAGGACAACATCCAATGACAACTTGCCCGATAACAATTCCTTCACTATCTAAGGGTAAGCGTCACGAGCCAGAGGAATATGCAGAATGTCCAAGAGGGCCTCTAAAGCAGTATCAGAGGTGTCCAGTGTGACACCTCTCAAAAAAATAGTTGGGGCATCCCTCTTTAGGAGATTTGCGTAAAATTCCTTGACCTGATGTTCATTGACTTCCACCGGATCGGATTTTACGAATTCCCAATGGTAAAAATTTAATCTATTAAAAACTTGGTCCGCATATTTCTCCGGTAAGTTCAGCTTTCTCTCGTAGTGAAAGGCTTTTGATTCTATTTTTTTGTATTATTCTTGGGTTTCAGCATTGATGAACATATCCGGTTGGGTACTTGGAGGCGTATGAGGAGGACGAGCCAAAGGATTGGCTTTCTCCTTTCCTTTGTGAGGCATCCTGAGAAAGACAAAGACATAATACAACTTAGGAGAAATAGATAAGAATTACAAAACAAAGAAGAAATAATCAAACAGTTCAAGTACGAGCCATTAAGGTAAACAAACACTCAATTGAGGAAAACATGTTTGAAACAAGTGATAAGATCAAAAGAAAATGTATGTTTCCACAATCAAGCAACCTAAGTAAACAACAAATGAGTAATTGACAATAATCAAAGCATATGTGACTTAGGTGAAACAATGCAAGTGAATTGACTTGAAAGAGATTGAGTATTGCAATTGTGCCTTGGAAATTGAAAGACATTGGAAAAATTGGCACAGAAGGCAATAATTAAAGCCACAGTGAAAGCATGCACATATTAATGTTGGGAAGATAAGAAATGACCACATGTACATAACTTCTTATCCACAGCGATACTTGATTGAAAAACAAATTGCATTGCTCAAAAACATAAAGGAACAAGTGGCTATTTATGTGGTTGTCTATTTTTAACAGCTTCATGAATATGCAATAGCATCAATTCACTAAACAAAATTCAGGTTATGCACTTAAAAGGTACCAAATGGAATGATCAAAGCTATAAATTTCAACCCAATTTGGTCTTAAGAACAAAATCAGCAATTAAATACACAACTGCCAGGTTATCCATTAAGGAATGGTATGCACAGCAAAAATTAACACCAAATAGAAGAAACACAACTGTAAATTTCAAGTTCAGTTTGGTGTCTTAGCAAATTGATCAACTAGAGACATAACCAGCAGAGTATCCATTGAAATATGTTATGCAAGCAGAAATGGACATCAACCTAAGAAATCATAGCCTAGAGTTAAGTTCAGTTTGATGTTCAAGCATGAATAATGCAATGTGCATAAACTTAGTTATCTCAGGCAGCATTCACATTTAACAGAAAATTTTTTCACAAGTATGAAATTAACAATGCAAAATGGGATGAAAATTTAGAACCTATGCTAATCAGACAAAGGAATTAAATCAAAAATTCCATTCAAGCATTATAACAAGCATGTTATGTGCAGAAATGGGAAGCAGCGATCACAGTTCATACATGGCAGTCACAGTTCAGAGTAACAACATTTAGTCTTAGTAAAATTCAAAATACTCAGCCAGTATCAACATCAACATTCAACCAGAAACAGGACATCAACTAACCTAAGACCACCTAATCACTAGACAAAAATCACAAATAGAATTAAAAAGCAAGTAAATTAAAGCAGTAGAAAATGGAACAGGGGCAGGGAATATAGGAAAAAAAGGGAACCTATAATGCGGAGGAAAAAAGAAATAGGCAGAGAGGAGGAGTGGTTGTCGCATGGCCGCGATGGCACAAAAACTTGCCACCGCTGGTGCCTAGTCGACGGACTGGAGGCGCGATTGATGGTGGTTAGCGCGGTAGGGGCAGGGCACAGTGCAGAGAAGAAGGGAAAATAGAGGAGAGAAGGAGAAGAAAGGGAAAAAAAGAGAGAGAAGAGATGGGGATGTTCGGCGACGGGAGTGTGGCCGCTGGTGGTGGCGTGAGATGAACGGAGGTGGTGATAGGGTTGAGAGGCTGGGGTTGCTACAGAGAAAAGAGAAGAAGAAAAGAGAGGAAGGTTTGGCAAACTGATAAGGTGCGACTTGGGCTCTTTTTGAATTAACGTTTGAAAAGTGACCTGTGCGTACGCACTAGGTGATGTGCGGACGGACACGAGGAAGAAGGAAAGGTATACGCACGCACCGCAGCTTGTAGGCACTGGGGACAATAGGTGTATCGCCTCTTGTGCGGACGCACAAGGGAGTGTGCACGTGCACAGACGGGGGAAAAAGGGGTGTGTTCACATGCACAAGGGGTGCGTGCGCTATAACCAGGGGGGTTGTCCAAGGTTGTGTGTGTGCTCAGTGCTATACGCACGCACAAGGGTGTTTGTTGTTTTTTTTTTAAGCAGGAAAAGTGTACGGGCGCACGCATGCTGTGCAGATGCACCGGGGGAAAAGAAGGTAGTGTACACACGCACAGGCTGTGCGCGTGCTGGGAATAGAGGGACTGTTTACGGGTGTGCATGCGCACATTGCTGTGCGTATGCACTAGAGCTGGAAAACAAGGGAACTGTGCGGACGCACAAGGCTGTGCGTACACACAAGGCCATGCATACACATAGGTCTCTGTTTCTGCAACAAAAAATATGCCTTTAAGGTATCAAACTTGACATCCAAAACAGGTTTTCAAGTCCCAAAACATCATAAAACTCCCAAAAACACATTATTTCACTAAAATTACCCAACAAACCTCAAAATAAATCTAACCAACCAAGCAATATAGCCAATTATTCACGAAACGAAAGCTACAAGAGAGAAAGTTAGAAGGATATTAACATGGTGGGGTGTCTCCCACCTAACACTTCGGTTTATAGTCCTAAGTTGGACTTGGTGAGGGGGGATCCTTGTTAGGGCGGCTTATGTTTCCACTCCTCCTTGAATCTCCAACCAAGTTTGCTCTTGATTTGACCTCCGGGGTCCCAAATAGATTGCATCAAACTCTTGAGAGACTTCAAGCTAGCGACTAGGATCCAACTTTGTTGACTCTTGAAACCAATGCCCGGATCCCATACTTATGTTCCTCTATCACCATTGACACACTTGTACACTCCCAGGAATCTGCTAAATTGACTCTTGTACCATAATTGAGTTCCAAACGTTGAATTGGTTCCCTTGATTAACTTTCTATTTCTTTGGCAATTAACATTCTTCTCTTCACCATCCACTACTCCAAGAAGGGTTTGAAGTTGACAATCCATCTTCAAGACGATGTATTGATGTGGGACTAGAAATTTTTTTGGAGAAATCTTCACCCACTCAATTCCTTTTGGCACAAATATGTTAACTTCTTGGTAACTAAAATCTTCCTCAACCTCTTTTGAATCTTCCTCATCATCACTTAAGTAAAAAATTGGAGGTTGTGTGAAGTCCACATCAATATCTTCTTCCAGATCTAACAAGGGATGCTCATGAAGGTCATTGGTGGGGTTGACCAAGTTGGACAAAAAATCTTGAATGATGGAATCCTCTTGATCAACTCCTACCAATGCTTCATTTATCTCCTTTTTCACCTCATGTTGTGACTTGACATCTTCTTCTTGATTTTGCAATTCTTCTTTCACTCCACACTTTTTACTTGGTTCCTCACATTCATCCACTAGAATTTCTTGTTCATGGCATGAACGCAATGAAGAAAAATGATCCAAGGTTTTCGCTAAGGTAGACATGACTTGCTCTTTCTTCTTCCGGAACTCTTGTTGTTCTTGAATGAGCATGAAAAGTACTTCTTGTGTGGCTTGATCCATATACGAAGATGAAGATTGAGGTGATGAAGGTTGACAATCAGACTCATAAGGGTAAGAGTTTTGGTTTTGTATGTGATGAGGTGATGGTGTATAGGATTGGTGACTAGAAAGGCAAGTGTTGGGGTCCCATTGGGGTGCATTATGGTGATGGTGTGAAAAAGTCATAAAAAAACTATAAACAAAAACCTACTAACAAAAGCAAACAATCAACCAAAAAGTGCTATTTATACTATCAACATATTTACATCAAACAAAAGATATAGCACCAATTACGTTCCCCGGTAATGGCGCCAAATTTGATATTGAGAAGAACTATTGTATAGTTTGAAATCAATCAAAACAAGAATCAATTTGTTGGTAGCATAGTCCAAACCAACAATGAATTCTCTTAATCAAATGTTTATAAATTCTAATTAACCGAGAGTATTTAAACCTCAGGTCATCCTCCCTAGGAATGCAATTGAAGTGTTATACGCTTTCAGTTGTGAGGAAAAGGGGTTTTTCAAAATCAAGGAACAAAAGATTAAAAGAACTAAGGAACGCTCGAAATTAGAAATTAATCCAACCAAAATGGAAGTAGAATCAAAACTAACGAAAATGGTATAAATGCATGAAAGAGCCTTGACTTGAGAATGAGGATCTAAGAAATCCTATCATTGCCATAACCACAACAATGGTAATCATCATGAGTTAGTCTCGCTCAGTTAACTGATGACTTACGTCATTTACCTCTTTCTCTTATTTAAAAGGACCATAGAATTAGTGAAATCTCATTCAAAGATGAAATTATATGAGCTATATGATTAATTTATGAACATTGCTTTGAAATGAGTTTTGGCTGAATTTCAGGTGAAAAAGAACAAAAAAAAAAGAGAGGTGCAGGAGAATGCTACGTTCATTAGATGAACGCTACGTTCACAAGTGACGCGCATGCGTACAGAGCGCTTCCGTGCAGGATGACAACGTTGGCAATCCACGCGTACGCGTACATGGCGGGTGAAGAACAAAACTCTCGCGCGATCTAAAATTTTCACAAATAAATTCCCGTTGTAAGTATAGCTTCTAGACCGACAAGAATGCCTTTCTTACAAACGTTTGTTTGTCACTTAAGCAAACCCAATAAAATTGATAACCGAAGTATTCAAACCTCGGGTTATCTTCTCAAGGAATTACAGGGAAGTGTGTTTTATTATTGGTTATGGAAAACAGTGTTTTTGGGTTTTAAGAAGGTTTGAGCAAGAGAAATAAATTGCAAGAATTAATAAATCAATAACTGTAAATCTCTTAGCAAGGCATGAAAATTGGAATTCCTATCCTAGTTATCCTTATCAAGTGTGTTGAGAATTAGGTTTTAATCCCACTTAATTATCCGTTATTAAATAAAGGAAAGTCAACTAGACTAATTAAATTGATCCTCGAGTTTCAGTCAACTTTTAGAGCAATCCAAGTTAATTAGCAATTGCCAATTTCAACCACTGCTGAGTTTGATAACTCAAGTATTACCAATTAATTAACCAAATCCAAAAGGAAAGAAATCTACTCGAATGAAAATAATTTGGATAAAGCGAAAGCATCAATAACATAAATTAGAGAAAGCAATCATAAGTCTGAAATACCTCAATGTATATTAATTAAGGAAATCAATCCCAATATGGAAAAGTTCATAAACAAATAAAAGAGAAAATAACTAAAAAGAACATTGAACCTGTAATGAAGAGAAGTAGTCTGAATATAATAAAAATCCTAAATCCTAATCCTAATTCCTAAGAGATAGGAGAGGACCTCTCTCTCTAAAAACTACATCTAATTCCTAAAACTATGTATAAATGTATGTTCTCATGATGTTGGATGGATTCCCCAGTTTATAGCCTTTAATCTGTGTTCTCTGGGCTTGGATCTGGATCAAAATGCGGCCCAAAATCATCTTCAGCGCATTCTGTAATTTCTACAGATCGCGCAAGTCACGCGTCTTCGTGGGTCATGCGGTCGCATCATCTGGAGTTTTGCTCTTCCACGCGGTTGCGTCGGTCACGCGTCCACGTCAGTTGTGTTTCGCGCGAGTCACGCGTTTGCGTCATCCATGCGCTCGCGTCGATGCTCTTTGCGCTAAGCACGCGTCCGCATCATCCACGCATTCGCGTCGCTGCCAGTTTCTTCGAAAACTCCATTTTGTGCTTTCCTTCCATTTTTGTATGTTTTCTTTCCATCCTCTAAGTCATTCATGCCCTATATAGCCTGAAAGTACTCAATACACAAATCACGGCATCGAATGGTAATAAAGGATAATTAAATTTAATATTTTTAAAGCATAGGAAACATGTTTTCTCATATATCATAAAACAAGGAAGGAATAGTAAAACCATGCAATTTACATGAATAAGTGGGTGAAGATTTGATAAAAACACTCAATTTAAGTACAAGATGAATCATAAATTAGGGGTTTATCAGCGAGCACGCGTGGATGAGGGATTAGAGTTCACAAGCCAAGAACGCAACATTCACTTGGATTGAACGCCTGCGATACTTTCAGAATTTGAATTCAAAGATGGGCATCGACGCGCACGTGTGCATGACTGGTATACGAAATTGTGATTCACACTGTTCACAACTCCGCATAGCTAACAAGCAAGTGCACTGGGTCGTCCAAGTAATACTTTACGTGAGTAAGGGTCGATCCCACGGAGATTGACGGCTTGAAGCAAGCTATCGTCATCTTGTAAATCTCAGTTAGGCGGATTCAAATGGTTATAAGGTGTTGATAATTAAAAGGTAAATAAAACATAAAATAAGATAGAGATACTTATGTAATTCATTGGTGGAAATTTCATATAAGCATCTGGAGATGCTTTGTTGCTTCTGAACCTCTGCTTCCCTATTGCTTCCATCCAATCATGCGTACTCCCTTCCATGGTAGGCTGTAAGTTGGTGGATCACCGTTGTCAATGGCTACCATCCATCCTCTCAGTGAAAATGATCTGGCTACGGTTCTCACCGCAGGGCTAATCATCTGTCGGTTCTAACTTGTGTCAGAATAAGATCCATTGATCCTTTTGCACACTGTCACTGTGCCCAACAGTCGCGAGTCTGAAGCTTGTCACAGTCATCCCCTCTCAGATCCTACTCAGAATACCATAGACAAGGTTGAGACTTTCCGGATCTCAGGAATGCTACCAATCGTTTCTAGCCTATACCACGAAGGTTCTAATCTCACTTATTTGAATGCTCTATTGTCTGGAGATTCTAGTCAAATGCATGGATTAGAGACCCAAGAGAATATACTCCAGCTGGCATCCAATGACTACGTTGAACATCATGTAGACCGCTTATGGTTGTCAAACACGCGGATCTTGGCTAAGCGAGTACTGAAGATATTAGGTGATTGTCACGGGTCACCCCTTTAGTCTGACTTAACTGAATATAGTACGAGAGTATATCTTGGAAAAGAAGTAGGCGTGAATTAAAAGAAAAACAATAGTACTTGCATTAATTCATGAGGAACAGCAGAGCCCCTCACCTTAATCTATGAGGTATAGAAACTCCACCGTTGAAAATACATAAGAACAAAAGATATAGGCATGGCCGAATGGCCAGCCTCCAAAAAGGTTTCGAAGAACTCCCAAAAGGTCAAAGACTCGAATACAATAGTAAAAAGTGTTATTTATACTAAACTAGTGAACTAGGTTTACAGAAAATGAGTAGATAGTGCAGAAATCTACTTCTGGGGCTCACTTGGTGTATGTTTGGGCTAAGCCATGAAGCTTTCACGTGCATAGGCCATCCTTGGAGTTTAACTCCAGCTTTGGTGCCAGTTCCAGCATTTTTTGCCAGAAAAGGGTCTCTGGTGGGTGTTTGGACGCCAGTTTGAGCCATTAAATCTCGGGCAAAGTATGGATTATTATACATTGATGGAAAGCCCAAAATGTCTACTTTCCAAATCAATTAAGAGCGTGCCAATTGGACTTCTATAACTCCAAAAAATCTACTTCGAGTGCAGAGAGGTTAGAATCCAACAACATCTGCAGTCCTTTCTCATCCTCTGAATCATATTTTTGCTTAAGTCTCTCAATTTCAGCCAGAAAATACCAGAAATCACAGAAAAACACACAAACTCATAATAAAGTCTAGAAATGTGATTTTTGCATAAAAACTAATAAAAATATATTAAAATGTAACTAAAACATACTAAAAACTACCTAAAAACAATGCCAAAAAGCGTATAAATTATCCACTCATCACAATAGCAAACTTAAATTGTTGCTTGTCCCCAAGCAACTGAAAGAAAAATAGGATAAAAAGAAGATAATATGCAATAAATCCCAAAATATCAATGAAGCTTAATTCTAATTAGATGAGCATGACTTGTAGCTTTTTGCTTCTGAACAGTTTTGGCATCTCACTTTATCCTTTGAAATTCAGAATGATTGGCATCTATAGGAACTCAGGATTAAGATAGTGTTATTGATTCTCCTAGTTCAATATGTTGATTCTTGAACACAACTATTTATGAGTCTTGGCCGTGACCCTAAGAATCTTGTTTTTCAGTATTACCACCGGATACATAAATGCCACAAACACATAACTGGGTGAACCTTTTTGATCGGGGTAAAACTTGTCTCTCAATAAATTCCCATTCAGCAAGTGTACCGAATTTGTCGTCAAGTAAAAACTCACAATAGAGTGAGGTCGAATCCCACAGGGATTGATTGATCAAGCAACTTTAATTAGAGGAATGATCTAGTTGAGCGAATCCATGAATAGAGTTGATAATTGCAGAAATTAAAATGGCAGGAAAGTAAATGACTGAAAGTAAATAGCAGAATTGTAAATGGGAATGGGGGAATTGCTCATAAAAGTAAATTGCAGAAAATAAAGAGAATGGGTAAGATCAGAAATGGGGAGTTCATTGGGCTTAGGAGATGTTGCATTCTCCAGATCAATTTCATTTTCATCTCTTCCTCAATCAATGCACTCATTGATCTCCTTGGCAATCTTAAGTGATTGAATCACAATTTCTTGCAATTCAATCTCTCAAATCTTGATCAATAGCCAATTCCTTGGTCAATTGCTCATGAGAAGAGATGAAGTGTGGTCACTGATTATACCACATGCACTTCCCAAATCAAATGCTTAGAGGGTTATAGCCACATACCCATCCAGACTCAATTTGGTCCAGCATGAGAAAGCATTTCTAACTAATCTCTTCATTCCTCTTTCAAGGATCCGAAGAGATCCATGTTTGAATAGATTCTTTTCCAAGATCACTATCCAATTTGATGAAGATCAAAGGCTTTCAAGTAAAATCAAAAGGAAAGATAGAAGAAGAATAAGAAAATTAGTATTGATCCATCAAATTACAACAGAGCTCCATAACCCAATGAAAGGGGTTTAGTTGTTCATAGCTCTAGAAAATGAAAACAAAGATAGTGTGTGAAGGGGGGAGAAGTCCGAAGACCCCTCGTCAATCCCCCATTCCAGAATTCCTTGAATGTAAAAACTAAGGCCTTTATATAGGCTTTCCTAAATTACCAAATGAAATTAAAAGCAAATTACACTTAAATGAAAATTCCTATTCTAAATGCGTCTTGTGGCCTTGATTGGTTGACAATTGTGGGCTTGCTTGCTTGAGCTTTGAAGTGGACTTGAGAGAGAAGTGAGTCAAGTTGAGGTCCAGATGCTAAAGTTAGTGCTAAAGTTAGCCACACTAACGCTACAAGTGTGGCGTTAGTGCTAAAGTTATTGTGGCTAACGTTGCACTTGCTGCCTAGTTGGTGTTTTTGGGGCTTAAAAGATGCCTCTTGTTTGTGCTCCAATTTCATGCCCATTATAGAGTATTATATATCGTTGGAAATCTCTGAATGTCAGCTTTCTAACGCAACTAGAATCATCTCAATTGGACCTCTGTAGCTCAAGTTATGCTCCTTTGAAGTGGACATGGTCGCTGGCATGGTCGCCAACGTTAATGAAAATGTTGAGTCTCAATAACGCTAGAAATTTCCCGTTTTTGAAGCTGAAACTTAGTGTCCACCCCATACTATTATATATTGTTGGAAAGCCCTGAATGTCTACTTTCCAATGCCTTTGGAAGCGCATCATTTGGAGCTCTACAACTCGAGTTATACTTCTTGGGAGGTGATAAGGTCAGTTGGCCTTAATACATGTTGATACCATGTTCATCATTGCACTTTCGGGGCAGGTTTTCTCCCTCAACTTTAGTGTCAACCATGTAGTGCCATAAATTTTTGGAAAGCTCTGGAATTCTACTTTCCAATGCCACTGGAATCACCTCATTTGGAGCTTTGTGGCTCAAGTTATGCATGTTTGAAGAAGGCATGGTCAGGCTGCCATGTGGGACTTTTGCCCACGTTAACTTCCACGTTAACTAAGTTAACGTGGGAGTTAACGTGGCTCATTGTGGCTTGTGTGGCTCCTTCCAACGTTAGTGACAATGTTGAGTGTCATTAACTTTGGCCATCACCTTCTTTCATCCACGTTAGCTTCCACGTTAACTAAGTTAACGTGGAAGTTAACGTGGCTTCCTTGGGGGTTGTGTGGTTGCTTTCAACGTTAGTGACAATGTTGGGTGTCACTAACGTTGTCGACCACGCTTGCCTCTTACGTTAGCTCCCATGTTAACCAAGTTAATGTGGGAGTTAACGTTGCATTTTTCACTTAGGCCAACGTTAGTGACAATGTTGAATGTCACTAACGTTGACTTCCTTCCCCCTTTTAACGTTAGAGGCCACGTTAACTAAGTTAACATGGACTCTAACGTGGCCACTTATGAGCTTGGTCCAACGTTAGTGATAATGTTAAGTGTCACTAACGTTGGCTCCATTTCCTTTCTTCAAAGTTAATGCCACTAACGTTCCAACTTTCCTTCCTTCCACGTTAGTGCCCACGTTAGTGTAACTAACGTAGCCACTAACGTGGCTCTTCTCTGCTTCTTTTTGCCTGAAATCAAACAAACAGAGTGCAGCAAAGTCTTGCTCTTAATCATGGGATCATGCATCATCCAATTTATCATATAATTCATGCAAAATCCTCATGAAATCATGTAAAGTGCACAATGTATACTTGAATCAAGAAGTAAGTGAAATTCTACCAAAAACTAGCTTATTTCCTAAGAAAATGCATGAAACTACCTTAAAAACAGTGAAGAAAAGGTCAATGAAACTGGCCAAAATGCCCTGGCATCACAACACCAAACTTAAAGCTTGCTTGTCCCTAAGCAAGTACTGGAACAAGAGAATGATGAATGGAATGCCAAGAGTAATGAGTCATTCTTGTGGAAGTCATGTCCCTGGTTTTATGGTGGTTTCATGCATAGCAACTTAGGTTCATTCCTGGCTTTCAGACCTTTATCATGTCCTAGAATACTCACTGTGACTGCATACCATGAGACTTTTATTAATTGATCCTTTTGTTGTCAATTCAGGGTTTATTTGTGTTCTTGGGCTAGGTGTTCTGTAAGGGGGTAACTCTTTAAAATAAGCTTTCAGCCAACACTCCCGAACCAGTTGGTTCAAGGTGCTAGGTGTTGAAGCACCCCTAAGAACTTACTTGCTCAAGTCTCTCCCCCATACATACACACCACAGGCATATAGTTTATTTATTTTCTTTTCTTGAGACCTTGGTATCCAGCACCTCTTTGGGTTACTAAATGCTCTGTAGTGAGGGTTACTCTTGATAGTGGACTTTCAGCTGATAATCCCGAGTTAGTTAACCCAAGTTACCAAGTGATAAGGCACCCCAAAGAGCTTATTCATCCAAGTAGATCCATCACACATGAGCACCACAGACACATGCCTCAAGCTCAAAACCACTGGTGCCTAGCCTTATTACTTACTCTTTTTCTTTTGTTTTTCAACCTTTATTGTTCTTTCCCTTTTTCTTCTTATGATCTTCTTATTTAGTTAGTCTTATGGGGTGTGTCTCCAACATAGCATTCATGACAGATAGTTATCCTCCCACCTTGTGGTTGAACCAACTTAGCCAACTTATGACCACACCACAAACTCAAGAACTTACTCCATAGTATGAACTCCACTATGGTCTTTTATAAAACACTCATTCTCGTTTCATTTTATTCAAAAGGGACAAGCATACAAGTAAGCAAAGTAAGGATGCAGTAATGACATTCAGACTAGAAAACACAGCCTTAATCAATAAAATGTTTAAAAGACAGAATTGACATGCTTATTCACAAGGAGCAAGCACACATACATACAAAGAACTTAGAAGACAATCATGCAAATTAAAGTGCTGGAAATAAGTAAGAGGAGAAAGGAACTTTACCACCTTGTATTTTATCTTCATTGTTGTTGCCCTTTTTCTCCTATTCTTCCCCTTCCCACACCAGACATAGAATGATTGCTTATACTTAAGCAACAATTAAAACAGTGGTGATGGGGTCCATGATGGATCATGAATGTCTTAGAATGAAGTGTGAGTATGCATGTGTTTCCGCAAGCAAGGTTAAGGATACAATAAAGACACAAGAGATACAAACAGAGACATTTTGATTGCATTAATAAGTGGTGTTGGCATGGTACTTGCTTGAAAGTTAAGTGGCAACACCAAACTTAGTGTGCCACTATCAATTTAGAATGTTGCAAGTACCCAGTGAAGATTGAAAATCAAATTGTTGCATAGCAACACCAAACCTAGAATGCAATCATATGCCAAATTATTGAAAGCAAACTAAGCAAAGCAAGGAAATGTTACCTACGGTTGGGTTGCCTCCCAACAAGCACTCTTTTAATGTCATTAACTTGACATGTTGTTCATGACTTTCTTCCTCTTCTTCCAGTTTGTTAAGGGGAATGACCTCAAGAGGAAAGACGAGCTAGTTAATGCCCCTTGTTTTGAGTGCCTCTCTCCAGCAAGCCTTCTTCTGTTGTTAGCTTGTGTAAACTTGCTTGATGGGGTAGGGGTGGGATGGCTTTTGGTTGACCTTTTCTTCTTCATGGATATTGTTCTTCTTTTCTTGGTCACCATCCTCTTTTTAGTGCTCATGTTAATTGCCTTCACCACCTTAGTTTCAGTACTTGGGTGTTGTATGAGGGTTGGAGCAACATCTTCATCAAGAACTTCTTGAATTGGTGGTTCAATGAACTCACCCTCTATGCAACTCTCTGTTTTATTGGAGTAGTGTGGACTCCCTTGATTGACTTCCTCCCTTTCTTCTACATGATGTTGCATCGTGTCCTTTGGGAGTGAGTTTGCATGTTCCTCATCTTTTATTGCAATTTCACTTGACACAGGGACCTTTTGTTCTTGTTTTTCTACTTCCTCACCCACAAATTGGTCTTCATTCTCACTGTTTGATGGTTCTAAGTTCCCCCTTGTCTGCTCTAAGGGCCCATTCATCTTCTTGAGGATGATTTCTTTCCAGGATTGGGGTCGTGTGTATCTTTCCACGAGTTTTCTATGTATTTCTATGTATGAAGGTTGAGAATAATCTTGGTGACATGGATGTGTTGTGGTGAAGTTGTGCTGAGGAGTGTGGAATGAGTTGTGTGATTGATGGGATGACTTGTATGGACTTTGTGTTGAGGCATAATCAAGTGATGAAGAATTTAGGCATGTAAAACTTGGAGGTGAGATTGTATAATTGAGAGGTGATGGCTCTTGATGAATGGGGTATGAATGAGTGAAATCTCTTTGATTATGATCTTCCCAGCCACAACTTGAGTAGTGATCAATTTCACCAAAATATGGATTATTTTGTGGCTCTGGAAAGTACCCCATTTCATGTTCTTGATACTCCCACCCACCATGAGCATAGTAAAGTGAATCATTCTGGGGTGGTGGAGAGTTTCGCATGAAATTTGATTGCCTAAAATATGATGGATGCTCCTTTCTTTCCTGCAGAAAGCTCTGTCTCAAACAATAATCACAAAAAGATGATGGATGCTCCTTTCTTTCCTGCAGAAAGCTCTGTCTCAAACAATAATCACCAAAAGAAATTAGAATCTCCATTGTCACAGATGAGGAAATTCCCAGTGAGGCAATATCACAAACAGTTAGTGGGTTAGTGACTGAATTGTAAATAACACAGAAAAACTAAGAAACAGGGTGAAGGAAAGAAATTAACTAAGACAGAAAGTAAATTACTTAAACAGAAAATTAAAGCAAACAAAATAAAAGTACTCAATCTAGTGATCCTCTAATTTAATCATTGTCGATGCAAAATCAATCCCCGGCAACGGCGCCATAAACTTGATCGGGGTAAAACTTGTCTCTCAACAAATTCCCATTCGGCAAATGTACCGAATTTGTCGTCAAGTAAAAACTCACAATAGAGTGAGGTCGAATCCTACAGGGATAGATTGATCAAGCAACTTTAATTAGAGGAATGATCTAGTTGAGCGAATCCATGAATAGAGTTGATAATTGCAGAAATTAAAATGGCAGGAAAGTAAATGACTGAAAGTAAATAGCAGAATTGTAAATGGGAATGGGAGAATTGCTCATAAAAGTAAATTGCAGAAAATAAAGAGAATGGGTAAGATCAGAAATGGGGAGTTCATTGGGATTAGGAGATGTTGCATTCTCCGGATCAATTTCATTTTCATCTCTTCCTCAATCAATGCACTCATTGATCTCCTTGGCAATCTTAAGTGATTGAATCACAATTTCTTGCAATTCAATCTCTCAAATCTTGATCAATAACCAATTCCTTGGTCAATTGCTCATGAGTAGAGATGAAGTGTGGTCACTGATTATACCACATGCACTTCCCAAATCAAATGCTTAGAGGGTTATAGCCACATACCCATCCACACTCAATTTGGTCCAGCATGAGAAAGCATTTCTAGCTAATCTCTTCATTCCTCTTTCAAGGATCCGAAGAGATCCATGTTTGAATAGCTTCTTTTCCAGGATCACTATCCAATTGGATGAAGATCGAAGACTTTCAAGTAAAATCAAAAGGAAAGATAGAATAAGAATAAAAAAATTAGTATTGATCCATCAAATTACAACAGAGCTCTCTAACCCAATGAAAGGGGTTTAGTTGTTCATAGCTCTAGAAAATGTAAACATAGATAGTGTGTGAAGGGGGGGAAGTCCGAAGACCCCTCGTCAATCCCCCATTCCAGAATTCCTTGAATGTAAAAACTAAGGCCTTTATATAGGCTTTCCTAAATTACCAAATGAAATTAAAAGCAAATTACACTTAAATGAAAATTCCTATTCTAGATGCGTCTTGTGGCCTTGATTGGTTGACAATTGTGGGCTTGCTTGCTTGAGTTTTGAAGTGGACTTGAGAGAGAAGTGAGTCAAGTTGAGGTCCAGATGCTAAAGTTAGTGCTAAAGTTAGCCACACTAACGCTACAAGTGTGGCGTTAGTGCTAAAGTTATTGTGGCTAACGTTGCACTTGCTGCCCAGTTGGTGTTTTTGGGGCTTAAAAGATGCCTCTTGTTTATGCTCCAATTTCATGCCCACTATAGAGTATTATATATCGTTGGAAATCTCTGAATGTCAGCTTTCTAACGCAACTGGAATCACCTAAATTGGACCTTTGTAGCTCAAGTTATGCTCCTTTGAAGTGGACATGGTCGCTGGCATGGTCGCCGACGTTAATGAAAATGTTGAGTCTCAATAACGCTAGCAATTTCCCGTTTTTGAAGCTGAAACTTAGTGTCCACCCCATACTATTATATATTTTTGGAAAGCCCTGGATGTCTACTTTCCAATGCCTTTAGAAGCGCATCATTTGAAGCTCTACAACGCGAGTTATACTTCTTGGAAGGTGAAGAGGTCAGTTGGCCTTAATACAGGTTGATACCTTGTTCATCATTGCACTTTTGGGGCAGGTTTTCTCCCTCAACTTTAGTTTCCACTACGTAGTGCCATATATTCTTGGAAAGCTCTGGAATTCTAATTTCCAATGCCACTGGAATCACCTCATTTGGAGCTTTGTGGCTCAAGTTATGCATATTTGAAGAAGGCATGGTCAGGTTGCCAGGTGGGACTTTTGCCCACGTTAACTTCCACGTTAACTAAGTTAACGTGGGAGTTAACGTGGCTCATTGTGGCTTGTGTGGCTCCTTCCAACGTTAGTGACAATGTTGAGTGTCACTAACGTTGGCCATCACCTTCTTTCATCCACGTTAGCTTCCACGTTAACTAAGTTAACATGGAAGTTAACGTGGCTTCCTTGGGGGTTGTGTGGTTGCTTTCAACGTTAGTGACAATGTTGGGTGTCACTAACGTTGTCGACCACCCTTGTCTCTTACGTTAGCTCCCACGTTAACCAAGTTAACGTGGGAGTTAACGTTGCATTTTGCACTTAGGCCAACGTTAGTGACAATGTTGAATGTCACTAACGTTGGCTTCCTTCCCCCTTTTAACGTTAGAGGCCACGTTAACTAAGTTAACATGGACTCTAACGTGGCCACTTATGAGCTTGGTCCAACGTTAGTGATAAAAGTGTCACTAACGTTGGCTCCATTTCCTTTCTTCAAAGTTAATGCCACTAACGTTTCAACTTTCCTTCCTTCCACGTTAGTGCCCACGTTAGTGTAACTAACGTAGCCACTAACGTGGCTCTTCTCTGCTTCTTTTTGCCTGAAATCAAACAAACAGAGTGCATCAAAGTCTTGCTCTTAATCATGGGATCATGCATCATCCAATTTATCATATAATTCATGCAAAATCCTCATGAAATCATGTAAAGTGCACAATGTATACTTGAATCAAGAAGTAAGTGAAATTCTACCCAAAACTAGCTTATTTCCTAAGAAAATGCATGAAACTACCTTAAAAACAGTGAAGAAAAGGTCAGTGAAACTGGCCAAAATGCCCTGGCATCACTTTTCAGATTGTGACTCATCTTTGCTAGAGTCCCCAGTTAGAGGTGTCCAGAGTTCTTAAGCACACTTTTTTTGCTTTGGATCACGACTTTAACCACTCAGCCTCAAGCTTTTCACTTGGACCTTCATGACACAAGCACATGGTTAGGGACAGCTTGATTTAGCCGCTTAGACCATGATTTTATTCCTTTGGGCCCTCCTATCCATTAATGCTCAAAGCCTTGCATCCTTTTTACCCTTGCCTTTTGGAAAGCCCAAAATGTCTACTTTCCAACGCATTTGAAAGAGCTCCAATTGGGCTTCTGTAGCTCCAGAAAATCCACTTCGACTGCAGGGAGGTCAGAATCCAACAGCATCTGCAATCCTTTCTCAGCCTCTGAATCAGATTTTTGCTCAGGTTCCTCAATTTCAGCCAGAAAATACCTGAAATCATAGAAAAACATACAAACTCATAGTAAAGTCCAGAAATGTGATTTTTGCATAAAAACTAATAAAAATATATTAAAAAGTAACTAAAACATACTAAAAACTACCTAAAAACAATGCCAAAAAGCGTATAAATTATCCACTCATCAATGACGCGCACGCGTCGATATGACAAAAGTAGTGACGGGCGCAGACGCGTACATGACGCTGGATACAGAAGTGACATTTCATCATCCACACGCACGCGTACAGGACGCGCATGCGTGAAGAGCGTTCATGGTGCGAACGTAGCGTTCAGTTCGTGAACTCTACCAAGGACGCAGACGCACGCATGTTACGCGCAAGCATGGTTGATACAGAAGGCAACATCGATGTGCACACACGCAGTACGCGCACGCGTCGATGGGGAAAAACACAAACGATGCAGACGCACCAAGTATGCGCACGCGTCGATGGTATGAAACGTAAGGGACGTGCAAGCGTGTCGCACGCGTACGCGTGGATGCCCGAACGCTCCGTTCTCAAAACGAATGCTATGTTCACCTGGAAGCAAGCTGTTAAGCCAAAATGGGTCATACTGATTGCAAATGAGAAAGGCCCACTTTTAGATCATGCAAGTACACTTGAAGACTCAGAGAACACTGGTATAAATAGGTGGTGACTTGAATTGAGAAGGGGGATTTTTGGACTTTGGAACTTTTACACACTTTTAGCTTCTGGAGACCTTGGAGTCTTGATTTATGTACTTAGCTTTATTTTTCCAGTTTTGAACTTCCATTCTGTACTGAGTTATGAGTAGCTAATTTCCCTCTCATTGGAGGAGGGAGCTCTATTGTACTTGATAGATTAATTGATAGGGAATTTCTTCTTCTCTTCATCTTCTCTTTGATTTGCTAGAAGGAATTTCATTTTTCATTCTTAGTGTTTAGGCATCTTTGAAAAAGAGGCTGAATACAGATTAGGTTTTATGTGAACCTTGGAAGAGGGATCATAAAACCATGCTTGAAATTCTCTCTCACATTGAGTAGATATGGGTTTTTGGGATTGGATACAGTGACATGAAATCTGCCCAATTAAATGGATCTATGATGATGTGTGGTGAAATCAGGGACCAAGCCTATTTCTCTTCATGAGCAATTAGACCAAGAAATTGGCTGATTATCAAGATTTGAGAGATTGAATCACCAAGGAATTGGGGTTGAATCAATCATGATTTCCAAGAGGTCAATGAGTTGCCTGATTGAAGATTAGATGATCTGATTTTAATCCAAAGAGAACAATATCTCCCAACTCCAATGAATTTTCTCTATTCTTATCTTACCCATTCTTTACTGCTTACTTTAATTTATGTTATCATCCCACACCCCATTTACAAATCAGTCATTTATGTTTATGCCATTTATTTTCTTGCTCTCTACGTTACTGCACTTTATAGCTTTCTTTTAGTTTTAAGTCATTTATAATTCTGCTGTTTAGAATTCTGCACTCACAATCACTCTTGATTAGCTTGACTAATTGATCCTTTAATTAAAGTTTCTTAAATCTACCAATCTCTATGGATTCGACCCCACTCCTAGTGGGTTATTACTTGACGATATTTGGTGCACTTGCCAAAGAACGAATTCATTTCTTAGTAAGTGAATTTCGGTCAATAAGTTTTATGGCGCCGTTGCCGGGGATTGGTTTGAATTTGACAATGACTAAATTGATGGACGGTTAGTGGTACACAAAATTGCAATCACACTTTCGCAATCCGCACAACTAACCAGCAAGTGCACTGGGTCGTCCAAGTAATACCTTACGTGAGTAAGGGTCGAATCCCACGGAGATTGTTGGTTTGAAGCAAGCTATGGTTATCTTATTATTCTTAGTCAGGATACCAACAACAGTGTTTTTCAAGTTCAATTGTAAAAAGTGAAAGGGCATAAAAAAATAAATAATTGTTACTCAATAATGGAGAATATGTTGGAGTTTTGGAGATGCTTTGTCTTCTGAATTTCTGTAACATAATGCTTCTTCACTTTCATAAATGCAAGGCTCCTTCCATGGCAAGTTGTATATAGGGTGTCACCGTTGTCAATGGCTACTTCCCATCCTCTCATTGAAAATGGTCCAAATGCTCTGTCACAGCACGGCTAATCATCTATCAGTTCTTGATCATGCCGGAATAGAATCCATTAATTCTTTTGCATTTGTCATCACGCCCAACAATCACGAGTTTGGAGCTCGTCACAGTCATTCAATCCCTGAATCCTTCTCGGAATACCACAGACAAGGTTTAGACTTTCCAGATCCTCATGAATGCTGGTGGACGAAATTGTGATAAAAGAGTTTCAGGCACTGTTAGAGAAGCTCACAACTCCGTACAACTAACCAGCAAGTGTACTGGGTCGTCCAAGTAATAAACCTTACGTGAGTAAGGGTCGATCCCACAGAGATTGTTGGTATGAAGCAAGCTATGGTCACCTTGTAAATCTCAGTTAGGCAGATTAAATTGGTTTATGGGTTTCGAAAATAGAAATAAGAAAATAAATAATAAAAGGGATAGAATACTTATGCAGACTCATTGGTGGGAATTTCAGATAAGCGAATGGAGATACTGCATGGCTCAAGGACGTCTGCTCTCCTACTGCTTCAACTCAATCCTTCTTACTCCTTTCCATGGCAAGCTGTGTATAGGGGTTCACCATCAGCGGTGGCTACTTTCAATCCTCTCGGGAAAATGATCCTATGCGGCTGTCACTCGCACGGCTAATCGTCTGGAGGCATCACCCATGGTTGATGGCTACATCCCATCCTCGCAGTGAAAACTACGCTCACGCACTCTGTCACAGCACGGCTAATCACTGGTTGGTTCCTGCACCTACTGGAATAGAATCCCTTGATTCTTTTGCGTCTGTCACTAACGCCCAGCACTTGCAAGTTTGAAGCACGTCACAGTCATTCATTACCGGAATCCTACTCGGAATACCACAGACAAGGTTAGACTTTCCGGATTCCCAGGATCCTACTCGGAATACCACAGACAATGTGAGACTTTCCGGATCCTCATAAATGCCGCCATCTGTCTAGCTTATACCACGAAGATTCTGTTGGGGAATCTAAGAGATACACATTCAAGCTCGGTTGCATGTAGAACGGAAGTGGTTGTCAATCACGTGCGTTCATAAGTGAGAATGATAATGATCGTCACTTTCATCATTACATTCATCATGTTCTTGGGTACGAATGAATATCTTGGAATAAGAATAAGAGAGATTTGAATAAAAGAAAATAGAATTGCATTAATACTTGAAGTACAGCAGAGCTCCACACCCTTAATCTATGGTGTGCAGAAACTCCACCGTTGAAAATACATAAGCAAGGGGTTCAGGCATGGCCGAATGGCCAGCCCTCTCCATGATCAAGTGACCGAATAGTCAAGAGATTAAACTGTCAAAAGATCTCTAATACAATAGATAAATATTCTATTTATAATGAACTAGCTCCTAGGGTTTACATGAGTAAGTAATTGATGCATAAATTCACTTCCGGGGCCCACTTGGTGTATGTTTGGGCTGAGCTTGATCAATTCACGAGCTAAGGCTTCTCTTGGAGTTGAACTCCGAGTTATGACGTGTTTTGGGCGTTCAACTCCGGATCATGACGTTTTTCTGGCGTTTAACTCCAGACAGCAGCATGAACTTGGCGTTCAACGCCAAGTTACGTCGTCTATCTCCGAATAAAGTATGGACTATTATATATTGCTGGAAAGCTCTGGATGTCTACTTTTCAACGCCGTTAAGAGCGCACCAATTGGAGTTCTGTAGCTCCAGAAAATCCATTTTGAGTGCAGGGAGGTCAGATTCCAACAGCATCAGCAGTCCTTTTTGTCAGCCTTCTTCAGATTTTGCTCAAGTCCCTCAATTTCAGCCAGAATTTACCTGAAATCACAGAAAAACACACAAACTCATAGTAAAGTCCAGAAATGTGAATTTAGCATAAAAACTAATGAAAACATCCCTAAAAGTAGCTTAAACTTACTAAAAACTATATAAAAACAATGCCAAAAAGCGTATAAATTATCCGCTCATCACAACACCAAACTTAAATTGTTGCTTGTCCCCAAGCAACTGAAAATCAAATAGGATAAAAGAAGAGAATATACTATAAATTCCAGAATATCAATGAATATTAATTTAATTAGATGAGCGGGACTTGTAGCTTTTTGCTTCTGAATAGTTTTGGCATCTCACTTTTTCCCTTGTAGTTCAGAGTGATTGGCGTCTCTGGGAACTCAAAATTTTGGATAGTGTTATTGACTTTCCTAGTTAAGCATGTTGATTCTTGAACACAGCTACTTATGAGTCTTGGCCGTGGCCCTAAGCACTTTGTTTTCCAGTATTACCACCGGATACATCAATGCCACAGACACATAACTGGGTGAACCTTTTCAGATTGTGACTCAGCTTTGCTAGAGTCCCCAGTTAGTGGTGTCCAGAGCTCTTAAGCACACTCTTTTGCCTTGGATCACGACTTTAACCACTCAGTCTCAAGCTTTTCACTTGGACCTTCATGACACAAGCACATGGTTAGGGACAGCTTGATTTAGCCGCTTAGGCCTGGATTTAATTTCCTTGGGCCCTCCTATCCATTGATGCTCAAAGCCTTGGATCCTTGCTACCCTTGCCTTTTGGTTTTAAGGGCTATTGGCTTTTTCTACTGCTCCTTTCTATTTTTTTTTTTTTTGCAAGCTTCCTTTTTCACTGCTTTTTCTTGCTTCAAGAATCAATTTCATGATTTTTCAGATCATCAATAACATTTCTCTTTGTTCATCATTCTTTCAAGAGCCAAAAATTTTAACACTCATAAACAACAAGATAAAAAATATGCACTGTTCAAGCATTCATTCAGAAAACAAAGAGTATTGCCACCACATCAATATAATTAAATTAAATTCAAGGATAAATTTGAAATTCATGTACTTCTTGTCCTTTTGAATTAAAACATTTTTCATTTAAGAGAGGTGAAGGATTAATGGATTTTATTCATAGCTTTAAGGCATGGTTACATACTAATGATCATGAAATAAAGACACAAAACATAGATAAACATAATACTAAAAACCGAAAACAGAAAGAAATAAAGAACAAGGAATGAATCCACCTTTAGTGGCGTCTTCTTCTTGAAGGACCAATGATGTTCTTAAGCTCTTCTATGTCCCTTCCTTGCCTTTGTTGCTCCTCCCTCATTGCTCTTTGATCTTCTCTTATTTCTTGGAGAATGATAGAGTGCTCATGATGTTCCACCCTTAATTGTTCAACATTATGGCTCAAATCTTCTAAGGAGGTATTGAGTTGCTCCCAATAGTTGTTGGGAGGAAAGTGCATTCCTTGAGGCATTTGTTGATGATGAACTCCTTCATGTTCTTCTTGAGGACCGTGAGGAGCTTCTCTTGCTTGCTCCATCCTTTTCTTGGTGATGGGCTTGTCTTCTTCAATGGAGACATCTCCTTCTATGATAACTCCAGCTGAGTAACATAGATGGCAAATAAGATGAGGGAAGGCTAGCCTTGCCATGGTGGAGGACTTGTCGGCTATTTTGTAGAGTTCATTGGAGATGACCTCATGAACTTCTACTTCCTCTCCAATCATGATGCTACGGATCATGATGGCCCGATCCACAGTAACTTCGGATCGGTTGCTTGTAGGAATGATGGATCTTTGGATGAACTCCAACCATCCTCTAGCCACAGGCTTGAGATCCAGTCTTCTTAGTTGAACTGGCTTGCCTTTGGAGTCTATTCTCCACTGAGCTCCTTCCACACATATGTCCATAAGGACTTGGTCCAACCTTTGATTAAAGTTGACCTTTCTAGTGTAGGGGCGTTCATCTCCTTGCATCATAGGCAAGTGAAACGCCAACCTCACATTTTCCGGACTAAAATCTAAGTATTTCCCCCGGACCATTGTGAGATAGTTCTTTGGATTCGGGTTCATACTTTGATCATGGTTTCTAGTGATCCATGCATTGGCATAGAACTCTTGAACCATCAATATTCCAACTTGTTGCATGGGGTTGGTTATGACTTCCCACCCTCTTCTTTGAATTTCATGTCGGATTTCCGGATACTCCTTCTTTTTGAGCTTGAAAGAGACCTCGGGGATCACCTTCTTCTTTGCCACAACATTATAGAAGTGGTCTTGATGGCTCTTGGAGATGAATCTCTCCTTCTCCCATGACTCGGAGGTGGAAGCTTTTGTCTTCCCTTTCCCTTTTCTAGAGGATACTCCGGCCTTAGGTGCCATTGATGGTAATGGAAAAACAAAAAGCTTATGCTTTTACCACACCAAACTTAAAATTTTGCTCGCCCTCGAGCAAGAAAGAAAAGAAGAGTAGAAGAAGAAGAAGAAGAGAAGATGGAAGAAGGGAAGAAGTAGGTTCGGCTATGTGGGAGAAGAAGGGGTTGTGTTGTGTGAAAATGAAGTAGAATGGAAGGGTATTTATAGGGAGAGGGGAGGGTGGGTGTTCGGCCAATTTGGGTGGGAATGGGTGGGAAATTGAATTTGAATTTTATGAAGGTAGGTGGGGTTATGGGGAAGAGAGGGTTGATGTGAATGGTGAATGGGGTAATTGGGAAGAGGAATTGAGGTGATTGGTGAAGGTTTTTGGGAAGTGTGATATGGGGAAGAGTGAAATAAGATTTGGATTAGGAGAGTGTGATTAGGATTAAAAGAAAAGGTAGGAATATGGTAGGTGGGGATCCTGTGGGGTCCACAGATCCTGAGGGGGATCCTGTGGGGTCCACCAATCCTGAGGTGAAAAGAAATACCATTCCTTCACCATATAAGCATGTAAATTGCCTTCGTGCATCATTCTGGCGTTCAAACGCCCATTGGTGCACGTTCTGGGCGTTCAACACCCATGTAATGCATGTTTCTGGCGTTGAACGCCAGTTTTATGCTTGTTACTGGCGTTCACCGCCAGTTTGTCCTCTCTGTGCACATTCCTGGCGTTTAACGCCAGGTTGTTACTTGTTTCTGGCGTTCAGCGCCAGAATGGTGCTCTGTTCTGGCGATGAACGCCAGCCAGATGCATCTTACTGGCGTTGAACGCCAGTCTGCGCTACCTCCAGGGTGAAAAATTTTTTTCTTCTGTTTTTGACTCTGTTTTTAATTTTTTTTTATTTTTTTCGTGACTCCTCATGATCATGTACCTAATAAAACACCAAAATAACACTAAAACAAAATAAAATAAAATTAGATAAATAAAATTGGGTTGCCTCCCAACAAGCGCTTCTTTAATGTCAATAGCTTGACAGTGGCTCTCATAGAGCCACAAGGTGATCAGGTCAATTTTAGTGTGGTCCCAACACCAAACTTAGAGTTTGGATATGGGGTCTGAACACCAAACTTAGAGTTTGGTTGTGGCCTCACAACACCAAACTTAGAGTTTGACTGTGTGGGCTCTTCTTGACTCTGAACTGAGAGAAGCTCTTCCTGCTTACTCTCTTTTGTCACAGAGGGATGGCCATGTGCCTTAAACACAAGGTAGTCCCCATTCAATTGAAGGATTAATTCTCCTCTGTTGACATCTATCACAGCTCCTGCTGTGGCTAGGAAAGGTCTTCCTAGGATGATGCATTCATCATCTTCCTTCCTAGTGTCTAGGATTATGAAATCAGTAGGGATGTAAAGGCCTTCAACCTTTACTAGCACATCCCCTATTATTCCATAAGCTTGTCTCAATGACTTATCTGCCAATTGTAATGAGAACAAGGCAGGTTGTACCTCAATGATTCCTAGCTTCTCCATTACAGAGAGTGGCATAAGGTTTATCCCTGACCCTAGGTCACATAGAGCTTTTTCAAAGCTCATGGTGCCAATGGTGCAAGGTATTAAAAACTTGCCAGGATCTTGTTTCTTTTGAGGTAGAGTTCTCTGAATCCAAGTATCTAGTTCACTAATGAGCAAGGGAGGTTCACTTTCCCAAGTCTCATTACCAAACAGCTTGGCATTCAGCTTCATGATAGCTCCTAAATATTGAGCAACTTGCTCTCCAGTCACATCTTCATCCTCTTCAGAGGAAGAATAATCTTCAGAGCTCATGAATGGCAGAAGGAGATTTAATGGAATCTCTATGGTCTCTGTATGAGCCTCAGATTCCTTTGGATCCTTAATAGGAAACTCCTTCTTGCTTGAAGGACGTCCCAGGAGGTCTTCCTCACTAGGATTTTCGTCCTCCTCCTCCCTTGTGCATTCGGCCACATGGACTAAATCAATGGCCTTGCACTCTCCTTTTGGATTCTCTTCTGTATTACTTGGGAGAATACTAGGAGGAGTTTCAATGACTTTCTTACTCAGCTGGCCCACTTGTGCCTCCAGATTTCTAATGGAGGATCTTGTTTCATTCATGAAACTGAAAGTGGCCTTTGACAGATCAGAGACAATATTGGCTAAATTAGAAGTGTTTTGTTCTGAATTCTCCATGATGGATTATAGGTGTTTCCATAAGGTTCACCCATGTAATTAACCTCTGCCATGGCAGGGTTCTCAGGATCATAAGCTTCTTCAGAAGCTACCTCTCTAGTACTGTTGGATGCATGTTGCAATCCATTCAGATTTTGAGAGATTATGTTGACCTGTTGAGTCAACATTTTGTTCTGAGCCAATATGGCATTCAGAGCATCAATTTCAAGAACTCCTTTCTTCTGAGGCACCCCATTATTCACGGAATTCCTCTCAGAAGTGTACATGAACTGGTTGTTTGCAACCATGTCAATGAGTTCTTGAGCCTCTTCAGGCGTTTTCTTCAGGTGAATAGATCCACCTGCAGAATGGTCCAATGACATTTTCGAAAATTCAGAGAGACCATAATAGAATATATCTAATAGGGTCCATTCTGAAAACATGTCAGATGGACATCTTTTGGTCAGCTGCTTGTATCTTTCCCAAGCTTCATAGAGGGATTCACCATCTTTTTGTTTGAAGGTTTGGACATCCACTCTCAGCTTGCTCAGCTTTTGAGGAGGAAAGAATTTATCTAAGAAGGCAGTGACCAGCTTATCCCAGGAGTCTAGGCTATCCTTAGGTTGTGAATCCAACCATATTCTAGCTCTGTCTCTTACAGCAAAAGGGAAAAGCATGAGTCTGTAGACTTCAGGATCAACTCCATTTGTCTTTACAGTCTCACAGATCTGCAAGAACTCAGTTAAAAACTGATAATGATCTTCAGATGGAAGTCCATAAAACTTGCAGTTTTGTTGCATTAATGCAACTAGTTGAGGCTTAAGCTCAAAGTTATTGGCTCCAATGGCAGGAATGGAAATGCTTCTTCCATCAAACTTGGATGTTGGCTTTGTGAAGTCACCAAGCATTCTCCTTGCATTATTATTATTATTATTTTCGGCTGCCATGTCCTTCTCTTGTTCGAAAATTTCTGAAAGGTTGTTTCTGGATTGTTGTAATTTAGCTTCTCTTAATTTTCTCTTCAGAGTCCTTTCAGGTTCTGGATCAATTTCAACAAGAGTGCATTTTTCCCTGTTCCTGCTCATATGAAAGAGAAGAAACAAGAAAAGAAAGAGGAATCCTCTATGTCACAGTATAGAGATTCCTTTATGTTAGTAGAAAGAGAAAGGGGTAGAAGAGTGAAGAAGGATGGATTAGGATTTTTGGATGAAGAGAGGTGAAGAGAAGTGTTAGTAATTAATTAATTAAATAGAAGAAGAGAAGAGAGGGGGGAAAATTCGAAAATAATTTTTGAAAAAGAGATTAGTAATTTTCGAAAATCAAAGACAAAATATAATTAAAATTAAAATTTAAAACAAAAAGAATTTTTGAAAAAGAGAGGGAGAATTTTCGAAAATTAGAGAGGGGAAAGTAGTTAGGTGGTTTTGAAAAAGATAAGAAATAAACAAAAAGTTAGTTAGTTGATTGAAAAAGATTTGAAATCAAATTTTGAAAAAAAAGATAAGAAGATAAGAAGTTAGATAAGATATTTTGAAATCAAATTTTGAAAAAGATAAAATTTTTGAAAAAGATAAGATAAAAGATCAAATAAAAGTTTTAAGAAAAAGATATTTTGAAAAAGATTTAAATTAAAAAAAGACTTAACTAACAAGAAACTACAAGATAAGATTCTAGAATTTAAAGATTGAACCTTTCTTAACAAGAAAGTAACAAACTTCAAATTTTGAACCAATCACATTAATTGTTAGCTAATTTTTAAAATTTTGATTTAAAGATAAGAAAAATATTTTGAAAATATTTTTGAAAAAGATTTTTGAAATTTTCGAAAATTATAAAAAAAAATGAAAAAGATATGATTTTTGAAAAAGATTTTAAAAAAGATAAGATTTTTAAAATTGAAATTTTGACTTGACTTGTAAGAAACAACTAATTTTAAAAATTTTTGACCAAGTCAACCCAAAATTTCGAAAATTTGGAGGAAAATAAGGAAAAGATATTTTTTTGATTTTTTGAATTTTTAAAGAAAAACACAAAAATGACCCAAAACATGAAAATTTTGGATCAAGACACAAGATGCATGCAAGAATGCTATGAATGTCAAGATGAACACCAAGAACACTTTGAAGATCATGATGAACATCAAGAACATAATTTTGAAAAATTTTTGATGCAAAGAAAACATGCAAGACACCAAACTTAGAAATTTTTAATGCTTGGAAAATATGAATGCAAAAATGCACATGAAAAACAACAAACAACACAAAACAAGAAATCATCAAGATCAAACAAGAAGACTTATCAAGAACAACTTGAAGATCATGAAGAACACTATGAATGCATGGGATTTTCGAAAAAATGCAAGAAAAAATTTAAAAGCATGCAATTGACACCAAACTTTAAAATTAACACAATACTCAAACAAGAAACATAAAATATTTTTGATTTTTATGATTTTCTAAATTTTTTTGTATTTTTATTAAATTTTTCAAAAATAAAGTTTAGAAAAACGAAAAATAAAAAGAAAAAAAAATTTTTTTTTTGAAAAAGATTTTTGAAAAGAAAATTACCTAATCTGAGCAACAAGATGAACCGTCAGTTGTCCATACTCGAACAATCCCCGGCAACGGCGCCAAAAACTTGGTGGACGAAATTGTGATAAAAGAGTTTCAGGCACTATTAGAGAAGCTCACAACTCCGTACAACTAACCAGCAAGTGTACTGGGTCGTCCAAGTAATAAACCTTACGTGAGTAAGGGTCGATCCCACAGAGATTGTTGGTATGAAGCAAGCTATGGTCACCTTGTAAATCTCAGTTAGGCAGATTAAATTGGTTTATGGGTTTCGAAAATAGAAATAAGAAAATAAATAATAAAAGGGATAGAATACTTATGCAGACTCATTGGTGGAAATTTCAGATAAGCGAATGGAGATACTGCATGGCTCAAGGACGTCTGCTCTCCTACTGCTTCAACTCAATCCTTCTTACTCCTTTCCATGGCAAGCTGTGTATAGGGGTTCACCATCAGCGGTGGCTACTTTCAATCCTCTCGGGAAAATGATCCTATGCGGCTGTCACTCGCACGGCTAATCGTCTGGAGGCATCACCCATGGTTGATGGCTACATCCCATCCTCGCAGTGAAAACTACGCTCACGCACTCTGTCACAGCACGGCTAATCACTGGTTGGTTCCTGCGCCTACTGGAATAGAATCCCTTGATTCTTTTGCGTCTGTCACTAACGCCCAGCACTTGCAAGTTTGAAGCACGTCACAGTCATTCATTACCGGAATCCTACTCGGAATACCACAGACAAGGTTAGACTTTCCGGATTCCCAGGATCCTACTCGGAATACCACAGACAATGTGAGACTTTCCGGATCCTCATAAATGCCGCCATCTATCTAGCTTATACCACGAAGATTCTGTTGGGGAATCTAAGAGATACACATTCAAGCTCGGTTGCATGTAGAACAGAAGTGGTTGTCAATCACGTGCGTTCATAAGTGAGAATGATAATGATCGTCACTTTCATCATTACATTCATCATGTTCTTGGGTACGAATGAATATCTTGGAATAAGAATAAGAGAGATTTGAATAAAAGAAAATAGAATTGCATTAATACTTGAGGTACAGCAGAGCTCCACACCCTTAATCTATGGTGTGCAGAAACTCCACCGTTGAAAATACATAAGCAAGGGGTTCAGGCATGGCCGAATGGCCAGCCCTCTCCATGATCAAGTGACCGAATAGTCAAGAGATTAAACTGTCAAAAGATCTCTAATACAATAGATAAATATTCTATTTATAATGAACTAGCTCCTAGGGTTTACATGAGTAAGTAATTGATGCATAAATTCACTTCCGGGGCCCACTTGGTGTATGTTTGGGCTGAGCTTGATCAATTCACGAGCTGAGGCTTCTCTTGGAGTTGAACTCCGAGTTATGACGTGTTTTGGGCGTTCAACTCCAGATCATGACGTTTTTCTGGCGTTTAACTCTAGACAGCAGCATGAACTTGGCGTTCAACGCCATGTTACGTCGTCTATCTCCGAATAAAGTATGGACTATTATATATTTCTGGAAAGCTCTGGATGTCTTCTTTCCAACGCCGTTGAGAGCGCACCAATTGGAGTTCTGTAGCTCCAGAAAATCCATTTTGAGTGCAGGGAGGTCAGATTCCAACAGCATCAGCAGTCCTTTTTGTCAGCCTTCTTCAGAGTTTTGCTCAAGTCCCTCAATTTCAGCCAGAATTTACCTAAAATCACAGAAAAACACACAAACTCATAGTAAAGTCTAGAAATGTGAATTTAGCATAAAAACTAATGAAAACATCCCTAAAAGTAGCTTAAACTTACTAAAAACTATATAAAAACAATGCCAAAAAGCGTATAAATTATCCGCTCATCAAATGCCGCCAACAATTCTAGCTTATACCACGAAGATTCTGATTAAGGAATCTAAGAGATACTCATTCAATCTAATGTATAACAGAGGTAGTTGTCAGGCACACGTTCGTGGATTGAGGAAGGTGATGAGTGTCACGGATCATCTCCTTCTTCATAGTGAAGCGCGAATGAACATCTTAGATAGGAAGAAGCATGTTTGAATGGAAAACAGAATAATTGCATTAATTCATCGAGACGCTGCAAAGCTCCTCACCCCCAACAATGGAGTTTAGAGACTCATGCCATCAAAAGATATATAATTCAAATCTAAAAATGTCATGAGATACAAAATAAGTCTCTTAAAGCTGTTTAAATACTAAACTAGTAACCTAGGTTTACAGAAAATGAGTAAACTAAGATGGATAGTGCAGAAATCAACTTCTGGGGCCCACTTGGTGTGTGCTGGGGTTGAGACTTAAGCTTCTCACGTGTCTGGGCTGTTTTTGGAGTTGAACGCCAGGTTGTAACCTGTTTCTGGCGTTGAACTCCAACTTGCAACCTGTTTCTGGCGCTGAACGCCAGACTACAACATGGAACTGGCGTTGAACGCCAGTTTACGTCATCTATCTTCGTGCAAAGTAGGGACTATTATATATTGCTGGAAAGCCCTGGATATCTACTTTCTAACCCAATTAAGATCGCGCCAATTGGACTCTTGTAGCTCCAAAAAATCCATTCCGAGTGCAGAGAGGTCAGAATCCAATAGCATCAACAGTCCTTTTTCAGCCTAAATCAGATTTTTGCTCAGCTCCCTCAATTTCAGCCAGAAAAATATCTGAAATCACAGAAAAACACACAAACTCATAGCAAATTCCAGAAATATGATTTTTGCCTAAAAACTAATAAAAATCAACTAAAAACCAACTAAAACATACTAAAATCTACATGAAATTACCCCCAAAAAGCGTATAAAATATCCGCTCATCTCAACACCAAACTTAAACTGTTGCTTGTCCTCAAGCAACTAGATAAATAAAGTAGGATGAAAAGAAATTAAGAAGCAATAATATCTCAGAGTTTCAAGTGAAGCTCATATTCTAATTAGATGAGCGGGACTAGTAGCTTTTTGCTTCTAAACAATTTTGGCATCTCACTTTGTCCTTTGAAATCCAGAATGATTGGCATCCATAGGAACTTAGAATTCAGATAGTATTATTGATTCTCCTAGTTTAGTATGTTGATTCTTGAACACAGTTACTTGATGAGTCTTGGCCGTGGCCCTAAGCACTTTTTTTTCCAGTATTACCACCGGATACATAAATGCCACAGACACATAACTGGGTGAACCTTTTCAGATTGTGACTTAGCTTTGCTAAAGTCCCCAATTAGAGGTGTCCAGAGTTCTTAAGCACACTCTTTTGCTTTGGATCACGACTTTAACCACTCGGTCTCAAGCTTTTCACTTGGACCTGCATGCCACAAGCACATGGTTAGGGACAGCTTGATTTAGCCGCCTAGGCCTGGATTTATTTCCTTGGGCCCTCCTATCCATTAATGCTCAAAGCCTTGGATCCTTTTCACCCTTGCCTTTTGGTTTTAAGGATTTTTGGCTTTTCTTTTTCTTTATCCAATGATTCCCTTTTTTTTCGCCCCTTTTTTTTCACTGCTTTTTCTTTCTTCAAGAATCAATTTCATGATTTTTCAGATCATCAATAATATTTCTCTTGTTCATCATTCTTTCAAGAGCCAACAATTTCAACATTCATGAAATTCAATATAAAAAATATGCACTATTCAAGCATTCATTCAGAAGATAAAAAGTATTGCCACCACATCTAAATAATTAGAATTTTCCTTATTAAAAACTCGAAAAATATTGCCTCTTTATTCTAAAAATCTACTATTTTATTCATGTTTGATGATGATGAGAAAAAATAAATTATAGCTTAATTGGAGATAAAATCAAAATAGAGATACTAATTACTACTACTAATATATAACTTCTAAGGTAAATTCCTAATAAGAACATTTATCACAGAATTAAGTTTAAGATTAGGACTCAACACCCTTTGTTTTGGGAGATGATGGGTGCTCCTTCAACTTGTGGGGTGTCTGGTCCTTCAAGAGACAGCTTATGGCGCTTCAGCTCCCGTATCTCTGGATATTCGTCTTCTTTTAGATCGAATTTCACTTCCGGGATCACTGATCTCAGACCCATTATTTTGTGGTAATGGTCTGCATGTTCTTTGGTTAAGAACTTCTTTTAATTCTACAGTGGTTTTGGAATATTCTCTTTCTTACCTCTTGAAGTAATTTGTTTTCCCTTAGGTGCAATTCCCTACAATCCTGGCATTAAATGCCCAAACGCTGCATGATTTGGGCGTTTAACGCCCGTTTGCAGCTTCTCCTGGGCGTTTGGTAGCGCGAAATTGTGATCACTACTTTTCACAAATCAATTAATCCCCGGTAATGAATCCAAAAACTTGGTGTTCAATACCATGGCATAGACACAACTTCGCACAACTAACCAGCAAGAGTACTGGGTCGTCCAAGTAATAAACCTTACACGAGTAAGGGTCGATCCCACAGAGATTGTTGGTATGAAGCAAGCTATGGTCACCTTGTAAATCTTAGTCAGGCTAACTCAAATGGATATGGTGATATACGAATAAAACATAAAGATAAAGATAGAGATACTTATGTAATTCATTGGTAGGAATTTCAGATAAGCTTGTGAAGTTGCTGTCCCTTCCGTCTCTCTGCTTTACTACTGTCTTCATCCAATCCTTCTTACTCCTTTCCATGGCAAGCTTATGCAAGGGTTTCACCGTTGTCAGTGGCTACCTCCCATCCTCTCAGTGGAAATGTTCAACGCACCCTGTCACGGCACGGCTATCCATCTGTCGGTTCTCAATCAGGCCGGAATAGAATCCAGTGATTCTTTTGCGTCTGTCACTAACGCCCCGCCCTCAGGAGTTTGAAGCACGTCACAGTCATTCAATCATTGAATCCTACTCAGAATACCATAGACAAGGTTAGACCTTCCGGATTCTCTTGAATGCCGCCATCAGTTCTAGCCTATACCACGAAGACTCTGATCTCACGGAATGGCTGGCTCGGTTGTCAGGCGAGCACTCGGTTGTCAGGCGATCAACCATGCATCGTGTATCAGGAATCCAAGAGATATTCACCCAATCTAAGGTAGAACAGAGGTGGTTGTCAGTCACACGTTCATAGGTGAGAATGATGATGAGTGTCACGGATCATCACATTCATCAAGTTGAAGAACAAGTGATATCTTAGAACAAGAACAAGCGGAATTGAATAGAAGAACAATAGTAATTGCATTAATACTCGAGGTACAGCAGAGCTCCACACCTTAATCTATGGTGTGTAGAAACTCCACCGTTGAAAATACATAAGAACAAGGTCTAGGCATGGCCGAATGGCCAGCCTCCCAATGGTCTAAGAACTAGATGTCCAAAGATAATCAAAGGATCTAAAATAATCCAAAGATGATCAAAAGATCCAAAGATGAAAATACAATAGTAAAAGGTCCTACTTATAGAAAACTAGTAGCCTAGGGTGTACAGAGATGAGTAAATGACATAAAAATCCACTTCCGGGCCCACTTGGTGTGTGCTTGGGCTGAGCATTGAAGCATTTTCGTGTAGAGACTCTTCTTGGAGTTAAACGCCAGCTTTTATGCCAGTTTGGGCGTTTAACTCCCACTTTGGTGCCAGTTCCGGCGTTTAACGCTGGGAATTCTGAGGGTGACTTTGAACGCCAGTTTGGGCCATCAAATCTTGGGCAAAGTATGGATTATCATATATTGCTAGAAAGCCCAGGATGTCTACGTTCCAACGCCGTTGAGAGCGCGCCAATTGGGCTTCTGTAGCTCCAGAAAATCTACTTCGAGTGAAGGGAGGTCAAAATCCAACAGCATTTGCAGTCCTTTTCAGTCTCTGAATCAGATTTTTGCTCAGGTCCCTCAATTTCAGCCAGAAAATACCTGAAATCACAGAAAAACACACAAACTCCTAGTAAAGTCCAGAAAAGTGAATTTTAACTAAAAACTAATAAAAATATACTAAAAACTAACTAGAACATACTAAAAACATACTAAAAAACAATGCCAAAAAGCGTACAAATTATCCGCTCATCACAACACCAAACTTAAATTGTTGCTTGTCCTCAAGCAACTGAAAATCAAATAAGATAAAAGGAAGAGAATATGCAATGAATTCCAAAAACATCTATGAAGATCAGTATTAATTAGATGAGCGGAGCTTTTAGCTTTTTGCCTCTGAACAGCTTTGGCATCTCACTCTATCCTTTGAAATTCAGAATGATTGGCTTCTTAAGGAACTCAGAATCCGGATAGTGTCATTGATTCTCCTAGTTAAGTATGATGATTCTTGAACATAGCTACTTATTGAGTCTTGGCTGTGGCCCAAAGCACTCTGTCTTTCAGTATTACCACCGGATACATACATGCCACAGACACATAATTGGGTGAACCTTTTCAGATTGTGACTTAGCTTTGCTAGAGTCCCCAATTAGAGGTGTCCAAGGTTCTTAAGCACACTCTTTTTACCTTGGATCACAACTTTATTTCCTTCTTTTTCTTTCTTTTTCTTTTTCTTTCTTTTTTTTCGAAATTTCCCTTCTCTTTTTTTTTTTGTATTCACTGCTTTTTCTCGCTTCAAGAATCATTTTAATGATTTTTCAGATCCTCAGTAACATTTCTCCTTTTTCATCATTCTTTCAAGAGCCAACATTCATGAACCACAAATTCAAAAGATATATGCACTGTTTAAGCATACATTCAGAAAACAAAAGTATTGCCACCACATCAAAATAATTAAACTGTTATAAAATTCAAAATTCATGCAATTCTTCTCTTTTTCAATTAAGAACATTTTTCATTCAAGAAAGGTGATGGATTCATAGGACATTCATAACTTTAAGGCATAGACACTAAGACACTAATGATCACAAGACACAAACATAGATAAACATAAGCACTAAAATTCGAAAAACAGGAAAATAAAGAACAAGGAAATTAAAGAACGGGTCTGATGAGCGGATAATTTATACACTTTTTGGCATTATTTTTAGTATGTTTTTAGTATCTTTTAGTTAGTTTTTATTATATTTTTATTAGTTTTTAGTTAAAATTCACTTTTCTGGACTTTACTATGAGTTAGTGTGTTTTTCTGTGATTTCAGGTATTTTTTGGCTGAAATTGAGGGACCTGAGCAAAAATCTGATTTAGAGACTGAAAAGGACTGCAGATGCTGTTGGATTCTGACCTCCCTGCACTCGAAGTGGATTTTCTGGAGCTACAGAAGCCCAATTGGCGCGCTCTCAACGGCGTTGAAAAGTAGACATCCTGGGCTTTCCAGCAATATATGATAGTCCATACTTTGCCCAAGATTTGATGGCCCAAACCGGCGTTCAAAGTCACCCTCAGAAATTCCAGCGTTAAACGCCGGAACTGGCACCTAAATGGGAGTTAAACGCCCAAACTGGCATAAAAGCTGGCGTTTAACTCCAAGAAGAGTCTCTACACGAAATTGCTTCATTGCTCAGCCCAAGCACACACCAAGTGGGCCCGGAAGTGGATTTTTATGTCATTTACTCATCTCTGTACACCCTAGGCTACTAGTTCTCTATATATAGGACCTTTTACTATTGTATTTTCATCTTGGTTCTTCTGGCTCCCTCTCTGGGGCCGAAACCAATGATCACTTTTGTTCTTATGTATTTTCAACGGTGGAGTTTCTACACACCATAGATTAAGGTGTGGAGCTCTGCTGTACCTCGAGTTTTAATGCAATTACTATTGTTCTTCCATTCAATTCTGCTTGTTCTTGTTCTAAGATATCACTTGTTCTTCAACTTGATGAATGTGATGATCCGTGACACTCATCATCATTCTCACCCATGAACAAGGTGACTGACAACCACGTTTGTTCTACAAGCGACCAAGGCTCTAGTGAATATCTCTTGGATTCTTTTACCGGAATCTTCGTGGTATAGGCGAGAACTGATGGCAGCATTCAAGAGAATTCGGAAGGTCTAACCTTGTCTGTGGTATTCTGAGTAGGATTCAATGACTGAATGACTGTGACGTGCTTCAAACTCCTGAGGGCGGGGCGTTAGTGACAGACGCAAAAGAATCACTGGATTCTATTCCGGCCTGATTGAGAACCGACAGATGAATTCCGCTATGCTGTGACAGAGCATATGTAATCGCTTTCACTGAGAGGATGGGAGGTAGCCATTGACAACGGTGAAACCCTACACAAGCTTGCCATGGAAAGGAGTAAGAAGGATTGGATGAAGACAGTAGGAAAGCAGAGAGACGGAAGGGAAGGCATCTTCATGCGCTTATCTGAAGTTCCTACCAATGAATTACATAAGTATCTCTATCTTTATCTTTTATGTTATTTTCGTTCATCACCATATCCATTTGAGTCTGCCTGACTAAGATTTACAAGATGACCATAGCTTGCTTCATACTAACAATCTCCGTGGGATCGACCCTTACTCGCGTAAGGTTTATTACTTGGACGACCCAGTGCACTTGCTGGTTAGTTGTGCGAAGTTGTGTAATGCCATGGTATTGAACACCAAGTTTTTGGGGTTCATGACCGGGGATTATGAGAGTTGTGAAAAGTATTGTTCACAATTTCGCGCACCAGGGTCCACCTTAGTGATGGCGGCTTGTTCTTCCTCTTGAAGATCCTATGGAGTGCTTGAGCTCCTCAATGTCTCTTCCTTGTCTTTGTTGCTCCTCTCTCATGATTCTTTGATCTTCTCTAATTTCATGGAGGATGATTGAGTGTTCTTGATGCTCCACCCTTAGTTGTCCCATGTTGGAACTCAATTCTCCTAGGGAGGTGTTTAGTTGCTCCCAATAGTTTTGTGGAGGAAAGTGCATCCCTTGAGGAATCTCAGGGATCTCATGATGAGTGGGGTCTCTTGTGTGCTCCATCCTTTTCTTAGTGATGGGCTTGTCCTCATCAATGGGGGTGTCTCCTTCTATGTCAACTCCAACTGAATAACAGAGGTGACAAATGAGATGAGGAAAGGCTAACCTTGCCAAGGTAGAGGACTTGTCCGCCACCTTATAAAGTTCTTGAGCTATAACCTCATGAACTTCTATTTCTTCTCCAATCATGATGTATGAATCATGATAGCCCGGTCTATAGTAACTTTGGACCGGTTGCTAGTGGGAATGATTGACCGTTGGATGAACTCCAACCATCCCCTAGCCACAGGTTTGAGGTCATGCCTTCTCAATTGAACCGGCTTTCCTCTTGAATCTCTCTTCCATTGGGCGCCCTCTTCACATATGACTGTGAGGACTTGGTCCAACCTTTGATCAAAGTTGACCCTTCTAGTGTAAGGATGTTCATCTCCTTGCATCATAGGCAAGTTGAATGCCAACCTTACATTTTCCGGACTAAAATCCAAGTATTTCCCCCGAACCATAGTAAGCCAATTCTTTGGATCCGGGTTCACACTTTGATCATGGTTCTTGGTGATCCATGCATTGGCATAAAACTCTTGAACCATTAAGATTCCGACTTGTTGAATGGGGTTGGTAAGAACTTCCCAACCTCTTCTTCGGATCTCATGTCGGATCTCCGGATATTCACTCTTTTTGAGTGAAAAAGGGACCTCGGGGATCACCTTCTTCAAGGCCACAACTTCATAGAAGTGGTCTTGATGCACCCTTGAGATGAATCTCTCCATCTCCCATGACTCGGAGGTGGAAGCTTTTGCCTTCCCTTTCCTCTTTCTAGAGGTTTCTCCGGCCTTGGATGCCATAAATGGTTATGGAAAAACAAAAAAGCAATGCTTTTACCACACCAAATTTAAAAGGTTTGCTCGTCCTCGAGCAAAAGAAGAAAGAAGAGAGTAGAAGAAGAAGAAACGAGGAAGAAGGGAATGGCTTTGTGTTCGGCCAAAAAGGGGGAGAAGTGGTGTTTAGGTTGTGTAAAAATGAAGGAGTGAAGATGGGTTTATATAGGAGTGGGGGGCTTGGTTCGGTCATGTATGGGAGGGTTTGGGAGGGAAAGTGGTTTGAATTTGAAGGGTGAGGTAGGTGGGGTTTATGAAGGATGGATGTGAGTGGTGAAGAGAAAGATGGGATTTGATAGGTGAAGGGTTTTTGGGGAAGAGGAGTTGAGGTGATTGGTGAATGGGTGAAGAAGAGAGAGAGTGGTGGGGTAGGTGGGGATCCTGTGGGGTCCACAGATCTTGAGGTGTCAAGGAAAAGTCATCCCTGCACCAAATGGCATGCAAAAATGCGTTTTTAGCCAATTCTGGCGTTAAACGCCGGGCTGGTGCCTATTTCTGGCGTTTAACGCCAGCTTCTTACCCTTTTCTGGCGTTTAAACGCCAGCACGCTCTCCTCCAGGGTGTGCTGTTTTTCTTTCTGTTTTTCATTCTGTTTTTACTTTTTCAATTGATTTTGTGACTTCTCATGATCATCAACCTACAGAAAACATAAAATAACAAAGGAAAATATATAAAATATAACATTGGGTTGCCTCCCAACAAGCGCTTCTTTAATGTCAGTAGCTTGACAGAGGGCTCTCATGGAGCCTCACAGATACTCAGAGCAATGTTGGAACCTCCCAACACCAAACTTAGAGTTCGAATGTGGGGGTTCAATACCAAACTTAGAAGTTGGTTGTGGCCTCCCAACACCAAACTTAGAGTTTGACTGTGGGGGCTCTGTTTGGCTCTGTTTTGAGAGAAGCTCTTCATGCTTCCTCTCTATGGTGACAGAGGGGTATCCTTGAGCCTTAAACACCAAGGATTCTTCATTCACTTGAATGATCAATTCTCCTCTATCAACATCAATCACAGCCTTTGCTGTGGCTAGGAAGGGTCTGCCAAGGATGATGGATTCATCCATGCACTTTCCAGCCTCTAGGACTATGAAATCAGCAGGGATGTAATGGTCTTCAACTTTTACCAAAACATCCTCTACAAGTCCATAAGCTTGTTTTCTTGAGTTGTCTGCCATCTCTAGTGAGATTTTTGCAGCTTGCACCTCAAAGATCCCTAGCTTCTCTATTACAGAGAGAGGCATGAGGTTTACACTTGACCCTAGGTCACACAAGGCCTTCTTGAAGGTCATGGTGCCAATGGTACAAGGTATTGAAAACTTCCCAGGATCCTGTCTCTTTTGAGGTAATTTCTGCCTAGACAAGTCATCCAGTTCTTTGGTGAGCAAAGAGGGTTCATCCTCCCAAGTCTCATTTCCAAATAACTTGTCATTTAGCTTCATGATTGCTCCAAGGTATTTAGCAACTTGCTCTTCAGTGACATACTCATCCTCTTCAGAGGAAGAATACTCATCAGAGCTCATGAATGGCAAAAGTAAGTTCAATGGAATCTCTATGGTCTCATTTTGAGCCTCAGATTCCCATGGTTCCTCATTGGGGAACTCTTTGGAGGCCAGTGGACGTCCATTGAGGCCTTCCTCAGTGGCGTTCACTGCCTCTCCTTCCTCTCCAAATTCGGCCATGTTGATGGCCTTGCACTCTCCTTTTGGATTTTCTTCTGTATTGCTTGGGAGAGTACTAGGAGGGAGTTCAGTAATTCTCTTGCTCAGCTGACCCACTTGTGCCTCCAAGTTTCTAATGGAGGACCTTGTTTCAGTCATGAAACTTTGAGTGGTTTTGATTAGATCAGAGACCATGGTTGCTAAGTCAGAGGTATTCTGCTTAGAACTCTCTGTCTGTTGCTGAGAAGATGATGGAAAAGGCTTGCTATTGCTAAACCTGTTTCTTCCACCATTATTATTATTGAAACCTTGTTGAGGTCTCTGTTGATCCTTCCATGAGAGATTTTGATGATTTCTCCATGAAGGATTATAGGTGTTTCCATAGGTTTCTCCCATGTAATTCACCTCTTCTATTGAAGGGTTCTCAGGATCATAAGCTTCTTCCTCAGATGAAGCTTCCTTAGTACTGCTTGGTGCATTTTGCATTCCAGATAGACTTTGAGAAATCATATTGACTTGTTGAGTCAATATTTTGTTTTGAGCCAATATGGCATTCAGAGTGTCAATCTCAAGAACTCCGTTCTTCTGATTAGTCCCATTGTTCACAGGATTCCTTTCAGAAGTGTACATGAATTGGTTATTTGCAACCATTTCAATCAGTTTTTGAGCTTCTGTAGGCGTCTTCTTCAGATGAAGAGATCCTCCAGCAGAGCTATCCAAAGACATCTTGGATAGTTCAGAGAGATCATCATAGAAAATTCCTATGATGCTCCATTCAGAAAGCATGTCAGAGGGACACTTTCTGATTAATTGTTTGTATCTTTCCCAAGCTTCATAGAGGGATTCTCCTTCCTTCTGTCTGAAGGTTTGGACTTCCACTCTAAGCTTACTCAATTTTTGAGGTGGAAAGAACTTTGCCAAGAAGGTATTGACTAGCTTTTCCCAAGAGTTCAGGCTTTCTTTAGGTTGTGAGTCCAACCATATCCTAGCTCTGTCTCTTACAGCAAAAGGGAATAGCATAAGTCTGTAGACCTCAGGGTCAACCCCATTAGTCTTGACAGTGTCACAGATTTGCAAGAATTCAGCTAAGAACTGATGATGATCTTCCAATGGAAGTCCATGGAACTTGCAATTCTGTTGCATTAGAGAAACCAATTGAGGCTTAAGCTCAAAGTTGTTTGCTCCAATGGCAGGGATAGAGATGCTTCTCCCATAGAAGTCGGGAGTAGGTGCAGTAAAGTCACCCAGCACCTTCCTTGCATTGTTGGCATTGTTGTTGTTTTCGGCTGCCATGAGTTCTTCTTCTTTGAAGATTTCTGTTAGGTCCTCTACAGAGAATTGTGCCTTAGCTTCTCTTAGCTTTCGCTTCAAGGTCCTTTCAGGTTCAGGATCAGCCTCAACAAGAATGCTTTTGTCTTTGCTCCTGCTCATAAGAAAGAGAAGAGAACAAGAAAATGTGGAATCCTCTATGTCACAGTATAGAGATTCCTTGATGTGTCAGAGGAAAAGAAAAATAGAAGGCAGAAGTAGAAAATTCGAACTTATCAAAGAAGATGGAGTTCGAATTTTGCATTAAGGAATAGTGTTAGTCCATAAATAGAAGGATGTGAGAAGAAGGGAAGCAATTTTCAAAAATTAAGTAAAAGATTTTGAAAACATTTTGAAAAACCTTAATTGATTTTCGAAAATAAAAGTGGGAAAGAAATCAAGTGATTTTTGAAGAAGAATTTGAAATTAGAAATCAAAAAGATTTGATTGAAAGCTATTTTGAAAAAGATGTGGTTAAGAAGATATGATTAGTTTTAAAAAAAAGATGTGATTGAGAAAATATGATTTGAAAAACATTTTAAAAAGATTTGATTTTGAAAATTAATGACTTGGCTATCAAGAAAAGATATGATTCAAACATTAAACCTTTCTCAACAGAAAAAGGCAACATACTTGAAATGTTGAATTAAATCATTGATTGATAGCAAGTATCTTTGAAAATGGAAAGAAATCAATTTTGAAAACATATGATTGAGAAGAAATGATTTGAAAAAGATTTGATTTTGAAAAACTTTGAAAACCTGAAAAAAATTGCATTGAAAACAGAATCTTCCCTCTTGTGCCATCCTGGCGTTAAACGCCCAGAATGGTGCACATTCTGGCGTTTAACGCCAAAAACTCTACCCTTTTGGGCGTTAAACGCCCAACCAGGCACCCTGGCTGGCGTTTAAACGCCAGTCTATCCTTCTTCACTGGGCGTTTTGAACGCCCAGCTTTTTCTGTGCAATTCCTCTGCTGAATGTTCTGAATCTTCAATTCTCTGTATTATTGACTTGAGAAGACACAAATTAAAAATATTTTTGGATTTTTAATAGTGAGGAATAATCAAAATGCAACTAAAATCAAATAACAATGCATGCAAGACACCAAACTTAGCAGTTTGTACACTACTGACACTAATGAGAATGCATATGAGACACATAAACACTCAAGTCAAGAGAATTCAAAGATCAGAGTAAGAAATCATCAAGAATTACTTGAAGATCCTTAAGACACATGAATGAATGCATGCAATTGACACCAAACTTAAAATGAGACACTAGACTCAAACAAGAAACATACAATATTTTTGGTTTTTATGATTTTGTAAAATTTTTTTGGATTTTTTTCGAAAATTAAGTGGAAAAAGAAAATAAAGGTATCAAAATTCTTAATGAGAATTCCAGGAATCATGCAATGTTTAGTCTAAGACTCCGGTCCAGGAATTAGACATGGCTTCGCAGCCAGCCAAGCTTTCAAAGAAAGCTTCGGTCCAAAACACTAGACATGGCCAATGGCCAGCCAAGCCTTAGCAGATCACTGCTCCAACAGCAAGATTGATAGAAATCAACAAGCTCTTGTGATGATAAGTTGAAACCTCGGTCCAATAGAATTAGACATGGCTTCACAGCCAGCCAGACTTCAACAGATCATCATGAAACACTAGAATTCATTCTTAAGAACTCTGAAGAAAAAATACCTAATCTAAGCAACAAGATGAACCGTCAGTTGTCCAACCTCAACAATCCCCGGCAACGGCGCCAAAAACTTGATAGCGCGAAATTGTGATCAATACTTTTCACAAATCAAATAATCCCCGGTAATAAATCCAAAAACTTGGTGTTCACTACCAAGGCATAAACACAACTTCGCACAACTAACCAGCAAGTGTACTGGGTCGTCCAAGTAATAAACCTTACGCGAGTAAGGGTCGATCCCACAGAGATTGTTGGTATGAAGCAAGCTATGGTCACCTTGTAAATCTTAGTCAGGCAAACTCAAATGGATATGGGTGATATACGAATGAAACATAAAGATAAAGATAGAGATACTTATGTAATTCATTGGTGGGAATTTCAGATAAGCGTATGAAGATGCTTGTCCCTTCCGTCTCTCTGCTTTCATACTGTCTTCATCCAATCCTTCTTACTCCTTTCCATGGCAAGCTTATGCAAGGGTTTCACCGTTGTCAGTGGCTACCTCCCATCCTCTCAATGGAAATGTTCAACGCACCCTGTCACGGCACGGCTATCCATCTGTCGGTTCTCAATCAGGCCGGAATAGAATCCAGTGATTCTTTTGCGTCTGTCACTAACGCCCCGCCTTCAGGAGTTTGAAGCACGTCACAGTCATTCAGTCATTGAATCCTACTCAGAATACCACAGACAAGGTTAGACCTTCCGGATTCTCTTGAATGCCACCATCAGTTCTAGCCTATACCACGAAGACTCTGATCTCACGGAATGGCTGGCTCGGTTGTCAGGCGAGCGCTCGGTTGTCAGGCGATCAACCATGCATCGTGTATCAGGAATCCAAGAGATATTCACCCAATCTAAGGTAGAACAGAGGTGGTTGTCAATCACACGTTCATAGGTGAGAATGATGATGAGTGTCACGGATCATCACATTCATCAAGTTAAAGAACAAGTGATATCTTAGAACAAGAACAAGCGGAATTGAATAGAAGAACAATAGTAATTGCATTAATACTCGAGGTACAGCAGAGCTCCACACCTTAATCTATGGTGTGTAGAAACTCCACTGTTGAAAATACATAAGAACAAGGTCTAGGCATGGCCGAATGGCCAGCCTCCCAAAGAGGGTTCAATCATAAAAACATGATCAAAAGCTCTAAAATGATCCAAAGATGATCAAAGGATCTCAAAATAATCCAAAGATGAAAATACAATAGTAAAAGGTCCTACTACTTATAGAGAACTAGTAGCCTAGGGTTTACAAAGATGAGTAAATGACATAAAAATCCACTTCCGGGACCACTTGGTGTGTGCTTGGGCTGAGCATTGAAGCATTTTCGTGTAGAGACTCTTCTTGGAGTTAAACGCCAGCTTTTATGCCATTTTGGGCGTTTAACTCCCACTTTGGTGCCAGTTCCGGCGTTTAACGCTGGGAATTCTGAGGGTGACTTTGAACGCCGGTTTGGGCCATCAAATCTTGGGCAAAGTATGGACTATCATATATTGCTGGAAAGCCCAGGATGTCTACGTTCCAACGCCGTTGAGAGCGCGCCAATTGGGCTTCTGTAGCTCCAGAAAATCCACTTCGAGTGCAGGGAGGTCAGAATCCAACAGCATCTGCAGTCCTTTTCAGTCTCTGAATCAGATTTTTGCTCAGGTCCCTCAATTTCAGCCAGAAAATACCTGAAATCACAGAAAAACACACAAACTCATAGTAAAGTCCAGAAAAGTGAATTTTAACTAAAAACTAATAAAAATATACTAAAAACTAACTAGAACATACTAAAAACATACTAAAAACAATGCCAAAAAGCGTATAAATTATCCGCTCATCAATGAGGCTTCTGTTATTGCCCCTTGGTTTGGTGTTGGCTAGTTTTGAAAATGCATCAGCTCGGGCATTCTGCTCCCGAGGTATGTGTCGGACTTTATTTTCCTCGAAATGTCCGAGCTGTTTTCTGTTTTTGTCCAGGGTCCCCCGAATTGTCTGAGCTGTTCTCTGGTGTTGTCCAGGGTCCCCCGAATTACCCGAGGTATTTTTTCATGGTGGGATCCTTAGCTTGGTTGCTCCCTTCTATTTGTGAGTTGACTACTTGTGAATCACTGGACATGGTAAGCTCCTACCTTCCTAGCTAGCCTTAAACCAGCCAGTAGTGCCTCGTATTCAGCTTGGTCATTTAGCTTGATTTGGCTTCCCTGATCGCTTTCTATAATTATGCCTGCACCACTCCCGGTTTTGTTTGAAGAGTCGTCCATGTAGGGTTTCCATTTTGTAGGATTTCCCGGGGTGTCAGTGTACTCTGTAATAAAGTCGGCCAGATACTGTGATTTGATGGCTGTCTGAGCTTTATGTCGAAGATCGATTTCGGATAACTTGACTGCCTACTGTAGAATTCTTCCTGCTAAGTCTGTTTTCTGTAGGATGCCTTCTATGGGCTGGTTGGTTCGAACTCTGATAGTGTGAGCTTGAAAGTATGGGTGGAGTCATCGAGAGGTGAGTATGAAGGCGTAGGCAAACTACTCTATCTCTTGATAGTTTAGTTCGGCCCCTTGTAGAGCCTTGATGATGAAGTAGACGGGTTGTTGTCCACTTTTGTCTTCTTTAACTAGTGATGAGGCTATTGCCAGACTTTCCACTACGAGGTAAAATATGAGCTTTTCACTTTCCCTTGGTTGGGTAAGAATGGGTGGTTGCCCCAAGAATTTTCAAAATCTCGGAAGGCTTGTTTGCACCCCGTAGTCCTATTCAAACATCTCTCCCTTCCTTAATATACCTCTTTGAGGTGTCCTTTGCGAGATGATTTAGAGATCCTTCCTCCTGCGAATCCTCCATGAACATGTCTCTCAGGGGTGTGAGGTGGACGTTCAACTCGTTCGACCTCTTTGGTGTGAGACGTTCGACTTGTCCGACCTCTTTGGTGTGAGGTTGACCTTTCGACTTGTCCGATCTCTTTGGTGTGAGGTTGACCTTCGACTTGTCCGACCTCTTTGGTGTGAGGTGGACCTTCAACTTGTCCGACCTCTTTGGTGTGAGGTGGACCTTCAACGCGTCCGACCTCTTTGGTGTGAGGTGGACCTTCAACTTGTCCGACCTCTTTGGTGTGAGGTGGACCTTCAATGCGTCCGACCTCTTTGGTTTTTGATTGGGCGAGTTGATGGGATCTTCTCAGTGTTGCATATTTCTCGGTAGATATCCACAACAGACACCCGAAGGGGGTGTAATTGTGGTATTTTTTAGGCTTCTCTCCATGTTGATCTTCTTTTTTCTTGGACTCTTTATCCTTATCCCGAGAGGAGTAGGAATGTTTGGTTTTTGAGATCTCTCCTAGTCGAGAGTTTTTCACCATGTTGATGTACTTCTCTGCCCGTTCTTGTACCTCGTTCCGAGATGTTTGGGTGCTTCTTGGATATTGAGTGGCTAAAAGGTCCTTCGCGCAGACCATTGATGAGACCCCTGATAGCTGCTTCTGTTGGCAGACTTTGTATGTCCAGACAAGTTTTGTTGAATCTTTCCATGTAGTTGCGAAGGCTCTCTCGATCTCCTTGCTTGATCCCTAATAGGCTTGATGCGTGTTTGGCTTTGTCCTTCTGGATGGAGAATAACGGATTGCATCTGAGGCCTCCGTGAGATACATCATGCTTCTGCAATTGCTAAGATGATAGCTTAGATCTGATGTGCCGTCATACGGAGTCATGTTGGGAGCTTTGAAGTCATTTGGGACCTTTAGCTTTCATGATCTCTTTGGTTTTGAGATCAGCTTCGAGTTTTAAGAGCTTATCTTTTAACTCTCGGCGTTGCCTAGTTTCCCCTCGGAGGTCCTTCTTGGCTTCCCGTTGATGCTCGGCTTCTTTTTCGAGTTGTTGGAGGCGGTTTTGTTGAGCTTGTAGTGCTTCCAGGATTTCTGTGTTTGGAGTTTGCTTATCTCCCCCGTTTTGGGGTGTGCTTTTGGGGGTGGCGTCCGCGTTTTTATGCGGCGTCCTATTTTCTGGATCAGAATCGTGGTCATTGTCATGGTTGTCCGCCATGGTGATGGGATGACTTCCAGGTTCCCTGGCAACGGCGCCAATGTTCCGAGGGTTACCTGAGACTGTAGGTCGATCTCGGATGAGATATTCTGTGTTGGTCGGAGCCGACGTGTCCGGCAGGTGTACGACGGCCGGAGCTGGTGTGTCCGACTTGTTGGACTTGGTGGTGATGCGGATCCTTCGTTCCCGGAGGGTGGGGGTACCTGCAAGGGACTCCGATGCTTAAGTTAGCAAGGGTATTAAACAGGTATTGAGTAGAATCAGAGTATGAGTTATACCTGGGTGCTCCAGTGTATTTATAATGGTGAGATGTGGCCTCATGTGGATAAGATAAGTTAGTTATCTTATCTTATCTTTATCTTATCTTTAAGTGAGGTTATCTTATCTTCAAGGGAACAGCCTTTATCTTTCTGGGCTTTGGCTGCCTTTAGATTGGGCTGTGTTTCTTCGTTTTTGGGCCTGCTTTGGGCTCCTTGGGCGATTTAGCCGAGCTCTTTGAGAAGAGGTCGGGCATTTGGCCGAGCTCTTTGAGAAGAGGTCGGATAGTCTGACCTGAAGAGGTCGGTCGGCTTGTCGCTAAACATCCCGGGTCGGACAGCTTGACCCAGGGTATGAACAGGGACATCCTGATGGGAGTCTTAAATGTAGTCCGATATGTCCAGAGAGCACCGTCAAGTTTCTTTGTCCAATCTCTTCTGAAGGTGCTCATTGTCCTCTCCATAATTCATTTGAGCTCCCTGTTAGAGACTTCAGCTTGCCCATTAGTCTGTGGAAGGTAGGGGTCACCACGTTTTTATGAACACCAAATCTTTATAAGATGGAGTTAAGTTGTCTGTTGCATAAGTGGTGCCTCTGTCACTGATCAGTGTCCGTGGGATACCGAATCTGCTGAAGATGTACTTTTGGAGGAATTTTAACACCACTTGGGTGTCATTAGTGGGTGATGCTATTGCCTCAACCCACTTGGACACATATTCCACCGCCACCAGGATGTATGTGTTTGAATATGAGGGTGGAAAGGGTCCCATGAAGTCTATCCCCTATACATCAAATAGCTTAATTTCCAGAATCCCTTGTAGTGGCATTTCGTGATTATGAGGGAGATTTCCAACTCGTTGGAACTTGTCGCAATTGCGGACAAACTCTCGGAAATCCTTAAAGAGTGTTGGCCAGTAGAATTCGCTCTGAAAGACCTTGGTAGCTGTTTGCTCTCTTCCAAAATGTCCTCTATATTCAGAGCCATGACAATGCCAAAGAATCTGCTAGGCTTCTTCCTCGAAGACACAATGTTAGATTATACCATCCGAGCATCTCTTAAAGAGGTAGGGTTCATCCCACAAGTAGTATTTAACATCATGCAGAAGTTTGCGTGCTTGTTGTCTGCTATACTCTTTCGGAATGAACTTCATGGCTTTATAGTTTGCAATACCTGCAAACCATGGTGCTTTTTGGATTGCAAAAAGTTGCTCATCAAGGAATGTTTCGGAACTTCAGTGATGGGCATGGTCGTCTCTGCCTTTAGAGTTTTGAAGGCAAGTAGGCAGTCTTCACCAAAAACAAAAGGTGTGTTTGCAACTAGAAGATTGCACAGGGGTTCTGCAATTTTGGAGAAGTCCTTGATAAACCTCCTATAGAAACCTGCATGGCCTAAGAAGCTCCTGATGGCCTTAACATTAGTGGGCGGTGGTAATTTTTCAATTCTTTCCACCTTAGCCTGATTGACATCTATTCCCTTGTTTGAGATCCTATATCCAAGAACAATTCCTTCAGTAACTATAAAATGGCATTTCTCCTAGTTTAAAACCAGGTTTGTTTCTTAGCACTGCTTTAGCACTAGGGCCAGACGGTTGAGACAAGATTCAAAGGAATCACCAAAAACAAAGAAGTCATCCATGAACGCCTCCAAGAATTTTTCCACCATATCTGAGAAAATGGAAAGCATACACCTTTGAAAGGTTGCTGGTGTATTGCAGAGGCCAAAAGGCATCCTCCTATAGGCAAGTACTCCATATAGGCATGTGAACACTGTCTTTTCTTTGTCTTGAGGATCAACTGCAATTTATTGGAGCCGGAGTATCAATCCAAGAAGCAGTAGAATGCTTGGCCAGCCAGCCTTTCCAACATCTGGTCTATGAAAGTTAATGGAAAGTGATCCTTTCTAGTGGCGTTGTTGAGTCTCCTATAGTCGATACACATACGCCACCGTGTGATAGTCCTTGTGGAAATCAGCTCATTCCTTTCATTGTGGATCACTGTCATCCCACCCTTCTTGGTGACAACTTGTACAGGGCTCACCCAGGGGCTATTAGAAATGGGATATATAATCCCAGCCTCCCACAGCTTTGTAACCTCTTTTTGGACAACTTCTCATAGCTAGATTTAATCTCCTCTGTGGTTGTACCATGGGTTTAGCATCATCTTCCAGTCTGATTTTGTGCATACATCGAGTTGGAATGATTCCCTTTAGGTCACTTATAGTCCATCTGATAACTGTCTTGTGGGCCTTAAGCACCTAAATCAGCGCCTCTTCTTCCTGCTGCTCTAGGATAGAGCTTATGATAACTGGATATGTGTCACCCTCTCCTAAGAACACGTATTTCAAGGATGGTGGCAGAGGCTTAAGCTCTAGTTTAAGAGTTCTATATTCCACTTTAGGGATGGTCAACGTCTCCTCTTGTTCTTTTGGTGCATGCATGTCAAGCATGGCATCTTCAAGGATTTTATCCAGCTCTTCCTCAAGTCTTTCAATCTTATGTACCTCTTCAACCAAGGGTTCTATGACATCAATCTTCATGCATTCCTCTGGGAGGTCAGAATGTTGGATGACCTTGATAGCATTGAATGTGAACTTATCCCTATCGACTCTCAGTGTTACTTCCCCTTTCCGAACGTCAATGATAGTTCTCCCTGTGGCTAGAAAAGGTCTAGCAAGAATAATGGAGGCATTCATGTTCTCTTCCATATCTAGGATCACAAAGTCTATGGAAAATGCAATGGGTCTAACCCTGACAATCATATCCTCAACCACCCCTGATGGGATCTTGACGGAGCCATCAACAAGTTGAAGAGAGATGCAGGTAGGCTTGGGTTCTTGGATTCCGAGCTTCTTCATTAATGATGAAGGCATGATGTTGATGCTTGCTCCAAGATCACATAGGGTAGTCCTAATGCAAGTGTCTCCAAGGGTGCAAGGTATCACAAAACTCCCAGGGTCCTATAATTTCTTTGGTAAGTTTCTCTAGATGACTGCACTACACTCCTTAGTGAGAAAAATTGTCCATGCCTTCCTCCAATCCCTTTTGTGGCACATTATGTCCTTCATGAACTTTGCATAGGAACATATCTACTCAAGAGCCTGATGAGCGGATAATTTATACGCTTTTTGGCATTGTTTTTAAGTAGTTTTTAGTAGGATCTAGCTACTTTTTGGGATGTTTTTATTAGTTTTTAAGCAAAATTCATATTTATGGACTTTACTATGAGTTTGTGTATTTTTCTATGATTTCAAGTATTTTCTGGCTGAAATTGAAGGACCTGAGCAAAAATCTGAATCAGAGGCTAACAAATGACTGCTGATGCTGTTGGATTCTAACCTCTCTGCACTCGAAGTGGATTTTCTGGAGCTACATAACTCCAAATAGTGCGTTCTCAATTGCGTTGGAAAGTAGACATCTAGGGCTTTCCAGCAATATATAATAGTTCATATTTTGTTCGCGTTTTGACGACATAAACTGGCGTTCAAACGCCCATTCTCTGCCTTATTCTGAAGTCAAAACGCCAAAACTGGCATAAAAGTTGGAGTTAAACGCCCAAACTGGCACCAAAGCTGGCGTTTAACTCCAAGAGAGGTCTCTACACGTGTAAAGCTCAATGCTCAGTCCAAGCACACACCAAGTGGGCCCGGAAGTGGATTTCTGCATCATTTACCTATTTCTGTAAACCCTAGTAACTAGTTTCATTATAAATAGGACATTTTACTATTGTATATCATCTTGGATCTTTGGATCATCTTTTGATCTCTTGATCATGTTTTGGGGGCTGGCCTCACGGCCATGCCTAGACCTTGTTCTTATGTATTTTCAACGGTGGAGTTTCTACACACCATAGATTAAGGTGTGGAGCTTTGCTGTTCCTCGAGTATTAATGCAATTACTATTGTTCTTCTATTCAATTCATGCTTAATCTTGTTCTAAGATATTTACTCGCACTTCAACCTCATGAATGTGATGATCCGTGACTGACAACCACTTCTGTCTACTTAAGATTGAGCGTGTATCTCTTAGCCTCCATTCCGAAAGATCGGAGTCTTCGTGGTATAAGCTAGAATTATTGGCGGCCATTCTTGAGATCCGGAAGGTCTAAACCTTTTCTGTGGTATTCCGAGTAGGATCTGGGAAGGGATGACTGTGACGAGCTTCAAACTCATGAGTTTTGGGCGTAGTGACAAACGCAAAAGGATCACTAGATTCTATTCTAACATGATCGAGAACCAACAGATGATTAGCAGTGCGGTGACAGCGCATTTGGACCATTTTCACTGAGAGGACGGGAGGTATCCATTGACGCCGATGAAACCCGAACATACAGCTTGCCATGGAAAGGAGTATGAAGGATTGGATAGAGGCAGTAGGAAATCAGAGATTCAAAAGGAGCAAAGCATCTCCATACACTTATCTGAAATTCTCACCAATGAATTACATAAGTATCTCTATCTTTATGTTTTATTTATCTTTTTACTTATTAAAACTCCATAACCCATTTTAATCTGCCTGACTGAGATTTAAAAGGTGACCATAGCTTGCTTCAAGCCGACAATCTCAGTGGGATCAACCCTTACTCACGTAAGGTATTACTTGGACGACCCAGTGCACTTGCTGGTTAGTTGTGCGGAATTGTGACGAAGTGTGATTCATGTTTGAGCGTACCAAGTCTATTGGTGCCATGGTTGATGATCACAATTTCGTGCACCAAGTTTTTGGCGCCGTTGCCGGGGATTGTTCGAGTTTGGACAACTGACGGTTCATCTTGTTGCTCAGATTAGGTAATTTTATTTTATTTTTTAAGCTTTTTATTTCTTATTTTAAAAAAAAATACAAAAAATTCTTCTTTTTCGTTTTTTCCAAAATAATTTTCGAAAAATATAAAAAAATTCATAAAATCATAAAAATTCAAAAATATTTTATGGTTCTTGTTTGAATCTAGGGCCAAATTTTAAGTTTGGTGTCAATTGCATGATTTTAATTGTCTTGCAATTTTCGAAACACATGCATTGTGTTCTTGATGATCTTCAAGTCGTTCTTGATGAATTACTTTGTTTGATCTTCATGATTTACTGATTTGCACTGCATGATGTTCTACATATGCATTCTTGCATTCATATGGCCCAAACATGAGAAAGTTCTAAGTTTGGTGTCCTCCATGTTTTCTTTCATTAAGAAAACTGAGTTCTTGATGTTTATATTGGTCTTCAAGACTGTTCTTGGTGTTCATCTAGACGTTCATAATGTTCTTGCATATATCTTGTGTTTTGATCCAAGAATTATATGTTTTGACTCATTTTTTTGTTTTTCAAAATTGAAAACATATCTTCTTGAATAAAGGACTTAGCAAAATGAAGATCCAAGAACATAAAGCAGAGGAATTACAGAGAAAATGCTGGGCATTCAAAACGCCCAGTGAAGAAGGAAAACTGGCATTTAAACGCCAGCCAGGGTACTTGGCTGGGCATTTAAACGCCCAAACCATACAGCAATTGGGCGTTAAACGCCCAAAACATGCAGCTCCTGGGCGTTTAATGCCAGGATGACACAAGGAGAGGAATCTTGTTTTCAAATCAAATCTTTTTCAAATCTTCATATTTTTTTCAAATCTTTTTCAAATCAAATATTTTCAATCATATCTTTTTCAAAATCATATCTTTTCAAACATATCTTTTTCGAAAAAAAATCAAATCTTTTTAATTTCTTTTTCAAATCTTTTTCAAAATAAGTTTCAATCATATCTTTTTAATCATATCTTTCTCAAATCATGTCTTTTTCAAAAAAAAATTATTTCAAAAATTTTTTCTAAACTTCCTATCTTTTCAAAATTGATTTTCAAGTCTTTTTCAACTAACTAATTGATTTTTTTGTTTGTTTTACTATTTCTTATCTTTTCCAATTTTTCAAAATTTTCATTTAAAACTTAATTCTTTTTAAAAAATTTAGTTTTTGAAAAATTTTCTCCCCTCTCTCATCTTTTTCTATTTAAACACTAACATTCCTCCTCCATTGTCAATTCGAACTCCATCTCTTTTGTGTGTTCGAAATTTTACCTACCTCCTTCTTCTATTCTTATTTTCCTCTAACACCTCAAGGAATCTCTATACTGTGACATAGAGGATTCTATATTTTCTTTGTCTTCTTCTCTTTCTTATGAGTAGGAACAAAGATAAAGGCATACTTGTTGAAGCTGATCCTGAACCTGAAAAGACTCTGAAGAGGAAGCTAAGAGCAGCTAAAGCACAAAACTCTGAAGAAGACCTCACTAAAATTTTCGAAAAGGAAGCAGCAAAAGAAACAATTATGGCCGAGCCAAACAATAATGCAAGGAAGATGCTTGGTGATTTTACTACACCAACTTCCAACTTTTATGGAAGAAGTATCTCAATCCCTGCCATAGGAGCAAATAATTTTGAGCTAAAGCCTCAATTAGTTTCTCTACTGCAACAGAACTGCAAGTTTCATGGACTTTCATCAGAAGACCCTTATTAGTTCTTAACTGAGTTCTTGCAGATCTGTGGTACTGTTAAGACTAATGGAGTTGATCCTGAAGTCTACAAGCTTATGCTTTTTCCTTTTGCTGTAAGAGACAGAGCTAGAACATGGTTAGACTCACAACCCAAAGATAGCCTGGACTCTTGGGATAAGCTGGTCACAGCTTTTTTAGCCAAGTTCTTTCCTCCTCAAAAGCTGAGCAAGCTTAGAGTGGACGTTCAGACCTTCAGACAAAAAGATGGTGAGTCCCTCTATGAAGCTTGGGAAAGATACAAGTAACTGACCAAAAGGTGTCCTTCTGACATGCTTTCAGAATGGACCACATTAGATATATTCTATGATGGTCTGTCTGAATTTTCTAAGATGTCATTGGACCACTCTACAGGTGGATCCATTCACCTAAAGAAAACGCCTACAGAAGCTTAGGAACTTATTGAAATGGTTGCAAATAACCAGTTCATTTATACCTCTGAGAGGAATCCTGTGAGTAATGGGATGCCTCAGAAGAAGGGAGTTCTTGAAATTGATGCTCTGAATGCCATATTGGCTCAGAACAAAATATTGACCCAACAAGTCAACATGATTTCTCAAAGTCTGAATGGATGGCAAAATGCATCCAATAGTACTAAAGAAGCAGCTTCTGAAGAAGCTTATGATCTTGAGAACCGTACAATAGCAGAGGTAAATTACATGGGTAAACCTTATGAAAACACCTATAATTCATCATGGAGAAATCATCCAAATTTCTCATGGAAGTATCAACAAAAGCCTCAACAAGGCTTTAATAATGGTGGAAGAAATAGGCTAAGCAATAACAAGCCTTTTCCATCATCTTCTCAGCAACAGACAGAGAATTCTGAGCAGAGCCCCTCTAATTTAGCAAATTTAGTCTCTGATCTGTCTAAGGCCACTTTAAGTTTCATGAGTGAAACAAGGTCCTCCATCAGAAATTTGGAGGCACAAGTAGGCCAAATGAGTAAGAAAGTCACTGAAACTCCTCCCAGTACTCTCCCAAGCAATACAGAAGAAAATCCAAGAGGAGAGTGCAAGGCCATTGATGTAATCAATATGGCCGAATGCACAAAGGAGGAGAAAGGACGAAAATCCTAGTGAGGAAGACCTCCTGGGACGTCTCTCAAACAAGAAGGAGTTCCCTATTGAGGACTTAAAGAAATCTGAGGCTCATATAGAGACCATAGAGATTCCATTAAATCTCCTTCTGCCATTCATGAGCTCTGAAGATTATTCTTCCTCTGAAGAGGATGAAAATGTAACTGGAGAACAAGTTGCTCAATATCTAAGAGCCATCATGAAGTTGAATGCCAAGTTATTTGGTAATGAAACTTGGGAAGGTGAACCTCTCTTGCTCATTAGTGAACTTGATACATGGGTTCAGCAAACTCTACCTCAAAAGAAACAAGATCCTGGGAAATTCTTAATACCCTGTACCATAGGCACCATGACCTTTGAAAAAGCTCTGTGTGACCTAGGGTCAAGCATAAATCTTATGCCACTCTCTGTAATGGAGAAGCTGGGGATCGTTGAGGTACAGCCTACCTTATTCTCATTACAATTGGCAGACAAGTCAGTAAGACATAGTAGAGGACGTGTTAGTAAAGGTTGAAGGCCTTTATATCCCTGCTGATTTCATAATCTTAGACACTAGGAAGGAAGAGGATGAATGCATCATCCTTGGAAGACCTTTCCTAGCCACAGCAGAAGCTGTGATAGATGTTAACAGAGGAGAACTAGTCCTTCAATTGAATGGGGACTACCTTGTGTTTAAGGCACACGGCTATCCTTCTGTAACAAGGGAGAGTAAGCATGCAGAGCTTCTCTCAATACAGAGTCAAACAGAGCCCCCACAATCAAACTCTAAGTTTGGTGTTGGGAGGCCATAACCAAACTCTAAGTTTGGTGTTGAACCCCCATATCCAAACTCTAAGTTTGGTGTTGGGAGTCCACAACATTGACCTGACCACCTTTATGGCTCCATGAGAGCCCACTGTCAAGCTATTGACATTAAAGAAGCGCTTGTTGGGAGGCAACCCAATTTTTATTTATCTAATTTTATTTTTATCTAATCGTTATTTTATGTTTTAGTAGGTTCAGGATCATGTGGAGTCACGAAAAAAATTATTAAAATTAAAAACAGAATCAAAAATAGCAGAAGAAAAATCACACCCTGAAGGAAGGACTTACTGGCGTTTAAACGCCAGTAAGGTGCATCTGGCTGGCGTTCAACGCCGGAACAGAGCATGGATCTGGCGCTGAATGCCAGAAACAAGCAACATCCTGGCGTTTGAACGCCAGGAATCTGCCCTGAGGAAAGCTGGCGCTGAATGCCAGTAACAAGCATGGAACTGGCGTTCAACGCCAGAAACATGCTACACATGGGCGTTGAACGCCCAGAACGTGCACCACTTCGGCGTTTAAACGCCAGAATGGTATGCTAAGGCATTTTACATGCCTAATTGGTGCAGGGATGTAAATCCTTGACACCTCAGGATCTGTGGACCCCACAGGATCCCTACCTAACATATTCCCACCTTACCTCCTAATTAATCCTATAACACACTTTCCCAAAAACCCTTCACCAATCACCTCAACCTCTCTTCCCAATTACCCCCTTCACCACTCACATCCATCCACTCTTCCCCATAAACCCCACCTACCTTCAAAATTCAAAAATCTTTCCCACCCAAACCCACCCTAAATGGCCGAACCTACCCTCTCCCCCCTCCCTATATATACCCCTCCATTCTACTTCATTTTCACACAACACAATTCCCTCTTCTATACCTTGGCCGAATACACCTCCCCCTCACTCTCTTCCATATTTTCTCTTCTTCTTCTTCTTTTCTTTCTTCTCTTGCTCGAGGGCGAGCAATATTTTAAGTTTGGTGTGGTAAAAGCATAAGCTTTTTGTTTTTCCATAACCATTGATGGCACCCAAGGCCAGAGAATCCTCTAGAAAAGGAAAAGAGAAGACAAAAGCTTCCACCTCCGAGTCATGGGAGATGGAAAGATTCATCTCCAAAGCCCATCAAGACCACTTCTATGATGTTGTGGCCAAGAAGAAGGTGATCCCTGAGGTCCATTTCAAGCTCAATAAAAATGAGTATCCGGAGATCCAAAGAAGAGGTTGGAAAGTTCTAACCAACCCCATTCAACAAGTCAGAATCTTAATGGTTCAAGAGTTCTATGCCAATGCATGGATCACTAGGAACCATGATCAAAGTGTGAACCTGAATCCAAATAATTATCTTACAATGGTTCGGGGAAAATACTTAGATTTTAGTCCGGAAAATGTAAGGTTGGCGTTCAACTTACCCATGATGCAAGGAGATGCACGCCCCTACACTAGAAGGATCAACTTTAATCAAAGGTTGGACCAAGTCCTTATGGACATATGTGTGGAAGGAGCTCAATGGAAAAGAGACTCCAAAGGCAAGCCGGTTCAACTAAGAAGATTGGACCTCAAGCCTGTGGCTAGAGGATGGTTGGAGTTCATTCAACGCTCCATCATCCCCACTAGCAACCGATCTGAAGTTACTTTGGATCGAGCCATCATGATTCATAGCATCATGATTGGAGAGGAAGTAGAAGTTCATGAAGTTATCTCCTATGAATTCTACAAAATAGCCGATAAGTCCTCTACTTTGGCAAGGTTAGCTTTTCCTCATCTTATTTGCCATCTATGTTACTCAGTTGGAGTTATCATAGAAGGAGACATCCTCATTGAGGAGGACAAGTCCATCACTAAGAAAAAGATGGAGCAAACAAGAGAGCCCACTCATGGAACCCAAGAGACGTATGAGGAAGCTCATTACCAAGAAATCCTGGAGATGCCTCAAGGGATGCACTTTCCTCCCAACAACTATTGGGAACAACTCAACACTTCCTTAGAAGATTTGAGTTACAATGTGGAACAATTAAGGGTGGGACATAAAGAGTACTCCATCATTCTCCATGAAATAAGAGAAGATCAAAGAGCAATGAGGGAGGAGCAACAAAGGCAAGGAAGGGACATAGAAGAGCTTAAGGACATCATTGGTCCTTCAAGAAGAAGACGCCACTAAGGTGGACTCATTCCTTGTTCTTATTTCTCTATTTTTCGATTTTTATGCTTCATGTCTATTTATGTTTTGTGCCTCTACTTCATGATCATTAGTATGTAGTAACTATGTCTTAAAGCTATGAATAAATTCTATAAATCCTTCACCTCTCTTAAATAAATAAAAATATTTTTAATTCAAAAGAACAAGAAGTACATAAATTTTGAAAATTGTCCTTGAATTTAATTTAATTATATTGATGTGGTGACAATACTTTTTTGTTTTCTGAATGAATGCTTAAACAGTGCATATTTTTTATCTCGTTGTTTATGAATGTTAAAATTGTTGGCTCTTGAAAGAATGATGAACAAAGAGAAATGTTATTGATGATCTGAAAAATCATAAAATTGATTCTTGAAGCAAGAAAAAGCAATGAAAAAGCAAAGGCTTGCGAAAAAAAATATTTTTAGAAAGAAAAAGAAAAAGCAAGCGGAAAAAACCAATAGCCCTTAAAACCAAAAGGCAAGGGTAAAAAGGATCCAAGGCTTTGAGCATCAATGGATAGGAGGGCCCAAGGAAATAAAATCCAGGCCTAAGCAGCTAAATCAAGCTGTCCCTAACCATGTGCTTGTGTCATGCAAGTCTAAGTGAAAAGCTTGAGACTGAGTGGTTAAAGTCGTGATCCAAAGCAAAAAAAGTGTGTTTAAGAGCTCTGGACACCTCTAACTGGGGACTTTAGTAAAGCTGAGTCACAATTTGAAAAGGTTCACCCAGTTATGTGTCTGTGGCATTTATGTATCCGGTGGTAATACTGTAAAACAAAATGCTTAGGGCCATGGCCAAGACTCATAAAAGTAGATGTGTTCAAGAATCAACATACTTAATTAGGAAAATCAATAACACTATCCAAAATTCTAAGTTCCTAGAGAAGCCAATCATTCTAAACTTCAAAGGAAAAAGTGAGATGCCAAAACTGTTCAGAAGCAAAAAGCTACAAGTCCCGCTTTATTAAAGTTTGGTGTTGTGATGAGCGGATAATTTATACGCTTTTTGGCATTGTTTTTAAGTAGTTTTTAGTATGATCTAGTTACTTTTAGGGATTTTTTCATTAGTTTTTATGCTAAATTTATATTTCTGGACTTTACTATGAGTTTGTGTATTTTTCTGTGATTTCAGGTATTTTCTGGCTGAAATTGAGGGACTAGAGCAAAACTCTGATAGGAGGCTGACAAAGGACTGCTGATGCTGTTAGAATCTGACCTCTCTGCACTCGAAATAGATTTTCTGGAGCTACAGAACTCCAAATGGCGCGCTCTTAACGGCTTTGGAAAGTAGACATCTAGAGCTTTCCCGCAATATATAATAATTTATACTTTATTCGTGATTAGATGACGTAAACTAGCGCTCAACGCCAGTTTCATGCTGCATTCTAGAGTCAAACGCCAGAAACACGTCACGAACCAGAGTTGAACGCCCAAAACACATTACAACTTGGCGTTCAACTCCAAGAGAAGCCTCAGCTCATGATAGATCAAGCTCAGCCCAAGCACACACCAAGTGGGCCCCGAAAGTAGATTTATGCATCAATTACTTACTCTTGTAAACCCTAGTAGCTAGTTTAGTATAAATAAGACTTTTTACTAGTGTATTAGTCGTCCTTTTTGACCACGTTACATCTTTGGTCTCAGTTTTATTTTATTATTCATCTTAGGAGACTATTGATCACGTTTTGGGGGCTGGCCATTCGGCCATGCCTGGACCTTTTACTTATGTATTTTTAACGGTGGAGTTTCTACACACCATAGATTAAGGGTGTAGAGCTCTGCTGTACCTCAAGTTTCAATGCAATTACTATAATTTTCTATCCAATTCGATTTATTCCTGTTCTAAGATATTCGTTGCACTTCAACTTGATGAATGTGATGATCCGTGACACTCATCATCATTCTCACCTATGAACGCGCGTGACTGACAACCACTTCTGTTCTACCTTAGACCGGGCGCATATCTCTTGGATTCCTTAATCAGAATCTTCGTGGTATAAGCTAGAATTGATGGCGGCATTCATGGGAATCCGGAAAGTCTAATCTTGTTTGTGGTATTCTGAGTAGGACTCCGGGATTGAATGACCGTGACGAGCTTCAAACTCCTGAAGGCTGGGCGTTAGTGACAGATGCAAAAGAATCACTAGATTCTATTCCAACCTGATTGAGAACCGATAGATGATTAGCCGTGCTGTGACAGAGCATTTGGACCTTTTTCATTGAGAGGATGGGATGTAGCCATTGACAACGGTGATGCCCTACATACAGCTTGCTATGGAAAGGAGTAAGCAGGATTGGATGAATGTAATAAGAAAGTAGAGATTCGGAAGGAACACAGCACCTCCATGCACCTATCTGAAATTCCCACCATTGGATTACATGAGTAACTTTATCTTTATTTCCTGTTTATTTTATTTATCTTTTGAATATCTAATCCAATCATATTTGAATCAACCTGACTGAGATTTACAAGATGACCATAGATTGCTTCATACCAACAATCTCCGTGGGATCGACCCTTACTCACGTAAGGTATTACTTGGACGACCCAGTGCACTTGCTGGTTAGTTGTGCGGAGTTGTGACTAAGTGTAATTCACGTGTGAGAGCTACCAAATTATTGGATCCATTGTTGATGATCACAAAATCCGTGCACCAAATCACTTGCATTTTGCCTCCCCTTTCTAGGCGTTGAACGCCACTATTGCCCTCTTCTGGCGTTGAACGCCTATGTTGCTCCCTTCTGGGCATTGAACGCTTGGAGTAGGAGTCTGGGGTACTGTGCATTCTTTGTCTGGTTCCTTATTGTATTGAGGTTGGGTAGTGATGAGCGGATATTTTATACACTTTTTGGGAGTAATTTCATGTAGATTTTAGCATGTTTCAGTTAGTTTTTAGTAGAATAATATTAGTTTTTAGGCAAAAATCATATTTCTGGACTTTACTATGAGTGTGTGTATTTTTCTGTGATTTCAGATATTTTCTGGCTGAAATTGAGGGAGTTGAGCAAAAATCTGACTTAGGCTGAAAAAGGACTGCTGAAGCTGTTGGATCCTGACCTCCCTGCACTCGTAATGGATTTTCTGGAGCTACAGAAGTCCAATTGGCGCGCTCTCAACGGCGTTGGAAAGTAGACATCCAGGGCTTTCCAGCAATATATAATAGTTCATACTTTGTGCGAAGATAGACGACGTAACTTGGCGTTGAACGCCAAGTTCATGCTGCTGTCTGGAGTTAAACGCCAGAAAAACGTCATGATCCGGAGTTAAACGCCCAAAACACGTCATAACCTGGAGTTTAACGCCAAGAAAGGCCTCTACTCGTGGATAGCTTTAGTCTCAGCCCCAGCACACACCAAGTGGGCCCCATAAGTGGATTTCTGCACCAATTATCTTAGTTTACTCATATTCTGTAAACCTAGGTTACTAGTTTACTATTTAAACAACTTTTAGAGACTTATCTTGTACCTCATGACATTTTCAGATCTGAATTACATACTTTTTGACGGCATGAATCTCTAAACTCCATTGCTGGGGTGAGGAGCTCTGCAGCGTCTCGATGATTTAATACAATTCCTTTGTTTTCCATTCAAACACGCTTGTTCTTATCTAAGATGTTTATTCGCACTTAATCATGAAGAAGGTGATGATCCGTGACACTCATCACCTTCCTCAACCCATGAACGTGTGCCTGACAACCACCTCCGTTCTACATCAGATTGAATGAATATCTCTTAGATTCCCTAATCAGAATCTTCGTGGTATAAGCCGGATTGATGGTGGCATTCATGAGAATCCGAAAAGTCTAAACCTTGTCTGTGGTATTCCGAGTAGGATTCTGTGATTGAATGACTGTGACGTGCTTCAAACTCCTGAAGGTTGGGCGTTAGTGACAGACGCAAAAGAATCAATGGATTCTACTCCAACCTGATTGAGAACCGACAGATGATTAGCCGTGCTGTGACAGAGCATAGGAACGTTTTCACTGAGAGGATGGAAAGTAGCCACTGACAACGGTGACACCCTACATAGAGCTTGCCATGGAAAGAGCCTTGCGTGTGTTGAAGGATTTCAAGGAAGAGTTGAAGTTCAAAGGACAATGCATCTCCAAAACTCCAACATATTCCTCATTATTGAACAACTAGTAACGCGATTATTCCCTTTTTCTTCTTACAATTTTAAATACTTTGACTTCTTACAATTAAATCCAAATAACTTCATTGGCCTCCTGACTAAGATTAATAAAATAAATATCGATTGCTTCAAACCAATAATCTCCGTGGGATCGACCCTTACTCGCGTAAGGTATTACTTGGACGACCCAGTGCACTTGCTGGTCAGTTGTGCGAATCACAAATTCGTGCACCAAGTTTTTGGCGCCGTTGCCGGGGATTATTGAGTTTGAACAATTGAAGGCATATTTTATTTCTTAGATCAGGAATAATTTATTTTTATAGAGTCATTAAATTCTGATAGGATAGTTTCTTTTCAAAAATTTCTTTTCAAAAATATTATTTTTTTTAATTAACTGTTAATTTTTCGTGAGTTTAGTGTCTTATTCTAAGTTTGATGTTAATTGCATATTTTATATCTTCTTTAAAAATCTCGTGTTAGTGTTCTTGGTTCTTCCTTGATTTTTAAGTTGCTCTTGATAATTGGTTATCCCCTTTGGAACCTTTTTCAAAAATAATTTTTCTTGGATTTAATCTTGTGCCAAACTTTAAGTTTGGTGTTTTCTTGTTAATCTCTTTATAATTTTCGAAAATTTTATTAAAGTTTTCTAAAAATTTTAAGTTTGGTGTTCTTCCTTTTGTTCGTGGTGTTCTTGTGAATCTTCAAGGTGTTCTTGAGTTTTTCTTGTGTTTTGATCTTAAAATTTTTAAGTTTGGTGTTCCTTGGTGTTTTCCCTCCAAAAATTTTCGAAAATAAGGAGCATTAGATCTAAAAATTTTAAGTCTTGTGCCTTTTGTGTGTTTTTCTCTTTCATCATAAAATTCAAAAAAAAATATATATATATATCTTTTCTAACTAATTTTAAAACTACATTTTCGAAATTTTTATATAAATTTCAGATTTCAATTTCAAATTTTTTTCGAAAAAAAAAATTTTCAAAAAAATATTTTTAAATTCTTTTTATATATTTTGTTTTTTTTATTTATTCCACTTTTATAAAATAAATAAAATCAACATATAAATTATCTCTTGTAATCCAATATGGAAGCAAGTAGGAATGAACAGTCCAAGAGGACTCTGGGGTCATATGCTAACCCCACTACTGCTTCATATGGGAGTAGTATCTGTATACCCTCCATTGGAGTTAGTAGTTTTGAGCTGAATCCTCAGCTCATTATCATGGTGCAGCAAAACTGCCAGTACTCTGGTCTTCCACATGAAGAACCTACAGAATTTCTGGCACAATTTCTGCAAATTGCTGATACAGTACATGATAAGGAAGTAGATCAGGATGTCTACAGATTATTACTGTTTCCATTTGCTGTAAAAGATCAAGCTAAGAGGTGGTTAAATAACCAGCCTAAGAACAGCATAAAAACATGGAAACAGTTGTCAGAAAAATTCCTGAATCACTATTTCCCTCCAAAACGGATGACACAGCTAAGGCTAAGCATCCAAGGCTTCAAACAAGGAGATAATGAATCCCTTTATGATGCCTGGGAGAGATACAGAGAGATGCTAAGAAAATGCCCCTCTGAAATGTTTTCAGAATGGGTGCAATTAGATATCTTCTACTATGGGCTTACAGAAAAAGCTCAGATTTCTCTAGACCACTCAGCTGGTGGATCTATACATATGAGAAAAACAATTGAAGAAGCTCAAGAGCTTATTGATACAGTTGCTAGAAATCAGCATCTGTATCTAAGCAGTGAATCTTCCATGAAAGAAGAAGCTAAAACAGTAACTGCTGAACTCAGTCCGGTGGATCAGGCTAATGAAATTAATCAGCAATTAGACTTTCTAACTCAGCAGCTAGCCGAATTCAAGGAAATATTACAGGAAACAAGAATGGCAAACAGGAATATGGAAGTGCAATTAAAGCAGACAGAAAAGTAACTGTCAAAACAAATAGCAGAAGAATGCCAAGCAGTTCAATTAAGAAGTGGGAAAACATTAAATACCTCACTTCAAAGCAGCAGGAAGCCAAGAAATGAACAGATGTCTACTCAAAATCCCTCTGAGGACAATCAGAGCCCAGAGAGGAATGATGCTGGCGCTGAACGCCCAGACCATGCTCATTCCTGGCGTTCAACGCCAGAAACAAGCATGAATCCGGCGTTGAACGCCCAAAGGGAACATGGTTCTGGCGCTCAAACGCTAGTAACAAATAAGGAAGTGGCGTCTAACGCCACTCCAGCTTCCACCCCTGGCATTCAAATGCCAGTGGGTGATCAGTCACATACAAGTGTTGATAACAACCCTTCTAAAAAGGCTTCCCAACCCACTTCTGTAGGTAATAAACCTGCAGCAACTAAGGTTGAGGAATACAAAGCCAAAATGCCTTATCCTCAAAAACTCCGCCAAGCGGAACAGGATAAGCAATTTGCCCGCTTTGCAGACTATCTCAGGACTCTTGAAATAAAGATTCCGTTTGCAGAAGCACTTGAGCAAATACCATCTTATGCTAAGTTCATGAAAGAGATCTTAAGTCATAAGAAGGATTGGAGGGAAACTGAAAAAGTTTACCTCACTGAAGAATGTAGTGCAGTCATTCTGAAAAGCTTACCTGAGAAGCTTAAAGATCCTGGGAGCTTTATGATACCATGCACATTAGAAGGTACTTGTACCAAGCAAGCTTTATGTGATCTTGGGGCAAGTATCAACCTAATACCTGCATCTACTATCAGAAAGCTTGGTTTGACTGAAGAAAATCAAGCCAACCAGGATATGTCTTCAACTTGCTGATGGCTCCATTAAATACCCATCAGGCGTGATTGAAGACATGATTGTCAAAGTTGGGCCATTTGCCTTTCCTACTGACTTTGTGGTGCTGGAAATGGAGGAGCACAAGAGTGCAACTCTCATTCTAGGAAGACCTTTCCTAGCAACTGGCCGAACCCTCATTGATGTCCAAAAAAGGGAAGTAACCTTGAGAGTCAATGAGGAGGAGTTTAAGTTGAATGTTGTCAAAGCCATGCAACATCCAGACACCACAAATGACTGTATGAGTGTTGATATTATTGACTCTCTGGTAAGAGAGGTCAATATGGCTGAGAGTCTCGAATCAGAGCTAGAAGACATCTTTAAAGATGTTCAGCCTGATTTGGAGGAATCAGAGAAGATAATAGAACCTCTGAAAATCCCTCAAGAAGAGGAGAAACCTCCAAAACCCGAACTCAAACCATTACCACCATCCCTGAAATATGCATTTCTGGGAGAAGGTGATACCTTTCCTGTAATTATAAGCTCTACCTTAGAGCCACAGGAAGAGGAAGCACTAATTCAAGTGCTACGGACACACAAGACAGCTCTTGGGTGGTCCATCAGTGATCTTAAGGGCATTAGCCCAGCAAGATGCATGCACAAGATCTTACTAGAGGATGACGCCAAGCCAGTGGTTCAACCACAAAGGCGGCTGAATCCAGCTATGAAAGAAGTGGTGCAGAAAGAGGTCACTAAATTACTAGAGGTTGGGATTATTTATCCTATTTCTGACAGCCCCTGGGTGAGCCCTGTCCAAGTTGTCCCTAAGAAAGGTGGCATGACAGTGATTCATAATGAAAAAAATGAACTGGTTCCTACAAGAACAGTTACAGGGTGGCGTATGTGCATTGATTATAGAAGGCTCAATACAGCTACCAGAAAGGATCATTTTCCTTTACCATTCATAGACCAGATGCTAGAAAGACTAGCAGTTCATGAATACTACTGCTTCCTGGATGGATATTCAGGTTATAATCAAATTGCAGTAGATTCCCAGGATCAGGAGAAAACGGCATTCACATGCCCATCTGGAGTGTTTGCATACAGAAGGATGCCATTTGGCCTGTGCAATGCACCTGCAACCTTTCAAAGGTGCATGCTCTCAATTTTCTCTGATATGATGGAAAAATTCCTGGAAGTCTTCATGGATGACTTTTCAGTATTTGGAGACTCATTCAGCTCCTGCCTTAACCATTTAGCACTTGTTCTGAAAAGATGCCAAGAGACTAACCTGGTTTTAAACTGGGAAAAATGTCACTTTATGGTGACCTTGGGCACAAAATTTTGAACAAGGGAATAGAGGTGGACCAAGCTAAGGTAGAAGTAATTGAAAAATTGCCACCACCTGCTAATGTTAAGGCAATCAGAAGCTTTTTGGGGCATGCAGGATTCTATAGGAGGTTTATAAAGGATTTTTCAAAAATCGCCAAACCTCTGAGCAACCTGCTAGCTGCTGACACGCCATTTATCTTTGATAAAGAGTGTCTGCAGGCATTTGAGACTCTAAAGGCTAAATTGGTTACAGCACCAATCATCTCTGCACCAGACTGGACATTACCATTTGAATTGATGTGTGATGCCAGTGACCATGCCATTGGTGCAGTGTTGGGACAAAGGCATGACAAGCTTCTACACGTCATTTATTATGCTAGCCGTGTTCTAAATGATGCACAGAAGAATTACACAACCACAGAAAAAGAGCTACTTGCAGTGGTTTACGCCATTGACAAATTCAGATCCTATTTAGTAGGATCAAAAGTGATTGTGTACACTGATCATGCTGCTCTTAAATATCTACTCACAAAGCAGGATTCAAAACCCAGACTCATTAGATGGGTATTGCTTCTGCAAGAGTTTGATATAGAAATAAGAGACAGAAAAGGGACAGAGAATCAAGTAGCAGATCATTTGTCCCGAATAGAACCAGTAGAAGGGGCGTCCCTCCCTCTCACTGAAATCTCTGACACTTTTCCGGATGAGCAACTCTTTGCCATCCAGGAAGTGTCATGGTTTGCAGACATTGCAAACTACAAGGCAGTGAGATTCATACCCAAAGAGTACAGTAGGGTGCAATCAAAGAAATTAATCACAGATGCAAAGTACTATCTTTGGGATGAACCATATCTCTTTAAGAGATGTGCAGATGGAGTAATCTGTAGATGTGTGCCTAAGGAAGAAGCGCAAAAGATTTTATGGCACTGCCATGGATCACAGTATGGAGGACATTTTGGAAGTGAGCGAACAGCCACAAGAGTCCTCCAAAGTGGCTTCTACTGGCCCACTCTCTATAAAGATTCCCGAGCATTTGTGCTTAATTGTGACAGTTGCCAAAGATCAGGCAACCTACCTCACAGTTATGCCATGCCTCAACAAGGAATCTTGGAGATTGAGTTGTTTGATGTATAGGGTATTGACTTCATGGGACCTTTCCCACCATCATACTCAAACACTTATATTCTGGTGGTAGTGGATTATGTATCCAAATGGGTGGAGGCTATTGCAACACCCACTAATGACACTAAAATAGTGTTAAAATTCCTCCAGAAATATATCTTCAGCAGATTTGGTAACCCTAGAGTATTAATCAGTGATGGGGGCACTCATTTCTGCAATAAACAGCTTTACTCTGCTCTGGTACGTTATGGAGTTAGCCATAGGGTAGCTACTCCATATCACCCACAAACTAATGGGCAAGCTGAAGTCTCAAATAGAGAACTCAAAAGAATCCTGGAACGGACTGTAATTAACCGTAGAAAGGATTGGGCAAGAAGCTTGGATGATGCTCTGTGGGCATACAGAACAGCATTTAAGACCCCTATAGGGACCTCTCCATACCAGCTTGTGTATGGAAAGGCATGTCACTTGCCAGTGGAACTGGAACACAAGGCCTACTGGGCAACCAGATTCCTAAACCTTGATGCCAAGTTAGCTGGAGAAAAACGATTGCTCCAGTTAAATGAGCTAGAGGAATTTAGACTCAATGCTTTCGAGAATGCAAAAATTTACAAGGAGAAAGCAAAAAGATGGCATGATAATAAATTGTCATACAGAGTCTTTAAGCCAGGGCAGAAAGTTCTGCTATTCAATTCTAGGCTCAAATTATTCCCTGGGAAATTAAAATCCCGGTGGAGAGGTCCATATGTAATTACAAGTGTGTCACCATATGGATACGTAGAGCTTCAGGATAATGAATCTAACAAAAAGTTCATTGTTAATGGACAGAGAGTTAAACATTATCTTGAAGGCAACGTCGAGCAAGAATGCTCAAAACTGAGACTTGATTAGAGCTCAGTGGTAGTCCAGCTAAAGACAATAAAGAAGCGCTTGCTGGGAGGCAACCCAGCCATTTACAAAGTTTATTTACTAATTAAATAAATTTTCTTTTCTTTACAGGTATGAGTCCAAGTATCTTCAAAAGGTGAAATAGCAATTGGTTGAAGTCACAAAGTCACAAGGAAAATTGGAAGCTCACTGGCGTGAAAAAGCCAGTAAGAAACACTTTGGGCGTTGAACGCCCAAAAGAAGCACCCACTGGGCGTTTAACGCCAGTAAGGGTAGCCATCTGGGCGTTAAACGCCAGAAAGGAGCATCTTCTGGGCGTTAAACGCCAGAAAGAAGCACCTTCTGGGCGTTTAACGCCAGTCTGCTAGCATCCTGGGCGTTCAGAAAAATGCCCAGTGACAAAGGACTTCCTGGCGTTCAACGCCAGAAAGAAGCATCAGCTGGGCGTTGAACGCCCAGGAGAAGCAACAATTGGGCGTTAAACGCCCAAAACATGCATCCTTTGGGCGTTTAACGCCAGGATGGTGGGAGGAGGTAAAAATTTGTTTTTAATCCTATTTTTTCTAAATTTTTATGTTTCAATTCATGATTTCTTACATAAACATGTTCCAAATTTTCATCCATCATATCAAGTTAGTTTTCCAAAAACCCTGATTTCTAAAATTCCATGTTTCAAAAAATTTTAGATTTATCTTAACCCAAAAAAAACAAATGGCTTTCCAATCCAATCCATCTCTTTTAAAATTTGTTTTTAAAACTCAATTATCTTTTTAAAATCTTTTTCAAAATTAAAAATTTCAGATTTATCCTTTAAATTATCATTCATATCTTTCTCTTTTTAAACTATATCTTTTTCTTATCATATCTATCTTTTATAAATCATATTTTCTATCTTATCTCTTTCTTATTTTCGAAAATTACCCTCCCCCCTCCCCATATTTTGAGTTCGGCGCCTCCTCCTCATCACCATCCAACACTTGCTCTCCTTCTATCCCTCTTCTTTCTTCTCTTTTGCTTGAGGACAAGCAAAGCTCTAAGTTTTGTGTGTTTTATCCGTGATCATAAAAACATACCCACTAAAGATCATGGCTCCTAAAGGAAAACAACCCAACCCAAGAGGCAAGAAAGAAAGCAATCCAAAGCCACTTTGGAATCAAGGGAAGTTCTTAACTAAAGAACATTCAGACCATTACTACAAGATAATGAGTCACAGATCAGTGATCCCGGAAGTCAGATTTGATCTGAAAGAAGATGAATATCCGGAGATCCAAGAGCAAATTCGAAACAGGAATTGGGAAATTCTGGCCAATCCTGAAATGAAAGTGGGAAGGAACATGGTTCAGGAATTTTATGCTAATCTATGGCAGACAGAAAGGCAAAGAATAATTGGAGCTGCTCTCTTTGACCATCGGACTGTAGTCAGGGGAAAGATCATTCATACCAATTCTGACAAGATCAGGGAGATATTTAAGCTTCCCCAACTGAAAGATGACCCAGACTCCTTTAATAGGAGAATGATGAGGGTCAATAAAGGGCTGGACAAGGTTCTGGAGGACATATGCATCCCTGGAGCCAAGTGTACCACCAGCATGACTGGCATCCCAGTTCAACTCAAAAGGGAAGATCTAAAACCAGTAGCCAGAGGTTGGCTAGATTTCATAGGGCGTTCCATATTGCCCACCAGCAACCGTTCTGAAGTCACTATTAAAAGAGCAGTAATGATTCACTGCATCATGTTGGGAAAAGAAGTGGAAGTCCATCAGTGATCTCATGTGAGCTATACAAAATAGCAAACAGGAATTCTAAGGACGCCAGATTGGCTTATCCAAGCTTTATTTCTATGCTTTGCAAAGATGCTGGAGTAAAGATGGGAATAACTGAATATATCCTAATTGAAAAGCCCATTACTGGAATATCAATGGCCAGACAACAGCAACAAGATGATTCAACCAAAAGGAGAGCACAAGAAGCCCTCCCAGAACTGCCTCAATTCGAATATTGGGAACATCTTGAGGCTTCTATTTCCAAATTACAAGAAGTTATGGATCAAATAAAGGAAGAACAGAATAATCAAAGTAGCATGCTTTACAAATTGCTCAAGGAACAGGAAGAGCAAGGGCGTGATCTAAGGGAGCTGAAGTGCCAAAAATTAATCCTTGAACAGCACCCCATAGATTAGAGGAACATCTACTCCTCAAAACAACAGGTTGCTGAGTTCCAATTTTTTCTGCTTTAGCTTAGTGATAGTATTATTATAGAAATTCACCTTAGGAGATATTTAGTAGTAATTAGTATGTCTATTTTGATTTTATTTCCAATTAAGCTATAATTTATTTTTCTCATCATCATCAGGCATAAATAAAGTAGTAGATTTTTTTTTTGAATTAAGAAGTAATCTATATTTTTCGAGTTCTCAATAATAAAAATTATAATTAATTATATGTGGTAGCAATACTTTTTGTTCTTTGAATGAATGCTTGAACAGTGCATAATTTGTACTTTGAATTTGATGAATATTGGCTCCTGAAAGGATGAGGAACACGAAAAATATTATTGATGATCTGAAAAATCATGAAATTGATTCTTGAAGCAAGAAAAAGCAGTAAAAAAAAAGCCATGAGCCCTAGGCAAGAGTAAAAAGGATCCAAGGCTTTGAGCATCAATGGATAGGAGGGCCCAAGGAAATAAAATCCAGGCCTAAGCGGCTAAACCAAGCTGTCCCTAACCATATGCTTGTGGCATGCAGGTCCAAGTTACAAACTTGAGACTAAGTGGTTAAAGTCGTGATCCAAGGCAAACAGAGTGTGCTTAAGAGCTCTGGATACCTCTGACTGGGGACTTTAGCAAAGCTAAGTCACAATCTGAAAAGGTTCACCTAGTCATGTGTCTGTGGCATTTATGTATCTGGTGGTAATACTGGAAAACAAAGTGCTTAGGGCCACGGCCAAGACTCATAAAATAACTGTGTTCAAGAATCAACATACTACACTAGGAGAGTCAATAATACTATCTGAACTCTGAGTTCCTAAGGATGCCAATCATTCTGAAATTCAAAAGATACAGGGAGATGCCAAAACTGTTCAGAGACAAAAAGCTACAAGCCCCGCTCATCTAATAAGAATTTGAGCTTCATTCAAAACTCTAAAATATTATTACTTCTTAATTTTTGTTAAAACCTATTTTATTTATCTAGTTGCTTGAGGACAAGCAACAGTTTAAGTTTGGTGTTGTGATGAGCGGATATTTTATACACTTTTTGGGAGTAATTTCATGTAGATTTTAGCATGTTTCAGTTAGTTTTTAGTAGAATAATATTAGTTTTTAGGCAAAAATCATATTTCTGGACTTTACTATGAGTGTGTGTATTTTTCTGTGATTTCAGGTATTTTCTGGCTGAAATTGAGGGAGTTGAGCAAAAATCTGACTTAGGCTGAAAAAGGACTGCTGATGCTGTTAGATCTTAACCTCCCTGCACTCGGAATGGATTTTCTAGAGCTACAGGAGTCCAATTGGCGCGCTCTCAACGGCGTTGGAAAGTAGACATCCAGGGCTTTCCAGCAATATATAATAATCCATACTTTGTGCAAAGATAGACAACGTAACTTGGCGTTGAACGCCAAGTTCATGCTGCTGTCTGGAGTTAAACGCCAGAAAAACGTCATGATCCGGAGTTAAACGCCCAAAACACGTCATAACCTGGAGTTTAACGCCAAGAAAGGCCTCTACTCGTGGATAGCTTTAGTCTCAGCCCCAGCACACACCAAGTGGGCCCCATAAGTGGATTTCTGCACCAATTGTCTTAGTTTACTCATATTCTGTAAACCTAGGTTACTAGTTTACTATTTAAACAACTTTTAGAGACTTATCTTGTACCTCATGACATTTTCAGATCTGAATTACATACTTTTGGACGGCATGAGTCTCTAAACTCCATTGTTGGGGGTGAGGAGCTCTGCAGCGTCTCGATGATTTAATACAATTCCTTTGTTTTCCATTCAAACACGCTTGTTCTTATCTAAGATGTTTATTCGCACTTAATCATGAAGAAGGTGATGATCCGTGACACTCATCACCTTCCTCAACCCATGAACGTGTGCCTGACAACCACCTCCGTTCTACATCAGATTGAATGAATATCTCTTAGATTCCCTAATCAGAATCTTCGTGGTATAAGCCGGATTGATGGCGGCATTCATGAGAATCCGGAAAGTCTAAACCTTGTCTGTGGTATTCCGAGTAGGATTCTGTGATTGAATGACTGTGACGTGCTTCAAACTCCTGAAGGTTGGGTGTTAGTGACAGACGCAAAAGAATCAATGGATTCTACTCCAACCTGATTGAGAACCGACAGATGATTAGCCGTGATGTGACAGAGCATAGGAACGTTTTCACTGAGAGGATGGGAAGTAGCCACTGACAACGGTGACACCCTACATAGAGCTTGCCATGGAAAGAGCCTTGCGTGTGTTGAAGGATTTCAAGGAAGAGTTGAAGTTCAAAGGACAATGCATCTCCAAAACTCCAACATATTCCTCATTATTGAACAACTAGTAACGCGATTATTCCCTTTTTCTTCTTACAATTTTAAATACTTTGACTTCTTACAATTAAATCCAAATAACTTCATTGGCCTCCTGACTAAGATTAATAAAATAAATATCGATTGCTTCAAACCAATAATCTCCGTGGGATCGACCCTTACTTGCGTAAGGTATTACTTGGACGACCCAGTGCACTTGCTGGTCAGTTGTGCGAATCACAAATTCGTGCACCAGGTAGATAGTGTGCGACCACTATGTAGCTCAATTCCCTGGCATTCTTCTGCTTCTTGCTTGATCTCCAGTTGGTGTAGCTTTGTTTGCACACTCTAAAGGGACACTTGAGTCTCCTATACTATGCTGTGCTGTCTCATTGCGAATGTGTTGAGTTAAGAAATTAACTAACATAATTGATGATGACAAACATTAATTTTATTAGGCCAACTACCCAGTTAGTTTTGATGATTTTATTTTAAGTGATACAGGCTAAAATTCAATAATGCAATAGCCCAAATAAATGGAACAAAAATCTGAAGCTTTCATAGTGTGCTACACTTACAAATAAAGCCCAAATTAATTTAGAACAAAGAAATATAATTGCAGCAGCCCAATATGATGGAAATTAAACCAGAAACAAAAAGGGCTACAAAGCACTAAAAGCCCAAGGTTGTTAAGCAATAGAATTAGTTGAGCTGAATGGAAATATATCTAACCCAAGTCCAAGTTGACTCCATCAAGCTTCTCATCCAAGATTGAAGACCTCCCTCTCTCTACTTGCTTTGGTCAGCATCAAAACAAAAGAGAGAGCTTCGTTGCTTATTCATTTCATCAAAGAAGAAAGAAAGAGAAAGCTTAATCAAAGAAAGCAAAGGTCTAATCATCCAAATCAAACCCGCCATGATGAGTCAAAAGTTAAAGGTGATTTATTTTCATTTGCATGCATGGTAATTTCTTCACTTCTTTTCCAACTTTCTGCAATACCATTTTTGGTTAAATGAAGAAAGAAGTCTTTGATCTCCGCTGCTGTAAATCAAAGGTTCACAAAGTTTCTTGGAGCCAAAGCACATTATTAATGGTTCGGATTTGGGTTTACCACTAAACAACTTTCTCTCTGCTACTCAAATGCTTCGATTAAGCAAAAAAAAAAAGACAGCTTGGAAATTCCAAATTTGGGGGTTAATTGAAGAAAGTAAAAATGACAAGCTGGGGAAGCACACAGCTCAAGAAGTTGACCTAGGAGAGAGCAACTCAGCAACATGCAAAGAGATACAAAAAGAAAAATCTTTTTTTAAGGAGAGAGAACCAGTGTTTTGAGGTTTGTGATCTGAGAAGAGTTCTCTGAAGAAGTTCATCAACTTGGACAGTGCTTCCTAGTCAAAGGAGCATTCTGCCAGAATGAGGAACTAAATTAGAGGCAAGCAAATCTGGTTCATCACATAGCAAAGAGGCTGTTGAAGCATCAATCTCCTTCATATTTTACAGATTGTAATTTACTTTTCAATGTTTATCTTTCTATAATTTCTTGAGGTAAAAGGCTGAATGAGAGAGTCATTCAAAGAGTCTATGAGTGAAAAGAGGCATAGAGATACACATGGGTGAAAAGCCTAGAGTTATTTCAGATTTCTTTAGGTAGAATATGTGTCTTGTATCTTGTACCAGTGAGGTACCTCTTTCTTAGTTGGGTGAGCACTAAGAGTGAAGAGTTAGGTATTAGCATAACCAAGTCAAGTTAGGTTAGAACTTGAGTGTGAAAGGATTGTGTCAATCTTGTGGAATTGGTGCATGTAATACTTTAACTATAGTGAAAATTCCACCTCTGTTGTGGTGGAGACTGGACGTAGGTTGCATTGCACAAGGCAACTGAACCAGGATACATGATGGTGTCAACTTCTCTCTTATCTGCTCTGTTCTGTTTTCTAATATTCATGAGATAAAATGAAATTGTCTCATAAATTTTCTGTTGCTGAGTTCAAACAGATTCAGATTGCAAGTTTATTTTAAAAGGGTTATTTCATTAAAGAAAAAGAAGGTCATAGATTCAACCCCCCTTCTCTAAGCATTCTACAACCTTCAGAATGCATGCACGCTCTCTAACTACCTTGTCAAGTAGTCCAACCGCTCAGCCATTGCTTTATTTTGAGCTAGGAGTATGTTTGTGGCAAATTCCTTATTGGATTCTCCGCTTGCCTTGGGTCTTTCTGTAGTGTATAAGTATTGATTATTGGTCACTGTCTCAATGAGCTCTTAAGCTTCTTTGGGTGTTTTCAACATGTGTAAGGAGCCACCTGCAGAATGATCCAAGGACATTCGGGCTGCATCAAGGAGTCCGTCATAAATGATGTCCAGCTCAACCCAGTGGGTGAACAGTTGAATGGGAAATTTTCAGAGCATTGATTTGTATCTCCCCCAAGCATCATATAGAGATTTGCCATCCTCTTGTTCGAAGGTTTGAATATCCTTCCTTAAGTTAGTTACCTTTTTTGGAGGGAAATATTTGTTCAGGAACTTGTCAGTTAGCTTACTCCAGGTGATTAGGTTTTCCTTATGTTGGTCTCCCAACCAGTCCTTGGCCTGATCTTTCACAGCAAATGGGAAGAGCAGCAGCCTGTTGGTGCACGAATTTCCACACATCGTACAACTAAACTAGCAAGTGTACTAGGTCGTCCAAGTAATACCTGAGTGAGTCAGGGTCGATCCCATGAGGATTGTGATTTGAAGCAAGCTATAATTATCTTGTAGATCTTAGTCAGGCGGATAGAAAAGTTGTTGGATTTGTTTAAATGCATAAAATTGGAATAAAATAGAATTACAATGGTTGATTCTAACCAGTGATAAGAAGATGGTTAAGGCTTGGAGATGCTTTGTTCTTCTAGATTAATTCCAGTCTTACTATCTTCTTCAACTATGAATAATTTCTTCTTTGGCAGGCTGTATGTGATTAACGTCTCTTTTAAGAGATCGCTAATACTCCTCCAGATTTGAACTCCAGGGTTAGTGCGGATCTAGTCTGATTGAAGGTGAAGCTTCTGTAGTTCATTCTCCTTGGTGATCCTACTTAAAACGCCACAGATAAGGTCGAATCTTTCAGATCAGAGGATGCTGCGCCTTTGGTTCTAGCCTCTGCCACAGAGACTCTTATCTCGCCATACTTCGGCTGAGCTGGTGTCTCGAGAAGTCCCCAACGAAGTCGTCGATTAGCCGTCTAAGAGATGTATAATCAAGCTAGTGATTCATCATTGTCCGATGAAAGACTCACTCTAAACCCATGTAGAATGAGATAACCTTATGACAGTTCAACGCATTCATAAGGATGAAGAATGAAGATACATCTTAGAATAGAGAATCAAACACAGATTGAAGATAAAACAATAATACTTTATTAATCTATAAAACTTAGCAGAGCTTCTCCCCTTAACCTAGGAGGTTTAGAGACTCATACTGATAGAAAATACAATGAAAAAACGTGTAAAGTGTCTAAGATCTCTGAAAACTGTAAAAATTCTCAAATAAATACTAGACTAATGACTAAGGATTACATAAGAAGGGTAAAATAGTATTTTAGTGCTAAAATCCACTTTTGGAGCCCACTTGGTGAGTATTTGGGGTGAGCTTAATTAAGATCCACGTGATAGGAGGCCTCTAGGGTGTTGAACGCTGGCTAGGGGTACTTTTTGGGCATTGGACGCTGGTCTCTTCTCCTTTCGGCGTTGAATGCCAGAATAGGGCTGGAAGATGGTGTTGAATGCCAGTTTTGGGCCTTCAAATCTGAAACAAAGTATGAACTATTATACTATGCTGGAAAGCCCTAGATGTTAGCTTTCCAGAGCCGTTGAGAATGCTCCATTTGGATTTTTGTAGCTCCAGAAAAGCTCTTTTGAGTGCAAGGTGTAACACCTTAACTTCTAGCACGTCATGATCATACTAAGAATAAGGCGTTACAACTCTATTTTCCTTTTATTAGCTATTTAATATTGAGCCTCTATACGTTAATTGGTCGATAGTTTTTAAGAAAAACGAAATTCCTTTTAGTTTGTTATATACTTCAAACTCAACTATGTCAGATAAACATATACTCACATAATTAATATTAATACATAATAATTATTCATACAAGACTTAAATACAAACCTACCCCTCTGTAAAAATACAACACTTTACAACATCAAGGGCGAGGGGAAATAAACCCAGAAGCAACTAGCCAAACAAGCCCTCTAGTTGTTCGTTGCTTTTCAATTAGCCAAGCAACACACTGTGCATGCTCCCATGGTTCCTTGGTGGTGTTGAACGCCAGTTTTGGACGTTCAACGCTGGGCTTGCTCCCTTTAGGGCGTTGAACTCCATATGTGGATATTCGACGCCAGTTATGGGCAATGATCTGGAAAAGAAGTATAAACTATTATATATTTCTGGAAAGCTCTAAAAGTTAGCTTTCCAGCTCCGTTGAGAACGCGTCAATTGGACCTCTGTAGCTCAAGAAATGCTTGTTGGAATGCACGGAGGTTAGGATCTGACAACATCTGCTATCCTTTCTTCAGCTCTGAACAAGACTTTGCCAATCTTGCTAATTTTGCCCAAAAATCACCTAAAATCATAGGAAAAACAAAAAAATACTCAAAGTAGCATCCAAAAGATGAATTTTGCACTAAAACATACAAAAACGTAATAAAATTAATAAAATATAACTAAAAACATTATGAAAATGTAATGAAAAAGCGTATAAAATATCCACTTATCACAAGTATAGTTCCAAACCAACAAATAACTCTCCGTCAAAGTTTAATTTGTTTGTCACAAGTGCAAACAATAAAAACTAAGAGTATTTAAACCTCGGGTCATCTTTTAAAGGAATTACAGTGAGGTATGCGTGTTATCGGTTATGAGTATAAGGGGGAGGTTTGCGGATAAAGAGGCGAGAAATAAAATGACAAGAAAGTAAGACTTACAACTAAAAAAGTATAAATGTAAAAGACACATTTGGCAAGGATTGAGAATTGAAACTTCCTTTTCAAGTTATTGACCACGAACATGGTAATTATCCAGAGTTAATCCCATTTAGTCATCTCCAACATCGAGAGAAAGTCAAATAGGCATAGTCAGTCTTAATCTATAGGTCTTACTCGTCAATGGAAACAAGAACAACAAACAACCCTTAATCACCAATCAATATCGGACATCAAAGACATCAAGGTCCCTTTCATTACTCAATTCTAAGCCAGGAGTGTAGAAATCTACTCTAAAACTATGAGAGACATTTCTACAAATACTTAAAACGCATAAAATGAAAGCATGGTAAAATTACAATAATAATAAAATCTAAAACTACCACATGCAAGATAACAATAACAATAACTAAGATAGGCATCAAAGAACATGAAAACATAAAATTACATTAAATGTGATATGACCAGTAAACATCGGTTACGAGTTATAAGCTCGGAAACGTATAATCCTCAGTAATAACCGACCTTTTTGAAGGACAACATTAATCTCTAATTGATAACGTCGGATATGTAATCAATTCTCAGACGTTACAACCTCGTCCACACGGATATAAAGGGACGAGGAAACAACCAAAGGTAAGATCATCTTTTTATGAAAGAAAGCATTCACACACCTATATTACTCTACTAACTTAAGCATCGGAGTGCCTTTGCAGGTACCCGACCCCCCGCTCCAATCAACCGACGTATACTGCACTTTCCAGGGAAGGATCGCCGACCTTCGTCAAGAACCGAGTTATACCTCCGTTCGCTCAGGCAAGAACAGATTGGCGCTAGAAGAAGGGCCTCGTGTGAAATTTCCTTCCGCGAGCCCTTGAGACCCTGACATTTGACGATGGCCGATGCCCCTCCCCCCACCCCGTCCGAGCTTCTCCGGATGGTAACTGAGCTCCAGCAGGCAAATCAACGTATGGCTGAAGCAAACCAGCGCATGACAGAAGAAAACCAAAGAATGCAACAACAGATTCAACAATTGGCTAACGCCCGGCTGGAACATAACAATGATCGTCGCGAGCGGCAGGAAAATGATGACCAACGCTCCGAACCGACTCATGTCTCGGAGACACCTCAAGACGACGACGCTGACCATCGGAATGAGGAGGCGATACCCGAGGACGACGATGACCAGCCCGACAACTCGGCAGGGCCTTTTACGGCTGACATCATGAATTTTCAATTGCCACGACAATTCACGTTGCCGACAACACTAACTCCCTACGACGGGCTAGGGGATCCTAAGCAGCACATTAAAAAATTTCGATCTATTATGATTGTTAATGGGGCATCCGACCCCATTTTATGTCGTTGTTTTCCTTCCTTTTTAGATGGACCCACGCTTGACTGGTTTTGCTCTTTGCCTGCAGATTCCATTTCCCGCTTTCAGGAGCTAGCAAAACAGTTTGAAGAACATTTTGCAGCATCAGCAATTTACCTGCACGATTCCGACTATCTGACTACAATCAAACAGGGTCCGCAAGAAAGTCTGAAGGATTATATTACCCGTTTCACGAAAATCGCCATGCAAATTCCTGATCTACATCCAGAGGTCCACTTGCATGCAATTAAAAGCGGCCTCCGACCTGGCAAATTCCAGGAAACTATTACAGTAGCCAAGCCAAAGACCTTGGCCGAGTTTAGGGAGAAAGCTAAGGGGCAAATAGACATCGAAGAGCTTCGACAAGCCCGACGAGCAGAAAAGTCCGCATTCATGAAAGACGATGACAAACCTCGGGAGAGCAAGAAAAATTTCAAGCCTGTACCACGTTACGAGTCTTACACTCAGTTCAATACAAAAAGGGACGACATTATCAAAGAAATATTAAACTCCAAGCTTATCAAGCCACCCCGTAAGGCCGGCAACTACCCGGAGCCAAAGAACATAGACAAATCAAAGTACTGCACCTTTCACCAAAAGCATGGTCATACCACAGATGAATGCGTGATTGCCAAGGATCTATTAGAGCGCTTAGCGCGGCAAGGACACCTTGATAAATTCATTGCAGGACATATGCAGAAACGTCAAGTTCCAAGCTCCGACCAACCTGCAACAACTTCATCATCCAAAGAAAAGGACAAAGCACCGGCTCAGCCCAGAGGGGTGATTAACTGTATTTCATGGGGATATGCCGGTGGAGGAGAAACAAACTCGGCAAGAAAACGCACCTACCGGGCTATGTTGGCAGTTGAACACTCTTCTGGCCAATCTCAACCAACCCCAGACGTCCCTGAGATGACTTTTGGCTGTTCTGATTTTAAATCCAACCACATGAACTATGACGATCCCGTGGTGATCTCAATTCAGTTGGGGGACCTTATTGTCCGGAAGGTGCCGCTTGATCCTGGGAGCAGCGCCGATGTACTATTCTTCACTACATTCCAGAAAATGAAGCTCAGCACCCATATCATGCAAGCTTACTCGGGAGATCTAGTCGGATTTTCAGGCGAACGAGTGCCTGTGCTCGGATCTGTGTGGTTACAGACCACACTCGGTGAGCAACCCCTAACTAAGACACAGGATATACAATATCTCGTGGTCGATTGCTTTAGCCCTTATAATCTCATATTAGGAAGACCCTTTTTAAATAGATTTGCTGCTATTGTTTCCACTTTTCATCTTTGTATCAAGTTTCCTGTGCAGGATAATATAGTTGCCACCATACATGGTGACCTACACAAAGCACGACAATGCTACAATACCAGCCTCAAGCCGATTAAAAGAAGCACTCAGGCACGTGTTAATTCCATACAACCTAGAAGACCATTGCTAAACGAGCTCGACCCTAGGGCCGACTTCGAAGATCGCCCTACGCCAAACGAAGATCTGGAAAAGGTCACCCTCAAGGAGGATCCTACCAAATTCACATTCATCAGAACATCTATCACCAGAGAGGAAAAGCAAAACCTGATAAACTGCTTACGCCAGAACGCTGACCTATTTGCTTGGACTTCAGGAGATATGCCGGGGATAGACCCAGCAGTGATCACACATAAATTATAAATCAATCCAACAGCTCGGCCGATCTGCCAGAAGAAAAGGAACCTCGGGACCGAGAAACGATCAGCGTCCGTAGCCGAGGTCAAGAAGCTTATTGACGCCGAGTTTATCAGAGAACTCCGCTTCACAACATGGTTGGCCAACATCGTCATGGTAAAAAAGCAAAACGGTAAATGGCGCATGTGCGTCGACTTTACTGATTTAAATAAGGCCTGCCCCAAAGATGCTTATCCTCTGCCAAATATTGACACCCTGGTTGACAATTCCTGTGGCTATGGTACCTTGAGTTTCATGGATGCATACTCTGGTTACAACCAGATCCTTATGCACCCATCAGACCAAGAAAAAACAGCATTTATAACTGAATATGGTAACTATTGTTATAATGTTATGCCTTTTGGATTAAAGAATGCAGGTGCAACTTACCAGCGACTCATGAACAAGGTCTTCGAGGAACAAATCGGCCGAAACATCGAGGTATACGTAGATGACATGGTCGTCAAAACAAAGATCGGCTGCCCTCACATACAAGACCTTGAGGAGATATTTGCACAGGTCAGAAAATATAACATGAGGCTGAACCCCGAGAAGTGTGCTTTCGGCGTCCAAGGAGGCAAATTCCTCGGCTTTATCCTGACAAGCCGAGGTATTGAAGCAAACCCAGAAAAGTGTCAAGCAATACTTAACATGCAAAGTCCGACAAACATAAAAGAAGTGCAACGTTTAACAGGCAGATTAGCAGCTCTATCGAGATTCCTTCCAGGCTTGGCGTCTAAGTCACACAGCTTTTTTCAATGTCTGAAAAAAGATAAAAAATTCTTTACTTGGACTGAAGAATGCGAAAAAGCGTTCGCCGATTTGAAACAACTCCTTTCAAAACCACCAATTTTACAGAAGCCCAAACTTGGCAAACCACTATATTTGTATTTATCTATCACTGACGTGGCGATTAGTTCTGTTCTCACTGCAGAGGAAGATAAGCAACAGCGACTAGTCTATTTTGTAAGCAAGTCATTACAGAATGCAGAACTTCGTTATCCGAGACTCGAGAAGCTCGCCCTAGCCCTGGTCTTCTCTACAAGACGACTCTGACCTTATTTTCAAAGCCACACAATCATCGTCAGAACAGACTACCCACTTCGTCAAATACTCAGTAAGCCTGAATTAGCGGGCCGACTAATTAAGTGGTCTATCGAACTTTCCAAGTTTGACATCTCATACCAGCCACGTGGCACTATCAAACCACAATGGTTAGGCGATTTTGTTGCAGAATTAACAAGCTCACACCCAGAACAGGTAAACCAGACATGGACCTTGTTTGTTGATGGTGCTTCAAACCCTCAAGGGTCTGGAGCCGGCATACTACTGGAAAGTTCAGACGGCATAGTCCTGGAGCACTCTCTCCGCTTTTCCTTCAAAGCTAGCAATAACCAAGCGGAATACGAGGCCCTCATTGCTGGGCTCAGGTTAGCAGCCGATTTAAATATTACAAATTTAACAATACTTTGTGACTCTTTATTAGTTGTTCAACAAGTAAACAGAAGTTTCCAAGTAAAAGATCAGACTTTGCAAAAATATTTAGATGTTGTTCAACAACTGTTAGCAAACTTTTTGAACGTTAAAATACATCACATACCTAGAGAAAAAAATCATAGAGCAGATGTTTTGTCAAAGTTAGCAACAACACAAGCACACACTGCCAAACTGTTGCAATCAACTTTAGATAAACCAAGCATTGATACAATAAGGATTCTAACTACCTTAAACAAAGACAGTTGGCAAAATTCTTATCTCCAGTACCTCCGCCATGGTTCTATTCCTGATGAAATCCAAGACAAGAAAAAGTTTAAGAGACAAGCATCTTTTTTCACATTGTTAAATAACACTTTATATAGGCGAGGCTACTCTCGACCACTCTTAAAATGTTTAGACAGGGATGAAGCCGACCTTATTTTATCTGAAGCCCACGAAGGCATATGCGGAATACACACCGGAGCTCGAAGTTTAGCACAAAAAATTCTACGAGCCAGATTTTACTGGCCCACATTGTGGGAAGACAGCAGCAAAAAAGTCAAGACTTGTGACAAATGCCAAAAGCACGCGCCGATCATTAACCTACCTGCCGAGGAACTTCATCATTCCGTGGTAAGCTGGCCCTTCAATAGATGGGGCATTGACATCCTCGGCCCTTTCCCCACGGCCTCGGGACAGGTAAAATACCTGGTAGTCGCCATCGATTACTTTTCTAAGTGGATCGAGGCACAACCTTTAGCAAAAATAACATCATCACAAATGGTAAATTTTGTTTGGAAGTATATTATCTGTAGATTCGGCATACCACAGCACGTTATTACTGACAATGGTCGACAATTTACCGATCACAATTTCAAAGAATTTTTGCAGAATCTAAAGATCAGGCAACACTTCTCATCTGTAGAGCACCCACAATCAAACGGGTTGGCAGAGGCAGCGAACAAGGTCCTCTTACAAGCCTTAAGGAAAAAGCTCGATAACGCAAAAGGGGCATGGGCCAAGCTCATTCCAGAGGTGCTATGGGCATACAACACTACAACACACTCAACAACTAAGGAAACTCCATTTCGCCTAGTATATGGCTCGGAGGCGATGATACCCATCGAAGTCTCACAAAGCTCGCTAAGAACGCAAGCTATAAATCATGACCAAGCTCGGTTGGCCGAGCTTGACCTTGTCGAAGAAATCAGAGATATAGCAGCCATTCGGCACCGAGCATTACAACAGCAACTTGCCCGACGATATTCAAAGAAAGTAATTCCCAGAGATTTCCAGATCGGCGACTTAGTACTAAGAAAAACAGAACAGGCTCGCCGACCTTCCACCCACGGAAAGCTCGCAGCAACTTGGGACGGTCCATATCGGATATGTGAAGTTTTAGGGAAAGGTGCCTACAAGTTAGAACATTTAGATGGAGACAAAATCTCCAACACATGGAATGTACAATCCTTAAAGCGATACTACAGTTAAGGACAACAGCATGCTAGTACTCTTTTTCCTAACTTGAGATTTTTCCCAAAAGAGGTTTTGCTCAAGAAGGTTTTAACGAGGCTAGCTTACCGACATATAACATGTCAAGGTACTATTCATAATAAAACTGAACATTTCTTAGCATATTTTTCATGTATTTTTTCAGTAAAAATTGTTACCAAACTATCAGACTCCAACGACCTTTCGCAAAAAGGTTACCAAACAAAGTCGCATTATTCAGTAACGAATGCGCAATATTTAAGCAAATACCAAACGCTTAAAACAGTCAAAACATCCTCATAAGGATAAACCAGAATCTTAACATGCATTCAGCAAACGCAAACAGAAAGTTCCCAACACATACACAAATCACAGATCCTATTCCAAAAAGTAAAGAGCTAAAGTTCCACAAAATACAGCCCAAAAGGCTAATAAAAGCCCTAATCAGCTAAGTTGTCATCGCCTTCCTCGGCAGCTTCCTCGTCATCAACAAGCTCACCACCACGAATTATTTTCCCAGGGTCCATGGCAGAGAAGTCTGCGTCAGGTACAAGAAATTTTGCCTGGGTCACAGCTCGCTCAAACCCCTCTGCAAATGCATCCAAAATATCACCCTCCTTAGCACCCTCCATTTCTTTCATTTTAGAAGTCAATTCAATAACTTGATTGCCTAGACTAATCAGATCCTCTTCCTTCTTCGCCAATAATTTTACTGTCTTTTCCCGACCTTCCTTCTCATCTTTTAATTCACTTTCAACTTCAGCAAATTTTTCTTTCAGATCAGACAAGGATTTATCTCTCAACAGAAGCTCCTCCTTTAAAGCAACAGCTGCAGAAGCATCATTCGACAATTTTTTGTGTTTCTTCTCTTGACTCCGACCAATACTAGCAAGACGAAACCCCAGAACCTAGCATTCAAAATGATCATAAGTAAGTATACTATTTTCTCTATAAAAACAAAAAAAAAAACAAAAGAACTAACCTGCAGAAATTGATCGACTCCTATGTCCCCGACCTCCTCCACCAAAGAAACGTCAGAAGATGACTGAACAACCTCATCAGCAACAACGTTAAACGGAAACTTCGGACACCAAACAGAAGAACTCTTCCCTTCATTATCAAAAGCATGCAATTTTTCTTGTTTCAAGGTAAAACTCGACAAATCTTCCAGTGATAACATCTCTTGTTTACTTCCTCCACCATCCAACTCCACCGAATCTGTTTTCCTCTTCTTAAACACAATTCCCTTCTTCTTCGGAGGCTGGTTAACCTCGGCCCCACCATCAACCTTTTCCAGGTTTGAAGAGGAACCTTCAAAATTTTTTGCCTTAAAACGAGATCTTAAGCTAGAAGCCGATACTCCAGGATACTTCCCGGCTACAAAAAAAAATATTATTATAACAAAACCAGATCAAATATAACTCACGTAGCATAACCCACATCCACAAAAACCCTCACCTAGATAATCCAAAACGGCCGATTTGTCATCCTCCCAGGGGAGCAACTCTGACACAGACACTAAACCACCCTTATCCACCATTTCAATCAGAAACGACAAAATGCATTCATTCCGACCACTAATAAGCTCGGGCCCTAGTATATGATTTGGTTGGCAACACCAATACATGGGAAATTTCTCTCCCAAGTGCTCATCAAGATAAAATGGAAATTCCTCATCTACAGATTTTACCTTTAGAAACATTTCTTTAAAATCTTTAAAAGATGATTTGTAAAGTTTGAAAACAGCAAAACCTGGGGTGCTATTCAGATTTATCCATAACCCTTTCCAAACACCTTTGGCTTGAAATAGTGAAAAGAACAACTCTAAATCTGTTTCAACTTCAAGAAAATCCATCAAAATTTCAAAACATTTAATAAATGCCCAGCCGTTAGGATGGATTTGAGAAGGGGCACAATTCATCTGTGTCATAACATCACACTCAAAGCTGGAAAAAGGAAGCTTAACACGCAACTCCTCCAACACAGGACTGTACATATAAAAACTCTCAAAATCTTTCCTCCTATGATAGACTCGATCAGACCGATTGCATGGCAACAATTCCAGACGAAACCCTGGTTTTACTATCCTGGACAAAACCACTCTGCCAACACTATCTACATCAGAGAAAAGCGAAGCCCGTATCTGAACATCACTATCTACCCAGTCATAAGAATCACCGTCTTCAACCTTGGGCAACACCTTTTTCTTTCCCTTACCCATTTTTGAACAAAAAATAAAACTACTTCTGAGAATAAGAGATGAAGAAAATCTCACTAACCTCTAGTACTCATTCTCCTTAAGAGCCTCTGAAAACTTCTTGTACTGCAACGGAAGAAACACCAAGTCCCTTACCTTTTCATTTAACAAAAACTTTTCAGATCCGTAGGACGATATCAACCGTTCAAGTCCACCCACTTCCAACGGTAGATGCAACGCTTTGGAAATAGCACAACTATTATTAACACAATAAAAAAAGTGTGAAACAAAAAACAAAAAGCATTAATTCCCACTACCCTTCCATCTCCCAAAAACCTCTCAAAACAAAACGGTTTTACTTAAATGAACCACGTTAAGCTGGGGGGCCCATACGCCGAACTATAACTCGCTAACGACAATTTAAAAGTTTAACCTGTCTCTTTTAAGTCAGGACAAGCTTGGGGGCTGTGATATGACCAGTAAACATCGGTTACGAGTTATAAGCTCGGAAACGTATAATCCTCAGTAATAACCGACCTTTTTGAAGGACAGCATTAATCTCTAATTGATAACGTCGGATATGCAATCAATTCTCAGACGTTACAACCTCGTCCACACGGATATAAAGGGACGAGGAAACAACCAAAGGTAAGATCATCTTTTTATGAAAGAAAGCATTCACACACCTATATTACTCTACTAACTTAAGCATCGGAGTGCCTTTGCAGGTACCCGACCCCCCGCTCCAATCAACCGACGTATACTGCACTTTCCAGGGAAGGATCGCCGACCTTCGTCAAGAACCGAGTTATACCTCCGTTCGCTCAGGCAAGAACAAAATGTAAATCACATTCAACAAGAGTTCATAAGATCAAAAGCGACAAAATAAAAGAAATAACAATTAAAACTAAGAAAATAAGGATGTAATAACAAGAAATTGCAAGGAAAACTAAATCAAAACAAGATTAAAACCTAAATCTAAGAGGTAATTAAGCTAAATCTATCCTAATTCTAGAAAGAAAAGAGAGCTTCAATCTCTAGAATATAACCTAAAATATGTTTCTAAACTAAACCTAATTGCTCTCCCCTTGATCCTTCTTAAAAATTGCATGAAATACTTCAGAAATGAGTTAGATTTGGGCTTAAGAGGATCTAGAAATTACCAGCCACGTTTTTCTTAAGTGAGTCACGTGGTTCACGTCGTGTGTATGCATGGGGCATGCGTACGCGTGTCTTGACGAAATCTCCAACGCATGCGTATGCGAGAGGCATGCGTACGCGTGACCGTGAATCACTCGAAATCTTCATTTCTTCATGAATTCTCCATTTTGCATGCTTTTTCTTTACTTCTTCAATCCATTCTTTGCCTTATAAGTCTGAAATCACTTAACAAACACATCAAGGCATCGAATGGAATTAAAGGAAATTAAATTTAGCAAATTAAGAGCCTAAAAAGCATGTTTTTCACTCTTAAGCACAAATTAGGAAGAATTCATAAAACTATACTATTTCAAAGAATTAATATAGGAAAGTTGTTAAAATTCACCAAATTCAATACAAGATAAACTATAAAATTGTGATTTATCAACCTCCTCACACTTAAACAATAATATGTCCTCATGTTAAATCCAAGAAATACAAGAAAGGGGTATCAAAATTTATTTGCTAGAACTGAAGAGTTCAACGAGAACTTCGCGTAGCTGCAAACGGCTCATCAATCGAAATACTGTGGCTCAAGATATGATGAAACGAAGATTGCATAAGTTAAAGATTGTATTAGTTAAAGACTTAAGTCTAGTTCACTTGTTTTAACCTTTTGTCCCAATTTTGAGCGAGAACTTTTAAGGTTAATATTTTAATTTGTATTCAAAATAATTTTATTTTTTTAAATTATAAATTCAAATTTTTTTAATTTTGTTTTTTCATAATTTATTTATTAATTAATTATCTAGCAATTTTTCCTGGGTTTTACAATTTTAATCTCCAAAAAAAAAAACCTAATTTTTCGACGTAAATCCATATTACCGATGATCTTGCTGTTAATACTGTCTCTTCACGGGTTGTTAAAACGATAGTCAGAAATCTGCATGTATCTAATAGTGTTAATGACTAATCTAAATTGATTTCTTCTATTGATAGGAAAAACTACTCTTTTTTATTTATTTGTTAGTACTTAATTTATGAATTTAACTAATGCAAAAATATTTTCATTGTATAAATCCTCGCATTTGGTAGAGTTATTTTCTTTGTTCCTTTCCTTCTTTTAAATAACACATGACCAACTTTAATGTATATGTATCTTTCTTTTTATTCTTTTTAGTTTTTTTTTTATGAATTATTCACTATGATTATATTTTGGGATTTTTTTAAATAAATATTTTAAATATTTTATTTACTAGTATAAATAATTTAGACATAATTTATATTTTTTGTCTTATTATTTATCTCGTTTATTTTATAAATAAAATATTTGTATATTACATTGTAAATAAAATATAAGTAGATACATATATATTATACTATAATCGAAATATAAGTAGAGTTAAAAAAAAAATTGATATAATTTATTATAGAATTAGATCGATCTACTAGTAAAATTTAGATGTAGTATAATCTAAATAAAAAATAATTAAAATTTTATAATTATATATAGATAAATTTTATAACGTTTGTTTGTATTATTTTTTAAATTAGATTAATAAAATTTAAATTATAAATTTTTAAAACAAAAAATCAATAGATTAAAGGAAAAATTTTGCGAATAACATGTTGTTTTAAATCTAATTTCTAAAAAATCAGGAGAGATAAATAAAAACGAAAAATTAATCAATGAAGGATTTTAATAAGTAATAGAAAAAGAGGCCAAATTAAAGTGGATTGAAAGTTAGCCAAATACATATTTCTTGTACTTATTACAGATTCAAAAATAAATTTAAATAAATATTTTTAAATAAAATTTAATTAAATTGATAAATAATAAAATGTTTAAATTTTAAATATTTTATGTTAGTCTTTTGGGTATAAATTGAGATATTAATTTTAGTTACAAAAATTTTTATATATTTTTTAATATTAATTGGATTAAAAAAATTCAAATAAATAACATTGTATAAAATTAAATTGTATTAAAATACGTAATGTAACTATTTTAAGAGATTAATAACTATACGCTAAAAAATTGGATTAATTTAAAAAAATTATAATACATATGTAAACATGTAAATTATTTTTGATAACTGTAGACTGAGATATGCTTTTGTTTTAAATTTCACATATTTCATTTGCAAATGAGATAAAACAAAAAAAATTGCGATTTATTTCGTTTACACTATAAACATTTATAATTATCTCATCAACGAGATAAATAATATTACGTAAATTAGTACATATTTTATTGAGTTTAGAAAATTAAATTATAATTAAGATGATAACTAAATATTATTGGGTTAATTGTCAAATTATTTGTGTAATGTATTTTATTTAGTGTATAAAAAACAAATTAAATGGAGAATAGCCCAAAAAGCTATAACCCAAGCTACATAGTATTTTGACCCACAAACTCACAATAATAATCCAAGAGTTACTTGCTCTATCACAAAAGTTTCTCATGATACAAAACAAGTCTCTAGCCAAATAATAAAAGAAATAAAGCAAGTTCAAATAAAAATATAAAGCTGAATTAGTGGATTACACACTCAAATCCATACACTTCATTTAGACTTCAAGTAGGTAATTCAAAATTCATATCATATCACTCTTTATACCAAGAAGAAAGAAAAAAAATTCTGGAGTTAGGGCACAATAAAGAATAAAAAGCTAGTTTTTATTATCAAGTAAAAAGAGAAAGAAAAAGGGCTACAACAAGAGAGAAGATCTCATCAAAACAGAAAATTACAAAAAGGAGATTTTCTCATTTGTTCTTTATCAAGGAATGTTAAAGAAATTCACTGTGTCACAAGCACTGTTCTGAAAAAATAAAGAACGTAAAGTTAATGGTGCTCTACTGTTTATTAACGGTCAAGAAACAAACTTGGGGTCAAATTAAAAATGCATAACCCAGATTCAAGATGCATGAAGAAAAAGGTTGAAAGAGAAAGGTATGGTTGTATGTCATTGCTTCAACCCTCTCTCTCTCCTCTGTGAACGCCACTGCTGATTTTAATTGTTAGAGAAGAAGACAAACAAAGTGCTGAAGATGTTTCAAGCCTAGGAAGCTTCACTCTTCTATAATAAGGGTGAACGACCAAGGATTGGAGTAAAGAGTGAGAGCACATGTTTGGATTTCTATAGCTCTTTGAGCTATTTATTCTTCTACTCCTTCATAGTTTTCATGTTGTATTTCTTTTTCTCAATTTAGTCTGTCTGAATTTAATTGGTAAAAGGCAAATGGTGAGGTTTGTAAGAAAAAGCCAATGAGTGAAAAAGACAGAGTATTAAACTTGGAGAAAAAGTCTAGGTTATCTTAGAAATCCTTTGTAAGTATTTCTGTTTTGTATCATGATCCTGAGTGGATTCCCTTGAAAGTTGGATTAGCACTTTGCAGTTGAAAGTTAGGGTCAATCCTAGTGAAGTTTAGGTTGGGTTAGAATTTGGACTTGTCCCAGATAGGATTGAGTAGATGCTAGGAAAAATTGTTGATTGTAATTTGTTTAAAAGATAGTGAAATTTCATCATTGTTGTGATGGAGGCTAGATGTAGACTATATTGCACTGGATAGCTGAACCAGAATACATTTGCATGTCATTCTCTAATCTCATTTTTGTTTTTGATTCTGCACTATAGGAGAAAAAAAATAAAGTATCTTCTGATTTCTCTACAAAGCTTCATTTCATTACAACTCTTCTTGTAAGTTACGCTGTTTTGGCTCCTACCACATCAGGAGACAAAACCAAAATCTCTCATGTCTTCTATTCACAGAATCTCTACATAACGCAAGGTTGAAAGCTAAATTAATAGGAGGCCAAGATTCAACTCCCATTCTCTTAGCCACTGATAACCATCATACCTTATAAATTACATATATTGATAAATAAAATATTTAAGTTATCAAAACTGATAGGTGTCAAAGTCTTTTGAGTAACCAAATTGTTTAAAAATAAAAGCTTATTTGCATGCCACTTCTCTCTCCTTTAATGATCATTATTGTTGCTTCTTCTGCTTCTTACGTTCGTTTTTCCTTCTTCAACGTCATTGTCGTTGTCACTCTCGTCACTACTGTCGTCATCATCGCTGTCACTATCGTTGTCTTCTTTTTTTTCTTCCTCTTGATATTATTGTTGTTGTTTAATTTTTTCTTTTTTTAATCCTCCTCATCCTCTTTTATTATCATTATCATTGTCCTCGTTGTCTTTATCTTCTTCTTCTCTTATAAATTTTCAGAAAACTAAAATATATAAATTTTGATACATAACACATAAATTTTGGTGCACATCACATAAATTTTAATATACAACACAAAAATTTTTTTAAGGATGACATATTCAAAATATTGACACCCAACCAATTAAATACACACAACACATAAATTTTGGTGTACAACACAAAAATCTTATTGCATAGCATAGAATTTTTGATGTGTTGTATAAAAAATTTTGGAAGATTATATATGCAAAATATTGACTGACCAAACTAATAATAAAAATTTGTACTATGTACAAATATTTGTGTGATATGTATAAAAATATGTGTACTATGTGTAAAAATTTATATGCTATATTGATAAGTATGTATTATATGTAAAATTGTGTGTTATGCTTTGAAAATTTATGTAGTATATTAATAAATTTTTGTATTTTCTAACAAAAATTTATATACTGTAAAAAATGTGATAAAAAAGAATAATGATGTATGCACATTATTTTGCTGGGTTTTGAATTTTATTTTGGACTTGATTAAAAAAATATTTGTACACCTAAATTATTTTTAATTTATTTATATAAAAAGTTAACCTTATATTTTGTTTTTAATTTTTAAAATTTATTTTTTATACTTATTTTTCTTTTGCACAAGTTAATTCATTCTTTTCATTCTATTATTATTTTATCGTTTCACATTATAATATAAGTCAAGTGCTCTGTTTTTTCTCTTTTTTCTTTTTTGGAAGAAAAAAACATATTTGAACTATGTTATCTTATTATACTGTTTTGGTTCTTTTTATATTTTTCAAATTAATATAACCATACATATTTATTGATAAAGAGTATAAACATGACTCCTTTAATATTGATTTTTTATTCATGTTCTGTTATTGTATTCTCATTATGTAATTTAATAAGGGAATAATATATGTATATTGTCTTATTTATTTTATAATACCTTTATTTTAGTCATTTTATTTATAACTAAGCTATTATATTGTAACGTGGTAATTTTTATTAATGATATACAAAATTTTGATATGAATTTGTTTGGGTGAATTTTTAAAAAAAGATATTTTTGAAGTTAATTTTTTCAAAAGACTTATAAAAAAGTAAAAGTAATTTTATATTTAGATATATCATACAAAGATTTTTTTTATTTATCTATTATATTTGGATATAACTATATAAAAATAATTTTTTGTTTATTTATTACGTGAAAATATTTTTTTTTAAGAAAAAAATTTAAAAAAAATATAAATTGTAGCTTTTTAAAAAAATATTTTTTTTAAAATTTTTTTTAATACTTTCACTGTTATTATTAAAAATTTACTAAACACACTAAAAAAAGATATTTTCATTAAATTTTTTTTATCAATTTGATGATGTTCAAACAAACAAATAAACTTATATCTTTTAAATAATTTTTAAAATAATTCATACAAATAACATAATATATGTTGATAATTATTTAGAAATATTTATACAACAAATATATATATGTTAAATAATTAATATTAATATTATTCAATAATATTAATATAATAAAATAAAATTTATATAAATTAAGCAAATTAATAAAGAGTAAACTTTAAAAATCATAAGAAAATTATAAATTAAATAATATTAAATATTATATGCCTAATTGTAAAAGTACATTCTTAGATTATTAAACTAAAAAGAATAAATTTAATAACTAAAAATAATAATAACAAATAATAAATTTTGTTGACTCCTCATTATTTAAAATCAGCCCCACTTGAGAAAGTGTTACCGATACGCAAATCTTTTCCAATGTAGTTGTCAAATAGTTGTAAAACCTCACGGTTTCGCCAATTCTTATTTTTTTTTTATTAAAAAAAAGCTCCTAGCCCCAACCCTTCCGTCCGTCCCTCTCTCACTCGAAGAATTCCTCTCATCCCTCTCTCTTTCTTTGATTTTTTCCTTCTCATCCTCACCGCCGGCCCCTGCCTGCCGCCGTCAAGCGGCACACCAACCCTTGTCTCCGTCTCTGCTGTTCGCCGCCGTTCGCTGCTTCTGTCTCCTTCCTGTCCCTCTCACCGGTCTCTAGTTATCTCTGCTCCTGCTGTTCTGTTTCGTGTCCCTCGCAGCTGGTCCTTCCTCCCGTGTTTGTACGTATATAAATTGCTTCATTTAGTGTTAAAATTTGTATTTAATTGTTAAATTTTGTAGTTAATTGTTCATTGTTGAGGAAAGAATGTTCTAGATTTCTAGAGGAGAACATGTTTCAAAAATGACCTTGTGATTAAGAATTTTTATTTGGACTGGTTGGAACAGATGCTGAGAATTTTTTAAGTTTATATGAATATGAATGAAGTGAATGAATCAGGGAAGGCGCATGAAAATGCTCAATAAACAGATAAATGAACAAATCAGCGTTAAATTCTGTTAATTTGATTTTGTACTTCGAGTGATTACATCTATTGTCTTTATTTTGCTAAATCAGTGATGAATGAAGCGCTCAACCGGCGCTTAACCCTATTTTAATTTGTACAATTGTTCTTTTGAGTGGCCTAAGACTTAAACTAGAAACAATTTTTGCTCTGGGGGAAATTTGATGAATGAGCCATCTCTTGTATATATGTACCTTTAGTATAAAATACCGAGTGCCAAATCCGTCTTTTCCCTAACTCTGTTAGGGCACGGTTTTTGAAATCATCGATGTTTACTTGTTGAAATATGATTTTATGTTGTGTTTTACCTTTTCTTACTGTTTCTTTTGGTTGTCAGCTGATTGTTTTGTAGTTCAATTACAGACAAGATGAAGAAAACATGGTGGTTGATATTGGTTACGTTTTTATGCTTGCTGAGCTCATCCAAGGGTAGAGGTAAGAGTCCAAATTTTGCATTCAATATTATTGCTACTTTTGTTGATAAATGGAAGAGAGGGTGAGGAATCCCTCTTGTAACATTATTATTATTATTATTATTATTATTATTATTATTATTATTATTATTATTATTATTATTATTATTTAAAGGAGATAGAATCAAAAGCCCAGTACATGTTTACTTTTTGATGATTGTTGGTTGTGTCATTTGTGATCATATTAGTGAGGGAGAGAAAAAAGTTACAGGATAATCCATTACAATACATTTAGGTTTTGATTGTTTGTTTACAGAGAGTCAGAGTCTCAGATGGTTTATGAAAGGGGCAGTTTAGAGTTGTTTGATGTATTTAACCCATACCATCTAGTCGGAGGAATATTGGTCGTTGTAGGTTAAACCTACAGAGTGTGGTTTTCTTTTTATGGGACATAAAATCAGTACCAGTTTTGTTCAATAACAATATACCCAACTTGAAAATAGTTCAAATAGATCATATTGTTGGCAAATGACATTTTAAAACTCTGCAGAAGATTTTCATGTCCTTTTATTTGTATTGATTTGGATAATGCACTGAAGATATATCATTCATGACTGCAACAATGATTATCTGATTTACGCTACATGACACAATGAATAGTATCTTTCTTCTCTCATTTTTTGAAGATTCAGTGAATGATTTACACTGCACATATGTCATTATATCTTCATGATACCCGAACAAATGTTAATTCATCTTATATGATGAAACCGTGCTGTGAATCAGAGTCTTGTGAGCATTTCATGTTTGTGTACTTATGTGTTGTTTTCAATTTTGCAGACTTAAAGGCTTTGGACAAGGTTAATCTTCCCAAGTACAACCATACACTTGCTACAATATTAGTGCAATATGCATCTGCGGTGAGTTCTATGGGCATTTTATATTATCATCATCTAGGCTGTATAGCAAAGCTTCTTTGAAATTATAAATATTATTTGTTTCCTAATCATATCTTAAAAGTTTGATAAAGAATTCAGGATTAATAATGAAAATTTCAACTTCAAACTTTGCTTTGGTTAAGCTTCTATTTGTGAAAGCAAAATAGTGTTGGAAATCTGTACATATTGCATAAAAGGACTGAAATAGGACTGGTTCTTGCAGGTATACTTGTCAGATTTAACAGCACTTTTTACTTGGACATGCTCTAGATGTGATGGCTTGACTGAGGTGCTAAGAATGTGAATCTTATTTTTCCATTGAATATTCACTTTAAGTCTTAGAGCTTTGAATTATTATGTTTTGGTATCTTATGAATTTGGCTCTTTAATAAAGATCTTAAAATGGAAACAGGGATTTGAAATTATAGAGTTGGTGGTTGATGTTGAGCACTGCTTGCAGGTGGGTGAAAAAGTCTTTGTAGAAACAATATTCCTTTATATAGAATTAATAGATTCTCGTTTGTTATTTTATTTTTATTAGTGTACCCTTTGTTCTGATGTTATAATCGCTGCTTATTCTAGGCATTTGTTGGAGTGGCTGATGATCCGCATGCCATTATCATTGCATTCAGAGGAACTAATGAACACAGGTTCAGGTTTTACTGGCTTAAATTTATTTCATTCATTATTTGGGGTCTAGAAATCCAAAGGTTCATATATTTTTCTAAAAGTCAAACACTTCAAGTCTGTTAGATGCATCTCATTCAAGGCTTTGTTGTTGTTGTTGTTGTTGTCGTTGTTGTTTTGTTGTTTGAGTTATTCGAGGATAATCAGTTTGTAACTGTTTTTATACAGCTTACAGAACTGGATAGAAGATTTATACTGGAAGCAGCATGAAATAAATTATCCGGGCATGGATGATGCAATGGTGTGTGCTGTTAAAAGGTTAAGCCTTATTAGTGCTCTGTTCTATCAATGTTGGGTTTGATATATTCTTACCATTTTCTCTAGGTACACCGTGGATTTTATAATGCATACCACAACACAACAATACGTCCTGCAATTCTGGATGCTGTCGATAGGGCAAAGAAATTTTATGGAAATATTCAAATTATTGTGCTTGGACATTCAATGGGAGGAGCAATGGCTGCATTTTGTGGTCTAGATTTAACGGTAATTATAATTACAGTTTATTTATCTTGCAAAGCTGGACATTATGCACACTTTGTGGGTTCAAGTTTCCTTCGACTACTTTTCATGATTAATATCTGCATTTTTCATCAAGCAAAATTTTTAAATAATATCTTGGGGAAGTGGAACCATTGTGTTTGGAAATCCGGTTTTATTTTGCATTTCAGGTTCTTGGGCTGCGTAAATGACGGGTGTATTGTGTAATAAGCACTAATGCAAAAAATTTTGCCTAATATTTACAATATGGATTAATACCAAATTCATAAGACCTCTTTTCCTATCTTGATTAATCTTCAAAAATCTAATTGGAATAGTGTCCAATGCCCAAACTATTAAAAGTCTTTGAATTGCTATTTTGTCTAGATCAATTTTTTAAGCTCCCCTTCTATGATTTTTCCTATTTTGTACATATGTAGTAGTTTATTGTTTGATTTGACCTTTTTACAGGTGAATCGATGTGAAAAGAATGTTCAGGTTATGACATTTGGACAACCCCGAATCGGAAATGCTGTTTTTGCATCCCTGTATAGCACACTTGTTCCAAATACGTTGCGTGTGACACATGACCACGACATTGTTCCCCATTTGCCACCATATTATTACTATTTACCATCAAAGACATACCACCATTTCCCAAGAGAGGTTAGGCATTATGGCTTAATGAAGTGATGAAGATTTGCATCATATGTATCAGACCTGTTAAATTTTTTAAAAAGTTTAATAGGTTGCATTCTTGTTTGTGTAAAATGTTTATTGACTATTTCATCTACTTTTTATTTATTTATTTATTTTGGGGGTTGGGGATAAAAGAATTTTATTAAGATGAACGGAGAATTATGAAATAGGAGGAATCAGGATAAGAGATCATTTTCACAAATATAAGTACAAAGAGAACCGCCATCAATGAAGCAAAGCCTTCCAATTTCTCAATGTGGGATATAAATTCCTCTATGAATACAAGGAGACCAAACGCAATGTTATTGTCATCTATTATTTCACCTTCAGCGGTGAATACTGATTACACGTTATGTGTATCAAAAATATGTTCTGCACGTCTATATTTTTATCTGGCTTGGTTGTGTCAATTCCCGTGTTATTGGTCAATAAAAATTCACTTGTTTACTTCTATATTTTTAATCATTAATCATATTATGCACTGATGGTTGCAGTTTGCTACGATTTTTCTCATGTTTCTTTTTGCCTTTTTTGGACATCAAACCTTTTCATACCCTCAATGAGAGAAAGCTTTCTATTTCCAAACTCATTATTCTTTTTTTTTTTAATGCTCTTTCTATCAGGTTTTTTTTTTGCTTGAACTATACTGGCTTTCTTGTGTTGGCCATTCTGCTGTCATTAGTGATCTGTGCAAACCTGTGGCACCTGATTCACTTGTTTACCAGTTCTTGAATCTGAGATATTGTTGTGCACTGCAGGTGTGGCTTTATAACGTTGGATTAGGAAGTCTGGTATATCGGGTTGAGAAGGTTTGTGATGGATCTGGTGAAGATCCAACTTGCAGTAGGTAAGTGAATCTTTTTGGTCATAATCCCATTAAATAGTATAGGCTACAGTAAACTTCGCCGCTGCAGTGAATTCCACGAGCGCTATTGAAGATTGAGGGTTGTTTACATTATGTTTAAATTTCCTATTTTCATATTTACTGTTTCCATTTTACAAATTTATGGAAATTAATAAGAATCCAACTACCAAAGATTATCCATTAATTTTATGATAGACTAGTGTTGTATATCCAAACTCTATTGTCAAGAGGTAATGTATTACCATGCAGGTCGGTGAGTGGGAATAGCATATCAGACCACTTGGTATATTATGGTGTTGAAATGGGATCAGACGCGCCAGACTCATGCAGAATTGTTATGGATTCTAATGATTCAAGTCCTAGCGTCCAAGATTCGAGAGGGAACATCGTCTTGACCAGAGACCCTGCAAAATTTGTCCTGAAACTGAGTAGAGAGCTTGACAATCAAGGAAAGGCCATTAGTGTTAGTTGAGTTTACATGGATTGTCTCTTGTAAGATATATAGGTTTTAAATGTTAGGTTTGGGGGGTTGGTCGACATGCTTCCGAATTCTTCTTTCTTAAAAGGAGTCGCCTGTAAGGAGGAATTATTTCAGTGAGATTAGGTAGGGATCTTGTACATTCTCATCCCTGTATATATGATTGTTAATACTTAATATTGGTTTTTTTTTTTTGTAGTCATACTTAATATTGTTAATTGTACAATAATTGTAAATTAAATTCCTTGGTCCGTAATTTCTTATGTGATTTGGGTGATATTTGTTTGAATTCCCTTTTCCTGTTAGTCTTTTTTCCCTTCAACCACAACCTCTGGGTGAGCCATAGAGCCCAAAAATTCTAATTCACGCTCCAAGTTAATGGAGATCGAAGAAACTTGGTCCGAGTACCTAGAAATCACTCGCATATGCGAAGCCTCGTGTAGCTAGAATTCTCTTGCATATACGGTGTTATCCTCACTGTTTTATGCGACATTTGCATATCGTTTTGAATTATGTGTCTTAGTTTTCCAATGATATTGAAATTGCTTAATTTGAACCTTTATATCTGAAGTTATTATTCAATTTATGTAAAGAGGTCAGGATTTGGCATTATAAGAAATATTCTTGACTTCAATCGTTGACAGTGAATTTTACCTTGAATCTTTAAGAACTAGAAAAATGTGATTAATATAAAAGCTTTAGAGAATGATTTTTTTTAGAAGACTCAATGTTTTCTCCAATACAATCACTCTAATTCTTTGTGATGCTTCTTTTCCTAATCAATGCTTTATTTTTTTCAATGGGTTAATAGTCAAATTAGTTCCTAAAAGATAAGGTATTTTTCAAATTCGTGCCAGAAAGATTTTTTCAATTAAATTGGTCCTTCAAAGATTACGAATTACTCATATCTGTTCTTCAGTTACTCCATTCACAATTTTCGTCAATAATTAATGATGTGAAATGTTAACTGATAGCATACATGACACATAAATGTTCAATTAGCTGTTGATTAAATATATTTACGAAAATCTATCAATTTAGTTACTAGATCATATTAGGAATAGCATTTTTATAATTGGGAAAAATGACTAAATTAATAAATTTTCATAAATATATTTGGTCAATATCCAATTCGACATATCAAGTATTATATATGTTATTAATTAACATTTTACAACAGCAATGTTTAAAGAAAATTGTTAATGGAGTGATTAGAGGACAAATATGATTAATTCGCAATCTTTGAAAGATCAATTTGATTGAAAAATCCTTCAAAAAATAAATTTAAAAAACGTCTTATTTTTTATGGACTAATTTGAAAATTAACCTTTTTTCAACACAAACAAAATTTGTAATCGATACTAGTTGGATTTTAGACCAATTGGGTTTAGGGTTTTGTACTTGGTTACAATATCCAAATTGCAGGTAACATCCAAATATATCAATTATCATAACTAGAGAAAAAAAAATACAAAATCAATTAAAATTATATAAAAATTGAAAAAAAAATTAAAATTCAATAAAATATATGCAACTACTACTCAACAAATCGAGTTCTATCACGTGTTCGATCAGATTCTCAACAAGTCGCTTCCCTTCTTGCACTCTTTAACACCTTCGGTCATAATTCTTAATCAACATTTTATGACAAACCCCATTAATAAGGTCAACTTTTGCTAGATATAGCAAAAATTGATAATTTCAGGAAACGTTTGTTGTGTTATTTTTTTATGGTTAAAAATTATATTTCAAAGAATTATATTTGTTTATATCCTAAACCAATAGATAAGAGTCAGGCTCAAAAACATTAAAAGGCCTACCAATAAAGGCAGACTTCATGGCAAGTCTGATCTCTTTAAAGAAGTAAGACACCGACTCCACGAGGCAAAAATCCTACTTGCTTAAAGCAGACAAACTGCTCCCTAAAATCTCTACCTCATCTAAAAGGAGAATCTTAACAAATTCCTAAGATAAAGGAAACGCTTATCTCTCAGAAAAGATAAGATCACCTCAACAAAGGTGGTTAGCAACTTTACTATAAATACACCAACACTCCCAAGTATAACTCACGTTCTAATCTACAAAAAGCTTGCCTAAAACCCTTGCTAACTTAAGTATTAGAGTCTCTTTCAGGTACCACCCCCACCTCTCCACGAAGAACTCAGACAGGCGGCACCTCGACATTACAAATCGGACGCTGCCATTGAAAGGGACTTGGACCTCCTGTTCAGGCGCAAATCGACATTTCAGGTAACCCTCGAAACATTGGCGCCGTTGCTGGGGACTTGGAATTCATCCCACAACCATGGCGGACAACCAACAGGAGGACGGCCGCATCGCATTTGAATCTAAGCGAGAAGTTCAGTCGAAAGGCCACGCCATCGTGCTCCCTCATCCACCACAACACACTGAGGGACCCCGCGGAGAAGGGCTCTCAGGAAACCCCCCTCCAAGAAGGATCCATTCTGAAGTACACCACCCCGAGGATGAGGATCACCCACAGGCGACAGAGATACTGGACATGGTCCAAGGACAGCAAGATCGGCTGAGGCAGCTTGAACACGAAGCTGAACGACAGCGAGAGGCAGAACGGGAATTGAGAAGAGAAGTAAGACGACGTAAGGAGCTAGAAGAAAATCTCTAGAAGCTGGAGGCCAACCTCTGAAGTCGAATGGTGCGCGAAATTGTGAACAATACTTTTCACAACTCTCATAATCCCCGGTCATGAACCCCAAAAACTTGGTAGCTCAATACCATGGCATTACACAACTTCGCACAACTAACCAGCAAGTGCACTGGGTCGTCCAAGTAATAAACCTTACGCGAGTAAGGGTCGATCCCACGGAGATTGTTAGTATTGAAGCAAGCTATGATCATCTTGTAAATCTTAGTCAGGCAAACTCAAATAGTAATGGTGATGAACGAAAATAACACAAAGGTAAAGATAGAGATACTTATGTAATTCATTGGTAGGAACTTCAGATAAGCGCATGAAGATGCCTTCCCTTCCGTCTCTCTGCTTTCCTACTGTCTTCATCCAATCCTTCTTGCTCCTTTCCATGGCAAGCTTGTGTAGGGTTTCACCGTTGTCAATGGCTACCTCCCATCCTCTCAGTGAAAGCGATTGCATATGCTCTGTCACAGCATAGCGGAATTCATCTGTCGGTTCTCAATCAGGCCGGAATAGAATCCAGTGATTCTTTTGCGTCTGTCACTAACGCCCCGCCTTCAGGAGTTTGAAGCACGTCACAGTCATTCAATCATTGAATCCTACTCAGAATACCACAGACAAGGTTAGACCTTCCGGATTCTCTTGAATGCTGCCATCAGTTCTCGCCTATACCACGAAGATTCCGGTTAAAGAACCCAAGAGATATTCACTGGAGCCTTGGTTGCTTGTAGAACAAAAGTGGTTGTCAGTCACCTTGTTCATGGGTGAGAATGATGATGAGTGTCACGGATCATCACATTCATCAAGTTGAAGAACACGTGATATCTTAGAACAAGAACAAGCGGAATTGAATAGAAGAACAATAGTAATTGCATTAATACTCGAGGTACAGCAGAGCTCCACACCTTAATCTATGGTGTGTAGAAACTCCACCGTTGAAAATACATAAGAACAAAAGTGATCATTGGTTTCGGCCCCTAGAGAGGGAACCAGAAGAACCAAGATGAAAATACAATAGTAAAAGGTCCTACTTATAGAAAACTAGTAGCCTAAGGTTTACAGAGATGAGTAAATGACATAAAAATCCACTTCCGGGCCCACTTGGTGTGTGCTTGGGCTGAGCAATGAAGCATTTTTCGTGCAGAGACTTCTCTTGGAGTTAAACGCCAGCTTTTATGCCAGTTTGGGCGTTTAACTCCCATTTGGGTGCCAGTTCCGGCGTTTAACGCTGGGATTTCTGAGGGTGACTTTGAACGCCGGTTTGGGCCATCAAATCTTGGGCAAAGTATGGACTATCATATGTTGCTGGAAAGCCCAGGATGTCTACTTTCCAACGCCGTTGAGAGCGCGCCAATTGGGCTATTGTAGCTCCAGAAAATCCACTTCGAGTGCAGGGAGGTCAGAATCCAACAGCATCTGCAGTCCTTTTCAGTCTCTAAATCAGATTTTTGCTCAGGTCCCTCAATTTCAGCCAGAAATTACCTGAAATCACAGAAAAACACAAAAACTCATAGTAAAGTCCAGAAAAGTGAATTTTAACTAAAAACTAATAAAAATATACTAAAAACTAACTATATCATACTAAAAACATACTAAAAACAATGCCAAAAAGCATACAAATTATCCGCTCATCACAACACCAAACTTAAATTGTTGCTTGTCCTCAAGCAACTGAAAATCAAATAAGATAAAAAGAAGAGAATATACTATAGACTCCAAATTATCAATGAAACTTAGCTCCAAATTAGATGAGCGGGACTAGTAGCTTTTTGCCTCCGAACAGTTTTGGCATCTCACTTTATCCTTTGAAATTCAGAATGATTGGCTTCTTTAGGAACTCAGAATCTAGATAGTGTTATTGATTCTCTTAGTTAAGTATGATGATTCTTGAACATAGCTATTTATTGAGTCTTGGCTGTGGCCCAAAGCACTATGTCTTCCAGTATTACCACCGGATACATTCATGCCACAGACACATAATTGGGTGAACCTTTTTAGATTGTGACTCAGCTTTGCTAGAGTCCCCAATTAGAGGTGTCCAGGGTTCTTAAGCACACTCTTTTTGTCTTGGATCACAACTCTTATTTCTTTCTTTTTCTTTCCCCCTTTTTTTTTTCGCCTCTTTTTTTTTTTTTTGTATTCACTGCTTTTTCTTGCTTCAAGAATCATTTTGATGATTTTTCAGATCCTCAGTAACATGTCTCCTTTTTCATCATTCTTTCAAGAGCCAACAATTTTAACATTCATGAACAACAAATTCAAAAGACATATGCACTGTTCAAGCATACATTCAGAAAACAAAAAGTATTGTCACCACATCAAACTAATTAAGCTAGTTTTAAAGATGAATTCGAAATCCTGTACTTCTTGTTCTTTTGTAATAAAAACAGTTTTCATTTAAGAAAGGTGATGGATTCATAGGACATTCATAACTTTAAGGCATAGACACTAAGACACTAATGATCATAAGACACAAACATAGACAAACATAAGCATGTAAATTTCGAAAAACAAGAAAATAAAGAACAAGGAGATTAAAGAACGGGTCCACCTTAGTGATGGCGGCTTGTTCTTCCTTTTGAAGATCCTATGGAGTGCTTGAGCTCCTCAATGTCTCTTCCTTGCCTTTGTTGCTCCTCTCTCATGATTCTTTGATCTTCTCTTTTATTGAACGCCCTCTTCACAAATGTCTATGAGGACTTGGTCCAACCTTTGATCAAAGTTGACCCTTCTTCATGGCCACAACTTCATTGAAGTGGTCTTGATGCACCCTTGAGATGAATCTCTCCATCTCCCATGACTCGGAGGTGAAAGCTTTTGCCTTCCCTTTCCTCTTTCTAGAGGTTTCTCCGGCCTTGGATGCCATAAATGGTTATGGAAAAACGAAAAGCAATGCTTTTACCACACCAAACTTAAAAGGTTTGCTCGTCCTCGAGCAAAAGAAGAAAGAAGAGAGTAGAGGAAGAAGAAATGGAGGAGAGGGAGATGGCTTTGTGGTTCGGCCAAAAGGGAGAAGCAGTAGTGTTTAGGTGGGAAAGTGGTTTGAATTTGAATGGTGAGGTAGGTGGGGTTTTATGAAGGATGCATGTGAGTGGTGAAGAGAAAGGAGAGAGTGGTGGGGTTGGTGGGGATCCTGTGGGGTCCACAGATCCTTAGGTGTCAAGGAAAAGTCATCCCTGCACCAAATGGCATTCAAAAACACGTTTTGAGCCAATTCTGGTGTTAAACGCCGGGCTGGTGCCCATTTCTGGCGTTTAACGCCAGGTTCTTGCCCTTTCCTGGCGTTTAACGCCAGTCTGGTGCCCCTTTCTGGCGTTAAACGCCCAGAATGGTGCCAGACTGGGCGTTAAACGCCCAACTGCTAGCCTCACTGGCGTTTAAACGCCAGTGAGTTCTTCCTCTAGGGTGTGCTATTTTTCTTCCTGTTTTTCATTCTGTTTTTGCTTTTTCAATTGATTTTTGTGACTTCTTATGATCATCAACCTACAAAAACATAAAATAACAAAGGAAAATAGATAAAATATAATCATTGGGTTGCCTCCCAACAAGCACTTTTTTAATGTCAGTAGCTTGACAGAGGGCTCTCATGGAGCCTCACAGATACTCAGAGCAATGTTGGAACCTCCCAACACCAAACTTAGAGTTTGAATGTGGGGGTTCAACACCAAACTTAGAGTTTGGTTGTGGCCTCCCAACACCAAACTTAGAGTTTGACTGTGGGGGCTCTGTTTGACTCTGAATTGAGAGAAGCTCTTTATGCTTCCTCTCCATGGTGACAGAGGGACATCCTTGAGACTTAAACACAAAGGATTCTTCATTCACTTCAATGATCAGTTCACCTCCATCAACATCAATTACAGCCTTTGCTGTGGCTAGGAAGGGTCTGCCAAGGATGATAGATTCATCCATGCACTTCCTAGTGACTATGAAATCAATAGGGATGTAATGGTCTTCAATCCTCACCAGAACATCCTCTACAAGTCCATAAGCTTGTTTCCTTGAATTGTCTGCCATCTCCAGTGAGATTCTTGCAGCTTGTACCTCAAAGATCCCTAGCTTCTCCATTACAGAGAGAGGCATGAGGTTTACACTTGACCCTAAGTCACACAGAGCCTTCTTGAAGGTCATGGTGCCTATGGTACAAGGTATGGAAAACTTCCCAGGATTTTGTCTCTTTTGAGGTAATTTCTGCCTAGACAAGTCATCCAGTTCTTTGGTGAGCAAAGGGGGTTCATCCTCCCAAGTCTCATTTCCAAATAACTTGTCATTTAGCTTCATGATTGCTCCAAGGTATTTAACAACTTGCTCTTCAGTGACATACTCATCCTCTTCAGAGGAAGAATACTCATCAGAGCTCATGAATGGCAGAAGTAAGTCCAATGGAATCTCTATGGTCTCATTTTGAGCCTCAGATTCCTATGGTTCCTCATTGGGGAACTCATTGGAGGTCAGTGCACGCCCATTGAGGTGTTCCTCAGTGGTGTTCACTTCTTCTCTTTCCTCTCCAAATTCGGCCATGTTGATGGCCTTGCACTCTCCTTTTGGATTTTCTTCTGTATTGCTTGGAAGAGTACTTGGAGGGAGTTCAGTAACTTTCTTGTTCAGCTGTCCCACTTGTGCCTCCAAGTTCCTAATGGAGGACCTTGTTTCAGTCATGAAACTTTGAGTGGTTTTGATTAGATCAGAGACCATGGTTGCTAAGTCAGAGGGGTTCTGTTTAGCATTCTCTGTCTGTTGCTGAGAAGATGATGGAAAAGGCTTGCCATTGCTAAACCTGTTTCTTCCACCATTATTGTTGTTGAAACCTTGTTGAGGTCTCTCTTGATTCTTCCAGGAGAAATTTGGGTGATTTCTCCATGAAGAATTATAGGTGTTTCCATAGGGTTCTCCTAGGTAATTCACCTCTTCCATTGAAGGGTTCTCAGGATCATAAGCTTCTTCTTCAGATGAAGCATCCTTAGTACTGCTTGGTGCATTTTGCATTCCAGACAGACTTTGAGAAATCAAATTGACTTTTTGAGTCAATATTTTATTCTGAGCCAAAATGGCATTCAGAGTATCAATCTCAAGAACTCCTTTCTTCTGACTTGTCCCATTGTTCACAGGATTCCTTTCAGAAGTGTACATGAATTGGTTATTTGCAACCATTTCAATTAGCTCTTGAGCCTCTGTAGGCGTCTTCTTCAGATGAAGAGATCCTCCAGCCGAGCTATCCAAAGACATCTTGGATAGTTCAGAGAGACCATCATAGAAAATACCCATGATGCTCTATTCAGAAAGCATGTCTGAAGGACATTTTCTGATTAATTGTTTGTATCTTTCCCAAGCTTCATAGAGGGATTCTCCATCCTTCTGTCTGAAGGTTTGGACTTCCACTCTAAGCTTACTCAATTTTTGAGGTGGAAAGAACTTTGCCAAGAAGGCATTGACTAGCTTTTCCCAAGAGTCCAGGCTTTCTTTAGGTTGATAGTCCAACCATACTCTAGCTCTGTCTCTTACAGCAAAAGGGAATAGCATCAGTCTGTAGACCTCAGGGTCAACCCCATTAGTCTTGACTGTGTCACAGATTTGCAAGAACTCAGCTAAAAACTGATGAGGATCTTCCAATGGAAGTCCATGGAACTTGCAATTCTGTTGCATTAGAGAAACTAATTGAGGCTTAAGCTCAAAATTTTTTGCTCCAATGGCAGGGATAGAGATGCTTCTCCCATAGAAGTCGGGAGTAGGTGCAGTAAAGTCACCCAGCACCTTCCTTGCATTGTTGGCATTGTTGTTGTTTTCGGCTGTCATGTCTTCTTCCTCTTTGAAGAATTCGGTTAGGTCCTCTACAGAGAGTTGTACCTTAACTTCTCTTAGCTTTCGCTTCAAGGTCCTTTCAGGTTCAGGGTCAGCTTCAACAAGAATGCCTTTGTCTTTGTTCCTGCTCATATGAAAGAGAAGAGAACAAGAAAATGTGGAATCCTCTATGTCACAGTATAGAGATTCCTTGAGGTGTCAGAGGAGAAAAAATAGAAGGCAGAAGTAGAAAATTTGAACTCATCAAAGGAGATAGAGTTCGAATTTTGCATTAAGAAGTAGTGTTAGTCATAAATAGAAGGATGTGAGAAGAGAGGAAGAAGTTTTCGAAAATTAAGTTAAAAGATTTTGAAAACATTTTGAAAAACACTTAATTGATTTTCGAAAATGAGAGTGGAAAAGAAATCAGTTGATTTTTGAAAAAGATTTTGAAATTAGAAATAAAAAAGATTTGATTGAAAACTATTTTGAAAAAGATGTGATTAAAAAGATTTGATTGAAAAGTTATGGTTTTAAAAAGATATGATTGAAAAGATATGATTTGAAAACAATTTTAAAAAGATTTGATTTTAAAAATTAATGACTTGCCTAACAAGAAAAGATATGATTCAAACATTAAACCTTTCTCAACAGAAAAGGCAACATACTTAAAATGTTCAATCAAATCATTAATTGTTAGTAAGTATCTTTGAAAAAGGAAAGAAATTGATTTTGAAAACATTTGATTGAAAAGATATGATTTGAAAAAGATTTGATTTTGAAAAACTTTGAAAACTTGAAAAAAATTTGATTTGAAAACAAAATCTTCCCCCTTGTGCCATCCTGGCGTTAAACGCCCAGAATGGTGCACATTCTGGCGTTTAACGCCCAAAATGCTACCCTTTTGGGCGTTAAACGCCCAACCAGGTACCCTGGCTGGCGTTTAAACGCCAGTCTGTCCTTCTTCACTGGGCGTTTTGAACGCCCAACTTTTTCTGTGCAATTCCTCTGCTGTATGTTCTGAATCTTCAATTCTATGTATTATTGACTTGAAAAGACACAAATTAAAAATATTTTTGGATTTTTAATAATAAGGAATAATCAAAATGCAACTAAAATCAAAGAACAATGCATGCAAGACACCAAACTTAGCAGTTTGTATACTACTGACACTAACAAAATGAAAATGCATATGAGACACACAAAACACTCAAGTCAATAGAATTTAAAGATCAGAGCACGAAAATCATCAAGAACAACTTGAAGATCCCTAAGACACATGGATGGATGCATATAATTGACACCAAACTTAAGATGAGACACTAGACTCAAACAAGAAATTTTTTGGATTTTATGATTTTTTTAAATTTTTTTGTGTTTTTCGAAAATTAAGTGGAAAAAGATATCAAAATTCTTAATGAGAATTCCAGGAATCATGCAATGTTAGTCTAAAGCTTTAGTCTAAAGAAATTAGACATGGCTAGCCAAGCTTCAGCAAAACATTGCATTCAAGAGCTAAATTGATGAAGATCAATCAGCTTTGGTGATGATAAAAACATCACCTTGAAACACTAGAATTCATTCTTAAGAACTCTGAAGAAAAAATACCTAATCTAAGCAACAAGATGAACCGTCAGTTGTCCAAACTGAACAATCCCCGGCAACGGCGCCAAAAACTTGGTGCGCGAAATTGTGAACAATACTTTTCACAACTCTCATAATCCCCGGTCATGAACCCCAAAAACTTGGTAGCTCAATACCATGGCATTACACAACTTCGCACAACTAACCAGCAAGTGCACTGGGTCGTCCAAGTAATAAACCTTACGCGAGTAAGGGTCGATCCCACGAAGATTGTTAGTATTGAAGCAAGCTATGATCATCTTGTAAATCTTAGTCAGGCAAACTCAAATAGTAATGGTGATGAACGAAAATAACACAAAGGTAAAGATAGAGATACTTATGTAATTCATTGGTAGGAACTTCAGATAAGCGCATGAAGATGCCTTCCCTTCCGTCTCTCTGCTTTCCTACTGTCTTCATCCAATCCTTCTTGCTCCTTTCCATGGCAAGCTTGTGTAGGGTTTCACCGTTGTCAATGGCTACCTCCCATCCTCTCAGTGAAAGCGATTGCATATGCTCTGTCACAGCATAGCGGAATTCATCTGTCGGTTCTCAATCAGGCCGGAATAGAATCCAGTGATTCTTTTGCGTCTGTCACTAACGCCCCGCCTTCAGGAGTTTGAAGCACGTCACAGTCATTCAATCATTGAATCCTACTCAGAATACCACAGACAAGGTTAGACCTTCTGGATTCTCTTGAATGCTGCCATCAGTTCTCGCCTATACCACGAAGATTCCGGTTAAAGAACCCAAGAGATATTCACTGGAGCCTTGGTTGCTTGTAGAACAAAAGTGGTTGTCAGTCACCTTGTTCATGGGTGAGAATGATGATGAGTGTCACGGATCATCACATTCATCAAGTTGAAGAACACGTGATATCTTAGAACAAGAACAAGCGGAATTGAATAGAAGAACAATAGTAATTGCATTAATACTCGAGGTACAGCAGAGCTCCACACCTTAATCTATGGTGTGTAGAAACTCCACCGTTGAAAATACATAAGAACAAAAGTGATCATTGGTTTCGGCCCCTAGAGAGGGAACCAGAAGAACCAAGATGAAAATACAATAGTAAAAGGTCCTACTTATAGAAAATTAGTAGCCTAAGGTTTACAGAGATGAGTAAATGACATAAAAATTCACTTCCGGGCCCACTTGGTGTGTGCTTGGGCTGAGCAATGAAGCATTTTTCGTGCAGAGACTTCTCTTGGAGTTAAACGCCAGCTTTTATGCCAGTTTGGGCGTTTAACTCCCATTTGGGTGCCAGTTCCGGCGTTTAACGCTGGGATTTCTGAGGGTGACTTTGAACGCCGGTTTGGGCCATCAAATCTTGGGCAAAGTATGGACTATCATATGTTGCTGGAAAGCCCAGGATGTCTACTTTCCAACGCCGTTGAGAGCGCGCCAATTGGGCTATTGTAGCTCCAGAAAATCCACTTCGAGTGCAGGGAGGTCAGAATCCAACAGCATCTGCAGTCCTTTTCAGTCTCTAAATCAGATTTTTGCTCAGGTCCCTCAATTTCAGCCAGAAATTACCTGAAATCACAGAAAAACACAAAAACGCATAGTAAAGTCCAGAAAAGTGAATTTTAACTAAAAACTAATAAAAATATACTAAAAACTAACTATATCATACTAAAAACATACTAAAAACAATGCCAAAAAGCATACAAATTATCCGCTCATCATCGGACCAACATGACAAATCGAGAGGAGAGCCCCTTAGGAGGAGATGACCCGTTTATAGAAGAGATCATGAGGGCCAAAGTTCCTAGAAATTTCAAATTGCCTGACATGGATCTCTATGACGGGACGTCCGACCCAGGACACCACCTAAGCAATTTCAAAATTTGAATATACCTAGTAGACACCTCTGATGCCATACATTGCAAATCCTTCCCTACCACCCTAACCAAAGCTGCGATGAAGTGGTTTGACGGCCTACCTCTGTGGTCAGTTACCAGCTTCGATAACTTAGCTAGAAAATTTTTGACTAGGTTTTCTATTCAAAAGGATAAAACAAAACACGCACCAAGCTTACTGGGAGTAAAGCAAGAGGTCAGAGAAACGCTTTGAGATTACATGGAAAGATTCAACAAAGCTTGCTTGGAGATTCAGAATCTACAAACTGAAGCTATGATTATGGGCTTAGTTAATGGCCTCAGAGAAGGACCATTCATCCAATTCATATCTAAAAGACACCTGACCTCTTTGAATGAGATTCAGGAAAGGGCAGAGAAGTATATCAACATGGAAGAAATTTTTTTACCAAGAGCCTCCCTCAAGATCGAACCTACCCTATCCACCCCGGGATGAAGAAAGGGAACCCAAAAAAAAAGAGGAGTCAGGAGTACAGAAACCTCAAAAATATCATAACTACACTCCTTTTAAGGTCTCCCTAGTGGACGTTTACAAAGAGATATGTCACACGGAGAAACTTCCACCACCTCGTCTGATTAAGCACAAGAAAGCTAGAAGTCAGACAGAATGTTGTGAGTATCATAAGCTCTATGGCCATTCCGCCAACGAATGCTATGACCTAAAAAACGTCAAAGAAAAGTTAGCCAGAGAAGGCCGACTTGATAGATACCTGATGTAAGAATTATGTCGGTTAGGAATTTCACACAAAATAATTCCGTTGATAGTATAGTTTCCAATCAACAAATAATACTCAATCAAAGTTTTAATTCAGTTGTCACACGTACAAGCCCCAATGAAAATAACCGAAGTATTCAAATCTCCGGTCGTCTCACAAGGAATTGCAATGAAGTGATCAATTATTGGCTATGAAGGGGCAAAGGGGGGTTTGATTTGTAATTGGTAAGAAAATATAAAAGCAACTAAATGACAAGAACTAATAAAAGAAAAAAAAAAGAACTCTTGGCTAAGACATGGAAATTGAGATCACCATCCTTGTCTAGAAATCATGTATTGACAACTATGAGGGACCAACTCATTAAGTCTACTTCTATGCTTGAAGTAAGCATAATGTCTATTTCAACGCTTGAAGTACGTCAAATAGGCTTGATCAACATCAATCCATAAGTCCTAACATAGCTACTAATTGACTTAGTAGTAGGCTAGTGTCAATGGTTATCAAATTGACCATTAAGGGTTCTCAAATCACCAATTCATTGAGACCCAATGACTCAAGGTCACTCAATTCCCTTAGCCTAGGCCAAGAGTAAAGAAAATTACTCTAAAACTAGTAGAAACATTTTATCAAACACCTAGAGTGCAATAAAAGTAAACATCACAAAATGCAAGAATTACTGAAACCCATAACTAACATAAGCAAGAAATCAATAATAGCAATAAAGATAAACATAAAATGACATGGAAACATAAAATTGCATTAAAAGAAAATAGAAATCCAACAAGGGTTTATGAAAGTAAAAATGGCAAAATAAGGAAATTAACAAGGAAAGCTAAGAAGATTGAAATAAAAACAAGAATTAAAATTTGGATCTAAGAAAATTTAACCTAAACAACCCTAAATTCTAGAGAGAAGGGAGAGCTTCTCTCTCTAGAATTCTACTTACAACATGATGAAAACTATACTATGACTCTTCTCCCCCCATTCCCTTGTAATCCTTGGACTCAAAAGCATCAGAAATGAGTTGTATTTGGGCATCCTTGAGCTCAGAAATTGCCCCCCAGCGTTTTGCATTTAGTGAAGTCACATGCAGCTTGTCACGCATACTCTTGGGTCACGCGTACGCGTCATTGGCAAAATCCCACTCAACGTGTGCGCGTGGGTGACGCGTGCGGATCGCTGGCGAATCTCTTCCTTATGCATACACGTCGATGCGTACACGTCGATGACGCGTGCGCGTGGCCTTGAGTTCAGCAAATCTTTATTTCTTCATGAATTCTCCATTTTTGCATGATTTTTCTTTGTTCCTTCAACCCAATCTTTGCCTTCTAATGCTGAAATCACTTAACAAACATATCAAGACATCGAATAGAATTAAAGTGAATTAAAATTAGTGATTTAAAAGCCTAAAAAGCATATTTTTACACTTAAGCACAAATTAGGAGAAATTCACAAAACCATGCAATTTCATTGAATAAATGTGAGATAAGTTGATAAAATCCCCTAAATTCAACACAAGATAAACCACAAAATTGGGATTTATCAATACCTGGCAGACAAGTCGGACGATCCAAGGAAAAGAAGAAGGGATGAAGAAAGGGGATGACCCGAACATCCTTCTCACACCCTGGAATGACACATCCATATGATTAATGGAGGATTTGTAGGAGGAGGAATGTCAAAATCATCCCAAAAAAGACACCTCAAAGAGTATACCAGGTTGGAGAGAGCAATCAACTAATCGACCAGCTCACCATCTCTTTCACTAAAGAAGATGCACAAGGCCTACTATCCGGGAACGATGACCGAGTGGTGATAACACTGATCCTGGCCAATGCTAACCTTCACTGTACCTTGATAGATCAAGGAAGTTCAACTGACATTCTTTTGACTAGCTTGGGTTAGAAGAAAAAGACCTAAAGGCCTACCCTCATAGCCTGTACGGACTGGAAGACACCTCGATCCGACATCTTGGATACATCCCATTATACACCACCTTCGAAAAGGGTACTAGGTCAAGGACCTTAAGTATCGACTACATTGTAGTCGACGTGAACTCATCCTACAATTCTCTAATAGGTCTGATCACCCTAAATAAACTTGCAGTCTTTATTCCTCACCTTTGCATGAAATATCCTACTCCCGAAGGGATTGCCACCATCAAAAGAGACCAAAAGCTAGCTAGGAAGTGCTACAATGAGAGCCTCACTTTGAAAGGCAACTTGGGAGGCAAGTAAGTCAACACCATCGAATTGGGGGGAGTACGAGTTCGTGAAGAATTATGTCCTCAACCCGAAGGCAAAATTGAAGAGATACAAATTGGAGACCATCCTAGCAAGACAACGAGTATAGGGGCAAACTTAAAAGAGAGCCTGAAGAAGTAGCTCGTTGACTTGTTAAGATAAAACTCTGACCTTTTTTTTTCTGGAAAGTTTCTGACATGCCCGGCATAGATCCCAACCTGATGTGCCATAAGTTTGCTGTATACCCAGGTTCCCAACCTGTTCAACAGAAGCACAGGAATCTCGGGCCAGAGCAAACACAGGTCGTAGAAGAGCATGTGCAGGCCCAACTAGAAGCAGGATTTATAAGGGAGGTAAAATATCTGCTTTGGCTGACCAATGTTGTATTGGTAAAAAAGTAAAACGGTAAATGGAGAATGTGTGTTGATTATACTGATCTAACAAAGCTTGCCCTAAAGATCCTTATATACTCCCCTGCATTGATGCTCCGGTCGACTCAGCCTTAGGCTACAGATATCTTTCCTTCATGGATGCCTACTCGGGGATGCCCACGTGCTCTTGATTTCTGTTTTCTATTATGCGTATATTATTACGTCTAGCTTTGCGATAATTGCTGGTGATCATGTACTGATGGTGTTCTTAACCATATCGATATAGACGCAGGTATAGTATGGAATAGGAAACCATATCTGAAACTGGTTCTCAGGTAATGTCAGGTTGTAGGGTGTAAACCAAAACATGAGATCATGGCCTGCATAAGACAGACATACATCATATTTGGTTGCTCATATTTCTGTGTTGTGTATTTCTGTGAATGTATGTAAGTTTTTGGTTGATTGCTTTTCTATTCTTTGTTTGCTAAAGTTGTATATGTTCTATTACTTGTTTGTTGTATAATAAAGAATAAAGTGAACCTAATTAACTATCTCGAACCTACTAAGGACTCCCCGATGGAGAAGAAAGCACCTTTCCACGACCGGTAGAGAAAAGGACCAAAAGAAAGACCATAGGGTTGCTATTGTTTTGAAGCCGTCTTGTTTAGTCACAACTGAAGACCTAGAGTGTCTTTCCCTCACTTTTGTGATCTTAAAGGAGAATAGACTTATAGTGGAAATTAGGTTAGCCTGGATTCTAGTTTAGGGACTTTTTGAATTGGCCAGGACCTGGGATGTCATGTGTGTGTGTGTGTGTGTGTGTGTGTGTGTGTGTGTGTGTGTGTGTGTGTTATCTTACTATGCCAGGAATGTTCTAACTAGATACTATACGAAGTTGACGACATATCACCATATATTTGGGTTCCTATATGTATTTGTGAGATGCTCATGAATATTTCTATCTTATCTTATGACTGTTATTATATCTGTTGTTGATGTGCGTTGACCTAATTTTTTTTAAAAAGAAAAGGTTTCCCATAAAATCAACAACGTGTTAACTACGATCAGGCTCATATTCATTAAATAATAGATAATAATTAGGAAGGCAAGTTAGTAGCACTCAGTTTTCGATATGATATAGATATATAGAAAATTGGGCTGTTACAACTTGATGAGCGGATATTTTATACACTTTTTGGCATCATTTTCATATAGTTTTTAGTATGTTTTGTTTAAGTTTCATTAAGTTTTCATAGGTTTTAGTGCAAAATTCACATTTTTGAATTATACTTTGAGTTTGTGTATTTTTATACAATTTCCAAGTATTTTCTGGCTGAAATTGAGGAGCTGGAGCAAAAGTTTGATTCAGAGACAGAGAAAGTGCTACAGATGCTGTCAGGATATGACCTCCTTGCACTCGAAAAAGCTTTCATAGAATGACAGAAGTTCAAATGGAGCGTTCTCAACGGCTATGAAAATCTAACATCTAGGGCTTTCAAGAAATGTATAATAGTCTATACTTTGCTTCAGAATTGAAGGCCCAAAACTAGCGTTCAACGCCAGCCTCCTGCCCTATTTTGTCGTCCAACGCCCAAAGGAGAAGAGACCTGTGTCCAACGCCCAAAAAGGACCCCCTAGCCAGCGTTCAACACCCTAGAGGCCTCCTAGCATGTGGATCTCAGTCAAGCTCATCCCAAACATGCACTAAGTAGGCTCCAATAGTGGATTTTAGCACTACAAGACTGTTTTACCCTACCTATGTAACCCTTAGTCATTAGTTTAGTATTTATTTGAGAACTTTTACATTTTTCAAAGATCTTCCACCACTTTACACGTTTATCATTGTATTTTCTATTAGTATGAGTTTCTAAACCTCCTAGGTTGAGGGGAGGAGCTCTGCTGAGTTTTATGGATTAATAAAGTACTACTGTTCTATTTCAATTCGTGTTTCATTATCTATTCTAAGATGCATCTTCGTTCTTCATCATTATGAATGCGTTCATTCTACATTGGTTCAAAGTGAGTCTTTCATCGGACAATGATGAACCACTAGCTTGATTATACATCTCTTAGACGGCAAATCCACGACTTCGTTAGGGACTTCTTGAGACATCAGTTCAGCCGAGGTATGGGGAGATTAGTGTCTTTGTGGTAGAGGCTAGAACCAAAGGCGCAACATTCTTTGATCCAGAAGATTCAACCTTGTCAGTGGCTTTTTCAGTAGGATCACTAAGGAGAATGGACTGCAAGAGCTTCACCCTCAATCAGACTAGATCCGCACTAACCCTGGGGTTCAGATCTGGAGGAGCAATGGCAACCTCTCAAGAAAGGCGTTGATCACATACAGCCTGCTATAGAAGAAATCATTCACAGTTGGAGTAGATAGTGAAACCAAATTGATCCAGAAGAACAAAGCATCTCTGAAGCCTTAACCATCTTCTTATCATTGCTTTCACCATCAATTGAGTAACGTTTTCTTTATTTTCCTTTTATGCACTTTAAACAAACAAACAACTTTTTTATCCGCCTGACTAAGATCTAGAAGATAACCATAGCTTGCTTCAAATCACAATCCTCGTGGGATCGACCCTAACTGACTCAGGTATCACTTTGACAACCCAGTGCACTTGCTGGTTCAGTTGTGTGAAGTTAGAGCTTCCCTCTCTAGAATTCAAAGTCTAAAATCCTAAAAAAAACTAAAAACTAAGACTACTTGGCTGATCCTCTCTCAATCCTTGCTTCAAATGCTTTAGAAATGAGATGGATTGTGTCCAAAATGGGCTAGAAATTGCGGGTCACATGCGATTTTAAGTAAGGAACGAGATTGGAAAGATGCATACACACGCATGTTGCGTGCACACGAATGAAAAAAGATGCGTACGCATGATTGGTAGCTTTGCTCAACTTCATTTCTTCATGAATTCTCCACTTTTTCAGCTTTTTGTCAATCTTTTCGAGCCATCCTTGCCTTTTAAATCTTAAATCACTCAAACAAACCTACCAAGACATCGAATGGAATAGAATTGAAATTAATTTTAAAATTTACAAGTCCAAAAAGCATGTTTTTAACAATTATGCAAATTAGAAAAATATTAACAAAAGCCTTCAATTACAATGAATAAGTGCAGTTTACTATTTTCAATCCAAAATTCATAAAAAATGGATATCATGCATCATTTAGGCTTTATAGCATATATAACGGGAATTAAGCTAACCTAACTCTTACCTCAAATTCAAGCTTTCTAATCATCTCTTGGGGACTTTCTAACACATTTCACACATATATTTTGTAACCATCCTACCCCATGAGGCCTAAGATTTCTCATTCCCTATGACGTTCGCCGACATGTGTAGGTTTAAGTATATATGCGGCATAGGTAGTAAGTTGAAATTATAATCCGTGGCGCTAAAACTTTTTAGCTTTTCCCAAACGATAAGTTTTGGATAATTAATTAATTACCGCTATAATCAAATTTTCTTTATTTTATTAATTTATTAATTTCACTGAATAATAAATTAACAGAGGAACAATCCTAGATGCATCATCAATCAACAATTGGTACATGATCACAATTTTTATTCTTAACCCAAAATACTCTTGCCATAGGATAAATCAAACTAATGCTTTAGTCATTCTTATGAAAAACCCTAAGATCAATTAAACCATTAGTTCACCTAAGCCAATTATAATTTAACCATGATTAGAAGCAACAATGTCACTCCTTTCCTTTCCATTATTTCCATAGACAACACCTCTTTCCCCCCTTCTCAAACCATGATTTCATCTCATGGTTAACTAAACTAGTGGATGCTTAGTCATTAAACTCAAGTACGTGTGTTGCCTTATTCACCAACATCAGCCACGAAACACACATGCAAGCTTACACCTGTTCTTCACTTCATTGTCCTCACTCCATTTATTCATTTGTTCACACACAATCTGCAAAAAGGAAGAGAGAAAGAGTGAAGACTGAAGTGACCCAGCAAACACGGTTGGCTTGCCATCTTCCTCTTCCCTTCAATTTCGATAGGAGCTTGAAGAATGTAGCACTCCTCTTCCTCCATCAACCCTTGCAGCATTGAAATTCTTTACTGGGTAAGCTAACCTCGGCTCCCCCTCTCTTCTATCCAATTCAATTTCACCATTATTTAACAATTCAACCTCGCTCTTTCTTCTAGTCTGTGAAACTCAAAGGAAGTTCCTCTAGTCTCTCTATTCCACTGATCCATTCGGTCAGAGAAGGTGAGAGTTGCATCTCCTCTTTTCTTGTGGTTAGGGTTCGGTGGTGCAAGGAATTATGATTCACACTTTCCACAAATCCGGTGCCACTAACCAGCAAGTGCAGTGGGTCATCCAAGTAATACCTTACGTGAGTAAGGGTCGATCCCACGGAGATTGTCGGCTTGAAGCAATATATGGTTATCTTGTAAACCTTAGTCAGGAGATTAATAATGAAAAAAGTTTTGTTTGTAAAAAGTAAAAGAACACGAAATGAATAATACTTGTTATGCAGTAATGGAGAACAGGTTGAGGTTTTGGAGATGCTCTATCTTCTGAATCTTTGTTTTCCTAGTGTTGTCTTCTTCACGCACGCAAGGCTCCTTCCACGGCAAGCTGTATGTTGGTGGATCACCGTTGTCAATGGCTACCATCTATCCTCTCAGTGAACATGGTCCAACTACGGGTTCCGTAGGGCTAATCATCTGTCGGTTCTCACTCGCGCTGGAATACGATCCATTGATCCTTTTGCACACTGTCATTGCACCCAACATTTGTGAGTTTAAAGCTCGCCACAGTCACCCCTTCCCAGATCCTACTTGGAATACCACAGATAAGGTTTAGACTTTTCAGATCTCAAGAGTGCTGCCAATTGATTCTAGCTTATACCACGAAGACTCTGGTTGCACGGATTTGAACACTCTGTTGTCAGGAGAAGCAATCAAATTCGTGAACCAAGAACCCAAGAGATACACACTCAATCTAAGGTAGAATGGAAGTGGTTGTCAGGCACGTGTTCATAAGTTGAGAATGGTGATGAGTGTCACGGATCATCACATTCATCATGTTGAAGTGCGAATGAATATGTTAGAATAGAAACAAGCGAGATTGAATAGAAAACAGAAATAATTGCATTAATCCATCGAGACACAGTAGAGCTCCTCACCCCCAACCATGAGATTTAGAGACTCATGCCGTAGAAGATACAAATTCAGATGTAAAATGTCATGAGGTACAAAATAAATCTCTAAAAGTAGTTTTTATACTCAACTAGTAATCTAGGTTTATAGAAAATGAGTAAACTAAGATAGATAGAGCAGAAATCCACTTTCGGGGCCCACTTGGTGTGTGTCTGGATTGAGCATTGAAGCTTTCACGTGCATAGGCTATTCTTGGAGTTAAATGCCAGCTTTGGTGCCAGTTTTGGCGTTTAACTCCAACTTTTATGCTAGTTCTTGCGTTTAACGCTAGAAAAAGGTAAAATGCTGGCGCTTAAACGCCAGTTTGCGTTATCAAATCTCGTGCAAAGTATGAACTATTATATATTGCTGGAAAGCCCAAGATGTCTGCTTTCCAACGCAATTGAGAGAGCGCAAATTGGGCTTCTATAGCTCCAGAAAATCTATTTCACGTGAAGGAGGGTCAGAATCCAACAGCATCTGCAGTCCTTTTTTAGCCTCTGAATCAGATTTTTTGCTCAGGTCCCTCAATTTCAGCCAGAAAATACCTGAAATCACAGAAAAACACACAAACTCATAGTAAAGTCCAGAAATGTGATTTTTGCATAAAACTAATAAAAATATACTAAAGCATACTAAAAACTACATAAAGATACCACCAAAAAGCATATAAAATATCCGCTCATCACAACACCAAACTTAAACTGTTGCTTGTCCTCAAGCAACTAGATAAATAAAATAGGATAACAAGAGGATCAAGTTGCAATAGAATCCCAGTGTTTTAAGTGAAGCTCAAATTCTAATCAGATGAGCGGGACTAGAAGCTTTTTGGTTCTGAACAGTTTTGGCATCTCACTTTATCCTTTGAAGTTCAGAATGATTGGCAACCATAGGAACTCAGAATTTAGATAGTGTTATTGATTCTCCTAGTTTAATATGTTGATTCTTGAACACAGCTACTTTATGAGTCTTGGCTGTGACCCTAAGCATATTGTTTTTCAGTAATACTACAGGTACATAAATGCCACAGACACATAACTGGGTGAACCTTTCAGATTGTGACTCAGGTTTGCTAGAGTCCCCAATTAGAGGTGCCAAGAGTTCTTAGGCACACTCTTTTTCTTTGGATCACGACTTTAACCACTAAGTCTCAAGCGTTTCACTTGGACCTTCATGACACAAGCACATGGTTAGGGACAGCTTGGTTTAGCCGCTTAGGCCAGGATTTTATTCCTTTGGGCCCTCCTATCCATTAATGCTCAAAGCTTTGGATCCTTTTTACCCTTGCCTTTTGGTTTAAAGGGCTATTGGCTTTTTCTGCTTGCTTTTTTTTGTAAGCTTTGTATTTTTCACTGCTTTTTCTTGCTTCAAGAATCAATTTTATGATTTTTCATATTATCAATAACATTTCTCTTTCTTTTCATCATTTTTTCAAGAGCCAACAATTTTAACATTCATAAACTTCACTATAACAAATTTGCACTGTTCAAGCATTCATTCAGAAGACAAAAAGTGTTGCCACCACATAAAAATAATTAGAATTTCTCTTATTGAAAACTTGAAATAATTGACTCCTTACTCTAAAGAAAATATACTATTTTATTCATGTTTAGTGATGATGAGAGGAATAAATTATAGCTTACTTGGAGATAATAAAAATAAAAATAAAAATAAAGACCCTAATTACTAATACTCATGTAAGATTTAAGATTAGGACTCAACAACCTTTATTTTGGGAGATAGGTGCTCCTTCAATCTGTGGGGTGTCTGGTCCCTCAAGGGAGAGCTTCTAGCACTTCAACTCCTGTAGCTCACGCCCTTGCTTTTCTTGTTCCTTAAACAGTTTGCAGAGCATGCTATTTTGATTTTGCTACTCTTCTTTAAGTTGATCCATAGCTTCTTGGAACTTGGTGACAGATGCTTCTAGGCAGGCCCAGTAGTCAATTTGAGGGATTTCTGGGAGAAACTCATGCGCCCTCCTCTTGATGGAGTTGTCGTGTACTTGTTGTCCCTCCATTGACTTTTTAGTGATTGGATGCTCGACTGAGATGAACTCATCCACTCCCATCTTTACCCCAGCATCTTTACATAGCAGAGAGATTAAGCTTGGGTAAGCCAATTTGGCTTCAGTGGAGTTCTTATTTGCAATTGTGTAAATCTCACAAGAAATCAGATGATGAATCTCCACTTTGTTTCCCAGCATAATGCAATGAATCATCATTGCTCTTTTGATAGTGACCTCAGAGCGGTTGCTAGGGGGCAGTATAGAATGCCCAATGAAGTCCAACCAGCCCCTAACAACTGGTTTGAGATATCCTCTCTTGACTTGGTTATCCACTTAGTTCCAGGGAGGCACATGTCCTCTAGAACTTGGTCCAAATGCTTATCTACTCTCACCATTCTCCTATTAAAGGATTCTGGATCATCTTGTAGTTGAGGCAGCTTGGAGACCTCTCTTATTTTGTCAAGGTGGAAGTAAATAGTCTTCCCTCTGACCATAGTTCAAAAGGTATGGAAGACAGTTCCCGTCATTCTCTGTTTATCTGTTAGCCACATATTTGAGTAGAATTCCTGGATCATGTTTCTTTCCATCTTTGTCTCAGGATTAGCTAAGATTTTCCAACCTCTGTTTCGAATCTGTTCTTGGATCTCTGGATATTCGTCTTCTTTCAGATCGAACTTAACTTCCGGGATCACTGACCTCAAACCCATTATTTTGTGGTAATGGTCTGCATGTTCTTTGGTTAAGAACCTCTTATGATTCCAAAGTGGTTTTGGATTATTCTCTTTCTTGCCTCTTAAAGTGGTTTGTTTTCCTTTAGGGGCCATGATCTTGGTGAAATTTTGCTCAGTGATCACAGAAAAACACACCAAACTTAGAGGTTTGCTTGTCCTCAAGCAAAAGAGAGAAGAGGAGAGGAATAAAGGGGGAGACATATTTGAATGGTGGAGGTATGGGGATGGCCGAACGTGTATTTAAAAGAGAGGGGGTGGGATTCAAAAATTTTAAAAAAGATATGATAGAAAGATATGATTTGTAAAAGATAAATCATGATATGAAAAAGATGAGATTTTAAAATTCAAAAGATATGGAAAAGATATAAAGAAGTTAAATCGGAAATTTTGTTGATGCATCTAAGAATTAAAAGATGATATGATGAGTTGGAAAAGATTTGGAAAGAAATTAAAAAGATAAATGAGTTTTTGAAAAAGATTTAAAAGAGATTTTGAAAGAAAATTAAATAGAATTTAGAAGATTATTAAATTTTTGAAAATTGAATTTGAGAGATGAAAATTTGTAACATGTTTATGCAGAAAATTATGAATTAAAACATGAAAATTTGAAAAAAATTGAAGTGAAAACAAAATCACCTCCCCCTGTCTGTTCTGGCGTTAAACACCCAGAATGGTATCCATTCTGGCGTTTAACGCCCATTTGTTGGCGAATTTGGGCGTTAACGCCCAGCCAGGGTACCTGGCTGGCATTAAATGCCAGAAATCTTTTATCACTGGGCATTTTTCTAAACACCTAGGATGCTACAACTCTAGTGTTAAACCCCAAGAATGGTGCCCGTTCTGGCGTTTAACGCCCAGAATGGTATATTTACTGGCGTTAAACGCCCAGAATGGTACCCATTCTGGTGTTTAACGCCCAAAAATGCCCCTTACTGGCATTTTCGTGCCAGTGAGCTCCTTTTCTCTGCTTTGTGTTCTGAATCCTTCTGTAACTCTGTAAACTTTTGCATTTGACAATTAACCTTAAACATAATTTATATCAAACTCCTATAATTATTATTTAAATAACAAGAACACTTGCTAATGACTGGGTTGCTTCCCAGCAAGCGCTTCTTTATTATCTTTAGCTGGACTTTTACTGAGCTTTAGTCTAGGCTCAGTTTCGAGCATTCTTGCTCAACATTGCTTTCAAGATAATGTTTGACTCTCTGTCCATTAACAATGAACTTTTTATCAGAGTCAATATCCTGAAGCTCTACATATCCATATGGTGACACACTTGTGATCACATATGGTCCCCTCCACCGGGATTTTAATTTCTCAGGGAACAATCTGAGCCTAGAGTTAAACAGGAGAACCTTCTATCCTGGCTCAAAGACTCTGGATGACGGTTTCTTGTCATGCCACCTTTTAGCTTTCTCTTTGTAGATTTTTGCATTTTCGAAAGCATTGAGTCTGAATTTCTCTAGCTCATTCAACTGGAGCAATCTTTTCTCTCCAGCTAACTTGGCATCAAGGTTTAGGAATCTGGTTGCCCAGTAGGCCTTGTGTTCTAGTTCCACTGGCAGATGACAGGCTTTTTCATACACAAGCTGGTATAGAGAGGTCCCTATATGAGTTTTGAATGCAGTTCTGTATGCCCATATAGCATCATCCAGACTCCTTGCCCAATCCTTTCTACGGGTACTTACAGTCCATTCCAGGATTCGTTTTAGTTTTCTATTTGAGATTTTAGCCTGCCTATTTGTCTGTGGATGATATGGAGTTGCCATTTTGTGGTTAATTTCATATCGGATCAGAGCAGAGTCAAGCTATTTATTGCAGAAATGAGTTCCTCCATCACTGATTAGTATTCTGGAGACACCAAATCTGCTGAAAATATGCTTCTGGAGGAACGTCAGCACTGTCTTAGTATCATTAGTGGGTATGGCAACTGCATCTACCCATTTAGATACATAATCTACTGCCACCAGAATGTAAGTGTTTGAGTATGATGGTGGGAAAGGCCCCATGAAATCAATACCCCATATATCAAACAACTCAATTACTAAGATCCCTTGCTGAGGCATGGCATAACCGTGAGGCAAATTACCAGCTCTTTGGCAACTGTCACAGTTACGTACAAGTTCTCTGGAGTCTCTATAGACAGTAGGCCAGTAGAAGCCACATTGGAGGACTTTTGTGGCTGTTCGCTCACTTCCAAAATGTCCTCCATATTGTGATCCATGGCAATGCCATAGGATCTTCTGTGCTTCTTCTCTAGGCACGCATATGGTTCATCCCACAAGTAGTACTTTGCATCAGAAATTAATTTTTTCATTTGCTGTCTACTGTACTCTTTGAGCATGAATCTTACAGCCTTATAGTTTGCAATGTCTGCAAACCATGGTATTTCCTGAATGGCAAAGAATTGCTCATTCGGAAAGGTTTCAAAGATTTCAGTCAGGGGAAGAGACACCCTTGCTACTGGTTCTATCCGAGACAAGTGATCAGCTACTTGGTTCTTGGTGCATGAAATTGTGATCTCAATGGCACCAACAACTTGGTACGCACAATTGTAATCTCAACTCTTTTTCACAAATTTGCACAACTAACCAGCAAGTGCACTGGGTCGTCCAAGTAATAAACCTTACGTGAGTAAGGGTCGATCCCACGGAGATTGTCGGCTTGAAGCAAGCTATGGTCATATTGTAAATCTCAGTCAGGCAGATTCAAATGGTTTTAGAGTTTTTATAGTTAAAAGATAAATAAACATAAAATAAAGATAGAGATACTTATGTGATTCATTGGTGGGAATTTCAGATAAGCGTATGGAGATTCGTTATTCCTTCTGGATCTCCGCTTTTCTACTGTCTTCATTCAATCATTCATACTCTTTTCCATGGCAAGCTGTATGTAAGGGAATCACCGTTGCCAATGGCTACCGTCTATCCTCTCAGTGAAAATGGTCCAACTACGGGTTACGTAGGGCTAATCATCTATCGGAATAAGATCCAATGATCCTTTTGCGTCTGTCACTATGCCCAACAGTCATGAGTTTGAAGCTCGTCACAGTCATCCTATCCCAGATCCTACTCGGAATATCACAGACAAGGTTTAGACTTTTCGGATCTCAAGAATGCTGCCAATTGATTCTAGCTTATACCACGAAGACTCTGATCTCACGGAATAGAAGGCTCTGTTGTCAGGAAAGGCAACCATGCGTCGTGGGCCAGGAATCCAAGAGATATACATTCAAGCTTGTTTTCACGTAGAACGGAGTGGTTGTCAGGCACGCGTTCATAGGTTGAGAATGGTGATGAGCGTCACATAATCATCACATTCATCATGTTCTTGTGTACGAATGAATATCTTAGAATAAGAATAAGCTTAAATTGAATAGAAGAACAATAGTACTTTGCATTAATACTCGACGAACAGCAGAGCTCCACACCTTAATCTATGGTGTGTATAAACTCCACCATTGAAAATACATAAGTGAAAATAGTCTAGGCATGGCCGAGAGGCCAGCCTCCAAGTCTAAGGAAAATTTTTCCAAAGATGACCTAAGGATAATCCAAAAGATTCAACAATCCAAAGATGTCTAATACAATAGTAAAAGGTCCTATTTATACTAAACTAGTTATTAGGGTTTACAGAAATAAGTAAATGATGTAGAAATCCACTTCCGGGCCACTTGGTGTGTGCTTGGGCTGAGCATTGAAGCTTTCATGTGTAGAGACTTTCTTGGAGTTAAACGCCAGTTTTTATGCCAGTTAGGGCGTTTAACTGCAGCTTCTATCTTGTTTTTGGCGTTTAACGCCAGAATAGGGCAGGAAGTTGGCGTTTGAACGCCAGTTTGTGTCATCAAAACTCAAGCAAAGTATAAACTATTATATATTGTTGGAAAGCCCTGGATGTCTAATTTTCAACGCAATTAAGAGCATGCCATTTAGGCTTATGTAGCTCCAAAAAATCTATTTTGAGTGCAGGGAGGTCAGAATCCAATAGCATCTGCAGTCCTTTTTCAGCCTCTGAATCAGATTTTTGCTCAGGTCCCTCAATTTCAGTCAGAAAATACCTAAAATCACAGAAAAACACACAAAATCATAGTAAAGTCCAGAAATGTGAATTTTGCTTAAAAACTAATAAAAATATACTAAAAAGTAGCTAGATCCTACTAAAATCTACCTAAAAATGATGCCAAAAAGCGTATAAATTATCCGCTCATCAGTTCTCTGTCCCTTTTTCGTCTCTTATTTCTATATCAAAGTCTTGCAGAAGCAACACCCATCTTATGAGCCTGGGTTTTGAATCCTGCTTTGTGAGTAGATATTTGAGAGCAACATGATCAGTGTACATAATCACTTTTGATCCTACTAAATAGGATCTAAACTTGTCAATGGCATACACCACTGCAAGCAGCTCTTTTTCTGTGGTTGTGTAATTCTTCTGTGCGTTATTTAGATCATGAATATCATAGTAAATGATGTGCAGAAGCTTGTTATGCCTTTGTCCTAATACTGCACCAATAGCATGGTCATTGGCATCACACATTAATTCAAATGGTAATGTCCAGTCTGGTGTAGAAATGACAGGTGCTGTGACCAACTTAGCATTCAGAGTCTCAAAGGCCTGTAAACACTCTGTGTCAAAGACAAATGGTGTATTAGCAGCTAGCAGATTACTCAGAGATTTTGTGATTTTTGAAAAATCCTTTAAAAACCTCCTGTAGAATCCTGCATGTCCCAAAAAGTTTATGATTGCCTTAACATTGGTGGGTTGTGGTAATTTTTCAATTACCTCTACTTTAGCTTGATCCACCTCTATTTCTTTGTTCGAAATTTTATGTCCAAGGACAATTCCTTCAGTCACCATAAAGTGATATTTTTCCCAGTTTAAAACCAGGTTAGTCTCTTGGCACCTTTTCAGAATAAGTGCTAGATAATCAAGACAGGAGCTGAATGAGTCTCCAAATACTGAGAAGTCATCCATGAAGACTTCCAGAAATTTTTTTACCATATCAGAGAAAATAGAGAGCATGCATCTCTGAAAGGTTGCAGGTACATTACACAGACCAAATGGTATCCTTCTGTAGGCAAATACTCCAGATGGACATGTGAATGCTGTTTTCTCTTGATCCTGAGGATCTACTGCAATTTGGTTATAGCCTGAATAGCCATCCAAAAAGCAGTAATAGTCATGACCTGCTAGTCTTTCTAGCATCTGGTCTATGAATGGTAAAGGTAAATGATCCTTTCTGGTAGCTGTATTGAGCCTTCTGTAGTCAATACACATACGCCACCCTGTAACTGTTCTTGTAGAAACCAGTTCCTTTTTGTCATTATGAATCACTGTCATACCTCCTTTCTTTGGGACGACTTGGACAGGGCACACCCAGGGGCTATCAGAAATAGGATAAATAATCCCAGCCTCTAGTAATTTAGTGACCTCTTTCTGCACCACTTCCTTCATGGCCGGGTTTCGCCACCTCTGTGGTTGAACCACTGGCTTAGCATCATCCTCCAATAGGATTTTGTGCATGCATCTGGCTGGGCTAATGCCCTTAAGATCATTTATGGGCCATCCAAGAGCTGTCTTGTGTGTCTTTAGCACCTTAAGTAGTGCTTTCTCTTCCTGTGGTTCTAAGGCAGAGCTTATGATCACAGGAAAAGCTGCATCCTCTCCCAGAAATGCATATTTCAGGGATGGTGGTAGTGGTTTGAGCTCGGGTTTAGGAGGCTTATCCTCTTCCTGAGGAGTTTTCAGGGGTACTTCTGTTTTCTCTGGTTCCTCTAAATCAGGCTGAACATCTTTAAAGATGTCCTCTAGCTCTGATTCGAGACTCTCAGTCATATTGACTTCTTCTACCAGGTAGTCAATAATATCAACCCTCATGCAGTCTTTTGATGTGTCTAGATGCTGCATAGCTTTGACAGCATTCAACTTAAACTCATCCTCATTGACTCTCAGGGTCACCTCCCTTTTTTGGACATCAATGAGGGTTCGTTCTGTTGCTAGGAAAGGTCTTCCTAGAATGAGAGTTGCACTCTTGTGCTCCTCTATTTCCAGCACTACAAAGTCAGTGGGAAAGGCAAATGGCCTAACCTTGACAATCATGTCCTCAATTATGCCTGATGGATATTTAATGGAGCCATCAGCAAGTTGGAGGCATATTCGGGTTGGTTTGACTTCTTCAGTCAAGCCAAGCTTTCTAATAGTGAATGCAGGTATTAGGTTAATACTTGCTCCTAGATCACATAAAGCTGTCTTGGTACAAGTACCCTCTAATGTGCATGGTATCATAAAGCTTCCAGGATCTTTAAGCTTCTCTGGTAAGCTCTTTAAAATGACTGCACTGCATTCTTTAGTGAGAAAAACCTTTTCAGTCTCTCTCCAATCCTTCTTATGGCTTAAGATCTCTTTCATGAACTTAGCATAAGAGGGTATTTGCTCAAATGCCTCTGCAAACGGAATCTTGATTTCAAGAGTCCTGAGATAGTCTGCAAAGCGGTAAATTATTTATCCTGTTCTGCTTGGCAGAGTTTCTAAGGATAAGGCATCTTGGCTTTGTATTCTTCAACCTTAGTTGTTGTAGGTTTATTTCCTACAGAGGTGGTTAGAGAAGCCTTCTTAGAGGGGTTACTATCAGCACTTGTAGGTGTCTGATCCCTCATTGGCATTTGAACTCCAGAATTAGGGGCTGGATGGGCGTTTAACGCCAAATTCCCACCATTTTCTGGCATTTGAACGCCAGAACTGGACACCCACTGGGCATTTAACACCAATTCTTTACCCTTTTCTGGTGTTTGAACGCCAGAAGTATTTCTCTCTGGGCTCTTACTATCCACAAAGGGATTTTGGGCAGTGATTTGCTCATCCTCTGTCAATTATTCTTTTCTTAGCTTTTTTTGCTGCTTTGAGTTGAGGTATTTAATGTCTTCCCACTCCTTAAATGAACAGCTTGGCACTCTTCTGTTATCTGTTTAGATAACTGCTATTTTGTCTGATTCAATTGTTTTACCATATTCTGGTTAGCATCTTTGGTTTCTTATAGCATCTCTTTGAATTCTGCTAGCTGTTTTGTTAGAAAACATAATTGCTGATTGAGTTCAGCAACTTGTGCTGGAGGACAAAGTTCAGTGGAAACTGCCTTAGCTTCTTCTTTCATGGAGGACTCATTGCTTAAGTACAGATGCTGATTTCTAGCAACTGTATCAATAAGCTCTTGAGCCTCTTCAATTGTCTTTCTCATGTGTATAGATCCACCAGCTGAGTGGTCTAGAGATATCTGGGCTTTTTCTGTAAGCCCATAATAGAATATGTCTAACTGCACCAATTCTGAAAATATTTCAGAGGGGCACTTCCTTAGCATCCCTCTGTACCTCTCCCAGGCATCATAAAGAGATTCATTATCCTCTTGTTTAAAGCCTTGGATGTCGAGCCTTAGCTGTGTCATCCTTTTTGAAGGGAAATATTGATTCAGGAATTTGTCTGACAACTGTTTCCATGTTCTTATGTTGGCTTTGAGTTGGTTATTTAACCACCTCTTAGCTTGGTCTTTTACAGCAAATGGAAATAACAATAATTTGTAGACATCCTGATCCACTTTCTTATTACGTACTGTGTCTGCAATTTGTAAGAATTGTGCCAGAAACTCATTAGGCTCTTCCTGTGGAAGACCGAAATACTGGCAATTTTGCTGCACCATGATAATAAGCTGGGGATTTAGCTCAAAAGTGTTAGCTCTTATGGGGAGTATATAGATACTACTCCCATATGAAGCAGTATTGGGGTTAGCATATGACCCCAGAGTCCTTCTGGACTGTTCATTTCCACTTAGGTCCATGATGGAGAAAGGGAGATGATGTGGATTGGAGATAGAAATATTATATTTATTATTTAAAATTTTTAGAAATCCGAAAATAAAAGAAGATAAAATCAAATAAAATAAAATAAATGAAAGATTTTGGGTGAGAATTTTCGAAAAATGAAGAGAGAAAAAGTGGTTAGGAAGTATTGAAAAAGTTATGATCTTAAAATTTTAAGGATTGAAACTTTCTTAACAAGAAAACACCAAACTTAAAATTTTTCAATCAATTTAGTGAGCCAAGACAAGAGATTCGAAAATTGTATGTAAGAAAAAGAAAAAGATTTTGAAAAATTTTATGAAGGATTTTCGAAAAAAATAAAAAGAGAAAATTGAAAAAGAGTTTGTTTTAAAAAAGGTTTAAGAAGATAATTTTAAAAATTGAAATTTTGACTTGACTAACAAGAAACTACCAAATTTTAAAAATTTTGACTAAATCAACTCAAGGAATTCGAAAATTATGAGTGAATAAAGGCAAAGATATTTTTTGATTTTTTTGAATTTAATGAGGAAAGAGAAAAACAATAAAAAGACACAAGACTTCAAATTTTCGAAAATAAGGAGCACCAAACTAAAAAATTTTTATACTCTAGACACTAATAATTCGAAAATACACAGGAAAAACAAGGAAAGACACCAAACAAGAAAATTCAAAGATCAAACAAGGAAAATAAACAAGAACAACTCAAAAAATTAAAAGAAAATAACCACATGCAATTGACACTAAACGTAAAACATGAAACTAAACTCAAAGAAAATTAAAATAAAGAAAAATGATATTTTTGAAATTTTTTTTAAAAGAAAAAAAAAGACTCTAAACCGAAAAGACAAATTTTTCCTAATCTAAGTAACAAGATGAACCGTCAGTTGTCCAAACTCGAACAATCCCCGGCAACGGCGCCAAAAACATGGCGCACAGAATTGTGATTCACACTTTTCACAACTCCAGTGCCACTAACCAGCAAGTGCACTGGGTCGTCCAAGTAATACCTTACGTGAGTAAGGGTCGATCCCACGGAGATTCTCGGCTTGAAGCAATATATGGTTATCTTGTAAACCTTAGTCAGGAGATTAATAATGAAAAGAGTTTTGTTTGTAAGCAAGTTTACTTGTATATAATATGCAAAAATATACATAAGTCAAACAAGATCCTTTTAGCTAAAATTGTCTTGAAACAAAATAACATTAGCTAGTGAGTATATTGATTAGTTCAACCAAAACATAAAAGTTCTAACATAAAAGTTTAACCAAAACATAAAAGTTCTAACATAGATTAGTGTCTCTATGCATCAAAATATTCTTGAGCCCTCAAGGTAGCATATGGTCACCATTTTAGTACTCTTGTAAATAAGAAAAACCGAAACAAAAAAGTTAGAAACAAGATATAACACTAATTATAATTTTTCCACTAAGTTTTATCCAAAATGTTTAGAAAATTTTCGGCAGAACCTCCCCTAAAACTTGGATATTTTCACCGTCCACGGTTCCAACAAACACAACCAATTCACAACTTGCACCCTTTCAAACAACACAATGCAGTTTAATTGAGCAACCAAATAGGACAACAACCAAATAGTGAATAACAAAACCCAAAGCTTCCAGCTTCCAACAACCAAAACAGTGAAGCACTTAGCCGGATAATCAATCAATTGAGCTTAGCAACAGTTGAAAACCAAAAGCAATTAAATACCAACTCAATCAATTAATTGAATCAAAGATGAATATTGAAAACAGCTTAAAATAAATTTCGGCAGCATTTCAGTAGTAAATTTGCCTATTTCACAATTTCAATCAATCAATTCAAATTCCATATGAATTCTTTAACAGTTAAAAACACAAAAAATCATAATGAATTCATAGGAAGGAAGTAAATAAGCCAATTCCAACAAGAAAACATGAGGAAACAATTAAAACTAATCCAACCAGCAAGAAGCAGAGCAGCACTCAGTAGAACAGCAATCAATGGCCCATCATACAGCACCCAAAACAGTAAAATGAACAAAGGTATTGGATTTAGGCAGCATTCTACTCATTGAAGTCAATAACCATTACACTTGCAAGCAGCAAGGGCATAGCAGTTTATCCATTAACTCAACAGAAAATTAATCAAGTCAAACTAAACGATTTCAGCAACAGATTTATCAATAAAATCAATCTCAGTTCAGCAATCATCATCTATTCCAACACAAACAACAATAACTCAACAGCATTTCCTTTTTCATTGAATTTAACAATCATTCAATAAGCAAGTAATGAGGGGGAAAAATCAGCAGCAACCAACAGCAAGTATAGAGCAGGAATAACAACTTAATGTGAGAAATTATTCAACAACAAATGCACACACAAATACAAGGATTACTTAAATGACTCATCATGCTTATCCACATAAGTCTGCAGTGAAACCACTTACCGTTTCACTTAAGAGGCTTGTAACAACAGTTTTTTTATCAACTTCTTTCTCATTTTCCCTTTCAGGCTCACTGTCAGTACTGGTAGGAGGTGGAAGTGCTGAAGCACCAAACATGGCTTTGTCATGAGCAGCTTGGATTTGTTCCTCCCTTCTTGCCTTGATAAGAAAATGGATTCGATCTATGTTTAGTCTTCCATACATAGATGATGCATGTATGTTAACAAGGAACAAAACTGACTATGCATAAATATAAGAAGAGGAATATACCTCTATTTTAGAATACTAGAAACTCTGGCCAATTTGCTTGACCAAGGAAGCATCATCTTCAGCCACTGCAGATAGGTGGGCAAATACAATCAGTTCAATTAAGTTTCAGACTTCAAGCCAAACCCCAAACCATTACTCATTATCATTTATAAGAAAAAATATCATTGGCATTCAATAATTAAAAGAATCACCATGACTAAGCAATGAACAATTAAAATTAATAAGTATTGGTGGTATTAACAAGCACACAACAATAGTATTAAAACAGATTGTATTTGCAATGAAGAAATCTGCGCAAATTTATTTAGAATAATGAAATTGGCAAACAAGTCCAACCTTCAATTTCCTCATCTTCAAGAGGCGCATCCTTGTCAAACTCAAATCACTTCCAGCCCTTGTCTTTTTCTGAGTCTTGGCAGCTGCATTAAAAAATATCCCATGAAATCAAGTTAGTACAACATGTATAAACCAGCACAATTACACAATGTGCGGTTTTTTGAATTAAATCCTTTCTCTATTGATCGTTGGAGACATGGCAAACAAGGGCCAAAACTTCAATTCTTTTAGCCCTAAGTTTCTCAAGAGTAACAACTCAATCGATGGTATGAACATGTAAATAATTATTATTATGAATGAATTTTGTTGGGCATCAATCTAGCATCAATTAAATTAAGAACAAATTAAAAACAAAAACAAGTAATAATTTGAAGTTCTAATAATACTAAATTACTAATCAGAACAAGTAAAAAAAAAAAACAAGTAACAAATCAGAAAAAAAACTACACAGAACAATAATCAACAGCCTTAATATTCACAAGTTTTGATAATAAAAAATAATATCCCTAATCAGAAGTTCTAATAAATTAAATCCTAGACTTCCATGGCATTACAGTTAATTTCAAAATAAAATCCCCTACCTCAATTAGCCAAAACTCAGTAATTAAACACAACTCTGGCAATTCTTTATCACAACCAGCTAAACACAGAATTTTTCAGCATTCTTAAACATTTAAGAAATCAAGCACATGTTCATAATAGTTCATCAGCTACCAACCAAGTTTCCAAGCATACCCTTATCATCATCAAATCACATAACCAATAAAAATCATCCTCAAACAAAACACAACAACAAATCAATCTTATCACAATCAATCGTATTCACTATTACCAACAATTCTGACTTTCATCAATTGGCCATACATAACATTTATAAGTTATTTTCATTACTCAATAAAATCTTTGGGCATTGTTAATTTAAAAGCTTTCAATTTACAAATGAACCCCCCACCTCAATGTCGCAATAGCAGGATTTGACGCAGGAATCCCCTTTATCCCCAATTCATGGCAGCAGCAGCGATTCTAGTAATATTCTCGTAGCAAAAACTTTCAATAGCTCTAGACAAGGGCAGTAACACCGAACAATGACAATAATGACTCTGAAAATATTATAACACCGAACATTTTGTAACAAAACAACAATTCAATACGAAAGCCAACATAATTTGTAACAAAATAAATCAAGTTGTTACAAAATATTGAAATGTTTTGTAACAAATTTTTTTATTGTTACAAAATATTCTTATTTTGTAATAATAACTAATTATTGTTACAAAAAAGCTATAATTTATAACAATTTTAAATTTGATACAAATTTTTTATTACAAATGTTTCATTTTCTTGTAGTGTAGGTTTACAGAAAATGAGTAAACTAAGATAGATAGTGCAGAAATCCACTTTTGGGGCCCACTTGGTGTGTGTTTGGGCTGAGCATTGAAGCTTTCACGTGCATAGGCTATTTTTGGAGTTAAACGCCAGCTTTGGTGCCAGTTTGGGCGTTTAACTCCAACTTTTATGCCAGTTCTGGCGTTTAACGCCAAAAAATAGTAAAAATCTGGCATTTAAACGACAGTTTGCACTATCAAATATCGAGTAAAGTATAGACTATTATACATTGACGGAAAGCCCAATATGTCTAATTTCCAACGCAATTGAGAGCATGCCAATTGGGCTTCTGTAGCTCCAAAAAATCCATTTCGCGTGCAGGAGGGTCAGAATCCAACAGCATCTGCAGTCCTTTTTCAGCTTCTGAATTAGATTTTTGCTCAGGTCCCTCAATTTCAGCCATAAAATACCTGAAATCACAGAAAAACACACAAACTCATAGTAAATTCCAGAAATGTGATTTTTTGCATAAAAACTAATAAAAATATACTAAAAAGTAAGTAAAGCATACTAAAAACTACATGAAAATACCACCAAAAAGCGTATAAAATATCCGCTCATCATTTGGCTCTAAGGGCCTAATGATAATGATGAATAAAATTAAATTATGATGCATTAGGTGTTCTAGCTGAGAAAGTGAGCTTAGGAGCAAAGCATATCAATTTTCGACATCACCAAGTAAGGGTTAAGATAATTAGATTGTTATTTTTGTGGTTGTGCCTATGATGAGAATTGATGAAGTATTATTTGCTTGATTGATGATAAATATGGTTCTAGTATGTGTTTGAATTGTTATGTTTGGTATAATGCAGAAAGGCGCAAGCTTGACTTTGTTTAGGTACTTGAAATTGTGAAATTTATTGAATTTATTTTCTTAGAATGTGTTGGTTGTGAAAGCATCTCTGAACAAATGAAAAAAGGTTAGAAGTTTGATTTTTGGAAGGATTATAGTTTTAACTTTTAAGTATGGAATATGGTATGTAAGGTTGCTGAAAAAGTCTAGACAGGATTTCTGCATAATTGGTAGTAGAATAGAACCGTTTCTGGGAGCATACTAGCTCTTATTTTTGAGTGAAACCATTTTTCACTAATCTTTAACATGTTTTGAGTGCCTCATAAAAAATGCAGATTTTATTGATGAGTGGTTTGGGAGAAATGAATTTTTAAAGATTGATGGTTTCTGCAGAAAATCCTATTTCTCTACTGCATAAGCACCAACTTCCAACCCACCTAATTTGCAATTCTGTTGAGTTTTTGAGCTGAAATTAATGACATTTTTAATCTTTTTGAGCCCAGAATCTACAGTTAAAATTTTGTGTCAAAACGTTTTTTAAAAAATTAGTTATGGTTCAAAGAGTGAGGGTAGCTTACTGAATTTTGAAAACAGAATTCTGAAAAGCAAGGTTGTGTTTCTAAGCTCATAACTTTTTCATGTGACATGGTGATGAGCGGATAATTTATACGCTTTTTGGCATTGTTTTTAGTATGTTTTTAGTATGATCTAGTTAGTTTTTAGTATATTTTTATTAGTTTTTAGTTAAAATTCACTTTTCTGGACTTTACTATGAGTTTGTGTGTTTTTCTGTGATTTCAGGTATTTTCTGGCTGAAATTGAGGGTTCTGAGCAAAAATCTGATTCAGAGACTGAAAAGGACTACAGATGCTGTTGGATTCTGACCTCCCTGCACTCGAAGTGGATTTTCTGGAGCTACAGAAGCCCAATTGGCGCGCTCTCAACGGCGTTGGAAAGTATACATCCTGGGCTTTCAAGCAATATATGATAGTCTATACTTTGCCCAAGATTTGATGGCCCAAACCGGCGTTGCAAATCAGCCTCAGAAATTCCAGCGTTTAACGCTGGAACTGGCATAAAACTTGGAGTTAAACGCCCAAAACTGGCATAAAAGCTGGTGTTTAACTCCAGAAAAGGTCTCTACACGAAAATGCTTCATTGCTCAGCCCAAGCACACACCAAGTGGACCCAGAAGTGGATTTTTACGTCATTTACTCATTTCTGTATACCCTAGGTTACTAGTTTACTATTAATAGGATCTTTTGACATTGTATCTGTACCTCATGACACTTTACACGTTTCTTTGTGTACCTTCCACAGCATGAGTCTCTAAACCCCATGGTTGGGGGTGAGGAGCTCTGCTGTGTTTTGATGGATTAATGCAATTACTACTGTTTTTCATTCAATCATGTTTGCTTCCATTCTAAGATATCACTTGTTCTTAAATCGGATGAATGTGATGATCCGTGACAATCATCATCATTCTCAACTATGAACATGTGCCTGACAACCACCTCCGTTCTACCTTAGATTAAGTAGATATCTCTTGGATTCTTTAACCGGAATCTTCGTGGTATAAGCTAGAACTGATGGCGGCATTCAAGAGAATCCGGAAGGTCTTAACCTTGTCTGTGGTATTCTGAGTAGGATTCAATGATTGAATGACTGTGACGAGCTTCAAACTCCTGATGGCGGGGCGTTAGTGACAGACGCAAAAGAATCACTGGATTCTATTCCGGCCTGATCGAGAACCGACAGATGGATAGTCGTGCCGTGACAGGGTGCGTTGAACATTTCCACTGAGAGGATGGGAGGTAGCCACTGACAACGGTGAAACCCTTGCATACAGCTTGCCATAGAAGGAGCCTTGCGTGCTTGAAGAAGAAGACAGTAGGAAAGCAGAGATTCAGAAGATGGAGCATCTCCAAAACCTCAACCTATTCTCCATTACTGCAAAACAAGTACTTATTTCATGTTCTTTTACTTTTCACAATCAATCCTGATAATTTCTGATATCCTGACTAAGATTTACAAGATAACCATAGCTTGCTTCAAGCCAACAATCTCCGTGGGATCGACCCTTACTCACGTAAGGTATTACTTGGACGACCCAGTGCACTTGCTGGTTAGTTGTGCGGGATTGCAAAAGTGTGATTGCAATTTCGTGCACCAAGTTTTTGGCGCCGTTGCCGGGGATTGTTCGAGTTTGGACAACTGACGGCTTATCTTGTTGCTTAGATTAGGACTGTTTTGTTTTTGTTGGTTTAGAGTCTTTTAGTTGAGTCTAGTTTCATATTTTAAGTTTGGTGTCAGTTGCATGCTTTTACTTTTCTTTTAGTTTTTCGATTTTGCATGTCCTTAGTCTCTTTTTGATCTATGAAAATTCTAAGTTTGGTGTCCTCTTTGTGTTTTTCCCTTAAAAATTTTCGAAAATTAGTGTTTGATTTTCTAAAAGTTTTAAGTTTGGTGTCATTTTGTTGTTTTTCTCTTTCCTCTTTTCAAAAATCAAATCTTTTTCATAAAAATTTTTCAATCATATCTTTTTAATTGCTCTTTTCAAAATCTTTTTATTTAACTAATTGATTCAGTTCTCAATTTGCTTTGATCTTATTTTCTTTTTGATTTTCGAATTTTTATCTTAATTTCCTTTTATTTTATTTTATTTTTTTCGTTTAATTCTTCAAAAAAAAAACAAAATATTTTATCTATTTGCAATCCATATCATTTCCCTTTATCCATTATGGACCTAAGTGGAATTGATCAGTCCAGAAGGACTCTGGGGTCATATGCTAACCCCATTACAGCTTCATATGGGAGTAGCATCTGTACACCTCCCATCAAAGCAAGCAGCTTTGAGCTAAATCCTCAACTCATTATCATAGTGCAGCAAAATTGCCAGTATTCCGGTCTTCCACAGGAAGAGCCTACTGAGTTTCTGGCACAATTCTTACAAATTGCTGACACAGTACATGATAAAGAGGTAGATCAGGATGTCTACAGACTATTACTGTTTCCATTTGCTGTAAAAGATCAAGCTAAAAGGTGGTTAAATAACCAACCTACAGCAAGCATAAAGACATGGAAACAGTTATCAGACAAATTTCTGAATCACTTTTACCCTCCAAAGAGGATGACACAGCTAAGGCTGGACATCCAAGGCTTTAAACAAGAGGATAATGAATCCCTTTATAATGCCTGGAAGAGGTATAGAGGTATGCTAAGAAAATGCCCCTCTGAAATGTTTTCAGAGTGGGTACAGTTAGATATCTTCTACTATGGGCTTACAGAAAAAGCTCAAATGTCTTTAGACCACTCAGCTGGTGGATCTATCCACATGAGAAAGACAATTGAAGAAGCTCAAGAGCTTATAGACACTGTTGCTAGAAATCAATATTTGTACTCTAGCAATGAGTTCTCTCCAAAAGAGGAAGTCATGACAGTAGTCACTGATCCTAATCCTCAAGAACAGATGATTGAGCTTAATCAACAATTGCTCCTGATGACAGAACAATTAGCAGAATTTAAAGAGATGCTCCATGAAACTAAAGTTGCTAACAAGAACATAGAACTGCAGTTGAATCAAGCAAAACAGCAGATATTTAAACAGATAACAGAGGAATGTCAAGCAGTTCAACTGAGGAGTGGGAAGACACTGAATAACACTGCTCAAAAGAGCAAAAGGTCGAATAAGGAACAATTGACAGAGGATAACCAACCCACTATTCAAAATCCCTCTGAGGACAGTAAGAGCCCGGAGAGGAATACTTGTGGCGTTCAAACGCCAGAGAGGGAAGGAAAGCTGGCGTTAAACGCCTATTCCTTGCCCAGTTCTGGCGTTCAAACGCCAGAAAAAGGGGAAAAGTTGGCGTTAAACGCCCATTTTCCACCCAATCCTGGCGTTCAGACGCCAAGGGAGGATCAGACACCTGAGAGTGCTGACAGTAATCCCTCTAACAAGGCTTCTTCAACCACTTCTGTAAGGAATAAACCTGCAGCATCTAAGGTTGAAGAATATAAAGCCAAGATGCCTTATCCTCAAAAACTCCGCCAAGCAGAACAGGATAAGCAATTTGTCCGCTTTGCAGACTATCTAAGGACTCTTGAAATAAAGATTCCGTTTGCAGAGGCACTTGAGCAAATACCTTCTTATGCTAAGTTCATGAAAGAAATCTTAAGTCATAAGAAGGATTGGAGAGAAACTGAAAAAGTGTTTCTCACTGAAGAATGCAGTGCAGTCATTCTAAAAAGCTTACCAGAAAAGCTTCAAGATCCAGGAAGCTTTATGATACCATGCACATTAGAAGGTGCTTGCACCAAGACAGCCCTGTGTGATCTTGGAGCAAGCATCAATCTAATACCTGCATCCACTATCAGAAAGCTTGGGTTGACTGGAGAAGTCAAACCAACCCGGATATGCCTCCAACTCGCTGATGGCTCCATTAAATATCCATCAGGCATAATAGAGGATATGATTGTCAAGGTTGGGCCATTCGCCTTTCCAACTGACTTTGTGGTGCTGGAAATGGAGGAGCACAAAAGTGCAACTCTCATTCTAGGAAGACCTTTCCTAGCAACTGGACGAACTCTCATTGATGTACAGAGAGGGGAAGTAACCTTGAGAGTCAATGAGGATGAGTTCAAGTTGAATGCTGTAAAAGCTATGCAGCATCCAGACACACCAAATGACTGCATGGGCGCTGACATTATTGACTCTCTGGTAGAAGAGATCAATATGACTGAAAGCCTAGAATCAGAGCTTGAGGACATCTTCAAAGATGCTCAACCTGATCAAGAAGAATCAGTGGAAACAAAGGAATTTTCGAAAATTCCTCAGGAGGGGGATAAGCCTCCCAAACCTGAACTCAAACCACTACCACCATCCCTGAAGTATGCGTTTCTGGGAGAGGGTTACACTTTTCCAGTGATTATAAGCTCTGCTTTAAATCCACAGGAAGAGGAAGCACTGATTCAAGTGCTAAGGACACACAAGACAGCTCTTGGGTGGTCCATAAGTGATCTCAAGGGCATTAGTCTAGCTAGATGCATGCACAAGATCCTGTTGGAGGATAATGCCAAACCAGTGGTCCAACCACAAAGGAGGCTAAATCCAGCCATGAAGGAGGTGGTGCAGAAAGAGGTCACAAAATTACTAGAGGCTGGGATTATTTATCCTATTTCTGATAGCCCCTGGGTGAGCCCTGTCCAAGTTGTCCCCAAAAAGGGAGGCATGACAGTGGTTCATAATGAAAGAAATGAACTGGTTCCTACAAGAACAGTCACAGGGTGGCGTATGTGTATTGACTACAGAAGGCTCAATACAGCCACCGGAAAGGATCATTTTCCTTTACCATTCATAGACCAAATGCTAGAAAGACTAGCTGGTCATGATTATTACTGCTTTTTGGATGGCTATTCAGGCTACAACCAAATTGCAATAGATCCTCAGGACCAAGAGAAAACAGCATTTACTTGCCCTTCTGGCGTGTTTGCCTACAGAAGGATGCCTTTTGGTCTGTGCAATGCACCTGCAACCTTTCAAAGATGCATGCTCTCTATCTTCTCAGATATGGTAGAGAAATTTCTGGAAGCCTTCATGGACGACTTCTCAGTATACGGAGACTCATTCAGCTCCTGTCTTAATCACCTAGCACTTGTCCTGAAAAGATGCCAAGAGACTAACCTGGTTTTAAACTGGGAGAAATGTCACTTTATGGTGACTGAAGAAATTGTCCTTGGGCACAAAATTTCAAGCAGGGGAATAGAGGTGGATAAGGCAAAGGTAGAGGTAATTGAAAAATTACCACCACCTGCCAATGTTAAGGCAATCAGAAGCTTTCTGGGGCATGCAGGATTCTACAGAAGGTTCATAAAGGATTTTTCAAAAATTGCAAAACCTTTGAGTAACCTGCTAGCTGCTGACACACCATTTGTGTTTGACACACAGTGTCTGCAGGCATTTGAGACCCTAAAAGCTAAGCTGGTCACAGCACCAATCATCTCTGCACCAGATTGGACATTGCCATTTGAACTAATGTGTGATGCCAGTGACCATGCCATTGGTGCAGTGTTAGGACAGAGGCATAACAAGCTTCTGCACGTCATTTCTTATGCCAGCCGTGTTCTAAATGACGCACAGAAGAATTACACAACCACAGAAAAAGAGTTACTTGCAGTGGTCTATGCCATTGACAAGTTTAGATCCTATCTAGTGGGATCCAAAGTGGTTGTGTACACTGACCATGCTGCTCTTAAATACTTACTCACAAAGCAGGATTCAAAACCCAGACTTATAAGATGGGTGTTGCTTCTGCAAGAGTTTGATATAGAGATAAGAGACAGAAAAGGGACAGAGAACCAAGTAGCTGATCATCTGTCCCGAATAGAACCAGTAGCTGGGGCGTCCCTCCCCTCTACTGAGATCTCTGAGACCTTCCCAGACGAGCAACTCTTTGCCATTCAGGAAGCTCCATGGTTTGCAGATATTGCAAACTATAAAGCTGTGAGGTTCATACCCCAGGAGTACAGCAGAGTGCAAAGAAAGAAATTAATTTCAGATGCCAAGTACTACCTCTGGGATGAACCATATCTCTTTAAGAGATGTGCAGATGGAATGATCCGCAGATGTGTACCCAGAGAAGAAGCACAAAGGATCCTATGGCATTGCCATGGATCACAGTATGGAGGACATTTTGGAAGTGAGCGAACAGCCACTAAAGTCCTCCAATGTGGCTTCTACTGGCCTACTCTCTATAAAGATTCCCGAGAGTTTGTGCGTAACTGTGACAGTTGCCAAAGAGCTGGTAACTTGCCTCACGGATATGCCATGCCTCAACAAGGGATATTAGAGATAGAATTGTTTGATGTATGGAAAATTGACTTCATGGGTCCATTCCCACCATCATACTCAAACACTTACATTCTGGTGGCGGTGGACTATGTATCTAAGTGGGTAGAAGCAATTGCTACACCCACTAATGATACCAAGACCGTGCTGAAATTCCTCCAGAAACACATCTTCAGCAGATTTGGTGTTCCCAGAGTACTAATCAGTGACGGGGGCACTCATTTCTGCCATAGACAGCTATACTCTGCTATGGTTAGATATGGAATTAGCCACAAAGTGGCAACTCCGTATCATCCACAGACAAATGGGCAAGCTGAAGTCTCTAACAGAGAACTAAAAAGAATCCTGGAACGGACTGTGATAGCCCGGAGAAAGGATTGGGCAAAGAGCTTGGATGATGCTCTGTGGGCATACAGAACAGCATTCAAGACTCCTATAGGAACCTCTCCATACCAACTGGTGTATGGGAAGGCCTGTCATCTGCCCGTGGAACTGGAACATAAAGCCTACTGGGCAACCAGATTCCTAAACATGGATGCTCAGTTAGCTGGTGAAAAAAGATTACTCCAGCTAAATGAGCAAGAGGAGTTCAGACTCAACACCTTTGAAAATGCAAAAATTTATAAGGAAAAGGCAAAGAAATGGCATGACAAGAAGTTGTCAACCAGAGTCTTTGAGACAGGACAAAAAGTTCTGCTCTTCAACTCTAGGCTCAGACTGTTTCCAGGAAAACTTAAATCCCGGTGGAGGGGTCCGTATGTGATTACAGGAGTGTCACCATATGGATATGTTGAGCTTCAGGATATTGATTCTGACAAAAAGTTCATTGTTAATGGACAGAGAATCAAGCATTATCTTGAAGGCAATTTTGAGCAGGAATGCTCAAAACTGTGACTTGAATGATTCTCAGTGAAGGTCCAGCTAAAGACAGTAAAGAAGCGCTTGCTGGGAGGCAACCCAGTCATTAGGAGGTTATATGATTTGTTCTTACAGAGGCAAGTATCAAAAATGAAGGAATTCATAGAGTTACAGAAGGATTCAGCTCAAAAAGCAGAGAAAAAGAGCTTACTGGCGAAAAAACGCCAGTAAGGGGCATTTTGGGCGTTAAACGCCATAATGGGTATCATTCTGGGCGTTTAACGCCAGGAATGGTGCCATTTTGGGCGTTAAACGCCAGAATGGGCACCATTCTGGGCGTTTAACGCCAGGTGTGCAGCATCCTGGGCGTTTAGAAAAACGCCCAGTGATAAAGGAATTCTGGCGTTTAACGCCAGCCAGGGCACCTGGCTGGGCGTTAAACGCCCAAAAGGGGCAACAAATGGGCGTTAAACGCCAGAATGGGTGCCATTCTGGGCGTTTAACGCCAGAAAGGTGGGAGGACCACAATTTTGTTTTCAAATCAAATTTTTTCAAACTTTCCTTTTCTTACCCATATTTTTCTACAAAAACACATTTCAATCTTTCATCATTCACTTTCAAATTTTCAAAGATCTAAAATCATTCTTCAAATCTCTCAAATCATTCCCAAATTTTGTTCAAAAACTTACCCTTCTCTCAATTTCTTTCCATATCTTCTCAAATCTCCTTTCAAACTTTTCTTTTTTTTCGAAATCTCTCCTCCCCACTTTATAAATACATGTTTGGCCCCCCCTCATTCCACCACACCATTCGAATTTACTCTTCCTATCTCTCTCTTCTTTCCTTTCTTTTGCTTGAGGACAAGCAAACCTCTAAGTTTGGTGTGCTTTTCCGTGATCACTAAGCCAAGATTCATCAAGATCATGGCTCCTAAGGGAAAACAAACCAATTTAAGAGGAAAGAAAGAGAATAATCCAAAGAATCTTTGGAATCAAGAGAAGTTCTTAACCAAAGAACATGAAGACCATTATCACAAAATAATGGGTCTGATGAGCGGATAATTTGTATGCTTTTTGGCATTGTTTTTAGTATATTTTTGATATGATATAGTTAGTTTTTAGTATATTTTTATTAGTTTTTAGTTAAAATTCACTTTTCTGGACTTTACTATGAGTTTGTGTGTTTTTCTGTGATTTCAGGTATTTTCTGGCTGAAATTGAGGGACCTGAGCAAAAATCTTATTCTGAGACCAAAAAGGACTGCAGATGCTGTTGGATTCTGACCTCCCTGCACTCGAAGTGGATTTTCTGGAGCTACAGAAGCCCAATTGGCGCGCTCTCAACGGCGTTGGAAAGTAGACATCCTGGGCTTTCCAGCAATATATGATAGTCCATACTTTGCCCAAGATTTGATGGCCCAAACCGGCGTTCAAAGTCACCCTCAGGAATCCCAGCGTTAAACGCTGGAACTGGCACCCAAATGGGAGTTAAACGCCCAAACTGGCACTAAAGCTGGCGTTTAACTCCAAGAAGAGTCTCTGCACGAAATTTGCTTCATTGCTCAGCCCAAGCACACACCAAGTGGGCCCGGAAGTGGATTTTTATGTCATTTACTCATCTCTGTACACCCTAGGCTACTAGTTTTCTATATATAGGACCTTTTACTATTGTATTAGATATCTTTAGGTCTTTGGATTGTTTTAGATCCTTTGATCATCTTTGGACATTTAGTTCTTAGATCATTGGGAGGCTGGCCATTCGGCCATGCCTAGACCTTATGCTTATGTATTTTCAACGGTGGAGTTTCTACACACCATAGATTAAGGTGTGGAGCTCTGCTGTACCTCGAGTATTAATGCAATTACTATTGTTCTTCCATTCAATTCCACTTGTTCTTGTTCTAAGATATCACTTGTTCTTCAACTTGATGAATGTGATGATCCGTGACACTCATCATCATTCTCACCCATGAACAAGGTGACTGACAACCACTCTTGTTCTACAAGCGATCAAGGCTCTAGTGAATATCTCTTGGATTCCTGATTGCACGATGCATGGTTGATCGCCTGACAACCGAGTGCTCGTATGACAAACGAGCCAACCATTCTGTGAGATCAGAGTCTTCGTGGTATAGGCGAGAACTGATGGCAGCATTCAAGAGAATCCGGAAGGTCTAACCTTGTCTGTGGTATTCTGAGTAGGATTCAATGACTGAATGACTGTGACGTGCTTCAAACTCCTGAAGGCGGGGCGTTAGTGACAGACGCAAAAGAATCACTGGATTCTATTCCGGCCTGATTGAGAACCGACAGATGAATTCCGCTATGCTGTGACAGAGCATATGCAATCGCTTTCACTGAGAGGATGGGAGGTAGCCACTGACAACGGTGAAACCCTTGCTTAAGCTTGCCATGGAAGGGAGTAAGAAGGATTGGATGAAGACAGTAGGAAAGCAGAGAGACGGAAGGGAAGGCATCTTCATGCGCTTATCTGAAGTTCCTACCAATGAATTACATAAGTATCTCTATCTTTACCTTTGTGTTATTTTCGTTCATCACCATTACCATTTGAGTTTGCCTGACTAAGATTTACAAGATGACCATAGCTTGCTTCAATACTAACAATCTCCGTGGGATCGACCCTTACTCGCGTAAGGTTTATTACTTGGACGACCCAGTGCACTTGCTGGTTAGTTGTGCGAAGTTGTGTAATGCCATGGTATTGAGCTACCAAGTTTTTGGGGTTCATGACCGGGGATTATGAGAGTTGTGAAAAAGTATTGTTCACAATTTCGCGCACCAAGTTTTTGGCGCCGTTGCCGGGGATTGTTCTAGTTTTAAGCAAGCTTTTGGTAACATCAGTGCCAAGATCCGGCAACAACACCAAGTTTTTGGCGCCGTTGCCGGGGATTGTTCAAGTTTTGAGCAAGCTTTTGGTAACATCAGTGCCAAGATCCGGCAACAACACCAAGTTTTTGGCGTTATTGCCCGGGATTGTTCTAGTTTGGACAACTGACGGTTCATCTTGTTGCTTAGATTAGGTATTTATTTTTTTTCGAAATTCTTGAAGATGAATTCTAGAGTTTCATGATGATTTGTTGAAATCTGGCTGGCTGAGAAGCCATGTCTAATCTCATTGGACCGAGGTTTCAACTTATCACCACAAGAGCTTGCTGATTTCTTATCAATCTTGCTTTTGGAGCAGTGATCTGCTAAGGCTTGGCTGGCCTTTGGCCATGTCTAGTGTTTTGGACCGAAGCTTTCTTTGAAAGCTTGGCTGGCTGTGAAGCCATGTCTAATTCCTGGACCGGAGTCTTAGACTAGCATTGCACTGATTCATGGAATTCTCATTAAGAATTTTGATGCCTTTTTCCACTTAATTTTCGAAAAACACAAAAAAAAATTAAAAAAAAAAATCATAAAATCCAAAAATTTCTTGTTTGAGTCTAGTGTCTCATCATAAGTTTGGTGTCAATTGCATGCATTCATGTATCTTGGTGATCTTCAAGATGTTCTTGATGATTTACTTGCTCTGATCTTTGAATTCAATTGACTTGAGTATTTTGTGTGTCTCATATGCATTTTCCTTTTGTTAGTGTCAGTAGTATACAAACTGCTAAGTTTGGTGTCTTGCATGCATTGTTATTTGATTCTTGTTGCATTTTGATTTCTCCTTATTATTAAAAATCCAAAAATATTTTTAATTTGTGTCTTTTCAAGTCAATAATACAGAGAATTGAAGATTCAGAACATACAGCAGAGGAATTGCACAGAAAAAGCTGGGCGTTCAAAACGCCCAGTGAAGAAGGACAGACTGGCGTTTAAACGCCAGCCAGGGTACCTGGTTGGGCGTTTAACGCCCAAAAGGGTAGCATTTTGGGCGTTAAATGCCAGAATGGATACCATTCTGGGCGTTTAACGCCAGGATGGCTAGAAGGGAAGATTTTGTTTTCAAATCAAATTTTTTTAGTTTTCAAAATCTTTTCAAAATCAAATCTTTTTCAAATCAATTTTTCAATCAAAATCTTTTTCAAAATTAATTTCTTCCCATTTTTAAAGATACTTACTACCAATTAATGATTTGATTCAACATTTCAAGTATGTTGCCTTTTCTGTTGAGAAAGGTTTAATGTTTGAATCATATCTTTTCTTGTTAGTCAAGTTTTTAATTTTCAAATCAAATCTTTTTAAAATGTTTTTCAAATCATATCTTCTCAATCACATTTTTTTTCAAAACCAATCATATCTTCTTAACCACATCTTTTTCAAAATAGTTTTCAATCAAATCTTTTTGATTTCTAATTTCAAAATCTTTTTCAAAAATCACTTGATTTCTTTTCCACTTTCATTTTCGAAAATTAAGTAATGCTTTTCAAAAATGTTTTCAAAATCTTTGACTTAATTTTCGAAAATCACCTCCCCTCTTCTCACATCCTTCTGTTTATGGACTAACACTATCCGTTAATGCAAAATTCGAACTTCATCCCCTTTGTTAAGTTCGAATTTTCTACTTCTGTCCTCTACTCTTCTTTTCCTCTGACACCTAAAGGAATCTCTATACTGTGACATAGAGGATTCCACATTTTCTTGTTCTCTTCTCTTTCTTATGAGCAGGAGCAAAGACAAAGGCATTCTTGTTGAGGCTGATCCTGAACCTGAAAGGACCTTAAAGAGAAAGCTCAGAGAAGCCAAGGCACAACTCTCTTTAGAGCACCTGACCGAATTCTTCAAAGGAGAAGAACTCATGGCAGCCGAAAACAACAACAATGCCAACAATGCAAGGAAGGTGCTGGGTGACTTTACTGCACCTACTCCCGACTTCTATGGGAGAAGCATCTCTATCCCTGCCATTGGAGCAAACAACTTTGAGCTTAAGCCTCAATTAGTTTCTCTAATGCAACAGAATTGCAAGTTCCATGGACTTCCATTGGAAGATCCTCATCAGTTTTTAGCTGAGTTCTTGCAAATCTGTGACATTGTCAAGACTAATGGGGTTGACCCTGAGGTCTACAGACTAATGCTATTCCCTTTTGCTGTGAGAGACAGAGCTAGAACATGGTTGGATTCTCAACCTAAAGAAAGCCTGGACTCTTGGGAAAAGCTAGTCAATGCCTTCTTGGCAAAGTTCTTTCCACCTCAAAAATTGAGTAAGCTTAGAGTGGAAGTCCAAACCTTCAGACAGAAGGAAGGAGAATCCCTCTATGAAGCTTGGGAAAGATACAAACAATTGATCAGAAAGTGTCCCTCTGACATGCTTTCTGAATGGAGCATCATAGGTATTTTCTATGATGGTCTCTCTGAACTATCCAAGATGTCTTTGGATAGCTCTTTTGGAGGATCTCTTCATCTGAAGAAGACGCCTACTGAAGCTCAAGAACTGATTGAAATGGTTGCAAATAACCAATTCATGTACACTTCTGAAAGAAATCCTATGAACAATGGGACTAGTCAGAAGAAAGGAGTTCTTGAGATTGACACTCTGAATGCCATTTTGGCTCAGAATAAAATATTGACCCAACAAGTCAATATGATTTCTCAAAGTCTGTCTGGAATGCAAAAAGCACCAAGCAGTACTAAGGAAGCTTCATCTGAGGAAGAAGCCTATGATCCTGAGAACCCTTCAATGGAAGAGGTGAATTACATGGGAGAACCCTGTGGAAACACCTATAATCCTTCATGGAGGAATCATCCAAATCTTTCATGGAAGGATCAACAGAGACCTCAACAAGGTTTCAATAACAATAATGGTGGAAGAAACAGGTTTAGCAATAGCAAGCCTTTTCCATCATCTTCTCAGCAACAGACAGAGAGTTCTAAGCAGAATACCTCTGACTTAGCAACCATGGTCTCTGATCTAATCAAAACCACTCAAAGTTTCATGACTGAAACAAGGTCCTCCATTAGAAACTTGGAAGGACAAGTGGGTCAGCTGAGCAAGAAAATTACTGAACTCCCTCCTAGTACTCTTCCAAGCAATACAGAAGAAAATCCAAAAGGAGAGTGCAAGGCCATCAATATGGCCGAATTCTGGGAGGAAGAAGAGGCAGTGAACGCCACTGAGGAAGACCTCAATGGACGTCCACTGACCTCCAATGAGTTCCCCAATGAGGAGCCATGGGAATCTGAGGCTCAAAATGAGACCATAGAGATTCCACTGGACTTACTTCTGCCATTCATGAGCTCTGATGAATATTCTTCCTCTGAAGAGGATGAGTATGTCACTGAAGAGCAAGTTGCTAAATACCTTGGAGCAATCATGAAGCTGAATGACAAGTTATTTGGAAATGAGACTTGGGAGGAAGAACCTCCTTTGCTCACCAAAGAGCTAAATGACTTGTCTAGGCAGAAATTGCCTCAAAAGAGACAGGACCCTGGGAAGTTTTCTATACCTTGTACCATAGGCACCATGACCTTCAAGAAGGCCTTGTGTGACTTAGGGTCAAGTGTAAACCTCATACCCCTCTCTGTAATGGAGAAATTAGGGATCTTTGAGGTGCAAGCTGCAAAAATCTCACTAGAGATGGCAGACAATTCACGAAAACAAGCCTATGGACTTGTAGAGGATGTTCTGGTTAAAGTGGAAGACCACTACATCCCTACTGATTTCATAGTCCTAGAGACTGGGAAGTGCATGGATGAATCCATCATCCTTGGCAGACCCTTCCTAGCCACAGCAAAGGCTGTGATTGATGTTGATAGAGGAGAGTTGATCATTCAAGTGAATGAAGAATCCTTGGTGTTTAAGGCCCAAGGATATCCCTCTGTCATTATGGAGAGGAAGCATGAAGAGCTTCTCTCAAAACAGAGCCAAACAGAGCCCCCACAGTCAAACTCTAAGTTTGGTGTTGGGAGGCCACAACCAAACTCTAAGTTTGGTGTTGAACCCCCACATTCAAACTCTAAGTTTGGTGTTGGGAGGTTCCAACACGGTTCTGAGTATCTGTGAGGCTCCATGAGAGTCCTCTGTCAAGCTAATGACAATAAAGAAGCGCTTGTTGGGAGGCAACCCAATGTTTTATAATTAACTATTTTCTTTTGTTATTTTATGTCTTTTGTAGGTTGATGATCATAAGAAGTCACAAAATCCATGAAAAAAGCAAAAACAGAATGAAAAACAGGAAGAAAAACAGCACACCCTGGAGGACGCACCCACTGGCGTTTAAACGCCAGTGAGGTTAGCTGTTGGGCGTTTAACGCCCAGTCTGGCACCATTCTGGGCGTTTAACGCCAGAAAGGGGCACCAGACTGGCGTTAAACGCCAGAGAAGGGCAAGATGCTGGCGTTAAACGCCAGAAATGGGCACCAGCCCGGCGTTTAACGCCAGAAATGGCACAAAACGTGATTTTGCATGCCATTTGGTGCAGGGATGACTTTTCCTTGACACCTCAGGATCTGTGGACCCCACAGGATCCCCACCTACCCTACCACTCTCTCTCTTCTTCACCAATCACCTCAACACCTCTTCCCCAAAAACCCCTCACCTATCAAATCCCATCTTTCTCTTCACCACTCACATCCATCCTTCATAAAACCCCACCTACCTCACCATTCAAATTCAAACCACTTTCCCACCCAAACCCACCCTCAAATGGCCGAACATCCCTCTCCCCCTCTCCTATATAATCCCTCCTTCACTCCTTCATTTTCACACACCTTAAACACTACTTCTTCTCCCTTTTGGCCGAATACAAAGCCATTCCCTTTCTCTTCATTTCTTCTTCTTCTACTCTCTTCTTTCTTCTTTTGCTCGAGGACGAGCAAACATTTTAAGTTTGGTGTGGTAAAAGCATTGCTTTTTGTTTTTCCATAACCATTTATGGCATCCAAGGCCAGAGAAACCTCTAGAAAGAGGAAAGGGAAGGCAAAAGCTTCCACCTCCGAGTCATGGGAGATGGAGAGATTCATCTCAAGGGTGCATCAAGACCATTTCTATGAAGCTGTGGCCTTGAAGAAGGTGATCCCCGAGGTCCCTTTTTCACTCAAAAAGGGTGAATATTCGGAAATCCGACATGAGATCCGAAGAAGAGGTTGGGAAGTTCTTACCAACCCCATTCAACAAGTCGGAAGCTTGATGATTCAAGAGTTCTATGCCAATGCATGGATCACCAAGAACCATGACCAAAGTCTGAACCCGAATCCAAAGAATTATCTTACTATGGTTCGGGGGAAATACTTGGATTTTATTCCGGAAAGTGTGAGGGTGGCGTTCAACTTGCCTAAGATGCAAGGAGATGAACATCCTTACACTAGAAGGGTCAACTTTGATCAAAGGTTGGACCAAGTCCTCACAGTCATATGTGAAGAGGGCGCCCAATGGAAGAGAGATTCAAGAGGAAAGCCGGTTCAATTGAGAAGGCATGACCTCAAACCCGTGGCTAGAGGATGGTTGGAGTTCATCCAACGCTCAATCATTCCCACTAGCAACCGGTCCGAAGTTACCATAGACCGGGCTATCATGATCCATAGCATCATGATTGGAGAAGAAATAGAAGTTCATGAGGTTATAGCCCAAGAACTCTATAAGGTGGCGGACAAGTCCTCTACCTTGGCAAGGTTAGCCTTCCCTCATCTCATTTGTCACCTCTGTTATTCAGTTGGAGTTGACATAGAGGGAGACACCCCCATTGATGAGGACAAGCCCATCACTAAGAAGAGGATGGAGCACACAAGAGATCCCACTCATCATGAGATCCCTGAGATTCCTCAAGGGATGCACTTTCCTCCACAAGACTATTGGGAGCAATTAAACACCTCCCTAGGAGAATTGAGTTCCAATATGGGACAACTAAGGGTGGAGCATCAAGAACACTCCATCATCCTCCATGAAATTAGAGAAGATCAAAGAATCATGAGGGAGGAGCAACAAAGACAAGGAAGAGACATTGAGGAGCTCAAGCACTCCATAGGATCTTCAAGAGCAAGAAAGAGCCGCCATCACTAAGGTGGACCCGTTCCTTGATTTCCTTGTTCTTTATTCTTCTATTTTTCGAATTTTATGCTTATGTTTATCCATGTATGTGTCTTGTGATCATTAGTGTCTTAGTGTCTATGCCTTAAAGTTATGAATGTCCTATGAATCCATCACCTTTCTTAAATAAAAATGTGCTTAATTGATAAAAGAAAGAATTGCATGAATTTTGAATTTTATAACAGTTTAATTATTTTGATGTGGTGGCAATATTTTTGTTCTCTGAATGTACGCTTAAACAGTGCATATATCTTTTGAATTTGTGGTTCATGAATGTTGGCTCTTGAAAGAATGATGAAAAAGGAGACATGTTATTGAGGATCTGAAAAATCATTAAAATGATTCTTGAAGCAAGAAAAAAGCATTTCTATTCAAAAAAAAAATTTCGAAAAAAAAAGAGAAAAAGAAAACGAAAAAAAAAATATAGAGAGAAATAAGAGTTGTGATCCAAGGCAAATAAGAGTGTGCTTAAGAACCCTGGACACCTCTAATTGGGGACTTTAGCAAAGCTGAGTCACAATATGAAAAGGTTCACCCAATTATGTGTCTGTGGCATGTATGTATCCGGTGGTAATACTGGAAGATAGAGTGCTTTGGGCCACAGCCAAGACTCAATAAGTAGCTTTGTTCAAGAATCATCATACTTTACTAGGAGAATCATTAACACTATCTGGATTCTAAGTTCCTAAAGAAGCCAACCATTCTGAATTTCAAAGGATAGAGTGAGATGCCAAAACTGTTCAGAGGCAAAAAGCTAAAAGCCCCGCTCATCTAATTAATACTGATCTTCACAGATGTTTTTGGAATTCATTGCATATTCTCTTCTTTTTATCTTATTTGATTTTCAGTTGCTTGGGGACAAGCAACAATTTAAGTTTGGTGTTGTGATGAGCGGATAATTTGTATGCTTTTTGGCATTGTTTTTAGTATGTTTTTGATATGATATAGTTAGTTTCTAGTATATTTTTATTAGTTTTTAGTTAAAATTCACTTTTCTGGACTTTACTATGAGTTTGTGTGTTTTTCTGTGATTTCAGGTATTTTCTGGATGAAATTGAGGGACCTGAGCAAAAATCTGATTCTGAGACCAAAAAGGACTGCAGATGCTGTTGGATTCTGACCTCCCTGCACTCGAAGTGGATTTTCTGGAGCTACAGAAGCCCAATTGGCGCGCTCTCAACGGCGTTGGAAAGTAGACATCCTGGGCTTTCCAGCAATATATGATAGTCCATACTTTGCCCAAGATTTGATGGCCCAAACCGGCGTTCAAAGTCACCCTTAGGAATCCCAGCGTTAAACGCTGGAACTGGCACCCAAATGGGAGTTAAACGCCCAAACTGGCACTAAAGCTGGCGTTTAACTCCAAGAAGAGTCTCTGCACGAAATTTGCTTCATTGCTCAGCCCAAGCACACACCATGTGGGCCCGGAAGTGGATTTTTATGTCATTTACTCATCTCTGTACACCCTAGGCTACTAGTTTTCTATATATAGGACCTTTTACTATTGTATTAGATATCTTTAGGTCTTTGGATTGTTTTAGATCCTTTGATCATCTTTGGACATTTAGTTCTTAGATCATTGGGAGGCTGGCCATTCGGCCATGCCTAGACCTTATGCTTATGTATTTTCAACGGTGGAGTTTCTACACACCATAGATTAAGGTGTGGAGCTCTGCTGTACCTCGAGTATTAATGCAATTACTATTGTTCTTCCATTCAATTCCGCTTGTTCTTGTTCTAAGATATCACTTGTTCTTCAACTTGATGAATGTGATGATCCGTGACACTCATCATCATTCTCACCCATGAACAAGGTGACTGACAACCACTCTTGTTCTACAAGCAATCAAGGCTCTAGTGAATATCTCTTGGATTCCTGATTGCACGATGCATGGTTGATCGCCTGACAACCGAGTGCTCGTCTGACAAACGAGCCAACCATTCTGTGAGATCAGAGTCTTCGTGGTATAGGCGAGAACTGATGGCAGCATTCAAGAGAATCCGGAAGGTCTAACCTTGTCTGTGGTATTCTGAGTAGGATTCAATGACTGAATGACTGTGACGTGCTTCAAACTCCTGAAGGCGGGGCGTTAGTGACAGACGCAAAAGAATCACTGGATTCTATTCCGGCCTGATTGAGAACCGACAGATGAATTCCGCTATGCTGTGACAGAGCATATGCAATCGCTTTCACTGAGAGGATGGGAGGTAGCCACTGACAACGGTGAAACCCTTGCTTAAGCTTGCCATGGAAGGGAGTAAGAAGGATTGGATGAAGACAGTAGGAAAGCAGAGAGACGGAAGGGAAGGCATCTTCATGCGCTTATCTGAAGTTCCTACCAATGAATTACATAAGTATCTCTATCTTTACCTTTGTGTTATTTTCGTTCATCACCATTACCATTTGAGTTTGCCTGACTAAGATTTACAAGATGACCATAGCTTGCTTCAATACTAACAATCTCCGTGGGATCGACCCTTACTCGCGTAAGGTTTATTACTTGGACGACCCAGTGCACTTGCTGGTTAGTTGTGCGAAGTTGTGTAATGCCATGGTATTGAGCTACCAAGTTTTTGGGGTTCATGACCGGGGATTATGAGAGTTGTGAAAAAGTATTGTTCACAATTTCGCGCACCAGGGTCTGAGGTCAGTGATCCCGGAAGTAAAATTTGATCTGAAAGAAGATGAGTACCCGGGGATCCAAGAGCAAATTCGAAATAGAGGATGGGAAGTTCTAACCAATCCTGAAATAAAGGTTGGAAGGAATATGGTTCAGGAATTATACTCAAATCTGTGGCTAACAGATAAGCAGAGAATGACTGGAACTGCTTACCATACCTACAGAACCATGGTCAGAGGGAAAGTTATGTACTTCCATCTGGACAAAATAAGAGAAATCTTCAAATTACCTCAACTGCAAGATGATCCTGAATCCTTTAATAGGAGAATGGTGAGAGCAGATAAAGGGTTGGATCAAGTTCTAGAGGACATATGCCTCCCTGGAACTAAGTGGATAACCAATTCAAAGGGTGTCCCAAACCAACTCAAGAGGGGAGACCTCAAACCAATTGCAAGAGGTTGGCTAGACTTTATTGGGCATTCCATATTGCCCACTAGCAACCGTTCTGAGGTCACTATCAAGAGAGCAGTGATGATTCATTGCATTATGCTTGGAAAAGAAGTGGAGGTTCATCATGTAATTGCTTGTAAGATCTACACAATTGCAAATAAAAATTCCACTGAAGCCAAATTGGCTTACCCAAGCTTAATCTCCTTGCTCTGTAAAGAGGCTGGGGTAAAGATGGGAGTTGTTGAATTCATACCCATTGAACATCCAATCACCAAGAAGTCAATGGAAGGACAAATGCAAGACAACTCTATCAAAAGGAGGGCGCAGGAGTTCCTCCCTGAATTCCCTAAAATTGACTACTGGACCAGCCTAGAAGCATCTATCACCAAGTTGCAAGAAACTATGGAGCAACTGAAGGAAAAACAGCAGAATCAGAACTGCATGCTCTGCAAATTGCTGAAGGAACAAGAGAAGCAGGGGCGTGAACTCCAAGAGTTGAAACGCCAAAAGCTTTCATCTCAAGTTGAGGGAGCATCCACTTCTCAACATCAAGGTTGTTGAGTCCTAACTCTGTGAAAACCTCTATCATTAGGAGCCTATTTAAATTTTTGTTTTCTATTTTTATTTTCTAGTCTAATCTTATATCTATTTTTGAGTCTTGTTTTTAATTCATAATTAATAGAATTTAAAATTCATGTCTTAAAGCTATGAATGTCCTATGAATCCATCACCTCTCTTAAATGAAAAATGCTTTAATCACAAAAGAACAAGAAGTACAGGATTTCGAAATTTATCCTTGAAACTAGTTGAATTAGTTTGATGTGGTGACAATAATTTCTGTTTTCCGAATGAATGCTTGAACAGTGCATATGTCTCTTGAATTTGTTGTTTTGAGAATGTTAAAAATTATTGGCTCTTGAAAGAATGAGGAAAAAAGAGAACTGTTATTGAGGATCTAAAAAAATCATTTAATTGATTCTTGAAGCAAGAAAAAAGCAGTGGATACAAAAAAAAATTCGAAAAAAAAAGAGAAAGAAAAAGAAAGAAATGAAGTTGTGATCCAAGGCAAAAAGAGTGTGCTTAAGAACCCTGGACACCTCTAATTGGGGACTCTAGCAAAGCTGGGTCACAATCTGAAAAGGTTCACCCAATTATGTGTCTGTGGCATGTATGTATCCGGTGGTAATACTGGAAGACAGAGTGCTTTGGGCCACAGCCAAGACTCATACACTGGCTAAGTTCAAGGATCATTATACTTAACTAGGAGAATCAATAACACTATCTGAGTTCTGAGTTCTTATAGATGCCAATCATTCTAAACTTCAAGGGATAGAGTGAGATGCCAAAATTGTTCGGAGGCAAAAAGCTACTAGTCCCGCTCATCTAATTGGAGCTATGTTTCCTTGATATTATGGAGTCTATAGTATATTCTCTTCTTTTTATCCTATTTTGATTTTTAGTTGCTTGGGGACAAGCAACAATTTAAGTTTCGTGTTGTGATGAGCGGATAATTTATACGCTTTTTGGCATTGTTTTTAGTATGATCTAGTTAGTTTTTAGTATATTTTTATTAGTTTTTAGTTAAAATTCACTTTTCTGGACTTTACTATGAGTTTGTGTGTTTTTCTGTGATTTCAGGTATTTTCTGGCTGAAATTGAGGGTTCTGAGCAAAAATCTGATTCAGAGACTGAAAAGGACTGCAGATGCTGTTGGATTCTGACCTCCCTGCACTCGAGGTGGATTTTCTGGAGCTACAGAAGCCCAATTGGCGCGCTCTCAACGGCGTTGGAAAGTAGACATCCTGGGCTTTCTAGCAATATATGATAGTCTATACTTTGCCCAAGATTTGATGGCCCAAACCGGCGTTGCAAATCAGCCTCAGAAATTCCAGCGTTTAACGCTGGAACTGGCATAAAACTTGGAGTTAAACGCCCAAACTGGCATAAAAGCTGGCGTTTAACTCCAGAAAAGGTCTCTACACGAAAATGCTTCATTGCTCAGCCCAAGCACACACCAAGTGGACCCAGAAGTGGATTTTTACGTCATTTACTCATTTCTGTATACCCTAGGTTACTAGTTTACTATTAATAGGATCTTTTGACATTGTATCTGTACCTCATGACACTTTACACGTTTCTTTGTGTACCTTCCACAGCATGAGTCTCTAAACCCCATGGTTGGGGGTGAGGAGCTCTGCTGTGTTTTGATGGATTAATGCAATTACTACTGTTTTTCATTCAATCATGTTTGCTTCCATTCTAAGATATCACTTGTTCTTAAATCGGATGAATGTGATGATCCGTGACAATCATCATCATTCTCAACTATGAACGTGTGCCTGACAACCACCTCCGTTCTACCTTAGATTAAGTAGATATCTCTTGGATTCTTTAACCGAAATCTTCGTGGTATAAGCTAGAACTGATGGCGGCATTCAAGAGAATCCGGAAGGTCTTAACCTTGTCTGTGGTATTCTGAGTAGGATTCAATGATTGAATGACTGTGACGAGCTTCAAACTCCTGATGGCAGGCGTTAGTGACAAACACAAAAGAATCACTGGATTCTATTCCGGCCTGATCGAGAACCGACAGATGGATAGCCGTGCCGTGACAGGGTGCGTTGAACATTTCCACTGAGAGGATGGGAGGTAGCCACTGACAACGGTGAAACCCTTGCATACAGCTTGCCATGGAAGGAGCCTTGCGTGCTTGAAGAAGAAGACAGTAGGAAAGCAGAGATTCAGAAGATGGAGCATCTCCAAAACCTCAACCTATTCTCCATTACTGCAAAACAAGTACTTATTTCATGTTCTTTTACTTTTCACAATATCCTGATAATTTCTGATATCCTGACTAAGATTTACAAGATAACCATAGCTTGCTTCAAGCCGACAATCTCCGTGGGATCGACCCTTACTCACGTAAGGTATTACTTGGACGACCCAGTGCACTTGCTGGTTAGTTGTGCGGGATTGCAAAAGTGTGATTGCAATTTCGTGCACCACATGGTATTAATCTGAAATTTAGTTTTATGAAAAGCTGGAAGAGTCTTTCTTAAGGACGTGAATTTTGAAAGACAATGGGTTAGAATTGGATTTTTAATGAATTTAATTAATCTACTACCGCTGCCGTTCCTTGCTGCATTTTCTCGAAAACAATAACAGCATCCTTTTTAAGCAATAGCACCAGTTTAAACTATGACCAAATTACCTCAATACAAAGCTTTAGGATCTAAAATAGTCGTATGAGGACAACCAAGGATGTTTTAAGGTCAATGGGTGATGCGAAGGTACGTATAATTTTGCGGTGGTGCGAAGGTATGTATAGCTGGGCGGTGATGCGGAGGTATATTTTATAGTGTTGGTGATGTAAAGGCATAGTAGAGAGAAATGAAATGAGAAAACACGTTTAAAAGAGATAATCAAAATGAATAGTAAATTATGAAAAGTGTATGTTAAATAGGCCTTGTGCCAAACTGCTAATACGCAAGTGCCTGCCTAACGGATAGCTTGAGATTGCTAATGCAGGAATGTTCGCCTAACTAATAACACGGTTCCTTCATGTGATGCACATTAAAATGTTATTGTGATGAGGCCTAACTGACATGGGTAACCGAGATGCCAAGGTGTCTAACTAACACAGTAAAGGGACCATATTCAGGGTTCACTCCGAGTAACATCAGGTTGCGGGTAGACAACCAACGCATGAGCTCATGGCCTGCGCTAGGAACAGGCATGCATCATCTTATTTGCGCATATGAACTTTTTGTGCATTATTTATTTCCATTTCCTATTTGTCTATACTATTTACTTTTTGTATGTATGTTTGTGTCTTGTGTTTCTATGTTTGTTCTTTTTCTGTTTCACGACAACTTAGAGACAAAGACCTTAGGCTCCCTTTTTATCTGCTGAGAACTCTAGGTTCTCACCCTTCTTCTCTTTCTTTCTCCCACTCCCCAAATGGGTTCTGCAGAGGAGTCTGTTGAGTTTCGGGTTACATCGCCCATATTTCTACCTCGGCATGTCGTACGTATTCACTCTAATTGAAGACCATTCCGGAGATGTACCTAGCTGACTTTTTACTCCTTTTGATGATCAATAGTACCACTTTTTCCTCGCTTTTGTAGTACTTTTAGAGGGGTAAGACCTCTCAGTAGTAGGGTTCCAGTTTAGGAAACCCGTGTGAGGGTTGGGACTAACTTCCTCTTTTGTATATGTATATATAACTTGGTGTAGTTCTAAGTTTTTTGATAGATGACATGTATCTCCAAACTTAGTTCCAGTGTACATTTGTATATATGTAAATATGCTTATGTTCTATTATCATGTATTTACCTATGACGTAGCTTAAAGTGTTAACCTTGCGAGTAGCTAAACGATATTTCATGAGAAATAATTTAATCACGCTAAATTTATAAAGGCTTATATTAACATTTTTTTATGAAATCCGAGTCCAGAGTGATGAGCGGATATTTTATACGCTTTTTGCCATCATTTTCATATAGTTTTTAGTATATTTTGTTTAAGTTTTATTAAGTTTTCATAGATTTTAGTGCCAAATTCAAATTTTTGGATTCTACTTTGGGTTTGTGTATTTTTATGAAATTTCAAGTATTTTCTGGCAAAAATTGAGGAGCTGGAGCAAAAGTCTGATTCAGAGGCAGAGAAAGCACTGCAGATGCTGTCCGGATCTGACCTCCTTGCACTCAAAATAGCTTTTCTGGAGCTACAAAAGTCCAAATCGAGCTTTCTCAATGGCTATTGAAAGATAACATCCAGAGTGTTCCAGAAATATGTAATAGTTCATACTTTGCTTTAGAATTGAAGACCCAAAACTGGTGTTCAACGCCAGCCTTCTGCCCTATTCTGGCGTCCAATGCCCAAAGGAGAAGAGACCAGCGTCCACGCCCATAAAGGACACCCTAGCCAGCGTTCAATGCCCTAGAGGCCTCTGATCATGGAGTTAATGTATCACTACAAAAATTCCTTTGGCAAGTATACCGAATTGTCGTCAGGTAATAACTCACAAAGAGTGAGGTCGATCCCACGAGAATTAACGGATTAAGCAAGCAATAGTTGATTAATTATTCTAGTTAAATGATTCAATTTTGAGTGATAAGCAACAAGAAATGTAAATAACATGAAATTAAATGAAATCAATAAAGTGCAAGAAAAGTAAATGACAAGAAATTAAAGTGATGAAAATTAAAGTACAAGAATATAAATTGCAAGGAATAGAAAGTACAAGAAAGTAAAGTGCAAGAAAGTAAATGACTAAAAAGTAAAACTAAGTGAAGAATTTTTACAAACACTTGGTAGGCATAAATGTGCAAAAGTAAAGAAAGCCATAAATGTGCATACGTAAATGACAAGAATTAAAGACAAGAAGAAAAGAACAAGAATTAAGAATGAAATTAACATTGGGATCAAGAGATATTGCATTTTTAGGATCAATAGTTTTCATCTCCTCTTCAATCATGCAACTAATTGACCTCTTGGCAATCATGAGTGATTGAGTCCCAATTCCTTGGTAACTCAATCTCCCCAATCTTGATCAATAGCCAATTCCTTGGTCTAATTGCTCATGAGAAGAGATGAAGAATGGTCCCTAATTATACCACACACTTTCGTAGATGCAAATAATGGATAGATTAAATGTCACAATATCCCATCCATACCCAAATCTACTCAAGTGTGAAAAGGAATTTCAAGCATGGTTTTATAATTCCTCTTCCAAGGTTCACATAAAACCCAAATACATTCAATCTCTTTTCCAAGATAATTGTATGCTAACATGAAGAACGAAATTCTTTCTAGTAAATCAAAGAGAGATGGAGAGAAGAAGAAGAATAAAAACAATTTAATCCATCAAATAGAAATAGAGCTCTCTTTCCCGATGTTGGAAATTAGAAATTCATAGCAATATATTTACAAAAGTGTGTATGAAAGAAATGGAAGAATAGAAGAGAATGAGAGTGAAAAGGGAGTGGAGTCACCTCCACCCCTCCATGGTATGTCCGAAATGATGAATCTAAGGCCCTATTTATAAGCAACCTAAATTACAAATTCAAATGAAACTACAATCAAATGAAATTTTCTAATTACTTCTAGATTATTCTTGAGGCCTTGATTGATTGTTAATTGTGTCTTGACTTGGGCTTGTGAACTTTTAATTCTCTTCATAGAGGCTTGAAACATTGAAGAATAAATTAAGGAATTGGAGTATTAGGAAGTGGCCCAATGTGGAGTGTCATTGAAGTGGTATTTTGGGCTTTTGAAGGTTTGCGAAACCTTACTCGATGAATATTGGTCTATTTGGGTCCCCAAATTAAATGTCCACTATAGACTATTATATATCATTGGAAAGTCCTGGATCTCAGCTTTCTAACACCGATGGAAACATGTTATTTGGACTTCTCTAGCCAAGTTATGATCATTTGAAGGTGAAGAGGTCAGTCTAGCGTGTTTTCTGGAAATTTGGCCTAGCGTGCCATGCCCAGGTTTTGGCGTGCCACGCCGAGTACACAGTGTAGAAAGAATTGCAATATGCGCCCTCAAATCTAGTGTCCACTATAAAGTATTATATATGGTTGGAAAGCTCTGGAAGTCTACTTTTCAATGGCACTGATAAAATCTCTTTTAGAGCTTTGTAGCTTGAGTTATTTTTGTTTGAGTGTGAAGAGGTCAGGGTTGCAAATCCTCTTTGCTTCTCTTTGAGTTTGTTTCCAACTCTTTTGCCACCTTGAGAGTGTGCTTCCTCTATTAGTGTTTTTATTACTTCGTTTTCTATCATTTCCTACAAAATTCATCGAATCAAAAGATAAAAGTAATATACAACTTAAGAACGACAAATACTCAATAATTGGGAATTATAAACTAATTTTTGATATGAAAAAGCATAGAAAAACATAACATGATGCGCAGTCATTGATGACCGGAATTCACTACCCACATATAATGAATCCGTTCTTTGGCAAGCGCACCAAATTGTCGTCAAGTAATAACACACAATGGAGTGGGATCGTATCCACAGAGATTAATTGAATTAAGCAAGCAAATAGTTGATTAATTAGCCTAGTTAGACGATTCAATTTTGAGTGATAATAAGCAACAAGAAAAGTAAATGACATGAAACTAATGGAAAGCAATAAAGTGCAAGAAAGTAAATGGTAAGGAAAGTAAAGTAAAAGAAAGCAAAGTGCTGGAAATGTAAAGTGCAGAAATGTAAATAACCACAAAGTAAATAAAAGAAAGAAAGATAAAATAAATATTGGGATCAAGAGATATTGCATTCTCCAGATTAATTGATTTTATCTCATCTTCAATCATGCAACTTATTGACCTCTTGGCAATCATAATTGATTGAGCCCAAATTCCTTGGTGACTCAATCTCTCAAATCTTGATCAATAGCCAATTTCTTGGTCTAATTGCTCATGAGAAGAGATAAAGAATGATCCCTGATTATACCACACATTATCATAGGTCCAGGTAGAGGGAGGATTATATATCACCATATCCAAACACCAAAACCCAAATCCTACTCAAGTGTGAGAAAGAATTTTAAGCATGGTTTTATGTTTCCTCTTCCAAGGTTTCCATAAAACCCAATTGCATTCAATCTCTTTTCCAAGATAATTGAATGCTAGAATGAAGAACAAAATCCTTTCTAGTAAATCAAAGAGAGATTAATAGAAGAAGAAGAAGAATAAAAATAACTTAATCCATTGAAAAACAATAGAGCTCTCTTTCCCAATGGAAAGAGTTAGTAATTCATAACTAAATTATTTACAAAGTAAGAAAGAAAAGAGAAGAAATTGATGGTGAACGGAGAGGATCCTAAGACTTCCCCCCAATCCAGCATGACTAATTCTATGAAGCTAAGGCCTTTATATAGGCTTTCCTAAATTACAAACTTAAATGAAATTGAAAGCAAATTACAATGAAATAAAAATAAACTATTCTAGATGCTTCTTGTGGCCTTGATTGATTGACAATTGTGGTTTGAATGAGAGTTGGAGTAGGCTTGGTTGAAGGTTAGAGGCTTGTTCATACCCTGGGTCGAGCTGACCAACCCGGGATGTTCTACAGACAAAGCGACCGACCTCTTCAGGTCAAGACAACCCGACCTCTTTCTAAAGAGCTCAGCCAAGTCACAGGAAGGCCCAAACAAAGGGCCCAAACGGAGGAACACGTCCCAAATCCAAGGGCAGCCCAAGCTCGTAGAGATAAAGGCGGTTCACTTGAAGATAAGAGGACCCCAGTCAAAGGTAAGATAAGATAAGAAAAGATAACTAACTTATCTTACCCGAAGAGGTCACTCTACACCATTATAAATACACTGGAGCACCCAGGTATAACTGATACTCTGATTCTACTCAATACCTGCTTAATACCCTTGGTAACTTAAGCATCGGAGTCCCTTGCACGTACCCCCTACCCTCCGGGGATGAAGGATCAGCACCATCACCAAGTCCAACAAGTTGGATACAGCAGCTCCGACCCACACAGAAGATCTCGTCCGAGATCAACCTATAGTTTCAGGTAACCCTCGGAACAAGGCTGTAGGGAGAAGTTGGCATGTGGTTTCAAGTGCCACTCCCACTTGATGTTGCTCTTTGGATTGTGACCCATTTGACATGCTGAAATGATGGAGTTGTTTAGGCCACAAATTGAATGTCCACTATAAAGTATTATATATTGTTGGAAAGCCCTAGATGTTAGCTTACTAACGCCTTTAGAATCAACTCATTTTAACCTTTGTAGCTCAAGTTATGCACATTTGAAGGTGACTAGGTCAGTTTGTCAAGTAGCCCGGCGTGCCACGCCCACTTCTGGCGTGCCACGCCCAAAACTGGCATACCATGCCCTCAATGATGCACCAAAATCTCCTCTCTGTCCATTAGTATTGGCTTGCCACGCCCAAGACTTCAAGTGGCACGCCCGTTGTATGAAAGGGGTTGGCGTGCCACACCTTCAATATCAAGTGGCACGCCCAAGTTTTGCAACGCTAAAATAATGGTCTTTTTTACCTTCAGTGTTAACGTCCAACCTAAAGTATTGTATATCATTGGAAATCTCTTGATGTCAGATATCCAACGCCACCAAGATCACCTCATTTGGATCTTTACAACTCAAGTTATGTTCCTTTGAAGATGAAGAGGTCAGGCTGGTAACTCTGCAGTGACGTGTTTTTCTCCTTGTGTTTTTGGGGTCAATATCATCTTTAATTCTAGTGTCCATTATAAAGTGTTATATATGGTTGGAAAGCTCTGAATGTATACTTTCTAATGACACTTGAATAACTTCATTTGGAGTTGTGTGGCTCAAGATATCTTCATTTGAATTAGAGGAGGTCAGGCTGGCATATGCCGCGGCATGCCACGCCCACTTCTTGGCATGCCATGCCCATAGTGTGGCTCAAAATCATTCCTCTAGAAGTTAAGCCTGGAGTGCCACGCCCAAATTACTAAGTGGCATGCCCTCTTTGAGACTTGTCTTCACAAACTTGGCGTGCCACGCCGAGAGCTCCAAGTGGCACGCCCATTGATGAGAATTGGTTTCAAAAGCTTGGTGTGCCACGCCCAAAGCTCCAAGTGGCACACCCATTGTTGAGAGTTGGTTCAAAAGCTTGGCGTGCCACGTCCAAAGCTTCAAGTGGCACGCCCAACTTCACACACCTAGGTTTATTTGCTATTTCCTTCCCCTTTTGTTGGTCTTTTCTCCTAAAATTCAGCACAAATCCATTTCAAAGAAATGTACCATAATATATATCATTTATTTCATGAAATTGCATTGATTCAATGAGATTATGCTCTTTTTATGGTTCTTTTAGATAAGAAAAAGGGTACATAATGCGCAGTCATCATTCATCAGCCTCCTAGCACGTAGATCTCAATCAAGCTAAGACCAAACACTCACCAAGTAGGCCCTGGAAGTGGATTTTAGCACTAAAAGACTATTTTATCCTTCTTATGTAATTTTTAGTCATTATTTTAGTATATATAGAACAAGGATCACCCTTGTTCAGGATCTTTATGCCAGATTTCATTTTACACATTATATTTTCTATCAGTAGGAATTTCTAAACTTCCTAGGTTGAGGGGAGGAGCTCTGTTGAGTTTTATAGATTAATAAAGTACTACTGTTTTATTTCAATTCATGTTTGATTCTCTAATCTAAGATGTATCTTTGTTCTTCATCAATATGAATGCGATGAACCGGCACAAGGTTATCTCATTCTACATGGGTTCAGAGTGAGTCTTTCATCGGACAATGATGAACCACCAGCTTGATTATACAGCTCTTAGATGGCTAATCCACGACTTTTTTGGGGACTTCTCGAGACATCAGTTCAGCCGAGGTATGGCAAGATTAGGGTCTTTGTGGTAAAGGCTAGAATCAAGGCGCAACATTCTCTGATTCAGAAGATTCGACCTTGTCTGTGGCGTTTTGAGTAGGATCACCAAAGGGATGAACTGCAGAAACTTCACCCTCATTCAGACTGGATGCACACTAAAGCTGGTGTTCAGCCTAGAGGAAGATTGGCGGCCGCTCAAACCGGCGTTGATCACATACAGCCTGCTATAGAAGAAATCATTTACAGTTGGATTAGACAGTAAGAAAGTATTGATCCAGAAGAACAAAGCATCTCTCAAGCCTTAACCATATTCTTATCATTTGATTCACAATTACTTAGTAACGTTATCTTTATTTTACTTTTATGCATTTAAACAACTACAAAACTTTTCTATCTGCCTAACTAAGATTTACAAGATAACCACTGTTTGATCCGAGCTGACAATCCTCGTGGGATCAATCCTGACTCACCTCATCAGCTATTACTTGGATGACCGAGTGCACTTGCTAGTTCAGTTGTGCAAAGTTAAATTCTGCACACCACAGAGCCAAGTAGGTCCATACAACATGTAACACCTGAACGTTTGGCATTTGTCATGATGTGTCGAAGGTGTGTTACATATTTCAATCAAGAATATTTTTTAACACTATGTAGCCTCTTTAGCTGAATTGAATATGAGAGGAAATGGAAGGATTTGCTCATCCTTAGTGCTTGAAAGTTGTCACTATGCACTCTTTGAGACACCTAGAACATGATTCAAGAATAAAATGAAACCAAGCATGATCTTCACCCTTGATGCACATATGGTCGAACCTAAATAGTGATAGAGAAGGATATCTTTCGACCTTTTGAGCTTGAAAATGATAGTTCCTTGCTCCTTGAGGCTTCTAGGCATGATTTTCTATGCAAAAGAATCAAGAAAATAAAACTTCCTCTATGGGTGCACAATGGCCAAATCTTAAAGGAAGAAAAAGAAGAGTTATACTTCAATTTACCTTAAAAATATTTATACGAGGATAAAGAAGAGGAGGAGAGAAATAATTAATTTAGAATTTTGATTTGAGCCTTGAATCTTCATGAACCAAGCTTGAATCACAAAAACCAAGGAAGTTTTATGTCTTTCCTCTCTTTTCTTTCTTATGACGCTGATGAAAATGAATTCGGAGAGACAAAGAGAAGGTGCACAAAACTAAAGAGAGTAATAAAGTTGGAAAATGTCAAAAGTTAAATTTGATAATTATTAAAGATAGTATTTATTTGATCACATATCTCTATTTTTTTCGAGTGTTCTAGTGCAATTAAATTGACAAGAGAATATGGTAATAATTTTTATCAGTTGAATTTTAAACTCAATAATCATATGATCTCTAAAAGCAGGATTTGATTTTTGAGGTACTTGCTGACCAAAAAATTATTAAAATATTTTATTATTATATTATTATTTTCTCTATATATTTGAATTTGAGTTGTCAATTTGAGATGAATTGTGTCACGCAAATTTTACAAATTCAAAACATATAAAGCCAAAAAATTTAGTTTATTGAAAAACAGGTTGTTATAATCTCAATCTACCACCATTCTTATCCTTTAAAAAGACGAAGTCCTTTTTGTTCATTTCGGGTTATTTGTATAGGCGTAAGATTGAATTCAAACTCATCGAAGCAAGAGAACTCATCGAGTGATCCGAATAGTGATCATTGTACTGTTTGTAATGAGAGGCAGATGTATTATATCAGTCTCTTTGAGAAAAATGAGATCTTTATCGTCATTAGTAGTGACTGTGGTAGAGGTAGCGATGCAGAGTCCTTGCAAAAAGTAATTGAGAAGGTGGAAAAGAGTAGGAGGGTAGTAATGGAAAGGAGAACGAAGATTCACATTGTGAAGTGTTTGGCGATAGAAATGGTTTTGTGAATTTGACGACCTTCTTCAACGACAATAGTGGCAAAGCAAGTTGGCATTAGGGTTGCGACGGTCTATTGTTGCCAGCGCCACTTCTCCTTCTTATTTTTCCTCCCTCCTTCTTTGCAACTTGTATAGGTATTGTGAATTAGAGTATTTTTGTCTAAAAATTAGAAAAAACAATAATTTTAAATCAGATGTCAACGTTAGTGATGATTTTGATTGCAAAAAATTTTAGGAACGATTTTGATTTTCATTTAAAGTCATTTTTAATCCTAGCAAACATACTACCTTATATTAAAGCGTTTAAGATATCATTTTTCATTTATTTGTGTGATAAATAGACAATCACATTTGTACGTGTTAAAAGATAAAATTTTCTACATGTTTTTATTTATATCAGGTGGATTCTAATGTCTATGTTTATGATGGCTATGATGGCTATGTAAGTGTTGTTAAAATTAAAGTCAAACTTTTTTTATAATTTGGTAACATTTTTTTTAGCAACACTTTGTTAAATAATAAAAAAAACATACTTTAATTTTATCAATATTTTTTATAATTCTATAATTATACTATAGTGAAGGTTGTAGAAGGCTTAGAGAAGGGGAGTTAAATCTATGACATTCTTTTAGTTTAATGAAATAAGGCTTAACTTATAAACTTACACTAAGATTCTATGTGAACTCGGCAGCGAAAAATTTATGAGACAATTTTATTTTGTCTCATGAATGCCAGAAAACGGAACAGAGAAGGGAAGAGAGAAGCTAACACCATTATGTATCCTGGTTCAACTGCATTGTGTAATGCAACCTACATCCAGTTTCCACCACAATAGTGGTGGAATTTCCACTATAGTTAAAGTATTACATACACCAATTTCACAAGATTGACACAATTCTTTCACTCTCAAGTTCTAACCTAACTTGACTTGCTTATGCTAATACCTAACTTTTCACTCTGAGTGCTTACCCAACTAAGAAAGGGGTACCTCACTGGTACAAGATACAAAACACAAAATCAACCTAAAAAAATCTGAAATCACTCTAGGCTTTTCACTCAAGTGTGTCACTCGACCTTTTTCACTCTTTGGCTTTTTCTTAAGCTCTCTCTTTCAGCCTTTTTACACTCAAGAAATTTTAGAAAGACATACATTGAAAATGAAATTACAATCTGAGAAACATGAAGGAGATTGATGCTTCAACAGCCTCTATTGCTATACAATGAACCAGATTTGCTTAACTCTGATTTCGTTTCCCATTCTGACAGAATGCTCCTTTGATAGAAAGCACTATCCAAGTTGATGAACTCTCTCAAAGAAGACTTCTCAGAACATGAACTTCAAACCTTGGTTCTCTCTCCTTGGCTTCAGAATAATGAAAAATGTCTTTTGTATCTCCTGCATATTGCTGAGTTTCTCTCTACCAAGTCAACTCCTCGAGTTGTGTGCTACCAACTTAGTCTTTCACTTTCTTCCATTAATCCCTAATTTGGAATTTTGAAACAGATCTCTTTCTCTTGACCAAATGCCTCAGAACAGCAAAGAAGAAAAGTTTTCATTCGCAATCCCACATCTGAACCCTTGAGATACTACTTTATCCCCAAGAAACAATCTTGGCCTTTGATTCACAACAGTGTTTTTCAGAAATCACTTTCTCCATATATCTCAAAATGAAGTAGCAGAGAGTTGAAGAATGAGGGAAAAAAGTAAGATGCATGCAAAAGGAAATGAATCACCTTTAGCTTCTGACTTGTCTTGATATGCTTTGATTTGGATGATTAGACTTTAACTTTTTTTCTTAACCCTTCTCTTTCTTTCTTCTTTGGTGAATGGCTTAGAAACAAAGCTTTATCTCTCTTCTCAGTGTTCTAACCGAAAAGAAAAAGAAACGTTGGCTTTGGTGGAAGCACTTTGGAGGGATCAACTTTGAGTGAGATCAATTCGAGCTTGGGTTGGCTCTTTTCTAGTTCAGCCCACGTGATTCTTTTTCTTAACAACTTTGAACTTTTAGTGCTTTGTTAGTCCACTTTGTTTCTGGTTTGATTTCCTTCCTATTGGGCTGCTGCAACATTCTTTCTTTGGCCTGCAACACTAATCAAATTCAATCAAAACTAATTAGATATTTAACCCACTAAAAATAATGTTTGTCATCGTCAAATTAATTTAGTTAATTTCTTAACTCAACAATCTCCCCCTAGATGACAAAAATAATTTAAACCATTAATCAAAAGGAATTGAATTTGAATAAAGTTAAGGAACTTCCCTTTGAATGATGTTACTTGCTTTTGTATTGCTCTCCATAGATTTGTGCTCTTCTCTTCCTTCCTGTTTACATTATTCTTATAGAGAACACAATAAAGTATAACACACAATTCAACTTGACTAAGGGATTTTACATAACTAGCAGCAAGAATCATCCCAACACTAAGCAAGACATATCAGCAGTAATTACAGCTATCTCGCTCTGAACTACTCAATCTATCAAAACATGGTAGCATATTGATGAGTGGATAATTTATACGCTTTTTGGCATTGTTTTTAGGTAGTTTTTAGTAGGATCTAGCTACTTTTAGGGATGTTTTTATTAGTTTTTATGCTAAATTCACATTTTTGGACTTTCCTATGAGTTTGTGTGTTTTTTTGTGATTTCAGGTAACTTCTGGCTGAAATTGAGGGACCTGAGCAAAACTCTGATAAAAGGCTGACAAAGGACTGCTGATGCTGTTAGATTCTGACCTCCCTGCACTCGAAATAGATTTTCTGGAGCTACAGAACTCTAAATGGCGCGCTCTCAATGGCATTGAAAAGTACACATCCAGAGCTTTCCAGCAATATATAATAGTTCATACTTTATTCGTGATTAGATGATGTAAACTGGCGCTCAACACCAGTTCCATGCTGCATTCTGGAGTCAAACGCCAGAAACACGTCACGAACCAGAGTTGAATGCCAAAAACACGTTACAACTTGGGGTTCAACTCAAAAAGAAGCCTCTGCACGTGTAAAGCTCAAACTCAGCCCAAGCACACACTAAGTGGGCCCCAGAAGTGGATTTCTGCATCAATTACTTACTTCTGTAAACCCTAGTAGCTAGTCTAGTATAAATAGGACTTTTTACTATTGTATTCAGAGTTTTTGATTGTAAGGTCTTTTGACCATTCGGTCTTCTGATCACGTTTGGGGGCTGGCCATTCAGCCATGCCTGAACCTTCATCACTTATGTAATTTCAACGGTGGAGTTTCTACACACCATAGATTAAGGGTGTGGAGCTCTGCTGTACCTCAAGTTTTAATGCAATTACTACTATTTTCTATTCAATTCATCTATTCCTGTTCTAAGATATTCGTTGCACTTCAACATGATGAATGTGATGATCCGTGACACTCATCATCATTCTCACCTATGAACGCGTGACTGACAACCACTTCCGTTCTACTTTAGGCCAGGCGCATATCTCGTGGATTCCTTAATCAGAATCTTCGTGGTATAAGCTAGATTGATGGCGGCATTCATGAGAATCCGAAAAGTCTAAACCTTGTCTGTGGTATTCCGAGTAGGATTCAGGGATTGAATGATTGTGACGAGCTTCAAACTCGCGATTGTTGGGCATGATGACAAACGCAAAGGAATCAAGGGATTCTATTCCAACATGATCGAGAACCGACAGATGATTAGCCGTGCCGTGACAGAGCATTTGGACCTTTTTCACTGAGAGGATGGGATGTAGCCATTGACAATGGTGATGCCCTACATACAGCTTACCATAGAAAGGAATAAGAAGGATTGAAGGAAGGCAGTAGGAAAGCAGAGATCCAACAGGGACAAGCATCTCCATACACTTATCTGAAATTCCCACCATTGAATTACATGAGTAACTCTATCTTTATTTTCTGCTTTATTTATTATTCGAAAACTCCATAACATTTATTATCCGCCTAACTGAGATTTACAAGATGACCATAGCTTGCTTCATACCAACAATCTCCGTGGGATCGACCCTTACTCACGTAAGGTATTACTTGGATGACCCAGTGCACTTGCTGGTTAGTCGTGCGGAGTTGTGACTAAGTGTGATTCACGTTTGAGAGTGCTACCAAGTTTTTGGCGCCATTGTTGATGATCACAATTTCGTGCACCAAGTTTTTGGCGCCGTTGTCGGGGATTTTTCGAGTTTAGACAACTGACGGTTCATCTTATGGCTCAGATTAGGTAATTTTCTTTTTGTTTTATTTTCGAAAAAAAATATTTCTCATCTGTTTATGAAAATTATTCTAAATTTTTAAGAATGAATTCTAGTGTTTCATGAAGCATGTTGAAGCCTGGCTGGCTGTAAAGCCATATCCAAATTCTTTTGGATTGAGGCTTCCAACCATCAGCATAGAGGCACGTTAATTGAAATATCAGTTGTTGTATGACAGATTTATAACCTAAAGCTGGCTGGCTATTAAACCATGTCCAACCCTTGGATTGGAGCTTTAGGCCAACATTGAAAGATTCCTGGAATTCTTCTTAAAAATTTGAATTTCTTATTTTCCTTTTCCTATATGTTTTTCGAAAAATATAAAATAAAATACAAAAAAATTAATAAAATCATAAAATCCAAAAATATATTGTGTTTCTTGTTTGAGTCTTGAGTCAATTTATAAGTTTGGTGTCAATTGCATATTCATCTTGTTCTTGCAATTTTCGAAAATTCATGCATTCATTGTGTTCTTCATGATCTTCAAGTTGTTCTTGGTAAGTCTTCTTGTTTGATCTTGATGTCTTCTTGTTTTGTATTTTTTGTTGTTTTTCATGTGCATTTTTGCATTCATATTGTCTAAGCATTAAAGATTTCTAAGTTTGGTGTCTTGCATGTTTTCTTTGCATCACAAATTTTTCAAAAATATGTTCTTGATGTTCATTATGATCTTCAAAGTGTTCTTGATGTGCATCTTGACATTCATAGTATTCTTGCATGCATCATGTGTTTTGATTCATAATTTTTATGTTGTGAGTCATTTTTTTATGTTTTTCTCTCTCATAATTAAAAAATTCAAAAATCAAAAAAAATATCTTTTCCTTTTTTCTCTCAATTTTTCGAAAATTTGGGTTGACTTAGTCAAAAAATTTTAAAATTAGTTGTTTCTTGTAAGTCAAATCAAATATTCAAATTTTAAAAATCTTATCTTTTTAAAACTTTTTCAAAAATTAAATCTTTTTCATTTTTCTTTTTAATTTTCGAAAATTCTTTAAAATATTTTTCAAAAATCTTTTTCTTAGTTTTATCTTTATTTTCGAAAATTATGCTAACAATTAATATGATTGATTCAAAAAATTTGAAGTTTGTTACTTTCTTGTTAAGAAAGGTTCAATCTTTAAATTCTAGAATCTTATCTTTTAGTTTCTTGTTAGTTAAGTAATTAATTTTAATTTTAAAAATTAAATCTTTTCTAACCATATCTTTTTAATCATATCTTTTTATCTTATCTTTTATATTATATCTTTTTCAAAATTTTATCTTTTTTCAAAAATTTGATTTTAAAATATCTTTTCTAACTTCTTATCTTCTTATCTTCTTATCTTTTCAAATTTGATTTTCAAATCTTTTTCAACTAACTATTTGACTTTTTGTTTGTTTCTTATCTTTTTCAAAACCACCTAACAACTTTTCTCTCTCTAATTTTCGAAAATGCCTCCCTCTTTTTTTAAAAATTCTTTTTAATTAATTAATTGTTTTAAATTTAAATTTTATTTTTATTTCTTATCTTAATTTTCGAAAATCATTAACTCCTTTTCAAATTTATTTTTGAAAATTTCTCCCTCTCTCATTTATTTTATTTATTTATTCATTTACTAACACTTCTCTTCACCTCTCTTCATCTCAAATCACTACCTCTATCATCACCCTTGTGTTTGGATTATTCGTTCTTCTTCACTCTTATCCCCTTTCTTCTTCTACTAATAATAAGGAACTTCTTTACTGTGACATAGAGGATTCCTCTTCTTTTTCTGTTCTCTTCTCTTTCATATGAGCAGGAACAAGGAAAACGACATTCTTTTTGAAGCTGATCCAGAACCTGAAAGAACTCTGAAGAGGAAACTAAGAGAAGCTAAATTACAACAATCCAGAGACAACCTTACTGAAATTTTCGAACAAGAAAAGGAGATGGCAGCCGAACCCAACAACAATAATGCAAGAAGGATACTTGGTGATTATACTGCACCTACTTCCAAGTTTGATGGAAGAAGCATCTCAATTCCTGCCATTGGAGCAAACAATTTTGAGCTAAAACCTCAATTAGTTGCTCTAATGCAACAGAACTGCAAGTTTCATGGACTTCCATTAGTAGATCCCTACCAATTCTTGACTGAGTTCTTGCAGATCTGTGAGACTGTTAAGACTAATGGAGTAGATCTTGAAGTCTACAGGCTCATGCTTTTCCCTTTTACTGTAAGAGACAAAGCTAGAGCATGGTTGGACTTTCAACCTAAAGATAGCCTGGACTCCTGGGATAAGCTAGTCACGGCCTTCTTGGCTAAGTTCCTTCCTCCTCAAAAGCTGAGCAAGCTTAGAGTGGATGTTCAGACCTTCAAACAAAAAGATGGTGAATCCCTCTATGAAGCTTGGGAAAGATACAAGCAGATGACCAAAAGATGTCCTTCTGACATGTTTTCAGAATGGACCATGATAGATATATTCTATTATGGTCTATCTGAGTTCTCTAAGATGTCACTGGACCATTCTGCAGGTGGATCCATTCACCTAAAGAAAATGCCTGCAGAAGCTCAAGAACTTATTGACATGGTTGCAAATAACCAGTTCATGTACACTTCTTAGAGGAATTCCGCGAATAATGGGATGCCTCAAAGGAAGATAGTTCTTGAAATTGATGCTATGAATTCCATATTGGCTCAGAACAAAATGTTGACTCAGCAAGTCAACATGATTTCTCAAAGTCTGAATGGATGGCAAAATGCATCTAACAGTACTAAAGAGGCATCTTCTAAAGAAGAAGCTTATGATCCTGAGAATCCTGCAATGGCAGAGGTAAATTACATGGGTGAACCTTATGGAAACACCTATAATTCATCATGGAGAAATCATCCAAATTTCTCATGGAAGGATCAACAAAAGTCTCAACAAGGCTTTAATAATGGTGGAAGAAATAGGCTCAGCAATATCAAGCCTTATCCATCATCTTCTCAGCAACAGACAAAGAATTATGAACAGAGTACCTCTAACTTAGCAAATTTAGTCTCTGATCTGTCTAAGGCCACTTTAAGTTTCATGAGTGAAACAAGGTCCTCCATCAGAAATCTGGAGGCACAAGTGGGCCAGCTGAGTAAGAAAATTACTGAAACTCCTCCTAGTACTCTCCCAAGCAATACTGAAGAGAATCCAAAAAGAGAGTGCAAGGCCATTGATATAATCAATATGGCCGAACCTAGAGAGGAAGGAGAGGATGTGAATCCCAATGAGGAAGATCTCATGGGACGTCTCTCAAGCAAGAAGGAGTTCCCTATTGAGGACCCACGGGAATCTGAGGCCCATATAGAGACCATAGAGATTCCATTAAACCTCCTTCTGCCATTCATGAGCTCTAAAAACTATTCTTCCTCTGAAGAGGATGAAGATGTAACTGGAGCGCAAGCTGCTCAATATCTAGGAGCTATCATGAAACTAAATGCCAAGTTATTTGGTAATGAGACTTGTGAAGGTGAACCTCCCTTGCTCATTAGTGAACTAGATACTTGGGTTCAGCAAACTTTACCTCAAAAGAGACAAGATCCTGACAAATTCGTAATACCATGTACCATAGGCACCATAACCTTTGAGAAAGCTCTGTGTGACCTAGGGTCAGGCATAAATCTTATGCCACTCTCTGTAATGGAAAAGCTGAGGATCATTGAGGTACAGCCTGCCATATTTTTATTACAATTGGCAGACAAGTCAGTAAGACAAGCTTATGGATTGGTAGAGGATGTGTTGGTAAAGGTTGAAGGCCTTTACATCCCTGCTGATTTCATAATCTTAGACACTAGGAAGGATGAGGATGAATGCATCATCCTTGGAAGACCTTTCCTAGCCACAGCAGGAGTTGTGATAGATGTTAACAGAGGAGAATTAGTCCTTCAATTGAATGGGGACTACCTTGTATTTAAGGCTCAAGGATCTTCTTCTTTAACAATGGAGAGGAAGCATGAAAAGCTTCTCTCAGTACAGAGTCAAACAAAGCCCCTACAATCAAACTCTAAGTTTGGTGTTGAGAGGTCACAGCCAAACTCTAAGTTTGGTGTTGAATCCCCACATCCAAACTCTAAGTTTGGTGTTGAGAGTCTACAACATTGACCTGATCACCTGTAAGGCTCCAGGAGAGCCCACTGTCAAGCTATTGACATTAAAGAAGCACTTATTGGGAGGCAACCCAGTTTTTATTTATCTAATTTTATTTTTCTTTTTTATTGTTCTTTTATGTTTTATTAGGTTCATGATCATGTGGAGTCACGAAAAAAATACTAAAATTAAAAACAGAATCAAAAACAGCAGAAGAAAAATCACACCCTGGAGGAAGGACTTACTGGCGTTTAAATGCCAGTAAGGAGCATCTGGCTGGCGTTCAACGCCAGAACAGAGCATGGATCTAGTGCTGAACACCAGAAACATGCAGTAATCTGGCGTTTAAATGCCAGGATTGCACACTGAGGAAAGCTAGCGTTCAATGCCAGAAACATGCTGCAGATGGGCGTTGAACACCCAGAATAAGCTTAGAGCTGGCGTTTAATGCCAGAAACAAGCATCAATCTGGCGTTAAATGCCAGGATTGCATGCAGAGGGCGTTTTACACGCCTCATTGGTGCAGGAATGTAAATTCTTGACACCTTAGGATCTGTGAACCCCACAGGATCATCTCAGGATCTGTGGACCCCACAGGATCCCCACCTACCTCAACTCACCTTCTCTCTTCTTCACCAATCACCTCAATCTCTCTTCCCCATCACCTCTTCACCACTCACATCCATCCATCTCTTCCCCACCTAATCCCACCCATATGGCCGAAACATACACATCTTTCCCTCTCCTCCATATCTTCTTCTCCCTCCATTCTTTCTTCTTTGCTCGAGGGCGAGCAACATTTTAAGTTTGGTGTGGTAAAAGCATAGCTTTTTTGTTTTTCCATAACCATTGATGGCACCTAAGGCCAGAGAAACCTCAAAAAAAAAGAGAAAAGGAAAGACAAAAAAATTTTTCCACCTCCGAGTCATGGGAGATGGAGAGATTCATCTCAAGGGTCCATAGCTCAGTAATAGAGCATTTGACTGCACATCAAGAGAGCCCACTCATGGATCTCAACAAGTCAAGAAATCCCTGAGATGCCTTAAGGAATACATTTTTCTCCACACAATTATTGGGAGCAACTAAGGATAAGAGCACCAAAATCACTAGGGATCAAGCAACAAAGACAAGGAAGAGACATAGAGGAGCTCAAAAAGCACCATTGGTCCTTCAAGAAGGTGCCACCCTCACTAAGGTGGACTCATTCCTTGAACACCATAAGTCCCTCACCTCTCTTAAATGAAAAACATTTCTAATTCAAAAGAACAAGAAGTACATGAATTTCGAAATTATCCTTGAATTTAGTATTAATTATATTTGATGTGGTGACAATACTTTTTGTTTTCTGAATGAATGCTTGAACAGTGCATATTTTTGATCTTGTTGTTTATGAATGTTAAAATTGTTGGCTCTTGAAAGAATGAATAACAAAGAGAAATGCTATTGATAATCTAAAAAATCAAGAAATTGATTCTTGAAGCAAGAAAAAGCAGTGAAAAAGCAAAAGCTTGCAAAAAAAAGAAAAAAATAATTTTGGCAAAAAAATTAAATAGAAAGAAAAAGAAAAAGCAAGCAGAAAGAGCCAATAGCCCTTAAAACCAAAAGGCAAGGGTAAAAAGGATCCAAGGCTTTGAGCATCAATGGATAGGAAGGCCCAAGGAACTAAAATCCAGGTCTAAGCGGCTAAATCAAGCTGTCCCTAACCATGTGCTTGTGGCATGCAGGTCCAAGTGAAAAGCTTGAGACTGGGTGGTTAAAGTCGCGATCCAAAGCAAAAAGAGTGTGCTTAAGAACCCTGGACACCTCTAACTGGGGACTTTAGCAAAGCTGAGTCACAATCTGAAAAGGTTCACCCAGTCATGTGTCTGTGGCATTTATGTATCCGGTGGTAATACTGGAAAACAAAGTGCTTAGGGCCACGGCCAAGACTCATGAAAGTAGCTGTGTTCAAGAATCAACAAACTTAACTAGGAGAATCAATAACACTATCTGAAATTCTAAGTTCCTAGAGATGCCAATCATTCTAAACTTCAAAGGATAAAGTAAGATGTCAAAACTGTTCAGAAGCAAAAAGCTACAAGTCCCGCTCATCTAATTAGAATTAATATTCATTAATCTTCTAAGCTTTATAGTATATTCTCTTCTTTTTATCCTAATTGATTTTCAGTTGCTTGGGGACAAGCAACAATTTAAGTTTGGTGTTGTGGTGAGCGGATAATTTATACGCTTTTTGGCATTGTTTTTAGGTAGTTTTTAGTAGGATCTAGTTACTTTTATGGATGTTTTTATTAGTTTTTTGCTAAATTCACATTTATGGACTTTACTATGAGTTTTTCTATTTTTCTGTGATTTCAGGTAACTTCTGGCTGAAATTGAGGGACCTGAGCAAAACTCTGATAAAAGGCTGACAAAAGACTGCTGATGCTGTTGGATTCTGACCTCCCTGCACTCGAAATGGATTTTTTGGAGCTATAGAACTCTAAATGGCACGCTCTCAATGGCGTTGGAAAGTAGACATCTAGAGCTTTCCAATAATATATAATAGTCCATACTTTATTCGTGATTAGATGATGTAAACTGGCGCTCAATACCAGTTCCATGCTGCATTCTGGAGTCAAACGCCAAAAACACGTCACAAACCAGAGTTGAACGCCAAAAACACGTTACAAAAGAAGCCTCTGCACGTGTAAAGCTCAAGCTCAGCCGAAGCACACACCAAGTGGGCCCCAGAAGTGGATTTCTGCATCAATTACTTACTTCTGTAAACCCTAGTAGCTAGTCTAGTATAAATAGGACTTTTTACTATTGTATTCAGAGTTTTTGATTGTAAGGTCTTTTGACCATTCGGTCTTCTGATCACGTTTGGGGGCTGGCCATTCGGCCATGCCTGAACCTTCATCACTTATGTAATTTCAACGGTGGAGTTTCTACACACCATAGATTAAGGGTGTGGAGCTCTGCTGTACCTCAAGTTTTAATGCAATTACTACTATTTTCTATTCAATTCAGCTATTCCTGTTCTAAGATATTCGTTGCACTTCAACATGATGAATGTGATGATCCGTGACACTCATCATCATTCTCACCTATGAACGCGTAACTGACAACCACTTCCGTTCTACATTAGGCCGAGCGCATATCTCTTGGATTCCTTAATCAGAATCTTCGTGGTATAAGCTAGATTGATGGCGGCATTCATGAGAATCCAGAAAGTCTAAACCTTGTCTGTGGTATTCCGAGTAGGATTCAGGGATTGAATAACTGTGACAAGCTTCAAACTCACGATTGTTGGGCGTGATGACAAACGCAAAAGAATCAATGGATTCTATTCCAACATGATCGAGAACCGACAGATGATTACCTGTGCCGTGACAGAGCATTTGGACCTTTTTCACTGAGAGGATGGGATGTAGCCATTGACAACAATGATGCCCTACATACAGCTTGCCATGGAAAGGAATAAGAAGGATTGAAGGAAGGCAGTAGGAAAGCAGAGATCTAACAGGGACAAGCATCTCCATACACTTATCTAAAATTTCCACCATTGAATTACATGAGTAACTCTATCTTTATTTTCTGCTTTATTTATTATTCAAAAACTCCATAACATTTATTATCTGTCTAACTGAGATTTACAAGATGACCAAAACTTGCTTCATACTAACAATCTACGTGGGATTGACCCTTACTCACGGAAGGTATTACTTGGACGACCCAGTACATTGCTGGTTAGTTGTGCGGAGTTGTGGCTAAGTGTGATTCACGTTTGAGAGCGCTACCAAGTTTTTGGCGTCATTGTTGATGATCACAATTCCGTGCACCACATATCATGTAAGATCGATTCACAAACTGAAATTCACACATAGGATTCACATGATAGTAGCAAATATCAGATTTAATTCACAAAAAATGACCACAGCAGTGACACAATAACCAGATTCATAAAGATAAATCAAAATTCATATACTACTACTACTACTCCCCCATTTGTCATCAAGGGTGGAAAAGAACTTAATACCAAGATAAAACTACACCTTAAAACTTGCACAAAAGTGTTAATGCAAAGTCCAAACATCTAATTAACTGAAAATAAATGCAGCAGTGTTTAAACGGTTCACAGTCATCCAAACCAAAACATAGAATAGTTCAAAAAGGAAACAACAAAAGTTTCATGAGACGAAAGTAACCGGAAGACAGCAACAAGTGGGACAATTCTAGACATCTGAACCAGCCACCTCAGAATCATCCTCTTCTTAAGTATCAGTGGCAACATTTTCATCCTGTTGGAGATTATCAATGAACTTTAGAAAGATAGCCACTCTATCTCTTGATTTTCTGAGGAAGTTCTCATGCTTGCTTGCTAGCTTCCTATGTTCTTTGCTTAGAGTAATCATGTGGTTTGACTGGAAGACAAATTCTTGTACCACATCCTTAACAACCCCAAATAGAGTAGATTTTTGTCTAGTTGAGACTGTGGTACCCTCAGTAGAAGGAGCAGGGGAATTCTCAGGAACAGATTCATCATCATCATCATCAAGCACTACCCTTTCAGAACGAGTGGGTCCCTTTTTCTGCTGTTTCACTTAACCACCTTCTTTTAGATATGAGTGTCTATTTTCATAATCCTGATTTGACAAGTCAACACCAACATGCTCAAAAATACAAGTTAAGAACATGCCATAAGGAAGGGCTTTATCTTTCTCACTTCTAACAAAATCAAACATATATCTTACCATTAAATAAGCAAAAGAGATTTCTGTTTTTGTGAGAATAGCATACAAAACAAGAGTGTCAATGTAAGATACCATTTGGTATAAACCACTCTAAGGAAGGATGATATGATTTACTATACGGTGCAACTGAGCACGATTATAACCCAAGGCCTTGTGATTGGGTGTGATGCCATCAATAAGAGAAAAATGTTCACATACATAAGCCAGAGCATCATTAAAGAGATACCAACTCCTTCATCCCACTTACCTGACGCATAGCCACACACCCCAACATCAGTGTATTTCAAGGAAGCACTGATATTTTCATTGTTTAACACAATGTCTCAGCCTTTGACATAAGAATGAATACTGCTCTCATGGTAAGTCATATTGGCATAAAACTTACTGACTAACAGTGGGTAAACTGGCTTTTTAATTTTAAAAAGATGATTCCAGTCCAGAAATTCCAAATTTTCAACAAAAAGAAAACCTTTCTTTTTCAGATTGGGTAAATCAGCAAGAAAAGTCAGACACAGGGTACAATACTGAATAACTTCTTCACAAAATTCATTATTCATGGCAGACCTAAATCTGTGAAGGTTATAGTTTGAGTGGGAGGTCATGAAGTGTAATTTGTGTGCAAAGGGATCAATGTTTGATTCCTTAATAGATTTAAAAGGGATATGTGGTTTACCTCTCTGAAGATGAGTAGGAACAGACCTTGGCTTAAGTTGAGTTGGCTCAATGGTTGGTTTGGCTGCAGCAGACCGTTTCCCTTTCGAGGTGCTTGGATTCGATGAAGCACTGTGAGGAACGTTGGGAGTTGAGGTTGGCTTGGAGGAAGATGGAATCCTTGAGGGATTCTTGGTGCAAGCCATAAGATCTGTGCGAGGAGGAGATGTAGGGGGAGAAGGCGAAGGTGTGAATGTTTGATCTCTGGAGCGAGTGGAAGGTTTTGGCATCGAAGAGAATTTGAGAAGATTTTTTCGTGGAAGTTTTTTATGAACAACTTTCTTCCTCATTTTGATTTTAACCCTGGTTTTGAAGGAAATGATGCACTGATGGTAGTGGGGGAAGGAACCGAAGGGTTAGTGGTATGATTTATGAGGAAAGAGGTTTAGTAACTGCCATATTCTTGTACCCATGCAACTGCATTACTGTGACTTGACACTGAAAAGACTTGACATCACAAAGAAAAAGTGATTTGATTTTATTAAAAATAAAACAGAAAGTAATTTTAAATTTGAAAACTTTTGACTAAAGGACAAAAGGAATAAAATAAAAGAGAATACAACACATGGATGATATAACACTTAATTTTGGGCCCAGAGGTGGTTTATTTTAAGGAAACATATTTGGACCACCCAGAATCTAAATTTTAAGGTTGGCCCAGATGATTCAGCATATGCAATAAAGCCTAGAGAACGAAGTTCAGAGAGATGGTTCTTCATTTGCCCAAAATTATCTCATCCCAACCTATGAGACAAAAACTTCAACAAATATATCAGCAATTTACAAACAATGAAACATGACTTCAAATTCCTAGACTGGTCCTAAGCATGCAAAATCTGTCTTCAGTGAGTGGTTTAGAGAAAATATCAGCTAATTACTCTTCTGATTTAACAAATTGAATGCTAATATCCTCTTTTTGAATATGTTCTCTTATTGAGTGAAATCTCACTTCAATATGTTTAGTTTTAGAGTGCAAAAATGGATTCTTTGGAATATTAATGGCACTTATATTGTCATACAACAAGGAAATATTTTCAACATTTAATTTATAATGAGCAAGCTGTGTTTTTAACCACATAAGCTGAGAATAACAAGAAGCAGCTATATACTCAGCCTCTGCAGTGGATAAAGTCACTATGAACTGTTTCTTACTTAACCAGACATTTAGAGACTTTCCAATGAAACAACATATGCTTGATGTGCTCCTTCTATCAACTCTAGTACCAGCAAAATCTGCATCACAATAACCAACTGTAGAAAAATCATCAATCTTAGGATTAGAGTGCATGGGAGTTCCTACATGGGTTTAGCATTTTCTATACCAAATTTCTTAACTAGTTCCTTAGCATACTTCTCTTGATGAATACAAATACCATTTTCAGTTTGCTTAATTTGAAGTCTACGAAAAAAATAAAGTTCACCCATCATGCTCATGTCAAATTCACTTGTTATGAGTTTTCCGAATTTAGTACAAAGAGATTCATTGGCTGATCCAAAAATAATGTTGTCAACATAGATTTGGACTAGAATGAAAGAATCATAGAGTTCTTGATAAATAGAGTAGTGTCTGTGGTGCCTCTTTGAAAACCATTTTTCAAAAAAAAAGAGCTAAGTCTCTCATACCAAGTTCTAGAAGCTTGTCTTAAACCATAGGGAGCTTTAGATAATTTGAAAACATGGTTAGGAAATTCCTTATTTTCAAAACTAGGTGGCTGTACCACATACACTTCTCTATCTACCACACCATTCAAGAACGCACATTTCACATCCATTTGATATAATTTGAAACCACAATAAGTAGCATAAGCAAGAAGAAGTCTTATGGCTTCCATTCGGGCAACAGGGGCAAAGGATTCATCAAAATCTATTCCCTCTTCTTGGTCATATCCTTGATCCACTAATCTTGCTTTATTTCTAGAAATGCTTCCATCTTCACCAAGCTTGTTCCGAAATATCCATTTAGTGCCTGTTACTTTCTTTCCACTTGGCTTTGGAACCAATGTCCAAACTTAGTTCTTCTCAAACTCATGAAGCTCATCCTCTATTGCCTTTACCTAAGAGGGGTCATCAAGAGCTTCCTCGACGTTTTGAGGCTCCATTTGAGATAGAAAAGCAATGTTAGTTTCTTCATTTGCCTTTCTAGTAGAAGAACGAGTCTTGACACCATGTGAGACGTCCTCAATGACAAACTCCTCAGGATAATTCTTTAGGAATCTCCACTCACGAGGTCTAGTGGACTTAGAGGCGGATTTAGTTACTAGGGGCCTCAAGGAACTGGTGGGTTCAGGATTTCCTCCAGATTCATGAGACAAAACAGAATTGTCTCTTACATAATTTTCAGCAGCTACAGGTTCTGATTCAGCTTGCTCAGAATTTTCACTTTCATGATTTTGGGCCTTTTCATCATCCTTTTGAACCTGATTTCCTGTATCCCGATCTTCCAAAACACTTCGAACCAAATTAGTGTCACAAAATATAACATGTATGGACTCCTTGAAATAGGATTATCGTCGGTTAGGAATTTCTTCTCGGATAAAGGAAACAACTTCGTTGCAAGTATAGTTCCAAACCGACAAATAATGCTCAATCAAAGTTTAATTTTTGGTTGTCACAAGTCCAACCCACTAAAAATAACCGAGAGTATTAGTCCCAGGTCATTATCCCTAGGAATTGCAATCGAATGCCCAATTATTGGTTATGAGGTTCAAGGAGGGTTGGGTTGATAAAACAAAAAAAAATTAAAAGAAAACAAAAGTAAAGCAAGCAACTAAAGAAAGCAAGTAATAAAGAGAGATATTCATGGCAAGGATTGAGAATGTAGGCTTTCTATCCTAGTCATTAATTATCTTATAACAATTAACAAGAGCTAATCCTATTAAGTCATCTTCAACAGAGGAAGAAGGTACAATGTTATCTTCAACATAGGAAGAAAGTCAAATAGGACTAGTTAATCTCAATCCAAAAGTCTTAATCAATTTACTAATTGAATTATCAAGAGATTAGAGTCAATAGAAACAATATTAACTAACAACTCTAGATCACCAACATAAGTTGGGTATTAATGACTCAAGATTGCCTAATTTCTCTTCCCAAGGCAAGAATACTCAAAATCTACTCTAACATCCAACCAAGCATTTTGTCAAACACTTGGAAGGCATAAAAGGAAAGCATTATAAAATTGCAATAATAATAAAATCTACAACTACCAATTGCAAGGGAACAATAATAACAACTCAATTAAATAATAAAAGAACATAAAACATAAATTGCATGAAATGAAAATCAAAGTAACAAGAGTTTATCAACATAAAAGAGTAGCTCAAAAGATAAATTAACAAGGTAAACTAAGAGAATGAAGATGTAGGAACAAGAAATTGTAAAAAAAACAAGATGAAAATAAGAATTAAACCCTAGATCTAAGAGAAATTAACCTAATTCTAACCTAATTCTAGAGAGAAGATGGAGCTTCTCTCTCTAGAAACTACCAAAAGCATGATCCTAAGCTAATCTAATTGCTCCCCCTTTGTCCAATCTTGAATTCTACATCAAATAGCCTAAAAATGAGTTGGATTTGGGCTTGGAAAGCTCAGAAATTGCCCCCAGCATTTTCACTTTAATGAAGTCACATGATCAGCGTCACGCGTGCACGTGGACGACGCGTGCGCGTCGCTAGCAAATTTCCTCCTCACGCGTACGCGTAGGTGACGTGTGCCCGTCGCCATGAATGTCCTTCTCACACGTACACGTGGCTGACGCGTACGCATGGCCTTAAATCCTCCAAATGCTCATTTCTTCATGAATTCTCTACTTTGTATGCTTTTCTCTTCACTTCTTCCATCCAATACTTGCCTTATGAACCTGAAATCACTCAACAAACATATCAAGAAATTGAATGGAATTAAAGTAAATTAAATTTAGCTATTTTAAGAACTAAAAAGCATGTTTTCACTCTTAAGCACAAATTAGGGAGAATTACAAAAACCATGCTATTTCATTGAATAAATGTGAGAAAAGTTGATAGAATCTCCTAAGTTCAACACAAGATAAACCACAAAATTGGGGTTTATCACTCCTCAATTATCATCGCATCTTGATGATAAACTCTATATGCTTTACTATTTGTGGAGTAACCTACAAATAAGCACTCATATGCCTTTGGATCAAATTTTCCCAAATTATCTTTGTTATTAAGAACAAAACATTTGCATCCAAAGATATGTAAGTAATCTAAATTTGGTGGGTAGCCTTTCTAAAGTTCATAGGGAGTTTTCTTCAAAAATTTCCTTTTAATGGTTCTATTCAAAATATGGCAAGCAGTGTTAACCGCTTCAGCTCAAAGGAATTTTGGAACATTGCTCTCACAAAGCATAACTCTTGTCATTTCTTGTATGCTTCTATTTCTTCTTTCCACAACATCATTTTGTTGTGGTGTTCTAGGACAAGAGAAGTTGTGGGATATTCCAAATTTCTCACAAAATGATTCAAACAATTGGTTTTCAAATTCAATTCCATGATCACTTCTAATTGAGATGATCTTTAAATCCTTTTCATTTTGAACTTTCTTACTAAAAATCTCAAAGGCTAAAAAGTCTTCATTTTTGTGTGTAAGAAATAAAACCCAACCAAATCTAGAGTAGTCATCCACAATTACTAAACCATAATGTTTACCACCTAAGCTTTGAGTTCTTGTTCGACTAAATAAATCAATATGTAGTAATTCAAGTGGTCTTTTAGTAGAGATGTCTTCCTTTGATTTAAATGAGTTCTTAGTTTGTTTTTCCATTTGACAACCCTCACAAGTGATATCCTTGTCAAATTTAATCAAAGGGAGACCTCTTACTAAACCTTTCTTGACAAGCTTGTTTATTTGAAACATGCTTGCATGGTCCAATCTCTTGTGCCATCACTTTTCAAATTCTTTAGAGTGAAAACAAGCTATATTTTGATCTTTTAGTTCATCAAGAGTAAATCCATACATATTTTCACATCGCTTAGCAATAAATAATACTTTATTTGTCTTTTCATTCACGACACAGCATTCCAATCTTTTGAAAGAAACTAAATAACCTAAGTCACACAATTGACTTATACTCAAAAGATTATTCCTCAAACCATTTACCAAAAAGACATCATCAATGAAAGTAGAATGATCATTATCAATGAAAGTAGGATGATGAAGAAAGTTGACCTTCTAGTCATGTGCCTTGAGCATCCACTATCTAAGTACTATATATCCTTTTTTGTTCTAGGATGCTAGGCAAATCTCATCAAGTTGATCATCACCAGCCAAGAAGCAGATTTATGCTTCGCATTCGTAGTTTTCTTCCTCATCCGAATCATTCTCACGATCTTCCCAAGATGCCATGAGCACTTTTTTCTTTTCTTTCTTTCTTTTTTCTTCCTTCTTGAGCTTCGGATAGTTAAACTTAAAATGTCCAGCCTCCTTGCAATGATGACAAATCACCTTGCTCAAGTCCTTCTTGTATTCTTTTGAGCTTGAACCCTTGTACTTTCCTTTGTTCCTCATTAGCCTTCTAAGTCTCCTAGCAAAAAACACAAGTTCATCGTCTGAAAAACCATCACTAGACTCACTCTCTTTTTATTCTATTTTTGACTTAAGGGCTATTTCCTTTTTCTTTGAGTCCGGGTTAGTATGTGTGGCTTAATAGGCAATGAGTTTAGGTTATTACTCTCGGCTAGGACAATGGCTGTTGTTTCCCATTCCTTTGTGAGGCTTCTCAAGAGTTTTCTCACTAGGGTTTGTTCTGAGTTGGTTGTACCCATAGCATCGAGGTTGTTGATTATGATTGAGAATATCTTAAACACTTCATCAATTCTTTCTCCATCCTTCATATTGAACATTTTGTATTCTTTTTGCAGCATATCAATCCTCATTTCTTTAACCTGTTTAGTGCCTTCATGTGTAACCTGGAGTTTCTCCCAGATTTATTTGGCTTTCTTGCATTTAGACACCTTTCGGTACTCTTCAAAGCTGATAGCACAGTGAAGAAGGTTGATGGATTTAGCATTCAGCTTCACTTTCTTCTTGTCGTCATCATTCCATTCAGTTTCTTCTTTTAGAGTCACCACTCCATTAGCGCTTGTTTTGGTTAGAATTTTGGGGCCGCTTACAACAATCTTCCATATGTTGTAGTCAATGAATTTGATGAAGATCCTCATCCTCCCTTTCCAGTAGGCATAGTTCTTCCCGTTGAAAAATGAAGGCCTATTGTTTGACTAGCCTTCAGTTAGAGTGTAGGCAACTGTGGTTGTGCTCAAGTTGTTCGCTATTCGACATTTACTTCAAGTGGTGAAGTTTGATTCTTGAGACCAATGCTCTTGATACCAATTGAAGGTTGTAAAAGGCTTAAAGAAAGGGAGGTTAAATCTATGACATTCTTTTAGTTTAATGAAATAAGGCTTAACTTATAAACTTACACTAAGATTCTGTTTGAACTCAGCAGTGAAAAATTTATAAGACAATTTCATTTTGTCTCATGAATGTCAGAAAACAGAGTAGAGAAAGGGAAGAGAGAAGCTGACACCATCATGTATCCTGGTTCAATTGCCTTATGCAATGCAACCTACATCCAGTCTCCACCACAATAGTGGTGGAATTTTCACTACAGTTAAAGTATTACATACACCAATTCCACAGGATTGACACAATCCTTTCACTCTCAAGTTCTAACCTAACTTGACTTGGTTATGCTAATACCTAACTCTTCACTCTTAGTGCTTATTACCCAACTAAGAAATGGGTACCTCACTGGTACAAGATACAAGACACAAAACCAACCTAAAAAAATCTGAAATCACTCTAGTCTTTTCACTCAAGTGTATCACTCGGGCTTTTTCACTCTTTGGCTTTTTCTTAAGCTCTCTCTTTCAGCCTTTTTACACTCAAAAAATTATAGAAAGATATACATTTAAAATGAAATTACAATCTGTGAAACATGAAGGAGATTGATGCTTCAACAGCCTCTATTTCTATGCGATGAACCAGATTTGCTTAACTCTGATTTCGTTTCTCATTCTGGCGGAATACTCTTTTGATATAAAGCACTGTCCAAGTTGATGAACTCTCTCAAAGAAGACTTTTCAGAACATAAACTTCAAACCTTGGTTCTCTCTCCTTGGCTTCAGAATAATGAAAAAATTGTCTTTTGTATCTCATGCATGTTGCTGAGTTGCTCTCTACCAAGTCAACTCCTCGAGCTGTGTGCTACCAATATAGCCTTTCACTTTCTTCTATTAATCCCCAATTTGAAATTTTGAAACAGATCTCTTTCTCTTGACCGAATGCCTCAGAACAGCAAAGAAGAAAAGTTTTCATTGGCAATCCCACATCTGAACCCTTGAGATACTAATTTGTCCCCAAGAAACAATCTTGACCTTTGATTCACAGCAGTGTATTTTAGAAATCACTTTTTTCATATATCTCAAAATGAAATAGCAGAGAGTTGGAGAAGGAGGGAAGAAAGTAAGATGCATACAAAAGGAAATGAATCACATTTAGCTTCTGACTTGGCTTGATATGGTTTGATTTGGATGATTAGACTTCAACCTTTTTTCTTAATCTTTCTCTTTCTTTCTTTTTTGGTGAATGACTTAGAAACGAAGCTTTCTCTCTCTTCTCTGAGTTCTGACCGAAAAGAAAAAGGAATGTTGGCTTTGGTGAAAGCACTTTGGAGGGATCAACTTTAAGTGAGATCAATTCAAACTTGGGTTGGCTCTTTTCTAATTCAGCCCATGTGATTCTTTTGCTTAACAACTTCGGACTTTTAATATTTTGTTAGTCTATTTTATTTCTGGTTTGATTTCTTTCCTATTGTACTGCTGTAACATTTTTTCTTTGACCTACAACACTAATCAAATTCAATCAAAGCGAATTAGATATTTAACCTACTAAGAATAATAATATTTATCATCAAATTAATTTAATTAATTTCTTAACTCAACATATAATTAATTAATTTCTTAACTCAACATATAATTACCGTAATATAGGCACATTAGAATGAGCCTTTTCATAGTACTATTATTAAATATATGTTGTAAGGTAGAACGGATAATGCTCTTAATATCAATTAGTTTTTACTTAATTATGAGAATTCGAATAGTTAGTGTTGCAAGTAACAATTGCAAAATAGATAAAATTAATGTTTTCCAATTTAGAAAAAGAAAAATCGAAAATGAAACGCTTAGTACTACCATGGGAAGAGATAGCAATTGATCAAAAGTGGTAGGCCACAATCCTCATGAAACCTTTGGAGTCATAGGGAATGGATAGGCTCAGGAGAGGAGAGGAGAATAAAACAAAAATAATAGTAATGAAAATGTACGACAGAGAGAGTCCTAAAGCAAGTGGAATAAAGCAAATAGACAGACCAACATGCAATTCTGTATTATTATTATTTTATTGTCATTCTTCTGCGGTTGAACAGATAATCTGTCGCTTTTGTCTCTTCCCCGCATTACTACAATTTTATGGAAGAAAATCTTGTATTTTATATGCATGATATAAGTTTAGAACATTTATAAACTTACTTATTATGTATACGTTTTAATGTTTTATTGTATGATGAGTTCATTTATTAGGAGAAATGATACGCTCATTTTTCTAGATTAATTAGTATTTAGTGCATGTTTGAGCGTTATTATTTTATTAAAAAAAAATTTTTTTAATAAAATTTTTTTTTTATTTTTTAACGTATTTGATAAATTTTTTGTAGTAAATAAATAAATAAAAAAATACTTTTATACTGTTATATGTAAACATAATTGATAAATAAAAATACTTTTTTACATAAAATATCCAAACATAAAATTACTTTTACTTCTCTATAAGATCTTTTTAAAAAAAAATAATTCGAAAAAACATCTTTTCTTAAAAAATTCACCCAAGCCCTTAATAAGTTTAATTTTAGTATAAGTTTTTTTTAACACTATTTATAAGCATTGGTATATTGTTTATTATAACGTGTTTTATAAGGTGATTTATTCTCTTTCACTATCGGTATAGATATTATAAATAAATTCACATCATTAACCTCTTAAAAGAACAAAGGAGAAAAATAAAACTTACATCATATACATCTTAAGCTTTATTTAGGTGTGATCACAGGATATTTTATTTTTAAATGATTCTTTTAATATTAAATAAATTAAGAAAATAAATTTAATTAAAAATTTGGAATTATATTAAATTAAAAATCCATTTCCTAGTTTAGTAGATAAATAAAAGCATGTTTAAGAAAAAAAATTATTAGTGGTGGATATAGAAATGGGTCAAATAATGTTATCTATCATTATTAAAGTGGGTGTTTATGACAGATATTTAATTTTTAAAATAAATAATATAAAATCCCAAATAATAATTATAAATAGAATATTTAAAATAAAAATAATTGGATGAATAAATTATTTTATAACTAAATTCAATTAAGTCTTTTTTTTCTTTTATTGTACCAATAGACTATTACACTAATTTAATTGACTTTAATTACTAAAATAACTTAACCATATATCACATCATAGTTTAAAAGTATTTTAGAAAGGTAAATATTTTATTACTAATAAAAGTTTTTTTGTTTATTTTTGTAGATATATATTAAAATTTAACTTTTATTTTACTAATTTTATACAATTAAATTAATTTAAGAAAGATTAAATATAAAATATTAAATATTAAATATAAAATAAAAATAAATTAAATAAATTTTAAAATAATATTTAGTTAAATGATTTAAATTATACATTAATTAAGAAATATAATATATGATTATGTAATATATTTAAAAAAGACCATAATATATAACCAGAATTACTCTGACCTGGTGATAATCAAGTTACTTCATATTCTTTGTAGAATTTTTAAATAGAAACAAACCCGTACACTGACATCATCAATGCATAGCAAATAAGTAAAAAAGTCTTATACCAATAAAATAGAAAAATATTAGAGAATAAATATTTTTATTAATATTAATTAAATTGTTTTAATTAATATTTTATTATTATATTATTAAAATTAGGATTTGGAATTTTATTGATGAAGAATATTAGAATAACATCAGAATTTATTAATTTTTGTCATCACCTTAGTCATTAATATTAAAAGCATGAAATAAAATATGTAGTTGGATTATTAAACTAAAATTTTTTTAGAATGTTAGAAATTAGAAGTCATTTAACAGTTGAATTTTTTTTTCTTATTTTATAACAACTAAAAATAAATTATTTAAACTTTTTTAAAAATTTTAATTTTTATTTTTTCATCATTTGTAAAGCACACAAAAAGAAGTTTAATTTCTAAATTGACTCACATAATTTTTAAATTTAATTTCTATTTTATTAATATATTATAGTTATTTTAAATTATAGAATTAAATTTTGAATAAAAATCATTTTTTTAAGGAAAATAAATTTTTTTATATTAAATAATTTTTAAACAAGTTCTAAGTGATGAAAAAAATAATAAATTCTTATGATTGTTAGTATTTTTTTTCTCTATTGATTATAGGATTTTTTGCCTAAATAAATGAAATTGAAACCAAATTTTGTCGGATTCTCCTAAAACAAATTTCGAAACGTGTCTACCCTATTTCTAACATTATATAAATTAGCTTGGGGTGATAAGGGTTACATAATATGTTAAATATGGCACCTTAGGACGATTTATGTATGTATGGCCTAGTTTGAATTAGCCATAAATCGTGTCAGGGTATCCATGGTTACTAGTTGAGTATAAATTGTCATACCCTAGTGAATTCATGTGATTTTGGGCTGAAACACAAAGACTTGCCACGATTAATGTGCTTTTCGAACCCTAACAACCATGGCACGATTTACTTTCTCTTTACTAAACCTAATAGACCTGTCATGATTTACTTGCAACGTCGTAACCCTGAAGAGGCTAGAACGATTTATGATGATAAAAACTCTATAAATAAACGAGTGTGGCGTCAACCAATCACACTTGAAGTTTAGTGAATTTAGGGAGAGATGGCTGAGAGTATATTTTTGTTAGTTCATCGCTGAGGGAAGATTGATGAAAACACAACTGAAGGTGTTGTGTTCTCTAGTAAAAAGCAGATAAGTGTGTTTGTAAATCCATCAACGATTGTGATGGAATTACATAGTAGTATATTACAGAAGGCAGAAAAGTGTGGCAAAAAAACGTGTGAAACAATTATTTTTTCTTATTCCTATATCACTGAGGCAAGGTTATGTTAAGTTTGAAAAGTACAAGATGCCTGATGATGACGACATGCGAGTTATATTCCACAGTCAAGCAAGATTTTTCGACTTGGGCGCTATAGAGTTGTTTGCCAGAATGGTTAATGTAGAGAGTAGTGATGAGTCCATATTTTTCGATATATTTTACCCTGATTTGAATGGATTCTAGCATATGAACTCACACTTAAGCACCCAAATAGCATACTTTTGTGTTTGATCCTTAATTTGATCCTAAATGTAAAAACATGCAATTTTGTGCTTTGATAGAGCGATTTAATTCCACTTTTATTTCATTCGATGCCGTGATATGGTTTGTGAGTGATTTCAGGCCTTGAAGGCAAGAATGGATGGCCAAATGGGGAAAGAAAGCATGTGCAAGGGAGAAAATATGAAGAAAATAAGGAAAAGCACACACAGCGAAGTGTGCGTGCGCACAACCCTTCGTGCATACGCACAAGCGAGAACTTCCATGTGTGCATGCGCACAAGTCAATTTTCAGCCGAGTGTGCGGACGCACACGTCTGTGCATCCGCACAGGTTCCTACACGTGATTTCATCAATGAAACATGTGCTTCGTGAATTTGGAGGCCCTTGGCTCATTTTTGGAAGGCTGAAATGCTGATTTGGAGTGCTATATAAAGGGGGATTCAACACTTAGCAAGGGAGCTCACTTTTATTTAGGTAGTAGTAGTATAGGAAACTTCCATAGGAGTAGGAGTAGTGTAGAATAAATTGCTTTCTTAAGGTTTAATTTTCATCTCCATTGTAGCATTTTATAGTAAGCTTTTCTTTTGGATTTTGCTTCTTTAATTGTAAGTACTCTTAATTTTCTCTTTAATTATATTGTCTTTATTTTCATTTCCTCTTGGTTCAAGTGCTTTGTTTATATTTCCAATTTTGAGTTCTTGAAGTTTTGATTGATGAATTTAATGTTTCATACTCTCTTTTTGTTTGATTGCTTGTTTATGTTTTGTTTTGTTGTTAGTTGGTTATAGTTTTCAATTTTCCTTTACAATTTTCCATGTTTTATTTTTATGCATACAAGGTGTTTGTGAAAATACCAACCTTAGATTTTGAGTAGGTTTTTCCCACTTTGGCTTGTGGTTTGAGTTCCTAGGATACTAGAGTCATAATGTCTGACATTTAGTGGTAATTCTTGGGTAGTTAGTTGACTCTTGTTTCCATTGACGCTAGTTTTTTATCAATTAGTTTGGTAAGTTAGCTAGGACTTATGGATTAAGGTCAATTATGCTTGTTTGACTTACTCCTCGATGGTTGGGGTTGACTAGGCGAGATTGACTCATCATAATTATCATAGTTGTGGTTATGGCGATGATAGGATTCCTTGGATCCTCATTCCCAAGTCAAGGTCCTGTTATTGTATTTTTAGCATTTTCACTAGTTTTGATTTCATCTTCTCTTTTCTTGCATTAATTACAATTTTAATCATTCCTTAGTTCTTTTATTTCTTAAGTTCTTTAATATTTTAGTTCTTTGATTCAAAACCCCCCTTTGCCATCACAACCGAAAGAGAAACATTTCCAATTGCATCCTAGGGAGAACAACCCGAGGTTGAAAGACTCTCGGTTAATTAGAATTTGTAAACATTTGATTAAGAGAATTCATTGTTGGTTTGGACTATGCTACCAACGAATTGATTCTTGTTTTGATTGATGCCAAACTATACAACAAATTCTCTTGTCAGGTAGCTATGGTGAACCTGCTCCGAATCCGCCAATTGGCGTAATATAAGGGAGTCCAGCGCCATTCCAGCTGGGCAACCGGTGACTCCCTTTGTTTCATCCTCATCATTTGCGGCTGATTTGCCGGTTTCGACATATGACTTGGATGATGGGCATACCTTTGGATAGCTGCAGTTGTAATGGGAACAACACCTGTAGTAGAGGTGTACTGGCATTCATGGAGGTAAGAAAGAGAGATCCATTTGCGGAGGCTATAGGCGATGATGGGTCGGATTCGGAGCCACCAATTATTGGTGATGAAAGCGATGGCGAGGAAGACACCACACGTACCGGGGGAGCACAAACCCATGCAAGCAGTCAGACATAGCAGTATCCTTGACACTTTTCAACTTTGGACCTTGATGCAATGAACCAGCCTGTATTTTCAGATCAGCAGCACCCTGCTATTCACAGAGACAGGCTTAGTATGATTGGCACGGACGAGTTTGAAATCGGGCAACGGTTTGAAATCAAAGAAGAACCTGTACTGATATTCAAGAGTTATAATATTCATCGTGGTGTAGAATATAAAGTATTTGAGTTCGACCAATTGAAGTATTATGGAAAGTGTGTACGTGCAGTTCGGGAATAGATGTAACTGGCTGATACGTGTGACTATGAGGTAGAGGAACGGCTATTGGATAGTTAGAAAGTACAACAGACCGCATATATGTCTAGCAACTGAGATATCGATGGGTCACAGGCAGCTCGATTATCATGTCATCTGTGCTTCAGTTATATCGTTGGTCATGGCGGATGCATCAGTCTCCGTTATGGTATTGCAGAATGCAGTGTCGTCAAAGTTTGGTTTCAAGCCCAGCTACAGGAAGGTTTGATTGGCCAAACAAAAGGCCATTGCTCAGATATATGAAGATTGTGAGGAGTCTTACAACCTTATACCAAGGTGGATCATTGGGGTTTAGTTGTATATGCCAGGCATTATAACGGTGTTGCGTACTTCACCAGTGAGGGCAGGTAATACGATAGATGGAACGAAAGTTTTCTTTCATTGATTATTTTGGACATTTTCTCTGCGTGTTAAGGCATTCAAGTATTGCAAGCCATTGATATCCATCGATGGTACTCAAATGGCGATTGTGCAAGATGGAAAATCGAACATTCTTCCAGTGGCATTCGGGTTAGTCGAAGGCAAGAACACATATTCGTGGAAGTTTTTCTTAGTCATCTTCATCAGCATGTGAGTCCCCAGCCCGGCATTTTAGTGATCTCTGACCGGTACACCGCCATCAAGGCTACCCTACTTGCAGAAGACGGTGGGTGGCTCCCACCAATGGCATACCGTGTATTCTATGTACGACACATCTCTACTAACTTCGCTCTATCCTTCAATTCTAAGGATGGTCGGAAGATCCTCGTGAATGCCATATATGTGAAGACTGAGGAGGAGCATCAATATTACATGGATATCCTACGGAAGGAAGACTCTGCCATGGTTGATTAGTGTGACAGGATTGGATTGGAGTTATTGACTTAATATCGAAATGGAAGCCTTTGATATGGGCATATGACGACAAACATTTTTGAATGTATTAATGTCGTGCTGAAGGGGACATGTAACCTACCAATGGGTTCACTTGTTAAGTCAATATATGGGCATTTGGCTGAGCTCTTTGTGAAGAAAGGAAAGGAAGTCGAGTCGCAGCTCAGGGCTAAGCAAGAATTTTGCCAAACTCTTGTGAAGGCTATTGAGAAGAATCTACATGCCTCTAGAAATATGTGGGTAGATCTATATGACAGGGGAAACTCTGAGTTTGTTATTGAGGAGCTTGCACCGACCAGCGGAAGAATTGCAATGAGTAGTTTTCGGCTTTCTTTATCTGCACGCACATGCGACTTTGGATACTTTCAAACCTTCCATTATCCATGTCGTCATGTGCTTGCCGCATGCTCATTTTGTAGATTGGACTGGAGGATTTATGTTGATGATGTGTACCACCTCAGCACCGTGTTCAACATTTATAAGATGGGTTTCTTTCCGCTTATTCAGGATGAGCTATTGCCCGTATATGAGGGACCTCATGTGATCCCCGATCCTGGCATGATGCGAGTTGTTGCTGGAAGACCTCAAAGTACCAAGATAAGGAATAGTATGGATGAGACTGAGCTGGACGACCAAAGAGATGTGGAATGTGTAGGCTCTCAGGTCATACTAGAAGAAACTGTCCATAGCATCCAGGTGCTTCCGAATTTCATGAAGGAAGCAACGCATAGCCGCCAATGATTGATACATTGGGTTATTAGTATTTGTTATTGATTGTTTGTCTTTATGATGATATGTTTGCTTTAAGTTTACGTTAAGTCGCTATTATTGTTAAATTGGCCTAATTCTATGTTATTTCGTGTTATGTTATTTTATGACAAAGTCACCTATAAAGACACCTTCTAAGACACCTGTACAACTAGGACAAAGTCGTTGAACCCTAACTGTACCTGCCAAGCCTGTCAAGGTCCGCAACATACGAAAGCCACCGCAAATGAAACCTAGCACCAGACTTGTCTGCGAAAAGCATCGTAGACAACATCATCATAATGTAACCCCCACGTATAGATCTATACCGTTGCCTCCGATGCATTGGCAGGCAAGTCTCTGAACTTGTTCTGGAACTAGAAAAACAAAACCGTGAAGTCATCAACACAGTCATCTGGTGAAAGTTCACCGAATAACTCTCCAAACAACACCCAGGCAGGCTTCCCCCTCTATCAACTACTCGAAATCGCTGAGACACCCGCTCACTTCATGTCCATCAATAGGGAGGCCAAACTGGTATGGCACATCCTATAGTGTTATAGTGCACTTCCCAAATGGCATATAGAATGTCTGGGTCTCAGGACGTTATCGCTCCATGAATGCACTGATCAGTAGCTCATCAAGTTTGAACCAATTATCATTCAACCTTACAACATGCATCAAATTAGCATGATCTAAGTAGGGTAGTATACGATCATGCATTACCATCCTCTGTTGCCTGCGAATGCTCCTAACGCATCATGTTAGCTGATAAAACATAAATTTTAAGGCAACAATTTAATGGGTCATTATACAGAAAAAACAAAAAACAACTCAGTATAAAACGTTCCTCTAATAAGCTAACAAAATAAAAAAGGACATGTCATATGTATTCATCAAAATATCATAAGTCTAACAGCACAAGAAAAAATTCATCACAACTCTAACATCACAAGCCCACAACATCCTAACATCCTTTAAAATAACCAAAAATCTATGAAATCACTAAACAATTGAACCCACAAGATCTTAATTAAAAAATGTTCTAACATGCATATTCGAACTCTACTATATTCTTCAACATATTCTTCAAACTATACTAACTCAATTAAATTTGGATTCCGATAACTAACCTCTTCATCGATAAAATCCGGCAACATGTGCAATATCATTCAAGCAGTACATATCTCTCTGGTTGGTGGCCATTCTTGCCATCAGACGGATTGTTCCACCTCTGCCGCACCACTCACTACTATGTGCCTCACTTTGCTGGACAATGGATGCTCTGCCCCACCCGTCGTCGCACCGTCGCCGATGAACGCCACACGCCTCCGCTCATTGGCACCTCTTCCGTCCACTGTGGGCTGTCTTCCTCCCAAACTTTCTCTCCGAAAGCTTTCCTAACGTTGAAAATGGTGGTTCCTCCTCCACCAATGTTAGTCGCCCAATGTTTTGAGGTTTCACTTGAGCAATAACTCGCTGCAGCCTCCTTAGGGTAACTCTTTAACTATAAATCGTGGCAAACTAATGAGGGTCTTCAAGTAGAAAGTAAATCGCGCTAGAATTGTTAGGGTTCGAAAAGCACATTAATCATGGCAAGCCTCTATTTTAACACAAAATCATGTGAGTCCACTCAGAGTGGAACAATTTATACTCAACTAGTAATTATGGGTACTCTGACACGATTTATGACTAATTCGAACTAGACCATGCAAACATAAATCGTCATAAGATGTCGTATTAATATATTATATAACCCTTATCACCCTATGACAATTTATATAATATTAGAAATAGGGTAAACACGTTTCAAAAAATTTTTTCGGGAGAATTGGATAAATTTGGTTTCGATTTTATATATTTAAGTAAAAAACCGTTGATTATATAATATTTTTTAAAAAAATACTTTTAAAATACCAAATATAAATAACACAATATATATATATATATATATATATATATATATATATATATATATATATAGGGAACTTTTTATTTTTGATATGATGAAAGGAATGGAGTATAGTTGAATCATGGGGGTGTAGGGTGATTTACCGGCATATGATGGGTGTGCAATAGAAATCGGACCGTCCGATGGGGGAAACTAAAATCGGACGGACCGAGTACTGTAATCGGGGGTACACAAAACCCTCAGTCCGATTTGCTACCCCATGCCAGGTGGCATGCATGCAGGCCCCCTCCGGATGTATCCAACGCTTCCCATATTAGCCTGGATGTACCCCCATCCTCCAGCAGCGTCCCTTTCAACCTCACACCCAAAACTCTCTCCATTTTCTTTCCAAACTAACACAATCTCCATTGTTGAAGGCTGCAAGGACCATATATTTGCTCTAAATAATTTGAATATAATGCCAAAAAGACCGAAAATTAAGGATGTGAATCGGCCAAAACTTCACATTATTAATTATCTTGGACATCTAAATTATATAAGTTTTTATTATTTAAAATTTTGATTTAATAAATATAATAGTAGTAGAATAAAAATAATAGAGTAGAGCTAATTAGTTAAATTTAAGGGATTTAGGAATAGAATAGAGTAGAATTAATTAATTTAAAAGTTCTGAATTTTTTTGTTAATAATATGCTTTGTTTTGAAATTAAATATATGACTAATTGTTATTATGTTTTTGCTAGTTTACATGAATGAAATCAAATTATTATTATTATTATTATTATTATTATTATTGTTGTTGTTGTTGTTGTTGTTGTTGTTGTTGTTGTTGTTGTTGTTGATAATCTGTGGATTATTATTGTTATTGTTATTATTATTATTATTATTATTTGTTGGAAGGAAATTTGAATTCATATATTTTTGTTTTAGTTAATTGTATTGTACTGGAAGCAGAGACTAGAAGTACGAATTTGTAATATTTTAGTTTAAAAATAAAAATAATAAATTATTATTTATTGTTGATAATAATTAACATTAATTTTGATAATTCTATTAGAAGAACCGAATGTAGAACACAAATTGATATGTTGGTTTATGAATATTATTAATAATAATAATTATTATTATTTATATATATGCTTGTATGTATGTAAATAATATAAATATATATATATATATATATATATATATATATATATATAATGGAGCATATTCAGATTATTGTTAATATAATTATGTACTGGTAGTTATAATAAAAATATGATATTGCAGAATTCACGGATGTTGATATGTGATCATTTTTTACCGTCAGATCCGTACAACCCAATTGTTGAGGCGCATTTATGGGAGATTGGTTTTTATCATGTTTCTCATATTGGAGTCGTTCAATGCCAGTCAGCAATGATTAATGCTCTCATCGAGAGATGGCGGCCAGAAAGTCACACGTTTCATTTTCCGGTTGGTGACTGTGTTGTGTCGTTGGAGGATGTGGCGATGATTCTCAGACTGCCAACAAACGGAATGCCAGTTACAGGACCAACCACGAGTAGTTTTGAAGCCTTGGAGGCTGATGATTAGATTTTTGACGGTTTAGAATTTCACAAATGAATTCTCGTTGAAAGTATAGTTTCTAAACCAACAATAATCCTCTCATACAAAAGATTGTTTGTCACAAGTAACAAACCCCTAATTTTATAAACCGAAGTATTCAAACCTCGGGTCGTTCTCCCTAGGATTACAATAAAGTGTCTTGTTATTGGTTGTGATTTATTTTGGGGTTTTGGATAAGAAGCATGAAAAGTAAATGGCAATGAAAATAAACTAACAACTATAAAAGGCTCTTGGCAAGATATGAGAATTAGAAGTCCTATCCTAATTATCCTTCTCAATTGTGATGAGAATTGTTCATTGCTCCCACTTAGTTAACCCTTACTAGGTAAAGGAAAGTCAAGAGTGGATGAATCAATTTGATTCCTCAAGTCCTAATCAACTCCCTAAGGAAAGACTAGCTTTAGAGATATCAAATCAATTAGCAACTTCTAATTATCGATCAACAAAGGAATTAGATAACTCAAGAGTCACTAATTACTCTACCTAGGCCAAGAGGGACAACAGCCACACTAAAATCCAACCAAGCATTTCATCAAACACTTGGAAGGCATAAAAGAAAAGCATAGTAAATCAACAACAAGAATAGAATCTAACAACAATTATTGCAAAGAATTAACAACAACAATCAAGGAAATCACAATTATCATGAATTACCTCAAATTGCATTATTGAAAGGAAACTAAAGAACAACAATCTATCCAAAACAAAATGAAGAATTACAATTATAAAAGCACATAACTAGAAAGGAAGAGATGAGAAGATTGAGAATTGATAAAGGGAAATTGAATCAAAGCATGAATTAAACCTAGATCTAAGAAGAGAGATTAACCTAAACCTAATCCTAATCCTAATTCTAGAGAGAAGTGAGAGCTTCTCTCTCTAGAAAACTCAACTAAAACTAATCCTAGTGAGTGTGTATGTATGTATGAACATGTGTTGTCAATCCCCTTCAATCCTTGGCTTTTATGTGCATTTTGGCGCCAAAGTTGGTTGCTGAAACCTCTCCAAAATCGCCAGGCACGTGTTACATAAATGAAGTCATGTGCCCTCATCGGCGCGTGCGCGCATGGTACGCGTGCGCGTCCTTGGCCTGTTTCGCAATGTGCGCGCGAGCGCCTTGTGCGCGTGCGCGTGTATGGCCTGGATCAATTCTTTTGGCTTTTAGTGCTTCTCTCCACTTGTATGCTTCCTTCCTTGCCTCCCTTGATCCATGCCTAGCCTATTTCAACCTGAGATTACTAGCAAACACATCAAGGCATCTTATGGAATCAAAGAGAAATTAGAATTCATCAAAATAAGGATTGAAAAGCATGTTTTTACACTTAGGCACAAATACGGGAGAGATAACAAAACCATGCTAATTTATAGGCTAAATGTGGCAAAAGGTTATCAAAATACTCTAAATTCAATACACAACAAACCGTCAAATTGGGGTTTGTCAGAGGCCGAGTGCTTGCACCACTTTGGTGTTGCACCAAGGAAGACGGACTATAGAGGAAGCTTTATAAAACTGAGGTGGATTAGGGGTTTGAAGGATCACACTGTGTTGACTGATGAAATTCAGATTCAAAGGTATGTCAAGTGTCACATAATATTGTTATTTGGGACAATTCTATTTGGTGACAAGTCTGGTGCAGCAGTGCATTGGAAATTTCTGCCTTTGCTCCGTAACTTTGCGGGGATCATACAGTATAGTTGGGGTTCAACATGCCTCGCGAACTTGAACAGATCATTGTGTAGGGCAACTCATGTTGACTGCAAGGAGATAGATGGTCCGCTTACACTTTTGCTTACTTGGGCTTGGATCCGTCTCCCATTTCTTGCCCCGATTCCTAGCAATCCCCGAGTGTTTCCGATCGCAAACAGGTAAAAATGAATTAATGTATGCATTGATTTTTCTACTAGAAGTTGTATTCTATTTTTTACACAATTAGTTAAAAAAGAGATTTCTAACGGCAGGTGGCACAACTGGGAACGTGAGAATTATGCTTACCGATATCATACGCTTGCGCACTACAAGAGGTTGCTAGATGATTTGCAAGAAGGACATGTATGTTGTAAACTACTAGTACTTGCTGTAGTTTGATAAATGAATTAATTGTTGTGTAGTCATCTGATAGTCTCGACGTATCCAGTTTGTGTGGCAGGCTTATGGCATTGACCTCGTTGAGCCGGACGTGATTCCTGTAGACATCCGTGAGCATTCAGTTGTTTAGAGTGCCACAGTGCCGCTTATATCTTTTGAATGTGTCGAGTGGCATGCATCTGATAGATTCAGAAGGCAGATTGGTTTAATGCAGGGCGTTCCTAATCAAGAGCGGGATCTAGGTGCATCACACGGGGAAGTACTAACTGGAACTAAGAATCAAGATTGGAGCGACACCCACTCTTTTTGGGTTATGCAATGGACCAATCGGTATAGTCATATTCTAGCTGAAGACCTGGTGCCTTTACATTATCCTTTGGAGATTTACATGCATTGGTACCGTGGAACATTCGGTGCCCACTTGTAGATATCGGACCTCGTATTTCAAGAGGATCCAGAGGGTCCTCCGGTTCATAATCAGAAAGATCACCAACAAGAACTGCCTGCACCGCCCCCGCAGCCGCCACCGCCACCGCCACCCATCCAACAGGAGGTTTAGTGTGTCTCACCATATGTTTCGCAAACACATCCATCAGATTATTTTACACAGTCAGTCTTGTTACATCAACAGTATTGGAGTGGTACACAATCTGATGTAGGGGAGCAAGCTTCATTTAGCCAGCTGTTTGGTTTCATGGCTCCAGGGCCAGGGTACTCACATTCAGCAAATGTTCATGACATACCCACGGACCAATTGGCGCATCCGAGTGGTATTACTCTAGCTAGGATGTCATTAGATTCGATACCTCAGGTTCACACTTCCTCTGAAAATTCTGGAGCTAGAATGTCTGTTGACTCGTCTAGGAGTGCTGATGCCACGAGAGGGATCCTACATACTTGTGTAAATAGGCGTATTTCAATGACTCTAATTCAGGAGACCAATAAGTCAGTTGATAATGAGGCTGATGACTACCTAGTAGATCATCCAGATAGTAATGAGGATGAAGATGAGGATGAGGACGAGAATAACGACGAGGATGAGGATGAAGACCACGATGATGATCCCGAACCTAGTACAGGTTAGCTGTTAGTAATATATTGATTACATTTAGCATTGTCGTGTATATTATAGTTATTTTGTCTTTATTTGTTACATGTCTTGATTGTTACGTCTACAAGTGAAAAGGGAAAAGGCTACAACCTTAGAATCGATCCTCCACGCAGGAACGCTACTCGGTATACCCCATCCGCTTTTAACAAGGTTGCAAAAAAGTGCAAAAAGTTATTCAAGGATGTGAAGTCGGCAATGAAAAAATAATGTTTGATGTTGTACTTTTTTAATTAGGATATTGTTAATCAGGTTATTGTTATTATTATGGTTTCAATGTGTGTATCGAGTATGTTAAACAGGTTATTGTTATTATTATCGTTTCAGTGTGTGTATCGAGTATGTTAAACATGTTATTGTTATTATTATCGTTTCAATGTGTGTATGGAGTATGTTAAATAGGTTATTATTACTATTATTGTTTCAATCTGTGTATCGAGTATGTTAATCAGGTTAATGTTACTATTATCGTCTCAACGAGTAAACCGATTCGGGCTAAGGTCCGGTTCGTCGGTCAAACCGGCCATTCCGGTCCGGTCAAACTGACCGGTCCCGTTCACCAGTTTTCGGTCAAATCGGCCGGTCCAATCTGGTTCTTACATCTATATGTAATTACGTTGTTGTTACTACTATGGTTTCAATGTATGTTAAAATATAAAATAGTTAAAAATTTAAAATTAAAATCTGAGGTCCGGTTCACCAGTTTTCGGTCAAACCGGCCGGTCTGGTCCGATTTTTACATTTATATGTAATTACATTGTTGTTACTACTATGGTTTTAATGCATGTTAAAATATAAAATAGGTAAAAACTTAAAATTAAAATCTAAGGTCCGGTTCACCAGTTCCCGATCAAACCGGCCGGTCCGGTTCGGTTTTTACATCTATATGTAATTACGTTGTTGTTACTACTATGGTTTCAATGCATGTTAAAATATAAAATAGTTAAAAACTTAAAATTAAAATCTGAGGTCCGGTTCACCAGTTTTCGGTCAAACCGGCCGGTCCGGTCCGAGTTTTTGGTCTATATGTTATTACCTTGTTGTTACTACTATGGTTTCAATGCATGTTAAAATATAAAATAGTTAAAAACTTAAAATTAAAATCTGAGGTCCGGTCAAACAGGCCAGTATGGTCCGGTTTTTAATTCTACACAATAAAAGTCCAATCAACTGAAATGCAACAAAAGTAACTCTATTTCCGACTGGTCCCGAACTTGGACCACCACTTTGACAACATCTACTACGACTATGGCCCTCTGTACCGCATTGCTTGCATCTCCTAGGACCATGCAACATACGTGTATCCATCTCATTAAAGAAGCGGGTCATCCTAGGCCGACCTTTGGCCACCCTTTTAAGGAATGGATTACTAACGAATCGAGGTCCATGATAAGGTGGCCATGTTGTAGGATTTCCCAATGGTCTGAACCTGGCCCTGTATACCCTTCGAACTTGGTCCATTTTGTAAAAGTCATGAACGTACACCTGCCAGTCCAACCGCTGATTTGCACAACAAGCAAATACATGTCGACAGGGAATTCTGTCAACCTGGAATTCACCACAGTCGCAACGTTGTCGGCATAGGTCAACTGCATACTCAACTCCACTAGGCATCTCACGTACGTCAAAGGCTTCATTTTCTCTGTCAAAGCAACTAACTTGTATATTTCTTGTTACTCGTTGGTTTGCATGCAACTTAGAAGTCACAAGCTCAGAGAACACATGCCCAGCATTAATGCGAGTCTCAGCCTCGACTCTCTTCCTAGTGAACAACTCATTCAGTCTGTAAAATGTGGCCTTCACAAGGGCGGTGACTGGCAGATTGCAAGCCCCCTTCAAAATGGAGTTGATGCACTCCACAAGGTTGGTGGTCATGTGACCCCATCTATATCCACCGTCAAATGCCAATGCATACTGCTCACCGGGATCCGGTCAAGCCAGTTGGTGTAAGCCTCACCCCGTTCGCGTAGTCGTTCATAGCGCATCTGGTACTCCCGAATCGTCCTCGAATATCCTACGATAAGAAACATTGAACCATGAACAACATTCTATTCTATCGTATTTATAATTTTAAAAGAGTGCCTGTAATTCAAACTTACCGATATTGACGATAAGCTTCTGCAGGTAAGGTACCTTAAACAATCTCAAGAAATTCGACTCAACATGCCTGATACAAAACATATGGAAAGCTCTAGGAGGAGACCAAGCCCCATTACTGCGAGCAATAGCTGACCTGATAGAATCGTGTCGATCAGAGATAAGTCCTATACCATCACGTGTTACCACATGTTGGCGTAAGTTACGTAGAAAAAAGTATCATGCCTCAAAAGTCTCTCCCTCCACTATGGCAAATGCAATAGGCACAATATTGTTATTTCCATCTTGTGAAATTGCTACCAATAAACAACCCTTGTATTTTCCATACAAATGAGTCCTGTCCACCTGCACAACTGGCTTGCAATGTCTAAATGCCCTTATACAAGGGTAATAACTCTAGAAGACTCGGTGCAATACACGGATATCAGGAACCAAATTATCTCCCTGGTATGCAGACATTGTCCCAAAGTGAACCACCGCTGACGGCTCTTTATGACACATAGCCCCAAACCATATGGGCAAGGCTTCGTACGATGCTTCCCAACCCCCGAAGATTGACTCCACCGCCTTCTGCTTTGCCAACCATGCTTCGCGATAACTGATAGTGTAGTTAAACTTTGATTGTACTTCTGCAATGACTAATTTCACCTTTATAGATGGGTCAACCTCTACCAATAGCTTAATTGCTTCTGCAACTATCTTAGAATCCAGTTTCTAATGTTCTTGAGAAATACTAGATCGAGTACAAGTGTGACTACCATTGTACCTTCTTATCTCACAACAGCACTTTTTCTGCATTTTGGTAACCCTGATCAGCCAATTGATAAACCCCATTTGTAGGGTTTATCTTGTATTGATTTTAGGAGATTTTAATGCCTTTTACCCACATTTATTCAATGAATTAGCATAATTTTGTGACTGTCTCCTTATTTGTGCTTAGATGTGAAAACATGCTTTTTAGGCCTTTAACTTGATGATTTTAATCTCCCTTTGATTCCACTAGATGCTTTGATGTGTTTGTTAGTGATTTCAGATTGAAAAGGCTAGGAATGGATCAAAGGAGTGAAGAGAAAAGCATGCAAAGTGGAGAAATCATGAAACGCCAAAGAGTTGAACTCGCCCATGGACACGCGCGCGAACCAGGCGCTTATGCGCACCTTGCGAAATGGCCCATGGACGCGTACGCGTGCTGTGCGCGTACCGTCGATGCTGATACTTGATTTTTAAGTGAATTCGCACCCAACGAATTCTCAAGAGTTGTGGGGCCCAATCCCAACCAACTTTGGCACCTAAACTGCTATTTAAAGCCAAGGATTGAAGAGCAAAGGGGGAGACTAGACTTTTGATCATTCACACTCATTAGGAGTTAGTTTTAGAGAGAGAAGCTCTCACTTATCTCTAGGATTAGGATTATGATTAGGTTTAGTTCTTAGATCTAGGTTTTAATTCATTCTTTCTTCTACTTCTTCTTCTCAATTCCTTGTTGTTGTAATCATCATTCTTCTATTCTTTTGTTATAATTTTCTTTATGTTGCTTCTATATTTTGTTGTAGATCTACTCTTGTTCCTTCTCTTTTCTTTCAATTTAATTTGAGGTAATTCATAATAATTGTATTTCTTTTGATTGTTGTTATAAATTCTTTGCAATAATAGTTGTTAGATTTCATTCTAGTTGTCAATTTACTATGCTTTTCTTTTGTGCCTTCCAAGTGTTTGATGAAATGCTTGGTTGGATTTTAGAATAGAATTTTATGCTCTTGGCTTGGAAAGGTAACTTAGGAACTCTTGAGTTACTAATGTCCAAGTAATTGATGATTGAGATCCATTGACTCTAGTTCTCACTAATTAAATTAGTGGAGAGTTAGGACTTATGGACTAGGATTGATATAGCTCATTTGACTTTCCTTTACTAGTTAGAGAATGACTTAATGGGATTAATCCTTGCCAATTCTCATATTGTGGTTAGTGATTAGGATAGAAATCCTTGACCACCAACCCTTGCCAAGATCTTTTTAGCCATTAGTTTACTTTTTTCCATTTATCTTTCATGTCTCTTATCAAAACCCCAAAAATAACTCATAACCAATAACAAGACACTTTATTGTAATTCATAGGGAGAACGATCCGAGGTTTGAATACTTCGGTTTATAAATTTAGGGATTTGTTACTTGTGACAAACAATCTTTTGTATGAAATGATTATTTGTTGGTTTGGGAGCTATATTGCAACGAGATTTCATTTGTGAAATTCTAAACCGTCAAAAATCCAATCATTACCAATCACAACCTGCGCCATATTGTGTACATTTAGCATAGAATGTCGTCGGTTCTGACTCATACACCCTATAGTCTACACCTCTACGGATGGTATAATCCTTCATCGCCTTGATTACTGCCTCCCTTTAACTGAATTCCATTCCAACCGTGAATTCCCCATCCATCACAACAGGAAGCTCAGCTACAATCACACATCAAGATACGTATTCTCGTAAATAATAGTAATCTACATTTTTACATATATAATTATAGTCTACATGTTAGCTATCTTATCTACCTAACCACCTAGTAAATATAGTCCATACTGAATAACTAATAACTAATAAAATAATCAAAGGCATGTTACACAAATTGTAGTTTACATATCAGATAACTATATTTCTTTACATACCTGCATTCATGTATTGAGGAAACTCTGGTGCATGCATAGCCTCCAAATCCAACGACCGCATGAAAGAAGGCTCTTGAAACGGTTGTTGGTTTGCCAATACATTTGCCACCTCCGCTACATCTGCGTTCATAGTGCCGTCAGCTTCATCTTCTTCTTCACCCAAACCAACGATCTCATAATGACTTTCAAATTCCTCCTCACTATCACTATCATAATCTTCCAGTTCAATATTTCGGTCCGCTTCCGACTGCTCGAACTCAATGTACAGCTCGACGCACGACATTCGATGGCAATTTTCAATATATATTGAAAACATCTCATGCATGCTCGCTTCATCCGTTACGTACTTCGTTTGAAATTGTACGAACTCACCAAATACAGATAAAATGATACTTGTACAAAATACATGACACTCTCCTAGATAAATGAGGATCTATCTTCTCACAAATCACACATTTTAATTCCTCAAACGACAACGTGTATGGAATAACAACATCTAACAGATTTTCACATACAAATTGAACTCCTTCATATGTTTGTAATAAAATCTGCCCAAAACAATATATTTTCAAACTAACTCTATCATCCATACTAACAGTGATATACTAGCTACTCTCAATAACACTATTGTTTTTTTTTCCTTGTGCAAAAATGAAGAAGAAGGAGAACAGAAAAGAAAAGTTACATAGCTTGCTGGGTTTTCTCTCGGGATGAAGAGGAAGACAAACTAATGGGGAGTTCCCAAGGTAACTTTTATTTTATATATACAGCAGCAACAAGCAAACCAGACGATCCGACCGCGTCTTCACATTTCAAATTTTTCAACAACACCAATCGGACCGTCCGATTAGTTTTCAGCTATTCCCTCTTTCCTGAAATCGCTGGGACCAATTTCAGTTCTCCCCATGCTATGCCTCGCACAAATCTATCCGTCTGATTTGTTACCTCTCTATCTCCGCAATAAAATCAAACGGTCTAATTTCTTCACACTAACAAACAAAACTTCAACGCCGTAAATCCCCCCAAAACAGCACAAATGAGGCTAACTCACACATGAAACTCAAAAAAAAAACAGCCTATATATAGGTCTATCAGACGGACAAATATCATTACCCTATTCTTTTGCTGAACTCTCTCTCTCTCTCTCCCAAACCGCATCCACTTTCTGATACCTCTTTCCTTCTCCTGCTCTTTGCTTCATACATTCTCACAACGTATTTTCACTTTTGATCAGTCAATAATAATTGTCCATTACTGCCTCACGAATCCTGATCATCAATGGGTTCTAGAGCACGATGGCGCCAGAGTTGGGCACCACAGCCACTAACGCCGTTAATGGAAGGTCCAGACCCAGATATGCAAGAAGAAGTTTCCAAGAAAGAGAGCTCATGGGAAGTCATAAGGGAATGGTTCAAGGCTCAGAAGATTTCCCCTGGAGGAGGAGGAAGCTTCTCGTCTTCGTCGTCCTCATCATCGTTCTACGGAAGCATTCACGCAAAGACACAAGATTTGAGGCTCTTGCTTGGTGTCTTGGGGTGTCCATTGGCTCCAATTCCTTCAGCACGTGATCCTTCTCTCAGCATTCACATCAAAGACACCCCTTTTGTAAGCACTAATTAAGCAACCCTCTTCTCTCGCTCTCTCTATATATATTAAAAAACGTTTGTTTTCATTTTTTTACTACATGGTCAAATCGGTTAATTATTCCCCTCAAATAATGAACATCGAAGTGAAAACTTGATATAAAATGTCAAGAGAACAAAAACGTAATTTGATTTCTCGCAAAAGTTCTAGTAGAATTGTAAGAAAAGTATAACATTGTTCATATATATAAGTAAATAACGCTTGAGTTTGAATACCGGGAACTAAAATAGGAAACTTCAACGGCCAAGTACATCATACAACAGTACCTGGCAGCAACAGGTTGCTTAAAACAACAAAGGGACACAAAAAACATGTATGCGGCGGGGGTGGTGAAGATGATATGCTGCGAGACGGAGATTTCGTCCGGCAAGGCGGTGAAGTGTTTGGGAACAAGGAGCACCGAGAACGGCTGCTTCGTGCTATGGCAGATGCGGCCGGGAATGTGGTCACTTGAGTTGGTGGTTGGTGGCCATAAGGTCATTGCTGGCAGCAATGGCAAAACTGTGTGGAGGCACACACCTTGGTTAGGAACTCATGCTGCTAAAGGTCCACAACGCCCTCTCCGCCGCATTATTCAGGTAAACACGGATAATTGCCCAGTAATCTTTTAAGAGAGAGTCTTTCTATCAGTATTTTTATTAATTTAGTATAATTTTATATTATTAAAAATATTAATAATAATCAATTATAAAATATGCTAATTTTTAACATTATTAATCTTTTAATTATTTTAAATTTAAATTAAAATTAATCGTTAAAATTAACTATCAAAATAAAATATACATTAAAATATAAATTATATATTTATTTATATACAATAAATATATTTTTTATAATATGTAAAACAAAATTCGAACTACTAATAATTATTTTTGCTATGTCCAAATCAATTATTTTATATCAGAAATTTTTAGTAGCACATGACATTTTGATCATTTTTACTAAATATTGGTATTTATTATTATTATTATTTCAAAAATAAATTAATATACAACTTTTATAGTTTTTGTAGTACATATATTATTTTTCATTTACTTTTCACAATTATTTCTTGAAATAATGTGTGGGATTGAAATTGCAATTTGCATCCATATATTATATTTTCACCTTAACATTTCCTTGAAGAATTTATGCATCATGTTCATTTGTGGTTATAATATTGTGCGAAGAAAAATAATTAACTATCCACCAAAAGCTACCACGTAACAAGAAATGTTCTAATCGCAATTGGTGCAATTGCAATTAATCACATAAGTGTCGTTTTTATTAGAATATTTCACAAAGTTAACTAATCTGTTATTTAAAATCTTTCTTGTAAATATATATATGTACTATATAATGATAATTAATTAATCTTAGATTTGTTATAGTGAAAACTGAGAACGAGACCAGGTTTTCCATATATGTGATTATGCGAAAATTTGTCTTAGTACAAACATGAAATTGGGAAAGAATAAAAGAGCTTTAATTTTGTTCTGGATTTTGTTAGGTTATACACCAAACAGAAACTTGTACTATTTTGTTAGGCTTTATTTGTTGGATTACTAGAGCCTTGGGGGACAAAGAACTATAGGGTTCAATTCAAAGGCAAGACCGCAAGATGTACCTAACAAAGATAAAGATTGAGAAACCAAAAATTAAATTAAAATCCGAATGAGTTGAAGGGTATATTTCGATTTTTGCTGACAATGATGGAGAAACTGTCCCATGCTTTTACCCTAAACAATAAGGAATTGGCATACTTACATGCCACGTGATTATCAATCTGACGTCATCTTTGATTATATGAATATTTTGAATAGATCATGAGTCACATCTTGGGATTGCTGCTTATCTGAGGTACCTAAGGGTACCCTCTATCTTTTTTATTTATTTTTTTATTATTTATATAACCCTTTTGCTTTAACTTTTTCTTTTTGGCACTTTAATGAACAGTCCTGTCTCTCCAACAATGCATTATTGCCCCTCCTTTCATGCCTATATATTCTTTTTTCATTTGTACTTGTGTCTCCCCTTCAAAGTTGTTTGGCTCAGGATAGCCTATCACTCACTTTTTTCCTATTTATCAAAGAAGTGAATTATTTTTATTCATTTTTTTATAAAGTTGAATCGACATATATATTTTTTTATTTATTAGATTATATTTTACATTTGTAAAAATTGAGTCTTAAATTTATCTAATAATAAAAGGCATTTATTGATGTAAATGAACTTGCAATTTAGTAGTTAATTTAACTCTCTTAAAAATAATTTTTAACTTTATTATCTTTTGAAAATAAGAGAAAATAATGTTTGTGATGATGGCTAAACATGCAAGATAAAATGTATATAAAAATACTCTTGATTATTTTATTATAAAAAGTTTTCCGCAGAGTACATAAATGATAAAATAAATTAATGTGATTTTGGTGAAAATTTGTGAAGTCATTTTGTCGAGTTTTTAAAAAGAAAAAGGAAGTACAAAAAAGATATACATAAATTTAATAATTGAAATCAACAAGGGCAGCATATGGGTCTACACGAAAATTGAGATCGGGTATAACAATAGTATATTTGCAAAACCCTATGCAATTTTGAATTTCTTTAATACGAGCATACACTTTTTCTTTTAGGTAAAGTAGATAGAGAGTAATACAAGTCTAATCCCCAAAATTAAGGAACATGTTAAAGCAATGTTTGTTTTCTATTCTTATTTTTTATTTGAATGTTTTTAAATTTTAGGATTATGTAAAAAATTAGAAGTAAGAAAAAAGGTTATTATTTTTTATATTTTTCACTTTTCTTTTAAATTCTAAAAAAAATCTTTAAAAAATAAAAATAAAACATAAATCAGACGCACTATAAATTTCAACATACAACCATTAATAATGCTACTACTGTATTAATCCGCCTATTAATTTATTTTTTATTTATTAAATATGTATAAAATAATAAAAATAGAATTAATTAAATGGTTTATAATTTAGTTATAAGATCTTGAACATAAATGATTAAAATACCAACATATATTTTTATGAATTATTTATGATAAAAAATTTTAAAAAGAATGATATACAATAATCCTTCTCGTAAAAAATGATACATACAAGTATACAATTAATCCATGACCTTTATGTTTCTTTTAATGCACATTTTCCAGGGGTTAGATCCTAAGACCACAGCAAGCCTATTCACCGACGCACAATGCCTAGGCGAGAATCGAATTGGGACCGTTGATTGCTTCGTCCTAAAGGTTTCTGCAGATCGAGCGGCTGTGATCGAAAGAAGCGAGGGCCCCGCTGAGGTGATAAGGCACATACTATACGGCTACTTTTGCCAAAAGAGTGGGCTCCTCATATACTTAGAAGACTCCCACCTCACAAGGGTCCAAACACAAGACAACAATGATACGGTGTATTGGGAGACCACCATAGGGAGCACTATCGGCGACTATCGAGACGTGGATGGTGTTCTGATCGCCCATCAAGGACGGTCAATCGCAACCGTGTTCCGATTCGGTGAGCTGTCGATGCAGCATAGTAGGACCAGGATGGAAGAAATATGGACCATTGATGATGTTATGTTTAATGTGCCGGGATTGTCATTGGATCACTTCATTCCTCCTGCGGATATCTTTGACAATACTACTAATTCTCCTTAGTAAGGTAACTTCGTTAGGGAACTTTCTCTTTATTTTTTTTCTCTTGTGCATGTAATGTTAATTGTAATTTTACTTTGGTGGGGTATAATTAAAGTATTGGTGGGGATGGTGTAACCTTTTTTCTTTTCCTTTGTTCTTTTCCTTATTAATGTAATTTTGTAGTGAGAATGTAGCTGTGGCTTAGCTCAAATGACAAATTCAAAAGAGGGGGAGGGGTTGGAATAAGTTGCTCAATGTTGAGATAATGGTATATGTCATGTATTTAAGAATTTCATATGGAGAAAATATGTTCAATGGGGTTGACGGGTTTTTAATTTTGTTAATGTTGCTATATATTACCTTTTTTTTTTTTCCTTTAGCCTTTTGGGTTTTTGACAAATAATTTAGTTAATTGACATGATGCATTTCTACAGGAAGTAAAATAAAATGGGTATCATTATCAAGAACAATTTTTTCATAATCTGTATAATTAAATAAACAATATTAAAAATATTCTAAACAGTAAATATAATAACAAAAATTAAAATATTATACATTTGAATTTTTATTATGAAAAACTCTCAAAAAAATAAAAAAATCATGAAAATTAGTTCAGTAAAATTTTTTACTATCAAAATAATAGGTACACAATCAGTATTTCTAGTAGCACTATAGTATTTTAACAATAAACACAATAAATTATTAAAACTGAAGAAATCAACATAGACTCTCTATTAAGTAAGTATCTCAAATCAGACAATAGAAAAAATAATTTAACCAAAGTTATATCCTAATGTTTATCTCTACACTAGAAACAACATACTAAAATTTTATAAGAAATAAAATAAATTTACTAATTTAATAAGATCAAAATGACATTGTCCTTTTTACCCTTTTTCTTCTTTGCTTTGGTGATGATCCTCTCTCTCAGACTCTCTCTCAGACTCTGTGTTTCTTTTCTTTTTCTTTTTGTTTGTGTAATACACACTCTCTCTTCTTTCTTTTTTTTTATAATGGGTAAGCCACTTCTTTTTTTTTATTTTTTTATTTAATTTGTGGACTTCAATTGAGTTGGAGACCGATCAACAAATCTCTCTTTTACTGACTCAAGTGGGTACATACTGCTCCGTCAAGCTCGCCTTCTCATTACAAGAATCAAACTTCACTGTAGGTAAATTCTTAGCCATCATATTTAAATCATTATCATTAGTATGGATCTTCTTAAGTGCATATGACTTCTTCTCAAATGTTTGACGTATCTAATGATACCTCACCTCTATGTGCTTTGATCTAGAATGAAACATTGGATTCTTGCTGAGATGGATAACACTTTGGCTATCACAAAATAACACAAACTTTTTTTATTGATGCTTAACTCTTGTAGAAATTTATTCATCCATAAGAGTTCTTTAGAAGCTTTAACAACGATAATGTATTTTGCCTCTATAATAGACAAAGCAACATATTTTTGAACTCGAAATTGCCATGACATAACTCTCCCTGCAAAAGTCATCATATAACCAGAAGTAAACTTTCTTGAATCAGGATCCCCAACCATATTCGCATATTCTATAACCATCCAACACATGTTGGCCACTCCCAAAGCATAAATAAACTCTGTTAGTACCATTAAGATCTCTAAGAATCTACTTCACTACTTGCCAATGTTCTTTTCAAGGATTAGAGAGAAACTGGCTAAAAACTATAACAGCATGAGCAATATCTGGCCTAGTGCAAACCATAGCATACACCAAATTACCAACCACAGATGCATATAAAATCTTCTTTATTTCTTTTTTTCTCTCACTTGTAGGACATTACTGTGAACTCAAGTTTGAAATGGCTAGCAAGTGGAGTACTAACAAGTTTGAAATTATTCATGCTAAACCTCTTTAAAACATTCTCAATATACTTTTGGTGCGGCAACCACAGTTTTTCATTCTTCCTGTCACGAGTGATACTCATGCTAAAAGAATTATAAATTCACCATCAGAGAATTTCTTGACATAACACACAATGATCAGAAGAAGTCTTACTATACCCATGAATTTCCATGAAAGAATCAAGCTTCGTATTCCACTACCTTGGCACTTGCTTCAGTCCATATAATTCTTCAATTTGCATACAAGATGCTCATTTCCTTTAACCTCGAAATCCTCTGGTTGTTCTATATAATTTTTTTTATCTATGTCACCATGAGTACAAAATAATGAGTACAAATATTTAAAGTTGTACCTTTCGCTGGAAGTGAGTGCCTCATGGTTAAGATGATAAGTTCTTTCTTGCTCAAATGACCAAGATACATATTGCACAAATCAGAGGAGGAATCATTAGCCACATTCACCTCTTCTTTGCACAACTTTGTTTGCAACTAGTAGATACTAGTGAGACTATTGTCTTCTTTAGTAAGAATGAGGACCCTTTTGGTAATCTTACATTTTTCACTACAAAAAAAAGTACAATAACCTTCTTGATCTACTACATTCACTAAAATAAGACTAAACTGCATATGTAGCGCATGCCTAACATTCTTCAACTACAACTTGCATCCTATGTTGGTTTCAATCTACACATCTCCTATACCAATGATGTTCCACATCTTTTATCTCCTAATTTGATCTTGCCAAAAATTTTAGCAGTATAAAAAGTGAAAAACTGACACCTTAGAGTAATATTATAATGATCCAACTTCTAGCACCTCATGAGCATACTAAAGGCAAGATGTTACTACGTATGTCTCTATAACTCTAACTCTTTATTAAATAATACATAAGTCTAATTTGTCATTAGAAAATGTGGGTGTAATTTCGGAGTAAATTTTTCTTTCAATACTCATTATAATGATTATCTATCATGCATAATAAGTTATAAAGCAGAATAAGGAGAATAAACATAGATCTTAAATAGTAAAGCTAGACAAATATATGTACATTAAAACATTAGTCAGACACCTATATAACATATCCCAGACTTAGACCCTTTTAGTATATTATATTTCATATCTATAAGACACTCTTGTAAATAAGTGATGGATTGACCACGTGGGCACTAATTTAATTGGTTTTAAATGTAATTTATTTTGAAATTCTTAAACAATGTTTATATTTACTCATCTTTAGTTCTTCATCAATAGGTTTGCACCGGATAATAACACTTGTACACAGGAATATACTAATGTCATTAAATTGGTGTACGACCACTCATGATCGAACTACAAGAAGATCTCTGCAAAGACCAAAGAGCGATAATTTCATAAGTGGGTGGTAAAACCTCTTCTTACAAAACTTTAGTTAGTTTCTATATTATGTTTTGTTTATGTATTTAATTTTGATTACCTAATGCTAAGTTTTTCTTTATGCAGGAGAAACTTATTTGGGAGAAGACTCACGATCCCATAAATAACGCCAATAGGGCATCAGTCAGGTTGTCCAAGTATACTGGCAGGTCAACAACTTTCATGAAGACAAAGGCCAGCCTAGTATGTACTTTGCTTTAATATGTTATGTTCATTTTATCTTTGATTTTTTGAACTAATTATCACTTGATTTAACCTATTTTTTCAATACGTGTAGTCTAAGTTGTTGGATCGTAAGGCGACAATGGTAGATTATTATATGATTGTGGGGATTATTATGTGAGTAAACGTCATGATTTTCTTTTTTATTTAATTGTTGTCCTAATAACTTTTGCATATAATGTGGTAGGAATCCGACACGCAAAAATTAGAGGTTGTGATCCAACAATCACAGCAGAGTAGGAGGACGGCAACAACTCATCTACTTCGTCATCGATCCTGATGCAGTTTGGTGCTAGACTGCATCTGAGCTAAAAAAAATTGTGTCTACGGGTTGGGCTAGTTCTTCGCCAGCAACCTACGTAGCACCACCTTGAGGGCTTCGTCCACCTCATCCACCAATCCTGCCGATCTCGAGGACATTAATTTGCGGGAGCAGGTTCACAGTCTTACCCAAAGCCTTCAAGACAAGATCACCAACTTCATCTGGTTTAGGAGAGGTATAACGAGCTCCTCGCATGCATAGCAGAAAGAGACTCTTGTGATACAGAGACAGAGTCCCTGAGACAGGAGCTTAGGCGAGAGTTGGAGCAGATTCAACGGATGTGGCACCAGATAGCGGTGTACTATGACCAAATGCGTGTTGGTGGTAGCGCCGCTGCTAGAGGGGTCTCCTCGGCCTAAGTACAGGAACCAGGACAGGCACCAACACCACTACCTAGACTGCCACCTTAGCAGGACTAGGAAAATGACGACGACGAGAATTATCAGGACCCGTAGTAATTAGGATTTTATTTTGCTTTGTTTAACAGTATTTTATCTCTTTGACTTTTTATTTTGTACTCTTGTTATTTAATATAATAATTAATTGTTTTTGTTAAAAATACTACTTGATTTTTACTAATTGGCATTTAACTATTGATTGTTGACATATTGATAATGGTATATCAAGTTCTAACAGGTTCAAAAAAATAATAATAAACAAATAAAATTTATGATTTGGTGTGTGAAATTAGAACTCGCGCAACTTAACCGGTAAGTGCACCGGGTCATCCAAGTAATACCTCAAGTGAGTGAGGGTCGATCCCACGAGGATTGTCGGACTGAACAAGCAATGGTTGTCCTGTTGGACTTAGTCAGGAAAATAGTAAAAAGAGTTGTTGTTGTAAATGCATAAGATGATAAACAAGCAAGTAAAGAAGATCAAGTAAAGGTTTGGTGTAAAATCAATAATGAGAAATCAGTTAAGGTCTCGGAGATGTTTATTTTTTTCGGATTAAAATGTCTTACCAACTATTTTAACAATGAATGATTCATTCTATAACAAACCATAAGTGATTAAACTCTAATCTCTTAGTGATTTAATCTCTCCTAACCTACGTCAAATGCCACTCTCGTGGTAACTCAATTCCGATTAGAGGGTTAAGTTCAGAAAACTAGTTTAACACCACAAAAACCCTAATTACCCAAAGCTAACAGAATTTTATGTCACATATCCCAATTAGTTCATGTAATTAGCAACTTAGGAGGAATTTGTTTTCAAGCTGTAGTTCAAGCGAGATAACTCTCTCGAGAATTATAAGAACTCAAGTAGAAAAGGGTCATACTCTCGTTCCACCAAATTCATAACATTAAGAACGAAAACAATCCTTAGAAATAAACCAAAATATTAATTAAAATAGAAGAATAATAGTTCTAATCCATAGAAATAAATAGAACTCTTAACCTTAACTAGAAAGGGTGCATCTTATTCCTTAAATACTAACCTAATAATAAATGCTAGACCTAAAAAGATATTATTTGTAAATAAAAATTGCAAAAAAAATAAAATAGGTTAAGAAGTGCTAAATCTACTTGAGAGGCCTAAAGAGGAGTGATTCGGGTTGCTGCTGGGCGTTAAACTCCTCAAAGGGGGTCAAAATTTGTGTATGCTGAGGTCCTCTGCTAGTGTGAAACGTCAGGTGGGCATTCAGCACCGGCAGGGGAAGTTTCTGGCACTTGTCTATCTCTCTAGGGCGCTAAACGCCAGGCTCGACTTTTAGCGCCAATTTTGGCAGTGATTCCAAAAGAGCAGTATAAACTATTATATATTGTTAGAAAGCTCCGGAAGTTGGCTTTCTAACGCCGTTGAGACCGCGTCAATTGAATCTTCGTAGCTCAAGTTATGGTCGTTGAAATGTAAGGAGGTCCGGGTTAACAACATCTACATCCTTTCTTTGTTGTTGCACAAAACTCTGCCAAATTTCCCCAAAATTCACCAAAAATCATAAAAATACCAAAACAACTCAAAGTAGCATCTAAAGAGGATTTTTGCACTAAAATATAATAAAACTTAATAAAATCTAACTAAAAACAACATAGAAAATGCTAAGAAAAAGGGTATAAGACGCTTACGCATCACAACACCAAACTTAAACTGTTGCTTGTCCTCAAGCAACCAAAACAACATAGGACCAATAAGAGATACTGCTTAAGACTTTGAGTTTATCAATGAAGCTCAGGTCTAGTTACTGAATGGGGCTCATGACATTCTATTTCTGAATAACTTTGGCATCTCACTCTCCTTTGAAGCTCAGAAATATTAGTGTCCTTCAGAACTAGAGCTCGGATGATATTATAGATTCTCTTCTTTAGGCTCTAATTTATTCTTGAACACAGCTCTTTCTTTTCACTGGTGCTTTGCACCTTGAGCCTAGCCATGACTCTAAGTGTTTTGTACTCAAGCTTAACTTGATACAAGAACACCACAAGTACTTAACTGGAAAACTCTTTGAGTTCTAATTTTTCTTCTTATTCCTCCCAGACAGTGGTGCTCAGAGCCTTAGGCATACTTTGTAACAGCAATTGGTCACGACATTAAGTGTTCGGTCTCAAGGGTTACTTGACACTTTCACACCACAAGATTATGGTTAGGGAAAACCACTCTTTTGAGCTTTAGATCAATTTTGACCCTCCTAACCATTGATGCTCAAAGTCTTGGACCTTTTTCTTTTGATTTTTCTTTTCTTTTCAATTCTTTTTAATGTTTCTTTTGCTTTAAGAATCAATCTTTTTCTTGTTTCAGAGAATCCATAATACTTCTCTAAGTTCCTGTTCCTCAAGAACCAAAATTCTTAACTCCAATATTAAATATGCACTGTTAATTCATACATTCAGAAATAAAGATAGTGCCACTACATCTAGTTAACTAGAACAACTCAATATATGACTCAAAATCTCATGCATTTTACTACTTTTTCAAAAATTTTCTTTTTAAGCTTAGTGGGCAGTACAAGAGATATCTTTTAACCATATAATAATTACATAGTATTTATGAAAAAAGAATTAGGCTCATTTTTTATAATATGAAAAGTTTATTGATGTTTTTTGTGGATATGGAAACTTTTAGTTTATTTGCAAATTGGTGGACGTGTCAGATAGGAAGCTTCAACACATAGGGGTATGCTGACGTAGCACATGGAGGGCGAGCTGACACCACGGTGAGGGCGTGTTGATGACATATCGATGTCTAATTCGATGGCGACGCAACACGTGTGGCGTGTTGATGACGTGTCGCTCTCTGATTCGATGGAGATGAAATACGTGGTTTCTGTGTTGAGTGCTCTCCCTATATAAGGCAAAGCTCGCTACCATTTTATTGCAAAGAGAAGAGTTGTTTGAATGTGTTTCTAGTATGATGGAGCGTACCACAAACTTGTTAGTGTATCGCAATAGTGAGATATACGAAATATTCAAGAGGGAGTGAGGGTTGCATGTGAGAATCCGTTTTCACTTGTGGTTCTATGCACCAGGACATTCATGGAGCTTAAGAATGGTCTTTGTCAAAGCATGGAGAATGATATGTTGAGAAGAGTGAACAGTATTCTGTACCAAAACCACGTTATAGTTTTTGGTGGTCTAACACAAATTGATATTATGCCGATCATTGATGAAGCAAGTATGCAGAATATATTCCATATTCACCGGCAGACTCAGGTACAACAGCCAAAGATTGAGCTATATGTTGAGTTTGAAAACATAGAGGCAGATTGGATTTAAAATGATTTAGATATAGAGGATGATAAAGCTGAAGTGTACGAAGGAATGAACAGTGACAACGAAGAGGACTTTAAAGCTACTTATGAAGCCGGTGACAAAGAGAAGGATGGTAATGTGGGAGTTGAAGCAGCAGTGAAAAATGTAGTGGTTCCTCCCACAGTTAGTCAATGATGGACATTCCGCCTTTTATGCGTAACTTGGATATTGACATCATGCATGCACCAGAATTCCCAGAATATGCAAACATAGGTATGTGATGAGTGAATATTACATTTTTCTTAATTTATATTTTAGATGGATCAATGAGTGATGATTTTTTCTTTGTGTAGGTGTTACTAATTCTAAGGATGGAGAGTTCAGGATCGGAATGGAATATAGTTCTAGAAACTCAGTCGTCGTAGCAATTAGAAGTTACACTATCTCTAGAGAAGTCAAATAAAATGTCTATGAGTTTGAACCACAACGTTCTATGCAAAATGTAAGACGTATGGGCAAGGGTGCGACTAGCTTATCCAAGCCAGCTTGATACAGAAAAATGGTTATTGGGAGATACACAGATACAATGGTAGGCACACATGCACCATGGAAACGATTTCACAGGATCATTCCATGTTAGACTCAGATACAGTTGTTGAGGCTATAAGGCCATTGGTTGAGACCGACCCGTCCATCAAGGTGAAATCTATAATTGCAGAAGTCCAGTCAAGGTTCAACTACACCATCAGTTACCGAAAGGCTTGGTTGCAAAGCATAAGTGCATAGCCAAAGTTTTTGGTGGTTGGGAAGATTCTTACCAAGCTTTGCTATGGTAGTTCTCGGTCATCGTTTGAAAGATGCCTGGCTCAATTGTCCAAATAGAAACACGACCCCTGTACAATGGGAGTGAGGAGGCGGATGGTGTCAGGATACTTCACCGCGTGTTTTGGAGTTTCAATGCATGCATTAGAGCATTCAAGCATTGCAAGCCTCTAGTTCATGTTGATAGTACACACCTTTACGGAAATACAAAGGTGCACTTTTGGTTGCTGTTGCACAAGATGGGAACCAAGACATTGTGCCTAACGTTTTTGCCCTTGTGGAGGAAGAGACCGCTAATGCGTGGCACTTTTTCTCAGTAATTTACGAAAGCATGTTGTTAGAAGAGACGATGTGGGTATAATCTCAGACCGACAAGAGTCAATTTGGGCAGCAGTAAATTATTCCAGAGGTGATTGGCAACCTCCAATAGCATGGTGGATGTTTTGTATTAGGCACATAAGTAGCAACTTCTCAAGGGCATTCAAAGTTTCGTACTTACAAAAATTTCTTGTCAACATAAGGTATTTAAGGACAGTGGAGAAGTACAACATCAACTATAAGAGGTTGTAAGAGGAGGCGAGGCATATGCCCGGTGGTGCGATGCCATTGGACCTAGTAATTGGGTATCGGCATTTGACAAGGGACATTGATGGGGCCACATGACGACAAACCTTGTTGAGTGCATTAATTCAGTGCTAAAGGTTGACTGAAACCTCCCTGTGTTGGCGCTCGTCCGAGCAATATATTATCAGTTAAATGAGCTATTTACGCAAAAGAGTGTCGAGGCTCACAATTGCAAGCGGGCCGGATTTACTTTCTCTACTTTTCCATAATAGGGGATAGAAGCAAATACGCAACGTGTTAGAAATATAGTTGTGCCAGTTTGATAGACGAAATAAGGTGTTTGAGGTGCATGAAATGCCTAATGGATCGGTGTTGGCAATTGATCATACACGACGAACCTGTGATTGTGGGCAGTTTCAGGTGGAACAACTACCATGTTGCCATGTTATTGCTTGTTGTGCCAACCAACATCTCGATTGGCAGTTGTATGTGATTGATGTGTATAACATGACAGAGGTTTGTAAGGTCTACAGATTTGAGTTCGTACCATTAGGCGATCCAAAGACATGGCCTGCTTTTCTGGGACCGACATTGGTCGCTAATCCTCCTTGTGGCAAACATCGAAAAGTCGCCCCAAATTGATCCGATACTTCAATGAAATGGATTTACGAGAAATGCGTGGTTCTTGGATATGTCGTTTCTGTGGTAGACAGGGTCATAGTCTGTATGTTTAGGTTAATTTTATTAGTTAATTTTTTGAGGTTAATCGTGTTCGCATTTTTAAGTTAATTTTATCAGTTAATGCCTGTGCGCGTCGTCGTGTTTGTATTATTAAGTTAGATGTTAACTTCTGTGAATTATTAAGTTGACAATTTCTGAGATGATGATTTCAAATTTGATACAATAGCCTTTCAAAAGGTTAATTAAAAATTACACTAACTTGATTCTAAAACCATGATTTAAAGTTCGATAAGGTAAACTTTCAAAAGATTAATTAAAAATTAAACTTATTTACTAAACCCTTGCTTACTTCTTTCAAAGCATCCAATCAAGTCTCTTGCCCATCATGCCCTGACTAAAACATGACGGAGTAAACCTATCAGGTGGATTCTTTTCTGTTTGTAGGTTATACAGATGACCCAGAACTAAATCACCAACATCCGGGGGTGGCTAACCCACCTGCATCTGCTCCTTGTACTACTCAACAACCTCATGCTCAAAGTGATCGGCCCAATATCTGGTAGATTGAGATGATCAGTATCGAAAGTTATATGTAGAGCGATGACTGTGCTTGACTGTGCTTATTGTGTCGGTTGCGACGGCTAGGCTCCGTGGTCGCTGGACTGGCCGTGGTGACTATAATGACTCTGCTAAATATCTCAACTACGACGACTAGGCTCACCGTGGTGACTGGACTGGCCGTGGTGACTGTGCTAACTATGCCGGCTGCAACGGCTGGGCTCGTCGTGGTCACTGGACTGGCCGTGATAATTGTGCTGACTGTGTTGACTATGGTTTAGTTGCTATGGGAGATAATAGGAAAAATGATTGAAACACTGTATATTGAGGTGGTCCCTGAGGTGCTGGTGGCTTAGGTGGATGCTGATGAACTTACTCCGACAATCTCAGCAGATGCCCGAATAACCCTACGTACCAATCACGTTACTCAGCCAACAGTCTAAAGTCCCAAGTTGAAAGGGGGTGCCGATCCCACAACCGAGTGTTACGATAGATGCCCTATTCTACTATTCACTTCGCATGTAAAACCCCCCAATCATGAAGCTACACTTTGTGAAGAGTGATGCAATGTGTAAAACCATGAAAATTAATAAATAATTAACTAATAAATTAAATATTATTCAAAGGAATTAGGAAATTTAAGTTTTATAGTTTAGAGAGGTAGAAATAATTAAAATATGAATTTCGACATTAATTTTTAAGATATGTGCCCAAAACTGGGTCAATGGCTAAACCGGTTAGACCAGACCCAAACCGTGCCTTATAAGGCCATGAATCAGCCTTCTTCCCCAAACACATAATGAAATCATGCCGAACTTGGGGGTGGGAGGAGCAAAGGAAAACCCTAACCTAATTATGACTTCAAATCCACATATCTCTCGATCCGGAGCTCCGATCGCCGCACCGCTGGTGGCCACACAACCATCACGTCGAGCTCTTCAAAACCATCCAAACGAATTGGTAAGAAATTATCAATTTCTCACCCATTCTCTTCTCCCTTCAATTTCAAAATTACAGTTAATAGGTATTGAAGATTTTGGTGTTTTGATGTTTTAGGATTGAACTAGCATGAAGAAATTGTTGGATTTTGTTAAATTAATCTGTGGGTGAGGTAAGAAACTTTTAAACTCTTGTGAATCATTGAAATTTTATAACCCTATGTTGATTATGGTAAAATTGTGTGGTATTAGATTAAATTTTAAGGTGTTCCGAGTTTAGGGAGGAATTAACCAAGGTATGGTTTTGGTTTCTCGTAGTTAATGTATAATATAACGGGAAAACTTAGTTTAGTGAACCTTAATATAGGAATGAATTGAATAAATTATTGATTGAGTTGTGTATGTGGTATGTAAATTAGGAATGAGGATTTAATGAGTGTGTATGTGTTGGAGTATGATTTTGATTATTATTAAATGATGATGATTGTTGGTTTTTAGTGAGGATTGATGAGAAGTGTTGTTTGATTTTTTATGGTGGATTTTAGAGTGGAAAGTGCTGAATAAATTAGTTGAAGAATATTTTTGATATTGTTGAGGCTTGGTTAAGTTGTGTGAGAAGTTATAGTGTGTGTGTGTGTGTGTGTGTGTGTGTGTGTAGAAGAAAAAGGTTGATGATTTGATGTTGAATTTGGTGAAAAATTTATTATGAATTTGTTGAATGGATTGTATGGTTGTGAATGTTGATATATTGTAGAGTTAATGGAAGTATGTGAAATTGAGTAGGTATACTTTGTATTGAATTGGTTAAAAATTTGGTTGGTTTTGGATTTGGAAAGTTGGAAAACTTGAGATTTGAGTTTTTGATAAAAACATGATTTTTGACCAACTTCGGCGGGACATAACTTGGCTTTCGGATCCCAAATTTTGTGAAACTTATTTTGAATGCAAATTGGGTCTGCTTTTGGGTTTAAAAACACAATTTTGCACAAAACCAGAATTTCTGGTGTGCGTGCACACGCATAGACCAGAGCATTGGTGAGACTTGTGCGTACGCACGAGGGAGTTTGTGTGATTTTGTAAGTTGTGTGAACGCTCACTATGATGTGTATGCAAACGAACAGAAGTTCATCTGGTGCATGCGTACACACAGTACCATGCGTATGCACGATGCCCTATTTCACACTAATGCCATGTTTTTAATTGTTTGACCTTTCTGGAAAGCTTGTAACCCACCGAAGCCACTATTTTGTTGAAAATTTACAATATTTGAACTATCAACCATTACTCCAGTTTTCTCAAACCTTTGAAAACTCTGTTTAAGGTTCGATGGCTAGGTTTCAGGCTACGAAATAGGGGTAAGAGTGTTGATGGAGCTAGTTTTGGTATCAAAGGAGATTTAAGAAGTGAATGATTGACTTGACGAGATATTATAAATGATGAATGAGACATGATGAGAATGATTATGATATTATGAGATGATGATGAATGAGTTTGATTGATGATGATGATGAGGATCAATTTTAATTATGATTTTTGAATGAATTGAAATGATATTGAGAATAAATTTTTGAATGAGATACCTGGGCAGTAGCAACAATAATGGTTCATCCCACTTGCTCCACGTCAGTGATTGAGACGTGTGGGCACTAGCAACAATAATGGTTTAGCAGCAGTAATGGTTCATTCCACTTGCGTTGGGTTAAGCGGGTAGTAGCAAGGGAGTTGTTGCTCAGACCCACTTGCTCTGTGATGGGGTGTTTCTGTCCAATGTTAGCTACCAGGACATATCGGGTTTGGCTACATAACTGACAGATGATATCATCAGCCATAATAAAGACATGAATCATGTGCATTTGTATGATTTAATTGAGTATGCTTTATTTTGGCTTGCCTTATTGTTTAGCTGTAATTAACTGCAATTTGTCTTATCTACTGTACTTGCTATCCATATATGTGTTTTTCTTGATTGTATTGTATGTATTTGCATCTAAGAGACCCCTCATATGGTGGAGGCATGATGATGAGGGTTGTTTCATTGGTGATTCGGAGGATTGAAGAAGATAGGAGGTGAATAGTTTGTTTAGAAATGGGAATCCTTTGGGTAGATTACCAAACTTTATAGTTTATTGTTGATTTTAAGTTTGATTCTGAGTGTCAGAGTTCTAGAAATGCCTCTGGTTTTTTTTTTGGAATCTTATATATTAACTATGTGAGCGTCTTTACCATACTGATGAGAACCCCCAATTCTCATTCCATACATATTTTGTTGTTTTTCATATGCAGGTCGAGAGGCACCTCACTAAGCATTCTAGAGACTCTTTGGAAGCTAAAAACTTTTTTGGGACTTAGTGTTTATATTTTGTTTATGTATATATATGTAATAGATTCTCTGCCTTGTATATATTATATTTTGACCCTCTTAGAGGTTGACTTAGAGAAACAGGTGTTTATTTTGGAGTTTGAGTAGACTTTTGGGTTATGTATATATGTCTGTATTCTCGGCTGGCCTTAGCTCCACAGGTCGAGTCTGGAGCATGATAACTGTATCTTTTGGAACTCTGATCTTTATGTATATAATTTATCCTTTTAGTCCTATTTTGTTTATCCGTTTGCGTTTACTCGGATGAATGTGATGCAATTTCTGATACGCTTTTGATTAGCTTTTTTCTCAAGGCTCCTAGTTATAATTTCTTTCAACTATATTTGCATACGTATTTTTATTTTTAGAGGTCGTAGCGCTTCACCACTTCTGTTTTACGTCCTAGGCCTAAAACTCTGTGTGGTAGGATGCTATACTATGCTCCTCCGGTAGAATAACTTTTGCTATTTCCAGGGTGGGTTGTGCATACCCAAACTCGAATAAGAATAACAGAGCAATATTGTCACACACCTCAAAGTGTCCATTTATCTCGTCGGGTATGATTAATCCTTCGAACGGTTGCCACATATTATTAGAAAATTAAAACCTTAATATTAATGTTGGATATTAATCACACACAAAGCAAAAATATTTACCTCGTCCATGTAGTCTATTTCTTGCATAAATATTGTTGTGGTCTTCGATAACCACACTGTAGTTCGTATGGAATGACTCCACCTAAAACACATAACATAACATTGAAAAAATTAAAAAATGTGTCGGCATTCAAATATGCTTCATCAATATAACACATAACTAAAATAGAAACTGTTACCTCCGAGCAACTATTACGTCAGCTACTGGAAGGTACTGTCTCGATACGGGTGCAATACACGACATTCACTTCCATGCCCAAACAAATAAAAGATTAAGAGGACCATCCATCTCCTTAGTATCATATCGTGATACAAGGCACAGTGCCCTGTAAAGATGCATGACACATGCTGACCCCTAATTTTAAGTGTGGATCTGCTCAAAATCGCAGAGCAACGATAGATGCTTCGTCTGGGCATATGTCGTCGACGTATCCGCGAATAGGATCGAACCCAGCAAACAGAAAATCTGACATCTCACACATCTTTGAATAAACTCCAAAGTATCCAATGGCTCTACGTCTCTGATACGGCGAATCCATGCCAGCTTTATATAATATTTGGAGGAACTACTCACAACGGATTCACGATCGAAAATTGCGATGCTCTAGCTCTGCGGGAATTCGTCACTGCTATTTGTCTAGCCGCTCATAACCTGTCCATCACTGGGTAGGCCAAATATATGAGCGACATCTTCTAGTGTCACGGTAATCTCACCCATCGGCAATACAAAGGTGTGAGTCTCTGCCCTCTACCTTTCGACCAAAGCAAATAGTAAGGGGTAAAATCCTCTGATCACCCCAATTCTAAAAATATGGTAGAACCCCGTTGCTTGTAAAGCATCTTGTATCATCGGATTTCATGTCTCCAGCAAATCCAGTTTATGAACCATAAGATTCTTGTTAAGTTGGTACAACAAAAATATATTTATTCATTAAATATTTATTAATTTAAATGAACGAAGATTATAACAAATAATTATTTATTAATTATACTAATTTATATCAATATAAATATTTTGATTACTAATCATAAATAGAAAAACATTTATTTATTTAAGTATTAAAATAAATAAAATATTTAGTTTCACAAATAAATAAATATAAATATTTATTAAAATACAAGAAATAAATAATACTATTTATTTATTAAAATATTTATTTTCAAAATATTTAAAAATATTTATTAATAAATGTTAAAATATTTATTTTCAAAAAATAATAACAATTATTTATTTATTAATATTTAAATTATTTATTATATGTATAGAAAAATAATCACATTATAACAAAAAATTCAAAAAAATTATATATTCATGTTTATATAAAATAAAATAATATTATACTAAACAAATAAAAATATTATCTAAAAATAGTTTAACATATGATACTAACAATAACGAAACTAACATTAATTAAAATTTAAAAAATTTAAATACATCAAAAAAGTTAAATTTATCAACTTACATAAAATGGATTATCCAAATAATTGCTAATATGTTCTTCAGGTCTGTATAATTACAAACCATTTTTAATTAATACAAATTTACAATATTTTTTCTATGGATAAAATCACTGTTTTTTTTCAACACAAATTTTCTTCTTCTTTTTCAGGGACTTCCTTCCCAATATTCCTCTCATTTCTTAAATCTCCTCGCTGAATGAATGCTGGAGGAGGGTTGAGCTCAATTTAAAGAGTTTCAATCCTGCGTTGTTTATTTCTGGAGGAAGGACGTGTCCCCTACATGTAGACACTACTCCAACACGTCCTCCCCGTATTGAATAGGGCTTTGCAACTCCTCAAAAATATGCAAAAATCTCTACGAGAGCTGCATGGAATCACTGCTCCAATATGCCCATTGTGTGTTGACATCGAGCCTCCACGTCCGCGCCGCAGTCTGCAAAAGATGGTTGGCGTCTCTCCTCAGCACGCCTTGTCGATGACAAACTCTGGCTCACTCTAATAGCACGTTGGTAACACGTCTCTTGCGTGTTGATCTAATCCACAAATCAACAAAACACTCCAGTTGCCAATATTAAATCAAAACACCATTCTTCTTTCCATAATAAAAATAATTTCGGAAGGAATTACTCAAAGTACAAAACTTTTACCAAAAATCTATAAATTCATATTCTGATCTTTTGGTTTACAAAAATTTCAAATAGTGTAACCAAAGACAAAAGTAATCGGACCAAGATTAGCGCTTTTTTACTTTTAATATTGGAGAATAGTATGTGTTTTAGTATTTTAGGAGAGAGGCATATCACGGAATTATAACTAATAGTTAAAAAATTTAAGCCAAATTTGTGTTTATGATTTTTATTTTATTTTCTTAAAATAAAACATTTAGGGTCAGATGTGCATTTATGAATTTTTTATTTTTTTAGAATTTTATTTTTTAAAATCATAAATCTTACCTTTCCATTTGTGTACTTGAATTTTTAAAATTTTATAATGCACAAAATTGACCCGCAAATTGCATTATCTTCCTCTCTCTTCAATAAATCTGATTGTTTGATTTGCTTAACAACAATCTAAAAACAATTAACTCTACATTTAGAAAAAAAAAAAACACTAACCCTTCCTATAACAACAATTTCCTCGATTTAAGAAAATGAGCCATAGATTAGAACCTAAAGAAACCAAGAGAAAGAAAACAATAGGAGAGGTGCACAAGTGGTGCACCTAATCTATGTAGAGTTTATTAGGCAATTTAAGAAGAAAAAAAAAAACTCGGCTTCAAATTTTATCAAGTAAAATAACATTAGGATATGAGCACAAATAGACACGAACTCGAAAGCAAAAAGGCATGAGACTTATTTTTTCGTGTTTCAGATTCTTTTACCTTAATTAGGCAAAATATGTATTTTAACTCATGCTTTTGTAGTTTACATTCTTTTTGTTTCGGATTTGAAATACGTAGATTGTAGACCTTTTGAGGTGAAATTATAACATCTGTCAATCCGTTAAAAATGTTGAACAATTAAAAAAGAAAAATGAAAACTTACCCTAAAGACAACATGACCAGAAACCAAATAAAAAGCCGGTAAACCAGAAAAAATTAATTCAATAACTAAGCACCAAAAAAAATATAGTAGTTAAAAAAGAACATGCCATCCTTATTTTATACTTTATTAACCCAAGAGAAATTACAGCTCCAGTATGGGGAGAATTCTACATACTCAATGAACATTGGCATTTTCTAATAACTACACACTTTGATAGATCGGTTTAGGGTTTTGATTAGTATCTCTCAGTAATTCACTAAGAACAACAGGTTCATTAATCACTGAATTTACAGTAGAATGCAACTCAAGTGAAGTAAATCCATCATCCTTCAGGTAAAACAGGTGCAACACTTTGATCATTTTCCAAAACAATTCCTTGCAGTCTCTTGGAACTGTGCTTCCTTTTTCCTTCAAAACTAATCTCAAGAGTTCTCTTCTCTTGTCCTCGATGATAACCTTCATCTCCTTAGTGGCATCATCTATGGTAATAGCTCCATTTCCATGGATGAGACGCAAGCCGAGTGCATTCAGCTTTCCTTCCGCTGATTCTCTCTACAATAGTCACAAAAACAGGTTAGTCAGAAATACCTGCTTGCTCTTGGAGCATATTTAACAAGTGCTCCAAGAAAAATCACAACCAATTGTCTATAAATGTTTGAGGATGTTCTTGGACCACATATTAAATATGTTCCAAAAGCATAAAATAATATCTAAATTGTCCAACCTAAGACTAGGGAATGATGGGATTGGTGATGAAGTACATACCTCAAAAGTGTTAATATCGTTTAACAAACGGCCGCAAGTGCTCATTGTGTTGAATAGACAATGCAATTCTTCAACTTCGGCAGCCTCGCCTGAAAGCTTAGGACCAACAAGAAAGAGGGCCGGAAGGACGATTGGACCTAATGCAAATGAAACGCAAGCATTTTGCATATACTCATCTAGTGTTGGGACAGTCTTGGTTTTCAACCACTTGGCTTCCGTTAACATAGACCGTATCAAGCTTAACCACTGCAAAGCAAGCAAAGCCAATTTGACAATTTGGAACTCAGGACAAGATGACTTGAAGGAACATAACTTTGAAAACACGTTTGAGTACTAATATTTGAGCTACTACACTAACAAGAAAAAAAAAAACTACAGATGAAATAAAATGAACAAGAAAAGATTAAAATGCAAATACCATGAATCATGCTAGGGTGATCCATTTGAAGCGGAACACAATGAATAAAAGCAAGCAGTAATAAGAGTGGGTACAAGACAAGCCCTAAAAAGTGTATACTTTCCCAAGGAGGGTGACAAGAAAATAGTTAGAGTGATGTAACTTAATAATCAGCCCAATATTTTTAGGAAATAGTAATTAAAAAAAATGGTCTATACTTAAGAGAGGATTCATCTATGAAATCAACATGAGAATGCATCAGGGAAAATGTGAGACAATTGAATACTTTTAGCTTAAGCAAAACATAGTCATTTTAGGTTTGAAACACTCTTAACACTCACAAGTTCAACCATATATTCCGAGGGATAAAGGGATGCAGAGTGGTCAAATCATATCCAGCAAATATGTCAATATTGGGAATTCACAAGCAAATGAATAGAAATATGTAAAGCCAGAAAGATGAGGAAGCATCGCACAATCTTAATAACACTGCCTTCCACATTTCGTCCTTGCCACTTGACTGATCTTTCTCCAATCTCTTTAATCGTGCTCCGAAGTGAACAAAATATTATCTTAACATTCTCAGAACAACAAGCAGTTTCGATATCTACATCCCACCTGCAGTTCAATTTCGACAACAAAAAATGTTTGTGAAGAAAAACTGGGAGGAGTTCAAACAGAAATCAATAGATGGAGCAGTTTTTCAATTAAAAGAATAGGATTATACTCCTCCATTAGTTGAATAAGGTTCACTTGCTCCTCTTCAGTGCTCCCAACATCATAGAAATCATCAACAACTGTTGTGAGAACACCATTTTTTGCCCATGATATGCGAGCATCGGAAAGTTCGGGTGCAAAAAGATTAGCTGCAGCAGAAAAGTAACAATAGGCTAGTTTCTGCCTTGCAAATTCAAGTTTATCTAGTTTGCTCTCTGTAACCCACCTGCATATGCAGGGTACGGTTAGATCAAACTTGACAAAATGTGCCTTTAATTGAAGCTTGAGCACAATATCCATTTTAATAAAATTTAGACAAAACCCAGCAAAATAGATATACAATGAACAATAGAACCACAACCTTCAATGATTTCGAACAGCAGGACAATACATTTAAAAATCCTTAATAGTTTTCAATTACTAAATCTTGAGTTATGCTTATGATCATAATCATCAAGGTGTACTTTTAAAATTATGAAGAAAAGGGATAAACCTTGTGAGTTGTTTCAACTCTTCTTTTTGTATTATTTGGCAGATATTGAAGTCTTCGGCTGCTAGCTTTAGAAATTCTTGGTTTGCAAGATTTTCAGACCTGGACCATAATAACCATAAAACTAGTCGGAAAAGGGAGAAATTAAAAAATAAATAAAAAGACATGGAACTTGGGGAAGGGGGAAGATTGTAATACTTCTATAAACTCATCCCACCTATATGATGACTTTAAAATCCTTGTTTCTTCTACATTGTAATGCTTCATCGATCTCAAGTTTAAGATTCGCTCCAAGTTTGCGTAATATGGAAAAGAAAGAGCATCATTGGCCTAAAGAGCAAAAAACATTTTATTTTTCAGGAATGATTATGAGATGCATAGACATATGTAGCTAAATTTTGTGAAAGATTAGAGCACGATCATGAAATGAACCTCTCGGTCAACAAAACGACGAAGTTTATCAGCATATAATTGATAATGCGATGATTGCTGCTTTAGAAGATGCCTAGTCCAAGCATTTTGTCTCACTAAAATTGATTCATCTGGATGTATAATCACTTGAGAAGCCTTATACAGCTCCAAAATAGCACCAGCATCCTTCAAGTACCCTTTCAAGGAGTCCGAAAACTTATCTTCTGAATATTGATAAAATGGATCTGCAAAAACACAATATACTTAATAGTCTCTTTGGTATTTAAATATAAAAAAAAAAAAAAATCTCCTTGCTACCTAACTTTTTCATGTGATCAAACCTGAAGATACGTCGTAACCACTGAGACGCAATATACGGAATGCCATTGCACAGGTGGTGGGATCTAAAAATATATCTTCCACTCCCTCTTGCCAATATCTGTTTTTTTGCAAATTTGATTATATAAAGAAATTCAACTATGAAAAAGAAAAATTCTATATTTTAAATAAAATGCTTTCTATAATTTGATCACCTATTCGCCTACATATAGAATTTGCTTTTTACTTCTCTAGTTACAGATATATTTAGTATTTGACCTTGATATTTGCATGCACCAGAAGTGGTTTATTACCTGTATGTTTCATCCAATACACTTCGAATTTCCTCTTTGAAATGGTGACTTACACCCAACCTTTCAAGATTGTCAATCATACACAGCCGGACATATATGTCCAGAGGATAAATTGTTGGAACTGAAAATTTATTAAAACAACAAAAAATCCCAATTAATGTGCCAGACAACAGTAGTTCAAAATAAAACAAAAACAAAAGCAGCTCTGTAAACATATACCAGCATTCCCAAACTTTTCTACTACAGATTTGAGATAGTTAAGACAGTTGGTGTTCTTAAGTTGATGAAAAGCAGCTGCGGTCGTAGCAGGTGAATTAAACAAAGATCCATTCAGTCTTTGGTACTTCAATATTGCTTCCCAGTCCTGTGATTTCTGCAGTCTCTCTGAAACATAAGCAAGATATGCTCGCCACCCTTCCGAATTGCTTTGATTTCCTCTACATATAGACAAATGATCCTTAAAGTTAAACCAGTCAGTCTCGAAAATTCAAAAATGGTAGTATTCAAATTATCTACCCACAAAAGTCTTAGCACTAAGAAGCTAGCATTTGACCAAAGGATCTTGAAAATAAGAAATAATTCCAAGAAAGGACAATCTTGAAATGCATACATGAAGACTTCATAATCAAACTTGAGAATCTACCTAAATTATTTGACTTTTTAGAAAACTTGAATCATAAAGCTCAATTCATAACTAGAAAGAGTTAGGAGTTTGATAACTAAAAGGAACCATAGTACTACCTGCTAAGCTCTATATCTCTCTTATGAATGATTGCTTCCAAGTTTGTTGCACTGAGAGAAAAATTAATTCCCAAATTTTGACCATATTCAATCAAAGAAGGGAAAATTAAATCAAATCCAATGGGAGGTTGCTGCTTCTCATCATTGATTGAGGCAATATTTGAGTTGATAAATTGGAGACCTGCAAAGAATATCAAAATTCATTTGTATAACATCACAGCAAGTGATAATAATAGCAAGGGGAAAATCATATTTACCCTTGTTAATTTGATCTTCACCAATACCCCATTTCTTTAATGCAAGGACACATGCTAAGGTAGACAGCAGAGCTTCATTCATGAATGACGGATCATGATTAGGTAGACCCCATGATCCATCAAAGAGTTGATTATCCAACAACCAATTCAAGCACTGAGGGAAAAATGGTGCATGAGGATTAGTCGTCGATGGAACCATTGCGACCCAAGCTGTGTCGTATGAAGAGACAGAAAGTTCAACCTTGTTGAACATTTTTTTGATCCTTTCTTTAGACTCTTCTAGGCACTGCAATTTCCCCTGGTCAGAAGAGAGAAAAGAAAAAGCGAAGGAAAAAAATGATTGTGCATGTCGTACCAAAGCTGTTCTGTGATTTTCCTTCTTTACCTTTGATGCAGTCATGAAAGTATCTGTTGAACACAAAGACATATATCAGCCAATAGTGAAGTAATATAATAGATAAGCACCATTTCCTCATTTGAATATAGAACAAGAACATATGATAATTCTGACTTAGAGAAAACTCTAAATCAACTAACCAGAGACCAGAACTAGACAAAATTAAATGTTATATGAGCAGCAAGAGAACGCTAAGGATGTATTTTCGAGTTGAAGTTTTAGAAGGAAAGAGACGGGTTTGAAGAATAAAAGACTTGAAGTGTAAAATGGTTTAAACATAATATCTAGAACCCGTCATAATTGTGCTACACAAGATGTGATGCTTCATGCTTCAACCTTTTAATTATTATAAACTTGCATATTACCCAAACCCATTTTTTTCCACCAGTTAATGCTCACTTTGGTCCTTGTAGGTACACGAGTGAGCCATTTTGATCTGAAAATTTTTAGTGTCTCAAAATAGTCGTTTAGATAATCAATGTGACAATTTTATTCTCATTTCTTGTCTATAGAAACTATTTGAACTCATAAAAATGACCTAAGAAAGTGATCAAACCAAGCAATGAACTCGCCTTGAACGTTTCAGTATATGCACACCATGTAGGAGAATAACGTTATATGCATATTAAAATATTAGTGAATGTGAATATGAATATGTATCAGAACATAAGAGCAGAACAACCATGAGGCATGCGTAGTTAAGCACAACAGAAATAGAAACAGAGCAGAATAGAGGGAAGCGATGCGGCGGCAGAACCAGCAGAGCGGTGAGCCGGCGAGGCCTAGTGGGGTACTGAAGAGACATTAGTGTTCACCGGAGAAGCGCTGATGGCGACGAGGTGGCAGGAGTGGCACAATATCTAGGGTTTCATCCCTCTTCTCCACTAATGGCTAAGAAACCATGCTTCTCGAAAAGACTCGGTTGATAAATACGATCATCATCGAAAACAAATTGATATAAGCACAAACCAAATTTCTAAAACCTAAGTTTCAAACCGAACAAAATAGGACAAGAGCTTCCGCTTCCACTTGCACTTTAAACAACACAAAACAAAGAAATAAGAACCATCCAATAAAATCAGTGTCACAAGGATTCAACTTATTAGAATACTGCCATGCGCCAAATTAAGAAACGAAATTCAAGAAAGTAAAAACATGCATAATCCATGAGAACAATAGAAACTGCCTCCCAAGTATTCGTTCATAAAAAAGGGATTACAAAAGGAAAACCATCAAAAGGAAGAGACCTGAAGTAGAACAGGAGCAAACGAGGGGAGTGATATGGGTGGAGAGAGACATGGTGGCAATGGAGTTGAAATGGGAATGGGAATGGGAAGTGTGGCTGTATCAGAGCAAAGAGTAGCAAAGTGAAGAAGAAGAAGAAGAAAAAGAAAGTCAAAGGCAGGGGAAAGAAAAGAAAAAGTAAAGTATGTTGGAATGCAGTGCATGGACTGTCATTGGACAAAGTAGCAGCTACGAGTCTACGACTGCACGCACTGACATATAGTTACGAGGAATTACGATTTCAAGGATGCTTTGGAAAACTGCAACCGCCTTTTTATTTTTGTTTTCATTTTGCTTGTATTCATATAGTGTCCTAAATATTTTTCAATTTTATGGATATATTTTAAGAATATTATAAAAAAATATTTTATTAAAAATCGTTAAAATTATTTATTAATTTTTTTTAATATAATGAATGCATAAAAAATTTTAAAAATTATTATTATATTATTAAATATATTTAAGACATAAAATAGCAAAACAAGAGTGCTTTTGATATTTTTAATATATCTTTTATTGAAGAGCTTAACAAAAAATTTTGGTTTAACGATTTCTAATTTTTTTTTTTGGTTAGGTTTAGGGCTTGAAGTGAGTTGAGTCGAGTTAGACCAAGTTCAAGCTCGACTCACAAAATATGAGTTTGACTCACGTCTCAACTCATTAACAATCGAGCTTATTTTTTAAGTTCAAACTCGACTTACCAGAAACTTACGAGCTGGCTCAAATAATAGAAACATAATCTATAATTCTATATCAATAAATTATAATTTATATATTTTTAAAAAATTAAAAAAATCTATTTTATATATTGTTTATCTATCAATAAATTATAATTTTTATTTATCTCCTACATCAAAATTATATATAAAAAATAAATATAAAATTTTAAATAATTAAGATCATTAATATATATAATTATATATTACTACTTCATATTATATATATATATATATATATATATATATATATATATATATATATATATATATATATATATATATATAATCGAGCTAGTTTACGAGTTAATGAGGTGAGCTTATTAAAACTCAAGTTCAGTTTATTTAATTTATGAACTCAATTTTAGGTTCAAGTTTGGTTCACCATCTTACGAATTTAGTTTATCAAACTTTTTTAGATGAATTTATTTAAAAATTAAAAACTTATAGGGTTGAATTAAAATTTTTTAATGATATTGAATGCTTCAAAACTTATATAAGATTTCAAATTCATTTTATAATATCATTAAATATTTTAAATAATACAATCAACATTTTTTTCTAAACTAGTGCATAACTTCCTAAAGTTTTTGCTATATATGAATTAATAAAAAAAATCCTTTTTTATGTTTCAATGATTACAGTAAATTTAACTTTTAAATTAATAATGGTTACATATATTATTTTAAATCAGAAAAAAGTTCTTCAAATTGATGCAAATAAATAGAGATTAAATTTTTGTATGGACACTACAACACAAAAATTGGCCAATTACTTATTAGTATCTAATTTTTTATTTTATATTCGTTTAATTATTTTATTGTTCTTATAGTTTCACAAAATTTTTAATTAGATTTCTGTATTTTTTTTTTAATTGAGTTCTTGCACCAAATTTTTTTAATTAGGTCCCTACATTTTTTTTCTTTTATTTGGATCTCTACACTAATTTTCTTTTGGTAATTCATGTTATTAAACCAAGTTCCATCCAATATTACACAAATCACCCAAAATGAACAACGTTACGTGAATCACCCAAAGCAAATTTCTATATAAATCGAAACAGATAGGCTAGATTTATGTTTGTACATAAATCAAAACGGCCATATTCTAATTATATGTGCTCCTAGTAAATCTAATGAGACTGTTTCGATTTATATGTAAATACAGCGTTACCTATAAATTTAATTAGACCGTTTCGATTTATGCATGTATCGTATGTGTAGTAAATCTATACCCACTGTTTCGATTTATTTTAAATCATATTGTTTTTATTTATTCATGAGCTAAACGATATAAATCATGTATTTACCTAAGCCACTAGAAAATATTACAAATTTTTATAATACTCCCAACATCTTTTAATTATTTTTTTAAATTATTTTGCATGGAATAAATTTTTTTTGTAGTATAACTTAAATAAATTTATTTAAAAAATTTGTTAAAAAATATATTTATTCAAATTTTAAATACAATACTCTTCTACATAATTAATCATTTAAAAATTAAAATAATTATTTTATTTCATGTGAAATAATTAAAAAAAATTAAATTTAAATATAAATATTTATATATATTCTTAAATTTTAGATAAAATATTTACGTAATCAATAATAATTAAAAAATTAAAAAATTTATTTTATTCCATGAAATAATTAATTAATACATCATATAACATTGGATTATTTTCGCTTCACATACATTTTCTTTAATTTATTATTATAATAATAATATAATGTTGTTGTCATTGTATATATTATTATTTTTCTTTACCTATGCTGGAAGATGAGGTCATGAAGGAAAATTGAAGGCTTCTTTTTCTATATTGTTTTCTAGCCAAGTATTATCATAATGGTGTGTTATATATTGAATCTCTAAGTGCCCTACAACTTATTAGTAATGCATGGAATAAAATAATTTTTTTTAATTTTTAAATTATTATTAATTACGTAAAGTATTTTATTTAAAATTTGAGTATATGTATAAATATTTATATTTATATTTAAATTTAATTTTTTAGTTACTTTATATAAAATAAAATAATTATTTTAATTTCTAAATTATTAATTACATAGAAGAGTATTGTATTTGAAATTTGAATAAATATATTTTTTAACAAATTTTTTTAATAAATTTATTTAAGTTATATTATAGAAAAAATTTATTTCATACAAAACAATTTAAAAAAAATAATTTAAAAGATGTTAGGAGTATTATAAAAATTTATAATATTCTAGTGACTTAGATAAATACATGATTTAATTTATATCGTTTAGCTCCTGAATAAATCAAAACAACATGATTTAAAATAAATCGAAACAGTGGGTATAAATTTACTACACATACGTTGCATGCATAAATCAAAACGATCCAATTAGATTTACTAAGTAATGTTGCATTTATATATAAATCGAAACAATCTCATTGGATTTACTAAGAACACATATAATTTGAACATCACGGTTTTAATTTATGTACAAACATAAATTTAACCTATCTATTTCGAATTTAATAAAAATCTACTCTGGATGATTCACGTAACGTTATTTATTTTGGGTAATTTGTGTAAATATTGGATGGAGCTTAATTTAATAACATAAATTACTCTTTTTTAGTTGAATTTTTATAAAATTAAGTCAATTATTATTAAGAGAAATTTAAATAAAAAATTAATATAAAGATCTAATTAAAAAAAAATACGGAAACCTAATTAAAAATTTCAACAAACAATAGAGTAATTAAACTTTCTATATTCATATAACACATAGTTGTATTGAAAATTATGGATGGCAATGAGAGCGTAGGCAGGTATCACATGAAAGATGAAACACGACAAGAAGGAATCAAATAGGTAAACACACACAACAATAAAAGGCACGCAAAAAACACCGGAAAGTATATATGCGGCTCAGTTTTTTCAATATTGGACAGGTGGATGAGTTGTACAGGGATATGGAACATGGTGGTGTTAGACAATGGTGTAGGGCAGCTTTTTCTGAGCCATGGCAGAGGGGAGTCGGACCGAGCGATTGCCTTGCGCGGGAGAAAAAGTTGAACTTGTAGGTAGTAATCGTAGGGTCCGATTCCATTAAGGGACCAAATTTAAGTTTTTTTATTTTGTGTTTGAAAATGGAATCGCTGGGTACGTTTGGTTTTTTTTTCTTTTTTTTTTTTCATGGACGCGCTGGGTCCGTTTGCTGGCAGATTAATATTTTTTTTATCATGGAGTCGTTGGGTCCGTTTTGTGGGAGAATTTTTTTTATTCGGAGTCGCTGGGTCCGTTTTGTTGAAGAAAAAAAAAATATTTTTTTAATAGGATTCGGAGGGTCCGATTTGAGTATAGTGTGTGTGTGTTTTGGAAACTCGGATGCACTCCTCATATCTGATTCCTCTTCGTTGTTCTGCGTCTTCTTCCTCCCCCTGTTTCTCTTCTACTTCCCCTTGCGTCTCTGTTTTTTCATTTGAACTCCAAGAGTAAATGAGAGTCCACTAGATATTTATGTATGAGAGTATGAAAAATGGTTGATAGAGTTACAGTAAGAGTATATTATTTTGGTCAGATTCTGTTACAAACATCTGAAGGAGTGAGATTTAGTTGTGAGAAGCCGTTAGATATTGTTATTCCGTTCACAATCTCATTTGAGGAGCTAAAAGGTGTGATTTGTGAGAAGATAGGTTTTCAGATATCCAAAAGAATATCATGTATGGTATACAGATATCCCATACCGGTATTTGGCGGTTTCGTGCAGTATCAAACCAAGTATGTAACCGACGAAGCGAGTATGCAGGAGATGTTTTCAATGTATTTTGAAAGTCGCGGTCAGATATCGGTGATAGAGTTGTACGTCGAATTCGAACAATCTGAAGCGGACCGAAATATTGAAGGGGAAGAATACGATAGTGACAGTGAGGAAGAGTTTGAAAGCAATTACGAAGCTGTTGCTCCAGAAGGAGAAGAAGATCAAGGTGATGGGGTGGTGGCTCCAAATGTGGGAGACGTTGCAAATGCACTTGCAAACGAAGATCCCTTTGAGGAGCCGTCCTTCATGCGGGTTCTGGATTTGGAAGCCATGCATGCGTCGGAGTTTCCGGAATATATGAGTGCCGGTACGTATTAACATATAAATATAGAAAGTAGTAGACTTTGGGAAATAATCTATGTTGATAGATGTAAATAAGAATATAAGTCACGTGAAAATTAATTTGTGCGCATTTGTCCAAAGTTTTTTATGTGTTTATGTTTGTATGATGTTAAAAGTGGGATGACAACATGATAGGAATAATATTTATATTTATGTGGATATAGGGAGCATTGACGTAGTCTTAATTTCAGTTATTAAATGTATTTGCCTTAAATTATTTTGATTTGGCTGTGGTTGTGGTAGAAATTCCTATGGTCGCAGATGGTGAATTTGCAATCGGAATGGAATTCAGTTCTAGGGAAGCTGTTATGATGGCGGTGAAAGATTATACCATCCGAAGAGGCGTAGACTATCGTGTTTATGAGTCGGAGCCGTTGACCTTCTATGCGAAGTGTACACAGTATGGATCAGGGTGTGATTGGCTTATCAGGGTTAGCATGATCAGCAGAAAGTATTGTTGGGTTATAAGGAGGTACAACGGTTCTCACACTTGTACGAGAGCCACTATTTCTCAGGATCATTCGAAGCTGGATTCGAACACAATTGCGGAAGCAATAAAGCCGTTGGTTGAGGCTGACCCGTCGATAAAGGTGAAATCAGTTATTGCGGAGGTGCAGTCGAAGTTCAATTACACCATCAGCTATCGGAAAGCATGGTTGGCGAAGCAAAAAGCAGTGGAAAAAATATTTGGTGGTTGGGAAGCATCATATGAAGCTTTGCCTATATGGTTTCAGGCCATGTGTAAGAAGGAGCCATCGGCAATCGTCCATTTCGAGACTATGTCTGCATATCAAGGTGATGAGGAAGTAACTGATATCCGGGTATTGCACAGAGTCTTCTGGAGTTATTACCCATGCATTAGAGCGTTCAGACACTGCAAGCCAGTTGTCCAGGTTGATGGGACTCACTTGTACGAAAAGTATAAGGGTTGTTTGTTGGTTGCAGTTTCATAGGATGGTAACAATAATATCGTCCCTATTGCGTTTGCAATTGTGGAGGGGGAGACTTCTGATGCATGGCACTTTTTCCTTAGTAATCTGCGACAACATGTTGTGACCCGGGATGGTGTGGGACTGATTTCTGACAGGCACGAATCCATCAATGCAACTGTTGCCCGGAGCAACGGAGCTTGGTCGCCCCCGAGAGCATTCCACATGTTTTGCATCAGGCATATAAAGTCGAACTTCTTGAGAAAGTTCAAGGCACCGTACCTGCAAAAACTTGTGGTCAATATAGGTAAATTTTAATAATTTGAATTTCATTATTAACCGAGTTACCTTCAAGCAGACTCATGAATTCTTCTCTTGTGTGGCTTTGATTGTTGTGCAGGTTATTCGAGGACGGTGCGCGAGTACGAACAACGCTACCAGCGTTTACGTGAACGGGGCGAGGCATATACGAACTGGCTTAACCGAATCCCACGCGAACAGTACGCGTTGGCGTATGACGGTGGCTATCGCTGGGGTCACATGACGACAAACCTAGTGGAATGCATCAACTCAGTGTTGAAGGGGGCACGCAATCTTCCTATAACTGCACTTGTCAAAGCCACATTCTACAGGCTTAACGAGTTGTTCACTAGAAAAAGAGCCGAGGCGGAGTCGCGGATAACAGCTGGACATGTTTTTTCTGAGGTTGTCACGTCGAAATTGAATGCAAATCAACTTGCATGTTCAAACATCCAAGTTAATTGCTTCGACAGGATGAATGAGGTCTTCGAGGTTCGTAAGATGCCAGGTGGAACTGAGTATGCCGTCGACCTCCGTCAACAACGATGTGACTGTGGTGAGTTCCAGGTGGATCGGATTCCCTGTCGACATGTTTTTGCATGTTGTGCGAATCAGCGACTGGATTGGCGAGTGTATATACACGAAGTTTACAAGATGGACCAAGTTCGGAGGGTTTACCGAGGTAGGTTTCGGCCACTGGGAAATCCCACAACGTGGCCTGTGTACAGCGGCCCTCGATTTGTCCCGAATCCGAACCTGAGACGGGTGACGAAAGGCCGCCCGAGGATGACACGTTTCTTGAACGAAATGGACACACGAATGTTACGTGCACCTAGGCGTTGTCGGCAATGTGGAGTCGAGGGACACAGTCGAAGTAGATGCCGTCGGTCAGCTGGTGTAGGTCCCAGCAACCCAGGACAGTAGATTTATGCCTATCATGTTTCATTGTAGTACTTTATGGCATTTGCTTGTTTATTTTTATCCGTTTGTTTATGTTTATCGGAACATTAATTAATTAGTATCTATTACATTATTGAAATATATGTTAAGAAATATTAATTTATTATAGATATCATATAATTATCAATAACAAAAATAAAACAAAAAGATTAATTTATAGATATTTAACAAAGTTTAATTTTTATTTTAATAATGACATAATTAAAAAGTAATTAATTTAAGAAAGATTAACAGAATTAATAATGACATAATTAAATTTGCATGACAAAAATAATTAATACACAGGTTTCCATAATACAAACACAATATTATGTTCAAAATACAAGTCTTCAACATAGATACACGATATTAAGTCCAAATTACGAGTTTCTGACATACATACACTAGTGATACAAATACAACTACTTTCTTATTGCCCACTTTATGTTGTCGACGATGTTCTTGCATTTCTTCTTGGCCTTCTTGAACATGGACGGGGTGTATCGATTAGCGCTCCGACGTGGCGGGTCCACCCTGAGATTGTAATGTTTACCTGTCTCGCCTGTACATAATTTAATGAAACAGACTATCCAAAATGATGTAAACACGGGATAAAAAGGCAAAAAAAAAAAATAAACCAACAAGTTCAAAACATAATCATAAAGACACAAGTACTGAGACGAATGCAACATAATCAATGGACAGTGAAATCAAGTCGGACCTGCATCATCCCCATCATCAGGGGCATTGTTGCGGGATTCTTCATCCTCATCCATCTCCTCATCTTCGCTCTCGTCTTGATCCTCATCATCCGGTTCATCCACGAGATACTCATCCGTTTCATGCTCACCTGTCCCGGTATTTTCTTCAATCTGACCCATTGATACACGCCGTAGGTTCCGGCTATTAAATATCCCCCGACCGCCGTCACTTCTACTGGAATCTCCAGTTTCCAAACCTCCAGAAGCAACTGAGGCAGTATGGCATGGAATCCTCGCGTCCAAAGAATACCTACCGGGCATAAATTCAGGTTGATGGCCAAATTGTGACTGCCCTGCATCCGCAGCCATGAACCCAAGCAACTGGCTAAAAGAACCACCCTCTCCTGCATCCCACTGTGGGGTACTCCAGTATTGTTGATCTATTGGGTATGACGGGGTAAATTGTGTCTGAACAACATATGGTACTGAGGCCTGAAATTGTTCTTGAGAAGCTGGAGGTGGAGGTGGATGTGGCTGTGACTGTGCCCCCGGTTCTTCATGGGCTACATCAATAACTGGGCTACCCTCATCCTCCATTACTGGGCTACCCTCATCATTTATACCTGTGTTACCCTCATCATCCATTACTTGTTCACCTTCATCGTTCTCTTGAACCACAACATTAGACAATTTCAAATGGTTGCCATACCGTGTACGATACCAGTCCATGTAAACATCCAACGGATGCTGTGAAGGTTCCAGATACTCTCTCAGAATGTAATTATACCTATTTGTCCAGTGCATAATCCAACATGAATGGGACGGGGCTGTGGACCAGTCAAGATTCTTAGGACCAGCCAGTGTTTCTCCATGTGCCCTTCCCAGATTCCATTCCTCAGGTGGAACTCCCTGAACAAAACCAAACTGTCTTCTAATTCTATCCGTTGCATGCCACTCAATAGTTTCGAATGAAATCAACGGAACCGTAGCGTTCCAGACTACTGCGTGCAGGAAGATGTCTTCTGGGGTTATGCCCGGATCAATGCGATCCACACCATAAGCAACCCACACGAACTGCACACAGCATAAAACATACGTTATTACAAGCCAGATAACAGTCAACCTCAGTTCCAGACAAATAATTTCTAATAAAAACACACCTGCTCTTCCTGAATCTCATCTAATGCCTTCCTAAAGTGGGCGAGACTAAGATATCTATACCGATTGTCACCACGCTCCCAGTTACGCCACCTGAAATTAAATATGTCACTAGCACATCTTAAATAGAATTATGAACATAACAAGTAAGTTGACAATGTTACCTGTTTGCAAGCGGAAAACAGCGTGGTTCCCTAGTAGGGGGCGCAAGATAGGGTAGGCGGATCCAAAACCAAGCTAGCAGAAGTGTTAACGGACCATCGATTTCTTTACAATCAAAACGAGATGCCCGGCATAGGGACCGGTATAGGTGCGCCAAACATGCCGATCCCCAACTAAAATTACTGATACTATGAAAATCCCGGAGCAAAGGCAAAAACTTCCAGTGCACAGATGCCCCTGACTTGTCTCCAAGTAAGATAGTACCCAATAACAACATAATGTGGCACTTGACGTACCTCTGCATACTAATTTCGTCAGTCAGTTGTATACGTTCTTTTAGATTCCTAAGCCATGTAATTTTTATGCCGCTCCCCCTGCAGTCGGCCCTTCCCGGTGCAACCCCAAACTGATGGAAACACTCACCCTCCAATGCTTCAAAGCTGCTCAAGGTCATCCCCGTCACCGGAAGTCCGTTCGTCGGGAGGCCCAAAATAACGGCTACATCCTCCAGGGTCACTGTGCACTCACCAATCGGAAGGTGGAAGGTGTGTGTTTCTGGCCGCCACCTCTCCACTAAAGCATTTATCAATGCTTTCTGGCATTGAACTACTCCAATCTGAGAGGCATGATAAAACCCAGTAACCCGTAAATGATCCTCTACACTTGGATGGTACCGATCAGGAGGCAGTGGGTGGTCACATGTCATCATCCGTGAACTCTGAAAAAACATAACATGTTACTAGTCAAATCATGAATGATTACTAATTTACCACTTAAATTAATCATACTATTTAATCGATTAATCATAATTTCTAGCCCAATTACAAAAAAATAACTAACAAATGATCAAACTACAGCCATAACTTCAAAAGATTATCATAATTCCTATAATTATAATTTCCAAAAATTAACCATAATAATTAATTAGTTAACTATAACTTCTCAGCTACTTACAAACAACATTTGAAAAACATTGTCTAACTAACAACATACAAAATTAACGTTACTTTAGTATTCTTAGTTTATTTATAATCGAATTCTTATAATTTACCTTTCTTCCCAAATGAACTATGTATTAAGTAAATTGGCCTTGCAATTAATATTAAAAAATATCGTTATTAATGATGCAGTTCCGGATTATGAATTTTTAAATTAATAGCAAAAACAAATTAAGTAATTCTAATTTCTAAATCTATTACAAAATCAGAATTATAATTTCCAACATTGATCACCAAAGTTAATTAGTTAACTACAATATCTACTCGTATTACAAAAAGATTTCTAACATATTCTCCAACAAAAAATTATAATAAATCTTAAACATATAATTTCCAACAAAAATGTGTGGATTCAATAATTCCTAAACTTATAATTTATAACATGAATCATAACTAACTAACTTACTAAATTATAATTTCTAAATCTATTCGAAAAATAATATCCTACATTTTCCTCCAACTAACTAACAACATCTATACATAATAACAAACAATTTACAATCATAATTTATAAGTTTAATCATCAAAATTTATTCATTAATCAAAATTTCTAACCGTCTTACAAAATTTTTTTTAACATATTTTTCAATTAACTAACAATATCTAAACATAATAACAAAAAATTATCATAATTGCTAATATTATAATTTTTAAATTAATCATCAGATTTTATTAATTAATTAAAATTTCTAATACTACTCCAGAAAAATTCTTACAAAATCTGTAACAATCAACATTTACATATCTATCTATCTAACTACAACATTTAACCATAAAATACAAAAAAATTTTCTACAAAATTTAATTAAAATACAGAAATTTGCAAAAAAATTAAAAAATTTAACTTACATAATCAGGATCAGACAGATAATTTACAATGTGAAGTTCAGGACGATCAACATTTCTAGCTTTGTGTCTTTTAGCCATTTCCACAGATTCTATTGCATGCAAAGTTTTTGAAGAGGAAGGGAGGAAGAAGATGAACTCAGAGAGGATGAAATGGGTTTCAGCTTGAAAATGATGTTTCGGACTGAGGGAGTGGGGGAAAGGGGGGTATGCTGGCTGCTAGGGCACCGTCTTGGGGAGCAGCTGCTGTCCGACACGTGGAAGGGAGCGCAATCGGACGGTCCGATTCCGCCAAACGCTGGGTCCGATTCCTTGGGGGAATCGCTGGGTCCGATTCCTGGGGAGGGGAGGGATTCGCTGGGTCCGATTCCTGGGGGGGGATTCGCTTGGTCCGATTCCTGTTATAGCATTCTTCCTGACACCACACCCTTGTTAAGCACCCACTCACCCCATATCCACGCCTAACACCAACTACTCTCCAATATCAAAATTAAAAAGCGTATATATGCACATGCACAACCAAAAAAAAAACCAAAAGATACAAACACGATTTATTAATTAACAATTAGTGATCAGATGGCCAAACTTGGGAATTTCTTTTCAAATAAATAAAATAAATACTAAATGTTATAAAATGTTTATTACCGTGGATGTGATATTATGGAGTATTATTATATATAATAAAATATAGAATATTATTAATTATAAATGTTCCATCATAATAAAAATGGATATTATCAATTAATAGAGTATGGGTCTTTATAATGTGTTCTTGCTAATTAATAGGTGGATTAGATAAATATGTTATTATTATTTATATTACTTTAAAATTTTCGTCTATAAAATCATTAAAAAAAATTTCAAGACACATCAAATTTACAAATTTACATTATTTAGCTCTTGTGTATTATTTATATATAATAAAAAATTATTTTCATATATTATCAAGTATTATACTGTGAGAATATCATTAAGATACAACTCTTCTATATTTTTATATATAAATATTTATTTTTATTTATCTATTTTTATTATATTTTTTACAATGCGTTATTAACAAAAAAGTTTTTGAAATAAGAAATTTCAGTTATGTCAAATCCTTTTTATTTGAAATTTGTACCACTTTATATTTTTGAAAAAAAATATTTATCATAGATTGTAGATGCTAAATTCATATTGACTTAATGGATCTCGACAATGCCACTAAGACAAACAATAACGTAATGCTAAAAGATAGCACTATAGTAATGATTTTTCTTCGTCATTATCTTAATGAAAGATTAAAAAATGAATATCTTATCATAACAATCTTACAGAGCTATAGAAGAGCTCAGAAGAAAGGTATTATCACAAAAATCGGTGATTATTCCAATTATCCGATATGAATAGTTACATTTGCGGTTACATGATTTTAAATTTATCACTGAATATAATTTTGTAATGTTCAAAATAAACTCCTAATTAAAATTGTGTGAGAAAAATATTACCGATAAAGATATATTGAAAAAATATTTTTTTGATATTTTATGTCTCGAATATGTTCCTGCAACATTAATATCAAGAGAAGGAATTTATCAAATATTATGAATTAATTGCATGCCTTCTTGTGATAAAATAAAATAATAAATTACTCATGAAAAATCATGAAACTCACCCTTCTGACTCAGCTCCATTTTCAAAAGTGAATGTGACACGTTATAATTCCAAAAATAATAAAGGTAATTATTTTGGTAATAAATATGACAGAAAAAAAAAGTTTCTTTAATAATAAAAAATTCTACAAAAAATGGGATAATAAAAAAAAGAAAAGTGAACACAAATATAAAAAGCAGAAGTTATCGTTGTCAGTAAAAGTCATTAGTCACATATTTATTGTATGTCAAAGTACATAATCGCATAATTGTCTAAAACAAATCGATAATCAAACTAATTAAATTATTAATTTACTAGTTCAATCGGTAGATCACAGTTAAACCATTTAAATTATAATTAGTAAATTTAAATTTTAAAAATATAATTTAATTTGTATATGTTATATATTTAAAAAAAGGACAAATGTAAAGAAAAGCAACTTGGCCTAGTAGTAGCCAAGTTCTTGCACATCAACATGATCTAAAGAGGAACTTTCTTTTATTAATTGTTGACTTGTGATTTTGACCAATTTGCACTGATTTTATTTGGTTATTACCAGTTTTTTCTTTAAAACGGTTAGAATACTGGAGCAAACCGATTACAGATCCAATTCATTAATTTTCTAGTCGAATTAGTCGATTCGATCTGATTTTAATAACTATGCTTAGTTAAACTCTACCAAATATCTTTAAAAGAAAATGAAAAAATGATAAAAACTAATTTTATCTTAAAAAATGTTCCTATCACAACTCATAGGATGTGTTTAATTTCTTTAAAAATGCTAAAAAAATATCAATCATTTGATTAATAATAAAAATATTGAATAATTTTTTTTATTGTATGTTTGATTTTTGATATATTAATGTATATTTTTACGTATTTATGTTTGAATATATTTATTTTTAAATTTGTCCTTTTATATAAATAAATAAATTTGTGCTATCATAATATATATATATATATATATATATATATATATATATATATATATATAGCTATGCAAGTAAGAATACAATTTAACTTATTACATATATATGCATTAATAAAATGATTGAGTTATAATTTTTATAAGACAATTAATTTTAAAGATAAATCATACGTTGAATTATATTTTTATATTTTTATTCTTTTTTGTGAAAAAAATAATGAAGGTACAAGGAGAAGACATTTATCTTGTAAATAGTAAATAGTGTAAATACAAATACTTTTTTCAAAAACAAAATTGATTTTGCGAATTTTGTACATGAAGAGATAAATGTTGCTACTATTATTGGTACAAATAAGATGATTAACAGTCGAAGAGCTGTTATTTTGTTTTTTAGGAGAACAAAATTCATTATACATAATCCGTCGTCGTTTACAAAGTCTCAATGAAATTTGTTGAATTTTAAAAATATCCATAGGAATGAATATCATATTGAGATAATAAGTGAGAATACAGTAAATTCCTCTATATTACTAATTGCGATTCAAATAAAAAAATTATATTGAAAAAATTGCCTACCAGCGGTGCAGCAGCGACCTTAAGTAAACCAAGACTATCTAAAGTTTTTGTTTTGAAAAATAAGAGTAGTTACTTCAATTATTCAAATGAACTAAGATTATAGTTGTATATTGAAAATTATAGATAATCACTTTTTGTATATGTCATTGAAGGACGGTATTATATGAAACACAACAAGAAGTAATCAAATAGGTATATGTTCCAGCCCAGTCTATTAGTGAGTAAGGCACAGATACCGAGTCGTCGACGCTACGGGTCCTTTAACCCACGAGTCCCCTCTTCTTCTGCCTGATGACAGCACTTGGACAGCTGGAAGGAAGGAGAGTCTGCTCCTGCAGGACCCGCTCGAACACAGAATATATATAAGGAGGGCCCTACCCCTCCCCAGATACGTCATTCTCCATAACCTTAAAATCCACCTTTTGTACGGACACTGACTTGGGAGTTGGAGTCCTTGTAGGTGCCCCAGCCCCCGTCTCATGCCACGTTGGCTCGGAAGAATCTTATTCGTGCAGCGCATCCGAACTTGGTGGCTAGCAACCCACTTATCCCAGACATCCACTAAACCCAATCCGTTCAGGATACGAGCAACCAAACATTGGCGCTGTCTGTGGGGAGCCTAGATTGAGCATGGCATTGTTCCCGCCATTAGACGAGCTTCGTGAAGAAGGAGGAGCCCACCTGAGAAGCAAGGTGAGCTCCGCAGGCGCCACTCGTGAGCTGTCGAGACCCATGACGCAAAGAGAAAACCAACACAACCATTCTCCCGAAAGGCGCCCTTTCGGGGGAACAGGGGATGACAATTCAAAGATCATGCAGGAACTCAGGCATAGGGTGCTGAACCTTGAACGTGAACTAGCGGCACGAGACCGATACCACCCCTCCCGAAGCAAGGACATGCGCCCGAGCTTGTCCCGCACCCGTTCTCCCCCAAGAGGTCGGAAGGTCGCAAAAGAAACCTCGAGAGGAACAACGGGCGAACAGAAACCAACGCTTGAACTCGCTCCTGCACTCCCGAGAGAACGGAGGGCCACGGTGAAATGGAGGAAGGAAAAAATGGGACCCCATTATCATGGGAGTAACCCCTTTTCACCCCCTCCATCCTCAAGGTCCGGTTGTCGAAACACTTCGACAAGCGGACGAGCATGAACTATGACGAGACCAAAGACCCTCAAGAACACCTGACGGCTTTCGAGGCCAGAATAAAATTGGAGAGGGTGGATGATGTAGTAAGATGCCCAGCGTTCCCAGTAACACTGACGGGCCCGGCAATCCGATGGTTCAATACACTTTCGCAAGAATTCATTACGACTTTTGCGGATATATCGCACAGTTTTTTAGCGCGGTTCACCACAAACATCGCCATCTCCAAGGCCAAGCAACCAATCAACCTGCTAGGGATCACGCAAAAGACCGGAGAACTGACCAGGAAGTTCCTAGATAGGTTTAACGACAAATGCCTGAAAATCGATGACCTGACAGATTCAGTAGCCATCTTGTGTTTGACAAATGGTCTACTAAACGAAGATTTCAGGAAACACCTCACCATTAAACCCATTTGGACAATGCAAAAATTCAAAATGTAGCAAGAGAATACATCAATGACGAAGAGGTTAGTCAGGTAGTGGCAGCTAACAAATGGCAGCCAACTAACCCTCCTCCTTGCTAGCCCGCCTACTTGGAAAAATTAAGAGAGGCCCCCAGGGAAGGGTTGCTGACAAAGCAGCCTAAACCATTTCCTCGAGTGGGAAAGTTCACGAATTATACCCCCTCACAACCCCTATAACGGAGGTATACCAACAAATTGTGAACAAGGGGATCCTGTCAAAGCCCCGGCAACTGAAGGATTGGACAGGCGGGAACAACAACTTGTACTGCGATTACTATAAAGGCTTTGGCTACAACACACAAGATTGCTTTGAGCTAAAGGATGCCTTGGAGCAAGCCACTCGCGAGGGAAAACTGATTGTGTTCTCCCAATTCATAAGGGCGCCAAGAAGAAGGGAACGCGAGCGATCCAAGGAAGATCTTAGCCGGGTTGTGAAACGAAAGCAAGCGTCGATTGAGAACGCAAACAACGCCCCCACGGTGGTTGTCAATGTCGTGATCAGGCGAGACGCCCCCCCAAGTCTAAATCGGCAACAAAAACGGACGCCAAAGTCTTAATCGTGTCATCAGGAAGCCACTGGACTCAATTCGAGGAGCCCCCGAGGATATCATTTGGCCTGGAAGACCAATGGCTTTGCGAGCTTCCAGAAAACCTACCCATAGTGATCACAGCAAGAATCGGGACAAGCCTAGTCAAGCGGATTCTTGTTGACACTGGTGCTTATTCAAATATCATGTTCGGAAACGTGTTCGATGCCTTGGGACTCAGGAAAAATACCTCAAGACCCATCAATACAGGGTCATAGGCCTTGGGGACAAATATATAAAACCCAACGGGATAATTACCCTTCCGGTCTGTATAGGGTCAGTGGTGGACGAAATTGTGATAATCAACAATGGCTCCAAATATTTGGTGCTCTCAAACGTGAATCTCACTTTGTCACAACTCCGCACAACTAACCAGCAAGTGTACTGGGTCATCCAAGTAATACCTTACGTGAGTAAGGGTCGATCCCACAGAGATTGTTGGTATGAAGCAAGCTATGGTCATCTTGTAAATCCCAGTCAGGCGGATTTAACTGGATTAAGAGATTATTCGTTTAAATAAAGATAATAAAATAAACAGAAAATAAAGATAAAGTTACTCATGTAATTCAATGGTGGGAATTTCAGATAGGTGTATGGAGGTGCTGTGTTCCTTTTGAATTTTTGCTTTCCTACTTCTTCCTTCTAGTTTTTCATCACTCCTTTCTATGGCAAGCTGTATATAGGGCATCACCGTTCTCAATAGCTACATCCCATCCTCTCAGTGAAAATGGTCCAAATGCTCTGTCACAGCACGGCTAATCATCTGTCGGTTCTCAATCAGGTTAGAATAGAATCCAGTGATTCTTTTGCGTTTGTCACTAATGCCTAGCCTTCAGAAGTTTGAAACTCATCACAATCATTCAATCCCGGAATCCTACTCGGAATACCACAGACAAGGTTAGACTTTCCGGATTCCCATGAATGCCGCCATCAATTCTAGCTTATACCACGAAGATTCTGATCAAGGAATCCAAGAGATATGCGCCTGGCCTAAGGTAGAACGGAAGTGGTTGTCAGTCACACGCGTTCATAGGTGAGAATGATGATGAGTGTCACGGATTATCACATTCATCAAGTTGAAGTGCAACGAATATCTTAGAATAGGAATAAATCAAATTGGATAGAAGATAGTAGTAATTGCATTAAAACTTGAGGTACAGCAGAGCTCCACACCCTTAATCTATGGTGTGTAAAAACTACATCGTTGAAAATACATAAGTGAAAGGTCCAGGCATGGCCGAATGGCCAGCCCCCAGATCTAAGAACTAAACGTCCAAAGATTGAATAATACAATCAAAGATATCTAATAAACTAGTAAAAAGTTCTATTTATACTAAACTAGCTACTAGGGTTTACAGAGGTAAGTAATTGATGCATAAATTCACTTCCGGGCAGGGACGGACATAAGGTGATCAGGTCAATGTTGTGGACTCCCAACACCAAACTTAGAGTTTAGATATGGGGGTTCAACACCAAACTTAGAGTTTGGTTGTGGCCTCCCAACACCAAATTTAGAGTTTGATTGTGGGGGCTCTGTTTGACTCTGTACTGAGAGAAGCTCTGTATGCTTACTCTCCCTTATTACAGAAGGATAGCCGTGTGCCTTAAACACAAGGTAGTCCCCATTCAATTGAATGACTAATTCTCCTCTGTTAACATCTATTACAGCTTCTACTGTGGCTAGGAAAGGTCTTCCAAGGATGATGCATTCATCCTCCTCCTTCCTAGTGTCTAAGATTATGAAATCAGCAGGAACGTAAAGGCCTTTAACCTTTACCAACACGTCATCTACTAATCCATAAGCTTGTCTTACTGACTTGTTTGCCAATTGTAATGAGAATAAGGCAGGCTGTACCTCAATGACCCCCAGCTTCTCCATTACAGAGAGTGGCATAAGATTTATGCTTGCCCCTAGGTCACACAGAGCTTTTTCAAAGGTCATGGTGCCTATGGTACAGGGTATTAAGAATTTCCCAGGATCTTGTTTCTTTTGAGGTAGAGTTTGCTGAACCCATGTATCAAGTTCACTAATGAGCAAGGGAGGTTCACCTTCCCAAGTCTCATTACCAAATAACTTGGCATTCAGCTTCGTGATGGTTCCTAGATATTGAGCAACTTACTTTCCAGTTACATCTTCATCCTCTTCAGAGGAAGAATAATCTTCAGAGCTCATGAATGGCAGAAGGAGATTTAATGGAATCTCTATGGTCTCTATATGAGCCTCAGATTCCTTTAGGTCCTCAATAGGGAACTCCTTCTTGTTTGAGAGACGTCCCAGGAGGTCTTCCTCACTAGAATTTTTGTCCTTCTCCTCCCTAGTGCATTCGGCCATATTGATTACATTAATGGCCTTGCACTCTCCTTTTGGATTTTCTTCTGTATTGCTTGGAAGAATACTGGGAGGAGTTTCAGTGACTTTCTTACTCAGCTGGCCCACTTGTGCCTCCAAATTTCTGATGGAGGACCTTGTTTCACTCATGAAACTTAAAGTGGCCTTAGATAGATCAGAGACTAAATTTGCTAAATTAGAGGGGCTCTGCTCAGAATTCTCTGTCTGTTGCTGAGAAGATGATGGAAAAGGCTTGTTATTGCTTAGCCTGTTTCTTCCACCATTATTAAAGCCTTGTTGAGGCTTTTGTTGATCTTTCCATGAGAAATTTGGATGATTTCTCCATGATGAATTATAGGTGTTTCCATAAGGTTCACCCATGTAATTTACCTCTGCTATTGCAGGGTTCTCAGGATCATAAGCTTCTTCAGAAGCTGCCTTTTTAGTACTATTGGATGCATTTTGCCATCTATTTAGACTTTGAGAAATCATGTTGACTTGCTGAGTCAACACTTTGTTCTGAGCCAATATGGCATTCAGAGCATCAATTTCAAGAACTCCCTTCCTCTGAGGCATCCCATTATTCACAGAATTCCTCTCAGAAGTGTACATGAATTGGTTATTTGCAACCATGTCAATAAGTTCTTGAGCTTCTGCAGGCGTTTTCTTTAAGTGAATGGATCCACCTGCAGAATGGTCCAATGATATTTTGGAAAACTCAGATAGACCATAATAGAATATATCTAATATGGTCCATTCTGAAAACATGTCAGAAGGACACTTTTTGGTCATCTGCTTGTATCTTTCCCAAGCTTCATAGAGGGATTCACCATCTTTTTGCTTGAAGGTCTGAACATCCACTCTAAGCTTGCTCAACTTTTGAGGAGGAAAGAATTTATCCAAGAAGGCCGTGACCAGCTTATCCCAGGAGTCCAGGCTATCTTTAGGTTGTGAGTCCAACCATGTTCTAGCTCTGTCTCTTACAGCAAAAGGGAAAAGCATGAGCCTGTAGACTTCAGGATCTATTCCATTTGTCTTGACAGTCTCACAAATCTGCAAGAACTCAGTTAAAAACTGATAAGGATCTTCAGATGGAAGTCCATGAAACTTGCAGTTCTGTTGCATCAAAGCAACTAATTGAGGTTTCAGCTCAAAATTGTTTGCTCCAATGGCAGGAATTGAGATGCTTCTTCCATCAAACTTGGACGTTGGTTTAGTGAAATCACCAAGCATCCTCCTTGCATTATTGTTGTTGGGTTCGGCTGCCATCTCCTTCTCTTGTTTGAAAATTTTAGAAAGGTTGCCTCTGGATTGTTGTAATTTAGCTTCTCTTAGTTTTCTCTTCAGAGTCCTTTCAGGTTCTGGATCAGTTTCAACAAAGATGCCTTTTTCCTTATTCCTGCTCATATGAAAGAGAAGAGAAAAAGAAAAAGGAAGAGAAATCCTCTATATTTGGACAAAGAGGATCCTTATTATTAGTAGAAGAAGAAAGGAATAAGAGTGGAGAAGAACCCAAACACAAGGGTGAGGATAGAGGCAGTGATTGGAGATGAAGAGAGGTGAAAAAAAGTGTTAGTAAATAAATAAATAAATAAATAGAAGAAGAGAAGAGAGGGATAATTCGAAAATAATATTGAAAAAGTAGTTAATGATTTTCGAAAATTAAAGATAAGATATAATTAAAATTAAAATTTAAAACAATTAAAAAGAATTTTTGAAAAAGAGATGAGATATTTTCAAAAATTAAAGAGGAAAAAGTAGTTAGGTGGTTTTGAAAAAGATAAGAAACAAACAAAAAAGTTAAATAGTTAGTTGAAAAAGATATTAAAATCAAATTTGAAAAGATAAGAAGATAAGAAGTTAGATAAGATATTTTGAAATCAAATTTTTTGAAAAAGATATGATAAAAAGATAAGATAAGAAGATATGATAAAAAGATAGGATTGAAAAAGATTTAATTTTTAAAATTAAAATTAATTACTTAACTAACAAGAAACTAAAAGATATGGTTCTAGAATTTAAAGATTGAACCTTTCTTAACAAGAAAGTAACAAACTTTAAATTTTTTAATCAATCATATTAATTGTTAGCGTAATTTCGAAAATTAAGATAAAATTAAGAAAAAGATTTTTTTTGAAAAACATTTTAAAGAATTTTCAAAAATTAATAAGAAAAATGAAAAAGATTTAATTTTTGAAAAAGTTTTGAAAAGATAAGATTTTTTTAAAATTGAAAATTTGACTTGACTTGTAAGAAACAACTAATTTTAAAAAATTTTGACCAAGTCAACTCAAATTTTCGAAAATTTGGAGAGAAATAAGGAAAAGATATTTTTTATTTTTAAATTTTTAATGATGAGAGAGAAAAACACAATTATGACCCAAAACATGAAAATTTTGGATCAAAACCAATTATGCATGCAAGAACACTATGAATGTTAAGATGAACACCAAGAACACTTTGAAGATCATGATGAACATCAAGAACATATTTTTGAAAAATTTTTGATGCAAAGAAAACATGCAAGACACCAAACTTAGAATTCTTTAATGCATGGACACTATGAATGCAAAAATCCATATGAAAAACAACATACAACACAAAACAAGAAAACATCATGATCAAACAAGAAGACTTGTCAAGAACAACTTGAAGATCATGAAGAACACCATGAATGCATGAATTTTCGAAAAATGCAAGAAAAATTTTAAAGCATGCAATTGACACCAAACTTAAAAATTGACTCAAGACTCAAACAAGAAACACAAAATATTTTTGGTTTTTATAATTTTATGATTTTTTTGTATTTTTATTATTTTTTTCGAAAATTATATTTTTGAAGAACGAAAATAAAGAAAAAATTTTTGAAAGATTTTTGAAAACTTTTTTGAAAGGAAAATAAAAAGAAAATTACCTAATCTGAGCAACAAGATGAACCGTCAGTTGTCTATACTCGAACAATCCCCGGCAACGGCGCCAAAAACTTGGTGGATGAAATTGTGATCATCAACAATGGCTCCAAAGATTTGGTGCTCTCAAACGTGAATCTCACTTTGTCACAACTCCGCACAACTAACCAGCAAGTGTACTGGGTCGTCCAAGTAATACCTTATGTGAGTAAGGGTCGATCCCACAGAGATTGTTGGTATGAAGCAAGCTATGGTCATCTCGTAAATCCCAGTCAGGCAGATTTAACTGGATTAAGAGATTATTGGTTTAAATAAAGATAATAAAATAAATAGAAAATAAAGATAAAGTTACTCATATAATTCAATGGTGGGAATTTCAGATAGGTGTATGGAGGTGCTGTGTTCCTTCTGAATCTCTGCTTTCCTACTTCTTCCTTCTAGTTTTTCATCACTCCTTTCTATGGCAAGCTGTATGTAGGGCATCACTGTTGTCAATGGCTATATCCCATCCTCTCAGTGAAAATGGTCCAAATGCTCTGTCACAGTACGGCTAATCATCTGTCGGTTCTCAATCAGGTTGGAATAGAATCCAGTGATTCTTTTGCGTCTATCACTAATGCCCAACCTTCAGGAGTTTGAAGCTCGTCACAGTCATTCAATCCTGGAATCCTACTCAGAATACCACAGACAAGGTTAGACTTTCCGGATTCCCATGAATGCCGCCATCAATTCTAGCTTATACCACGAAGATTCTAATCAAGGAATCCAAGAGATATGCGCCCGGCCTAAGGTAGAACAGAAGTGGTTGTCAGTCACGCGCGTTCATATGTGAGAACGATGATGAGTGTCACGGATCATCACATTCATCAAGTTGAAGTGCAACGAATATCTTATAATAGGAATAAATCGAATTGGATAGAAGATAGTAGTAATTGCATTAAAACTTGAGGTACAGCAGAGCACCACACCCTTAATCTATGGTGTGTAGAAACTCCACCGTTGAAAATACATAAGTGAAAGGTCCAGGCATGGCCGAAAGGCCAGCCCCCAGATCTAAGAACTAAACGTCCAAAGATTGAATAATACAATCAAGGATATCTAATAAACTAGTAAAAGGTTCTATTTATACTAAACTAGCTACTAGGGTTTACAGAGGTAAGTAATTGATGCATAAATTCACTTCCGGGGCCCACTTGTTTTGTGTTTGGGCTGAGCTTGATCTATCCACGAGTTGATGCTTCTCTTGGAGTTAAACGCCAAGTTGTAACGTGTTTTGGGCGTTCAACTCTGGTTCGTGACGTGTTTCTGGCGTTTGACTCCAAAATGCAGCATAGAACTGGCGTTGAGCGCTAGTTTACGTCGTCAAATCTCGAATAAAGTATGGACTATTATATATTACTGGAAAGCTCTGGATGTCTACTTTTCAACGCCGTTAAGAGCGCGCCATTTGGAGTTTTGTAGCTCCAGAAAATCTATTTTGAGTGTAGGGAGGTCAGATTCCAACATCATCAGCAGTCCTTTGTCAGCCTCCTATTAGAGTTTTGCTCAGGTCCCTCAATTTCAGCCAGAAAATACCTGAAATCATAGAAAAACACACAAACTCATAGTAAAGTCCAGAAATGTGAATTTAGCATAAAAACTAATGAAAATATCCCTAAAAGTAACTAGATCATACTAAAGACTACCTAAAAACAATGCCAAAAAGCGTATAAATTATCCGCTCATCAGTCAGGTGAAGGAAAGAGATTAGTAATGGCAGAGTTTGTTGTCTTGAGAGACTCTATAGCCTACAATGTCATCCTGGGGAGGAAGACAATCAACGGGTTCTCAGTCATAATATACACCAAGTTTTTTTTACTATGAAGTTTGTCACAGACGTCGAAACTGTCGGTTCTGTTAGAGGAGATCTAGAAACGGCCTTCGCATACGACAACGCCAGTCTCACCTTGAGGAAGAAATTGATGGAGGCTTCCGGGGTCTTCCTAGCCGATCTGGATGCAAGAATAGATCACAGTCCGAGGCCAGAGCCCCAGGGGGACCTAGAGAAGTTTCGAGTTAGGGACGCGGAGAAAAAATTCACCTTCGTGAATAGAAACCTCCCCCACAACCTAAAAGGGCCTCTCATGGAGGCTATCAGAGCAAATGGTGACCTCTTCGCTTGGACTCCCATCGACATGCCAGGGGTGGACCCCGAGTTCATGTCTCACTGGCTCGCCGTAAAACCAGATGCTAAGCCCATAGCATAGCAGAGGAGGAAAATGTCACAGAAAAGGGCTAACGAGGTAGCCAAGCAGATGACCAGCCTGTTAGACGCCGGGTTCATCAGAGATCTCGAGTACTCGACATGGCTGTCCAATGTAGTTCTCGTGAAGAAAGCCAACGGAAAATGTAGGATGTTTGTCAGCTACTCGGATCTCAACAAAGCGTGTTCGAAGGACTCCTTTCATCTTCCAAACATCGATGCCCTGGTCGATGCGGCAGCGAGGTACCGATTCCTGAGCTTCATGGACGCGTACTCCGGGTATAACCAAATACCCATGCACTGACCTGACGGGGAGAAAACGGCGTTTATAACGCCAACTGGTACTTACTGCTACAAAGTGATGCCGTTCGGATTAAAAAATGCTGAAGCAACCTACCAAAGGCTGATGAACAAAGTTTTTAGCGATCTTATCGATAGATCAGTTTGAGGTTTATGTCGATGACATCCTAGTAACGACTAGCGAGCCAAGTGATCTGGTCGGAGACCTTGAGGCTGTCTTCAAGTCTCTCCGTAAGCACAACATGAGACACAACCCCCTCAAGTGTGCTTTTTGCAATGGAGGCTGGAAAGTTTATCGGCTTCATGATAACGCAGAAGGGAGTAGAGGCTAACCCGGACAAGTGTGAAGCTATCTTACAAATGAAAATCCCAGGTTACGTCAAGGATATGCAAAGGTTAGCGGGGAGGCTCGTCGCTCTGTCCCGTTTCCTCGGTCCATTGGCGATGAAGGTGATAAATTCCATTTCTAGAGTTTATCTTGTGCTTAATTTAGTATAAATATACATTATTCTCACACTTATTCATTCGCATGTTTTACATTTTCCTTCTTAATTTTGTGCTTTGATTGAAAACATGCTTCTTTGGCCTTAAATTTGCTAATGTTAACCTCTCTTATTACCATTCGATGTCGTGATATGTTTGCTGAGTATTTTCAGGGTTTATACGGGTAGGAATGGCTTAGAGGATGGAAATGAAGTATGCAAAAGTGGAAGGAACACAAGAAAATGAAGTTTTGAGAAGCTGGCAACGATGCGCACGCGTGGACGACGCATACGCGTGAATGGCGCAGAAGACAAGTGACGCGTACGCATGACAAAGTTTTTGATTCAGCGACGCGTACACGTGAGTGATGCATACGCGTGACAAAGCGTCATGTGCTGCAGATATCAGAACTCGCTGGGGGCGATTTCTGGGCTCTATTTGGCCCAGTTCCAAGCCCGAAAACACATATTAGAGGTTGCAGAGGGGGGAATCAGGGTGACACTTCTCATACACACAATTTCAGGTTTTAGATGTAGTTTTCTAGAGAGAGAGGCTCTCTTCTCTCTCTAGGTTTTAGGGTTTTTAGGTTTAGTCTTTCTCAATTTTAGATTTCTATTATGCTTTAATTTAGTTTTTCTTCTACTTTTATTTATTCTAGTACTTTAGTTCATCTATCCCTCTTGTTGATTTCTCTATTTTTCCAATTCAGTTTATGAATTCTCTATGTTAGATTCAATTTTCTTTTTTAATGCAATTTGAGGTATTTCATGTTTATTGCTTCTCTCTCCATTTGTTATTATTGATTCCTTGCAATTATTGGTCTTAGATTTCATATTCCCTTGTTAGTTTTTCATGTTTTTATTTTATGCCTTCCAAGTGTTTGATAAAATGCTTGGGAGGATTTTAATTTATATTTTTTTGTTTTTAACTTGGATTGATTATTTAAAGACTCTTGAGTTATCAAAAGTCTTTTGTTGATTGGTAGTTGATACTTGCTAGTTGGCTTAGACTTCACTAAATCTAGTATTTGATTAGGATTTGTGAACCTAAGTTGATTTTGCTCACTTGATTTACCTTCATTGTTAGAACTTAATTAAGTGAGAGCAAAAGGCAATTACCATCACAATTGATAATGATAATTAGGATAGGACTTCTAATTCCCTTTCCTTGCTAAGACCTTACTTAATTATTAGTTTACTCTTCTTGCAAGTTATATTTTCTTGTTCCTTATTTTAAAAATCCAAAAAGATACTTTTTCATAACCAATAGTAAAAACACTTCCCTATAATTCCTTGAGAGATGACCCGAGGTTTAATACTTCGGTTAATTTTATTGGGTTTGCTTAAGTGACAAACACATTAAATTTGATTGAGGTTTAATTGTCGGTTTAGAACTGTACTTGCAACACGATTATTTTTGTGAAAATCTTTACCGTCGATTTTTTCCCCATTAGAAGGCCCTCCCTTTCTTCAATTTGATGAAAAATGGAATAGCTTTTTAATGGACCCCGACCTATGAAGAAGCATTCAATCACTTCAAAAGGATACTATCGACGCCCCCCGTCCACGGCAAGCCGAAAGATAGGGACTCATTGTTTTTGTACCTGGCAGTAACGAATCAAGCCTTGGCAGCCGTCCTCGTCTGAGAGGAGGACAAGATCCAACAATTAGTGTATTTCATAAGCAAGGCGCTTTAGGGAGCAGAGCTATGATACACCAAGTTAGAGAAACTGGCCTATGCTTTACTAACCTTGTCTAAAAGGTTAAGGCAATACTTCCAAGGACACCCGATCACTGTCAGAACCGACCAAGCCGTTCGCCAGGTTTTACAAACCCAACTTGGCAGGCCGCATGATGACATGGGCGATTGAGTGATGAGCGGATATTTTATACGCTTTTTGGGGGTAATTTCATGTAGATTTTAGCATGTTTTTATTAGTTTTTAATAGAATTTTATTAGTTTTTAAGCAAAAATCATATTTCTGGACTTTACTATGAGTTTGTGTGTTTTTACAGGTCAGTGGAATCTTTATGCTCAAAACCTGTAATTTCAGGTATTTTCTGGCTGAAATTGAGGGAGCTGAGCAAAAATCTGATTTAGGCTGAAAAAGGACTGCTGATGCTGTTGGATTCTGACCTCCCTGCACTCGGAATGAATTTTTTGGAGCTACAAGAGTCCAATTGGCACGCTCTCAATTGGTTTGGAAAGTAGACATTCAGCGCTTTCCAGCAATATATAATAGTCCAAATTTTGCGCGAATATAGACAACGTAAACTGGCGTTTAACGCCAGTTCTATGTTGTAGTCTGGTGTCCAGCGCTAGAAACACGTCACGAACCAGAGTTGAACGCCAGAACACGTTACAACTTGGCGTTCAACTCCAGAAACAGCCCAGGTACGTGAGAAGCTTAAGTCTCAACCCCAACACACACCAAGTGGGCCCCAGAAGTGGATTTCTGCACTATCCATCTTAGTTTACTCATTCTCTGTTAACCTAGGTTACTAGTTTAGTATTTAAACAACTTTTAGAGACTTATTTTGTATCTCATGACATTTTTAGATCTGAATTTTATACTCTTTGATGGCATGAGTCTCTAAACTCCATTGTTGGGGGTGAGGAGCTCTGCAACATCTCGATGAATTAATGTAATTATTTATGTTTTTCCATTCAAACATGCGTGTTCCTATCTAAGATGTTCATTCGCGCTTAGCAATGGAGAAGGTGATGATCCGTGACACTCATCACCTTCCTCAATCCATGAATGTGTGTCTGACAACCACATCCGTTCTACATCAGATTGAATGAGTATCTCTTAGATTCCTTAACCAGAATCTTCGTGGTATAAACTATAATTGATAGCGGCATTCATGAGAATCCGGAAAGTCTAAACCTTGTCCGTGGTATTCCGAGTAGGATTCTGGGATTGGATGATTGTGACGAGCTTCAAACTCGCGAGTGTTGGGCGTGATGACAAACGCAAAAGAATCAATGGATTCTATTCCGACATGATCGAGAAGCAACAGCTGATTAGCCATGCTGTGACAGAGCATTTGGACCATTTTCACTAAGAGGATGGGAAGTAGCCATTGAAAATGGTGACACCCTACATAGAGCTTGCCATGGAAGGAACTTTACACTTTTGCATTGAGTTGAATATTATATTACAGGAATTCAGAAGACAAAGCATCTCCAAAACCCCAACATATTCTCCATTACTACACAACAAGTAATTATTTCACGCTCTTTTATTTTTTCTAATAATTCTAACTGATAATTATAATTGATATCCTGACTAAGAATAATAAAATAAACATAGCTTGCTTCAAACCAATAATCTCCGTGGGATCGACCCTTACTCACGTAAGGTATTACTTGGACGACCCAGTGCACTTGCTGGTTAGTGGTACGAAGTCATAAGAAATCTTAATTTTGATATTGGGATTACAATTTCGTGCACCAAGTTTTTGGCGCCGTTGCTGGGATTGTTTGAGTTTGAACAACTAAAGGTTTATTTTGTTACTTAGATTAGGAATAATTTATTTTTGTTGCTATAGAGTCATTAAATTCTGAGTCCTTTATTCCCTTTTCAAAAAATTTTCAAAAATATTATTTTTCTTTATCAATTTTTAATTTTTTTCGTGAGTTTAGTATCTTGTTCTAAGTTTGGTGTCAATTGCATATTTTATATTTTCCTTTTAAATTTTTGAATGTGTGTTCTTTGATCTTTAAGCTGCTCTTGTTTATTTTTCTTGTTTGATTTTTAGTTTTTCTTGTTCTTTTCTAAAGCATTAGTCTTCCAAAAGGAATAATATAAATATACCTCTTAAAAAAAAGTGTTACCTTTACTGCCCAATTGGCTAGAGCGTCGGTCTATGTTCTTGGTAATTGGGTATCTTCTTTTTAAAATCTTTTTCAAAAATAATTTTTCTTTGATTAATTCTTGTGCCAAACTTTAAGTTTGGTGTTTTCTTGTTAATCTTTTTTATAATTTTCGAAAATTTTATTGAAGTTTTCTAAAAATTTTAAATTTGGTGTTCTTTCTTTTGTTCTTGTTGTTCTTGTGAATCTTCAAAGTGTTCTTGAGTCTTCTTTATGTTTTGATCTTAAAATTTTTTAAGTTTGGTGTTCCTTGGTGTTTTTCCTCCAAAATTTTCGAAAACAAGGAGCATTAGATCTAAAAATTTTAAGTCTTGTGTCTTTTGTGTGTTTTTCTCTTTCATCATAAAATTCAAAATTAAAAAAAAATATCTTTTCTAACTATTTTTAAACTACTTTTTCAAAATTTTTTTATAAAAATTCATATTTCAATTTCAAAATTTTTCAAATCTTATCCTTTTAAGATTTAAAAAAAAATATTATTATATCTTTTTCAAAAATATCCTAACCATTTTCTCTCTCCTCACTTTTTTGAAAATCTTCATAAAATATTTTCAAATTCTTATTAATTTTTTAATTTTAATTTTCTTATTTTATCTTATTTTTATTTTAATTTTTATTTTATTTAATTTTATTTCAAAAATCATTTTTTTATTTATATATAAACTAAAAATTTAAATCCACATTACCCCCTTTACTCCAACATGGACATAAGTGGAAATGAACAGTCCAGAAGGACTCTGGGGTCATATGCTAACCCCACTACTGCTTCATATGGGAGTAGTATATGTATACCCTCCATTGGAGTTAGTAGTTTTGAATTGAATCCTTAGCTCATTATCATGGTGCAGCAAAGTTACCAGTATTCTGGTTATCCACAAGAAGAACCTACAGAGTTTCTGGCACAATTTTTACAAATTGCTGATACAGTACATGATAAGGAGGTAGATCAGGATGTCTACAGGCTATTACTGTTCCCATTTGCTGTAAAAGACCAAGCTAAGAGGTGGTTAAATAACCAACCTAAGGACAACATAAAGACATAGAAACAGCTGTCAGAAAAATTCCTGAATCACTATTTTCCTCTGAAACGGATGACACAGCTAAGGCTGAGCATCCAAGGCTTCAAACAAGGAGATAATGAATCTCTCTATGATGCCTGGGAGAGATACAGAGATATGCTAAGAAAATGCCCCTCTGAAATATTTTTAGAGTGGGTGCAGTTAGACATCTTCTACTATGGGCTTATAGAAAGAGCTCAGATTTCCCTAGACCACTCAGCTGTTGGATCTATACACATGAGAAAGACAATAGAAGAAGCTCAAGAGCTCATTGATACAGTTGCCAGAAATCAGCATCTGTACCTAAGCAGTGAACCTTCCATGAAAGAAGAGGCTAAAATAGTAACTGCTGAAATGAGTCTTGCAGAACAAGTTACAGAATTCAACCAGCAATTGGATTTTCTAACAAAACAGTTAGCCGAATTCAAGGAGATATTACAAGAAACAAGAATGGCTAATATGAATATGGAAGTACAGTTGAAGCAAACAGAACAGCAGCTATCAAAACAAATAACAGAAGAGTGCCAAGCAGTTCAATTAAGAAGTGGGTAAACATTAAAAACATCACTTCAAGATAGCAGGAAGCCAAGAAATTAGCAAACTACCCAAAATCCCTCTGAGGACATTAAGAGCCCAGATAGGAATAATTCTAGCGTTCAAACGCCAGAAAATGGGTGGGAAGCTGGCGCTGAATGATGAGCGGATAATTTATACGCTTTTTGGCATTGTTTTTAGGTAGTTTTTAGTAAGTTCAAGCTACTTTTAGGGATGTTTTCATTAGTTTTTATGTTAAATTCACATTTCTGGACTTTACTATGAGTTTGTGTGTTTTTCTGTGATTTCAGGTAATTTCTGGCTGAAATTGAGGGACTTGAGCAAAACTCTGAAAAAGGCTGACAAAAGGACTGCTGATGCTGTTGGAATCTGACCTCCCTGCACTCAAAATGAATTTTCTGGAGCTACAGAACTCCAATTGGCGCGCTCTCAACGGTTTTGGAAAGTAGACATCTAGAGCTTTCCAGAAATATATAATAGTTCATACTTTATTCGGAATTTGATGACGTAACTTGGCATTGAACGCCAAGTACATGCTGCTGTCTAGAGTTAAACGCCAGAAAAACGTCATGATCCGGAGTTGAACGCCCAAAACACGTTATAACTTGGAGTTCAACTCCAAGAGAAGCCTCAGCTCGTGGATAGATCAAGCTCAGCCCAAGCATACACCAAGTGGGCACCGAAAGTGGATTTATGCATCAATTACTTACTCATGTAAACCCTAGTAGCTAGTCTAGTATAAATAGGATAAGTTACTATTGTATTAGACATCTTTTGACAGTTTAATCTTTGACTGTTTAGTCTAATTTGGTCCTTTGATCACTCAGGGGGCTGGCCATTCGGCCATGCCTGAACCTTTTACTTATGTATTTTCAACAGTGGAGTTTCTGCACTCCATAGATTAAGGGTGTGGAGCTCTGCTGTACCTCAAGTTTCAATACAATTATTATTACTTTCTATTCAATTCTCTTCTATTATTATTCCAAGATATACGTTACACTTAACTTTGATGAATGTGATGATCCGTGACACTCATCATCATTCTCACCTATGAACGCGCGTGACTGACAACCACTTCCGTTCTACTCTAGGCCGGGCGCATATCTCTTAGATTTCCCAACAGAATCTTCGTGGTATAAGCTAGATAGATGGCGGCATTCATGAGGATCCGGAAAGTCTAAACCTTGTCTATGGTATTTCGAGTAGGATTCTGGGATTGAATGACTGTGACGAGCTTCAAACTCCTGAAGGCTGGGCGTGATGACAAGCGCAAAAGAATCAAGGGATTCTATTCCAACCTGATTGAGAACCGACAGATGATTAGCCGTGCTGTGACAGAGCATAGGAACGTTTTCACTGAGAGGATGGGATGTAGCCATTGACAACGGTGATGCCCTACATACAGCTTGCCATGGAAAGGAGTAGGAAAGATTGGATGAATGTAATAGGAAAGTAGAGATTCAAGAGGAGCACAGCATCTCCATACACTTATCTGAAATTCCCACTATTAATTTACATAAGTATTTCTATCCCTTTTATTTTCTTTTTATTAATTCATTTTCGAACTCATCATAAACTATTTAATCTGCCTAACTGAGATTTACAAGGTGACCATAGCTTGCTTCATACCAACAATCTCTGTGGGATCGACCCTTACTCACGTAAGGTATTACTTGGATGACCCAATACACTTGCAGGTTAAGTTGAACGTAGTTGTGATCACATATGCCAAAGAGCCATTAAATAAATCTCATGCAAATACAAAGAGAGCAATCACAATTTCGTCCACCAAGTTTTTGGTGCCGTTGCCGGGGATTGTTCGAGTATGGACAACTGACGGTTCATCTTGTTGCTCAGATTAGGTAATTTTCTTTTCAAAAATCTTTTTCAAAAATTTTCTTTTCTTTTTCGTTTTTCTAACCATGTTTTTCGAAAAAATTAAATAAAAATACAAAAAAATTAGAAAATCATAAAAATCAAAAATATTTTGTGTTTCTTGTTTGAGTCTTGAGTCAAATTTTAAGTTTGGTGTCAATTGCATGCTTTAAAAATTTTTTCTTGCATTTTTCGAAAATTCATGCATTCATGGTGTTCTTCATGATCTTCAAGTTGTTCTTGATAAGTCTTCTTGTTTGATCTTGATGATTTCTTGTTTTGTATCTTTTGTTGTTTTTCATGTGCACTTTTGCATTCATATTTTCCATGCATTAAAGATTTCTAAGTTTGGTGTCTTGCATGTTTTCTTTGCATCAAAAATTTTTCAAAATTATGTTCTTGATGTTCATCATGATCTTCAAAGTGTTCTTGGTGTTCATCTTGACATTCATAGTGTTCTTGCTTGCATTATGTGTTTGATCCAAAATTTACATATTTTGGGTCATTTTTATGTTTTTCTTTCTCATCTTTAAAATTTCAAAAAAATCAAAAAAATATCTTTTCCTTATTTCCCTCCAAATTTTCGAAATTTTGGGTTGACTTGGTCAAAAATTTTTAAAATTAGTTGTTTCTCACAAGTCAAGTCAAAATTTCAATTTTAAAAAATCTTATCTTTTCAAAATCTTTTTCAAAAATTATATCTTTTTCATTTTTTTCATTTTTCAAAAATTTCAAAAAATCTTTTTCAAAATATTTTCAAAATCTTTTTCTTATCTTTATATCAAATTTTTGAAAATTAGCTAACAATTAATGTGATTGGTTTAAAAATTTGAAGTTTGTTACTTTCTTGTTAAGAAAGGTTCAATCTTTAAGTTCTAGAATCTTATCTTGTAGTTTCTTGTTAGTGAAGTAAGTAATTTTAAAATTTTTGAATTAAATCTTTTTATCTTTTATCCTATCTTTTTCAAAAATTTTATCTTTTTCAAAACTTGATTTCAAAATATCTTATCTAACCTCTTATCTTCTTATCTTTTCAAATTTGACTTTAATATCTTCATCAACTAACTAACTTTTTGTTTGTTTCCTATCTTTTTCAAAACCAACTAACTACTCTTCCCTCTCTAATTTTCAAAAATATCTCATCTCTTTTTCAAAAATTCTTTTTGTTTTAAATTTTAATTTTAATCTTATCTTATCTTTGATTTTCGAAAATTACTAACCCCTTTTTCAAAATTGTTTTCGAAATTCTCTACCTCTTTTCTTATTCTATTTAATTATTTAATTACTAACACTTCTCTTCACCTCTTTTCATCTAAAAATCCGAACCCAATATATCCCTTGTGTTTGGATTCTTCACTTTTCTTTCTTCTACCCCTTTCTTTTTCTACTAACATAAAGGAATCTCTATACTGTGACATAGAGGATTCCTCTTTCTTTTCTTGTTTTCTTCTCTTTCATATGAGCAGGAACAAGGAAAAAGGCACTCTTGTTGAGATTGATCCAGAACCTGAAAGGACTCTGAAGAGAAAATTAAGAGAAGCTATGTTACAACAATCTAAAGGTAACCTTTCAGAAATATTAGAACAAGAGAATGAGATGGCAGCCGAAAATAATAATAATGCAAGGAGACTGCTTGGTGACTTCACAAAGCCAACATCCAAGTTTGATGGAAGAAGCATCTCCATTCCTGCCATTGGAGCCAATAACTTTGAGCTGAAACCTTAGCTAGTTGCCTTAATGCAACAAAACTGCAAGTTTTATGGACTTCCATCTGAAGATCCTTATCAGTTTCTGACTGAGTTCTTGCAGATCTGTGAGACTGTAAAGACGAATGGAGTTGATCCTTAAGTCTACAGACTCATGCTTTTCCCTTTTGCTGTAAGAGACAGAGCTAGAATATGGTTGGATTCACAACCTAAGGGTAGCCTGGATTCTTGGGATAAGCTGGTCACTGCCTTCTTGGATAAATTCTTTCCTCCTCAAAAGCTGAGCAAGCTAAGAGTGGATGTTCAAACCTTCAAACAAAAAATGGTGAATCCCTCTATGAAGCTTGGGAAAGATACAAGCAGCTGACCAAAAGATGTCCATCTGACATGTTTTCAGAATGGACCATACTAGATATATTCTATTATGGTCTATCTGAATTTTTGAAAATGTCATTGGACCATTCTGCAGGTGGATATATTCACCTAAAGAAAACGCCTGAAGAGGCTCAAGAACTCATTGACATGGTTGCAAATAACCAATTCATGTACACTTCTGAGAGGAATTCCGTGAATAATGGGATACCTCAGAAGAAAGGAGTTCTTGAAATTGATGCTCTGAATGCCATATTGGCTCAGAATAAAGTGTTGACTCAGCAAGTCAACATGATCTCTCAAAGTCTGAATGGATGGCAACATGCATCCAACAGTACTAAAGAGGTAGCTTCTGAAGAAGCTTATGATCCTGAGAACCCTGCCATGGCAGAGGTTAATTACATGGGTGAACCTTATGGAAACACCTATAATCCATCATGGAGAAATCATCCAAATTTCTCATGGAAGGATCAACAAAAGCCTCAACAAGGCTTTAACAATGGTGGACGCAATAGGCTGAGCAATAGCAAGCCATATCCATCATCTTCTCAGCAACAGACAGAGAATTCTGAATAAAACACTTCTAATTTAGCTAATCTAGTCTCTGATCTGTCAAAGGCCACTTTCAGTTTCATGAATGAAACAAGATCCTCCATCAGAAATCTGGAGGCACAAGTGGGCCAGCTGAGTAAGAAAGTTATTGAAACTCCTCCCAGTATTCTCCCAAGCAATATAGAAGAGAATCCAAAAGGAGAGTGCAAGGTTATTGATGTGATCAATGTGGCCGAATGCACAAGGGAGGAGGAGGACGAAAATCCTAGTGAGGAAGACCTCCTGGGATGTCCTTCAAGCAAGAAGGAGTTTCCTGTTAAGGATCCAAAGGAATCTGAGGCTCATACAGAGACCATAGAGATTCCATTAAATCTCTTTCTGCCATTCATGAGCTCTGAAGACTATTCTTCCTCTGAAGAGGATGAAGATATGACTGGAGAGCAAGTTGCTCAATATTTAGGAGCTATTATGAAGCTGAATGCCAAGTTGTTTGGTAATGAGACTTGGGAAAGTGAACCTCCCTTGCTCATTAGTGAACTAGATACTTGGATTCAGAAAACTCTACCTCAAAAGAAACAAGATCCTGGCAAGTTCTTAATACCTTGTACCATAGGCACCATGACCTTTGAAAAGGCTCTATGTGATCTGGGGTCAGGGATAAATCTTATGCCACTCTCTGTAATGGAGAAGCTGGGGATCATTGAGGTACAACCTGCCTTGTTCTCATTACAATTGGCAGACAAGTCATTGAGACAAGCTTATGGAATAGTAGAGGACGTTTTAGTAAAGGTTGAAGGCCTTTACATCCCTGCTGATTTCATAATCTTAGACACTAGGAAGGAAGAGGATGAATGCATCATCCTTGGAAGACCTTTCCTAGCCACAGCAGGAGCTGTGATAGATGTCAATAGAGGTGAATTAGTCCTTCAATTGAATGGGGACTACCTTGTGTTTAAAGCACATGGCCATCCCTCTGTGACAAAAGAGAGTAAGCAAGAAGAACTTCTCTCAGTTCAGAGTCAAGAAGAGCCCCCACAGTCAAACTCTAAGTTTGGTGTTGTGAGGCCACAACCAAACTCTAAGTTTGGTGTTAAGACCCCATATCCAAACTCTAAGTTTGGTGTTGGGACTATACAACATTGACCTGATCACCTTGTGGCTCCATGAGAGCCACTGTCAAGCTATTGACATTAAAGAAGCGCTTGTTGGGAGGCAACCCAATTTTATTTATCTAATTTTTATTTTATTGTTATTTTATGTTTTATTAGGTACATGATCATGAGAAGTCACGAAAAAATCATAAAAATTAAAAACAGAATCAAAAACAGCAGAAGAAAAAAATCACACTCTGTAGGACGCACAGGCTGGCGTTCAACGCCAGTAAGATGCATCTGGCCGGCGTTCAACGCCAGAACAGAGCATCATTCTGGCGCTGAACGCCAGAAACAAGCAACATTCTGGCGCTGAACGCCAGGAATGTGCCTAGAGAAGAAAAGCTGGCGCTGAACGCCAGCAACAAGCATGAAACTGGCGTTCAACGCCAGAAACATGCTTTACATGGGCGTTGAACGCCCAGAATGTGCACCACACGGCGTTTAAACGCCAGAATGGTGTTGATGAGCGGATAATTTATACACTTTTTGGCATTGTTTTTAGTATGTTTTTGGTATGATATAGTTAGTTTTTAGTATATTTTTATTAGTTTTTAGTTAAAATTCACTTTTCTGGACTTTACTATGAGTTTGTGTGTTTTTCTGTGATTTCAGGTATTTTCTGGCTGAAATTGAGGGACCTGAGCAAAAATCTGATTCAGAGACCAAAAAGGACTGCAGATGCTGTTGGATTCTGACCTCCCTGCACTCGAAGTGGATTTTCTGGAGCTACAGAAGTCCAATTGGCGCGCTCTCAACGGCGTTGGAAATTAGACATCCTGGGCTTTCCAGCAATATATGATAGTCCATACTTTGCCCAAGATTTGATGGCCCAAACCGGCGTTCAAAGTCACCCTCAGGAATCCCAGCGTTAAACGCTGGAACTGGCACCCAAATGGGAGTTAAACGCCCAAACTGGCACTAAAGCTGGCGTTTAACTCCAAGAAGAGTCTCTGCACGAAAAATGCTTCATTGCTCAGCCCAAGCACACACCAAGTGGGCCCGGAAGTGGATTTTTATGTCATTTACTCATTTCTGTACACCTTAGGCTACTAGTTTCTCTATAAGTAGGACCTTTTTCTATTGTATTTAGAGACTTTGGTAGCTATCTTCATTTTTATGCTATCTTAGATCACTGGGAGGCTGGCCTCACGGCCATGCCTAGACCTTATGCTTATGTATTTTCAACGGTGGAGTTTCTACACACCATAGATTAAGGTGTGGAGCTCTGCTGTACCTCGAGTATTAATGCAATTACTATTGTTCTTCCATTCAATTCCGCTTGTTCTTGTTCTAAGATATCACTTGTTCTTCAACTTGATGAATGTGATGATCCGTGACACTCATCATCATTCTCACCCAAGAACAAGGTGACTGACAACCACTCTTGTTCTACAAGCGATCAAGGCTCTAGTGAATATCTCTTGGATTCCTGATTGCACGATGCATGGTTGATCGCCTGACAACCGAGTGCTCGTCTGACAAACGAGCCAACCATTCCATGAGATCAGAGTCTTCGTGGTATAGGCGAGAACTGATGGCAGCATTCAAGAGAATCCGGAGGGTCTAACCTTGTCTGTGGTGTTCTGAGTAGGATTCAATGACTGAATGACTGTGACGTGCTTCAAACTCCTGAAGGCGGGGCGTTAGTGACAGACGCAAAAGAATCACTGGATTCTATTCCGGCCTGATTGAGAACCGACAGATGAATTCCGCTATGCTGTGACAGAGCATATGCAATCGCTTTCACTGAGAGGATGGGAGGTAGCCACTGACAACGGTGAAACCCTTGCTTAAGCTTGCCATGGAAAGGAGTAAGAAGGATTGGATGAAGACAGTAGGAAAGCAGAGAGACGGAAGGGAAGGCATCTTCATGCGCTTATCTGAAGTTCCTACCAATGAATTATATAAGTATCTCTATCTTTACCTTTGTGTTATTTTCGTTCATCACCATTACCATTTGAGTTTGCCTGACTAAGATTTACAAGATGACCATAGCTTGCTTCAATACTAACAATCTCCGTGGGATCGACCCTTACTCGCGTAAGGTTTATTACTTGGACGACTCAGTGCACTTGCTGGTTAGTTGTGCGAAGTTGTGTAATGCCATGGTATTGAACTACCAAGTTTTTGGGGGTTCATGACCGGGGATTATGAGAGTTGTGAAAAAGTATTGTTCACAATTTCGCGCACCAAGTTTTTGGCGCCGTTGCCGGGGATTGTTCAAGTTTTGAGCAAGCTTTTGGTAACATCAGTGCCAAGATCCGGCAACAACACCAAGTTTTTGGCGCCGTTGCCGGGGATTGTTCAAGTTTTGAGCAAGCTTTTGGTAACATCAGTGCCAAGATCCGGCAACAACACCAAGTTTTTGGCGTTATTGCCCGGGATTGTTCTAGTTTGGACAACTGACGGTTCATCTTGTTGCTTAGATTAGGTATTTATTTTTTTTTTCGAAATTCTTGAAGATGAATTCTAGAGTTTCATGATGATTTGTTGAAATCTGGCTGGCTGAGAAGCCATGTCTAATTTCATTGGACCGAGGTTTCAACTTATCACCACAAGAGCTTGTTGATTTCTTATCAATCTTGCTTTTGGAGCAGTGATCTGCTAAGGCTTGGCTGGCCTTTGGCCATGTCTAGTGTTTTGGACCGAAGCTTTCTTTGAAAGCTTGGCTGGCTGTGAAGCCATGTCTAATTCCTGGACCGGAGTCTTAGACTAGCATTGCACTGATTCCTGGAATTCTCATTAAGAATTTTGATACCTTTTTCCACTTAATTTTCGAAAAACACAAAAAAAAAATTCAGAAAAATCATAAAATCCAAAAATATTTCTTGTTTGAGTCTAGTGTCTCATCATAAGTTTGGTGTCAATTGCATGCATTCATTCATGTATCTTAGTGATCTTCAAGATGTTCTTGATGCTTTACTTGCTCTGATCTTTGAATTCAATTGACTTGATTGTTTTGTGTGTCTCATATGCATTTTCATTTTGTTAGTGTCAGTAGTATACAAACTGATACGTTTGGTGTCTTGCATGCATTGTTATTTGATTCTTGTTGCATTTTGATTTGTTCTTATCATTAAAAATCCAAAAATATTTTTTTATTTGTGTCTTTTCAAGTCAATAATACAGAGAATTGAAGATTCAGAACATACAGCAGAGGAATTGCACAGAAAAAGCTGGGCGTTCAAAACGCCCAGTGAAGAAGGACAGACTGGCGTTTAAACGCCAGCCAGGGTACCTGGTTGGGCGTTTAACGCCCAAAAGGGTAGCATTTTGGGCGTTAAACGCCAGAATGGATACCATTCTGGGCGTTTAACGCCAGGATGGCTAGAGGGGAAGATTTTGTTTTCAAATCAATTTTTTTCTAAGTTTTCAAAATCTTTTCAAAATCAAATCTTTTTCAAATCAATTTTTCAATCAAATCTTTTTCAAAACCAATTTCTTTCCATTTTTAAAGATACTTACTATTAATTAATGATTTGATTCAACATTTTAAGTATGTTACCTTTTCTGTTGAGAAAGGTTTAATGTTTGAATCATATCTTTTCTTGTTAGTCATGTTTTTAATTTTCAAATCAAATCTTTTTAAAATGTTTTTCAAATCATATCTTCTCAATCACATTTTTTTAAATCAATCATATCTTCTTAACCACATCTTTTTCAAAATAGTTTTCAATCAAATCCTTTTGATTTCTAATTTCAAAATCTTTTTCAAAAATCACTTGATTTCTTTTCCATTTTCATTTTCGAAAATTAAGTAATGTTTTTCAAAAATGTTTTCAAAATTTTTCACTTAATTTTCGAAAATTACTTCCCTCCTTCTCACATCCTTCTATTTATGGACTAACACTATTCCTTAATGCAAAATTCGAACTCCATCTTCTCTGATAAGTTCGAATTTTCTACTTCTGTCTTCTACTCTTCTTTTCCTCTGACACCTAAAGGAATCTCTATACTGTGACATAGAGGATTCCACACTTTCTTGTTCTCTTCTCTTTCTTATGAGCAGGAGCAAAGACAAAGGCATTCTTGTTGAGGCTGATCCTGAACCTGAAAGGACCTTGAAGAGAAAGCTAAGAGAAGCCAAAGCACAACTCTCTTTAGAGAACCTGAACGAATTCTTCAAGGAAGAAGAACTCATGGCAGCCGAAAACAACAACAATGCCAACAATGCAAGGAAGGTGCTGGGTGACTTTACTGCACCTACTCCCGACTTCTATGGGAGAAGCATCTCTATCCCTGCCATTGGAGCAAACAACTTTGAGCTTAAGCCTCAATTAGTTTCTCTAATGCAACAGAATTGCAAGTTCCATGGACTTCCATTGGAAGATCCTCATCAGTTTTTAGCTGAGTTCTTGCAAATCTGTGACATTGTCAAGACTAATGGGGTTGACCCTGAGGTCTACAGACTTATGCTATTCCCTTTTGCTGTAAGAGACAGAGCTAGAACATGGTTGGACTCTCAACCTAAAGAAAGCCTGGACTCTTGGGAAAAGCTAGTCAATGCCTTCTTGGCAAAGTTCTTTCCACCTCAAAAATTGAGTAAGCTTAGAGTGGAAGTCCAAACCTTCAAACAGAAGGAAGGAGAATCCTTCTATGAAGCTTGGGAAAGATACAAACAATTAATCAGAAAGTGTCCCACTGACATGCTTTCTGAATGGAGCATCATAGGTATTTTCTATGATGGTCTCTCTGAACTGTCCAAGATGTCCTTGGATAGCTCTTCTGGAGGATCTCTTCATCTGAAGAAGATGCCTACTGAGGCTCAAGAACTGATTGAAATGGTTGCAAATAACCAATTCATGTACACTTCTGAACGAATTCCTGTGAACAATGGGACTAGTCAGAAGAAAGGAGTTCTTGAGATTGACACTCTGAATGCCATATTGGCTCAGAACAAAATATTGACTCAACAAGTCAATATGATTTCTCAAAGTCTGTCTGGAATGCAAAATGCACCAAGCAGTACTAAGGAAGCTTCATCTGAGGAAGAAGCTTATGATCCTGAGAACCCTTCAATAGAAGAGGTGAATTACATGGGAGAACCCTATGGAAACACCTACAATCCTTCATGGAGGAATCATCCAAATCTTTCATGGAAGGATCAACAGAGACCTCAACAAGGTTTCAATAACAATAATGGTGGAAGAAACAGGTTTAGCAATAGCAAGCCTTTTCCATCATCTTCTCAGCAACAGACAGAGAATTCTAAGCAGAATACCTCTGACTTAGCAACCATGGTCTCTGATCTAATCAAAACCACTCAAAGTTTCATGACTGAAACTAGGTCCTCCATTAGGAATTTGGAAGGACAAGTGGGTCAGCTGAGCAAGAAAATTACTGAACTCCCTCCTAGTACTCTCCCAAGCAATACAGAAGAAAATCCAAAAGGAGAGTGCAAGGCCATCAACATGGCCGAATTCTGGGAGGAAGAAGAGGCAGTGAACGCCACTGAGGAAGACCTCACTGGACGTCCACTGGCCTCCAATGAGTTCCCCAATGAGGAACCATGGGAATCTGAGGCTCAAACTGAGACCATAGAGATTCCATTGGACTTACTTCTGCCATTCATGAGCTCTGATGAGTATTCTTCCTCTGAAGAGGATGAGTATGTCACTGAAGAGCAAGTTGCCAAATACCTTGGAGCAATCATGAAGCTGAATGACAAGTTATTTGGAAATGAGACTTGGGAGGATGAATCCCTTTTGCTCACCAAAGAACTGAATGACTTGTCTAGGCAGAAACTGCCTCAAAAGAGGCAGGATCCTGGGAAGTTTTCTATACCTTGTACCATAGGCACCATGACCTTCAAGAAGGCCTTGTGTGACTTAGGGTCAAGTGTAAACCTCATGCCCCTCTCTGTAATGGAGAAATTAGGGATCTTTGAGGTGCAAGCTGCAAAAATCTCACTAGAGATGGCAGACAACTCAAGAAAACAAGCCTATGGACTTGTAGAGGATGTTCTGGTAAAGGTTGAAGACCATTACATCCCTACTGATTTTATAGTCCTAGAGACTGGGAAGTGCATGGATGAATCCATCATCCTTGGCAGACCCTTCCTAGCCACAGCAAAGGCTGTGATTGATGTTGATAGAGGAGAGTTGATCATTCAAGTGAATGAAGAATCCTTGGTGTTTAAGGCCCAAGGATATCCCTCTGTCATCATGGAGAGGAAGCATGAAGAGCTTCTCTCAAAACAGAGCAAAAAAGGAGCCCCCACATTCAAACTCTAAGTTTGGTGTTGGGAGGTTCCAACACGGTTCTGAGCATTTCTGAGGCTCCATGAGAGTCCTCTGTCAAGCTAATGACATTAAAGAAGCGCTTGTTGGGAGGCAACCCAATGATTTATAATTAATTATTTTCTTTTGTTATTTTATCTCTTTTGTAGGTTGATGATCATAAAAAGTCACAAAATCCATGAAAAAAGCAAAAACAGAATGAAAAACAGGAAGAAAAACAGCACACCCTGGAGGACGCACCCACTGGCGTTTAAACGCCAGTGAGGTTAGCTGGTGGGCGTTTAACGCCCAGTCTGGCACCATTCTGGGCGTTTAACGCCAGAAAGGGGCACCAGACTGGCGTTAAACGCCAGAAAGGGGCAAGATGCTGGCGTTAAACGCCAGAAATGGGCACCAGCCCGGCGTTTAACGCCAGAAATGGCACAAAACGTGATTTTGAATGCCATTTGGTGCAGGGATGACTTTTCCTTGACACCTCAGGATCTGTGGACCCCACAGGATCCCCACCTACCCCACCACTCTCTCTCTTCTTCACCCATTCACCAATCACCTCAACACCTCTTCCCCAAAAGCCCTTCACCTATCAAATCCCATCTTTCTCTTCACCACTCACATCCATCTTTCATAAAACCCCACCTACCTCACCATTCAAATTCAAACCACTTCCCCACCCAAACCCACCCTCAAATGGCCGAACCTCTCTCTCCCCCTCTCCTATATAAACCCTCCTTCACTCCTTCATTTTCACACACCTTAAACACTACTTCTTCTCCCTTTTGGCCGAACACAAAGCCCTCTCCATCTCCTCCATTTCTTCTTCGTCTACTCTCTTCTTTCTTCTTTTGCTCGAGGACGAGCAAACATTTTAAGTTTGGTGTGGTAAAAGCATAGCTTTTCGTTTTTCCATAACCATTTATGGCATCCAAGGCCGGAGAAACCTCTAGAAAGAGGAAAAGGAAGGCAAAAGCTTCCACATCCGAGTCATGGGAGATGGAGAGATTCATCTCAAGGGTGCATCAAGACCATTTCTATGAAGTTGTGGCCTTGAAGAAGGTGATCCCCGAGGTCCCTTTTTCACTCAAAAAGGGTGAATATCCGGAGATCCGACATGAGATCCGAAGAAGAGGTTGGGAAGTTCTTACCAACCCCATTCAACAAGTCGGAATCTTGATGGTTCAAGAGTTCTATGCCAATGCATGGATCACCAAGAACCATGACCAAAGTGTGAACCCGAATCCAAAGAATTATCTTACTATGGTTCGGGGGAAATACTTGGATTTTAGTCCGGAGAATGTGAGGGTGGCGTTCAACTTGCCTATGATGCAAGGAGATGAACATCCCTACACTAGAAGGGTCAACTTTGATCAAAGGTTGGACCAAGTCCTCACGGTCATATGTGAAGAGGGCGCCCAATGGAAGAGAGATTCAAGAGGAAAGCCGGTTCAATTAAGAAGGCATGACCTCAAGCCCGTGGCTAGAGGATGGTTAGAGTTCATACAACGCTCAATCATTCCCACTAGCAACCGGTCCGAAGTTACCATAGACCGGGCTATCATGATCCATAGCATCATGATTGGAGAAGAAATAGAGGTTCATGAGGTTATAGCCCAAGAACTCTATAAGGTGGCGGACAAGTCCTCTACCTTGGCAAGGTTAGCCTTTCCTCATCTCATTTGTCACCTCTGTTATTCAGTGGGAGTTGACATAGAGGGAGACACCCCCATTGATGAGGACAAGCCCATCACTAAGAAGAGGATGGAGCACACAAGAGATCCCACTCATCATGAGATCCCTGAGATTCCTCAAGGGATGCACTTTCCTCCACAAGACTATTGGGAGTAATTAAACACCTCCCTAGGAGAGTTGAGTTCCAACATGGGACAACTAAGGGTGGAGCATCAAGAACACTCCATCATCCTTCATGAGATTAGAGAAGATCAAAGAATCATGAGGGAGGAGCAACAAAGACAAGGAAGAGACATTGAGGAGCTCAAGCACTCCATAGGATCTTCAAGAGCAAGGAAGAGCCGCCATCACTAAGGTGGACCCGTTCCTTGATTTCCTTGTTCTTTATTCTTCTGTTTTTCGAATTTTATGCTTATGTTTATCCATGTATGTGTCTTGTGATCATTAGTGTCTTAGTGTCTATGCCTTAAAGTTATGAATGTCCTATGAATCCATCACATTTCTTGAATAAAAACGTGCTTAATTGATAAAAGAAAGAATTGCATGAATTTTGAATTTTATAACAGTTTAATTATTTTGATGTGGTGGCAATATTTTTGTTTTCTGAATGTATGCTTGAACAGTGCATATGTATCTTGAATTTGTGGTTCATGAATGTTGGCTCTTGAAAGAATGATGAAAAAGGAGACATGTTACTGAGGATCTGAAAAATCAATAAAATGATTCTTGAAGCAAGAAAAAGCATTTCTATTCAAAAAAAAAATCGAAAAAAAAAGAGAAAAAGAAAAGAAAAAAAAAGAGAAAAGAAAGAAATAAAGTTGTGATCCAAGGCAATAAGAGTGTGCTTAAGAACCCTGGACACCTCTAATTGGGGACTCTAGCAAAGCTGAGTCACAATCTGAAAAGGTTCACCCAATTATGTGTCTGTGGCATGTATGTATCCGGTGGTAATACTGGAAGACAGAATGCTTTGGGCCACAGCCAAGACTCAATAAGTAGCTTTGTTCAAGAATCATCATACTTTACTAGGAGAATCATTAACACTATCTGGATTCTAAGTTCCTAAAGAAGCCAATCATTCTGAGTTTCAAAGGATAGAGTGAGATGCCAAAACTGTTCAGAGGCAAAAAGCTAAAAGCCCCGCTCATCTAATTAATACTGATCTTCATAGATGTTTTTGGAATTCATTGCATATTCTCTTCTTTTTATCTTATTTGATTTTCAGTTGCTTGAGGACAAGCAACAATTTAAGTTTGGTGTTGTGATGAGCGGATAATTTATATACTTTTTGGCATTGTTTTTAGTATGTTTTTGGTATGATATAGTTAGTTTTTAGTATATTTTTATTAGTTTTTAGTTAAAATTCACTTTTCTGGACTTTACTATGAGTTTGTGTGTTTTTCTGTGATTTCAGGTATTTTCTGGCTGAAATTGAGGGACCTGAGCAAAAATCTGATTCAGAGACCAAAAAGGACTGCAGATGCTGTTGGATTCTGACCTCCCTACACTCGAAGTGGATTTTCTGGAGCTAAAGAAGCCCAATTGGCGCGCTCTCAACGCCGTTGGAAAGTAGACATCCTGGGCTTTCCAGCAATATATGATAGTCCATACTTTGCCCAAGATTTGATGGCCCAAACCGGCGTTCAAAGTCACCCTCAGGAATCCCAGCGTTAAACGCTGGAACTGGCACCCAAATGGGAGTTAAACGCCCAAACTGGCACTAAAGCTGGCGTTTAACTGCAAGAAGAGTCTCTGCACGAAAAATGCTTCATTGCTCAGCCCAAGCACACACCAAGTGGGCCCGGAAGTGAATTTTTATGTCATTTACTCATTTCTGTACACCTTAGGCTACTAGTTTCTCTATAAGTAGGACCTTTTTCTATTGTATTTAGAGACTTTGGTAGCTATCTTCATTTTTATGCTATCTTAGATCACTGGGAGGCTGGCCTCACGGCCATGCCTAGACCTTATGCTTATGTATTTTCAACGGTGGAGTTTCTACACACCATAGATTAAGGTGTGGAGCTCTGCTGTACCTCGAGTATTAATGCAATTACTATTGTTCTTCCATTCAATTCCGCTTGTTCTTGTTCTAAGATATCACTTGTTCTTCAACTTGATGAATGTGATGATCCGTGACACTCATCATCATTCTCACCCAAGAACAAGGTGACTGACAACCACTCTTGTTCTACAAGCGATCAAGGCTCTAGTGAATATCTCTTGGATTCCTGATTGCACGATGCATGGTTGATCGCCTGACAACCGAGTGCTCGTCTGACAAACGAGCCAACCATTCCGTGAGATCAGAGTCTTCGTGGTATAGGCGAGAACTGATGGCAGCATTCAAGAGAATCCGGAAGGTCTAACCTTGTCTGTGGTGTTCTGAGTAGGATTCAATGACTGAATGACTGTGACGTGCTTCAAACTCCTGAAGGCGGGGCGTTAGTGACAGACGCAAAAGAATCACTGGATTCTATTCCGGCCTGATTGAGAACCGACAGATGAATTCTGCTATGCTGTGACAGAGCATATGCAATCGCTTTCACTGAGAGGATGGGAGGTAGCCACTGACAACGGTGAAACCCTTGCTTAAGCTTGCCATGGAAAGGAGTAAGAAGGATTGGATGAAGACAGTAGGAAAGCAGAGAGACGGAAGGGAAGGCATCTTCATGCGCTTATCTGAAGTTCCTACCAATGAATTACATAAGTATCTCTATCTTTACCTTTGTGTTATTTTCGTTCATCACCATTACCATTTGAGTTTGCCTGACTAAGATTTACAAGATGACCATAGCTTGCTTCAATACTAACAATCTCCGTGGGATCGACCCTTACTCGCGTAAGGTTTATTACTTGGACGACCCAGTGCACTTGCTGGTTAGTTGTGCGAAGTTGTGTAATGCCATGGTATTGAACTACCAAGTTTTTGGGGGTTCATGACCGGGGATTATGAGAGTTGTGAAAAAGTATTGTTCACAATTTCGCGCACCAGGTGTGCAAAGGCAATTGACATGCCTATTTGGTGCAGGGATGGAATTCCTTGACACCTCAGGATCTGTGGACCCCACAGGATCCCCACCTACTATATTCCCGCCTTACCTCCTAATCCTATTTTTGTGATTTGTATTCCCCATGTCACACTTCCCAACACTCTTCACCAATCACCTCAATTCCTCTTCCCAATCACCCCCTTCACCACTCAAATCCATCCACTCTTCCCCATAAACCCCACCTACCTTCCAAAAATCAAAAACCATTTTCCCACCCTAAATGGCCGAACATACAACCCCCCTCTCCCTATATATACCCTTCCATTCTACTTCATTTTCACACAACACAACCCCCCTTTTTTCTTCACCTTGACCGAACCTACATCTCTCCCTCTCTACCATATTCTCTTCTTCTTCTTCTTCTCTTCTTTCTTCTATTGCTCGAGGACGAGCAATATTTTAAGTTTGGTGTGGTCAAAGCACAATCTTTTTTGTTTTCCACTACCATCAATGGCACCTAAGGCCGGAGAATCCTCTAGAAAAGGAAAAGGGAAGACAAAAGCTTCCACTTTCGAGTCATGGGAGATGGAAAGATTCATCTCTAAAAGCCATCAAGACCACTTCTATGATGTTGTGGCAAAGAAGAAGGTGATCCCTGAGGTCCCTTTCAAGCTCAAGAAGAATGAGTATCCGGAGATCCGACATGACATTCGAAGAAGAGGTTGGGAAGTCCTAACCAACCCCATGCAACAAGTCGGAATCTTAATGGTTCAAGAGTTCTATGCCAATGCATGGATCACTAGGAACCATGATCAAAGTATGAACCCGAATCCAAAGAATTATCTCACAATGGTTCGGGGGAAATACTTAGATTTTAGTCTGGAAAATGTGAGGTTGGCGTTTCACTTGCCCATGATGCAAGGAGATGAACGCCCCTACACTAGAAGGGTCAACTTCAATCAAAGGTTGGACCAAGTCCTAATGGACATATGTGTGGAAGGAGCTCAATGGAGAAGAGACTCCAAAGGCAAGCCAGTTCAACTAAAGAAGACTGGACCTCAAGCCTGTGGCTAGAGGATGGTTGGGGTTCATTCAACGCTCCATCATTCCTACTAGCAACCGATCTGAAGTTACGGTGGATTGGGCCATCATGATTCATAGCATCATGATTGGAGAGGAAGTAGAAGTTCATGAGGTCATCTCCAATAAACTCTACAAAATAGCCGACAAGTCCTCCACCATGGCAAGGCTAGCTTTTCCTCACCTTATTTGCCATCTGTGTTACTCAGCTGGAGTTATCATAGAAGGAGACATCCCCATTGAAGAGGATAAGCCCATCACCAAGAAGAGGATGGAGCAAGCAAGAGAGATACCTCACGGTTCTCAAGAGATGCATGGGGAAGCTCATCATCAAGAAATCCCTGAGATGCCTCAAGGGATGCACTTTCCTCCTAACAACTATTGGGAGCAACTCAACACCTCCTTAGAAGATTTGAGCCACAATGTGGAACAATTAAGGGTGGAACATCATGAGCACTCCATCATTCTCCATGAAATAAGAGAAGATCAAAGAGCAATGAGGGAGGAGCAACAAAGGCAAGGAAGGGACATAGAAGAGCTTAAGGACATTATTGGAGCTTCAAGAAGAAGACGCCACTAAAGGTGGATTCATTCCTTGTTCTTATTTTCTTTCTGTTCTTTGGTTTTTAATGTTGTGTTTATTTATGTTTTGTGTCTTTACTTCATGATCATTAGTATGTAGTAACTATGTCTTAAAGCTATGAATAAATTCCATTAATCCTTCACCTCTCTTAAATGAAAAATGTTTTAATTCAAAAGAACAAGAAGTACATGAATTTCGAATTTATCCTTGAATTTAATTTAATTATATTGATGTGGTGACAATACTTTTTGTTTTCTGAATGAATGATTGAACAGTGCATATGTCTTTTGATATTGTTGTTTATGAATGTTAAAACTGTTGGCTCTTGAAAGAATGATGAACAAAGAGAAATGTTATTGATGATCTGAAAAATCATGAAATTGATTCTTGAAGCAAGAAAAAGCAGTGAAAAAGAAAGCTTGCGAAAAAAAATGGCGAAAAAATAGAAAGAAAAAGAAAAAGCAAGCAGAAAAAGCCAATAGCCCTTAAAACCAAAAGGCAAGGGTAAAAAGGATCCAAGGCTTTGAGCATCAATGGATAGAAAGGCCCAAGGAAATAAAATCCAGGCCTAAGCGGCTAAACCAAGCTGTCGCTAACCATGTGCTTGTGGCATGCAGGTCCAAGTGAAAAGCTTGAGACTGAGTGGTTAAAGTCGTGATCCAAAGCAAAAGAGTGTGCTTAAGAACTCTGGACACCTCTAATTGGGGAGTTGAGCAAAGCTAAGTCACAATCTGAAAAGGTTCACCCAATTATGTGTCTGTGGCATTTATGTATCCGGTGGTAATACTGGAAAACAAAGTGCTTAGGGCCACGGCCAAGACTCATAAAGTAACTGTGTTCAAGAATCAACATACTACACTAGGAGAATCAATAATACTATCTGAATTCTGAGTTCCTATGGATGCCAATCATTCTGAATTTCAAAGGATAAAGTGAGATGCCAAAACTGTTCGGAAGTCAAAAAGCTACTAGCCCCGCTCATCTAAATAAGAATCTGAGCTCCACTTAAAACTCTGAAATATTATTGCTTCTTAATTTCTTTTCATCCTATTTTATTTATCTAGTTGCTTGAGGATAAGCAACAGTTTAAGTTTGGTGTTGTGATGAGCTGATATTTTATACGCTTTTTGGGGGTAATTTCATGTAGATTTTAGCATATTTTTATTAGTTTTTAATATAATTTTATTAGTTTTTAAGCAAAAATCATATTTCTGGACTTTACTATGAGTTTGTGTGTTTTTCTGTGATTTCAGGTATTATCTGGCTGAAATTGAGGGAGCTGAGCAAAAATCTGATTTAGGCTGAAAAAGGACTGCAGATGTTGTTGGATTCTGACCTTCCTGCACTCGGAATAGATTTTTTGGTGCTACAGGAGTCCAATTGGTGTGCTATTAATTGGGTTGGAAAGTAGACATCCAGGGCTTTCCAGCAATATATAATAGTCCATATTTTGCGTGAAGATAGACGACGTAAACTGGCGTTTAACGCCAGTTCCATGTTGCAGTCTGGCGTCCAGCGCCAGAAACACGTCACGAACCAGAGTTGAACGCCAGAAACACATTACAACTTGGCGTTCAACTCCAGAAACAGCTCAGGCACGTGAGAAGCTTAAGTCTCAGCCCCAGCACACACCAAGTGGGCCCCAGAAGTGGATTTTTGCACTATCCATCTTAATTTACTCATTCTCTGTTAACCTAGGTTACTAGTTTAGTATTTAAACAACTTTTAGAGACTTATTTTGTATCTCATGATATTTTTAGATCTGAATTTTATACTCTTTGATGGCATGAGTCTCTAAACTCCATTGTTGGGGGTGAGGAGCTCTGCAGCGTCTCGATGAATTAATGCAATTATTTATGTTTTTCCATTCAAACATGCGTGTTCCTGTCTAAGATGTTCATTCGCGCTTAACTATGGAGAAGGTGATGATCCGTGACACTCATCACCTTCCTCAATCCATGAACGTGTGTCTGACAACCACCTCCGTTCTACATCAGATTGAATGAGTATCTCTTAGATTCCTTAACCAGAATTTTCGTGGTATAAGCTAGAATTGATGGCGGCATTCATGAGAATCTAGAAAGTCTAAACCTTGTCCGTGGTATTCCGAGTAGGATTCTGGGATTGGATGACTGTGACGAGCTTCAAACTCGTGAGTGTTGGGCGTGATGACAAACGCAAAAGAATCAATGGATTCTATTCCGACATGATCGAGAACCAACAGCTGATTAGCCATGCTGTGACAGAGCATTTGAACCATTTTCACTGAGAGGATGGGAAGTAGCCATTGACAACGGTGACACCCTACATAGAGCTTGCCATGGAAGGAACTTTGCACTTTTGCATTGAGTTGAATATTATATTACAGGAATTCAGAAGACAAAGCATCTCCAAAATCCCAATATATTCTCCATTACTGCACAACAAGTAATTATTTCACGCTCTTTTATTTTTTTCTAATAATTCAAACTGATAATTATAATTGATATCCTGACTAAGAATAATAAAATAAACATAGCTTGCTTCAAACCAATAATCTCCGTGGGATCGACCCTTACTCATGTAAGGTATTACTTGGACGACCCAGTGCACTTGCTGGTTAGTGGTACGAAGTCATAAGAAATCTTGATTTTGATATTGGGATTACAATTTCGTGCACCATTGAGCTATCTCAATACTACTTACACTACGAACCCAAGCATGCAATCAAAGCCCAGGCAATGGTAGACGTCCTGGTAGAGGTAGTCAGTGACCCACCCGAGGCCACGAGCACACGGTGGAAGCTCCATGTCGACGAAGCCTCCAACAAAGCGTTCGGAGGGGCAGGGATAATCCTCAAAAGCTCGGTCGGGATGACTTACGAACAATCAGTCAAGTTCGATTTTCCGGTCTCTAATAACCAGGCGAAATATGAAGCCTTGATAGGGGGTTTACTCTTAGCCAAAAAGGTCGGAGCATCGCGAGTCTAGGTCAACAGTGACTCCCAAATCATTACCTCCCAAGTCAACGGGACCTATCAAACCAGTGATTCCTTGCTCTAGAAGTACCTGGAGAAGGTGAAAAAAGTTGTGCAAAGACTTCGAAGAGATCACGATTCAACATGTACCCAGAGAAAGGAATGCAAGAGCTGATCTCCTCTCGAAGCTGGCGAGCACAAAGCCAGGCACAGGAAACCGATCCTTGATTCAGGGACTGATAAATGAGCCGTCGATAACCCTCAATGTGACACAAATGATGAGCCCTCCCTCATGGATTGATCTGATCCTCCACTTCATGGAGAACAGCAAACTCCCAAACGACGAGAAGGAAGCCAGAGCAGTGAAATGAGAGGCGGCCAAATATGCAGCGATACAAGGCCAACTCTACAAATGAGGGCTTAATCAACCCCTGTCGAAGTGCTTGCGCTCCGACTAGACGGACTACATCCTGATCAAAAAAATATATTATTTCTCAAAGTTTAAATATATTTGTACAATATATTCAAAGTTTCAAATTACGTATTGTATAAATATAGTTAGTCTTTTTATATTGTATAACTATCTGTTACTTTTGACTCTGAAAAAAATTCAAGTTTTAACCCATATGCCACCTTGGAGGGCTATACTTAGGTCTGGGAAAAAAAAATCAAAATCTTAGATCTTAAACCCAATCCAAACCAAACCATTTTAAAAAAACCAGTTTTTTAAAAAAAAATTCAAACCACATTGCATCAATTTTATGATTTGGTTTTTTAATCCAAACCATTTAACCAACTTAAATCCATATCCAGATCCAAATCCAAATTAGGATCCAAATTTGGAAAATCCTAATTCGGTGAACACAGTTCACACTACGCACAAATCAAACGCGCTTCTCCTTCAACGGTGTGGTCACAGCCAGTCTCCATCGCAGGCCATCGCCGCCGGAATCTTCCAGATCAACACTTCCGTCGCCACTTTCTGCTACCTCGTTGATTCTCTTGGAACCGTTAAAGACACTCCTGACCACGGCCATAAGCTGTACGCTTACTTTTCCATTTTTTCACTGAGATGTGTTTTCTTGCAAGGTAAATTTTTTTTTTGTAGGCGCAACATGAGATAGAGGATATTGAAGCTGGTGAAGGATATTTCTGCTAAGCTCAAGTCGTTGAGTGAATTTGATCGCCATGCTTCTGGTGCTAATGTATAATTCACTTCTCTGATCTTATTTACCTTTGATGTTATAATTTCGTTAATTTGTTGTTTATTGCATTTTTCTGCTTCATTTGGAACTTCGAATCGATTTTTTATTTTGAAAATTTCAAAACGAAAATTCAAGCTTCCTTGAACTTGAATTTGAATCTTAGGAAGCTACTTCGTGAATGGCAAGTCGTTATTCTTTAACTATGTTAGAATTTAGAAGCTACTTAATTTTTCTTTCCATGTCATTGTAGAGATTAGTTCAACATCAACCAACCCAAAACCCCACTTCGGAGGAATTAAGCATTAGGAAGATCAAGTTCAAAGCTTTCGATTTGGTTATCAAGTTCATTATTACAAGTTTGCGGTTATCTTGTTCATGGTCAACTTTTGTCATAAGCCTATCAAAACCAAAGGTAAGGAAAGAAGAACTCTTATGTTATTATGAACAACAGGGGCCCTAGCCAAAGAGTAGTCATTAGTGCATAAATTACACCATCTATTAAAATGATCCTCATGTATCTCAGATCTGCTTATGGTACATAAAAAAAAAGAAAACTGCAGCTAGAGAAAGTGTTAATCCTTAAGAACTAAAGGAAATAGTAGATGAAGTTTACTTTTACATTCAGATTCTATACCTTTCCAATATATGAATGAATCCGACTCCATAATTACTGTAAAATAAAATCCGCGTTGTGTTTGGGAAAATGGAAGTGTTCTGGACATAGTAGAATTCAAATAAAAGTTGAAAAGTCAAAGGCATAAATATCATAGATTATATTCCAAATAAATTAGAGATAGCTTCAACAAGTATATCCTAGAAGGCTGGAATTAGGGATTCGTCTATCCAATCTCCATTTTCTATTATTCTATTATTCAGTTTGATATGATTGGCTAATGCCTTTCTTTTAACTCTTAACTCTGGTTGGTTTCCTCATCATAGATTCATAGACCAGCTTTTCTTGAATTCTTTTTTTGATTGTCCTCACTTTTATGGGACATTTGAAATTTCTTAGCCTATTTATCTATTGATAGGACACAATGATGTAGATTGATCCATGTAGACATGCTTTACAACAAGACACAGTGGTCCATGTAGTCTGTAGATAGCTCATCTATTCTAATGAAAAAAATAACTGGTTGATTTTCTAAGGTTATGGCGCTTTGCAGTATTTTCTGCATTAATTTTTGAGATTAGCCCATCATTTTAATTTTAATGTTAATGCTGAGTTGTTTAAGACTTAAGAGTCCAATAATCCAGATATGCTGTAGTAATTCGTTAAATATGTTCTAAAAATATACAAATATTCATGTCACTACTTGAGATTAATGCATTTTGGCATTCATTCATGCTAAACTTCTGTTTTGCAAATATCATCTTATTTTTATAAAATGCAAGATACTAAGTTGGTACAATCAGTTGTTTGTCTCTCTTTGGGCTGTGTATAGTTTATGAATCATGATGAAATCATTCATAATATGAAGTTTTAATTTCATAATCTTTAGGCCGTGTTTTTTTTTGTGAGATATATGAACATGGATTAGTTTATAAATCATGCTGAAGTTTTATTGGCTATTGTTTCTTTGGATTAGTTTGTGTTAATTTTAGCATGCTTGGCACCAAATTTTGAGTTATGTACACCTTACTTTATATGCAGAGTAAGATGACTGAAAACAGTAATATTGAAGCAGCAGGAATGTCCGCTAGCAGGTAGGTTTCAAAAGTGTATTGAACTAGAAAAAATCCAATATAAAGGCTTGCCTTGCATGGATGTTGAGACTCGGTGGAACTCTACCTATCAAATGTTAGAGGTAGCTTTGAAGCATCGCAAAGCATTTGAGTTGCTTGCTTTGAAATATAATACCTATATAGGAAAGATGAATGGAGGAAAAGGGAGAGGTGTTCCTTCTGATTAAGACTGGGAGTATGCTGAGTCCATTGTACCATTTTTGCAAGTATTCAGTGATGCCACTATACGTGTTTCTGGTACCTTATATGTTACTAGTGATATGCATATGAAGGAAGTATTTGCAATTGGACGATTTATTCGTCATTCTTGCGATTCTGTTGATTTTAGTACTATGTCAATGGTAGAAAGGATGACGGTTAAGTATGAGAAGTATTGGGACAATCCTGATTTGGTGAATATATTGTTATTGATTGCTATTGTACTTAATCCAATGCAAAAGATTGAGTATGTCAATTATTTCTTGGATTACTTATTTGGAGAAGAAAAAGGAGGCGAATTGAAGTCAAAGTTGTCCAAGTGTATAAAGTTACTTTATCAGCAATACCAAAGTTCTGAGGAAGCAAGTGAAGCTGATACGCAAGATGTTCAAGCCAACAACATTAATACCGATCTTCATGGCATGAGCTTTTTTCTACAAGCAATCGGTCATAGAACAAATACAAGATCTGAACTTGATAGATATTTACAAGAAGAATGCGAGCCATACTCCCATAAGTTCGATATACTAAACTGGTGAAAAGTCAACTCAACCCGATTTCCAATTCTTGGAAATATGGCTCGTGAGGTATTGGCTATATCTGTTTCTACGGTAGCTTCAGAGTATGCATTTAGTACTGGAGGAAGAGTCATCGATCCATACCGCAGTTCCTTAACACCTAGAATGGTAGAGGCCTTAGTCTGCACAGGAGATTGGCTTAAAGAAGATATTTTCTCTACTTTAGATGATGATGGTGAAGTTCTTCAACAAGTTGATCAAGGTATAGGATCTTTTTCATATTTCTTCTCATTTTAAATTTAATTTTGTTTTTGTCGTCTTTCTATTTTAGAATTTAGGTAGTAGTTACTAATTAAAAGTTGTTGAATATAGACTTGATAATTAATTTGATTCACTTGGTAGATATATTTTCCTCTAATGATGGTGCTTGTTTTATGGTGGCATCAATTGATAATCTTGATGATGACTAGGTATGCTTAATATTCTCCTTTGGTTTAATACTCTCATTCAAATATTTGTTTTAAAATGACAAAGGTATATTTTGTTATTTGCAGATATATTTTTCTCAAAGGTTGTGGTTGTTTGATGATTTTGTTGGCAACTTGGCATCTTTTGATACTTTGTGGTTGTTGTTTTAGAGGAATTTTTTGGTGATATTCTTTTGATGTTTTGAGAATGATTAAATATTATATAGATTAGATATTGTCATTAGATTTATAAAGAACCAAATTCTAGTTGTAATGAATCTATACACTTTAAAATGACTTTAGTATTAATTTTACTTTTAAAAAAATTATGATTTGAAAATTGAATTTCTAAAATCTGGTTTTAAAAGTGGATTTTTTGTTAAAATATCTGGTTTGAAAATTAGATTTTTAAAAACTAGTTTTAAAATTGGATTTTTGATTGAAGAAACTGGCTTTAAAACTGGATTTTCAAAAATTGGTTTTAAAACTGGATTTTTGGTTAAAAAATCTGGTTTCAAAATTGGATTTTATAAAAAAAACCGAATTTTAGATTTGGATTAAAAAAAGGGATTTAAAACCGGTTTATAAGTAAAATTAGATTTTAAACCGGTTTATATGTAAAACCGAATTTAAGTTTTAAAACCGGTTTAAAACAGATTTTTGTTTTTTTAAACCGATTTAGAGCCAGTTTTTCTCTTCAATCCAGTTCTGGTTTGGTTTCATAAACCATAAAACTAGTTCTGAAGTGGATCCAGTTTGGATTTATAAAAATCCAAACCATGCCCACCCGCCTATACTTTATATTAATTTTTTCAACATCAAAAGTCCCGGTAATGATTTTTTAGATGCTAATGAGTCATAATGATTTTTAGTGAATTTTTAGAAATTATTTATTGTTCCGTTTTAAATTCATAAATTTATAAAAATATACATTTTCTGGAATTTGAACTAAAACACAAAAATTGGATTTCTATTCTTATTCGTTTTGATTTTTTTAATATTTTATTTGAATAAAAATGAAAGATATTTTCTTATTGACATTTATGTTTTAAAGTTAATATAGAATAAAATTGACTTAAAAGTAGTAAATGTCAATAATCTGTATCAGTACTAAATCGAATTAAGCTGATTCGATTTACTATATATAGGTTGTTCAGTAGTAAATCGAATAAATTTGATTCGATTTACTACTCATGGGCTATATTTCAAATATCAATAATTGGTAATTCGAATCAAATAACTTCGATTTACCAATAACCCTACTAATTCGATTCAAATTGATTTGATTTAGTAGCAGAATGTAATTCGAATTAAATCAATTCAATTTACATAGATATATGTATGGGGACATCTATGTAACATTTTTTATTTTGAGAATATTGGGTAATATTAGTGGCTATTTGGTTTATTTAGGTGTTTTACCTAAGAAAAAAATGATTATTAAAGTAAAAGATTAGGGATAATAATGTAATTTTGATACATAAAGGCAAAATGATAATTATGATAAAAGTTTGAGGATAAAATGATTATTTTTTATAAAAGATTGAGGACAAATAATAATTTTCAAAGGTTAAAGACTTAAAAAGTCATTTTCTAAGAGATTATGGTTAAAAAGGTCATTTAGAGTGATAAGGGGTATAATTGTCACTCTAATAAAAGACTAAGGACGGATGAAAATTTTCTTAAAAGATAAAGAGAAAAGGGTCCCTTACGAAAAAACAAACGAACCTAACTCAAATTATAGATCCTACGAGCATAACGCTTTAAGATTAGGACTAGACTTTTAAAACTGTTAAACGATTGTGTTGTTTGCTCATTATTTTCTATTTTAAGTATATTATGGCGTTAAGTTTTGTGATGATTGTCGAGTATTAAGCTAGAGTTATACTTTGTCTATCCTGATACATATGCTTAATGGATATAAATGGAAAGCCATATCTAGACCTGGTCCCAGTAATATGGGGTTGCAGGTAGTCAATCGACGTGTGAGTTTATGGTCTATCTAAAATAGATATACATCATATTAGTTGCTGTATATTATCTGTGATTATGTTTCTGTGCTATACTCCGTTCTGTGCTCTGTGATTTGTATGTACTTGTTTATTAATTATTATTACTATTTAATTGTTTTGATAGGACTAAGGCTCTGGTCATTGGAGAACAAAGACTGTAGCCTTAGGATCGGACTAGGATATATGCGACTGTCCCATCGCTAAAGGTTTGCCCTAGAACCGATAAACGAACTAACTGCTTTTCTTTTGTTAGTACTTTGTTGAGAATCGTAGCTTCTTACCCCTTCCCTTCAATATTCCTACAGATGGAGCCGACAGTGACGTTCGTTGATCGATGAAGCTGCTTTCTGCGGTGATTTAGACTTGGGAGTATGTTCGACTGGTTGAGCTGTGTATCCCTCTGTATATTCTACCCAGCCGCCTTATCTTTCTCTACTTTTTATTCGTTCTTTAACCCAAAAACTTCGTACGAAACTCCGCTTTCTGAGTTTCGTTATGATGATTTTTTCCAGCCATCCAGCACTAGCCATGAGTATCCACAACCACATGTGATCAACGACGGAGCTCAGAAATACGTTTTGCATTTTGAAGATACCGGACGTCTTGTGATGTTTTAGAGATTAGAGTGTTTTTCCGTCTCTTTTGTTAGTATTTTTCTTTAGAGGTAGGACTTTATTGTTTTTCTTGTTAGTTTGAGTACCAAACTAGGGTTTATCTAAATAGGCCATGACTAATATATGTTTATGTCGACTATGTACTACTTTACTGGGATAATTGTATCGGGTTGATATGAGTGTTGTAGTGTCTCTTCTAACGTTTATGTGAAAGCCCTCACGGCATTGTGGGATGCATCTGTTTACACACGCACAAAAAAAGTATCAAATGAATCTTTGAAAAGTTGCAACATTGGACACATTTCATCTTTTTGTTTGCAAGTTTTCCATGCTATTATTCAAGGACTTATAAGTATAAGCCTAAAATTCTCGAGGGATATAGAATATAATAAAATTTAGTTGTGAAACAAAATGTTTGATGTAAAATTCTGAGTGTCTGATTGAGTATATCTTCTTATTGAGTACACTGGATTCTATTTATAGGGACATACAAGATAAGTCAACTATGATGCATAAAACATGCAAAACAATTGTCTTTTATTGGTTATCTTTATGATAGGGGAGGGAAGAGAATGATACGAATACCTGTTTTACATGTAGTAACATAGATGTACAAAAATTACACCTGCCACATTTGCCGAAGCCACAATCTTGGAAGATATAAAAAAATGAACAATTATTTCTTCATTCAATGCCCTCCTGGGTTTCTATTCCATGACAAATATGAAGGGTCTCCAAGTTGCCTACAAATACAGATATAGAAGGTTAGAGCCTAAAACTGCCTTGTTATTTATGAGAAAATTTTAGTGATTCATTAAAAAATCATATGAAATAGAACCACAAAGCATGACATTTTTTCTCCTTCTCTTATACAACTTCTAATCAAGCTACTAATCACCATCATCACAAGAGGATTTTCTCGTAGCACAAGATTTCATAAGTACAATACACTAAACATACCAGTCATAAAAATAATGCAGGTTCTAATTGGATTAATGAATAGAACCAATACTAATTCCAAGATTAAAAAGGGTGTAAAAAGTTTAAGCTAAACTCTTAGATTTGACTAATCGCAAGATTTGCTTAATGTGTCACAAGTCTTAAAGAAAGGCCAGCCAGTGCACAAGCATCTCCTGTTTCACACCCAAATAGTGTAATGTAAGCCCTCTAACTTAATAAAATGCATCAGTGGCTATTTATACGATTTAAACTCCTGAGTCCTGACCTTAAGGTTACACGGAGACAACTCAACTATTACTTCAAGACTCCCCTTATATATGTCATAAGTCATAGAACTAAGAATTTAGGTTCCGCGTGCTATTGCAGAGAATGAATAATTGCATGCAAAATTTTTCAATATGGTAAAGCTGAAAATACTTGTTAAAAAATACAGCAACAAAATAAGAAAGCATATTTAAGCTACCAAAAGAATGACCCTGCATCTAATCAAATTTTAAACTCAGCTGAAAAATTTAGTGTACCTTGGCTTAACAAAATATACAATGGTAAAAGCCAAAGCCAAAAAGAAGCACAATCCTCCAACAGTAAGGTAGGCGATTCCAAGGAAGTCATTCTTCCCACCAAGCCAGGTAGTAGTCGACAACACAAGCTTCTTCTTGCCATTGAAACTGTATGTGTTATAGTTGTTGTTCAATGTTACATTTACGAGTTCACCTTCTTTCAGATCCTCCTCTATTTTTCCGTACAACTTCCTAAAAGTTGGTAGTGCAGCAGTTCGCATCCAGACAATAAGATCCTCCTGCTCTCTCAACTGATCAATAAATAAAAAACACAAAAAAGTGAGCAATGTACCTCATTGGTAGACATATTTAGTGAGAATAGCAAAGTAATCTAATACGAACAGTATAGTATGTTGGAAGTAATTGAAATGAAAAAGAAGTTTGTTGAACAGACTAGAAGAATACAAAAATATAGCAGTACAATAGATTCTCTTTCCAAGCATTATTCTACCAGATTATACATTTATACCATAGTATCTAGTCATAGACAATGTTTATAGACGATTGATTAAAATCCTTTTCTCTTAATGATTTTACCAATAATTTTTCATGGCATCTCCATAGTGACAGGAAATATGCTAATAATAAGAATAATGGTAATAGTAATAAGTAAAGCAAATGATGCAAGCTTAACAAAATAGCACATGAACGGGTGAACAGCAAAACTTACATTGCAGTCAAAGATAAAGCTTCCAATTACATTGACAATTAAACATAAAATTAGATGGTTAATTCAATCAAAATACATTTCCATGTAAATAGATACTTACTGGTATGGATTCATTCAGATGTGCACCACCTATAATAGAACTATTCTGGAAGTTTTTAGGGAAAACATCTTTTCCAAATTTGTGATTCCTATCACTCTTCCAAGAAATGCCTTTCTTGTTCACCGTCAAATTCCTTTTGTTGACAGAGAAGCTGTATGTGTCATTGAATAGACTCCAAGCTATAAGACCACAAGGTACAATTGCCCTTCCATTGACCATATCTTCAGGCTTACAAGTACTTGTTTCGTTCTCTTCACCACGCTTCCTCAACTGCTCATCACTTCGGCTTTTTACATACCTAAATTATAGAAAATGATCTAATTATTAGAGTACAAACACTCATACAGAACGAATTATATGCATCTAAACCATGGCAATACTTGATTGTAAAAATAATTAAGGCACTGCTGAAGAACAAAAACATCAACTTTTAGGAAGATTGAAAAAATAATAATTATATATGAAAGTAACGAAAAACAGACCACAAAGAACCTTGTTTCTTACAATTTTCTGCTCGCTTAGTACATCTTAAAAATAAAATTGAAATAGATGAAAAGAATGTGTAATGCTTGAGAAAAAAAGGGCTACTACATACCGGCGATGATTCTGGTAGAAGTTGTCAAGCTGATAGTAAATGTAAACAGGTGACTTCATATGCTTGGTCACCTTCACAAGAGTAAAGTTTAGGAAGAGAAAAGTTAAGAGAATTTCAACAAAAACTATTAAATATCAAACATAATAACTGAAAACTGAGAAAAATTACCAAGAACCAATATTCAACAAACTAAATAATGTGGCACCAAGAGGACTTACATTGAGTGTTATGCTACATGCTTTATCAGCAGAACTTTGAATATATGCTACCTTGTTCGTAACATTCTTTGGTATGCACTTTGAATCATACCTATAAACAATTTCAACAACCTGATATATCCAAGAAAAAATAAATAAAGCTAAGAAATAAAAAATATAAAACTTTGGCATAAACTCCAACACATTATATCTCTCAAGCAGACCTTTCGTGAAGCGAGTAATGAAGCAACACCAACTGGGACGAATACAACACTAACAAGCAAGAATGCCGAAATAACCTGCAAGGAAGACATTAAATTAAGTTCAAGTTCTACATAAACAACAACTTGAACACGAATCCTATGTTAAAAATAGTTACAAACAACTTCTTCAAACAGGCATTGTTACCGCTCGTGGCGTAAGAATTGGCTTGCACGCTGGAAGTTCTTGCTGTGTAAACTTTGAATCTGAATGTCATTAAGTTATTAAACAGAACTATTATCAAATTAAAAATATAAAAAAATAAAAGACACAAAGGCAATTATTGATATAAATTAAATCACGCTATCATCTCCTTGGACCTTGGATCAAATTCTTTTCTCAACCAAACACAGTGAAATATAGCAACGTAAACCTCTGCAGAGTAAAATATCAACCTGTACCCGAAATATTTCCACGCCTATAAAAACTAATAGTCAAATAGTACCGAGCCTTTTCGGTTTAACATAACGGAACTATTTACAGTTGGTTACTTTTGCCGTTTAAGAATAACAGATCACTGAAAAGAAAATTGATGAAAGGAAAAAGAGTATTATTACACTTAGGCCGCTTGGTGTTTCTTCTTGCAGCTGTGGAATCGGTTGATCCAGCACCAGCAGCACCAGAAGATGACATTTCCCGAATCAGAATCTATCAAAGACTTCGTCTTTGAGGGGGATTCAACGGGAACTGAAACCGCCGAACAGAAATTGAAGGAAGAAACAGAGGAATTTTGAGAGAAAAAACACAGATAAGAAGAAGGGGGAGGAGGAGGCGGAAAGTGAAACTAGCAAAGACGAAGAATGAGAGTAAAAAGAAATGCAAATTTAACAAAGACGTTATGATGGTACTAATTATACTAGGAGAGTCAAACAAATACAAAAAGCTCAGCCTGCAACTTTCTTTTACTTTTTGGGACAATTTTGTTTGGAAAATAAAAATAATTAAATATTTAAATTGGTTTAAAAAAATTGTAAACTGAATAATTGAATACGTTAATTTTCAATAAATTTTTATTATCCTAAAATTTTCTAATACAAGAGGTCTTTTAAGAGGGCTAATTTTTTTTATAAAAATATTTTTTAAACACTTATATTTCAATTAAATTTGTTTACTATATTTATCTAATACAAATTAAAATTTGTTCGATAGAATAATTTCTGAGACTTTTAGTAATAAAAATTTAATAAAATCAAAACATCTCATCTAGAATTCATTAGAATCAATTTGATTATTTACTAAAAAATAAAAAAAATTTAATTTATTAAATATATTGGAAACATTAAAAGTTTTTGTTTAAAAATAAATAAATAAATAGTGATCCTCCCAATCAAATTTCTATTATCATGCTGGATGCTACAGCGCTAGCTAGCTGATGTGACCAAATTGCAATTGAGATTCAATTCAGTCTCTCCTTTTTATATAAGTCTAATTCTTTTCTATTAATTCAGAATGTTATCTTCTTTTTCTTCAGCTTCTTCTTCTTTTTCATATTTTCGGCCATGAAGAACATAAAAAAATGAAAATAAAGGAGAAAGTACCAGCATAATTATACTTGGTGTTAAATGTTGTGTTTTTTATCATTGAAAAGCCAGTCTAAAAATATAACGAAAACGGGATAAAAAAAAAAAGTAAAGGGTTAGGAATTAACCTTTTCTCTTAAGTTATTATTACAAACTATCAATACTTTTTTATTAATTTTTTTCACTAATAAACATATACTCACTCTACTAATGTTCTCTCTCAAATTGTAATTTGAGACAAACTGCAACTTACTATTATGACAGAAGTCAGACCGATTAATTAGAGAATTCATAAAAAAATAAAAGAAAAAAATGTGAAGACAAATTATAATGACAAAATTAAGTGATATTTTCTCTCAAATTTGAAGTGTAGATACTATACAATCTAAATTTGGAAAAACATGTTTGAATAATCTTGGAGATAACGGTTTCGTGAGGATGTCAGCGACTTGAGTCTTGGTGAAAATCAGAAGCAGCTTCACTAAATCAGAAATGGCTCTCTCTCTAACAATATAACAGTCAATTTCATTATGTTTCGTCCTCTCATGAAATACTGGATTGTCAGCTATGTAGAGTACGAATTGACTATCACAATAAAGTGGTATGAACTTTGTAACCAGGAGATGGAGATAGGCAAGGATGAAAGAGATCCATTGAGCCTCACAAACAACCAGAGCAAGTGCACGATACTTTGTCTCAGAGAATGATCGAACCACAATGAGTTACTTTTTGCTCTTCCATGATAAGAGAGAACTGCCAAGATAGAAGCAGTAACCAATTACAAACCGTCTTGTATCGGGGTAGGCTGCCCAATCGGCATCTGAGAAACCTGTTGGAGAGAAGTATGAGAATGTAACAAAGAATAAGCAAGTGGTTGGTGATTGTTTAAGATACTTAAGCACACGTAAAGCCGCTGTATAGTGAGCTTGGGTTGGACAATCTAAACAATCATTCAACTTCCTCAACACGAAAGCGATATCTAGCCTAGTTGTGGTAAAGTAAACTAACCTTTCAATTAATCGCCTATAATGGAGAACATTTGAGTAGGTTAGAGCACCATCTTTTGTCATTTCTCAAGTAGATCAATGACATATTTTCTCTGATTCACGGTGATACCCTTTGATCCTCTTGCAATCTCCAAACCTAAAATGTATTTCAATTCTCCAATGTCTTTAATTTTAAAGGCCTCATCCAATTTCTGCTTTAGAAAATTGATCTCTCTAAGTTAGAGCCCGCTAAAATCAGATCATCTACATAAACTAAAATGATTGTGAGATGACCATCTTCAAGCTTAGTGAAGAAAGAGTAATCGTGTCTTGATTGAGTATACCCAAGGCCTAACAACATGCTTGTAAGCTTCACATTCCACTGTCGACTAGAATTTCTGAAGCTTGCACACAAGATTGCTTTTTGGCACTGTCAAGTCTTAAGGGATCTTCATGTAAACTTCTTCATCTAAGTCCGCATATAGAAAAAGTTTATTGATATTCAGGTGCTGTTTATGCCAAATATTTGCGGCTTCAATTGCTAAAAGGTATTCTCAAAATTGTCATTTTAGCAACTAGACTATAAGTGTCAAAGAAATTTAATCCAGGTGTTTGTGTGTACCTATTTGCTACCAATTGAGCCTTGTTTCATTCAATGCTCTCATCTGGCTTTAATTTTGTTTTAAATATCCATTTACTTATTATATTTTCAAGTGAAAGAGACTAATAAATAATAAATTTTTTAGTTATTATATTTTCAAGTGAAAGAGATTATTTTTCTATTATAAGTCTGTCAACATATCGTTATCTGGCACTATTGATATATTTTTCTACAGGATTATTGCTTTCATTTTCTTTTCAAAAATCTCTTTTAATTTTTTTATATTAATATTGAAAGAACCCGTTTTTTGATAAATAGACTTTTTTGGTTATTTTAAAAATTATTTCACAAAATTCTGAACCACAGTCCAACAAAAAATAGTGAGGTCGGGCCAATGAAAAAAAAATTTTAAAAATAAAATAAAATAAAATAAAATAATAAAAAATTAAATAGAAAAAGGCCATTAATAATGTCAAAATTGACTTTATGAGGATAATTAATCCCCCTAAGTCAATTTTGACTAGTAAATAATAAATATTAGATTACAATTGATTTATTTTCCTCACTAGAGACTTTTTGAGCCGGAAATTCACTTTTAGTAACGGTTTTATGTGCGCCGAAAATAACTCTTGTAACCGAAAACTTCGAAACCAGTGGTCAAAATAATTTCTACCCAACTAAATGTGCCTCAAGATTTATATTCGTCATCCATTCATGATTTACTCATTTAAGAATAAATATTAGCCATTAATTATTTTACCGCACGGTAAAAGTTATCCGAACTAAATTTCTAACTAGTATTCCGCAAATGACTCCTAGAACTTGTATATTCTTCTCCGCCTTTAGACAGAGACTATCTCAGCTTTTCACCCATCTCTGCTGTATTTTTAACCTCGAGTAACTAAATGCGGTTAATTGTGGATAAACTTGACACACAAGCGCTGACCAAGCTTCCTCGTTTTCACGCCCCTTATTCATTGAAGCCCAGCCCTTAATCACAAAAATTTCAGCCACTTTTACCATCATAAATTCAGCAAGACTTTGATTTTTTATTTAAGAAAGTATTAGCCACAAAGTTCATAAAATACTTTACATATTTTTACACTCTTTTGACCGAATTCTTGAGAGAGAAGAGAGAAAATTTTTGCACCTACTCTCTGTGACCCAGCCCATATTTCAACTCTTCTTCTGTTGTTCTTCATGTGTTCTTCAAGGACTCAAACTATACAAGCACAAACTTTTACCCGTTTTCGCTAATCCTTGCGTTTATATGGAAATTTCGGCTAGGTAAACTCTTGTTCTTTCTCTTTTTTTTCTTTTTAAAAATAGTAGCCATGATGAATTTTTACTTTCCTCCATGTATAGAGAACTCCTCTTGAAACACCCATGGAGCACGCCTGAGGAGTTAGAGAGATTCGAACTCAAAGTGGTTGAATTTCGACGTTTTTGCGACACTTTTGGCCAAAAACAAAACTGCACCATCACTAGCTGTGCTTCTGCCCTTGTGGTGCACGAAATTGCAATCACACTTTTGCAACCCCGCACAACTAACCAGCAAGTGCACTGGGTCGTCCAAGTAATACCTTACGTGAGTAAGGGTCGATCCCACGGAGATTGTCGGCTTGAAGCAAGCTATGGTTATCTTGTAAATCTTAGTCAGGATATCAATAATTATCAAGGTTGATTGTGAAAAGCAAAAGAACATGAAATAAGTACTTGTTTTGCAGTAATGGGGAACAGGTTGAGGTTTTGGAGATGCTTCATCTTCTGAATCTTGGCTTTCCTACTGTCTTCTTCTTCAAGCACGCAAGGCTCATTCCATGGCAAGCTGTATGCAAGAGTTTTACCGTTATCAGTGGCTACCTCCCATCCTCTTAGTGGAAATGTTCAACGCACCCTGTCACGGCACGGCTATCCATCTGTCGGTTCTCAATCAGGCCGGAATAGAATCCAGTGATTCTTTTGCGTCTGTCACTAACACCCCGCCCTCAGGAGTTTGAAGCTCGTCACAGTCATTCAATCATTGAATCCTACTCAGAATACCACAGACAAGGTTTAGACCTTCCGGATTCTCTTGAATGCCGCCATCAGTTCTAGCTTATACCACGAAGATTCTGGTTAAGGAATCCAAGAGATATCTACTCAATCTAAGATAGAACGGAGGTGGTTGTCAGGCACACTTTCATAGTTGAGAATATGATGAGTGTCATGGATCATCACATTCATCCGGGTTAAGAACAAGTGATATCTTAGAATGGAAGCAAGCATGATTGAATGAAAAACAGTAGTAATTGCATTAATCCATCAAGACACAGCAGAGCTCCTCACCCCCAACCATGGGGTTTAGAGACTCATGCCGTGGAAGGTACACAAAGAAACATGTAAAGTGTCATGAGGTACAGATACAATGTCAAAAGATCCTATTAATAGTGAACTAGTAACCTAGGGTATACAGAGATGAGTAAATGACGTAAAAATCCACTTCTGGGTCCACTTAGTGTGTGCTTGGGCAGAGCATTGAAGCTTTCATGTGTAGAGACTTTTTCTGGAGTTAAACGCCAGCTTTCATGCCAGTTTGGGCGTTTAACTCCAAGTTTTATGCCAGTTCCAGCGTTAAACGCTGGAAATTCTGAGGCTGATTTGCCACGCCGATTTGGGCCATCAAATCTCGGGCAAAGTATGAACTATTATACATTGCTGAAAAGCCCAGGATGTCTACTTTCCAACGCCATTGAGAGCGTGCCAATTGGGCTTCTGTAGCTCCAGAAAATCCACTTCGAGTGCAGGGAGGTCAGAATCCAACAGCATCTGCAGTCCTTTTCAGTCTCTGAATCAGATTTTTGCTCCGGACCCTCAATTTCAGCCAGAAAATACCTGAAATCACAGAAAAACACACAAACTCATAGTAAAGTCCAGAAAAGTGAATTTTAACTAAAAACTAATAAAAATATATTAAAAACAAACTAAATCATCCTAAAAACATACTAAAAACAATGCCAAAAAGCGTATAAATTATCCGCTCATCACAACACCAAACTTAAATTGTTGCTTGTCCCCAAGCAACTGAAAATCAAAATAGGATAAAAAGAAGAGAATATACTATAGACTCCAAAATATCAAGGAAACTTAGCTCCAATTAGATGAGCGGGACTAGTAGCTTTTTGCTTCCGAACAGTTTTGGCATCTCACTTTATCCTTTGAAGTTCAGAATGATTGGCATCTATAGGAACTCAGAACTCAGATAGTGTTATTGATTCTCCTAGTTAAGTATAATGATTCTTGAACATAGCTAGTGTATGAGTCTTGGCTGTGGCCCAAAGCACTCTGTCTTCCAGTATTACCACCGGATACATACATGCCACAGACACATAATTGGGTGAACCATTTTCAGATTGTGACCCAGCTTTGCTAGAGTCCCCAATTAGAGGTGTCCAGGGTTCTTAAGCACACTCTTTTTGCCTTGGATCACAACTTTATTCCTTTCTTTTTCTCTCTTTTTTTTTTCTTTTTCTCTTTCTTTTCTCTCTCTTTTTTTTCGAAAAATTTTTTTTGTTGTTTTTTTTTTAAATTCACTGCTTTTTCTTGCTTCAAGAATCAATTTGATGATTTTTCAGATCCTCAATAACAGTTCTCTTTTTCCCTCATTCTTTCAAGAGCCAACAATTTTAACATTCTCAAAACAACAAATTCAAAAGACATATGCACTGTTCAATCATTCATTCGGAAAACAAAAATTATTGTCACCACATCAAACTAATTCAACTAGTTTCAAGGATAAATTCGAAATCCTGTACTTCTTGTTCTTTTGTGATTAAAGCATTTTTCATTTAAGAGAGGTGATGGATTCATAGGACATTCATAGCTTTAAGGCATGAATTTTAAATTTTATTAATTATGAATTAAGAACAAGGCTCAAAAATAGATATAAAATGAGACTAAACAAAATAGAAAACAAAAAATTTAAATAGGCTCCTAATGATAGAGGTTTTCACAGAGTTAGGACCCAACAACCTTGATTTTGAGAAGTGGATGCTCCCTCAAATTGAGGGGAGAATTTCTGGCGTTTCAGCTCTTGGAGTTCACGCCCATGCTTCTCTTGTTCCTTCAGCAATTTGCAGAGCATGCAGTTCTGATTCTGCTGTTCTTCCTTAAGTTGCTCCATAGTCTCTTGCAACTTGGTGATAGATGCTTCTAGGCTGGCCCAGTAGCCAATTTCAGGAAATTCAGGGAGGAACTCCTGCGCCCTCCTTTTGATAGAGTTGTCTTGCATTTGTCCTTCCATTGACTTCTTGGTGATTGGATGTTCAATGGGTATGAATTCATCTACTCCCATCTTTACCCCAACCTCTTTACAGAGCAAGGAGATCAAGCTTGGGTAAGCCAGTTTGGCTTCAGTGGAATTCTTGTTTGCAATTGTGTAGATCTCACAAGCAATCACATGATGAACCTCCACTTCTTTTCCAAGCATAATGCAATGAATCATCACTGCTCTCTTGATAGTGACCTCAGATTGGTTGCTAGTGGGCAATATGGAACGCCCAATAAAGTCTAGCCAACCTCTTGCAATTGGTTTGAGGTCTCCCCTCTTGAGTTGGTTTGGGACACCCTTTGAATTGGTTATCCACTTAGTTCCAGGGAGGCATATGTCCTCTAGAACTTGATCCAACCCTTTATCTGCTCTCACCATTCTCCTATTAAAGGAATCAGGATCATCCTGCAGTTGAGGCAATTTGAAGATTTCTCTTATTTTGTCCAGATGGAAGTACATAACTTTCCCTCTGACCATGGTTCTGTAGGTATGGTAAGCAGTTCCAGTCATTCTCTGCTTATCTGTTAGCCACAGATTTGAGTAGAATTCCTGAACCATATTCCTTCCAACCTTTATTTCAGGATTGGTTAGAACTTCCCATCCTCTGTTTCGAATTTGCTCTTGGATCCCCGGATATTCATCTTCTTTCAGATCAAATTTAACTTCTGGGATCACTGACCTCAGACCCATTATTTTGTGATAATGGTCTTCATGTTCTTTGGTTAAGAACTTCTCTTGATTCCAAAGATTCTTTGGATTATTCTCTTTCTTTCCTCTTAAATTGGTTTGTTTTCCCTTAGGAGCCATGATCTTGATGAATCTTGGCTTAGTGATCACGGAAAAGCACACCAAACTTAGAGGTTTGCTTGTCCTCAAGCAAAAGAAAGGAAAGAAGAGAGAGAGGAGAAGAGCAAATTCGAATGCTGTGGGGGAATGAGGAGGCCGAACGTGTTTTTATAAGTGGGGGAAGGAGATTTCGAAAAAAAATTGAAGGGAGATTTGAGAAGATATGGAGAGAATTTGAGAGAAGGGTGAGTTTTTGAATAAGATTTGGGATTGATATGAGAGAGATTTGAAGAATGATTTTGATTTTTGAAGATTTGAAGGTGAATGATGAAAGGTTGAGATGTGTTTGTGTAGAAAAGTATGGGTAAGAAAAGGAAAGTTTGAAAAAAATCTGATTGGAAAGCAAAATCTTGATCCTCCACCTTTCTGGCGTTAAACGCCCAGAATGGCACCCATTCTGGCGTTTAACGCCCATTTGTTGCCCATTGTGGGCGTTTAACGCCCAGCCAGGTGCCCTGGCTGGCGTTAAACGCCAGAATTCCTTTATCACTGGGCGTTTCGCTAAACGCCCAGGATGCTGCACACCTGGCGTTAAACGCCCAGAATGGTGCCCATTCTGGCGTTTATCGCCCAAAATGGCACCTTTACTGGCGTTAAACGCCCAGAATGGTACCCATTCTGGCGTTTAACGCCCAAAGTACCCCTTACTGGCGTTTTTTCGCCAGTAAGCTCTTTTTCTCTGCTTTTTGCACTGAATCCTTCTGTAACTCTGTGAATTCCTTCATTTTTGATACTTGCCTTTGTAAAAACAAAACATATAACCTGCTAATGACTGGGTTGCCTCCCAGCAAGTGCTTCTTTACTGTCTTTAGCTGGACCTTTACTGAGAATCACTCAAGTCTCAGTTTTGAGCATTCCTGCTCAAAATTGCCTTCAAGATAATGCTTGATTCTCTGTCCATTAACAATGAACTTTTTGTCAGAATCAATATCCTGAAGCTCAACATATCCATATGGTGACACTCCTGTAATCACATACGGACCCCTCCACCGGAATTTAAGTTTTCCTGGAAACAATCTGAGCCTAGAGTTGAAGAGCAGAACTTTTTGTCCTGGCTCAAAGACTCTGGATGACAACTTCTTGTCATGCCACTTCTTTGCCTTTTCCTTATAAATTTTTGCATTTTCAAAGGCATTGAGTCTGAACTCCTCTAGCTCATTTAGCTGGAGCAATCTTTTTTCACCAGCTAACTGAGCATCCATGTTTAGGAATCTGGTTGCCCAGTAGGCTTTATGTTCCAGTTCCACGGGCAGATGACAGGCCTTCCCATACACCAGTTGGTATGGAGAGGTTCCTATAGGAGTCTTGAATGCTGTTTTGTACGCCCACAGAGCATCATCCAAACTCTTTGCCCAATCCTTTCTTCGGGCTATCACAGTCCGTTCTAGGATTCTTTTTAGCTCTCTGTTAGAGACTTCACCTTGCCCATTTGTCTTTGGATGATACGGAGTTGCCACTTTGTGGCTAATTCCATATCTGACCATAGCAGAGTATAGCTGTCTATTGCAGAAATGAGTGTCCCCATCACTGATTAGTACTCTTGGAACACCAAACCTGCTGAAGATGTGTTTCTGGAGGAATTTCAGCACGGTCTTGGTATCATTAGTGGGTGTAGCAATTGCTTCTACCCACTTAGATACATAGTCCACTGCCACCAGAATGTAAGTGTTTGAGTATGATGGTGGGAATGGACCCATGAAGTCAATTCCCCATACATCAAACAATTCTATCTCTAATATCCCTTGTTGAGGCATGGCATATCCGTGAGGCAAGTTACCAGCTCTTTGGCAACTGTCACAGTTACACACAAACTCTCGGGCATCTTTATAGAGAGTAGGCCAGTAGAAGCCACATTGGAGGACTTTAGTGGCTGTTCGCTCACTTCCAAAATGTCCTCCATACTGTGATCCATGGCAGTGCCATAGGATCCTTTGTGCTTCTTCTCTGGGTACACATCTGCGGATCACTCCGTCTGCAAATCTCTTAAAGAGATATGGCTCATCCCATAGGTAGTACTTGGCATCTGAAATTAATTTATTTCTTTGCACTCTGCTGTACTCCTGGGGTATGAACCTCACAGCTTTATAATTTGCAATATCTGCAAACCATGGAGCTTCCTGAATGGCAAAGAGTTGCTCATCTGGGAAAGTCTCAGAGATCTCAGTAGAAGGGAGGGACGCCCCAGCTACTGGTTCTATTCGGGACAGATGATCAGCTACTTGGTTCTCTGTCCCTTTTCTGTCTCTTATTTCTATATCAAACTCTTGCAGAAGCAACACCCATCTTATAAGCCTGGGTTTTGAATCCTGCTTTGTGAGTAAGTATTTAAGAGCAGCATGGTCAGTGTACACAATCACTTTGGATCCCACTAGGTAGGATCTAAACTTGTCAATGGCATAGACCACTGCAAGTAACTCTTTTTCAGTGGTTGTGTAATTCTTCTGTGCATCATTTAGAACACGGCTGGCATAATAAATGACGTGCAGAAGCTTGTTATGCCTCTGTCCCAACACTGCACCAATGGCATGGTCACTGGCATCACACATTAGTTCAAATGGCAATGTCCAGTCTGGTGCAGAGATGACTAGTGCTGTGACCAGCTTGGCTTTCAGGGTCTCAAATGCCTGCAGACACTGTGTATCAAACACAAATGGTGTGTCAGCAGCTAGCAGGTTGCTCAAAGATTTTGCAATTTTTGACAAATCCTTTATAAACCTTCTATAGAATCCTGCATGCCCTAGAAAGCTTCTGATTGCCTTAACATTGGCAGGTGGTGGTAATTTTTCAATTACCTCTACCTTTGCCTTATCCACCTCTATTCCCCTGCTTGAAATTTTGTGTCCAAGGACAATTCCTTCAGTCACCATAAAGTGACATTTCTCCCAGTTTAAAACAGGTTAGTCTCTTGGCACCTTTTCAGGACAAGTGCTAGGTGGTTAAGGCAGGAGCTGAATGAGTCTCCATATACTGAGAAGTCATCCATGAAGACTTCCAGGAATTTCTCCACCATGTCAGAGAAGATGGATAGCATGCATCTCTGAAAGGTTGCAGGAGCATTACACAGACCAAAAGGCATCCTTCTGTAGGCAAACACGCCAGAAGGGCAAGTAAATGCTGTTTTCTCTTGGTCTTGAGGATCTACTGCAATTTGGTTGTAACCTGAATAGCCATCCAAAAAGCAGTAATAATCATGACCAGCTAGTCTTTCTAGCATTTGGTCTATGAATGGTAAAGGAAAATGATTCTTTCTGGTGGCTGTATTGAGCCTTCTGTAGTCAATACACATACGCCACCCTGTGACTGTTCTTGTAGGAACCAGTTCATTTTTTTCATTATGAACCACTGTCATGCCTCCCTTTTTGGGGACAACTTGGACAGGGCTCACCCAGGGGCTATCAGAAATAGGATAAATAATCCCAGCCTCCAGTAATTTAGTGACCTCTTTCTGCACCACTTCCTTCATGGCTGGATTTAGCCTCCTCTGTGGTTGGACCACTGGTTTGGCATTATCCTCCAACAGGATCTTGTGCATGCATCTAGCTGGGCTAATGCCCTTAAGATCACTTATGGACCACCCAAGAGCTGTCTTGTGTGTCTTTAGCACTTGAATCAGTGCTTCCTCTTCCTGTGGATTTAAAGCAGAGCTTATAATCACTGGAAAAGTGTCACCCTCTCCCAGAAATGCATACTTCAGGGATGGTGGTAGTGGTTTGAGTTCAGGTTTGGGAGGCTTATCCTCCTCCTGAGGAATTTTCGAAAATTCCTTTGTTTCCTCTGGTTCTTCTTGATCAAGCTGAGCATCCTTGAAGATGTCCTCAAGCTCTGATTCTAGGCTTTCAGTCATATTGATCTCTTCTACCAGAGAGTCAATAATGTCAGCGCCCATACAGTCATTTGGTGTGTCTGGATGCTGCATGGCTTTTACAGAATTCAACTTGAACTCATCCTCATTGACTCTCAGGGTTACTTCCCCTTTTTGTACATCAATAAGAGTTCGTCCAGTTGCTAGGAAAGGTCTTCCTAGAATGAGAGTTGCACTCTTGTGCTCCTCCATTTCCAGCACCACAAAGTCAGTTGGAAAGGCGAATGGCCCAACCTTGACAATCATGTCCTCTATTATGCTTGATGGATGTTTAATGGAGCCATCAGCAAGTTGGAGGCATATCCGGGTTGGTTTGACTTCTTCAGTCAACCCAAGCTTTCTGATAGTGGATGTAGGTATTAGATTGATACTTGCTCCAAGGTCACACAGGGCTGTCTTAGTGCAAGCACCTTCTAATGTGCATGGTATCATAAAGCTTCCTGGATCTTGAAGCTTTTCTGGTAAGCTTTTTAGAATGACTGCACTGCATTCTTCAGTGAGAAACACTTTTTCAGTTTCTCTCCAATCCTTCTTATGACTTAAGATTTCTTTCATGAACTTAGCATAAGAAGGTATTTGCTCAAGTGCCTCTGCAAACGGAATCTTTATTTCAAGAGTCCTTAGATAGTCTGGAAAGCGGGCAAATTGCTTATCCTGTTCCGCTTGGCGGAGTTTTTGAGGATAGGGCATCTTAGCTTTATATTCTTCAACCTTAGATGCTGCAGGTTTATTCCTTACAGAAGTGGTTGAAAAAGCCTTGTTAGAGGGATTACTGTCACCGTTGTCAGTGGCTACCTCCCATCCTCTCAGTGGAAATGTTCAACGCACCCTGTCACGGCACGGCTATCCATCTGTCGGTTCTCAATCAGGCCGGAATAGAATCCAGTGATTCTTTTGCGTCTGTCACTAACACCCCGCCCTCAGGAGTTTGAAGCTCGTCACAGTCATTCAATCATTGAATCCTACTCAGAATACCACAGACAAGGTTTAGACCTTCCGGATTCTCTTGAATGCCGCCATCAGTTCTAGCTTATACCACGAAGATTCTGGTTAAGGAATCCAAGAGATATCTACTCAATCTAAGATAGAACGGAGGTGGTTGTCAGGCACACGTTCATAGTTGAGAATATGATGAGTGTCACGGATCATCACATTCATCCGGGTTAAGAACAAGTGATATCTTAGAATGGAAGCAAGCATGATTGAATGAAAAACAGTAGTAATTGCATTAATCCATCAAGACACAGCAGAGCTCCTCACCCCCAACCATGGGGTTTAGAGACTCATGCCGTGGAAGGTACACATAGAAACGTGTAAAGTGTCATGAGGTACAGATACAATGTCAAAAGATCCTATTAATAGTGAACTAGTAACCTAGGGTATACAGAGATGAGTAAATGACGTAAAAATCCACTTCTGGGTCCATTTAGTGTGTAGTTGGGCTGAGCATTGAAGCTTTCATGTGTAGAGACTTTTTCTGGAGTTAAACGCCAGCGTTCATGCCAGTTTGGGCGTTTAACTCCAAGTTTTATGCCAGTTCTAGCGTTAAACGCTGGAAATTCTGAGGCTGATTTGCCACGCCGGTTTGGGCCATCAAATCTCGGGCAAAGTATGGACTATTATACATTGCTGGAAAGCCCAGGATGTATAATTTCCAAAGCCGTTGAGAGCGTGCCAATTGGGTTTCTGTAGCTCCAGAAAATCCACTTCGAGTACATGGAGGTCAGAATCCAACAGCATCTGCAGTCCTTTTCAGTCTCTGAATCAGATTTTTGCTCCGGACCCTCAATTTCAGCCAGAAAATACCTGAAATCACAGAAAAACACACAAACTCATAGTAAAGTCCAGAAAAGTGAATTTTAACTAAAAACTAATAAAAATATATTAAAAACTAACTAAATCATCCTAAAAACATACTAAAAACAATGCCAAAAAGCGTATAAATTATCCGCTCATCACAACACCAAACTTAAATTGTTGCTTGTCCCCAAGCAACTGAAAATCAAAATAGGATAAAAAGAAGAGAATATACTATAGACTCCAAAATATCAAGGAAACTTAGCTCCAATTAGATGAGCGGGACTAGTAGCTTTTTGCTTCCGAACAGTTTTGGCATCTCACTTTATCCTTTGAAGTTCAGAATGATTGGCATCTATAGGAACTCAGAACTCAGATAGTGTTATTGATTCTCCTAGTTAAGTATAATGATTCTTGAACATAGCTAGTGTATAAGTCTTGGCTGTGGCCCAAAGCACTCTGTCTTCCAGTATTACCACCGGATACATACATGCCACAGACACATAATTGGGTGAACCATTTTCAGATTGTGACCCAGCTTTGCTAGAGTCCCCAATTAGAGGTGTCCAGGGTTCTTAAGCACACTCTTTTTGCCTTGGATCACAACTTTATTCCTTTCTTTTTCTCTCTTTTTTTTTCTTTTTCTCTTTCTTTTCTCTCTCTTTTTTTTCGAAAAATTTTTTTTGTTGTTTTTTTTTAATTCACTGCTTTTTCTTGCTTCAAGAATCAATTTGATGATTTTTCAGATCCTCAATAACAGTTCTCTTTTTCCCTCATTCTTTCAAGAGCCAACAATTTTAACATTCTCAAAACAACAAATTCAAAAGACATATGCACTGTTCAATCATTCATTCGGAAAACAAAAATTATTGTCACCACATCAAACTAATTCAACTAGTTTCAAGGATAAATTCAAAATCCTGTACTTCTTGTTCTTTTGTGATTAAAGCATTTTTCATTTAAGAGAGGTGATGGATTCATAGGACATTCATAGCTTTAAGGCATGAATTTTAAATTTTATTAATTATGAATTAAGAACAAGGCTCAAAAATAGATATAAAATGAGACTAAACAAAATAGAAAACAAAAAATTTAAATAGGCTCCTAATGATAGAGGTTTTCACAGAGTTAGGACTCAACAACCTTGATTTTGAGAAGTGGATGCTCCCTCAAATTGAGGGGAGAATTTCTGGCGTTTCAGCTCTTGGAGTTCACGCCCCTGTTTCTCTTGTTCCTTCAGCAATTTGCAGAGCATGCAGTTCTGATTCTGCTGTTCTTCCTTAAGTTGCTCCATAGTCTCTTGCAACTTGGTGATAGATGCTTCTAGGCTGGCCCAGTAGCCAATTTCAGGAAATTCAGGGAGGAACTCCTGCGCCCTCCTTTTGATAGAGTTGTCTTGCATTTGTCCTTCCATTGACTTCTTGGTGATTGGATGTTCAATGGGTATGAATTCATCTACTCCCATCTTTACCCCAACCTCTTTACAGAGCAAGGAGATCAAGCTTGGGTAAGCCAGTTTGGCTTCAGTGGAATTCTTGTTTGCAATTGTGTAGATCTCACAAGCAATCACATGATGAACCTCCACTTCTTTTCCAAGCATAATGCAATGAATCATCACTGCTCTCTTGATAGTGACCTCAGATTGGTTGCTAGTGGGCAATATGGAACGCCCAATAAAGTCTAGCCAACCTCTTGCAATTGGTTTGAGGTCTCCCCTCTTGAGTTGGTTTGGGACACCCTTTGAATTGGTTATCCACTTAGTTCCAGGGAGGCATATGTCCTCTAGACCTTGATCCAACCCTTTATCTGCTCTCACCATTCTCCTATTAAAGGAATCAAGATCATCCTGCAGTTGAGGCAATTTGAAGATTTCTCTTATTTTGTCCAGATGGAAGTACATAACTTTCCCTCTGACCATGGTTCTGTAGGTATGGTAAGCAGTTCCAGTCATTCTCTGCTTATCTGTTAGCCACAGATTTGAGTAGAATTCCTGAACCATATTCCTTCCAACCTTTATTTCAGGATTGGTTAGAACTTCCCATCCTCTGTTTCGAATTTGCTCTTGGATCCCCGGATATTCATCTTCTTTCAGATCAAATTTAACTTCCGGGATCACTGACCTCAGACCCATTATTTTGTGATAATGGTCTTCATGTTCTTTGGTTAAGAACTTCTCTTGATTCCAAAGATTCTTTGGATTATTCTCTTTCTTTCCTTTTAAATTGGTTTGTTTTCCCTTAGGAGCCATGATCTTGATGAATCTTGGCTTAGTGATCACAGAAAAGCACACCAAACTTAGAGGTTTGCTTGTCCTCAAGCAAAAGAAAGGAAAGAAGAGAGAGAGGAGAAGAGCAAATTCGAATGCTGTGGGGGAATGAGGAGGCCGAACGTGTTTTTATAAGTGGGGGAAGGAGATTTCGAAAAAAAATTGAAGGGAGATTTGAGAAGATATGGAGAGAATTTGAGAGAAGGGTGAGTTTTTGAATAAGATTTGGGATTGATATGAGAGAGATTTGAAGAATGATTTTGATTTTTGAAGATTTGAAGGTGAATGATGAAAGGTTGAGATGTGTTTGTGTAGAAAAGTATGGGTAAGAAAAGGAAAGTTTGAAAAAAATCTGATTGGAAAGCAAAATCTTGATCCTCCACCTTTCTGGCGTTAAACGCCCAGAATGGCACCCATTCTGGCGTTTAACGCCCATTTGTTGCCCATTGTGGGCGTTTAACGCCCAGCCAGGTGCCCTGGCTGGCGTTAAACGCTAGAATTCCTTTATCACTGGGCGTTTCGCTAAACGCCCAGGATGCTGCACACCTGGCGTTAAACGCCCAGAATGGTGCCCATTCTGGCGTTTATCGCCCAAAATGGCACCTTTACTGGCGTTAAATGCCCAGAATGGTACCCATTCTGGCGTTTAACGCCCAAAGTACCCCTTACTGGCGTTTTTTCGCCAGTAAGCTCTTTTTCTCTGCTTTTTGCACTGAATCCTTCTGTAACTCTGTGAATTCCTTCATTTTTGATACTTGCCTTTGTAAAAACAAAACATATAACCTGCTAATGACTGGGTTGCCTCCCAGCAAGTGCTTCTTTACTGTCTTTAGCTGGACCTTTACTGAGAATCACTCAAGTCTCAGTTTTGAGCATTCCTGCTCAAAATTGCCTTCAGGATAATGCTTGATTCTCTGTCCATTAACAATGAACTTTTTGTCAGAATCAATATCCTGAAGCTCAACATATCCATATGGTGACACTCCTGTAATCACATACGGACCCCTCCACCGGAATTTAAGTTTTCCTGGAAACAATCTGAGCCTAGAGTTGAAGAGCAGAACTTTTTGTCCTGGCTCAAAGACTTTGGATGACAACTTCTTGTCATGCCACTTCTTTGCCTTTTCCTTATAAATTTTTGCATTTTCAAAGGCATTGAGTCTGAACTCCTCTAGCTCATTTAGCTGGAGCAATCTTTTTTCACCAGCTAACTGAGCATCCATGTTTAGGAATCTGGTTGCCCAGTAGGCTTTATGTTCCAGTTCCACGGGCAGATGACAGGCCTTCCCATACACCAGTTGGTATGGAGAGGTTCCTATAGGAGTCTTGAATGCTGTTCTGTATGCCCACAGAGCATCATCCAAACTCTTTGCCCAATCCTTTCTTCGGGCTATCACAGTCCGTTCTAGGATTCTTTTTAGCTCTCTGTTAGAAACTTCAGCTTGCCCATTTGTCTGTGGATGATACAGAGTTGCCACTTTGTGGCTAATTCCATATTTGACCATAGCAGAGTATAGCTGTCTATTGCAGAAATGAGTGCCCCCGTCACTGATTAGTACTCTTGGAACACCAAACCTGCTGAAGATGTGTTTCTGGAGGAATTTCAGCACGGTCTTGGTATCATTAGTGGGTGTAGCAATTGCTTCTACCCACTTAGATACATAGTCCACTGCTACCAGAATGTAAGTGTTTGAGTATGATGGTGGGAATGGACCCATGAAGTCAATTCCCCATACATCAAACAATTCTATCTCTAATATCCCTTGTTGAGGCATGGCATATCCGTGAGGCAAGTTACCAGCTCTTTGGCAACTGTCACAGTTACGCACAAACTCTCGGGCATTTTTATAGAGAGTAGGCCAGTAGAAGCCACATTGGAGGACTTTAGTGGCTGTTCGCTCACTTCCAAAATGTCCTCCATACTGTGATCCATGGCAGTGCCATAGGATCCTTTGTGCTTCTTCTCTGAGTACACATCTGCGGATCACTCCGTCTGCACATCTCTTAAAGAGATATGGCTCATCCCATAGGTAGTACTTGGCATCTGAAATTAATTTATTTCTTTGCACTCTGCTGTACTCCTGGGGTATGAACCTCACAGCTTTATAGTTAGCAATATCTGCAAACCATGGAGCTTCCTGAATGGCAAAGAGTTGCTCATCTGGAAAAGTCTCAGAGATCTCAGTAGAAGGGAGGGACGCCCCAGCTACTGGTTCTATTCGGGACAGATGATCAGCTACTTGGTTCTCTGTCCCTTTTCTGTCTCTTATTTCTATATCAAACTCTTGCAGAAGCAACACCCATCTTATAAGCCTGGGTTTTGAATCCTGCTTTGTGAGTAAGTATTTAAGAGCAGCATGGTCAGTGTACACAATCACTTTGGATCCCACTAGGTAGGATCTAAACTTGTCAATGGCATAGACCACTGCAAGTAACTCTTTTTCAGTGGTTGTGTAATTCTTCTGTGCATCATTTAGAACACGGCTGGCATAATAAATGACGTGCAGAAGCTTGTTATGCCTCTGTCCCAACACTGCACCAATGGCATGGTCACTGGCATCACACATTAGTTCAAATGGCAATGTTCAGTCTGGTGCAGAGTTGACTGGTGCTGTGACCAGCTTGGCTTTCAGGGTCTCAAATGCCTGCAGACACTGTGTATCAAACACAAATGGTGTGTCAGCAGCTAGCAGGTTGCTCAAAGGTTTTGCAATTTTTGACAAATCCTTTATATACCTTCTATAGAATCCTGCATGCCCTAGAAAGCTTCTGATTGCCTTAACATTGGCAGGTGATGGTAATTTTTCAATTACCTCTACCTTTGCCTTATCCACCTCTATTCCCCTGCTTGAAATTTTGTGTCCAAGGACAATTCCTTCAGTCACCATAAAGTGATATTTCTCCCAGTTTAAAACCAGGTTAGTCTCTTGGCACCTTTTCAAGACAAGTGCTAGGTGGTTAAGGCAGGAGCTGAATGAGTCTCCATATACTGAGAAGTCATCCATGAAGACTTCCAGGAATTTCTCCACCATGTCAGAGAAGATGGATAGCATGCATCTCTGAAAGGTTGCAGGAGCATTACACAGACCAAAAGGCATCCTTCTATAGGCAAACACGCCAGAAGGGCAAGTAAATGCTATTTTCTCTTGGTCTTGAGGATCTACTGCAATTTGGTTGTAACCTGAATAGCCATCCAAAAAGCAGTAATAATCATGACCAGCTAGTCTTTCTAGCATTTGGTCTATGAATGGTAAAGGAAAATGATCCTTTCTGGTGGCTGTATTGAGCCTTCTGTAGTCAATACACATACGCCACCCTGTGACTGTTCTTGTAGGAACCAGTTCATTTTTTTCATTATGAACCACTGTCATGCCTCCCTTTTTGGGGACAACTTGGACAGGGCTCACCCAGGGGCTATCAGAAATAGGATAAATAATCCCAGCCTCCAGTAATTTAGTGACCTCTTTCTGCACCACTTCCTTCATGGCTGGATTTAGCCTCTTCTGTAGTTGGACCACTGGTTTGGCATTATCCTCTAACAGGATCTTGTGCATGCATCTAGCTGGGCTAATGCCCTTAAGATCACTTATGGACCACCCAAGAGCTGTCTTGTGTGTCTTTAGCACTTGAATCAGTGCTTCTTCTTCCTGTGGATTTAAAGCAGAGCTTATAATCACTGGAAAAGTGTCACCCTCTCCCAGAAATGCATACTTCAGGGATGGTGGTAGTGGTTTGAGTTCAGGTTTGGGAGGCTTATCCTCCTCCTGAGGAATTTTCAAAAATTCCTTTGTTTCCTCTGGTTCTTTTTGATCAAGCTGAGCATCCTTGAAGATGTCCTCAAGCTCTGATTCTAGGCTTTCAGTCATATTGATCTCTTCTACCAGAGAGTCAATAATGTCAGCGCCCATGCAGTCATTTGGTGTGTCTGGATGCTGCATGGCTTTTACAGCATTCAACTTGAACTCATCCTCATTGACTCTCAGGGTTACTTCCCCTTTTTGTACATCAATAAGAGTTCGTCCAGTTGCTAGGAAAGGTCTTCCTAGAATGAGAGTTGCACTCTTGTGCTCCTCCATTTCCAGCACCACAAAGTCAGTTGGAAAGGCGAATGGCCCAACCTTGACAATCATGTCCTCTATTATGCTTGATGGATGTTTAATGGAGCCATCAGCAAGTTGGAGGCATATCCGGGTTGGTTTGACTTCTTCAGTCAACCCAAGCTTTCTGATAGTGGATGTAGGTATTAGATTGATACTTGCTCCAAGGTCACACAGGGCTGTCTTAGTGCAAGCACCTTCTAATGTGCATGGTATCATAAAGCTTCCTGGATCTTGAAGCTTTTCTGGTAAGCTTTTTAGAATGACTGCACTGCATTCTTCAGTGAGAAACACTTTTTCAGTTTCTCTCCAATCCTTCTTATGACTTAAGATTTCTTTCATGAACTTAGCATAAGAAGGTATTTGCTCAAGTGCCTCTGCAAACGGAATCTTTATTTCAAGAGTCCTTAGATAGTCTGCAAAGCGGGCAAATTGCTTATCCTGTTCCGCTTGGCGGAGTTTTTGAGGATAAGGCATCTTGGCTTTATATTCTTCAACCTTAGATGCTGCAGGTTTATTCCTTACAGAAGTGGTTGAAAAAGCCTTGTTAGAGGGATTACTGTCAGCACTCTCAGGTGTCTGATCCTCCCTTGGCGTCTAAACGCCAAGATTGGGTGGAAAATGGGCGTTTAACGCCAACTTTTCCCCCTTTTCTGGCGTTTGAACGCCAGAACTGGGCAGGGAATGGGCGTTTAATGCCAGCTTTCCCCCCTTTTCTGGCGTTTGAACGCTAAAAGTGTTCCTCTCTGGGCTCTTACTATCCTCAGAGGGATTTTGAGCAGTGGTTTGGTTATCCTCTGTCAATTGTTCCTTATTTGGCTTTTTGCTCTTTTGAGCAGTGTTATTCAGTGTCTTCCCACTCCTCAGTTGAACTGCTTGACATTCCTCTGTTATCTGTTTAGATATTTGCTGTTTTGCTTGATTCAACTGCAGTTCTATGTTCTTGTTAGCAACTTTAGTTTCATGGAGTATCTCTTTAAATTCTGCTAACTATTCTGTCATCAGGAGCAATTGTTGATTAAGCTCAATCATCTGTTCTTGAGGATTAGGATCAGTGGCTACTGCCATGACTTCCCCTTTTGGAGAGAACTCATTGCTAGAGTACAAATATTGGTTTCTAGCAACAGTGTCTATAAGCTCTTGAGCCTCTTCAATTGTCTTTCTCATGTGTATAGATCTACCAGCTGAGTGGTCTAAAGACATCTGAGCTTTTTCTGTAAGCCCATAGTAAAAGATGTCTAACTGTACCCACTCTGAAAACATTTCAGAGGGGCATTTTCTTAGCATACCTCTATACCTCTCCCAGGCATTATAAAGGGATTCATTATCCTCTTGTTTAAAGCCTTGGATGTCCAGCCTTAGCTGTGTCATCCTCTTTGGAGGGTAAAAGTGATTCAGAAATTTGTCTGATAACTGTTTTCATGTCTTTATGCTTGCTGTAGGTTGGTTATTCAACCACCTCTTAGCTTGATCTTTTACAGCAAATGGAAACAATAATAGTCTGTAGACATCCTGATCTACCTCTTTATCATGTACTGTGTCAACAATTTGTAAGAACTGTGCCAGAAACTCAGTAGGCTCTTCCTGTGGAAGACCGGAATACTGAGTTGAGGATTTAGCTCAAAGCTGCTTGCTTTGATGGGAGGTGTACAGATTCTACTCCCATATGCAGCTGTAATGGGGTTAGCATATGACCCCAGAGTCCTTCTGGACTGTTCAATCCCACTTAAGTCCATGATGGATAAAGGGAAATGATATGGATGGCAAGTGGATAAAAATATCTTTTTATTTTTATTTTTTTTTGAATTAACCGAAAAATAAAATAAAAACAAAAGGAAAATAAAATAAAAAAAATAAAAAATTTCGAAAATTAAAAGAAAATAAGATCAAAACAAATTGAAAACTGAATCAACTAGTTAATTAAAAAGATTTTGAGATTAGCAATTAGAAAGATATGATTGAAAAAATTTTATGAAAAAGATTTGATTTTTGAAATGAGGAAAGAGAAAAACAACAAAATGACACCAAACTTAAAATTTTTAGAAAATCAAACACTAATTTTTCGAAAATTTTAAGGGAAAAACACAAAGAGGACACCAAACTTAGAATTTTTACGGATCAAAAAGGGACTAAAGACATGCAAATTCGAAAATTCAAAGAAAAACAAAAGCATGCAATTGACACCAAACTTAAAATATGAAACTAGACTCAACAAAAAGACTCTAAACCAACAAAAATAAAACAGTCCTAATCTAAGCAACAAGATAAACCGTCAGTTGTCCAAACTCGAACAATCCCCGGCAACGGCGCCAAAAACCTGGTGCACGAAATTGCAATCACACTTTTGCAACCCCGCACAACTAACCAGCAAGTGCACTGGGTCGTCCAAGTAATACCTTACGTGAGTAAGGGTCGATCCCACGGAGATTGTCGGCTTGAAGCAAGCTATAGTTATCTTGTAAATCTTAGTCAGGATATCAATAATTATCAAGGTTGATTGTGAAAAGTAAAAGAACATGAAATAAGTACTTGTTTTGCAGTAATGGGGAACAGGTTGAGGTTTTGGAGATGCTCCATCTTCTGAATCTCTGCTTTCCTACTGTCTTCTTCTTCAAGCACGCAAGGCTCCTTCCATGGCAAGCTGTATGCAAGGGTTTCACCGTTGTCAGTGGCTACCTCCCATCCTCTCAGTGGAAATGTTCAACGCACCCTGTCACGGCACGGCTATCCATCTGTCGGTTCTCAATCAGGCCAGAATAGAATCCAGTGATTCTTTTGCGTCTGTTACTAACACCCCGCCCTCAGGAGTTTGAAGCTCGTCACAGTCATTCAATCATTGAATCCTACTCAGAATACCACAGACAAGGTTTAGACCTTCCGGATTCTCTTGAATGCCGCCATCAGTTCTAGCTTATACCACGAAGATTCTGGTTAAGGAATCCAAGAGATATCTACTCAATCTAAGATAGAACGGAGGTGGTTGTCAGGCACACGTTCATAGTTGAGAATATGATGAGTGTCACAGATCATCACATTCATCCGGGTTAAGAACAAGTGATATCTTAGAATGGAAGCAAGCATGATTGAATGAAAAACAGTAGTAATTGCATTAATCCATCAAGACACAGCAGAGCTCCTCACCCCCAACCATGGGGTTTAGAGACTCATGCCGTGGAAGGTACACAAAGAAACGTGTAAAGTGTCATGAGGTACAGATACAATGTCAAAAGATCCTATTAATAGTGAACTAGTAACCTAGGGTATACAGAGATGAGTAAATGACGTAAAAATCCACTTCTGGGTCCACTTAGTGTGTGCTTGGGCTGAGCATTGAAGCTTTCATGTGTAGAGACTTTTTCTGGAGTTAAACGCCAGCCTTCATGCCAGTTTGGGCGTTTAACTCCAAGTTTTATGCCAGTTCCAGCGTTAAACGCTGGAAATTCTGAGGCTGATTTGCCACGCCGGTTTGGGCCATCAAATCTCGGGAAAAGTATGGACTATTATACATTGCTGGAAAGCCCAGGATGTCTACTTTCCAACGCCGTTGAGAGCGTGCCAATTGGGTTTCTGTAGCTCCAGAAAATCCACTTCGAGTGCAGGGAGGTCAGAATCCAACAGCATCTGCAGTCCTTTTCAGTCTCTGAATCAGATTTTTGCTCCGGACCCTCAATTTCAGCCAGAAAATACCTGAAATCATAGAAAAACACACAAACTCATAGTAAAGTCCAGAAAAGTGAATTTTAACTAAAAACTAATAAAAATATACTAAAAACTAACTAAATCATCCTAAAAACATACTAAAAACAATGCCAAAAAGCGTATAAATTATCCGCTCATCACCTTGTGTGCATGTTTTCCAATGTGTGAAAGGTTTAATAACTAAATTACATAAGAGGTAAGGGTTAGGATTAGTTAGAGTATGTTTGTGCATGTTTTCGGTGTTCATATGAGCCACTTTGTGGTGATTTGTGTTTGATTCTTAATTCTAGAAATTCAGTGATGCTTCTCTATTTTTGGACTGTTATTTAAGTAATATATGAAGCTTAGTTGCCTCTGAAAAATGTATGGGATAGTAAAAAATTACTGGAGCACTTGGGGTTTAAGTTTCAAGCCTTAAAAGTCACTAAAACTGGATAAAAATGAAACTTGCCCCCCTAAAAATCCAGCCACTAAATGATCATAAAAGTCACGTGTATAAGGGTTAAAAATAGGTTAGAAAACTAATTTTAATCCAATGGAACAAAGGTGAAAAACTAAAAAGGGTGTTATGGTCATTTTTTGGTAAAAAGAGGGTTAAAAATGCAATTTAATTCAAATGCAAGGATTAGCGAAAATGGACAAAAAGATTAATAACTACTTCTACTATTATAACTACTGCATGTTTTTTGGTGTGCAAAAGGATTAATAACTGAATTATATAAGAGGAAAGGGTTAGGATTAGTTAGAGTATGTTTGTGCATGTTTTTGGTATTCATATGAGCCACTTTGTGGTGATTTTGTGCTTGATTCTTAATTCTTAAAATTCAGTGATGCTTTTTTGTTTTTGGACTGTTATTTGAGTAATATATGAAGTTTATTTACCTCTAAAAAATGTATGGGATAGTCAAAAATTAATGGAGCACTTGGGGTTTAAGTTTCAAACCTTAAAAGTCACTAAAAGTGGATAAGAATAAAAACATGTCTCCTAAAATCTAGCCACTAAATGATCATGAAAGTCAAGTGTATAAGGGTTAAATATAGGTTAGAAAACTGATTTTAATCCTATGGAACAAAGGTGTAAAAGTAAAAAGGATTTTATGGTCATTTTTGGGTAAAAAGAGGGTTAAAAATGCAATTTAATTCAAACGCAAGGATTAGCGAAAACGGGCAAAAAGATTAATAACTACTTCTACTATTATAACTACTGCATGTTTTTTAGTGTACAAAAGGATTAATAACTGAATTACATAATAGGAAATGGTTAGGATTAGTTAGAGTATGTTTGTGCATGTTTTCAGTATTTATATGAGTCACTTTGTGGTGATTTTGTGCTTGATTCTTAATTCTTAAAATTCAGTGATGCTTTTTTGTTTTTGTACTGTTATTTGAGTGATATATGAATTTTATTTGCCTCTAAAAAATGTATGGGATAGTAAAAAATTAATGGAGTACTTGGGGGTTTAAGTTTCAAACCTTAAAAGTCACTAAAAGTGGATAAGAATAAAAACTTGCCCCCCTAAAAATCTAGCCACTAAATGATCATGAAAGTCAAGTGTATAAAGGTTAAATATAGGTTAGAAAACTGATTTTAATCCTATGGAACAAAGGTGTAAAAGTAAAAAGGGTTTTATGGTCATTTTTGGGTAAAAAGAGGGTTAAAAATGCAATTTAATTGAAAGATAAGAAAAAATTCATAACTTAGTGTTATCAAGGATAAATTATTAATTATATAAATTAATTGTGTTAAAATTATAATTACAATAAAGTTTCGGGCCTAAATAAATGTTTTAGTAAAAATTAGAAGAAAACGGTAAAAAGCGGTAACTAGAATATGTAAATAAATTAATAAAGGGTAAAATGATCTTTTAGGTCCCTAAGAATAGAATTGGCATTAATTAAAAGTATTATGAATAATTTGGTCATAGAAAATGATGAGTTTGGAAACTTGAAATTATTGTGATGATCAAATATTATTAAAAATATTAATTAGAAAATTGTTAATTTAATTTTTGCATTCAATTATTTGGTTAAGGGGTTTGTTAGTGTGCAGAAAAAATAAAATAAATTTTTGTTGGACTAAAAACCAATATAAGCCCATGGGAAGAAAAATGTCATCAGCTTTGAACTAAATTATTCCATGCAATATGGCTGAATTTTTTAAGTGGATAGCAAAAAATAATTGGGCCAGAATATGTGTGAACAGCCTAAAACAATTTTTCTCCCTAGACCAACAAGCCTTTGGTCCGAAATTGAAGAAAGAAAGAATAGAAAGAGAAGCGGTTTGGTTACCCACTCCCTTTTAATGGTGGAATTCAAATTTTAATTAAATTTAATGCATGCATTGGTTATTGGAACACAAAATTCAATTTGATTAATTTCTCACATAGGTAACCAAAGTTCACAATTCAATATCATTTAATTTTACAATTGAATGCTTTGTTTCTTCTCTCTCTTCTCTCTCTTATTTTCGGTTGTCACTTCAATCAGAGAAAAGAAGCAAGAGCAAGTCATCAGAGAAATAACAGTGAAGCTATGAAGAAGAAAAATGCTAGGTTGATGATGGCCTTTGCAAAACGAAGATCCGAAGCATGGTGTGGCTAAGATCTTTGCCATTGAAGGCAAGATTTCAAGAAGAAGATTCAAGATCTTCATACCAAGAGTAGAAAGGATCTGTCTCGGTCAGAGAAGAAGATCTCTGTGGCTAAAGCTCATTTCTATTTTTGTTCATCCAAGAGAGAAGGTAGCTACTAGAGCTACAAAGAGAAAGAAGCAAATATCCGAAAGTAGGAGCTCTCAAGGATTAGAGGTTCATCAAGGGTCAGAATTCTTTCTTGGAGCCAAAGTCAAGATCAAGGGTTCAGAGTAAAGGAGCTTGATGAAAAGGATTGAGAGAGGTGCTTGCATGTTGATTTTGCTTCGGTTTTCCCTCTCTCTTCTCTCTGTCCGAACCGCTGCTATGTGTTGGAGAAGATGTTGGTGGCTTGGTTAAACCGGTTTTAATCTTGGAAGCTTCCCCTTCTATAATAAGGGTGAACGACCAAGGGTTGAGACAAGGAGAGTAAGCACAGAGTTCTCATAGCTACCCGAAGCTAACAGAGTTATTCTCCTTCAATGTGTTTCATTTTGTTTTCTTTTCATTAGTTTTCTCTGTTTGAGTCTCATGGTAAAAGGCAAACAGAGTGAGATTTGTAAGAAAAATCCAGTGAGAGGAAAAAGGCAAAGAGAGAAAAATTAAAGAAAAAGTCATAGATGTCTAAGAGTTTCTTTGTACATCTGTATGTTGTGTTTCATGATCCTGTGGGGATTCCCTTACAAGTTGGGTTAGCACTTTGCAGTTGAAAGCTTGGTAGGTGCCCAAGTAAAGTTCGGATTTGGGGATAGAATTTGGATTTGTCCCAGATTGGATTGGGTAGATCCTAGGGAAGAATTGGTGTATGTAATCTGATGATTATAGTGAAATTCCGTCATAGTTGTGATGGAGAATAGATGTAGGCTGCATTGCACTTAGCAATTGAAGCAGAATACTTCTGCGTGTGATTCTCTCTTTCTCTTCTACTCCCATTTTGTTTCTGTTGCGTAGGTGACAAAAATGAAAAATATCTCCTAGCCGGTTACGGGACAAAAAGAAAATATCTCTTGACTTGTTATGAGACAAAAGCAAAAATATCTCCTAAAATTTCTTTGAAAAAGCAACAATTAATACTCAACAAAGAGGGGCTAAGATTCAACCCCCCTTCTCTTAGCCACTGATTACCATTAGAAAAATATTAGGATTAACCTGATAACATTTTGACGCTAAATCAAGTTAAACGGTAAAACTAGAGTACTTAGGGGCACTTTAGTAATTTTAGGCATAAAGTCAAATTAAAAATGATTAATTAACTTAATGAAAGGTAAGAAGGTCTTTAGTAAAAATATGAGGGTAGAATGATAAAGTAATAACATTAGTGGTGAAAGCATCACTAAAAGCCTAAAGAAAACAGTAAAAGAGAAGTCACGTACAAAACGGAAAAATTGAAAATAAATAAAAGTATTAAGGCAAAATAGTAAATGTGACAAAGGCTGAGATTTAAAAGACAGAGAACGGGCATAAGTTTTATTCAAAAAGAAGGAGAGAGAGAAATTCATTAGAAATAAAGTTTATTGAGATATATCGCAAAAAAAAACTGTAAACCCCAAGATGCTAGATGTTGTTTGGAGGCAGGTATTACCCATTGACTACTAAAACTATGTTTTTTTTTTTGTTTGTATATTACGGCGTCAAGATTTGTGATGATTACCTGTTGTCACGGGCTTGTGGTATGCTTAACCACATCGGCACATATGCACAGACGAACGCAATTGAGAAACCATATCTACGACTAGTTCCTAGGTAACGTCGGGTTGCAGGTAGTCAACCGACGCATGAGCTCATGGCCTGCATAGGACCAGGCATGCATCATACTTGGTTGCTGCATTTATTTGTGATTGTGATTTATTTCTACTTCCTGTACTTTGTGTTTGTTTACTATTCTGTTATATACTTGTGCTTGTACTTGTTTGTGTGACTTACCGACCTAACTGTGCGAAGTCTTAGACTTAGGCTGTGGTGCACGAAATTGTAATCACACTTTTCACAACTGGTACCACTAACCAGCAAGTGCACTGGGTCATCCAAGTAATACCTTACGTGAGTAAGGGTCGAATCCTACGGAGATTGTTGGTTTGAAGCAAGCTATGGTTATCTTATTAATCTTAGTTAGGATACCAATAGGATTCTTTAGCCTCGATTGTAAAAGATAAAAGAGCATGAAATAAATACTTATTATGCAATAATGGAGAATATGTTGGAGTTTTGGAGATGCTTTGTCTGTTGAATTTCTGTAACATAATGCTTCCTCACTTTCATAAATGCAAGGCTCCTTCCATGGCAAGCTGTATGTAGGGTGTCACCGTTGTCAATGGCTACTTCCCATCCTCTCAGTGAAAATGGTCCAAATGCTCTGTCACAGCACGGCTAATCATCTGTTGGTTCTCGATCATGTCGGAATAAGATCCATTGATCCTTTTGCGTCTGTCACTACGCCCAACACTCGCGAGTTTGAAGTTCGTCATAGTCATTCAATCCTAGAATCCTACTCGGAATACCACAGACAAGGTTTAGACTTTTCGGATCCCCATGAATGCCGCCAACAATTCTAGCTTATACCACGAAGATTCTGATTAAGGAATCTAAGAGATACTCATTCAATTTAATGTAGAACGGAGGTGGTTGTCAGGTACACATTCATGGATTGAGGAAGGTGATGAGTGTCACGGATCATCACCTTCTTCATAGTGAAGCGCGAATGAACATCTTAGATAGGAACAAGCATGTTTGAATGGAAAACAGAAATAATTACATTAATTCATCGAGACGCTGCAGATCTCCTCACCCCAACAATAGAGTTTAGAGACTCATGCCATCAAAGAGTATAAAATTCAGATCTAAAAATGTCAGGAGATACAAAATAAATCTCTAAAAGTTGTTTAAATACTAAACTAGTAACCTAGATTTACAGAAAATGAGTAAACTAAGATGGATAGTGCAGAAATTTTCTTCTGGGGCCCATTTAGTGTGTGTTGGGGCTGAGACTTAAGCTTCTCACGTGCCTGGGCTGTTTCTGGAGTTGAACGCCAGGTTGTAACCTGTTTCTGGTGTTGAACTCCAACTTGCAACCTGTTTCTGGCGCTGAACGGCAAACTGCAACATGGAACTGGCGTTGAACGCCAGTTTACATCGTCTATCTTCGTGCAAAGTATAAACTATTATATATTGCTGGAAAGCCCTGGATGCCTACTTTCCAACCCAATTAAGAGCGCGCCAATTGGACTCCTGTAGCTCCAAAAAATCCATTCCGAGGGTAGGGAGGTCAGAATCCAACAGCATCAGCAGTCCTTTTTCAGCCTAAATCAGATTTTTGCTCAACTCCCTCAATTTCAGCCAGAAAATACCTGAAATTACAGAAAAATATACATACTCATATTAAAGTCCAGAAATATAAATTTTGCCTAAAAACTAATAAAATCATACTAAAAACTAACTAGAATATACTAAAATCTACATGAAATTACCCCCAAAAAGCGTATAAAATATCCGCTCATCACAACATCAAACTTAAACTGTTGCTTGTCCCCAAGCGACTAGATAAATAAAATAGGATAAGAAGAAATTAAGAAACAATAATATCTCAGAGTTTCAAGTGAAGCTCAGATTCTAATTAGATGAGCAGGGCTAGTAGCTTTTTGCTTCTGAACAGTTTTGGCATCTCACTTTATCCTTTGAAGTTCAGAATGATTGACATCCATAGGAACTCAGAATTCAGACAGTATTCTTGATTTTCCTAGTTTAGTATGTTGATTCTTGAACACAGTTACTTTATGAGTCTTGGCCGTTGATGAGCGGATAATTTATACGTTTTTTGGCATTGTTTTTAGTATGTTTTTAGTATGTTTTAATTAGTTTTTATTATATTTTTATTAGTTTTTATTTAAAATTCACTTTTTTGGACTTTAATATGAGTTTGTGTGTTTTTCTATGATTTCAGGTATTTTCTGGCTGAAATTGAGGGACCTGAGCAAAAATCTGATTCAGAGGCTGAAAAGGACTGCAGATGCTATTAGATTCTGACCTCCCTGCACTCGAAGTTGATTTTCTGGAGCTACAAAAGCCCAATTGGCATGCTCTCAATTGAGTTGGAAAGTAGACATCCTGGGCTTTCCAGAAATTTATAATAGTTTATACTTTGCCCGAGATTTGATGGCCTAAACCGGCGTTCCAAATCAACTCAAGAATTCTGGCGTTTAACGCCGGAACTGGCACAAGAATGGGAGTTAAACGCCCAAACTGGCACAAAAGCTGGTGTTTAACTCCAAGAAAAGTCTCTACACGTGAAAGCTTCAATGCTCAGCCCAAGCATACACCAAGTGGGCCCGAAAGTGGATTTTTATGTCATTTACTCATCTTTGTAAACCATAAGCTACTAGTTCTCTACAAATAGGACCTTTTGCTATTGTATTAGACATCTTTTGATCACTTTAGATCTTAGGATCATCTTTGGACGTTTAGTTCTTAGATTATGGGAGGCTGGCCATTTGGCCATGCCTAGACCTTGTTCTTATGTATTTTCAACGGTGGAGTTTCTACACACCATAGATTAAGGTGTGGAGCTCTGATGTACCTCGAGTATTAATGCAATTACTATTGTTCTTCTATTCAATTCAGCTTATTCTTGTTCTAAGATATTCATTTGAACCCAAGAACATGATGAATGTGATGATTATGTGACGCTCCTCATCATTCTCACTTATGAACGTGTGCCTGACAACCACTTCCGTTCTACATGCAAACAAGGCTTGAGTGGATATCTCTTGAATTCCTTAATCAGAATCTTTGTGGTATAAGCTAGAATTGATGGCGGCATTCTTGAGAATCCAAAAGGTCTAAACCCTGTCTGTGGTATTCTGAGTAGGATTCAAGGATTGAATGACTGTGACGAGCTTCAAACTCGCGATTGTGGGGCGTTAGTGACAGACGCAAAAGAATCACTGGATTCTATTCCGACATGATCGAGAACCGACAGATGAATACCCGAGCTATGACAGAGCGCATTGAACATTTTCACTGAGAGGACGGGACTGTAGCCATTGACAACGGTGATGCCCAACATACAGCTTGCCATGGAAAGGAGTAAGAAGGATTGGATGAAGACAGTAGGAAAGCAAAGAGACGGAAGGGACAAAGCATCTCCATACGCTTATCTGAAATTCTCACCAATGAATTACATAAGTATCTCTATCTTTACTTTATGTTTTATTCATCTTTTAATCATTAATCCTCCATAACCATTTGAATCCGCCTGACTGAGATTTACAAGATGACCATAGCTTGCTTCATACCAATAATCTCCGTGGGATCGACCTTTACTCGCGTAAGGTTTATTACTTGGACGACCCAGTGCACTTGCTGGTTAGTTGTGCGAAGTTGTGATAAAGAGTTGAGATTGCAATTGAGCGTACCATGTTGATGGCGCCATTGATGATCACAATTTCGTGCACCAAGTTTTTGGCGCCGTTGCCGGGGATTGTTTGAGTTTGGACAACTAACGGTTCATCCTGTTGCTTAGATTAGGTATTTTTCTTTAGAATTTTTAAGAATGAATTCTAGAGTTTCAAGGTGATGTTCTTATCATCACCAAAGCTGATTGATTCTCATCAATTTAGCTCTTGAATGTAATGTCATGCTGAAGCTTGGCTAGCTATGTCTAATCTTATTAGACTAAAGCTTTAGACTAACATTGCATGATTCCTGGAATTCTCATTAAGAATTTTGATATCCTTATTTTCCTTTTCCATATAATTTTTGAAAAATCCAAAAAAAATTACAAAGTCATTGATGAGCGGATAATTTATACGCTTTTTGGCATTGTTTTTAGGTAGTTTTTAGTAAGTTTGAGCTACTTTTAGGAATGTTTTCATTAGTTTTTATGTTAAATTCACATTTCTAGACTTTACTATGAGTTTGTGTGTTTTTCTGTGATTTCAGGTAAATTCTGGCTGAAATTGAGGGACTTGAGCAAAACTCTGAAAAAGGCTGACAAAAGGACTGCTGATGCTGTTGGAATCTGACATCCCTGCACTCGAAATGGATTTTCTGGAGCTACAGAACTCCAATTGGCACGCTCTCAACGGCGTTGGAAAGTAGACATCCAGAGCTTTCTAGCAATATATAATAGTCCATACTTTATTCGGAAATTGACGACGTAACTTGGCGTTGAACGCCAAGTACATGCTGCTGTCTGGAGTTAAACGCCAGAAAAACGTCATGATCCGGAGTTGAACGCCCAAAACACGTCATAACTTGGAGTTCAACTCCAAGAAAAGCCTCAGCTCCTGGATAGATCAAGATCAGCCCAAGCATACACCAAGTGGGCCCCGGAAGTGGATTTATGCATCAATTACTTACCCATGTAAACCCTAGTAGCTAGTCTAGTATAAATAGGATAAGTTACTATTGTATTAGACATCTTTTGACAGTTTAATCTTTTGACTATTCGGTCACTTGATCATGGAGAGGGCTGGCCATTCGGCCATGCCTGAACCTTTTACTTATGTGTTTTCAACGGTGGAGTTTCTGCACACCATAGATTAAGGGTGTGGAGCTCTGCTATACCTCAAGTTTCAATACAATCACTATTACTTTTTATTCAATTCTCTTTTATTCTTATTCCAAGATATACGTTATACTTAACTTGATGAATGTGATGATCCGTGACACTCATCATCATTCTCACCTATGAACGCACGTGACTGACAACCACTTCCGTTCTACCTTAGGCCAGGCGCATATCTCTTAGATTCCCCAACAGAATCTTCGTGGTATAAGCTAGATAGGTGGCGGCATTCATGAGGATCCGGAAAGTCTAACCTTGTCTGTGGTATTCCAAGTAGGATCCTGGGAATCCGAAAAGTCTAACCTTGTCTGTGGTATTCCGAGTAGGATTCCGGTATTGAATGAGTGTGACGAGCTTCAAACTCCTGAAGGCTGGGCGTTAGTGACAAATGCAAAAGAATCAATGGATTCTATTCCAACCTGATTGAGAACCGATAGATGATTAGCCGTGCTGTGACAGAGCATAGGAACATTTTCACTGAAAGGACGGGATGTAGCCATCAACCATGGGTGATGCCTCCAGACGATTAGCCGTGTAGTGACAGTGCATAGGATCATTTTCCCGAGAGGATTGAAAGTAGCCACCGATGATGGTGATGCCCTACATACAACTTGCCATGGAAAGGAGTAAGAAGGATTGAAGGAAGAGTGAGTAGTGAAGTAGAGTTTTAAGAGGAGCACAGCATCTCCATACACCTATCTGAAATTCTCACTATTGATTTACATAAGTATTTCTATCCCTTTTTATTTTCTATTTTATTATTAATTTTCGAAACCATAAACCAATTTAATCTGCCTAACCGAGATTTACAAGGTGACCATAGCTTGCTTCATACCAACAATCTCTGTGAGTAAGGTATTACTTGGATGACCCAGTACACTTGCTGGTTAAGTTGAACGGAGTTGTGAACCATGGTGTTGGCATCATGTTTTTGGCGCCATTACCAGGGAATGAAAAGCAATGAATTTTGCAAAATGGAATAACAATTGAATCACAATTTCGTCCACCAAGTTTTTGGCGCCGTTGCCGGGGATTGTTCGAGTATGGACAACTGACGGTTCATCTTGTTGCTCAGATTAGGTAATTTTCTTTTCAAAAATCTTATTCAAAAAATTTTTCTTTTCTTTTTCGTTTTTCCCAAAATGTTTTTCGAAAAAAATTAATAGAAATACAAAAAAATTCATAAAATCATAAAAATAAAAAATATGTTGTGTTTCTTGTTTGAGTCTTGAGTCAATTTTTAAGTTTGGTGTCAATTGCATGCTTTAAAAATTTTTCTTGCATTTTTCGAAAACTCCATGCATTCATAGTGTTCTTCATGATCTTCAAGTTGTTCTTGACAAGTCTTCTTGTTTGATCTTGATGTTTTCTTGTTTTGTGTTGTTTGTTGTTTTTCATATGCATTTTTTGTTTGTTAGAGTCCATGCATTAAAGATTTCTAAGTTTGGTGTCTTGCATGTTTTCTTTGCATCAAAAATTTTTTTCAAAAATTATGTTCTTGATGTTCATCATGATCTTCAAAATGTTCTTGGTGTTCATCTTGACATTCATAGCATTCTTGCATGCATTCATTGTTTTGATCTAAAAAAATTTCATGCATTGAGTATTTTTGTTGTTTTTCTCTCTCATAATTAAAAATTCAAAAATAAAAAAAATATATTTTCCTTATTTTCCTCCAATTTCTCGAAATTTTGGGTTGACTTGGTCAAAATTTTTAAAATTAGCTGTTTCTTACAAGTCAAGTCAAAATTTCAATTTTAAAAATCTTATCTTTTCAAAATCTTTTTCAAAAATCATATCTTTTCCATCTTTTTTCTTATTTTCGAAATTTTTAAAAATTATTTTTTTCAAAAATCTTTTTCTTATCTTTTATATCTAATTTTCGAAAAATATGCTAACAATTAATGTGATTGATTCAAAAATTTGAAGTTTGTTACTTTCTTGTTAAGAAAGGTTCAATCTTTAAAGTTTTAGAATCTTATCTTATAGTTTCTTGTTAGTTAAGTCTTTTTAAAAAAAATTAAATCTTTTTCAAAATATCTTTCTATTAAAATTTTTATTTTATCTTTTATCTTATCTTTTTCAAAGAAATTTTATCTTTTTCAAAAATTTGATTTCAAAATATCTTATCTAAACTCCTATCTTCTTATCTTTTTAAATTTTGATTCTAATATCTTTTTCAACTAACTTTTTGACTTTTTGTTTATTTCTTATCTTTTTCAAAACCACTTAACTACTCTTCCCTCTCTAATTTTCGAAAATATCTCAACCCTTTTTCAAAATTTTTTTTAATTAATTAATTGTTTTAAATTTTAATTTTAATCTTATCTTATCTTTAATTTTCGAAAATTACTAACCCCTTTTTCAAAATTATTTTCGAATTTCTCCCTCTCTTTTCTTATTCTATTTAATTATTTAATTACTAACACTTCTCTTCACCTCTCTTCATCCAAAAATCCGAATCCATCCTTCTTCATTCTTCTACCCCTTTCTTCTTCTACTAACATAAAGGAATCTCTATACTGTGACATAGAGGATTCCTCTTTCTTTTCTTGTTTTCTTCTCTTTCATATGAGCAGGAACAGGGAAAAAGGCACTCTTGTTGAAATTGATCCAGAACCTGAAAGGACTCTGAAGAGAAAATTAAGAGAAGCTAAATTACAACAATCCAGAAACAACCTTTCAGAAATTTTCGAACAAGAGAAGGAGATGGCAGCCGAAAATAATAATAATGCAAGAAGAATGCTTGGTGACTTCACAAAGCCAACGTCCAAGTTTGATGGAAGAAGCATCTCCATTCCTGCCATTGGAGCCAATAACTTTGAGCTGAAACCTCAGCTAGTTGCTTTAATGCAACAAAACTGCAAGTTTTATGGACTTCCATCTGAAGATCCTTATCAGTTTTTAACTGAGTTCTTGCAGATCTGTGAGACTATAAAGATGAATGGAGTTGATCCTGAAGTCTACAGACTCATGCTTTTCCCTTTTGCTGTAAGAGACAGAGCTAGAATATGGTTGGATTCACAACCTAAGGATAGCCTGGACTCCTGGGATAAGCTGGTCACAGCCTTCTTGGATAAATTCTTTCCTTCTCAAAAGCTGAGCAAGCTGAGAGTGGATGTTCAAACCTTCAAACAAAAAGATGGTGAATCCCTCTATGAAGCTTGGGAAAGATACAAGTAGCTGACCAAAAGGTGTCCATCTGACATGTTTTCAGAATGGACCATATTAGATATATTCTATTATGGTCTCTCTGAATTTTCGAAAATGTCACTGGACCATTCTGCAGGTGGATCTATTCACCTGAAGAAAACGCCTGAAGAGGCTCAAGAACTCATTGACATGGTTGCAAACAACCAATTCATGTACACCTCTGAGAGGAATTCCGTGAATAATGGGATACCTCAGAAGAAAGGAGTTCTTGAAATAGATGCTCTGAATGCCATATTGGCTCAGAACAAAGTGTTGACTAAACAGGTCAACATGATCTCTCAAAATCTGAATGGATGGCAACATGCATCCAACAGTACTAGAGAGGCAGCTTCTGAAGAAGCTTATGATCCTGAGAACCCTGCCATGGCAGAGGTTAATTACATGGGTGAACCTTATGGAAACACCTATAACTCATCATGGAGAAATCATCCAAATTTCTCATGGAAGGATCAACAAAAGCCTCAACAAGGTTTTAACAATGGTGGACGCAATAGGCTGAGCAATAGTAAGCCATATCCATCATCTTCTCAGCAACAGACAGAGAATTCTGAACAAAACACTTCTAATTTAGCCAATATAGTCTCTGACCTGTCAAAGGCCACTTTCAATTTCATGAATGAAACAAGATCCTCCATTAGAAATCTGGAGGCACAAGTGGGCCAGCTGAGTAAGAAAGTTATAGAAACTCCTCCCAGTATTCTCCCAAGCAATACAGAAGAAAATCCAAAAGGAGAGTGCAAGGCCATTGATGTGATCAATATGGCCGAATGCACAAGGAAGGAGGAGGACGAAAATCCTAGTGAGGAAGACCTCCTGGGACCGTCCCTCAAGCAAGAAGGAGTTTCCTATTAAGGATCCAAAGGAATCTGAGGCTCATATAGAGACCATAGAGATTCCATTAAATCTCCTTCTGCCATTCATGAGCTCTGAAGACTATTCATCCTCTGAAGAGGATGAAGATGTGACTGGAGAGCAATTTGCTCAATACTTAGGAGCTATCATAAAGCTGAATGCCAAGTTGTTTGGTAATGAGACTTGGGAAAGTGAACCTCCCTTGCTCATTAGTGAACTAGATACTTGGATTCAGAAAACTCTACCTCAAAAGAAACAAGATCCTGGCAAATTCCTAATACCTTGTACCATAGGCACCATGACCTTTGAAAAGGCTCTATGTGATCTAGGGTCAGGGATAAACTTTATGCCACTCTCTGTAATGGAGAAGCTGGGGATCATTGAGGTACAACCTGCCTTGTTCTCATTACAATTGGCAGACAAGTCATTGAGACAAGCTTATGGAATAGTAGAGGACGTGTTAGTAAAGGTTGAAGGCCTTTACATCCCTGCTGATTTCATAATCTTAGACACTAGGAAGGAAGAGGATGATTGCATCATCCTTGGAAGACCTTTCCTAGCCACAGCAGGAGCTGTGATAGATGTCAACAGAGGTGAATTAGTCCTTCAATTGAATGGAGACTACCTTGTGTTTAAGGCACATGGCCATCCCTCTGTGACAAAAGAGAGTAAGCATGAAGAGCTTCTCTCAGTTCAGAGTCAAGAAGAGCCCACACAGTCAAACTCTAAGTTTGGTGTTGTGAGGCCACAACCAAACTCTAAGTTTGGTGTTAAGATCCCATATCCAAACTCTAAGTTTGGTGTTGGCACTACACAAACATTGACCTGATCACCTTGTGGCTCCATGAGAGCCACTGTCAAGCTCTTGACACTAAAGAAGCACTTGTTGGGAGGCAACCCAATTTTATCTAATTTTTATTTTATTTTGTTTTATTGTTATTTTGTGTTTTATTAGGTACATGATCATGAGGAGTCACGAAAAAAATCAAAAAATATTAAAAACAGAGTCAAAAACAGAAGAAAAAAATTTTCACACCCTGGAGGACGCACAGGCTGGCGTTCAACGCCAGTAAGATGCATCTGGCTGGCGTTCAATGCCAGAACAGAGCATCATTCTGGCGCTGAACGCCAGAAACAAGCAACATTCTGGCGCTGAACGCCAGGAATGTGCCCAGAGAAGAAAAACTGGCGCTGAACGCCATGAAACTGGCGTTCAACGCCAGAAACATGCTTTACATGGGCGTTGAACGCCCAGAATGTGCACCAATGGGCGTTTAAACACCAGAATGGTGTGCCAAGGTATTTTACATGCCTATTTGGTGCAGGGATAGAATTCCTTGACACCTCAGGACCTGTGGACCCCACAGGACCATCTCAGGATCTGTGGACCCCACAGGATCCCCACCTAACATATTCCCACCTTACCTCCTAATCCTATTTTTGTGATTTGAATTCCCCATGTCACACTTCCCAACACTCCTCACCAATCACCTCAATTCCTCTTCCCAATTACCCCTTCACCACTCACATCAATCCACTCTTCCCCATAAACCCCACCTACCTTCATAAAATTCAAAATCAATTTCCCACCCATTCCCACCCAAAATGGCCGAACATACACCCTCCCCTCTCCCTATAAATACCCTTCCATTCTCCTTCATTTTCACACAACACAAACCCATCTTCTCCCACTTAGCCGAACCTACCTCTCTCCCTCTCTACCATATTTTCTTCTTCTTCTTCTTCTCTTCTTTCTTCTCTTGCTCGAGGGCGAGCAATATTTTACGTTTGGTGTGGTAAAAGCATAAGCTTTTTATTTTTCCATTACCATCAATGGCACCTAAGGCCGGAGTATCCTCTAGAAAAGGGAAAGGGAAGACAAAAGCTTCCACCTCCGAGTCATGGGAGATGGAAAGATTCATCTCCAAGAGCCATCAAGACCACTTCTATGATGTTGTGGAAAAGAAGAAGGTGATCCCCGAGGTCCCTTTCAAGCTCAAAAAGAATGAGTATCCGGAAATCCGACATGAGATCCGAAGAAGAGGTTGGGAAGTCCTAACCAACCCCATGCAACAAGTTAGAATCCTAATGGTTCAAGAGTTCTATGCCAATGCATGGATCACTAGGAACCATGATCAAAGTATGAACCCGAATCCAAAGAACTATCTCACAATGGTTCGGGGGAAATACTTAGATTTTAGTCCGGAAAATGTGAGGTTGGCGTTTCACTTGCCCATGATGCAAGGAGATGAACGCCCCTACACTAGAAGGGTCAACTTTAATCAAAGGTTGGACCAAGTCCTAATGGACATATGTGTGGAAGGAGCCCAATGGAGAATAGACTCCAAAGGCAAGCCAGTTCAACTAAGAAGACTGGATCTCAAGCCTATGGCTAGAGGATGGTTGGAGTTCATTCAACGCTCCATCATTCCTACTAGCAACCGATCTGAAGTTACTGTGGATCGGGCCATCATGATTCATAGCATCATGATTGGAGAGGAAGTAGAAGTTCATGAGGTCATCTCCAATGAACTCTACAAAATAGCCGATAAGTCCTCCACCATGGCAAGGCTAGCTTTTCCTCACCTTATTTGCCATCTGTGTTACTCAGCTGGAGTTATCATAGAAGGAGATATCCCCATTGAAGAGGATAAGCCCATCACCAAGAAGAGGATGGAGCAAGCAAGAGAAATCCTTCACGGTTCTCAAGAAGTGCATGAGGAAGCTCATCATCAACAAATCCCTGAGATGCCTCAAGGGATGCACTTTCCTCCCAACAACTATTGGGAGCAACTCAATACCTCCTTGGAAGATTTGAGCCACAATGTGGAACAATTAAGGGTGGAACATCATGAGCACTCCATCATTCTCCAAGAAATAAGAGAAGACCAAAGAGCAATGAGGGAGGAGCAACAAAGGCAAGGAAGGGACATAGAAGAGCTTAAGGACATTGTTGGTCCTTCAAGAAGAAGACGCCACTAAAGGTGGATTCATTCCTTGTTCTTTATTTCTTTCTGTTTTCGGTTTTCAATATTGTGTTTATCTATGTTTTGTGTCTCTACTTCATGATCATTAGTATGTAACCATGCCTTAAAGCTATGAATAAAATCCATTAATCCTTCACCTCTCTTAAATGAAAAATGTTTTAATTCAAAAGAACAAGAAGTACATGAATTTCGAATTTATCCTTGAATTTAATTTAATTATATTGATGTGGTGACAATACTTTTTGTTTTCTGAATGAATGCTTGAACAGTGCATATGTCTTTTGATCTTGTTGTTTATGGATGTTAAAATTGTTGGCTCTTGAAAGAATAATGAACAAAGAGAAATGTTATTGAGGATCTGAAAAATCATGAAATTGATTCTTGAAGCAAGAAAAAGCAGTGAAAAAGAAAGCTTGCGAAAAAAAAATGGCGAAAAAAATAGAAAGAAAAAGAAAAAGCAAGCAGAAAAAGCCAATAGCCCTTAAAACCAAAAGGCAAGGGTAAAAAGGATCCAAGGCTTTGAGCATCAATGGATAGGAGGGCCCAAGGAAATAAAATCCAGGCCTAAGCGGCTAAATCAAGCTGTCCCTAACCATGTGCTTGTGTCATGAAGGTCCAAGTGAAAATCTTGCGACTGAGTGGTTAAAGTCGTGATCCAAAGCAAAAAGAGTGTGCTTAAGAGCTCTGGACACCACTAACTGGGGACTCTAGCAAAGCTAAGTCACAATCTGAAAAGGTTCACCCAGTTATGTGTCTGTGGCATTTATGTATCCGGTGGTAATACTGGAAAACAAAGTGCTTAGGGCCACGGCCAAGACTCATAAGTAGCTGTGTTCAAAAATCAACATGCTTAACTAGGAAAGTCAATAACACTATCCAAAATTCTAAGTTCCCAGAGACGCCAATCACTCTGAACTTCAAAGGAAAAAGTGAGATGCCAAAACTGTTCAGAAGCAAAAAGCTACAAGTCCCGCTCATCTAATTATAATTAATATTCATTGATATTCTGGAATTTTATAGTATATTCTCTTCTTTTATCCTATTTGATTTTCAGTTGCTTGGGGACAAGCAACAATTTAAGTTTGGTGTTGTGATGAGCGGATAATTTATACGCTTTTTGGCATTGTTTTTAGGTAGGTTTTAGTAAGTTTGAGCTACTTTTAGGGATGTTTTCATTAGTTTTTATGTTAAATTCACATTTCTGGACTTTACTATGAGTTTGTGTGTTTTTCTGTGATTTCAGGTAAATTCTGGCTGAAATTGAGGGACTTGAGCAAAACTCTGAAAAAGGCTGACAAAAGGACTGCTGATGCTGTTGGAATCTGACCTCCCTATACTCGAAATGGATTCTCTGGAGCTACAGAACTCCAATTGGCACGCTCTCAACGGCTTTGGAAAGTAGACATCCAGAGCTTTCCAGCAATATATAATAGTCCATACTTTATTCGGAAATTAATGACGTAACTTGGCGTTGAACGCCAAGTACATGCTGCTGTCTGGAGTTAAATGCCAGAAAAACGTCATGATCCGGAGTTGAACGCCCAAAACACGTCATAACTTGGAGTTCAACTCCAAGAAAAGCCTCAGCTGATGGATAGATCAAGATCAGCCCAAGCATACACCAAGTGGGCCCCGGAAGTGGATTTATGCATCAATTACTTACCCATGTAAACCCTAGTAGCTAGTCTAGTATAAATAGGATAAGTTACTATTGTATTAGACATCTTTTGACAGTTTAATCTTTTGACTATTCGGTCACTTGATCATGGAGAGGGCTGGCCATTCGGCCATGCCTGAACCTTTTACTTATGTGTTTTCAACGGTGGAGTTTCTACACACCATAGATTAAGGGTGTGGAGCTCTGCTGTACCTCAAGTTTCAATACAATCACTATTACTTTTTATTCAATTCTCTTTTATTCTTATTCCAAGATATACGTTATACTTAACTTGATGAATGTGATGATCCGTGACACTCATCATCATTCTCACATATGAATGCACGTGACTGACAACCACTTCTGTTCTACCTTAGGCCAGGCACATATCTCTTAGATTCCCCAACAGAATCTTCGTGGTATAAGCTAGATAGATGGCGGCATTCATGAGGATCCGGAAAGTCTAACCTTGTCTGTGGTATTCCAAGTAGGATCCTGGGAATCCGGAAAGTCTAACCTTGTCTGTGGTATTCCGAGTAGGATTCCGATATTGAATGACTGTGACGAGCTTCAAACTCCTGAAGGCTGGGCGTTAGTGACAAACGCAAAAGAATCAATGGATTCTATTCCAACCTGATTGAGAACCGACAGATGATTAGCCGTGCTGTGACAGAGCATAGGAACGTTTTCACTGAGAGGACGGGATGTAGCCATCAACCATGGGTGATGCCTCCAGACGATTAGCCGTGCAGTGACAGTGCATAGGATCATTTTCCCGAGAGGATTGAAAGTAGCCACCGATGATGGTGATGCCCTTCATACAGCTTGTCATGGAAAGGAGTAAGAAGGATTGAAGGAAGAGTGAGTAGTGAAGTAGAGTTTCAAGAGGAGCACAGCATCTCCATACACCTATCTGAAATTCTCACTATTGATTTACATAAGTATTTCTATCCCTTTTTATTTTCTATTTTATTATTAATTTTCGAAACCATAAACCAATTTAATCTGCCTAACTGAGATTTACAAGGTGACCATAGCTTGCTTCATACCAACAATCTCTGTGGGATCGACCCTTACTCACGTAAGGTATTACTTGGATGACCCAGTACACATGCTGGTTAAATTGAACGGAGTTGTGAACCATGGTGTTGGCATCATGTTTTTGGCACCATTACCAGGGAATGAAAAGCAATGAATTTTGCAAAATGGAATAACAATTGAATCACAATTTCGTCCACCAGTCATTAAAATAAAAAATATTTTATGTTTCTTGTTTGAGTCTAGTGTCTCATTTTAAGTTTGGTGTCAATTGCATGTTTCTGTTCTTCTTGCATTTTTTGAATTCATTCATGTGTTTTCACTGATCTTCAAGTTGTTCTTGATGATTTGCTTGCTCTGATCTTTAAATTCTCTTGTCTTGAGTGTTTTGTTGTTTCTCATATGCATTCTCAATTTGTTAGTGTCAGTAGTATACAAACTTCTAAGTTTGGTGTCTTGCATGCATTGTTTATTTGATTTTAGTTGCATTTTGATTATTCCTCATCATTAAAAATTCAAAAAAATTCTTAATTTGTGTCTTTTCTAGTCAATAATACAGAGAATTGAAGATTTAGAACATACAGCAGAGGAATCACAAAGAAAAAGTTGGGCGTTCAAAACACCCAGTGAAGAAGGAAAACTGGCGTTTAAACGCCAGCCAAGGCACCTGGCTGGGCGTTTAACGCCCAAAAGGGTAGCACTTTGGGTGTTAAACGCCAGAATGGATACCAGGATGGCACAAGAGGGAAGATTTTGTTTTTAATGCAAATTTTTTTCAAGTTTTCATAATTTTTCAAAATCAAATCTTTTTCAAATCACATATTTTCAATCATATATTTTCAAAATCAATTTCTTTCCATTTTCAAAAATACTTGCTAATAATTAATGATTTGATTCAACATTTCAAGTATGTTGCCTTTTCTGTTGAGAAAGGTTTAATGTTTGAATCATATCTTTTCTTGTTAGCCAAGTCATTAATTTTAAAAATCAAATCTTTTTAAATTGTTTTTCAGTCATATCTTTTCAATGATATCTTTTTAAAACCATAACTTTTCAATCATATCTGTTTAATCACATCTTTTTCAAAATACTTTTCAATCATATCTTTTTGATGTCTAATTTCAAAATCTTTTTCAAAAATCACTTAATTTTTTTCCCACTCTTAGTTTTCGAAAATCATCAATCAAATTTTCAAAATTTCTTTTAAATTATTTTAAAATCTTTTACTTTAATTTCAAAAATTCTTCCCCTCTTCTCACGTCCTTCTATTTATGGACAAACACTCCTCCTCAATGCACAATTCGAACTCTATCTCTCTTGATAAGTTCGAATTCTTCTTCTACGTCCTCCTTCTATTCTTCTTTTCCTCTGACATCTCAAGGAATCTCTATACTGTGACATAGAGGATTCCATATTTTCTTGTTCTCTTCTTTTTCATATGAGCAAGAGCAAAGACAAAGGCATTCTTGTTGAGGCTGACCCTGAACCTGAAAGGACCTTGAAGCGAAAGCTAAGAGAAGCTAAAGCACTACTCTCTGTAGAGGACCTAACAGAAATCTTCAAACAAGAAGAAGACATAGCAGCCAAAAACAACAACAATGCCAACAATGCAAGGAAGGTGCTGGGTGACTTTACTGCACCTACTCCCGACTTCTATGGGAGAAGCATCTCTATCCCTGCCATTGGAGCAAACAACTTTGAGCTTAAGCCTCAATTAGTTTCTCTAATGCAACAGAATTGCAAGTTCCATGGACTTCCATTGGAAGATCCTCATCAGTTTTTAGCTGAATTCTTGCAAATCTATGACACTATCAAGACCAATGGGGTTGACCCTGAGGTCTACAGACTTATGCTATTCCCTTTTGCTGTAAGAGACAGAGTTAGGATATGGTTGGACTCACAACTTAAAGAAAGCCTGAACTCTTGGGAAAAGCTAGTCAATGCCTTCTTAGCAAAGTTCTTTCCACCTCAAAAATTGAGTAAGCTTAGAGTGGAAGTCCAAACCTTCAGACAGAAGGAAGGTGAATCCCTCTATGAAGCTTGGCAAAGATACAAACAATTGATCAGAAAGTGTCCTTCTGACATGCTTTCTGAGTGGAGCATCATATGTATCTTCCATGATGGTCTGTCTGAACTGTCCAAGATGTCATTGGATAGCTCTGCTGGAGGATCTCTTCATCTGAAGAAGACGCCTGCAGAAGCTCAAGAACTCATTGAGATGGTTGCAAATAACCAATTCATGTACACTTCTGAAAGGAATCCTGTGAGCAATGGGACTAATCAGAAGAAAAGAGTTCTTGAGATTGATACTCTGAATGCCATATTGGCTCAGAACAAAATATTGACTCAGCAAGTCAATATGATTTCTCAAAGTCTGTCTGGAATGCAAGCTACACCAGGCAGTACTAAGGACGCTTCATCTGAAGAAGAAGCTTATGATTTTGAGAACCCATCAATAGAAGAGGTGAATTACATGGGAGAACCCAATGGAAACACCTATAATTCTTCATGGAGAAATCATCCAAATCTCTCATGGAAGGATCAACAGAGACCACAACAAGGTTTCAACAACAATAATGGTGGAAGAAACATGTTTAGCAATGGCAAGCCTTTTCCATCATCTTCTCAGCAACAGACAGAGAATTCTAAGCAGAGCCACTCTAACTTAGCAACCATGGTCTCTGATCTAATCAAAACCACTCAAAGTTTCATGACTGAAACAAGGTCCTCCATTAGAAACTTGGAGGCACAAGTGGGTCAGCTGAGCAAGAAAGTTACTGAACTCCCTCCTAGAACTCTTCCAAGCAATACAGAAGAGAATCCAAAAGGAGAGTGTAAGGCCATCAACATGGCCGAATTTGGTGAGGAGGAAGAGGCAGTGATCGCCACTGAGGAAGACCTCAATGGACGTCCACTGGCCTCCAATGAGTTCCCTAATGAGGAACCATGGGAATCTGAGGCTCACACTGAGACCATAGAGATTCCATTGGATTTACTTCTGCCATTCATGAGCTCTGATGAGTATTCTTCCTCTAAAGAGGATGAAGATGTCACTGAAGAGCAAGTTGCTAAGTACCTTGGAGAAATCATAAAGCTAAATGACAAGTTATTTGGTAATGAGACTTGGGAGGATGAACCCCCTTTGCTCACCAAAGAACTGGATGACTTGACTAGGCAGAGATTACCTCAAAAGAGACAGGACCCTGGGAAGTTCTCAATACCTTGTACAGTAGGCACCATGACCTTCAAGAAGGCTCTGTGTGACCTAGGGTCAAGCATAAACCTCATGCCTCTCTCTGTAATGGAGAAGCTAGGGATCTTTGAGGTACAAGCTGCAAGAATCTCACTAGAGATGGCAGACAATTCAAGAAAACAAGCTTAGCAGCTTGTAGAGGATGTTCTGGTGAAGATTGAAGACCGTTACATCCCTGCTGATTTCATAATCCTAGAGACTGGAAAGTGCATGGATGAATCCATCATCCTTGGCAGACCCTTCCTAGCCACAGCAAAGGCTGTGATTGATGTTGACAGAGGAGAATTGATCATTCAAGTGAATGAAGAATCCTTTGTGTTTAAAGCTCAAGGATATCCCCCTGTAACTATGGAGAGGAAGCATGAAGAGCTTCTTTCAAAACAGAGTCAAACAGAGCCCCCACAGTTAAACTCTAAGTTTGGTGTTGGGAGGCCACAACCAAATTCTAAGTTTGGTGTTGAACCCCCACATTCAAACTCTAAGTTTGGTGTTGGGAGGTTCTAACATTGCTCTGAACATCTGTGAGGCTCCATGAGAGCCCACTGTCAAGCTACTGACATTAAAGAAGCGCTTGTTGGGAGGCAACCCAATGCTATATTTATCTATTTCCCTTTGTTATTTTATGTATTTTATAGGTTGAAGATCATGGGAAGTCACAAAATCAATTGAAAAAGCAAAAACAGAATGAAAAACAGCACACCCTGGAGGAAAATTTGCTGGCGTTTAAACGCCAGTGAAGATAGCAAAATGGGCGTTTAACGCCCAGTCTGGCACCATTCTGGGAGTTTAACGCCAGAAAGGGGCACCAGACTGGCGTTTAACGCCAGGAATGGGCAAGAAGCTGGCGTTAAACACCAAAAATGGGCACCAGCCCGGCGTTTAACGCCAGGATTGGCAGAAGGAGCATTTTTGCATGCCACTTGGTGCAGGGATGAATTATCCTTGACACCTCAGGATCTGTGGACCCCACAGGATCCCCACCTACCCCACCACTCTCTCTCTTCTTCACCCATTCACCAATCACCTCAACACCTCTTTCCCAAAAATCCCTCACCTATAAAATCCCACCATTCTCTTCACCACTCACATCCATCCTTCATAAAACCCCACCTACCTCACCATTCAAATTCAAACCACTTTTCCTCCCAAACCCACCCATATTGGCCGAACCCTACCCCTCTCTACACCCCTATATAAACCCATCTTCACTCCTTCATTTTTACACAACCTAAACACTACTTCTCCCCCTTGGCCGAAAAACAAAGCCACCTCCATCTCCTCTATTTCTTCTTCTTCTACTCTCTTCTTTCTTCTTTTGCTCGAGGATGAGCAAACCTTCTAAGTTTGGTGTGGTAAAAGCATTACTTTTTGTTTTTCCATAACCATTTATGGCATCTAAGGCCAGAGAAACCTCTAGAAAGAGGAAAGGGAAGGCAAAAGCTTCCACCTCCGAGTCATGGGAGATGGAGAGATTCATCTCAAGGGTGCATCAAGACCACTTCTATGAAGTTGTGGCCATGAAGAAGGTGATCCCCGAGGTCCCTTTCAAACTCAAAAAGAGTGAATATCCGGAGATCCGACATGAGATCCGAAGAAGAGGTTGGGAAGTTCTTACCAACCCCATTCAACAAGTCGGAATTTTAATGGTTCAAGAGTTCTATGCCAATGCATGGATCACCAAGAACCATGATCAAAGTGTGAACCCGGACCCAAAGAATTAGCTTACAATGGTTCAGGGGAAATGCTTAGATTTTAGTCCGGAAAATGTAAGGTTGGCATTCAACTTGCCCATGATGCAAGGAGATGAACACCCCTACACTAGAAGGGTCAACTTTGATCAAAAGTTGGACCAAGTCCTCATAGACATTTGTGAAGAGGGCGCTCAATGGAAGAGAGATTCAAGAGGGAAGCCGGTTCAGCCGAGAAGGCATGACCTCAAGCCCGTGGCTAGGGGATGATTGGAGTTTATCCAACGCTCAATCATTCCCACTAGCAACTGGTCCGAAGTTACTATAGACTGGGCTATCATGATTCATAGCATCATGATTGGAGAGGAAGTAGAAGTTCATGAGGTTATATCCCAAGAACTTTATAAGGTGGCGGACAAGTCCTCTACCTTGGCAAGGATAGCCTTCCCTCATCTCATTTGTCACCTCTGTAATTCAGTTGGAGTTAACATAGAGGGAGACATCCTCATTGATGAGGACAAGCCCATCACTAAGAAGAGGATGGAGCAAACAAGAGATCCCACTCATCATGAAATCCCTGAGATGCCTCAAGGGATGCACTTTTCTCCACAAAATTATTGGGAGCAAATCAACACCCCCCTAGGAGAATTGAGTTCCAACATGGGACAATTAAGGGTGGAGCACCAAGAACATTCCATCCTCCTCCATGAAATTAGAAAAGATTAAAGAATCATGAGAGAGGAGCAACAAAGGCAAGGAAGAGACATTGAGGAGTTCAAGCACTCCATAAGATCTTCAAGAGGAAGAACAAGCCGCCATCACTAAGGTGGACCCGTTCTTTAATCTCCTTGTCCTTTATTTCTCTATTTTTCGAATTTTTATGCTTATGTTTATCTATGTTTGTGTCTTATGATCATTAGTGTCTTAGTGTCTATGCCTTAAAGTTATGAATGTCCTATGAATCCATCACCTTTCTTAAATGAAAAATGTTCTTAATTGAAAAAGAGAAGAATTGCATGAATTTTGAATTTTATAACAGATTAATTATTTTGATGTAGTGGCAATACTTTGACTTCTGAATGTATGCTTGAACAGTGCATATGTCTTTTGAATTTGTTGTTCATGAATGTTGGCTCTTGAAAGAATGATGAAAAAAGGAGACATGTTACTGAGGATCTGAAAAATCATAAAAATGATTTTTGAAACAAGAAAAAGCAGTGAATTCAAAAAAAAAAAAGATTATGTGCGAAAAAAAAGAGAGATTATTTAGGGGGCCATTGCCCCTTCCTTACTATGAGGCGGACTGCTAATCGTTTTTATCTTCTTTTCTCCTATAAATGTTAAGAAATTTAGAGCACAGAAATTTTAGTGTATATCTAAGCTGGAAGTGAGTCAAGTCAGCTCATGAATTAGCTTGAGCTCGACTTGTTAATATCTCTATAAACTGAACTCATGAACTGGTGAGTTGAGTTTGAGACTAGAATTAAGCTCATAAATTAAATGAGTCAAACTTGAGTTTAGATAAGCTCAGCTTATTAGCTCGTGAACTGGATCGATTATATATATATATATATATATATATATATATATATATATATATATATGTATAAATTTTTTTATAGTCATTTTTTATATATAATTTTGATGTAAGACATAAATAAAAATATTTACAATTGATAGATAGAAAACATATAAAATTAAATTTTTTAATATATATAAGTTATAATTTATTGATATAGAATTATAGATTATGTGCTCGTTTTTTGATCTAGCTTGTGAGTTCGAGCTAGCTCGTAAGCTTTCGGTGAGTCGAATTTGAGCTTAGAGATAGACTTGATTGTTAATAAATCAAGTTGTTAGCCAACCTCAATTTTTATAAGTCGAGCTTGAAGTTGGTCTAACTCGACTCACTTCCAGCCCTATGTATAACACATTAATTTTGGTACACAACACACAAATTTTAGTTTACAACACAATTTTTTTTGAAGAATCACATGTACAAAATATTGACACACAACCAATAAAATATATATAACACAAATTTTAGTGTACAATATAAAAATATTAATACAACACACAAATTTTTGGAAAATAATATATTTAGAACATTGATTCATATAATAAATAAAATACATACGTTGGTAACAAAATTAAGTGACATGTGTAAAAGTTTTTATTATATGCAAATATTTGTGTATTATATACAAAAATTTGTATTATATCAATAAATTTGTGTTATATGTAAATTTTTGTGTGTTATATTTTAAAAATTTGTGTGATATATTAATAAATTTTTGTGCTTTTCAATAAAAATTTGTATGATGCAGAAACGCAAAAGAACAAAAAAATATATATCCGCATTTTTTTACTAAACTTATACTAATTTAGTTAGATTTAATTACAAAAATAAATTAATCCTTGATTTGTAATTATATTATAATTTTTACTAAATTTATAATTAATTTTTTATATTTTTCAATTAGATTTTTATCTTATAATATAAGAATTTAATTGAAAAATATAAACACTTAATCATAAAGTTGGTGAGATTATTGAGACTAATCAAATAATTAAACCAAAAAAATCATCACGAATTTCTTTTCATGCCCGTGCGAAACACGGGTCCCTATGCTAGGATTATTATACAGCAAGCAATGAGGCGAGCGCTTGCTGTGCAATTTGGTCAGTGAGACTGTGAAAGAGTGACGATTGGCACTGAAGCAATAACTAATGGCGGTTTCGTTCGCAGCAGTGAACCTTCGGACCATGGCACTCCGATCATCATCGAAGCTTCTCCGTCGTTCTTCCCATCTTCTCCCTCCTATTCACATGCAGCATTCAGCTCCTCCCCTCACTCGAAAGGTAACTCCCCTTTTCCCCCAATTGCTTGAACCGTCTTTCAACGTGTAATGTTACCCTTTTTATTGTGTGTCCGTGCGCTTTACTTTCTTTTATTATCCTTATTTATATTTTGAGCTCATTTGAAAAGTTAGGAATTAAAATTTATTCAAAAGTTAAATTTTTTTTGAAATAACTAAAAATAAATAATTTAAATTTTTTTAAAAATTTTAATTCTTATTTTTTTTATTTATATATCAGACCAAAATATATTATTACTTATAAAAATCTATAATTTTATTTATTTATAAATAAATCATTTTTTCAAAAATACATCAATTAATAATAATAATAATAATAATAATAATAATAATAATGCTTTTAGTCGGTTTGTTTTATTGAATGGGACACTGATTAAAAATGAAAACTGAAAAGCTGTTTATAGGAAGGGTGATAAGCTTGAATTGGATTGTGCAGATCCATCTAACCCCCCCCCCCCCCCCCCCCCCCCCCCGGGCGCCCAAATTATTACCTTGAAGTACTTGGTCCTCCAAAATATAAGTGTGATGACTATGGTCCTCGGATAATAAATGCATTAAAATGGTAATTTGGTATCAACTTTTTAGATGAATTTTATGTTTGTTATTGAAGGGTTGTTTTGATAGATTCATTACGGAAGGACCAAAAGTTGGAAGTTGCATCTTTGAAGCCCAAAATAGGTGTCTATTGTTCACTTATAATTGTGTATTATATTTTAGTGTGTTTTTTTTTTTTTTTTTTTTTTTTTTTTTTTTTTAATGTATGTGAACACACGTATAGATTTTTCATATTTTGGTGCCAGAGTAAGAGTTTCCCAATGGTAGATGTGTGTGTGCATAGATTTTTCATAGTTTGGTGCCTGAGTAAGAGTTTTCCAATGACAGATAAGCATGGATGCTAGGAGCATCGCTTCCCAGCTTAACAGATCTGGTTTATTGAAAACTCAGGGTCTAATTGGAGGTAAATGGAGTGATTCCTACGATGGGAAAACCATACAGGTAAAATGGTACAGCTGCTGTTATTTTATTTTAGTTTTTCCCCTTATCTATTTCCCTTTTATTATGTTTGAAGGCCTCTAATTGTCAAGGTAAAGGGAGGTGGGGCAACATACACTTTCTTTTTATTTTGTCAATTCTTATTTTTGATCACAATCTAAGGCTGCAATTTAATAATCTTTCTCTTGTCGTACCTCTAAGTTCCTTTATTTGATAGCGGTATTGTATAAGAATATCATATATTGAATGCTGTGGCAGGTTTATAATCCAGCAACAGGTGAATCTATAGCGGATGTCGCGTGCATGGGCGGAAAAGAGACAAATGATGCGATTGCTTCAGCATATGATGCATATAGATGTATGATACTTGAGATTGTGCAAAGTTGTCAAATAGGACTAATATAATGTTGTAAGTTGTAACAAGGTGCAGAATATATGTCTTACATAAGATTGTGCAGAGTTGTCAAAGAGGTTAGGAACTGATGTTACTTGTCCAACCTAATGCAAATTTTTCCAAAATATATCCCTTTGAGATTGTTACGTTAAATGGTAGTAACAAGTTTGGGACAAGTAAACGATCATTCTTTATTTATTCTTTAACAAGAGCTTGCTGGCCTATCTAGATTAATATCTCTTGTTATTATTGATAAGAACATTTTCATTTAGTAAAAAATGTTGTGGTGCTTACGGTTGGAACTGAATGTAGCTGTTAGATGCACCATACTTTAGCATACTCCATTGTCATGGTCAATGTTGATTATAAATGTAGTTTATGTTGTCTATCATCTAACTCAATGCTTTTTTCCTCTTCAAAGTTCCCTTTGCTGATGTTTTAAATCATAGTTGGTGAAAATGATGAACTAACTAGTATTCAGTATTCTTTTCTGTTGGTATACTTTGGATTATTGACAATATTATAATGACTATGAATTTTAGTTCTTTAGGAAGCCAAGATCCATCAAGGATAAGAGAAGTCTAATAGAAGTTTTCTTCGGATGTCTAAATGCAATTTTTTGTTGTCAAGATGTCACTAGGTTGACACTTCTAACTAGGCCTTTATGAGATTTAAAATGGGGGTTAGGTTAGATAAGGTGGCTGTTTACCCCAAATATTTGCTTCAAAGAAGGTACAAAGGAACATAAGAGCATAGAAAGATTAGTAATGTGGGGTTTCCCTTTTTTTTTTGTTTTTCAGTGTGGAACCCTTCTCCTGGACAATATATTATACTCTTTCATTTTTGTCTCTCCCTTTCTAATAAACTTCCTTTATCTAAAAAATTCACATTAAGTTAGTTACTAAATTTTTCTGTGCAGCTTGGAGCAAAACCACTGCTGCTGAGAGAAGCAAACTTTTGAGGAAATGGTATAGTTTTTCTCTATTAATATCAAGAACCACATGCTTTTATGAACATATTCAACTTGGACACTGATTTTTTTTTCAAGCTTTGAGACCATTTACGCGTTGTTGATGTAATTTGATTTAGTCATTTTATCCTTGAATAAACATCATTATTTATTTAGAAGTGTTGCAGTATCAATTCATAGAGTTTCTGCACTTAAGTACTTAACAGTTTTAGCTTAATTGATATGCACATTAATCATCTTGTAGTTGCTAATGTTATATAGAACTCCTATTAGGCCCAAGAATTGACAGCATTAGGTACCCTTGCAAATGCAGATAATATAGAAAAGGGAAGTAGTCCTGTGTGCATATGTATGCTCATATATACCTCAATATGGATGATATAAATACTTCAAATTATCATTGCACTATCTTTGTTAAAATTATACTAATTACTGACATGAATGAAGCTTGCATTTGGCTTCATCCATTGCATTGTTTAATCATGATGGAAGTTTTCTGAGTAATAACTCTGTCTTGATAACTTTTACGGTTTTCTGAAATTTTCTCCTTAATTCTTTTAAGGTATGATTTACTAATGGCTCATAAAGAAGAGCTTGCTCAACTTATGACCTTGGAGCAAGGGAAGCCTCTTAAGGAGGCTATGGGTGAGGTACAGGGTAGATAAATTTTTGTTATTTTCTTGGAATTTAGTCATTGTGTAATTTATTTTTGTTATTTTTTCCTTATTTTTTTTCTTATTTCTTGTTTCTTTTTTCTTATATTGTGTATTTTTTTTTTGGAATTTCAATGATTTCTTTTCTTGATATTTCAGGAGAAGTACCGATTTAAATGTAGAATTAGAAGTAGAAGTAAAACTAGAAGTAGAAAAATATTTTGCATTTGAATGTAATTGAAGATCTTCTATTTCGTTAAACTGTTTGGATATGGTAAAATAGAAGTACTATTTTGAAGATAGTGTGAAATGTATATTTGAAGATCTTCTGTTATACTGCTTTTACTTTTGGGATAATTAGCTCGCAATCTGCTTAAAAATTTTCTGGTTCTCTTTTGGAGAAGCATGAAAATCATTGGAAGTACTTCGTTTTCTCTAAAAAAAGTATGAACAAAAGTACTTTTGGCTCTCAGAGATGCATAATAGGCTCATTTATTTGGTCTATATGTTAAAAAGTTTGTTGTTTTGTAGGTAAACTATGGGGCTGGCTTTATTGAATTTTCAGCTGAGGAGGCTAAACGCATATATGGGGATATAATTCCTGCTCCTATGTCTGATCGACGGTTATTTGTTCTAAAGCAGGTAAACCTGAAAAATGATTGTGATTTAATGCAAATTTAATGTATATGAATGGTGTAATGTTGGCAATTTTCCTTTTTTAATTGACCTTCATATTGGAAGTTCGGGAAAAGACTTTGCTGTTAAATATTCAGCGACTGTTTGCATATTAATGACATGGCTTTTATTTATTTATTTTTCTGCGATTTGCAGCCTGTCGGGGTTGTAGGTGCAATCACACCATGGAACTTCCCTCTGGCTATGATCACACGGAAGGTATGTTGAGTTGAATCTTTAGAGGGTATTTTGTTTTCTTTTTTTATTTTTTTTTTCATTTCTGTTGATCTGTTCATAATTATAGAGATATCCTCTTGGTCTCATGTTTTTCTTTGTCAAAGATCTTTTAAGAAAATACTTGTAACAGGAAATTCGTTTACGCCATTTCCTTCACAAAACCTTGAATGGCAAAAAAACAAAATAAGAACATGCCCTTTTTATAATTCTAAGAGAAAAGTATTGATTGAAAATGAAACCAAAAAGCAAGATATACACCCTAGAGTCTATATAGATAAGAGTTTGACCATTTTAACTTTTGAGTGATTTAAGGAAGTGAATAACATCCATTTTGCCATATCTGTATTTATCTTTTTTCAGGTTGGTCCAGCTCTTGCATGTGGATGTACAGTGGTCATAAAGCCCTCTGAACTTACACCTCTCACTGCATTAGCTGCAGCTGAACTTGCTATTCAAGCTGGAATACCTGCGGTAGTTTCTTACACCTACTTTTCTTGTATAAATTTTAATTGTGTATTTGGCTAATTGGCTCTATAATTTTCCCTTTGGATAGGTGGTAAATTTGTATAAAATTTATGTAAAATTACTTTGGTTGCATGCCAAATATACTAGTGATATTTGTTTGAAGTTTATCAGGATATTTTGGTACCGAATCTACTTTAGTAAAAAGCATTATTTGAAGATGTGAGATTATTGTAGTTTCCCTGCATATTTCTTCAAATCTCCTTACTTTAGTACTTAACTCTATTGTGATATTTTGAGTTCCATTTCAATACATACTTGAAGTAGGTCTGCAGAAGAGAAATGCAAATTTGGCTTCCTTTTATGGCCATAGTCATCATTAATTTCCCCCATAAAGTTTGTTTACTCTGCTCATATTATATCATTCTAATGATTGTGATTAATGATGTAGGGTGCTGTGAATGTGGTTATGGGAAATGCTCCTGAAATTGGTGATGCTTTACTTGCAAGTCCTCAGGTTCTGTCAGCATGAGATTTTACAAACATGTTATGTTACAGGTATAATTGATCAGCTGAATGAACTTTTCAACCTTATTTAGGTACGCAAAATCACATTCACAGGCTCAACAGCTGTTGGAAAGAAATTGATGGCAGGTTCTGCTGAGACAGTAAAAAAAGTATGCTAAGATGTTCAGATGAATTTTTTCATATAAAAGATCTAGAAAATTTTATTCAAATGGATTTCTACCCAACCTGATATAATATTTATTTATTTTTTTCTCTTAAACTTTTAGGTATCTCTGGAACTTGGTGGCAATGCACCGTGCATAATTTTTGATGATGCTGACATTGATATTGCAGTTAAAGGAACTGTAAGTTAAAGGATGAAATACATGTTGGTTAAAATGATGATTTTGTTTAAGCTGTTATTTGTATAGATATGATGTGTCTGATCTGGCAACAAGGACTGTATGTAGTGCCTGAGCCTGAGACATTAAAGTGATAACTCTAACAGTACTGGATAATTCTTGAATTCTCTATGTTGACTCAAAAATAATCTATGAAAATATTTGAACTGCAGAAGCGTAACAGCAGTGTTCTCATTTGTAGTTGTATCTGCTAACTTGAAAATTGAGGGTTGGCCTTCTTTGGTCCCACCTCTTTCTGTTATGAAGATATTAGTGAGCTTTAACATTTTTTTTCTTTTATTTTTTTTAATCTTTTATTTTTTTTTCCAACTTCTTTTTATTGCAGCTTGCAGCAAAGTACCGCAATAGTGGACAAACATGTGTGTGTGCGAACAGAATTCTTGTGCAAGAAGGTTAGATTAAAAGAATAGTATTGTCAATATCAACATTATAATTGTTTGTCTGATGTGTCACCTCTTAACTCTTCAGTTGACATGTGTTCGTGATTTTGAGTTTATGCCTTCTTGTTGGATATCAAATACTTTGATGTCTCCAAATACTTGCTTTATGTTTCTTCTTCCAACTTGACGAAGTATTGATAATGTCTCGTACATACTAGAAAGTACCATGTATATCTCATATAGATGACATTAGATTTCTTTACGAGATTCAGGCAAAGCATTTGTAACGTTTCTTATTCTAAGTTTTGATCTCATAACTTGGACGTGGAATATCGTGTTGTTTTAATTAATGTCTGATTGCAGTGCGTAGGCTTCTTGTTTGTTATTTGGTGCAAGACACCTGATCCTTTTAGAGGGATGTCTCTCAGATTTACAGACAGATTGAAAAGCATTGGCCTTTTGATTTTCATTCATTCCTACTTTGTATTGAAGATTTCTTGTCCTCTGTAGTATTTGTGTAACAACTGGTACCTAACACGGAACAAAACAGCAAAACAGAATGGAAGAGTGAATCAAGTTGATCTCACTCAATTTACTGATATAGATGAAAGGTAATACAAGAAAGAAAAGATAAAGGCTGTGATGGTAAGAGCCGGCCTCACTCTCCTAGCCTAGCCTTATTTTCTTTCCAAAAGTCTACCTCTCTCTCCGTATTTTGCTGCTACTTATACTCTCTTCGTTCCAATCATCAAAATCTGTTAGAATCATCCCTCCTGACCCTCATTCACGTTTTCCCCACTAACAGTGCCATGTGGCAAATCAGTTACATGAATATTTTCTTCCCTAGTCTTTCATATTCTACCCTCCACTCTCTTCCTTCTTGTGTAATGTAAGGGCAGAAGAGAAATTTGCTTCCCTTTAGGATTAGAAGCTTCTATTCTTTCTTCATTCTTACTTGGGTATGTAACAGTTTGTAATATCCTTCTGTTCTGGTTAATAATGCATCCACTTTTATCACTCAAAAAGGGGAAAAAATTGTCTGAAACAAAAATAAGAGAACAGTATATATGGACTAGAAAGAAGCTGCATATACATTCTTATATGGAAACTTCCTCTTATTAGTACTGTTAGTGTACTCCTATTGATTGGCTGTTTCAAACTCAAATCACTGTGCAAATGTGCATCTAAGCATGTTATTTTGCTCAAAATTTATTGCTTTACCTTATTTAGTGAAATTTCTCTGCGAAGGTATATATGATAAATTTGCAAAGGCTTTGATTGATGCTGTTCGGAATATGAAAGTTGGGGACGGTTTTGGTGAAGATGTGGTTCAGGTAGTTATTATTCATTTTCTGGATATTTACTTTCTTGCTTTCCATTTATATGTAATCTTTTCTAGTTTAGACTTTTGGAGTATTTATGACATATGGTTATATTTCTGCTTCATAACGTAACCAAATTATCCATCTCTAAACAGGGCCCTCTGATCAATGAAGCTGCAGTTAAAAAGGTGTGTGTTTCTTTTAGTGTTTCAGTATCTTTTATGCATTGTTTCTGGATGTCTCCTCTAACTCATAGGAGTTCTGTCCCTCATGGCGTGCTTTGTTATTTTCCTTACAGGTTGAGACCTTGCTTCAAGATGCTACATCAAAGGTTTGTCATTTGTGCTATTCCTCAAGTTTGATTCTCTCTACTTAATCCCTCAATCTATTCGAACATTCTTGTAACATAATAAAGATGAGAAAGTTAAATAAACACTATTGTTTCTGCCAACTATCAACCATGCTATGCCACCTGAAATCCCCTATGGGTTATTTTGTTCATGAATTATATATATAACTGAACATTTTATTTGCCATAAGGCCATTTTATGCCACCTGAATGTTTTCTGTTTACTTTTTTGCTATTGCGATCTATGCTTGTGCAACATCATCAAAACATTAGTGATGATGTGATGAAGTCATTTATGTCTCTACTTAATAGCTTAAGCCTTTTAGAGAATTGGTTCCAGACATGGTATTAAAGCTTTTGTAACTAAATATTCTAAAGTAGAGTACATATTGTCCCAACCCTGAAAAAAGGTCCAATTTAAGCAAATAATAAAGATGGCTTATGCATTCCAAGTTTAATTTTTAAGGTCTCTTGTATGAAGGAACACGTTCAATATATAACAAAGCTATTCACATTCCTTCAATTCAAGTTATTAGGAAAGTTATATCTTCATTGTAGAGTTTGCTACATTAATAAGATAATTCCATTGTGTTATATATCAGAAACCAGTTTCAGAAAATACATTTACATTGTGTTCCTTATTAGTGGCTGTGGCATCTCCTAAAGCCTTTTTGGCCACATAAGTATACAGAATAGAAAGAGCCAATTTTTATTATTTATTTGTTAATAAAGTATACATTTGTCTTTAATTTTTTTTAAAAGTTTAAAAAATGCCCCTAACTTTTAATTTGATTCAGTTTTGTCTCTAATATTTGAAATAATTGTCTCTAATATTTGAAATAAGTTTCAATTCTATCCTTATGGTTAATTTTGTGTGGTCAATATTTAGTCAAAAGTTTTTGACCAATTTTACCCTTAATCCGAAACTCATCACCTCCAATCTGACAACAAGAAGCATACTTCAAACCCTTTATGATTTTGAAGCTGAAACCAGTGGTGGAGAGGGAGACGACTAGCCAATGAAAGAAGGAGGTGAGTGGGTGGAAGTGATGACTGCAATGGTGGTGACTACTAGTGAGGAAGTGAGGCGATGGCTACGAGTGCAAGGACACGGGCGATTAAGCAAGTGAGAGGGAGTGATTAAGCAACAACTGCGACTGCAATTCGAGAACAAGGGTGGAGGTGCAACAATGACAGTAGCAAGGAGTTTGACGGTGTCAAGTCAGAGAAGGTAGTTAGGGTGTTTTTGGGGGTGGGGTAGGGTGAGGTGGCAGTGGCTGCATCTGGGGTGGGGTGGGGTAGTGGTGAGAGTTAGAGAATAGTGAAGGTAAAATTAAAACTTAATTCAAACTTTAGGACCAAAATTAAATCAAATTAAACGCTAGGGATATTTTTGAAATTTTTGAAAGACATTAAGGACAAAAAATATACTTTTCCTTTAGTTTTTGTATTCAAGTGTACATGTACCTTTAGTGTTTGGAAAAGATACCAAAATGGACATGTCTTCGAGATTACAAAATATAATAGCTCAGATTATTCAATTCATTTTTATCTTCAGGGGGCAAAGGTAATGCTTGGGGGTAAAAGACATAGCCTTGGATTTACCTTTTATGAACCAACAGTTGTCGGTGATGTCAACAGTGATATGCGCATATCAAGGTAAGCATTTAGAGATGCTATATAGTGATTCTAACTTGCTGCTAATTAATGTGATATACTGTGTTATGACTAGAAACTGACCTAGTGTTTTAATGAACTTTTGGAGGACTAGTGATAGTACCCTGACTAACATACTTTCAAAAAAGCAAATTTTGTAGGTGTTCCATTTCTATTTGCTTTATACTTTTTGGAGAAAATTTCCTTAGTTTCAGATGTACCAAGTGATCGGAATGCTTTTCTTCGTTTTGTGTGTCTATGCGGGCATGCCCTCTTATTTGTGTGAAGAGGATCTCTTAATCTCCTTTGTTTTTCGGTTTTTACACTGTATATTTCCGATCATTATCTCAATAAAATTCTTTTTCATTCAAAAATTTTGCGACTAATTAATATTAACATCTGGAGCCCATAGCTATGATTTGTTATGTATCAATCAGCTGGGATTTTATTGAAATTTTTGTTCAACTGTGTACTTGTCAAATCACCCAAATGATTTTTTCATACATCAGAGAGGAAGTGTTTGGACCTGTTGCACCCCTTTTGAGGTTCAAAACCGAAGAGGATGCTATCCGGATTGCCAATGACACAAATGCAGGTTCGTGCAGTTTCATTTTTTTCAGTTTGGTTCTTTCCACTTCCTGGAAGGATTTTATTGATTTATTTATTTATTCCCACTATTACTGTACGTCTGCTACATTTTCCTATATCTGGTTATTGATTCAACATTGACAATTTTTTGAACACGGAACTTTTCTGCACATATGAAGGTTTGGGTTCATATGTGTTTACAAACAGTATCCAACGCTCATGGCGTGTTGCCGAGGCTCTCGAATATGGACTTGTTGGTATTAATGAAGGAGTAATCTCGACTGAGGTGCATCTCATTCCTTATTGAATGAGATTATATGGTGATTGTATACATTGTTGTTCTGCTAATGAATTTTACCTATGTGTATTTGTTGAAGTAGGTGGCACCATTTGGTGGTTTTAAACAGTCGGGCCTTGGAAGAGAAGGCTCAAAGTATGGGATGGATGAATATTTGGAGGTAACTATAAATTTAAAGTTCCAGTATTCTCATTTGCAATCATTTGACTTTTTGAAAATGAAATTGCTACATACTTTATAACAATTGATTATACTTAAATCATTGATGTCCTCTAAAGTTTGGAAAAGTAAGTTTCAATTGTGGTTTAATTAAAACAAACAAATACATAACAAATATAAATGAGACATGAAAAGGCATACTTAAGAATGAATTTTAGTGTGGTGGTGGGCAGTTACTATTAAATATTAATGAGTAAAGTATATTTTTTTGTCCCTGGTGTTTGCGATTCTATAAAAAATACCCCTAACATTTAATTTCATTCAATTTTGTCATTAACGTTTTCGATTTGTTTCAAAACTACCCTCGGACGTTTTCAATTTTATCCCTAACATTTTAGATGGAATTAAGGTTTGGGGGTGATTTTGATGCAAATAGAAAATGTTAGAGACAAAATCGAATGAAATTAAACGTTAGAAGTATTTTTGACGTTAGGGGCAAAAATCATATTTTACCCTTTAATATTAAGTGCTATATTGTATCTTGTTACATGTTTTCAAAATTTTATGAATGAAATATGTTAATAATAATAATAATAATAATAATAATAATAATAATAATAATAATAATAATAATAATAATAATAATAATAATAAAATTGCCATTGTTGTTTTATAAGCATAAAACAGTATGGTGTTTTCGTAATTAGTATTAAACATATAAGTTGATAATGAAAATGAAAGAACAAATCAATTAGTCCTTAAACTTTCATTTTCTTATATTCCTAGTGGTGCTTTCAGAGCCTAAAGAGTGTTGTAATTGGTGCTGATATTAGACCCTTGTTAAACATGGATGAATTTATGTCTTGTGATGTTAGTGCTTCATGAATCAAAACAATTGAAATTCTACTGAATGTGGTAAAGTCTAAACTATTACTCCTATGTATGAAATTGAAGTTTTTCCTTGCTACTCCTCCAGATCAAGTATGTGTGCCTGGGAAACATGAAGAAAGAATAAACTATAACGGGCAACTGTCAAGATAAATGCTGTGGTCTTTAGCCGCGCTCAGCGGCAGTTCAAGTGGATTTGAGGTTTTGAAGGAGGGTTTACCGTGTAATTTCTTTATTACAGTAAATGCATGTACTAACTGCATAGTTCTGTATAAATAACTCAATAAGTGCAGGCTTGGAAAGGACATTTGGGTTGGTAAATCATCATTTTCTTTAGCGTCATTCTTGTCTTTCCCGTCTCTTTATCTAATGTCTTTTAGAATATTACAAGTAGGTCTGGGGGCTTGTGGTTCGGTGGTTGGCAAATTTTGTTTTCTTTTAAATTTATAAGAATATTGTTCGTAAGAATCCAACTTCCAGGAATATCTTTTCTGGTACAGTATTATAATGGGAATAGATATTGTCATTTTTATTGATAACAACCTTTTTTTCTTCAACAAATTCATGTAAATATACAATAAAAAAAATTGTGTGGAGTGATATTATCAAAAACAGAAGTAGCAATATCACTATCTCATGATGAGAAATGTTAGAGGTTTAGGATTTTTTATTAATATTAGTCAATATTTTAAATTATTTTATTTCTATATTATTAGAATTTAAGAATTAATAGTTAGAGTTTAGAATTTAGTCTTTTAATGTTTAGAATTTGGTTAATTGTTGGTTAAAGAAGTCAATATTGGTGGTTTAGGAAGTTAAATTAGAATTTTATTTGATCGAAGATTATATTTTTTAGTTAAGAAAAAGTTCACTAAAAATATTTTATCAATGCTATTTATAAATTTAGTAAAAAAAAATATTTATTTTAACCAATTTGAGTTAGTCACGTGGTTAGTTTATTTGTTCGATTAAATGTGGGAGATTTAAATTTTATTTTATATATGCAGTAATTTATTAGTCTGTTGGATTGAGAAATACTGTGAGCAATAAAAAAATATTTATTTTGTACCCATTTCTTCTTTTTACTAAAGAAATTTCCTAAATAGAATCCCTTAAGCTGGTCATTGTTCTGGGGAAGGAGAGGACTCCCTGGGTGATTAGGGGAATAGCTCTGTAAAGACTAATGATACCATTTTTTTTTGGTCTTGACTAATGATACCATTTTAAGTTTGCTTTGGCAGTTAATGATACTATTGTATATGGCCTGCTCCCCCCCCCCCCCCCAAAAAAAAAAAAAACCTTGAACGCATTTTACGGGTCAAGAAAAGCTAAAACTTATGCCTAAATTATTTGGTGGAAAAAAAGAAAAGAAAACAAGTGTACATAATTAATTGTCTTCTAGTTCACCATCTGGTTAGTTGTTTAACTAGCAATCAAATTAACTTAGATTCATCCAAATATAAAAGCTAAAGAGATAAGTAGCCACTTGCTTGCAAGTGTCGACCATGACATCCTTATTCCTTAAAAGAAACGGAAGAGAAAAACAAAAAGTTTAAGAAAGAAGAAACGTTGAGTAAGCTCCACTTATTGGTTAAATCACGACGATCTCCCGTTAATAGACCAGTCTTTCGAGTTGATTCTTTTTAGAGAAAGATTAGCAGGCTACTAATTTTGATTAATTTTAGCTAACATTTTAGATTAATATTTTATTTTTATACTATTAAAATTAACTTTAAAGTTTAAAATTTAGAATTTAATCTTTAGTATTTATTATTAGAGTATCTATTAGTGGATTAAATTAGAAAGTAAAGTGGATTAGGTTAATATCAGTATAAACGTGTATATTAGATTAAGTAATACAGAAAAACACAGTTCCTTTAAATATGTGTTTGTAACTTGGTATTTAGGGCCATTTTTTTTTTCAGTTTGTAGCAGCAACTTTTTCTCTTCTTTTCGACCACTTTCTTTTGTTGTATTAAATCATCAGCCCTCCCAAAAGCTTCTCTACGTCATTCTGAGTTGAACGAACAAAACACCACCCAAATCTAATATGACGCTGTCACGCACTACTAGAATCACTGTCATCGAAGTTGCTGCACTATCATTATCATTCTCACCGCATCGTTTTTTCACTCATTTTTTACCACCTTCCTGACGTCTTTGAGCAACTTCAACCACACTGTCGTGTTCGTCACTCTATCCCGAGTCCAAAGGACCCAAGATCGTTATCGTCGGAGTCATGACGCGCCAGTTGAAGTTGCGGTACTCATCACTCATCGTTCCTGGCCCATGAGAGTTTGCCATGTGTCATTTTGCTACTAATGTGGCAGATCCGCGTGGTCGCTAATATGGCACCCCATGTGGACCCCCTCTAAAATTCTTTTGTTGTCCTTTTTTCGACTCAATTCTCCGTTTTATCGATTTCTACTCCAATCTTGCTGCTTTCACATTTTTTTAAAGAATATTTAATCATTCTCATAGAGAAACCAGATATCCTTTAACCAATCCCTGTCATTCTTAATGGCTCCAACTATAAACATCGGGTTGAAGCCAGGAGAGGGTTTCTAAAAGGCTGTAAATTGTGGCATCATGTGACGAGTGATATTATGTGTCCAACTACAGTATGATTATGAGCCAGTTAGATTTTCTATTTTTCATCAAAATCTTTTGCCTAGTTTTTAAGATGCTCTCTCACGTCTTAAGTCAAAAGAAATACGTCTAGAGTTGACTCAATAAAAAACTGATTCTATCTTTGCAGTTATTGACAAAAAGGACAATTTTTTTTTAATTGTAGTCGTTCTGGTAACCTTCTACCAGATTGTCTCTCCATCGAATGTCGTAAATGCACGCAGAAAGGTCATATTGCCTCGAACTATTCTACTCTATATTGTCACTATTGTAAACAATTGGGTCACTTGATATCTACTTGTCCTACTCGCTCACCTTGTCCAGATCAAAACTTGTATCATTCTCGCTCCAATGCTCCCAAGTACACGCTTGTCACTATAGTTGCTACCGCTGATGGCTCTACCTCATCTACTTCTGGTAGTTCATCTTCTGTTCTCCATCTGATATTGAGTCATTTCTCAAACAACTTCTTTCATTTTTTGGTAATACGTCTGCTGCTCTATCCACTCCTCCAGGTAACTATAAAATGGTACTTTAATTCTGGTTGTTTCAATCACATGTCACCTATGCTTCATGATTTTTCATTTTTGTCTACCACTACCAATACACCATCTATTCACATTGTTGATGGATTAATTATGTATGTGAATCATAAAGGATCTGTGTCATAATTTAACCTTCACCTAGAGGACACCTATTTTATTCCTAAATTGAATTTCAATCTTATCTCTGTGGGTCAATTAATTAAACTTGGTGATGTCAATTTTTCTATTTCTAGTGGTCGTGTGTAGGATCCTCGGACGAGATAAATTATCGGGACTGGATGTTGATGCGTGAGCATCTTTTCCTTATCTTCATCTTCTATTTATTTTAGATATAAATTTATTGAATTTTAATTATATTAGTATTTGAAGCCTATTTGGATGCTACTTTGAGTTGCTTTAGGTTTTAATTATTACAGGTGAAGTTTGGATTGGTTTGGCAGAGTTTGCATGCAAAAAAAGAGAAGAGTTTTAGATTTGTCAAGCTGGCGCTAAATGCAGACTTGGGCGTTTAGCGCCAACCGCCTTGCAGTGCGTGCCAAGCCTCTGCCACCAGGGACGCTTAACGCCAAACCCGGCATTTAGCGCCAGCAAGCCTGAAACGATTGGAAGCTCTTTGCCACTAGGGGCGCTAAACGCCAAGCTTGGAGTTTAGCGCCAGGAAGTCAGAATCGAAATGGAAGTTATTGCCCTTGGGGCACTAAACGCCAGGCGTGGCGTTTAGCGCCAATAATGCAGATCAATATTCACCAAAGGAGCATCTTTAGTGGATTTGACTTCTAATTATTATATGTTATTTTGTTTTAAGTATTTCTATTCCCAAATACAATCTTTTGAGATTTAGTAATTATTAATTCATTTTAGTTTCAAACCAAATTAGGTTAGATATAAAATAGAAAAGATTTCGCCCTTCGGGGGGGGGGGGAGAGGATCTCTTCTCTCAAACCTCATTCTATACTTTCACACTTGAACCCTAGTTTTCTTTCTGAATCATGAGCAACTAAATCTCATTGGTTAAGGTTAAGAGCTCTGTTTATTCTATGGATTGATACAATTACTAATCTATTTTAATTAACGTATTGATTTAGTTTTAAGGATTACTTTCTTTCTTCATCTCATGAATTTGAATATATTGGAAAATAATTCTCATTCTACATGAATTCTTGTTGATTCTTGAAAAAGTTATCACACTTGAATTCTAGTTTGAAAGTAAATTTCTGCTAAACTGCTAATTATTTGGAGTTAACGAGATACGCAAAATATAATTCTCTTATATTTGGGTAATTAGGATTTTTGTGGCTAATAAACTAAAATTGAACCTAACCCTCTAGTCTTTATTAAGTGACCAAGGAATTGGCGGTTGATTAGGTTAGAGGAGACTAAATTACTAAGGAATTAGGGTTTAGTCAATTACAGTTTACCATGAAATGAATCTTGCATGATTAAACTAGTTGGTAAGAAATCTTAATCCGGAAGAGTAAACAACTCCGAGACCTTGACTATCATTTCACATATTTCTTACACCAATTTCACTTTTTGCTTTCCGAACTCTTAAAAATCTGTTTAATGCATTTAACCTTCAAAACACTATTTTCTGCAAACCTGACTAAGTGAGTCATTTGACCATTGTTGCTTGATCCATCAATCCTCGTGGGATCGACCCTCACTCACCTGAGGTATTATTTGGTACGATCTGGTGCACTTGCTAGTTCAGTTGTGGACTTTGAATTCCACACCAGATGTAAGGTCGGAAGACTGTTTGAACTTATAAATTTTCATGTTCCCTCTACCACAAACCTTTTAGCTGTTTCTCCACCATCCACACTTCACTTATGGCATCGTCGTCTTGCTCATAGTTCATTAGAAAAATTGCGTCCTCTCGTGTCTAAGGAAATATTAGGATCGATTAATAATGAGTCTTTTAATTGTATTTCTTGTCCAACTACAAAACAACCATCTTTATCCTTTCATAATAATTCATCTCTTGCTTGTTCTTCTTTTGATCTTATACACTCTGATGTTGGGAAACTTGCTCCCACAATTTCTATAGGGGGAGTTTGATATTTTGTTATATTTATTGATGGTTATTCACATTTTACATGGGTTTATTTAATTTCTAGTAGACATGAATTGCCTCAGATTTACATCAATTTTCTACTATGATTAAAACACAATTTTCCAAAGTCATTAAAGTTTTTCAACGTGATAATGCAATGGATTACCATGACTCCAAACTTTTGAACTTCCTTGCTGCATATGGCACCTTGTTTGAATTCTCTTGCCCTAGAACGTCTCAAAAAATGGTAAAGTTAAACGCAAACATCGTCACATTCTTGACTCTATTCGTGCAATGCTTCTTTCCTCTTCTTGTCCTGAACGTGTTTGGGCTGAAGTTGTTCTCACTGTGTCCATGTTATCAATCCTATTCCTTCCTTTGTTCTAGGTAACATCACTCCTTTTGAGTGTCTATATAATACTTCACTAGACTATAGTTCACTTAGAGTTTCTGATTGTGTTTGTTTTTGTTCTTCTTCAGCTCTATGAACATACTAAACTTGAACCCCGTGCTCGCCTATGTTGTTTCCTTAGTTATGGAACTGAACATAAAGGTTATCATTGTTGGGATATTGTCTCTCGCTAAATCCGCATATCTCGTCATGTTGTATTCTGGAAACATCACGTGTTTTTGAGTTTTTCCTTCTTTCAATTCATTCCTTCTACCCATTCACCTTTTTTTACTAATCCTAGTGTTGATCTTTTTCCTAGTGATGATAATGCAACCACCGTGACAAGTTCACCTTCTAAGTCTCCTCTTCATGTACCTTCTATTGTTCTCGATGATCCAAGCTCGAACGATGATCCTACTCCTGTGGTCCTTCCTTCTACGGCTACTTGCAGTACTAGGGTAAGAAATCCACCTCCGTATCTTCATGATTATCATTTTGCTACTATCCTTCATATTCATGAATCTAGGTCATACAAAGAAGCTTCTAAAGATCCAAATTGGCAGCAAGCAACGTAGGAAGAAATTTAAGCATTAGATAAAGCACACACTTGGGATTTGGTTGATCCTCCTTCTGATCAGGATGTTGTGGACAACAAATGGGTATACAAAATCAAGACTCGCTCAGATGGCTCTATTACCAAATATAAGGCTTGTTGGTTGCTCAAAGATGGACTCAAGAGTATGGTATTGATTATGAAGAGACTTTTGCTCTCGTTGTTCGACTCAACTATTCAAGATCTTCTTGCATTTGTTATAGTTTGCAAATAGTCTCTATGTCAGATAGATGTAAAAAAGAAAGACCTTGGTTCTCTTAGTTATTTTCTTGGTTTAGAAGTTATCTCATCCAATGATGGTATCTATCTTTCTCAAACAAAGTATGCATCTGATCTTCTTACCTGGGCTGGGATAGTTGATAGTTGCATAGAATCTACTCCTATTGAGCCTAATGCTCGCTTTACTCTTATGGATGGAATTGCTTTGGATAATCCCACTCTCTATAGACAGTTGGTTGGTGGTCTTGTCTACCATACTATGTTATTCGACCAGATATTGCATATGCTCTTCATGTTGTTAGCTAATTTTTATTAGCACCATGCACTACTCATTATGCCAGTGTTCTTCATATTCTCTGCTATATCAAGGGTACTTTGTTTCAGGGTCTTCATTTTCAGCTCAATCTTTTTCAAAACTTCAAGCATATTCACATACTGATTAGGCAGGTGATCCCACTAATCATTGTTCTATTACTAGTTATTGTTTGTTTCTCGGTGACTCTCTAATCTCCTAGCATGCCAAGAAATAAACTTTTACATCTTGATCGAGTATAGAAGTAGAATATCGTGCTTTGACTGACATTTTTGCTGAAGTCATTACAATTCGTTGGCTTCTTAAAGATTTGGTCAAAAAATAGAGATAACAGATATAGATCGAAAAATAGAGATAACAGATACAGATTGAAAAACAGAGATAATAGATATAGATCAGAAAATAGAGATAACAGATATAGATCTGAAAACATAGATAACAAATATAGATCAGAAAATAGAGATAATAGATATAAATTAAAAAGTGAGATAACAGATATATATATAACAAAATAGATCAGAAAATAGAGATAATATATATAGATAAAAAAAATAGACATAACAGATATAGATCAGAAAACATAGATAACAAATACAGATCGAAAAACATATATAATAGATATAAATCAAAAAATAGAGATAATAGATATATATAAAAAATAGAGATAACAGATATAGATCAGAAAACATACATAACAGATATAGATAGAAAAAATAGAGATAATATATATAGATAAAAAATAGAGATAAGATATATAGATAGGAAAACACAGATAACAGATATAGATAAGAAAACAAAGATGTAAATAGGAAAATAGAGATAATAGATATAAATAAGAAAATAGAGATAGATTGAAAAATAGAGATAACAGATATAAATCGAGAAAAAGAGATAACAGATATAGATGAAAAATAGAGACAAGAGATATAGATCAGAAAATAGAGATAACAGATATAGATCAAAAAATAGAAATAAGAGATATATATCAGATTATATATATATCAAAAAATAGAGATAACAGATGTAGAACAAAAAATAAAGATAACAAATATAGATCAGAAAACAAAGATAATAGATATAGATAAAAAATAGAGATAACAGATATAGATCAGCAAACAGATCCAATATATATAGATCAAAAAATATAGATAACATATATAGATCAGAAAACATAGATAACAAATATAGATCGGTAAACAGAGATAATAGATATAGATAAAAAAATAAAGATAACAGATATAAATTGGAAAATAAAGATAATAGATATAGATCGAAAAATAGAGATAACAAATATAGATAAAAAAACAGAGATAAAAGATATAGATCAGATAATAGATATAGATCGGAAAATAGAGATAACAAATATAGATAAAAAAATAGAAATAATAGATATAGATTGAAAAATGAGATAACAGATATAGATAAAAAAATAGAGATAACTGATATAGATCAGAAGACATAGATAACAAAATAGATCGAAAAATAGAGATAATAGATATAGATCGAAAAATAGAGATAATAGATATAGATCGGCTTTTTTTGGGCAATAATGTTTTATTATACGACCTTCGTTTACAAAGATGCAGGTAAGCTTGAAACCACTGGAAGGTTTGGAAATGGGGCCTATAGAAAGAAGGGCTTTTATTTCGAGGTCCAACGGTGGGCGCCAATTGTTCTTGTAGAGGTTGGCCGGTGTATAGCTCGTCCGCCAGTGAATGTGTTCAAGCTTTTCATTGAGATGAGTTATATGTCGGCAAGGAGAGAACAAGGGGGTGGGTACGTGCAAAAGATACTCCGATGTTCAAGTCAGTAAGTGTTTAAGAGATATAAAAATTTTATGATTATAGAATATTAAAGATGAAATTGGACTTATCATGTGTGTGTGTTTATAATAATTATATGAATATAGAATGTAAGACATGAAAATAGAACTTATCATGTAAGATATAGAAATTAGTGCTTTTTATAGGCATAGAGTTGATGAATAATATTCATATTATGACCGTTTGGTTATAAAGATGGAAATGATGATCATTAAATCAGTAATAAAGATGTCAGTAACAAGCAAAGAATGAATGATACTTAAGACTGAGTTATAAAAGTCTGCCGAATAATAACATTAAAGATGACTTATAACAGCCTATATATATATATATATATATATATATATATAATAAAATATAGTAATAATATAATTCAAGTATATACATAACATAAAATACATAATAATATAAATGACCTAAATAATATACAAGATTTAAGTAACTTAAAATAATGTAAAGTGTATATATATAAGTAGTAAAAATAGTGGCCCGGGTCGCCCTTTATAAGTTGTACTTAATTTTTAATACAAGCGCGGGCGCGCGCGCGCGCACACACACACACACATATATATATATATATATATATATATATATATATATATATATATGACATAACTTAGTATATATTATGTAATATATAGTAATATATAATATAATTTTTGAAATATAATAAAAAATATAATTTATTAAATATTGAAGAGTTAAGGTAATTAATTAAAAGATTGATAAATTAAGATATAAGTAATTAACGTTTATGGTTAAGTTATAAGTAATCGAAATTATAATATTAGGTGTAATATGTAAAAGTAATATTTAAAAGTTAAAAGATATAAAAAGAAGTTAAGTAAAAGGTGATATAAGTAATGTAAAGGTTTAAGAATATAACGGTAATTATAGTAAAAGATGTAGAAACATAATTAAATAGCCAAAACCCTAGGAATCTGTTTATAAAACTTTTAGGGAAGGTTCGAGAAGAGAGTTATGTGTGATTATATAACTGAAAAAGATTAAGTGTGACTGATGAACGAATTTTTGTGTGGTCTAAAAATTCACTAATGAAATCTCGTTGTAAAGTATAGTCTTTAAACTAACAATAATCATTTCATACAAACATTTGTTTGTCACAAGTAACAAACCCCTAAAATTATAAACCGAAGTATTTAAACCTCGGGTCGTTCTCCCTAGGAATTGCAATAAAGTATCTTGTTATTGGTTATGAGTTATGTTTTGGGGTTTTGATAAGAGACATGAAAGATAAATGGCAAGGAAGTAAACTGATAGCTTAAAAGGTCTTGGCAAGAGTTGGTGGTCAAGAATCTCTATCCTAATCACTAACCACAACTTGAGAATCGGCAAGGATCAATCCCACTAAGTCATCCTTTAACTAGTGGTAAAGGAAAGTCAAACGAGCTATATCAATCCTAGTCCATAAGTCCTAACTCTCCACTAATTCAATTAGTGAGAACTAGAGTCAATGGCTCCCAATCATCAATTACTTGAACATTAGTAACTCAAGAGTTCCTAAGTTACCTTTCCAAGCCAAGAGCACTAAAATCTACTCTAACATCCTTCCAAGTATTTCATCAAACACTTGGAAGGTATAAAAGGAAAGCATAGTAAAATTGTAAGGAAAGTAAAGCTACACTACTCAATTGCAAGGAATCAAACAACAACAAATCAAATGAACAATAAAGGAAATCAAAACATGCATTGCATTAAAAGGAAAATGGAAGAACAAAAGTGCATCAACATAAAAGTAGAGAATTACAAGAATTAAATGCTAAACTAGAGAGGAGAAATGTAGAAGAAGAAGAAATTGCAAAGGAAAAGTAAATCAAAGCATGAAATTAACCTAGATATAAGAGATCCTAATCTAGATCTAAACCTAATCCTAATTCTAGAGAAAAGAGAGAGCTTCTCTCTCTAGAAACTAACCTTTCCTCCAAAACTTAAACTAAAACTAACTATGACTAAAGATGTCTCATCCCTCTTCAATCCTTGGGTTAAATAGCATCAGAAATAGTTGGATTGGGCCCCAAATGCTCCTAAAATCGCTGGCCATGAGTTGCATTAAGTGAATCACATGCACCATCGGTGCGTACACGTATAGTGCGCGTACGAATTCTTAGATGCACGGAAATTATGGCAAATCTTATATCATTTTGAAGCCCCGGATGTTAGCTTTCCAACACAACTAGAACCGCATCATTTGGATCTTTGTAGCTCAAGTTATGATTGATTAAGTGCGAAGAGATCGGGCTTGACAGCTTTGCAATTCCTTCATTTCTTCATGAGTTCTCCATTTCTACATGCTTTTTTCTTCATTCCCTTAATCCAATCTTTGCCTCCTAAACCTGAAATCACTTAGCAAACACATCAAGGCATCTAATGGAATCAAGGTGAATTAAATTTAGCTACTTTATGTCCTAAAAAGCATGTTTTCACTCTTAAGCACATTTAAAGGAGAATAACAAAAACCATGCTATTTCATTGGATACATGGGAGAAAAGTTGACAAAACCCTCTAAATTCAACACAAGATAAACCCTAAAAATGGGGTTTATCAGTGACGAATGGAAACATAAGTACGGAAAGAAAAGAGAGTTGAGACTTATAAAGTGACTGATTAAGCCCTAAAGGATAAGAAATGTGGAACCTGTAATTCGGAGGTCACTTATAGAAACTGATGAATGTTGTTTCAGCTTTCAGATTATATAAGGACAGGGATGCCCATGGATTGGAGTTGCTTTTCCAGACATACTCAGGTTTACAAGTTGTTCCTGTAAGGCGTGGTCGCTTATAGATAGGGGTGGCAAAACTACCCGAACCCGCGGGTACCCACCCCGCCGTTACCTGTTCGGGGCGGGTAATTACCCGCACCCGCACCGGGACGGGTTTTAGCGAGGCGGGTTCTTGGGCGGGGCGGGGCGGGGTCGGGTTTAGGTTAAACCCGCCCCAGCATATATAATATATATATATATATAAATATATATTTTTAATATTTAATATATGTAATATATATAAAATAATTAGTAAAATGATTAATAATATTGTATCATATTTAAATTTTTACTTTAATTTATGTTATAAATGTAAATAATGGTTATATAATTTTTAAAATTTTATTTTATTTTTTGGATTTAATAATTATTGGGGCGGGTAGGGGCGGGGTGGGTACCCGCAGGGACGGGTTAGGGTTTAACATTTTACTACCCGCGGGTAGAAGCGGGGCGGGTTCGATGCGGATTTTTGTTGAGCGGGACGGGATCGGGTAGAGCAAAAACCCGCCCGTACCCGCCCCGTTGCCACCCCTACTTACAGAGGTATGACGTGAATACTCAGCCATAAGTTTGGACAATGTGGTTAATTTGGTTTTGCTTTGAAAAGGCCTTACTTGGACTGAATGCTAGGTTACTTCGCAAGCGGGTAGAAACTGACATATGAGCTCATGACCTGCATTAAGACTAGATATGCATCATATTTGTTTGTTGCATATTTTCCTGTTATACTTTCTATATTTGTATGTGTTTACTTGTTGTATTTCACTTCTTGCAACCCCTGTTTGGTTACTATTACTCTGTGTTTCATGTTATCTATTATTCTTGTATCTTATGATCAAGCACTATCGATAGGTAATAATGCGGAAATAATGAATTTAAATAACAACCCCGGCCTTACTAAGAACCTCAAGTTTTAATCCCTTCTCATCGCCTTTAGATGGAGACAAAAGTAATGTTCTATAAGCTTGACCCTCCGTTTATCTATGAGGACCCGACACTCGCAAACTACTATGTTTTTGGCGTAGAGCCTCCTGTTTGTTCGTACGTACTACAGGATAGACCCTTCACACACCTAATAGATAGCCCTGATTTTGACTCGGATCAGCCATACGATTTCCCTCTTTCTTGGTTACATCCTGACGGCCACGGTCATCTATTTCCTGGTCTACTGATTCATGCTTAGCCTCTATATTAGGTGGCACCTGAGCCTGACACAGGTGAAGGATACCTTCCAAATCCACCTCTAGATGTTGTCATACCTCCGATACCTCCAACACCACCATCATCAGCTGAGCAGCTGCAGGTATAGTTCGGCCCACTAGGCGAAGCCTTAGCTCTTGCATATGCCAATGGACCTATACTGGGTGGTGGGAGTAACAGTTCATCAAGTGGAGTTCTATTCCAAATGGGTCATAGGAAGAAGATCCAGAAGAGGAGTTACCACTCTCTAGGAGTGATGCATTTGTGGGCGAATCACATGGAGGCCTATCGAATGATGATATTTGAGTTTAGTTTGGAGAATGTCAATTGGTATTCTTTTTGCGGCATCCCTGCTTAGTACGTTTCAATTTAGTCTCTCTTTTTGTTGGTATATAGGAAAAGTAGGAAGGTCTAGAAGTGCTAGGCTAGTCAGAGCACTAGTTAGGTGACTTTTTGTATAGGCTAGGGCCTAGAGATGTCATATGTTCATATATGTATATATTTATTTTATGAGGTGTATACTGAAAAGGTCTTTGAACGCTATACTATGGCTTGGTTTAGTAAAGCTTTTTGAAGAGGTGCTTGTGCTTTTAAAAGCTCAAGCTTCTAATTTTGTGTTTGGTAAGACCATGTGCTTGTGCTGGCAGCTTTTAAAAGATCGGGGCACTTTTGAAAGCACCTAAGATAGAGTTTTTTAAAGTTAGCTTGTGCTTTTCAAAGTTTAAAAGTCTAATATAAACTTGCATGTTAACTAATTTTCAAATGTAATGCTCACATTTATGTCTATTATAGTATTTTTAAATTTTAAAAGCTATTTTACCAAACATAATTGTTGTTGCTTGTTTTTATTGAAAGATATTTTTAATTTGATTTACCAAACATCAATGCTACAACTTTTAAAAAACCATCTTTTAAAAATTAGCTTTTATAAGCTACTTTTAAAAAGTAAAAACTTTACCAAACTAAGCCTACGAAGATGTGTGAATATTTCTGTTCATATTTATGTTTGTGATGTTATTTACTTTTGTACACTGATGATGATAAATTGTTCAATGTTTTCAAAGAAAAGTTTACCCATAAAATAGCAACGTGTTAACAACGAATTAGGCTTGTATAATAAATATTAGATAATAGGTAGTAAGGTAAGTTAGTAGAACCTAGTTTTTGGTGTGATTATGACATACTAGGAGTTGGATCATTATAGAAATGCTATTCAACTTGCCCAAAACGATGTCTTTCATGAGCACACTAAACACATTGAGAATGACTGTCATTTTGTACAACAACGACTTCTCATTAATACTATTCGTCTAATTGTTATTGGGACTATGAATTAGACCGCTGATATTTTTACCAAGACTCATCATCCTACACATTTTTGGAATCTAGTATCCAAATTCAAGATGGTCACCTGAGCTTCTACTTGAGTTTAAGGGAGGGAGGGAGGGGATATTAGAGTATCTATTATTGGATTAGATTAGATATTAAAGTGGATTAGGTTAATGTAGTTGAAGGTTTGTAAATTAGGTGTAGAGTTGTTAGTGCAGTAGGTTAATATCAGTATAAATATGTGTATATCAGATTAAGTAATGTAGAAAAACACATTTCACTTAAATATGTATTTGTATCTTTTAAAATTAATCAAGTAAAAAAATGATAAATTTTGTTGGTCATATAATAATTTATTTTATCGCTTTGACTCATTAGGAGATTGGATTATGGAAAGGTTTATTAGTTGTATATTGGATTTAGGTAGTGTTGAGTTAAGAATTGATTTGGTACTTGATGAGTGGATATTTTATACGTTTTTTGACATTATTTTCATATAGTTTTTAGCATGTTTTATTTAAGTTTTATCAAGTTTTCATAGGTTTTAGTGCAAAATTCACATTTTTGGATTCTAATTTGAGTTGTGTTTTTATGAAATTTCAAGTAATTTCTGGCTGAAATTAAGGAGCTGGAGCAAAAGTCTGATTCAAAGACAGAGAAAGTGCTGCAGATGCTGTCAGGATCTGACCTCCTTGCACTCGAAAGAGATTTTCTGGAGCTACAAAAAACCAAATGGAGCGTTCTCAACGAATATGGATAGCTAACATCCAGAGCTTTCTAGCAATGTATAATAGTTTATACTTTGCTTCAGAATTGAAGGCCTAAAACTGGCTTTCAATGCCAGCCTTCAGCCCTATTCTGGCGTCCAATGCCCACAAGGAGGAGACCAGTGTCCAACGCCCAAAAGGGGGCTCCTAGCCAGCGTTCAACGCCCATAGAGAGTCTTAGCACATGGGAGACACTAAAACTCAACCAAAACACTCACCAAGTGGGCTCCAAAAGTGGATTTTCGCACTAAAAGACTGTTTTACCCTTCTTATGTAATCCTTAGTCATTAGGTTAATATATATAGTAGAAGATCAACCATGTTAAGGGAGATCTCCAGCATACTTTACATTTTTTTGTTGTATTTTCTATCAGTATAAGTTTCTAAACCTCCTAGGTTAAGGAGAGGAGCTCTGCTGAGTTTTATGGATTAATAAAAGTACTGTTCTATCTTCAATCCGTATTTGATTTTCTATTCTAAGATGTATCTTCGTTCTTCAACCTTATGAATGCGTTAAACCGGCACAAGGTTATCTCTATTCTACATGGGTTCAGTGAGCGTCTTTCATAGGATATCAATGAACCACTAGCTTGATTATACATCTCTTAGACAACCCTGGCTCGCTTAGGTATTACTTGGACGACCCAGTGCACTTGTTGGTTCAGTTGTGTGGAGTGTGTGATTCTGCGCACCAGTACTTTATGATCACAAATATAATTAACTATTCCCTATTATAACTAACTATTATGATGAGCATTATAGAAATCAATCTTATTAAGCCAAGTTAGAAAAGAATTCGCACAGTCAAGACAGCAAATAATGCACTCTAAAATTAGATCATATTCATATAGACAGCTGCTGCACATGAAGAATGAAGAATCAAGATGAAAAGAATCTTCATTCAATACCAACAGTCTCAAGCAAATGGTGCAACATCTAGTTGATGTGAAAGGGAAGTTATTCCTACATTAAAGAAGGAATATGAAGCTCTATATAATGATGGATTATCAAGGAAAAAGGCAACTATTTATGTGCCTATTGAAAAACATAAAAAACAACCTTTGTGTTCCTTGTTTTTGAGTGTGTTCTTATTTTTCTTTTATTTAGATTCAAGCTTATTTTGAGAGATACAAAAAGTAAAGAGAGTAATGCAGCTATTTAACTTTAGTTTGAGTGTTTTGATTTTAAAAGTATGCTGGATTAGAGTGTACTTGATTTTTCTTAACTATGTTGGGTTAACACCTAGATAATTTACTAAGCTTGAAATAGCTTAAGTGGTTTATAAGAGTGCGAGTCTCTTGTTATTGGTAATTGTAATCTATCTTAATTGTAGTGAAAATTCTTCTATTATTATAGTAAAGACTAAACGTAGGTCACATTATACTTCGTTGTCGAACTAAAATAGTCAATCTATTCTCTGCAAATTATGTTCTACTACAAATAAGATAAAAATATTTTTTTAAAAAAACTAAAATTCTGCGTAACTTATTTATTTAAATTTAAAAATGATTTCTTGATTCAATTCTCCTTCTTAATTCACTTAAAATCCTTCGGGTAGATAATTAAGCTATTGTACCAAATATTGATAGACGAATGAGGGGCACGTCAATGGTTTCTGAGGAACATTTACTAAGTAGAAAGCTTTTTGTCATAATTTTTAAGTCTTTTTGTTTTGGTTAAAAAATTTTCAAATATTATTTCAATAATTTATCTTAAAAATTACAATTGTTGTCTTAAAAATAGGCAAAATCACATGAAAAAATGGGAGAAGAAAACAAAATTTGAGGATTAATCTTATTTCCTTTAATTTTATGTAGTGATAACTTATGAAAACTACTAAAAAACTAACATATATATATGCTGCTATGTGGGATTAGTTTGTATTTATCGTTAAAGCTTTTCGAATAATATATATTCTTGGACGTTTAAAATTGTGTTACCTAACATGTTCACATGGATGAATCCCCCCTCCCCGTTGGAGGTTGGTTTTATCAATAATGAAGCATGTTGGTCCCATTATGTATTATTGACTTTTGCTCATCGCGTATTTTCATTTTAAATAAGTAACGGCAACACCTAAAAGCTAGACTGTGTCCATATTATATATATATATATATATATATATATATATATATATATATATATATATATATATATATATTATATATATATAATTATTAATTGCGGGCCAAAGTTTGGTGGGAGTTACTAACACAATGAGATGACGATCGTGTTTCTGTCCATACATGTCAACCTTATGTATGTTTTATGCATATCACACTGCATATGCTAAGGTTTTCAATTTCTTTGACACTTGATATATCCACATTTAATAACATACTGTAAACTAATAGATAACGCATTCATGTGATATTTATCGTAAACTAATAATGGGAGTATAGATAAATATCAAATAACATGATACTAAAATAATAAGATAAGCTTTAATATTTTCTCTATGAGATGATGTTGTATTAGTATCCACATAATTAATAATAAAAATATTATTATTATTATTATTATTATTATTATTATTATTATTATTATACCATGCAGGGTAGTTTGTGAATCGCATTTCGAAACTGTATTCGGAAGTTGATTAAGTGAAGGACATAGCTTGTTTGGTTGATAAATGCTTGCTTGTTTGATTTATGTTTCAATAAGTGTGGCTAAGCAGGGTTGAATTAGTATTACTAGTTATATTAGATGTGTAATGATGATTTATTGTTTAATTAAATTCATTTATATTGCAAATGTGTGATTGATTGTAGTGTTTGAATCTGTTGGTTTTGAAAAGTGAAGTCGCTTTCCAAAGTTAACTAGCTTGTCATTTTTTTTGAGAACTAGCTTGTAATCCGATTGTACATGTTTTTTTGCTCTTGTTATGAGAACTTGCACGTGTTTCATATGAATTCCAATAATGTGCTGTTTTTTTGTTTTTTAATTATTCTTTTGTTTGAAGTTAGATAATCTGTTTAAAAGATAGTGTTAGTCTTAAATGCATTTATTTTGTTCGTGTCCTAAATTCTTGCAAGTGGCCGCTAAATGAAGTAGGAGATGCATTATTTATTTATTCATTCTGTTGTAAATGAAGTGTAGGATTGGCAAATTGTGCTGGAAAGAAGCTTTTCAAAACTCTTGTTCTATTCTGTTTTTGCTTTTATTTTGCTTTTTAATTATTTTTTAATTATTAAATTCTTATTACTAAAATATAGACACAATAGAACAAATCATATCTCAACAGTACTATATGCAATTTTTTTCCTCAATCAGTGACAGTGTGTCGTATTGTTTCTTTCATTATGTAGAATCATTCGCTTGGAAGACCATCACGTATGGATGAGTTTTTTTAGCACACTCATATTCGCAAAGAGGATAGGATTCAATGGGTTGATGAACACTCTCGAAAGACAAAGGTAACTTACCTTTATTAATTGTAACTATTTTATTATCTAATTGTTATGCATTATTAATACTTATAGTAGTTTATAAATCATTTCTCCTCGTTGTAGGATATATTTCAAGAGCGTATGTTTCAGGTTGAGCAATGGCGGCAGGCTGTTATAGAGGCTGGTGTAACTGATCCACCGCCTATCTCTGAGGAAAGCATATGGATTGAGACAGTGGATGGAAAACGAAGAGGTAGGGTATATGGTATCGGTGAGGTAAGGGACTCTTCTATGGTGTGACCTCGAGTTGATGGGCCAACCACGACCACCAGCGCTGATGTTTTGGATCTTAGAGAACGAATCACAATACTCAATAGGGAAGTTGAACAACATGCCGCTAAATATAGAGAGCTTGAAGACCGCTACCAAAGGGAGAAAAGAGAGTGGCAACAGACTGTTGAATCCTTGTGTGAGGATCTCAACACCAGTAACTCACAGATGGATCAATTTAGTCATCAGTTGAGCAGCTTGATTGAGTATGTAAGAGACATGGGTCCTAGTAGTTCTGGATCACGTGTTTTCCTACCTCCTCCTTTTACTTTTCCAAGCTCAGAAAAGCACAGTCCCAGACCCAGGTAGAAAACTCCCACCTATTCTACAGTGACCAGGACAACCATAGAGTTCTCAAAGGGAGGATGATTTTGACGATTTTGATGACTCAGATGATTATTTAGACGAGTATGAGTAGGTTATTTAATTACTTTACTTTGAATATTTTGTATTATTAGTGGATTGCAATTTAAACGAATATAAGTCAAAGTTTAGTTATTTATCTTGTCTTGAGTCTTTATATTAGAGGGTTATTTATTATTTTGATATGTTTGTAAACTCATTATCTAATATTTAGTATAAATTTTATTTTTATATTTAAAAGTTTATTTGTCTTGTTATTTAATATTCTGTATAAATTTTATTTTTATATTTAAAAGTTCATTTGTATTAACTGTTTACTATTTTTCAAAAAGAAAAAAATAAAACATATAACTATTAAAATCGACAGTAAAGTTGTCGCTTTTAAAAGTTAAAATAGACAAATCTAAATAATTAAATCGATGGCGTCGTTGTCGATTTTATTAAGCATATTATAGACAAAAGCGTTGTTGATTTTATTTGCTACTGCGAAGTTTAAGGAAAATTTACAAGCATCAGGAAACATACAACTGCATTGGTATGATAGATGCAACGAAGTTTTTGAGGTTCGTGAGATGCCAAGTGGGGCTGAATACACCGTCGATCTCAGGCACAAAGTATGTGGAGCATTCTCAACGACTATGGAAAGCTAACATCCAGAGCTTTCCAACAATGTATATTAGTCCATACTTTGCTTTAGAATTGAAGGCCCAAAACTAGCATTCAACACCAGCCTCCAGTCCTATTCTGGCGTCCAACGCCCACAAGGAGAAGACCAGCGTCCAACGCCCAAAAAAGGGGCTCCTAGCCAGCGTTTAACACACCTAGGGAGTCTTAGCACGTGGGAGACATTAAAGCTCACCCAAACACTCACCAAGTGGGCCTCGGAAGTGGATTTTTGTACTAAAAGACTGTTTTACCCTTCTTATGTTATCCTTAGTCATTAGGTTAATATATATAGGAGAAGATCAACCATATCAGGGAGAATTTGAGCATAATTTACCTTTTTCACTGTATTTTCTATCAGTATGAGTTTCTAAACCTCCTATATTAAGGGGAAAAGCTCTACTGAGTTTTATGGATTAATAAAAGTGTTATTGTTCTATCTTCAATCCATGTTTGATTCTCTATTCTAAGATGTATCTTCGTTGTTCAACCTTATGAATGAGTAGAACCAGCACAAGGTTATCTCTATTCTACATGGGTTCAGCGAGCGTCTTTCATCGGATATCGATGAACCACTAGCTTGATTATACATCTCTTAGACGGCTAATCCACGACTTCGTTGGGGACTTCTCGAGACATCTCTTAGAACCAAAGGCGCAGCATTCTCTGATCTGGAAGATTCGACCTTTTCTGTGGCATTTTGAGTAGGATCATCAAGGGGAATGAACTGCAGAAGCTTCACCCTCAATCAGACTGGCTCCACACTAACCTTGGGGTTTAGCACTGGAGGAGAATCGGTGACCTTTTAAGAAAGGCGTTGATCACATACAGGCTGCCATAGAAGAAATCATTCACATTTGGAGTAGACAGTAAAACCGAATTGATCCAGATGAATAAAGCATCTCTGAAGCCTTAACCATCTTCGTATCATTGCATTCACTATCAACTAACATTATCTTTATTTTACTTTTATGCACTTTAAACAAACAAACAACTTTTCTATCTGCCTGACTAAGATCTACAAGATAACCGCAGCTTGATTCAAGCCGACAATCCTCGTGGGATCACCCCTGACTCACTCAGGTATTACTTGGACGACCCAGTGCACTTGCTAGTTCAGTTGTGCAGAATGTGAGATTCTGCACACCAGTGAGGTTTGACCGAAATCAACCCGATACTTGAACGAAATGGATGCTTGCCAGATGCGGGGTCCGCGATAATGAAACCTTTGCGGGGTGAGGGATATAGCTGCAATCGATGTCCTCATCGTGCCGGGTCGAGCTCAGGTCGGGGAGTACCTGTTGCATAGTTAGTTATGTTGGGATCTTCTATATATCAATATCATTGTAGAGCTTACATGATTAATTTAGATGTTGTCTTTTGGTTCGACGTGTTATTGTAAATGTCATTACTTTGTTATTGTCGTAACATGTTGGCATTTAGTTTTTGGTCCTTCCCTTTTTTTCCTAGGTTTTACCACACATGTTGTGTTGTAGTGACTTATAATGTAAGCTAAAAGTATACTACAGTACAAAATCACATGAGGTTCATTTTTTTCCTTTTTTCTATACAACTTGGTCCGCTGGCTAAAAACTTCCTTCCACTCTTAAGCATATTCATAAAGGGCGATGAGCTGAGTTTATTTTGTGATACTACATGAGGCATAAGAAAATATGCCCTCTCATGTTCACTATCGCATTGGTGGTTACCATTTGCACTACCACGTGGGGAGTCGTCATCGCCGCCATCGCTACAGTCACCTATACTTGCATCCTCAGATCCCTCGTTATCCTTTTCATCGAACTCAGTACATGTTTCTTTTCGATGCATTTGCCACGCATGTTCGTTCAGGCGTGTATCAAGTCTCTCATGCTTGTAGCCAAAGCCACCATCTGGGCAACCACTCCTGGAATCCGTACTCGTGCAGTAGACTAGCCAAAATCTGCAAGAACACGACCAGAATGAGCATCTAGCGACATACGACCAAAAATTGGTTGACTAAGAATGGAACGTGCATATGGTTCCTCGTTATTTTGTGGTTCCTGTTGCTGAGCATTGCTTGGTGTGGCTGGATTCCAAAATTGAAACCAAAACTCGCCTCGTCCCAACCCGTTTAACCAAGATATGAAAGAACTTCCAACATTTCCTTCTTGTTGTTGCCATTGTTGTCGCAAATGTGGTGGTGCAGTGGTCCCTATGGTGGGTAATATGATGGAGGAGGTCGGTACTGTGGTGGATAATATGGTGGCAGTGGTGAATACTGTGGTGTATTATACAGTGGTGGAGGTAGATACTGCGGTTCAGGTTGTGTTGGATAGTATGGTGGACACTGTGGTGGTGGTGGAGCCGGATAATATGGCTGTGGTAGTGGTTGTTGTCGAAGCAAGGGTGGTTGTTGATGTGGCAGGTGTGGTTGTTGTGCATCAAATGAATTGACCTAAACTTTGTCGCATACAGTCAGATGATCACCAAACTCTCTTCTATACCAACTGATGCATTCAACACTAGGTACATAGGGATCTACCTGAAAATCATCAATGGTGTAATGGCGTCGATGCACCTCCTATGTTGTGACCCAGTTGGTATGATATAGTCTTCAGTTGGTGTTTAGTTCACCACGCAACATGACATTGTATGCCTTCTCCAAATTCTTTGGCGGGCATAGTTCATGCTGTGGATAACCAAATTTCCAGCAAACTCTATCAGTTGGGTGCCATTTTACGATTTCAAAGTTGATCAGTGGGCCTACAACAGTCCATATATCATGATGACCATATACATCTTGCGACACTTCATGTTGGATGTGTACAGATGGTCGCCACAGAAACTGTATTAAAATGTTCTATCAGTCAAATAGAAGTTACTAAATGCAAATTTACTATTTTTTATTATATCTCAGTTTGTAGTTATTACCCCCTTCAGGTTGCATAGCGTCTAGCAATTGCCTAACTTTGTGCTACTTTCCTTTCTTTGTGGATCTAGCGTTTCCTCCCGTTATTCCACTTGAAAATATTAACATTTCCAATTTCTAACATGACAATAATAACTTAATACAGTAGTATATAACTCACCATGGATTACTACTATTTTTGAAGTGAAAAAACAATTTTGCTTTCATGCCAATGGAAATACTCCACCTCCAGGAACGGGTGCGGAAATTGGAGCTAGCCAAGGCATTCGCTCCCATGTCCAAACATGCAACAGAACTAGTGGACCATCCATGTCCTTCTTATCATAACGCGAGACCCAGCACAACAACTTATACAAATATGCCAAATACACCGATCCCCAACTGTAAGAACTGCTTCCGCAAAATTATTATTCATGACAGCTTGATCGCAGTAGATGCATGATCATTTTCGTCTGGTGGTATCTCGAAGTTGGCCACACATTTGTCGACTAGGTGGGCAAAACTACTATCTATTCTTCTACTTACAGCACAACCGTCAGTCGAGAGACCATAGATGTGTGTCACATCTTCTAGAGTGATTATACATTCACCCACTTGAAGATGGAATGTATGTGTTTCCAGCCGTCATCTGTCTATTATACTGTCATTAGGAATGATTTACATTTTTTTCTTTCTATTTGAGAAACATGATAGAACCCGGTCTCTCGTAATGCTTCCGCACCAACTAACTATATCATTTTGGGGGACCAATTTTTTCGGTCTTAAAACTCTATGTTTAAATATGAATAAAGATAAAAATAAAAAAATTAGACTAATATACAAAAAAAAAAACTATACACACAATTAAAATTAATAAATAAATTAAGAAATAAAATTTATCTTAGGTATCTACTTTTCATAACATAACATAAAATATATATGTTAATATATATTTTAATATTAATAATATATATTATCATAATAATATATATATATATATATATATATATATATATATATATATATATATATATATATATATATATATATATATATATATATGTTGCGTACATCAATATATTTAAAATAAATATTATAATATAAATATATTTAGTAACATCAATATATACAATACTTTAATGTAAATACATATTCGAAATTAAATTCGGTATAAAAATTAATAAATAAAATCTAAATAACGTATATATTTATTTATAACATGAGGGGATTTTTATTTTAATAAATAAATTAATTATAATAATTATTGAAATAAATAATTTAAAAAATATTTATCAAAATAAATATTCTCTTATCTTGTTTATATTGTAAATGAAATAATTATGTACGTAATTCGTTTTACACTGTAAACGAGATATGTGTAGTTTAATTTTTTAATGTTTATATATCTTGTTTGCCGTGTAAACGAGATATATGTATTTATAAATAATTAAATATAATTTTTGAAAATAATAAAAAATATTAATGATTTAAATTGGACCAAGTTCTTAAAAATAAAATGTTTCAAATATTAAGAAAGATAAACAGTCTATTTTAAATAATAGGGAAGATGGACTATCCATTTTAAATAATAAGCACTTTAAATGGTTATTTTGAAAGTACATAAGTACACCGTTAAACTGCCCACTATTAACACGGTTACCTTTTTTATGTACTCCCGTGCAACAATCAAAATTTTTATGTACTCCAATTATAACACCCTAACTTTTAGCACCTCATGATCATACTAAAAGTCCGAGCACTACTTACCTCTAAACCTTTTTATTCTATACTATCTTTACTTAATATCAAGCTTTTACGAATACGAACCGGAATCTCAATTAGGAAAACGATCTTCACTTTAAATCTTAATCACAAATACAAGTCCTATCCCTTTGAAAAGCCAAACAGAACAATAAATGACGAGAAAAAAAAATAAAATCTAAGATTAAGCCGAAATCCAAAAAATACGAATACATTTATATAAAACTCTATGGATTAGTCGCGGCTCCTTGCCAAGGGCTTCCTAAACCTGTCGCTCAAACAGAAGATCTGTAGGGGGTGAGAACGTCACCCTCGCATGTTCTCAGTAGGGATAGCGAATGCCATAAAAATATACAGAATAATATACAAATAGTTAACTCATAACGCGAAAACAGTTTTCTTTATTAAACCCTTGAAATCCTTCTGAAGTCCTACCTAAAGCCGTGTAAAACCCTTTCTTTAAATCACAATACTTAAACAAAATCTCTGTCACATTAACAATTCTTCATTTCTTAACAACATTCTTCAATTATCGCAATATCTAAATAAAACCCTATCTCCGTACGGAATCAAAATCAACGAAAATTCCAGGGAAGCTTTCTGACCGAGCTGCTGAAGAGGAAAACATTAGAAATCGTTTGTGCACTCTAGAACTCCAATTGGCCGAACTCAAAGGAAAGGGGAGCTACGTCACCTTCAACTTATACCTAATAAAAATGATGCTAATGTGTAGAGGAGGAGGATACAAATACTTTTATCGGATTATATTTTTTTATTGGAGTTACGGATCTCAAGAAATCAAACGCTGAAAGTTTACGTGCCATGGAATTCTCTTTCTTTTTCTCTCACAGTTTCTTTCTTCCTTTTCACGAGGAATTCTTCGGTCATGCATCAGGCATGAAGAAAAAAGAATGATTCATGATGATTAAGTGAATAAGTGACATGTAGGTTGCTGAGTCAGCGATTCAAGTTATAAATATCTTAAGCGGATAATTATGAAAATTGGATATATTAAAACACAAGTAATAATATATACGAGTTACTAATATAAATGACATTAGCAACATAACGATAAAGGATAAATGATGAAGCATTAGCAAAGCTAAATTCACCAAAAAAAAATGATATTTACTCATATCGGCAGATATTGAGCTCAATAATAATATTAACTAAATTGTATTTTTAAATTAAAAATATCAATTACTCAAATTAAAATTTACATATAATTTTCATTACTTATTAATTACTAAAATTATAGTTTTAATTATGTAAAATATTTCATCATAACAAAAATATATATTAGAATATGAACTTGATTGAATTCAAACAGTTTTAAAATTAATTTAATTAGCTATAATAAATAATTTCTAAAATAAGAAACTCTAATTTATAAAAAAATTATAACTTATTTATATTTTTAAAAATGTGGGTCATTACATTCTACCCACCTTAAAAAAAATTTTGACCTTAAAAGTTGATATAATAAGATAGATTCAAAATTTACGAAAAAGAAACTAGATTAACGAGAAAAATACAAGCAACGTCAAGGATAAATACTAAAAAAGATTCAAGTGAACAAATAGGAACACAATGAGGCAAGGATATACATGAACGATCAGGTATGTCTGAAAGAAACATTCAAATCATTTTTTAAGGAAGGAATCCAAAATACAGAATTCCAATAAAAACAATAAAACAATGGATGACACCAAGTCACATAGCACGAATAGAGAGTATACGTCGAATCGAATCCAACCCATAAAACGTAACATCTAACGGAACCAAATCCCGTGATTCGCATAACCTATTTTTTATCTCGTCTATGATAATCCATTAGTGTTCTCGTATACACAAATTATCAGTATTAAGTTGGCAAGACATAATACCATAAGAAATGCAACGGTCGACTAACAGCGTTAGTGAATAGACAATCATACATGTGAAAGTAAAACTCTTGTCATTAAGACAAGTCCTATTGCATGACAGACACTTAAAGTATGCAGTGAAGCCTAGTTAGTCCATTTTCAAGGCTCTAACAACAATGAACTGCTCTGATACCATAATGTAACACCCTAACTTTTAGCACCCCATGATCGTACTAAAAGTCCGAGTGCTACTTATCTCTAAACCTTTTTATTTTATACTGTCTTTATTTAATATCAAGCCTTTACGAATACGAACCGAAATATTAATTAGGAAAACAAAAAGTCTTCACTTTTAAATCTTAATGACACACACACACACACACACACACACACACACACACACACTCTTATTCCAAGATCTTCTAATACAAGTCCTATCCATCTAAAAAGCCAAACTGAACAATAAATGACGAGGGAAAAATAAAATCTAAGATTAAACTAGAATCCAAAAAATATGAATACATGTATATACAACTCTGTGGATTAGTCGCGGCTATTTGCCAAGGGCTTCCTGAACCGATCGCTGAAACAGAAGTTCTATAGGGGTGAGAACGTCGCCTTTGCATGTTCTCAGTAGGGATAGCGAATGTTGTAAAAATATACAGAATATTATACAAATAGTTAACTCATCACCCGAAAACAATTTTCTTTATTAAACCCTTGAAATCAATCTGAAGTCTTACCTAAAGCCGTGTAAAACCCATTCTTTAAATCACAATACTTAAATAAAATCTCTGTCACATTAACAATTCCTCATTTCTTAACAACATTCTTCAATTATTACAATATCTAAATAAGCCAGCATCACAAATAATATACCTAAACCCAATCCACAAACATCAGCTCCCACCACATTATTAAGTCCAGAACACAAGTAAAATGTCCAATCGAGCATACAAGCAAGTCACTAATACAACAACACAATCATAAATAAAAAGATAAACAATCACAATCAAATGCAAATGTGCAAACAATATGATGCATGCCTTTCCTATGCAGGCCATGAGCTCATGCGTTGGTTGTTTACCCGCAACCCTACGTTACTCGGAGCAAACTACAAATATGGTTTCTTACCGTGTCAGTTAAGATATTTTGGCATCATGGTAGAAACGGGCTATCAGTTAGGCAAACATTCCCGCATTAGTAATCTCAGGCTATCAGTTAGGCGGACACTTTCGCATTAGTAACCGTAGGCTATCAGTCAGGCGGACATTTCTGCATTAGCAACGTTAGGCTATCAGTCAGGCGGCACTTCCTCATTAGCACTTTGGCATAAGGCCTATTTAACATACAGTTTTCAAGTATCTATCTTATTCATTCTTTCTCATTTTTTTCCACTTATGTATTGATTTCATTCATTAGTTCTCATTTCCTTTCTTTTTATTATGCCTCCACATCACCAATTATATATCTACACCTCCGCATCACCTACATTATCAAACGTACCTCCGCATCACCACTTAATTACACATACCTTCGCATCCCCAAATAATCAATTACACCTCCGCATCACCATCTATTCACTCATCTATCATAAACTTAAATCGATTAGTTTCTAAATAATTAAACTTCATAACGTTTAATGAAAACTCTTTTTCTTAATAACTTGAACTCAAATTATAACTTAAAACAAAAATCTTTTCTCAATAGATTAAACTTAAAACATAGTACTTTTCTTGGTAATTCGAAAATCAACTATTATGGACCCTAAATCCAGTTTTCTTTTAAATAATGATTTAAGCAAAGCCTCGGAGTTTTGAAAAAATTTTGCAGTATTTTCTCTAAAATTTGGGTTTTGCACCCTTCAAAGGTCCAAACCTAACCACCTTTCAAACCCTTTTCAAAACATTCCTAAGTAACAAATCATTTTTAATAATGACATCGTTCAAAAATTAAAAAAGTTTTCAATAATCAAATCATTTTCTTTAAAGCTACACCTCTTTCTATTTCAATAAAATTCAGCTCTCTTTCAAATCCTTTGCTATTAAAACCAAAGGAAAAGTTTGCATGTTCATTCAAACTTTACAAAACCTTCCGACCGTGTTCTTTTCACATTAATCATTAACCAAAACCACCTATTCGATTATTTTCACAAGAATTCAGATAGAACCTCCCCTTAAGACTCAACTTCACCACCCTTACGGGCTCCCTCACTTCCATAATTTCTCGACAGTTTACCAGTCTTCTAGCAGCACTTTTCAAACATAAGGTTCTCAATAATAGACATATGATTCCAATCATTTTAAAATCATCTATAAAATTTATAAATTACTACTTCTAATTTAGAAGTAAATTTCCATTCACTCTCATAACCAAAAACTCAGTCACAAACACAACCAATCATTCACAGCCAAAAATTTAAACTCAATAACATTATAATTACTAACATATTTACAATTATTTACTATACTTTTGGGCATCCTCAAATTGAAAATTGTTAATTTCAAAATAAAATCTCTAACTTCCGTACGGAATCAAAATCAACGAAAACTTTAGAGAAGCTTTCTGACCGAGCTGCTGAAGAGGAAAACATCAGAAATATTCTATGCCTCCTAGAGCTCCAATTGGCCGAACTCAAGGGGAAGGGGAGCTACGTCACCATCAACTTCTATCGAATAAAAATGATGCCAATGTGTAGAGGAGGATAATACGAACACTTTTACCGAATTAGATTTTTTATTCGAGTTACAGATCTCAAGAAATCGAATGCCTAAAGTTTACGTGCCATGGAATTCTCTTTCGTTTTCTCTAATGGTTTCTTTCTTCCTTTTCACAAGGAATGCTTCGGTAATTCATCATGCTTGAAGGAAAAAGAATGATTAATGATGATTAAGTGAATAAGTGACATGTTGGTGGGTTAGGTGTCACTCAATAAGATTGCTGAGTCAGCGATTCAAGTTATAAATATCTTAAACGGATAATTATGAAAACTGGATATATTAAAACACAAGTAATAATATATACGAGTTACTAATATAAATGACATTAGCAAAAATAATAAAAGATATACGGTGAAGCATTAGCAAAGCTAAATTCACTAAAAAGTACCGATATTTACTCATATCGGCGGATATTGAGTTCGATAATAATATTATTAACTAAACTGTATTTTTAAATTAAAAATATTAATTACTCAAATTAAAATATACATATAATTTTCATTACTTATAAATTACTAAAATTATAGTTTTAATTATGTAAAATATTTCATCATAATAAAAATATATATAAGAATATGAATTTGATTAAATTCAAACAGTTATAAAATTAATTTTATTACTTATACTAAAATAATTTCTAAAATAAGAAACTCAAATTTATGAAATAAATTAAAACTTATTTATATTTATATTTTTAAAAATGTGGGTCATTACATTCTACCCACCTTAAAACTACAAGCAACGTCAAAGATGAATACTAGAAAAATTTCAAGTGAACAAATAGGATCACAATGAGGCAAGGATATACATGAACGATCAAGTAAGTCTAAAAGAAGCATTCAAATCGTATTTTAAGGAAGGAATCCAAAACAAAGAATTCCAAGAAAAATAATGAAAGAAGGGATGACACCAAGTCACATAGCACGAATAGAGAGTATAAGTCGAATCAAATCCAACCCATAAAATGTAACTTCTAACGGAACCAGATCCCGTGATTCGCATAACATATTTTTTTCTATCTCATCTATGATAATCCATTAGTGTTCCCGTATACACAAATCATTAGTATTAAGTTGGCCAGACATAATACTATGAGAAATGCAACGGTCAACTAACAGCATTAGTCAATAGACAATCATGCATGTGAAAGTCAAACTCTTGTCATTAAGACAAGTCCTACCGCATGACAGACACTCAGAGTATGCAGTAAAGTATAGTCAGTCCATTTTCATGGCTCTAACAGGAACGAACTGCTCTAATACCATAATGTAACACCCTAACTTTTAACACCTCATGATCGTACTAAAAGTCCGAGTGCTACTTACCTCTAAACCTTTTTATTTTGTACTATCTTTATTTAAAATCAGGCCTTTATGAATATGAACCAGAATCTTAATTAGGAAAATAAAAAGTCTTCACTTTAAATCTTAATCACACACACACAAACACACACACACACACACACACACACACACACACACACACACACACACACACACACACACACACACACACACACACACACACACATATATATATATATATATATATATATATATATATTCACATAGCAATATAGACATAGACTTATTCCAAGATCCTCAAATACAAGTCCTATCCCTCTAAATGCCAAATAGAACAATAAATGATGACAAAAAAATAAAATCTAAGATGAAAGCAAAATCCAGAAAATATGATTACATGTGTATAAAACTATGTGGATTAGTCGCGGCTCCTTGCCAAGGGCTTCCTGAACATGTCGCTAAAACAGAGGATCTGTAGGGGGCTGAGAACGTCGCCCTCGCATGTTCTCAGTAGGGATAGCAAATGCCGTAAAAATATACAGAATAATATACAAATAGTTAACTCATAACCCGAAAATAGTTATCTTTATTAAACCCTTTAAATCCTTTTGAAGTCTTACCTAAAGCCATGTAAAACCCCTTCTTTAAATCACATTACTTAAAGAAAATCTCCGTCACATTAACAATTCCTCATTTCTTAAGAACATTATTCAATTATTGCAATATCTAAATAAGCCAGCATTGCAAATAATATACCTAAACCCAATCCACAAACATCAGCTCCTACCACATTGCTAAGTCCACAGCACAAGTAAAATGTACAATCAAGCATACAAGACAACAACACAATCATAAATAAACAAGATAAACAACCATAATCAAATGCAAATGCGCAATCAATATGATGCATGCCTTTCCTCTGCAAGCCATGAGCTCACGCATCGGTTGTCTACCCGCAACTCGACGTTACTCGGAGTGAACCCCAAATATGGTTTCTTACTGTGTCAGCCAGGCATGATTATCATGAAGGGCGAACCCATGTCAATTAGGATATTTTGGCATCACGGTAGAAACAAGCTATCAGTTAAGTGAACATTCTCGCATTAGCAATCTCAGGATATCAGTTAGGCAGGAACTTTCGCATTAGAGTAAGGCGAACATTTCCGCATTAGCAACGTTAGGCTATCAGTCAGGCGGCACTTCCTCATTAACACTTTGGCACAAGACCTATTTAACATACACTTTTCAAGTATCTATATTATTCATTCTTTCTCATTTTTTCTCTTAAGTATTTATTTCATTCATTAGTTCTCATTTCTTTTCTTTTTATTATGCTTCCACATCACCAATTACATACCCACACCTTCGCATCACCTACTTTATTAAATGTACCTCCGCATTATCGCTTAATTGTACATACCTCCGCATTACCAAATAATCAATTACACCTTCGCATCACCACCTATTCACTCATCTAACATAACCTTAAATCGATTTGTTTCTAAATAATCAAACTTCGTAACATTTAATAAAAACTCTTTTTCTTAATAAATCAATCTCAAATTATAACTTAAAACAAAAATCTTCTCTCAATAAATGAAACTTAAAACATAGTACTTTTCTTGGTAATTCGAAAATCAACTATTATGAACCCTAAATCCAATTTTCTTTTAAATAGTGCTTTAAGCAAAGCCACGGAGTTTTGTAAAAACTTCTGTAGTATTTTCTCTAAAATTTGGGCTTTGCCACCCTTCAAGGGTCCCAACCTAACCACATTTCAAACCATTTTTAAAACATTCCCAAGTAATAAATCATTTTTAATAATCACACCGTTCGAAATATTAAATAAGTTTTCAATAATGAAATCATTTTCTTTAAAGCTATGCCTCTTTCTATTTCAATAAAATTCAGCTCTCTTTAAAATCTTTTGCTATTAAAAGCAATGGAAAAATTTGCACATTCATTCAAACATTACAAAACCTTCCGACCGTGTTCTTTTCACATTAATCATTAACCAAAACCACCTTTTTGTTTATTTTTACAAGAACTCAGATAGAACCTCCCCTTAAGACTCGACATCACCACCCTTACAGGATCCCTCACTTCCATAACTTCTCGACAATTTACCAGCCTTCTATCAGTACTTTTCAAACATAAGGTTCTCAATAATAGACATATCATTCCAATCCTTGTAAAATCATCTATAAACTCTCAAAATTACTACTTCTAATTAAGAAATCAATTTCCATTCGCTCTCATAACCAAAAACTCAGCCATAAACACAACCAATCATTCACAGCCAAAAATTCAAACACAATAACATTATAATTACTAACATATTTGCAATTATTTACTATACTTTTGGGAATCCTTAAATTGAAAACTGTTAATTTTTAAATAAAATATCCTAACTCCGTACTAAATCAAAATCAACAAAAATTTCGGAGAAGCTTTCTGACCGAGCTGCTGAAGAGGAAAATCTCAGAAATTGTCTGTGCCTCCTAGAGCTCCAATTGGCCAAACTCAAGGGGAAGGGGAGCTACATCACCATCAACTTCTATCGAATAAAAATGATGCCAACGTGTAGAGGAGGAGAATACGGACATTTTAAACTTATTAGATTTTTTATTGGAGTTATGGATTTCAAGAATCAAAAGTTTACGTGCCATGGAATTCTCTTTCTTTTTCTCTCACGGTTTCTTTCTTCCTTTTCACAAGGAATGCTTTGGTCATGCATCAGCATGAAGGTAAAAGAATGATTAATGATGATTAAGTGAATAAGTGACATGTTGGTGGGTTAGATGTCACTTAATAACATTGCTGAGTCAGTGATTCAAGTTATAAATTTCTTAAACAGATAATTATGAATACTGGATATATTAAAATACAAGTAATAATATATACGAGTTACTAATATAAATGACATTAGAAACATAACGATAAAAGATATACGTTGAACCATTAACAAAGCCAAATTCACCAAAAGGTTACCATGTTAATAGTGGACAGTTTAACGGTGTACTTATGTGCTTTCAAAGTAAATATTTTAACGTGCTTATTTTAAATGGACAGTCCATCTTTCCTATTATTTAAAATAAACAGTTTATCTTTTCTATTATTTGAAAGATTTTATTTTTAAGAACTTGGTCTAATTTAAATCATTAATATTTTATATTATTTTCAAAAAATATATTTAATTATTCATAAATACATATATCTCGTATACAGTGTAAACGAGATACGTGCAAAATTATCTCGTTTACAATGTAAACGAAATAAAAGAGAGGTATTTATTTCGATAAATATTTTTTAAATTATTTATTTCAGTAATTATTATAATAAATTTATTTATTAAAATAAAAAATCGTAACATAAGGTCTGTTCCTGTATGGATACCTGGAGGAGAGCCCGGCTACTGAGAATCGGTACCGAGTTGTTATCTTTAATGCTGATCTATGAGCCTTGGGATAGTTCGAGCTTTCTGCCTGGGGAGATGTCCAATCGTACAGAGTGTGGAAAAAAGGGGGGAGTGTACCTGCAAAGGCACTCCGAAACTTAAGTTAGTATTGAGAATTCAATGTGTTTTTAGGATAGAAGATCATACCTTTTATAGATGAGAGTACAAAGGTCGGTTACATTCCTATTTTATTATCTGAATTGAAGAGCAGTAATAAGGGTGTAATGGGTGATGATATCTGATTGGACATTTTGAATGTAGGATGTAGTCCGTTGAGCTTATATATATCGCTGAGCTATAACATAAGTTTGCGGAGTTATGACTCATAATGTCGTGTTATTATGTTGGATTTGTAATGGCTGGATCATAGCCTCTAAGCTTAGCCTGGGAATATGTTTAATGAAGCAGGTTGAACTTTTAATGAGTTATAAGTCGTCTATTGAGTAAGGATGTAGCTTGGCAAATGGGTTGCCCTTGGAGCCCCCAATTCAAGTTGCTTTATTAAATAGTTATTGTGATTAAGCAGTGATATGATTAGGACAGAAAAAGAAGTAAATGCACGTTTAATGAACGTGCATGTTTCCAATGCAGGCTCGTGGTTTTTGATGTAACTGATGTCATAGGGGGCAGTGGAATCAAGAGTGTGTTTAAATGTGTTAATTAAAACACTTTGGAATCCTGAAGGTTTGCTTCTTGCTGCATTACACTTTGAGATATTTTGAAGGGAAAAATGAATAAGAGGTATGCTCTAATCTTTTTTTTGTTTGGACTTCTGTATTTTCTACTCTGTCTTTCAATTTCTTTGTTCTGCTTCTTCTTCAATCGTTGTTTTCCAATGGGATTTGTGAAAGAGAAGAAAGAGAAGATAAACTAGTCTTATGATTGGGTAAATGAGGATGTGAGGAAACGTGTGTCTCTGTTTGTGGATGAAGGAGCAGTAAAGAAAATAGACAAGGGTAAGATTGTAAGGGGTGGTTCAGGAGTTCGATTGGAGCTACTCCCGTGCTCTGAGAGTGACAGGGTGTTTCACAGAGGTGAGGGCTTTGAATAGTTTTTTATGTATAGTTGTGTGTTAGAGGAGTTGAGGGTGAAGCTATTTAATAGTTTCCAGTGTCAGGTATTGAAGTTGTTAAATTTTGCGTTGTCTCGACTGCGTCCCACTAGTTGGGCCTTTCTTCATACTTTTGAAGTTCTAATGGAATTTTTGGAAGAAATTCCATTAGTAGAGCTATTTTCTCTGTTTTTCAGGCAAAGGGTGTCTAGAAAGGTGGTTGGGTGAACCTAAACAGTTCGCCGAGGTTTGGAATATTTAATCTTTATAAATCATCCTTTAAGAACTTCAAAGAAATGTATATTAAGGTGAGTAATTTGGAGGGTGACTTTCCGTTCTATGTGGACGAGCATTTGGGGAAAAATTTCCTCTTTGGTGGTGTTCGGAGCCTCAAAATATCTGGGGCCTGAAACAATAACCCCGAGGGATGAATGCATAATTGAGTATTTGGCTAAGGTCATTGATCAGAAAGAGTTGATTTCTGTATACGATCTGCTACAATGGGACAAGGATAGGGCGGCCATTATAGATTATTTGGGTAAGGATTTTAATTGGGTTAGTGTATCGTTGTTGAGATTTGTGACTAATATTTGATTTTTTTTGCTTTGCTGGTGGTAAGTATCCCGGTGTATCTACCGTGAGTCTGAGGGCTCGGGTGAAGAGTAAGGTTCTTGACAAAGAGGGATCTTCGTCAAAAGTGGAGAAGGTCGATATTGACGAAATTGAGCAACCAAGGCCGAGGAGGAAAAAAGTAATTTTAAAAAGGAAGAAAACTGACATGGTGGATTTATCAGAAGATTCTGATGATGGTGTAGAAGTTCCAATAGAAGAAGTACAAAAGTTTTATGATAATTAGAAAAAATTTCATGATGTTATTGAACATAGTGAAGGTTCCTCTCTCTTGGGGGAAGGATTATCCCTTTATGATTATTGTTGATAAAGTTTGTCAGACCCCTGTTGATGTTATCTTGGCTGACGAGGTGGAGGATGTGGCGATTGACCAGTATATGCAGGTAATGTGTACTATTTGATTGTTTTGTTTGATATAGTTATAGGTGGCCATGTTAATGATCGTTGGTTTTTCATTAGGTTGTTGGTCTACGGCTTGCCAGTTTGGGGCATAGCCGAGAGAAGAAACATCTGAAAGCTGCAAAGTAAGAAATGCTAGGGTTGCCGAGGTTTAAGCGAAGCTGGCTAAGGTAGAAAAGGAATTGAAATTGATAAAAGAAAACTATGCGAAGGAAGTGGAGGACATTAAGAAAAAAGAAGCAGATCTCTCTAGTATGAGTGCTCGTGTTATTGAGGTTACGAGTCAGTTGAAGGAGATGGAGAAGAGTAGACAATGGGATTCTGGATTCGTTTATTGAAGGTTTTGATAGAGCTTCCATTCAGGCAAAAGTTTCTTGCTTCTGAAGTGGACTTTTCTCAGATGGATCCAGGAAAGATAGTTCAGGATGGGGTCATGGTGGAGGATGATGGTGCTGTTGAGCAGGGAGATGAAAATGTTGAACAGTAGTTCATTTATTTATTTTTGATTAATTTAAGCTGTAGTAGTTGTTGAACTGATTTGGTCCTTTTTGGGCTTTTGACTATCTTGGTATATGCCTTTTCTAGGAGGCAATTAGGTAACTGGGTATTTTTGAAAGCTAATGTGCATTCAATTTCAATGTCGGAAAGTAGTTTGGTACGATTATATGGATGTGTATTGATATCGCAATATTTGGATTTGAATTGTTAAAAAAGATTCATCCATCGTTAATTGGGGAGGTAGATTACTATTTTTCTGACTTTACCAGAAATAGTAGGGTAAACCTTATTGGCGATATCTGAGAGAGATATAGCAGTATAGATCGGTTTGTTTAATATGATCGGCAAGTTGTTATATGATCGGTTAAGTCCAAAAATTCGGATTTGGAATTTATTTGAGCGATCTGCAAGGTCTGGTTAATCTGATTTCGAACAGTGTTCGAGTATTTGTTAGATCGGCAGTTTTCATTTGATCGGATTTGGAAAAAGTTCCATTAATTTGTTTCATCAGCAAGTTCAGATTGATCAGTTTCGGAGTATAGTTTGGCATAGTAATAGCCGATTTTGTGTGATGGGTTACCCCTGACGGGTTTGATTTTGAATAAAGGTAGGCCAGCTTCGTTAAAACCTCTCCAAGCAAAATCCATTTTTGGGAAAAATCTTGACAGTACGAAAAAAAGTACTCGCCTATCCCTAGCTTTTAATTATAGTATAACTTTAAAGATGATACATTCCAAGTGTTAGGTATAATGTTACCATCAATGGTTTGTAATCTGTAGGCTCCGTTGCCGATGGCATCAATAATTCGGAAAGGGCCCTCCCAGTTAGCTGCTAGTATGCCATGGCCTGATGGTTTTCTAGCCTGTTCGGTTCTTTTGAGCACAAGGTCATTTACTTGAAAAGACCTTGGTTGAAGTCTCTGATTGTATCGTCGAGCTATATGCTGTTGGATAGCTCGGTGTTTGATTGCTGTTGAAGATAGGACTTCTTCAAGGAGATCTAGTTTGGATTGTCGAGCTTTCTCTCTTGTAGTATGGTTGGCCATTTGGGTGCGTAGTGAGACTTGAGAGATCTCCACAGGGATCATTGCGTCGGAGCCGTATACTAGGCGAAAACGTGTTTCCTTTGTTGTTGAGTGGATGGTGGTATTATATCCCCATATGATCTCTGGAATGAGTTCGGCCCAAAGCCCTTTGGCATTGTCGAGTTTCTTCCGTAAGGCATGGAGGATGACTTTATTCGTGGCTTCTGCTAGTCCATTTGTTTGTGGGTGCTCTACCGATGAGAAATGCTGTTTGACTTTTAAGTTCTACAAAAAGGAGATGAATTTGTGATCGACAAACTGGTGGCCATTATCAGTGATAATGTGCTGAGGTATGCCGAATCTACAAATAATATGTTTCCATGCAAAGGAAATCATTTGTTGTGAGGTGATCTTTGCTAAGGGTTGTGCCTCTATCCAGTTCGAAAAGTAATCGATTTCAACTATTAAAAATTCTACCTGTCCGGCCACTAAGGGGAAAGGACTGAGGATGTCAAGCCCCCATTGGTTAGGCAGCCAACTTACCTCGGAACAATGTAGGAGTTTGGATGGAAGGTGTGTGATCGGACTGTGTTTCTGGCAGTTGTCACGGCTTTTGACTTTTTTTTTACAATCTTGTTGCAATGTCGGCCAATAGAAACCAGCTCGGAGGATTTTGGAAGACAGGCTTCTGGCTCTGAGGTGCGTACCACAAATACCTTCGTGTGCCTCGGCTAGTGCAAGTTCTGCTTCTGATCTGCAAAGAGAATCCACTGTTATATAGGCAGTTATTATATATAGAAAAAAAACAAAGATTGTTGATAGAAGTGCCGAATGTTTTTGACTTCGCCTGACAAGATCCTTGTCCGAAGATAGTTTATGAATGGTGTTCTCCAATCTGCACCCTGCGTGACTGGTGGACGAAATTGTGATTCGTACTCTTTGTACTTGTATGAAATTTAATTCGAGATAATAGCTCTTTACTATGTGTGGTCACAACTCCGTTCAACTAACCAGCAAGTGTACTGGGTCGTCCAAGTAATAAACCTTACGTGAGTAAGGGTCGATTCCACAGAGATTGTTGGTATGAAGCAAGCTATGGTCATCTTGTAAATCTCAGTCAGGCGGATAGTAATTGATTATGGATTTTTGAAAATTAATAAATAATAAATATAAAATAAAGATAAAGTTACTCATGTAATCCAATGATGGGGATTTCAGATAGGCGTATGGAGACGCTGTGCTCCTCCTGAATCTCTACTTTCCTACTGCTTTTATCCAATTTTATCACTCCCTTCTATGGCAAGCTGTATGTAGGGCATCACCGTTGTCAATGGCTACATCCCATCCTCTCAGTGAAAAAGGTCTAAATGCTCTGTCACAGCACGGCTAATCATTTGTCGGTTCTCAATCAGGTTGGAGTAGAATCCCTTGATTCTTTTGTGTCTGTCACTAACGCCCAGCCTTCAGGAGTTTGAAGCTCGTCACAGTCATTCAATTCCGGAATCCTACTCAGAATACCACAGACAAGGTTAGACCTTCCGGATTCCCATGAATGCCGCCATCAATTCTAGCTTATACCACGAAGATTCTGATTAAGGAATCCAAGAGGTATGCGCCCGGTCTAGGGTAGAACGGAAGTGGTTGTAAATCACGTGCGTTCATAGGTGAGAATGATGATGAGTGTCATGGATCATCACATTCATCAACTTGAAGTGCAACGAATATCTTAGAATAGGAATAATTCGAATTGGATAGAAAATAATAGTAATTGCATTGAAGCTTGAGGTACAGCAGAGCTCCACACCCTTAATCTATGGTGTGTAGAAACTCCACCGTTGAAAATACATAAGTGAAAGGTTCAGGCATGGCCGAATGGCCAGCCCCCCAAAACGTGATCAATAGTCTCCTAAGATGAAGAATAAAATAAAACTGAGACCAAAGATGTCTAATACAATAGTAAATTATCCTATTTATACTAGACTAGCTACTAGGGTTTACATGAGTAAGTAATTGATGCATAAATCCACTTCCGGGGCCCACTTGGTGTGTGTTTGGGCTGAGCTTGATCTATCCACGAGCTGAGGCTTCTTTTGGAGTTGAACGCCAAGTTGTAACATGTTTTGGGCGTTCAACTCCGGGTCATGACGTGTTTCTGGCATTTTACTCCAGACAACAACATGGAACTGGCGTTGAAAGCCAGTTTACGTCATCAATTCCCCAATAAAGTCTGGACTATTATATATTGCTGGAAAGCTAGGGATGTCTACTTTCCAACACCATTGAGAGCGCGCCATTTGGAGTTCTGTAGCTCTAGAAAATCCATTTAGAGTGCAGGGAGGTCAGATTCCAACAGCATCAGCAGTCCTTTGTCAGCCTCCTATCAGAGTTTTGCTCAAGTCCCTCAATTTTAGCCAGAAATTACCTGAAATCACAGAAAAATACACAAAATCATAGTAAAGTCCAGAAATGTGAATTTAACATAAAAACTAATGAAAACATCCCTAAAAGTAGCTTGAACTTACTAAAAACTACCTAAAAACAATGCCAAAAAGTGTATAAATTATCCGCTCATCACAACACCAAACTTAAATTGTTGCTTGTCCCCAAGCAACTGAAAATGAAATAGGATAAAAAGAAGAGAATATACTATAAATTCCAAAATATCAATGAATATTAATTCTAATTAGATGAGCGGGACTTATAGCTTTTTGCTTCTGAACAGTTTTGGCATCTCACTTTTTCCTTTGAAGTTCAGAATGATTGGCTTCTCTAGGAACTTAGAATTTTGAATGGTGTTATTGATTCTCCTAGTTAAGTATGTTGATTCTTGAACACAATTACTTATGAGTCTTGGCCGTGGCCCTAAGCACTTTGTTTTCCAGTATTACCACCGGATACATAAATGCCACAGACACATGACTGGGTGAACCTTTTCAGATTGTGACTCAACTTTGCTAGAGTCCCCAGTTAGAGGTGTCCAGGGCTCTTAAGCACACTCTTTTGCTTTGGATCACGACCTTAACCACTCGGTCTCAAACTTTTCACTTGGGCCTTCATGACACAAGCACATGGTTAGGGACAGCTTGGTTTAGCCGCTTAGGCCTAGATTTTATTTCCTTAGGCCCTCCTATCCATTGATGCTCAAAGCCTTGGATCCTTTTTACCCTTGTCTTTTGGTTTTAAGGGCTATTGGCTTCTTCTGCTTGCTTTTTCTTTTTCTTTCTATTTTTTTCGCAAGCTTTTGTTTTTCACTGCTTTTTCTTGCTTCTAGAATCAATTTCATGATTTTTCAGATTATCAATAACATTTCTCTTTGTTCATCATTCTTTCAAGAGCCAACAGTTTTAACATTCATAAACAACAAGATAAAAAATATGCACTGTTTAAGCATTCATTCAGAAAACAAAAAGTATTGTCACCACATCAATATAATTAAACTAAATTCAAGGATAAATTCGGAATTCATGTACTTCTTTGTTTTTTTGAATTAAAAACATTTTTCATTTAAGAGAGGTGAAGGATTAATGGAATTATTCATAACTTTAAGACATAGTTACTAAACACTAATGATCATGAAGTAGAGACACAAAACATAGATAAACATATAATATAAAAACCGAACAGCAGAAAAGTAAGAACAAGGAATGAATCCACCTTAGTGGCGTCTTCTTCTTGAAGGACCAACAATGTCCTTAAGCTCTTCTATGTCCCTTCCTTGCCTTTGTTGCTCCTCCCTCATTGCTCTTTGATCTTCTCTTATTTCATGGAGAATGATGGAGTGCTCATGATGTTCCACTCTTAATTGTTCCACATTGTAGCTCAAATCTTCTATGAAAGTGTTGAGTTATTCGCAATAGTTGTTGGGAGGAAAGTGCATCCCTTGAGGCATCTCAGGGATTTCTTGATGATGAACTTCCTCATGCATCTCTTGAGATCCGTGGTGGGTCTCTCTTGCTTGCTCCATCATCTTCTTGGTGATGGGCTTATCCTCTTCAATGAGGATGTCTCCTTCTATGATAACTCCAGCTGAGTAACATAGATGGCAAATAAGATGAGGAAAAGCTAGCCTTGCCATGGTGGAGGACTTTTCGGCTATTTTGTAGAATTCATGGGAGATGACTTCATGAACTTCTACTTCCTCTCCAATCATGATGCTATGAATCATGATGGCCCGATCCACAGTAACTTCAGATCGATTGCTAGTGGGGATGAGGGAGCGTTGAATGAACTCTAACCACCCTCTAGCCACAGGCTTGAGGTCCAGTCTTCTTAGTTGAACCAGCTTGCCTTTGGAGTCTCTTTTCCATTGAGCTCCTTCCACACATATATCCATACGGACTTGGTCCAACCTTTGATTAAAGTTGACCCTTCTAGTGTAGGGGCGTTCATCTCCTTGCATCATGGGCAAGTGGAATGCCAACCTCACATTTTCCGGACTAAAATCTAAGTATTTCCCCCGAACCATTGTGAGATAATTCTTTGGACTCGGATTGACACTTTGATCATGGTTCCTAGTGATCCATGCATTGGCATAGAACTCTTGAACCATTAAGATTCTGACTTGTTGCATGGGGTCGGTTAGGACTTCCCAACCTCTTCTTCGGATTTCATGTCGGATCTCCGGATACTCATTTTTCTTGAGTTTGAAAGGGACCTCAGGGATCACCTTCTTCTTTGCCACAACATCATAGAAGTGGTCTTGATGGCTTTTGGAGATGAATCTGTCCATCTCCCATGACTCGAAGGTGGAAGCTTTTGTCTTCCCTTTTCCTTTTTTAGAGAATTCTCCGGCCTTAGGTGCCATTGATGGTAATGGAAAAACAAAAAGATTATGCTTTGACCACACCAAACTTAAAATATTGCTCGCCCTCGAGCAAGAGAAGAAAGAAGAGAAGAAGAAGAAGAAGAAAATATGGAGGAGAGTGAGCGGAGGTGTTTCGGTCAAGGTGTAGAAGAGGGGGTTTGTGTTGTGTGAAAATGAAGTAGAATGGAAGGGTATATATAGGGAGGGGAGTGGGTGTAGTTTCGGTCATTTAGGGTGGGTTTGGGTGGGAAAGATTTTTGAATTTCGAAGGTGGGTGGGGTTTATGGGGAAGAGTGGATGGATGTGAGTGGTGAAGGGGGTAATTGAGAAGAGAGATTGAAGTTGTTGGGAAGTGTGTTTATTGGAAAGAGAGAATGAATGTTGAGAAGAGGGGAGAATATGTTAGGTGGGGATCCTGTGGGGTCCACAGATCCTGAGATGATCCTATGGGGTCCACAGATCCTGAGGTGTCAAGGATTTACATCCCTGCACCAATTAGGCATGTAAAATGCCTTTGCACACCATTCTGGCGTTTAAATGCCGAAGTGATGCACACTCTGGGCATTCAACGCCCATGTGTAGCATGTTTCTGGCGTTGAACGTCAGTTCCATGCTTGTTACTGGCGTTCAGCGCCAGCTTTCCTCAAGGCATATTCCTGGCGTTCAAACGCCAGGATGTTGCTTGTTTCTGGCATTCAGTGCCAGAAACATGCTCTGTTCTGGCGTTGAACGCCAGCCAGATGCACCTTACTGGCGTTTAAACGCCAGTAAGTCCTTCCTCCAGGGTGTGATTTTTCTTATGCTATTTTTGATTCTATTTTTAATTTTAGTATTTTTTTCGTGACTCCACATGATCATGAACCTAATAAATCACAAAATAATAATAAAATAAAATTAAAATTAGATATATAAAAATTGGGTTGCCTCCCAACAAGCGCTTCTTTAGTGTCATTAGCTTGACAGTGGGTTCTCATGGAGCCTCATAGATATTTAGAGCATGATGAGGGTCTCCCAACACCAAACTTAGAGTTTGAATGAGGGGGCTTCTCAACACCAAACTTAGAGTTTGGTTGTGGCCTCCAAACAGCAAACTTAGAGTTTGACTGTGGGGGCTCTTTTTGACTCTGTACTGAGAGAAGCTTTTCATGCTTCCTCTCCATGGTTGCAGAGGAAGGTCCTTGAGCTTTAAACACAAGGTAGTCCCCATTCAATTGAAGGACTAATTCTCCTCTGCTAACATCAATCACAGCTTGCTGTGGCTAGGAAGGGTCTTCCAAGGATGATGCATTCATCTTCTTCCTTCCTAGTGTCTAAGATTATGAAATCAGCAGGGATGTAAAGGCCTTCATCCTTTACTAACACGTCCTCTACTAATCCATAAGCTTGTCTTACTGACTTGTCTGCCAATTGAAGTGAGAATAAGGCAGGCTGTACCTCAATGATCCCTAGTTTTTCCATTACAAAGAGTGGCATAAGATTTATGCCTGACCCTAGGTCACATAGAGCCTTGTTAAAGGTCATGGTGCCTATGGTACAGGGTATTAAGAATTTACCAGGATCTTGTCTCTTTTGAGGTAGAGTTTTCTGAATCCATGTATCTAGTTCACCAATGAGCAAGGGGGATTCACCTTCCCAAGTCTCATTACCAAACAACTTGGCATTCAGCTTCATGATAGCTCCTAGATATTGAGCAACTTGCTCTCCAGTTACATCTTCATCCTCTTCTGAGGAGGACTAGTTTCAGAGCTCATGAATGGCAGAAGGAGATTTAGTGGAATCTCTATGGTCTCTATATGAGCCTCAGATTCCTTTAGGTCCTCAATGGGGAACTCCTTCTTGTTTGAAAGACGTCCCAGGAGGTCTTTCTCACTAGGATTTTCGTCCTTCTCCTCCCTTGTGCATTCGGCCATATTGATTACTTCAATGGCCTTGCAATCTCCTTTTGGATTCTCTTCTGTATTGCTTGGGAGAATACTGGGAGGAGTTTCAATGACTTTCTTACTCAGCTGGCCCACTTGTGCCTCCAGATTTCTAATGGAGGACCTTGTTTCACTCATGAAACTTAACGTGGCTTTTGACAGATCAGAGACTAAGTTTGCTAAATTAGAGGGGTTCTGTTCAGAATTTTCTGTCTGTTGCTGAGAAGATGATGGAAAAGGATTGTTATTACTGAGCCTATTTCTTCCACCATTGTTCAAGCCTTGTTGAGGCTTTTGTTGATCCTTCCATGAGAAATTTGGATGATTTCTCCATGATGAGTTATAGGTGTTTCCATAAGGTTCACCCATGTAATTAAGCTCTGCCATTGCAGGGTTCTTAGGATCATAAGCTTCTTCAGAAGCTGCCTCTTTAGTACTGTTGGATGCATTTTGCCATCCATTCAGACTTTGAGAGATCATGTTGACTTGCTGAGTCAACACTTTGTTCTGAGCCAATATGGCATTCAGAGTATCAATTTCAAGAACTCCCTTCCTCTGAGGCATCCCACTATTCACAGAATTCCTCTCAGAAGTGTACATGAATTGGTTATTTGCAACCATGTCAATAAGTTCTTGAGCCTCTTCAGGCGTTTTCTTTAGGTGAATAGATCCACCTGCAGAATGGTCCAATGACATCTTGGAAAATTCAGATAGACCATAATAGAATATATCTAATATGGTCCATTCTGAAAACATGTCAGAAGGACACTTTTTGGTCATCTGCTTGTATCTTTCCCAAGCTTCATAGAGGGATTCACCATCTTTTTGCTTGAAGGTCTGAACATCCACTCTAAGCTTGCTCAGCTTTTGAGGAGGAAAGAATTTATCCAAGAAGGCCGTGACTAGCTTATCCCAGGAGTCTAGGCTATCTTGAGGTTGTGAGTCCAACCATGTTCTAGCTCTATCTCTTACAGCAAAAGGGAAAAGCATGAGCCTATAGACTTCAGGATCTACTCCATTTGTCTTAACAGTCTCACAAACCTGCAAGAACTCAGTTAAAAACTGGTAAGGATCTTCAGATGGAAGTCCATAAAACTTGCAGTTCTGTTGCATTAAAGCAACTAGTTGAGGTTTAAGCTCAAAATTGTTGGCTCCAATGGCAGGAATGGAGATGCTTCTTCCATCAAACTTGGACGTTGGTTTTGTGAAGTCACCAAGCATTCTCCTTGCATTATTGTTGTTGGGTTCGGCTGCCATCTCCTTCTCTTGTTTGAAAATTTCAGAAAGATTGCCTCTGGATTGTTGTAGTTTAGCTTCTCTTAGTTTTCTCTTCAGAGTCCTTTCAGGTTCTGGATCAGCTTCAACAAGAGTATCGTTTTCCTTGTTCCTTCTCATATAGGGAAGAAGAGAACAAGAAAAGAAAGAGGAATTCTCTATGTCACAGTAAAGAGGATCCTTTGTTGTTAGTAGAAGAGGGAAGGGAAGAAGAGTGAAGAAGAATGGTTAAGGGTAGAGGTAGTGATTTGAGATGAAGAGAGGTAAAGAGAATTGTTAGTAAATAAATAAATAAATAAAAGAAGGAGAGATAGAGAATTTCGAAAATAATTTTGAAAAAGTGGTTAGTGATTTTCGAAAATTAAAGATAAGATATAATTAAAATTAAAATTTAAAATAATTAGTTAATTTAAAAAGAATTTTGAAAAAGGGATGAGATATTTTTGAAAATTAGAGAGGGAAAAGTAGTTAGGTGGTTTTGAAAAATATAAGAAACAAACAAAAAGTCAAATAGTTAATTGAAAAAGATATTAAAATCAAATTTGAAAAGATAAGAAGTTAAGAAGTTAGATAAGATATTTTGAAATCCAATTTTTGAAAAAGATAAATTTTGAAAAAGATATAAAAAGATAAGATAAGAGGATATGATAAAAAGATAGGATTGAAAAAGATTTAATTTTTTTAAAATTAAAATTAATTACTTAACTAACAAGAAACTAAAAGATATGATTCTAGAATTAAAAGATTGAACCTTTCTTAACAAGAAAGTAACAAACTTCAAATTTTTGAATCAATTATATTACTTGTTAGTGTAATTTCGAAAATTTGACATAAAGATATGAAAAAAATTTTGAAAATATTTTGAAAAAGATTTTTGGAATTTTTTGAAAATAAAAAAAATGAAAAAGATATGATTTTTGAAAAAGATTTTAGAAAGATAAGATTTTTAAAATTGAAAATTTGACTTGACTTGTTAGAAACAACTAATTTTAAAAATTTTTGACCAAGTCAACCCAAAATTTCGAAAATTAGGAGAGAAAAAAAGGAAAAGATATTTTTTTGATTTTTGAATTTTTGATGATGAGAGAGAAAAACATAAAAATGACCCAAAACATGAAAATTCTGGATCAAAACACATGATCCATGCAAGAACACTATGAATGTCAAGATGAACACCAAGAACACTATGAAGATCATGATGAACATCAAGAACATAATTTTGAAAGACTTTTGATGCAAAGAAAACATGCAAGACACCAAACTTAGAAATCTTTAATGCATGGACTCTAACAAATAAAAAAATGCATATGAAAAACAACAAACAACACAAAACAAGAAAACATCAAGATCAAACAAAAAGACTTGTCAAGAACAACTTGAAGATCATGAGGAACACCATGAATGCATGAATTTTCGAAAAATGCAAAATTCTTTTTTAAAACATGCAATTGACACCAAACTTAAAAATTGACTCAAGACTCAAACAAGAAACACAAAATATTTTTTATTTTTATGATTTTATTATTTTTTGTATTTTTATTAATTTTTTTCGAAAATATTCTTTAGGAAAACGAAAAAGAAAAAAAAGAATTTTTGAAAGATTTTTGAAAATTTTTTTGAAAAGAAAATAAAAAGAAAATTACCTAATCTGAGCAACAAGATGAACCGTCAGTTGTCCATACTCGAACAATCCCCGGCAACGGCGCCAAAAATTTGGTGGACGAAATTGTGATTCGTACTCTTTGTACTTGTATGAAATTTAATTCGAGATAATAGCTCTTTACTATGTGTGGTCACAACTCCGTTCAACTAACCAGCAAGTGTACTGGGTCGTCCAAGTAATAAACCTTACGTGAGTAAGGGTCGATTCCACAGAGATTGTTGGTATGAAGCAAGCTATGGTCATCTTGTAAATCTCAGTCAGGCGGATAGTAATTGATTAGGGATTTTCGAAAATTAATAAATAATAAACATAAAATAAAGATAAAGTTACTCATGTAATCCATTGATGTGGATTTCAGATAGGCGTATGGAGATGCTGTGCTCCTCCTGAATCTCTGCTTTCCTACTGTTTTTATCCAATTTTATCACTCCCTTCTATGGCAAGCTGTATGTAGGGCATCACCGTTGTCAATGGCTACATCCCATCCTCTCAGTGAAAAAGGTCCAAATGTTCTGTCAAAGCATGGCTAATCATCTGTCAGTTCTCAATCAGGTTGGAGTAGAATCCCTTGATTCTTTTGCGTCTGTCACTAACGCCCAGCCTTCAGGAGTTTGAAGCTCGTCACAGTCATTCAATTCCGGAATCCTACTCGGAATACCACAGACAAGGTTAGACCTTCCAGATTCCCATGAATGCCGCCATCAATTCTAGCTTATACCACGAAGATTCTGATAAGGAATCCAAGAGATATGCGCCCGGTCTAGGGTAGAACGGAAGTGGTTGTCAATCACGCGCGTTCATAGGTGAGAATGATGATGAGTGTCACGGATCATCACATTCATCAAGTTGAAGTGCAACGAATATCTTAGAATAGGAATAATTCGAATTGGATAGAAAATAATAGTAATTGCATTAAAGCTTGAGGTACGGCAGAGCTTCACACCCTTAATCTATGGTGTGTAGAAACTCCACCGTTGAAATACATAAGTGAAAGGTTCAGGCATGGCCGAATGGCCAGCCCCCAAAACGTGATCAATAGTCTCCTAAGATGAAGAATAAAATAAAACTGAGACCAAAGATGTCTAATACAATAGTAAATTATCCTATTTATACTAGACTAGCTACTAGGGTTTACATGAGTAAGTAATTGATGCATAAATCCACTTCCGGGGCCCACTTGGTGTGTGTTTGGGCTGAGCTTGATATATCCACGAGCTGAGGCTTCTTTTGGAGTTGAACGCCAAGTTGTAACGTGTTTTGGGCGTTCAACTCCGGGTCGTGACGTGTTTCTGGCGTTTTACTCCAGACAGCAACATGGAACTGGCGTTGAGCGCCAGTTTACGTCATCAATTCTCGAATAAAGTATGGATTATTATATATTGCTGGAAAGCTCGGGATGTCTACTTTCCAATGCCGTTGAGAGCGCGCCATATGGAGTTCTGTAGCTCTAGAAAATTCATTTAGAGTGTAGGGAGGTCAGATTCCAACAGCATCAGCAGTCCTTTGTCAGCCTCCTATCAGAGTTTTGCTCAAGTCCCTCAATTTCAGCCAGAAATTACCTGAAATCACAGAAAAACACACAAACTCATAGTAAAGTCCAGAAATGTGAATGTAACATAAAAACTAATGAAAACATCCCTAAAAGTAGCTTGAACTTACTAAAAACTACCTAAAAATAATGCCAAAAAGCGTATAAATTATCCGCTCATCAGTGACACTTAGAACTTTTGTTACTTGTATACTGGGTTGAATTAACGTGGATTGTTGAAGGGAGGATGATAAACCCCAATTTTGTGGTTTATCTTGTGTTTAATTTGGGAGATTTTATCAACTTATCTCACATTTATTCAATGAAATAGCATGGTTTTGTAATTCTTCATAAATTTGTGCTTAAGTGTGAAAACATGCTTTTTTTAGGTCTTAAAATAGCTAAATTTAATTCACTTTAATTCCATTCGATATCTTGATGTGTTTGTTGAGTGATTTCAGGTTAATAAGGTAAGTATTGGATGGAAGAAGTGAAGAAGAAAGCATGCAAAGTGGAGAATTCATGAAGAAATGAGCATTTGGAGAATTGAGGGCCACACGCACGTGTCACACATGCGTACGCGTGAGGAGGATTTTGGCCAATGACGCGCAAGCATCACCCACGTGCACGTGTGACGCTGATCACGTGACCTCATTAAAGTGAATTCGCTGGGGGAGATTTCGGAGCTTTCCAGGCCTAAATCCAACTCATTTCTAAGGGTATTTCATGCAGAATTCAAGCTTGGGCAAAGGGGAGCACTTAGTTGTAGGTTAGCATCATATATGTTAGTTTTCTAGAGAGAGAAGCTCCCTCTTCTCTCTAGAATTAGGGTTCTTAGGTCAATTGCATTCTAGATCTAGGTTTAATTTCTTGTGTTCATCTTGTTTTCTTTACAATTTCTTGTTCTTACATCTTTGTTCTTCTTAGTTTTCTTGTTCATTTCCCCTTTTAGCCTCTTTTATGTTTATGAACACTCTTGTTGGATTTGGACTTCCTTTTTATGCAATTGATGTTTTATGTTACTTTATTGTTCAATTGAGTTGTTGTTATTGTTTCCTTGCAATTGGGTAGTTGTAGATTTATTATTCTTGCAATTTACTATGTTTCCCTTTAGGCCATCCAGGTGTTTGACAAATGCTTGGTTAGATGTTAGAGTATCTTTTTGAGTATTTTTGGCTTGGAAAGAGGAATTAGGCAATCTTAAGTCATGAATACCCAACTTATGTTGGTGATCTAGAGTTGTTAGTTAATATTATTTCCATTGACTCTAATCTCTTGCTAATTCAATTAGTGAGTTGATTAGGACTTTTGGATTGAGTTTAACTAGTCTTATTTGACTTTCTCTCATGGAAGATAACTTTACACCTTCTTCCAACATTGGAGATGACAAAATAAGATAAATTCTTGTTAATCATTATGATTAATGACTAGGATAGAAAGCCTATATTCTCAATCCTTGCCATGAATGTCTCTCTTTATTAATTGCTTTCTTTAATTGTTTTCCTTACTTTTCTTGTCAATTATTTTCTTGCTCCTTTTATCAATCAAACTCCCTTGTTCCTTCATAGCCAATAATTGATCACTTCATTGTAATTTCTTGTGAGACAACCCGAGATTTAAATACTTCGGTTAATTTTCATTGGGGTTTGTACTTATGACAACCAAACAATTAAAATTTGATTTGAGTATTGTTAGTTGGTTGGGAATTATACTATCAACAAAAATTATTTTGTGTGAAATTCCTAACCAACGAAAATTCTTGCATTACAGGGTTTATTTGTTTAAGTGCTGGCGAGCTTAGATAGGATGTCAGCTCGGTTATTGTCCTCCCGAAGTATATGTTCAATGTCACATTTTTGAAATTTTGAAAGTAATGTTTGAACAATTGCAAGGTATTTTGATAATAAAGGATCCTTCACCTGGTATAGCTCGTTTACCTGCTGAACGATGAGCAGGGAGTCACAATATACCTTAAGTTTGGCAATGTTGAGATCGACAGCGAGTTTGAGCCTGGAAATAAGAGCTTCATACTCGCTCTGGTTGTTACATGCCTTGAATGAAAAGTTTAGCAATTGTTCGATCACGTTACCATTTCTGTCGTCTAGTATGATTCCAGATCCGCACCCTTGTGGGTTAGAGGAGCCATCAAAATATAAAGACCATTGGGTTGAATCTTCGGTTGCATCTGGATTGTGAATTCGGCAATGAAATCAGCCAAGAATTGAGACTTGATCGATGATCGTCCTTGGTATCTGATATCAAATTCTGAAAGTTCTACCGACCATTTTACTAGTCAGCCAGCTAGTTATGGTTTTTGAAGGACTTGTCATAGGGGTTGATCTATTCGGACATAGATGACATGACTTTGGAAGTATGGTCAAAGTCTTCGTGACGAGAAAACCAAAGCAAAAGATAGCTTCTCAATGCTCGAATAACAAAGTTCTGCGTTCTGTAGTGTTGTGCTGGTGAAATAGATCGGCAAGTGCTGCATTTGCCTTTCTGCAATAAGAGTGGAGCTTACAGCCCAGTTAGTCACAGATAAATATAAAAATAGTTGCTCCCCTTGAAGGGGTGTTTGTAAAATTGGTGGTTTTGAAAGAGTTTCTTTGATGGTTGTGAATACTTGTTCACATTCATCGGTCCATTGGAAATCCTTTTTCTTTTTTAAAGTTTGGAAAAAACAAGAAGATTTAGAAGCTAGGCAAGGTAAGAATCGAGTGAGTGTGGCAAGTCTTCCTGTTAGCTGTTGGACTTCTTTGATAGTTTATGGGCTCTTCATATCCAAAACAGCTCGGCTCTTTTTTGGATTCGCTTCAATACCTCGGTTGCTGAGCATAAAACGCACTTCTCGGGGTTTAACCTCATGTTGTATTTTCGGATCTGTCCAAAGATTTCTATGAGGTCATTAAGGTGGTTGTTACTGGTCTTCGTTTTGTTGACCATATCGTCAATGTAGACTCCAATGTTCCTGCTGATCTGTTGGGCGAATACTTTGTCCATTAGTTGTTGATATGTTGCACCTGTATTCTTAAGGCCAAATGGGATGACTTTATAACAGTAGTTTCCATATTCAGTAATAAAAGCGGTCTTACTTTGATCGGATGGATGCATTGGATCTGGTTGTAGCCAGAGTATGCATCCATAAGCTAAGTTTTTCATAACAGAAGCATTATCAACTAAAGAATCAATTGATGGTAAGGGATAAGAGTCTTTTGGGAATGCTTTGTTGAGTTCAGTGAAATCAACACACATGCGCCATTTACCGTTGTGCTTTTTTACCATGACGACATTTGCCAACCATGTCGTGAACCTGATTTCCTGAATGAAGCTGGCTTTGATGAGCTTTTTATTTTCCTTCAGCGAGGCTCGTTTTCGGTCATGGCCGAGGTTTTGCTTTCTCTGAGCTATAGGTCGGACAGACAGATCCAATGCCAGTTTGTGGGATATGATGGATGGGCCAATGCCTGGCATATTAGCTGGGGTCCAAGCAAATAAGTTGGCATTTTGTTGTAGGAAGGCTTGGAATAAGGCCTTTTCTTCTGAGCTTAGTGTGGATCTGGCGTAAGTGAACTTTTCCGAGCTATCTGCAAAATAGATTTTATGCAAGTCTTCAGTCGGGGTTGGTCGTTCAAGGATTCCTGCCCTGGGATCAAGGTCGGCCAGGACTGATAGCTCGTCTTGGTTGCTGATGTTGTGCACGTGAGCTTGTAGCATTCTCTGGCCTCTCGGGCATCACTGTGAATAGTTGCAATTGTATTGTCCTGCAAAAGGAACTTAACACAGAGATGAATTGTAGAAACAATAGCACCAAACCTATTTAAGAAAGATCGGCCAAGTATGAAATTGTAAGGACTAAAATAGTCAATGACTAAGTAGTGAATATCTGAAGTTTTTGATAAGGGAACCTAACCGAGTGTGGTTTGGAACCACACAGAGCCCATAACCGGGATCCTCTCAACTGAGAAACCGACCAGGACTCTGATGGACAGTTGGAGGATGTTGTTGCTTAGCTTCATCTTCTAAAATGTCGAGTAAAAAAGAACATCGGCACTACTCCCAAGGTCCAGTAAAACCTTTTTGACTAGGAGATCCCCGAGCTGGAGAGAAATCACAACGGGGTCATCTAGATTTGTTACGTTGGTGTTAAAGTCGGATGTCTAGAACATTATCGGAGGAAAATGTGGAGGTGTCTGATGTTGATTTTGACCGGCTTCTATGGAAAGCATAGCTCGATAAGACCGCTTTCTTGCCGAACTTGTGACGCCTCCACTTGCAAAGCCTCCAGAAATACAGTTAATGATACGTCTTGGTTGGTCGGGAGGATTGGTGTTCGATCGATCTTTATCTCGACCGTGCTGTGTTGCCAAGCTTTCGTCACCAGGGTGAGGTGCGTGCCACTGTATATGGCCGCCGATGTACTTATCGAGATGACCTCGACGATCTAACCGCTTCAAAAGGTATTTAGCGATGACACACTCGTCAGTGGTGTGTCCGTGCTTTTGATGAAAAATACATTATTTTGATCTGTCTGCACACTTTGAGTCTGGATAGTTGCCGGCTTTTCGTGGTGGCTTAATCAACTTTGAATTCAAGATTTCCTTGATGATGTCGTCACGCTTGGTGTTGAACTGAGTATAAGATTCATATTGGGGAGTTGGGTTGAAGTTTTTCTTGCTATCTCGTGCTTTATCGTCTTCTCTGTATTGTGGTCTCTCTATTTTCTGAGTTTGTCGAAGTTATTCAATGTCAATCTGACCTTTCGCCTTTTCACGAAACTCAGCCATAGTTTTAGGTTTGGCCACAGCAATAGTTTCCTAGAATTTCCCTGGTCCGAGTCCGCTTTTGATGGTGTGTAATTCCCACCTCAGGGTGGAGATCTGGTATACTCATAGCTGTTTTTGTGAAGCGCGTCATGTAATCTCTTAGGCTTTTGTACTGACCTTGTTTGATTGTGTTCAGGTAATCAGAATCATGTAGATAGATTGCTGATCCTGCAAAATGCTCCTCGAACGGCTTTGATAGGTCTCAAAAACGAGAAATAGAACATGCAGGCAAAGAACAAAACCAATCAAGTGCAGGACCATCTAAGTAAGATGGAAAACAACGACATAAAACTTTATCGGATGCACCATTTACTATCATTATGGAGATGAACTTTTTTATGTATTTCTTTGGATCACCTAATCCATCATATGGGGTTAAGGTAGTTGGGAGAGTGAACCTCCTGGGCAACACGAAGTTCATCACCTCGACCGTGAATGGCCCAAGAGAGTTTTCTAGGTTGTCATCCTCGTCTTCTGGCCAAGCTTCCTCATCGTGCTCAAGCTGTTCTTCTTCGTGCCGAGCGGTTTCGGAGACATGCATCGGCCCTGACTGATGCTCGGCTTCTTCTGTTCGTTCTTGTCTGTCATTGTTATTCTAATTTTCCATTCTTTGGTTCTGTTCTGCCATGCGCTGGTTGGCTTGTTGTAACTCGGTCACCATCCGAAGAAGTTCAGATGGCGTAGGTGGAAGTTGCTCAGCCATGGCTCTAGGTGAGAACGTCGAGGCCGATGATATAAAGAAAGAATTCTATTCTCGACCCACGGTGGGTGCCAATTGTTCCTGTATGGATACCTGGAGGGGAGCTCGACTATTGGGAATCGGTGTCGAGTTGTTATCTTCGATGCTGATCTATGAGCCTTAGGACAGTCCGAGCTTTTCGCCTAGGGAGATATCCAATCGTGCAAATTGTGGAAAAAAGGGGGGAGTGTACCTGCAAAGGCACTCCAAAACTTAAGCTAATATTGAGAATTTAATGTGTCTTTAGGATAAAAGATTATACCTTTTACAGATGAGAGTACAAAGGTCGGTTACATTTCTGTTTTATTGTTTGAATTGAAGAGCAATAATAAAGGTGTATTGGATGAAGATATCTGATCGGACATTTTGGATGTAGGATGTAGTCCGTTAAGCTTGTGTAATGCCGAACTACAACATAAATTTGCTGAGTTATGACTCATAATGCCGAGTTATTACGTCGAATTTGTATCGGTTGGATCAAGGTCATATATATTAACATACATATATGTTAACTCTAATGATATATATTATTATCGTACTATATTTATTACTAATATATTTATGTATTTTACATAATTTATTTATTTACAATGTATTTAAAATAAATATAACATAAATATATTTTACCAACATGAATATAAAAAAAAAAAACTTTAACGATAATAATATATATTAAAAGAAAAACAATACTAATAATATAACATGTATATATTGATATAAATAATTTTAAAAAAATAATAACTTGCATATCCATAATAGTTTAGATGTCAAACAATATGTTCTCCTGTTAGAAAGAATTAAATTTTGTATCATTTTAACTTAAATCACGCTTTTCTTCATTAATAACCACACTTCTAATAATCACACTTTATTTTAACAATATGCCACTTTCATGCATGCTTATGGGTATCTTCTACTGCCTTTTTCATGAACAGAACTTGTAGTGTCCGCATATACGTGTTGCGACCCCTGCTTCTCGCTACCCACGACATGAAACTGACATGTTCTCGCCACCTACGAGATGTACTCATCACCACCCCAATTGTTCTTAACCTTAGGCCCTGTTGGGCCTTCTTCTCCCAACAGCTCACTCGGCAAAATATCTTGAAGCTCTTTCAAAAGAGGGAACACTTTCTCCAATTTCTCCAACTCCTCTTTCACGTCATAGTTAATCTTAGGACCCCATTCCCTAAAGTAGTTCAACCATGGAGGTTCCACAACAATCTCTTTCTCCAAATACTCACCAGCAGCAACTATCTCATACCCTACTCCAAAATCCACAACCATGTTGCTCTTAGCAGTGTCATTTCTTATTCCAATGTCACCAGTACCTTGAAGAACAAGGCCAGCTTTTGGGTACAAAGCATGACCATTCAATGAAGAATAAGCCACTGGTTTGTTCCCATTTTGGAATTCAGCCATTGATGCATCCACCCATTGGCCTTTACTATGTTGTGAGAAGTAAATATTCCACAACCAGCCATTGAAGTTGCTTATTCTTAGTGTAACATGTTCCCAGTCCCCCACGTGTTCGCCGATTTTCCCCAATGGAACTTTGCCTATGAGTCCTAGTTTTGCAGTTCCAGGACCATTGAATGGGTAGAAAACCCACATTGCAAGGTCAGTGAATGTTCCACCAAACATTGGTTTCACATGAATGTAGGCTTGGCATGTTTTGAAATTACCCTTTTTGACCCTGTCATGATTGGTTTTGTCACTAGGAAGGTCTAACCAATAGGTCCCATCATTAGAACCAAGTTGTGGGAGGTTTGAGCCATTTGGTTCTATCGCCACAGGCTTTGATTCTTCACCTTTGTGGTATAGTAAGCCCCCATTTGAGAAAAACCAATCGGTGGAACAAGGTTGGTACTTTTCATCAGGGTGCAAGTACATTATTGGAGCATAAGCTTGAACTAATGCATTAATTTGGGGTAGATTAGGCATTGAAAAAGAGAAGTTGTTAATGTTGGAAGTTTTCAAACAAGAAAGAGGAATAGTGCTTGTTGTGGCAGCACCAACGTGGGCTAAGAAGGTTCCTACAAGAACACCTTGAGCTTTGATTCCTCTATTGGTTGGCCTAATGGAATGGACATTGAAACCTTTGTCATCTTCACTCTTTTGTGGTCCCCAAATCCATGAATATGTCTCACATTGCTCAGTGAAATCTGACCTCACACACATGATTTTGTCCAATGATGGCTTCTGGGGTGTGTTGGTAACAACATGTCCCAAGGCCTTGTATCCTTCAGGTGGTGCTGGTAACCAAACATAGCCATCTTTGTCTTGCTTGATCTTGGTGGAATTGCTGGTGTATACCAATGTGTAATCAATTGGTTTCTTTAATAATAATGCTCCTGTTGAAGAATCATCTTTTGCAACAAGAACAAAACCAAAGAAAGGCTTGCTGTTTGGTTGGCTGTATGATCCTAACATGAAGAACCCTTCTGGTATTCCTGTTGGCTCAAAGAATGTAGCTCCCAAATTGTCTGGTCCACCTTCTTGTGTTGTCCAAACCTTGTTGAATGTTGAAATTTGTGATACTTTTAAACCACCAAGATCAATGATTCCACTTGCAAATCCATCACCTACATATTCAATAATTCATATATTTATCATTAGGGAAATATTTGCATGACATTTAATATGTGCGTCAAAACTTATTCCTTAATGTAAATGACTATATATATTTCTAAGGCATATACAAGTATACGATAATTTTTCTCATAATATCAAAGATTCAATAAAAAAGGGTAGAAAGTATGCACCTTTTGGCCAAACTGGTATATTAGCTGGAAGCTTAAATGTGGTGTTAATGGGAAGAATTGTGTTATTGTTAGAACCAGCTATGTTCCCCATATTGTTGGAGCTTAATTTCTCAGAAGAAATAATAGATAGAGTAATGAGTATGGTGAATGTGAATAATTGGTAGTTGTGCATATATATATATATATATAGAAAGAAGCAACAAATTATTTAAGAACTAAGAAGCATGCATATTCTTCTTATGAATAACGTGACGGTATTATAATCATTAAGAAAATATGTGAATGGAAGTGCAGTCGTGCAAGTTTACTTTTATGATATTATATACTAATTTCTAGGTTGGTTAGTTTACACTTCACACACACACATACACACGTAACGTATGTTACCTAAATTTCATGTAGGGTATCACCATCAAGGTAATTTCTTCAATTATATGTGAATGCATGGAACTATATCTTTAATTTCTTGTTGCATTTGTCAGTTAAAAGTTATGTTATTTATGGTAGAAATTATAATGTATTTACAACTCATTTATTGTTGGATATAATGTAAATGTAGTTTAAAATTTATACTTCATCGGATAATAAATAAAATATGAAATTGTCACATATGCAACTAATATATCTACTGATAACATTTTCTTAGCCTAAACAACTTAACGCTGTTGTTTATTGGCTTAGCAAAGAAAGCAGATAATATTCACATTCATTACACTTGTGTCACCTAGTCACCTACCAAATTGGAAGAATATTACTCTTAGCTTTAGCTTTAATTAGTATTTCATTATTCAGAGTTATAAAAATACAATAATATTTCATGATCACAACATACAACCTACAAAAATATTCGTTATTATATTAGGAAGTGAAAAGCAATAACATAATAATGGGATCGAATGATAGCAACTCATCACTATTCATCATTGGACTGTATTATTAGTTTTATATTTAATTATATTTTTTTATTTTGATATCTCACTAATATTTGTTTAATTGTGTATCTCAGGATAATAATAATTATCACCATTAACGTTGTTAATCAAGGCATAATTTTAATTTAAAATCCATATAAACACAATGTCCCCACATGGTAATATTATATTTTATTTTATAGTTTCGTTTTACTTCGAAAAAGTTAATAGGTAAATATTTTCAAAATCGTTTTAAAATGAAAATATGCTTTCGTGGGAATAATATAAGATTTTCCCCTTTCTAGAATATAATCTGAACATATTACATCTCTTTTAGATAAAGTAAATATTTGGCATAGTAATAAATTACAAACTAGCTAGTTACATTTATATGAAAAGAATTAATACTTTCACTAAAATGATTTTTAGCATATTGAATTTTTTATATTTTATTTGGAGCTTTTGTAAATACTCTCCTGTGTCTAGAAAAGGATATAATGATTATAGTGATTTTATTACTTTCGTTATTCAATGGTCAATATGGCTTAATAAACTCAAGTTGAACACAAGGTTGCAAACCTAATAATGTAAAGGTATTCACTTCAATGAAAATGTTAAAACATCTTTTTTATAATTTTTTAAAGATAAATTTTATCCAATATTTTCTAAAATAAAAAATAAATTACTTTTTGTGATATGTCTAATTATTATTGGATAAATAAAATGAACTAATTTATCATAATTAATATTAACTCTTAATTTAATTTAAATTATGATAGTTAAAAATTTAATTTTAAATTATAGATATAGTATTAAATATGAATCATAAACTTCCTATAATTTTATTTTGCAATATCATGCACATAAAAATAATTATTAAAAACACCTTTTATTGATAATGACCAAAGATAAAAAAACTTATAAACTAATTGTTACTGATGTCAGTTAAATGTTGTATCTCATTTTGAAATTTTTATCACTATTTTTCGTCTTTATTTTGCTGTTGAATACTGGATAAATACTGAGTAAATAAATTGACTAAGTTTAGGGAACTAGGAGAACGAAAAATATAAAATACTATAACATATTTTGCCTTGGTTACAAATAACCAAATTCAACGTACTTGTGATTTAATATTGTATTATTATCTTCCGCTTAGGATGAGCACGAGTCGCGAGTATCTAATTATCCGTTCGAATCCGAACCAAACTAATTAAATTAGTTTTAAAATTAATGAGTAATTAGATTCAATCTAAACTAAATTGGATAACTTTTTTTAATAATTGGTTCGGGTAACAGTTTTAAAGGTGCGAAATCCAAACCAATGCGTAGACCCGACCATATATTAATTAAATAAAAAAATAAAAATTAAAAAAATATATATGTCTTTTAATATGTTTAAATTTTAATGTCTTTACACTACAAGAGACACGGTAAATAGTGGCACTTTATTAGAGGCGGTTATGAAAACAGTTGCTATTTTTTTAATTTTGCAACGATTTTGTGGTCAATTTGAGAAAAGCCGCTAGATGTTCTAATTTGCTGTGGTTTTGGGGAGAATAGCCGCTATTTACTTTTTTTTTTCTTTTAGGGATTCGACCTCCTCCTCTTTCTCAAATATCTACCTCATTTTTTGACTTTTTTCTATCCAATTTACAACACACGGTTCTTTCCTCTCTAGCTTCCTTCACCGCCTTTGCTCCTTTCCCAAGTTCTCTCGTGTAGTCGCTCAAAAGCTAGCCCCTCTGTTTCTTCTACTTTGTCAAATCTGCTAACCATCTCCTCTGCGAAGTGTTGTGCGTGATTCGAATCTACTGCAGCTACACGAGCGTTCTACCACCGTCGCCTCTAACCTCCGTCGCCTCCACCGCTGCCCATCCAATTTACAACACACGGTTCTTTCCTCTCTAGCTTCCTTCACCGCCTTTGCTCCTTTCCCAAGTTCTCTTGTGTAGTCGCTCAAAAGCTAGCCCCTCTGTTTCTTCTACTTTGTCAAATCTGCTAACCATCTCCTCTGCAAAGTGTTGTGCGTGATTCGAATCTACTGCAGCTACACGAGCGTTCTACCACCGTCGCCTCTAACCTCCGTCGCCTCCACCGCTGCCCATCGCATATTTTTCTCCTTCACCCCCTTTTTTGGCTAGGTTTCAAGTTTTTACAAGAGGTGAAAGGCTCCTCACCCAATCCAAACCGTACTTCTGACCTAGATCTGCTCGTTGTTCATGCCTTCCTCTTTTGCTCTGCTCCTTTGCTTCTGGTTTGTTCTTTTTTATTTTAATTGTTCTGAATTTTTTGTTCACTCTGAATCTCTGAATCTAGTTGTAAGACCCAGAACTTTTAAAAAGTCTTATTATCATAAAGTCTCAAATTATATAGTTATTTATAGCCTTAATTTCAGAAATTATTTTATTAAAGAAAATTAAGGCAAGTTGTGATTTATTAAATTTGAGATAAGTTATGATTATTATCCAATTTTATAATTATTGGATTATTTTCTATATTTGAATTATAGAGTTGGTAGTTGTGAAATAATAAAGATTTCATATGATTTGGATTAAATAAGTAATATTTTAAATATTAGTACTGCTATTTTGGAATATGAAGAAATTAAGTATATTACTTCTAATTATTTGGTTGGGACATTTTATTGAAAATAATTTGTAAAAAAATTGATGAGCAAATAGTATTTTTATATATTATTATTGTTGGATTAGAAATTATTTCTAATTACTATATTATCCCTATTTTTAAGTAAAATTACTAAAATGCCCCTAACCCTAGTTTTCAGAAAAAGAAAACCCTAGCCCCCAAACCCATGCAGCCGCAGCTGCTGCTCCTCTTCCTTACCCTCTTCATCACTCACCCACAAGCAAACCAAACACAAACACAAGTGAAACCCATAGCAGCGCTAAAATCAAAGAAGGAAAGGGAGAAGTGGGCTGACGGGAAGGGGGAAAAAGGGGAAGGAGGCCGCTGCCCAATCTACGCCACCGTTGCCCTCGCCGCGCCGTGCCGCCAGTGCCACGTCGCCGTGCTCCCACCACAATCCGACGCATCTTGCCTACGCCATCACTCGCGCCCATCGCCGTCGCAGGAGGAGCTAGCGTTGCTGTCGAACGGTCCTGAGCCACCGGAGCCGTCGCCTTGCCGTCATGCCTTGCCCCTGTTGCCGTGCGAACAGAGGAGAGCGAGGGACCTAGATAGAAGGGGCGAAGAACGAAGCCATCACTGGGGCCCTGGCCGCCGCTGCCAGAGGCGTGGAGGAAGGGAGAGCAGTCGCGCATCCAGCTGCGTCGCCACCGCACCTTGCCTCACCGCCGTTGACCTCTCCGCAGTCCACTGCCGTCGGATGAGTGAGAAGCGATGCAGGCTGGGTTTTTGTCACTATACTACTCCATTTCTACCTCTACCGTGCCCTGTTGAAGTTGTCAGAGCCTCTGCCATCATCGGGGTGGCTGTTCAGTTGATGCCGCTGCTTGGGTCGCTGCGGTACGAGCCGCCTTTGACGGAGCTACTCTGTTTAGTGGTTTCGGCGAGTTTCGACACTGAGGTAAGGGTTTTACATGATATTTTCATTCTTTTAAATTCCGGGAAGATTGTTGAGACTGCGTGGTTGTACAGCTGCTATTATTAGAAATTCGGGCCGCTGCCATCGCTCAAAATTTAACAGAGCCGCTGCCGGGTTGACATGGAGCTACGACCGTTTCGTTTTGTTAATTCAGTGAGTATTCTGATTTTCGAAAGCCCTGCGTTAGTGTTCTATTCCGTGTAATAAAGTGTTTATGATGTTGACGGTTCTAGGGGTTAGAATTCAAGTTTACTTGTGGCGTTGAGGCTGTTTCTTCTATTGAGGAAAGTCCCGGATGAGCTCGCCTCCGTAAATATTCACCAGTGAGGGTGATGGATATGGATCATGATTATGATCAAGTTTATGATGAGTATAACTCGAGTTGGGGATGAACGACGTTGGGACAGTCCAATGGTTAGCTACCAGGACTTGTCGGGTTGGCTCTATAACCGACAGATGATATCATCAGCCACTAGGAACAGGCATGCATCATATGCATCTTTGTGACCTTGTTTGGGTGTGCATATTGTACTTGGTTTGCTTATGTGATTACTTGTGATTAACTGCTAATTGCCCTACTTGCTGTAACTATTTGTTTGTGCTTGAACCTTCCTACTTGTGTTTGCAACTGAAACTCTGTTGGACTGTGGTGATTGGTTGTCGATTGGATTTGTTTGGGCCTAGGGCCGTGGTTGAAATGAGATGGGTCGATGGTCGGTTTTGGTTTTATGTGTTTTCGGTTTGGAAAGATATGAAAGGCTATTTTGGTTAAGTATAGATAAATCTTTTTGAAAGTCTTTTTGATGTTTTGAGAATTGAACGGTTCCTCTTTCAGAAAAGATTTCCGACTTTACTTTTATTGCAAACTGTTGTTTTTTGAAAAAAGGCATAAGACGGTTATTAATCACTGGTACGGTTTATCTTCATGTATCCTATTACAGTAATTTCCAAAAACCCTCTACTGAGAACCCTCTCGAGGATGATGTTCTCACCCCCCTACATTTTTCCCCTTTCAGGATATGGGCGCTGAAGTCACGAAGAGTTTATTTAATTGTTGTTGTGATGCTCTGTATTATTTTAGTTATGTTTTATTGTACCCTCGCCTTTATCTTGATATATTCTGTAAGAGGGATAGGAATTGTATTGGTTAATGCTTGTAATATTATATATATATATATATATATATATATATATATATGTATGGATGTATGTTATCTAATGCAAGTATTTTGGGAGCGGTAATGCGGTTTTAAAGTTTTAAACAGGCCCATATTTTAGTATTAAATAGTATAAGTGTCGTCGTAATGTCTAGCTATCAGAGTCGCGTAGCCGGAAGCGTGAGCTTTGGTAGTTAGGGTGTTACACTAGTCTTGCTCTTGGTTTTTGCACTAATTTGATTGCTTTGCTTCAAAAAAGAAGAAGATAAAGCTCAATAGAGAATCTATCTAGCATTTTTCATTCAATATCTAAACCAAGTTTCAATTTGCAGTGTTAGAATAATTTTTACAAGTATTTCCTACTAAAGTTTCAATTTGCTGATATGCCGTCCACCAGCGGGTCACGCATTCTCGAAGGATACCTGTCACTGTTCAACGCAACTGCCGTAAAGAGGGCAAAGGAGCTTGGCGCCATTGTTGTTGGAAATACCAATCAAGATGAATTCGGTATGGGTAGCACCACTGAAGGTTCTGCATTTCAGGTTCTTCAATTTTCTTTAATGTTTAATTTCAAGTATTTGCGATTCTGTTATTTCTATAACTAGCTTATAGTTAATTTCGTGCTGAGCATACTTAATTATATTGTATTGTATTGCATTGCATTTTGTTTTAATTGTGCAGATTGAAGTCTATGTCTGTTCTTTCTATTTTTCAATTTGGGTGAAATGAATTGTGTAACTTTTTCTCAACAATTTTATTTTAAGTTTCATTTTGAGATAGTGAGTGTAAACTTCACTGGAGATAGAAATTAAGCTCAATTTTATTGTTGAGGTTTCCGAATTGAGAGATCTTTAGATACTATGCACCTGCTACATGGTTTTAAAACCATGGTTGCATTGCTAGTACTCATGGATGTGGTGTAATTTGGCTAAGCTTTATGAGGTATGGATGAGGAAACCTTTGTAGGAACCTCATGACACTGCCATTGGTCATTGTCCACTTACATGACTATACCAACATTAATGTATAACACCATGATGCTTGGTTTTATTTCGGTTGGCTGCTGTTGCTGCACTGTGTGTGCAATACGAAGCTGATTTCAGACCAAACATGAGCATTGTAGTCAAAGCTTTGCAACCTTTATTGAATGGACGACCTGGCCCTGCTGGTGATACACCAAAATAAACTGTCTATATCTCTTTGTACCTCTATCTGTGAGTATGTGCACATTTGCTTGCAAAATATAAGAAAAAGACTGGTTCAGAAGCTGGTGGTAAATTTCTCGAACAACAAATATGGTTCCCATTGTTTACACTGCATTCATTTTGTTCATAATCCATGAGGGTTTTTTGAGGTATACCTGCTTCTTTTATTTATTTATTTATTTATTTTGTTGCTTGTTTACATACCTTTTTTAAGTGTCCCTTTTTGTGAATTATTGCCTTCTTACTTGAAACTCTTGGGGAATTGCAAAACAGAAATGAGAATGTGCAGAGTAAATAGGCATAGCATGTCATTGCCGTATTTATTCTTCGGAAAAGAGAGTGAGAATGGGCAAATTGTAACAGCCCAAACCATCCGTTAGCACGATATTGTCCGCTTTGGCACACAAGGCCTCACGGTTTTGCCTTTGACGATAGGGATAATAGCCGAAGCCCCCCCACACTCACTCGTCAAATGCGTCATGCTAGGAAGAGGTATCCACACCCTTATAAGGCATGCTTCGTTTTCCTACTCAACCGATGTGGGCCTTACAATCCACCTCCCTAAGGGAGCCTAGCGCCCTCGCTAGCACATCGATCCGGGTTCTGGCTCTGATACTATCTGTAACAGCCCAGACCACCCGCTAGCATGATATTGTCTGCTTTGGCACACAAGGCCTCACAGTTTCGCCTTTGACAATAGGGATGATAGCCGAAACTCCCCACACTCACTCGTCAAAACGCATCATGCTAGGAAGAGGTATCCACACCCTTATAAGGCATGCTTCGTTCCCCTCCCCAACCGATGTGGGCCTTACACAAATCCTATTCTTGTAAATTAATTCTTCAACTTTTTTTAAAGCATCTCTATGTGAATTTCTCTCTTCATCAAGATGAGAGCCAGCCAGCCTTTTGTGAGTTCCATTGTTGTGCTTGAATGATATTGTGAGCTTCTCCCTCTAGCAGAAAAAACTGGGTGGATATTTTTGAGATCCGTGATGCAAATAATTTTACATGAACCCGGGTATAGGCTTCTAGGTCCTCCGATCTCCATATTTAAGTGTGCTCTCATAAGAACTATCACCTCAGTTCGTCGTGTTGTGTTATTCCCTTGTTTTCCTGTGGACTTGATTGAGAGTTGAATTTATTTTCATCTAGCTAAGGAAACTTCAGCTTGAACTAGGAGGCAAAAATGGCATTCTAAAAGCTATGAAATTAGAATGGACTGTTAGTTTAGCTCATAGTCACTGTCCTAGTTGATGAATTGGCAAGTGAGCAAGCACAAAAGGCTTAAATATGTTTTTTACTATCAAATATTTCTATGCTAGGCAAAAGAGAAAACAGAAAAGTTGCATGAAAGTATTGAAAATGAGGTAAAGTAAAAAATATCCCGTTGGCTTCTTCTGCTGATTTATATGTTCTTCCAGCTCACTGTGACATTTTCCCTTTTCATAACTATTTTTAGGTTGCAGCAGCTTAGAGTAAGCAACCAAATCAATTATTTCAAGAAGAGAGCAAGGAGGATAATCTTTGCCATTCAAAAAGGAAGAGAGTTTCCAAATCTCAATGTAACTACTATGACCATAATTTATGCATGTATATGTACAAAAATTAGCCTAGATACCCATTTAAATAGGCCTTTCTCTCATGCAGCTGCTGCATCTGCTGTTGCTAAACAAGTAACATCCAAAGAAAAGATTGAGAATCGGAGGTATGAGTTTAACTTTGCCTTTTACAGGAGTATTGTCTGAGTTGGACTATCAATTGCTGCAAAACAAGTTATCTTATATGGTCCCTTGAATATGCAAATATAGGTATTCTTTGAGAAAGGAGTCTGTGAATTTTAATGCTGAGAAACTTGAACCAGTTGAAGACAATTTCTCTAAAGAAATCAAACATGATGACTTGCATCTACAAGAAACTATGGCAAATGAAAATGAACGAACATCACTTGGATCCAATGTTAACCAAGAACAAGCTAGAGAAGATACTTCATGTAATGCTGCTCAACTTAACTCGGCTATGTTCTCATTTGATTTAATCAATTCCTTATTTATATTATTTCATGCAGCTTTAGGACCAACTAACTCTGAACAAGTTAATGCCAAAAAGAATATCGAAAAGAAAAGGTATATACTACTTTATGAAGTTAGATCACCTTGCTTTTGACCAGAAATTTATCTTTAACTTATTATGATATTACTGAATCCAGAGGATCAGAGTTTCTGAGTATTCAGACGGTCTTTTTTGTAAACTTATACTTCAAGTAATTAGTATTAGTCTTGTCTAGCTCTACTGTGATGTATGGTAGTACTTGAAATATGTTCATTGCTTATATATAGTTTAAATGCAGCCATCATCAATTCATCATCATGGTATTATCTGTATAATTTAGATTTGCTAGTGCCTACTCTTTTTCTAATTAGTGTTACACTTCGTGTATTGTATTATCAAGAATCCTTTGATCTCTTTGGATAATTGTAATAAAAATCAGTTGAACCTGTCTCTAATTTCTTCTGCCAATTGTTTGATAGATGGATCCCCTTGATGGTTGCTCGTTCATGGAATAGAAACTGGCTTGAGGACATCTTAAAAGAACTTCCATCAGAGAACTTAAATGTTCTTCCTTTACCATATCTCTCTCTTCCACTAATGAGCATTGTCAAAATTGCTTGGTATATGTTCATATAACTATCCTAACTAAACTAAGGAGATTTAACCAATATAGACATGTTTATTTTACATGTACGTTTCTCAGAGCAAACATTAGTCTTGAGAATACTGCAAAAGTTTAACATTAAATTTTATCCACTTGATTGTGTTAAGCTACTTATCTATGCCTCAAACTTTGTATATTCTATGGCTTACCAATACTAACCTACCTTTCTTTGGTGTTTATGCATAATAAAGAATGTGGAATATTATAATAGAGAAAAATAGTCTAAATTATTGTAAGTAATCAGTTTTTTTATAAGCCCATGTATGAAATTGCGGCGGTTCAAAACCGTTGCATTTTTTTAAAAAGCACTACATAAATTTGCAGCAGTTTTAAAACCGCTGCAATTTTTTTTTAAAATTCACTGACCAAATAGCGGCGGTTTTGCAATCGCCACAAAATCAATTATCTAACTTGCAGCGGTTGTGCCAGCGGTTCGTTGGAACCGCCGCAAAATCAAATCCCACCCCCTAATAGACGACGCTTATGGAACCGCTGGAATTTAGTTTTGCGGCCAAATCCCTAAATAAACTGCCGCTATTCAACGTGTCTCTTGTAGTGTTAGTATTTAATATATTTGGATTTTGATGTGTTTAGTTTTTAATGTATTTGTTGTTTAACATGTTTGGATTATTTCTATTAATATTACATGTTTATTGTACTTACATAATTTTTAAAATAAAAATTTCATTTTTTTATTAATTTTTATTTCACTGGGTACCCAATTACTCAAACCGAATCAATCCATTTTTAATTAGTTTGATTTGGTTCAGATACACACAAAAAACTACAAATTCAAACCAAATTGAACCAATTATAATTCACTTAATTCGGTTGTAATTTCACCTTAAATCCAAACTAACTCAATCCGTGCTCATCCCTACTTCCACTGATAATCACAAGGAATAGCAAATTTTAGTCCTATATAATTACTCTTCATCATAATTATAAAATAGAATTTTCTAATAATTTTAATAAATTGAAAAACAGATATACTTTAATTTTTTTGGTGACAGTTATACTTCAATTTGGTTAATTAGTTAGGTTGTTATAATTTAAATTAAATTAAAATTAATATTAACCATAGTAAATTAACACTTATTATTTAATGATAATTAGACATATTATAAATAATAATTTATCTTTTATTAAAAAAAAATAAGTAAAATTTATTTTTTTAAAATTTAATTTATTTATTTTGTTATATTTTAAATAAAAGTAATATTTTTATAATATATTAAAATTAAATCCTACACAAACACTATTTAATAGTCAAAATACAATATATTTATACGAGAACAATTATAAAATCATTGGAGTAACCATCTTAATGTAAAAGCATCGTTGGAATATGCTTTCTAGGCGATATGAGAGTATTTAAATTCCATTACACGATATGATAATATAACGCGGTAGCATATTTAGCACGTTGGATAGTCAAATAAAACAAAAGAAAAAGGACAATTATTAGACATTATTTAGGACAACTGGAAAATTAAGTCAGCTCAAGTCGGCTATTTTAATAAACGAAAGTCCCTCAACAATTTTTGCTGAGAGCAATAATCAGAATATGATTTTATACATGCTTTTCTTATTTATTTTATAAAGCTTAAATCCATTAAATAAAAGTTACAAAAGTTCTAAATTAACATCATTTTCGTACATGAACATCCAGCTTTATGACATCATTTATAAAAGAATTAGAAACAGATAAATAATTTCTTATTATTTTTAAGAGAGATAAATAAATTTGAGTTTGAAGACAGGAACTGTGTTTTGTAATACATTATTATATGTGTTCTTTTCATTTTAATTAATTTTTACTTATTTTTAATTGTTTAGTGTTCTGCGTATTCATTTTTATACTATAGTATACTAATCACGCTCTTGGTTTCTGTTCTGGATCTGGTCCTCGGATCCCTTCTCATAACGGTCAACAAATTTGGATATTCAGGTTGGGTCATCTACATGGTCCAAAATGGATCAATAATTTCCAATACCCCAACCCAACATTTAAATTTAAATACCTCCCTTATCTTAATTAGTCAGATAAAATAAGATAAGATAACTACCATCAGTTATATAAATAGGGAGGGCTGAGACTCTTTGGGTACATTATTCATTCCACACACCTTATATCTCTTAGATCCATTCTGACTTGAGTGTCGGAATGTCTTTGCAGGTACCCAACCCTATTGCTTCAGTTAGACGATCCAACAACCGCGACGATTCTCACTACCCGTACCGGAGACATCTAGTACATTGGCGCCATCTGTAGGAACCGCCAAGTCGTAGCGGCATGACGGAGGACCTCGAGGAGCAATCCTCAAGCCACCATCACAACTCAAACTCGTGAAGCCCAACGCCCAAACTTCGGGATAGCATTTTCCCCACCAACGGGAGGATAACGAGCGACGTGCACCGCCAGCCAATCTTGTCCGACAATAGAAGGAGGACGATCGTCAGCCCGAGTACCTGATGGCCTAGGAGAAAAAGCAATCCAGATAATCCAAGAACTTTTCCTCAGAGTGCAAAACCTTGAAGGTTGAGTCACGTCCAAAGAGCGATATCACCCGGAACATGCAAGTCAAGCAACCTCCAAGACCCGATCGCATCATGAAACCAGGAACAACAGGTTACCTGAACAACGACACGGCAAACGACGTGGCCGTAGTATTTCCAAAGATCCCCAGGAACACCTAACGGCCTTTGAGGCCAAGATGAACCTAGAAGGAGCCGCCAATGCGGTCCGATGTAGGGCCTTTCCGGCAACGTTAGCCAGAATGGTTCAACGCCTTCCCGAATAGCTCCATAGCCAGTTTTGACAACGTCTCTAGAAAGTTTATGGCCTAGTTCACCACCAGGATCACCAAAGGAGAGCACCCGATCATTCTACTCGGAATCACCCAAAGACAAGACGAATCCACGAGGAAATACCTCGACAGGTTCAACGATGAGTGCTTAACAGTCGATGGACTCACGGACTTAGTTCGCTAGTCTTTGTCTTACCAATGGCCTCATGAATGAAGACTTTTGAAAGCACCTCACTACCAAGCCAGTTTGGACCATGCACGAAATCTAAAACATCATGAGAGAATACATAAACGATGAAGAGGTAAGATAAGTCGTGGCCGCCAATAAATGGTAGCACGGCAACTCATAGCAACCCACAATCGAAAGAACACCTCAGACCCACTGCCCCCAACCGAACACCTAGAGTAGGAAAGTTCACAAACTACACCTCCAACTTTCTCCCAGCATAGAAATCTATTACAATATAGCGGAACGAGACATCTTTCTGAAGGCGCGACAACTGAAGGAACGGACAGGCCACAACAAGAGCCTATACTGCAATTACTACCGAGTATACAGACATAAAACCCAAGATTGCTTCGACCTAAAAGACGCCATCGAACAAGCCATCCGAAATGGCAAACTCCCCGAGTTCGCAAAGATCATCCGAGAACCTAGTCGAGCAGAAAGAGAAAGATCACTAGAATGCAAAGGACACAACCCGAGGGTGATACGACAAACACCCCATGAAAGTCCAAAAACTGACCCTACGATAATAGTAACATCATCATCGGAAAGGATGCGCCAAAAAAGTCAAAATCAGCACTAAAACAGGATCTCAAAGTCTTGGCCGAAAGAAATCAAGCACTAACCTCTTCAGTTCCAGCGGCGATCACGTTCTCCTTCGATGAGTGCCAACACAACACCTCAACAAAAGACGCCCCATTCGTCATCTCGGTAAAGGTCGGAACCGGACTAGTGAAAAGAATACTGGTCGACACCGGAACTGATTCCAACATTCTCTTCAAAGGAGCCTTCGATAAGTTGGGTCTCCAAAACAAAATTCTACAAAGCCACTGCAATGGGGTGACCGGACTCAGAGGCAACTTCCTCAAACCGAACGGTTCCATAGTGTTACCACTAACCAATGGAAACCAGAGGAAAACTATCCTCTCCGACTTTGTGGTCCTCAAGGATTCCACTGCCTACAACATCATCCTCGGAAGAAAGATGATCAACGATCTATCCTCTATCATCTTTACCAAGTTCCTAATTATAAAGTTCTAGGCTAACAACGTCACCATCAGAATGATACATAGGGACTGGGAGGCACGGTAGAGCGCGACAATGATGAGCGGATAATTTATACGATTTTTGGCACTGTTTTTAGTACATTTTAGTTATTTTTTAGTATGTTTTTATTAGTTTTTATTTAAAATTCACTTTTCTGGGCTTTACTATGAGTTTGTGTATTTTTCTGTGATTTCAGGTAATTTCTGGCTGAAATTGAGGGACCTGAGCAAAAATCTGATTCAGAGGCTGAAAAAGGACTGCAGATGCTGTTGGATTATGACCTCCCTGCACTCGAAGTGAATTTTCCTGGAGCTACAGAAGCCCAATTAGCGCGCTCTCAATTGCGTTAGAAAGTAGACATTCTGGGCTTTCCAGCAATGTATAATAGTCCATACTTTGCCCGAGATTTGATGGCCCAAACCGGCGTTGCAAATCAGCTTTAGAATTCCCGGCGTTTAACGCCGGAACTGGCACAAAAATTGGAGTTAAACGCCCAAACTGGCACAAAAGCTGGCGTTTAACTCCAGAAAAAGTTTCTACACATGAAAGCTTCAATGCTCAGCCCAAGCACACACCAAGTGGACCCCGGAAGTGAATTTTTACGTCATTTACTCATTCCTGTATATCCTAGGTTACTAGTTCACTATAAATAGGATATTTTGACATTGTATCTTTACCGGATGACACAACACACGTTTCTTATTGTATCTTCTACGGTATGAGTCTCTAAACCCCATGGTTGGGGTTGAGGAGCTCTGCTGTGTCTTGATGGATTATTGCAATTACTACTGTTTTTCATTCAATCACGCTTGCTTCTATTCTAAGATATCACTTGTTCTTCAACTTGATGAATGTGATGATCCGTGACACTCATCATCATTCTCACCTATGAACGTGTGCCTGACAACCACCTCCGTTCTACTTTAGATTGAGTGAATATCTCTTGGATTCCTTAATCAGAATCTTCGTGGTATAAGCTAGAATTGATGGCGGCATTCAAGAGAATCTGGAAGGTCTAAACCTTGTCTGTGGTATTCTGAGTAGGATTCAAGGATTGAATGACTGTGACGAGCTTCAAACTCGTGAGGGCAGGGTGTTAGTGATAGACGCAAAAGAATCATTGGATTCTATTCTAACCTGATTGAGAACCGACAGATGATTAGCCGTGCTATGACAGAGCGCGTTGAACATTTTCACTGAGAGGATGGGAGGTAGCCATTGACAACGGTGAAACCCTACATACAGCTTGCCATGGAAGGAACCTTGCGTGCATGAAGAAGAAGACAGTAGGAAAGCAGAGATTCAAAAGATAGAGCATCTCCAAAACCTCAACCTGTTCTCCATTACTGCAAAACAAGTATTTATTTCATGTTCTTTTACTTTTTACAATTAAACCTGAGAATTATTGATATCCTGACTAAGAGTTACAAGATAACCATAGCTTGCTTCAAGCCAACAATCTCCGTGGGATCGACCCTTACTCACGTAAGGTATTACTTGGACGACCCAGTGTACTTGCTGGTTAGTTGTGCGGAATTGCAAAAGTGTGATTGCAATTTCATGCACCAAGTTTTTGGCGCCGTTGCCCGGGATTGTTCGAGTTTGGACAACTGACGGTGTATCTTGTTGCTTAGATTAGGACTGTTTTATTTTTGTTGGTTTAGAGTCTTTTATTTGAGTTTAGTTTCATATTTTAAGTTTGGTGTCAATTGCATGTTTTTGTTTTCTTTTAATTTTTCGAATTTGCATGTTCTTAGTCCCTTCTTGATCTTTAAAAAATTCTAAGTTTGGTGTCTTCTTTGTGTTTTCCTTTAAATTTTCGAAAATTTGTGTTTGATTTTCTAAAAATTTTAAGTTTGGTGTCATTTTGTTGTTTTTCTCTTTCCTCATTTCAAAAATCAAATCTTTTTCAAAATAATTTTCAATCATATCTTTTTAATTGCTAATTCCAAAATCTTTTTAATTAATTAATTGATTTTGTTTTCAATTTGCTTTGATTTTATTTTCTTTTAGTTTTTGAAATTTTACTTTATTTTCTTTTCCATTTATTTTATTATTTTCGGTCAATTTTAATTAAAAACGAAAAAAAATATATAATAATATCCACATCATCTCCGTTTCTCCATCATGGACCTAAGTGGAATTGAGTAGTCCAGAAGGACTCTGGGGTCATATGCTAACCCCATCACAGCTGCATATGAGAGTAGCATCTGTATACCTCCCATTAAAGCAAGCAGTTTTGAGCTAAACCCTCAACTCATTATCATGGTGCAGTAAAACTGCCAGTATTCCGGTCTTCCACAGGAAGAACCTACTGAGTTTCTGGCACAGTTCTTACAAATTACTGACACAGTACGTGATAAAGAGGTGGATCAGGATGTCTACAGATTATTACTGTTTCTATTTGCTGTAAAAGATCAAGCTAAGAGGTGGTTAAATAACCAACCCACAGCAAGCATAAAAACATGGAGACAGTTATCAGACAAATTTCTGAATCAATTTTACCCTCCAAAAAGGATGACACAGCTAAGGCTGGACATCCAAGGCTTTAAACAAGAGGACAATGAATCCCTTTATAATGCCTGGGAGACGTACAGAGGTATGCTAAGAAAATGCCCATCTGAAATGTTTTCAGAGTGGGTACAGTTAGACATCTTCTATTATGGGCTCATAGAAAAAGCTCAGATGTCTTTAGACCACTCAGCTGGTGGATCTATACACTTGCGGAAGATGATTGAAGAGGCTCAAGAGCTCATAGATACAGTTGCTAGAAATCAACATTTATACTCAAGCAGTGAGTCCTCTATAAAAGAAGAAGCTATGGCAGTAACTGCTGATCCTAACCCTCAAGAACAGATGGTTGAGCTTAATCAGCAATTACTCATGATGACAAAACAGTTAGCAGAATTTAAAGAGATGCTCCAAGAAACTAAAATTGCTAACAAGAATATGGAAACACAATTAAATCAGACAAGACAACAACTATCTAAATAGATAACAGAAGAATGCCAAGCTGTTAAATTAAGGAGTGGGAAAACATTGAATGTATCAACTCAAAGCAACAGAAAGCTAAGAAAGGAACAACTGACAGAGGATAACCAAATCACTGTCCAAAATCCCTCTGAGGACAATAAGAGCCCAGAGAGGAATACTTCTGGCGTTCACACGCCAGAAAGGGGGGAAAAGTTGGTGTTAAACGCCCATTCCCTGCCCAGTTCTGGCGTTCAAACGCCAGCAAGGGGGGAAAAGTTGGCGTTAAATGCCTATTCCTCACCCAATCCTGGCGTTCAAACACCAATGAGGAATCAGACACCTGAGAATGCTGATAGTAACCCCTTTAAGAAGGCTTCTCCAACCACTTCTGTAGGAAATAAACCTGCAGCAACTAAGGTTGAAGAGTATAAAGCCAAGATGCCTTATCCTCAGAAACTCCGCCAAGCGAAACAGGATAAGCAATTTGCCCGCTTTGCAGACTATCTCATGACTCTTGAAATAAAGATTCTGTTTGCAAAAGCACTTGAGCAAATACCTTCTTATGCTAAGTTCATGAAAGAGATCTTAAGTCATAAGAAGGATTGGAGAGAAACTGAAAAAGTGTTTCTCACTGAAGAATGCAGTGCAGTCATTCTGAAGAGCTTACCAGAGAAGCTTCAAGATCTAAGAAGCTTTATGATACCATGCACATTAGAAGGTGCTTGTACCAAGACAGCCCTATGTGACCTTGGAGCAAGTATCAATCTAATACCCGCATCCACTATCAGAAAGCTTAGGCTGACTGAAGAAGTCACACCAACCCGGATATGCCTCCAACTTGCTGATGGCTCCATTAAACACCCATCAGGCATAATTGAGGACATGATTGTCAAGGTTGGGCCATTCACCTTCCCAACTGACTTTGTAGTGCTGGAAATGGAGGAGCACAAGAGTGCAACTCTCATCCTAGGAAGACCCTTCCTAGCAACTGGACGAACTCTCATTGATGTTCAAAAAGGAGAAGTGACCCTGAGAGTCAATGAGGATGAGTTCAAGTTGAATGCTGTCAAAGCTATGCAGCATCCAGACACATCAAATGACTGCATGAGCGCTGATATTATTGACTCTTTAATGGAAGAGATAAATATGACTGAGAGTCTTGAATCAGAGCTAGAGGATATCTTTAAAGATGTTCAGCCTGACCTGGAGGAACCAGAGGAAATAAAAGAACCTCTGAAAATTCCTCAGGAAGAGGATAAGCCTCCTAAACCCGAGCTCAAGCCACTACCACCATCCCTGAAGTACTCATTTCTGGGAGAAGGTGACATTTTTTTAGTGATTATAAGCTCTGCTTTAAACTCACAGGAAGAGGAAGCACTAATTCAAGTACTAAGGACACATAAGACAGCTCTTGGGTGGTCCATAAGTGATCTTAAAGGCATTAGCCCAGCAAGATGCATGCACAAGATCCTATTGGAAGATAATGCCAAGCCAGTGGTTCAACCACAGAGGCGGCTAAATCCAGCCATGAAGGAGGTGGTGCAGAAAGAGGTCACTAAGTTACTAGAGGCTGGGATTATTTATCCTATTTCTGATAGCCCCTGGGTGAGCCCTGTCCAAGTTGTCCCCAAGAAGGGAGGCATGACAGTGGTTCATAATGAAAAAAATGAACTAGTTCCCACAAGAACAGTTACAGGATGGCGTATGTGTATTGACTTCAGAAGACTCAATACAGCCACCAGAAAGGATCATTTTCCTTTACCATTCATAGACCAGATGCTAGAGAGACTAGCAGGTCATGAATATTATTGCTTTTTTGATGGCTATTCAGGTTACAACCAAATTGCAGTAGATCCTCAGGACCAAGAGAAAACAGCATTTACATGTCCTTCTGGAGTATTTGCCTACAGAAGGATGCCTTTTGGTCTGTGCAATGCACCTGCAACCTTTCAGAGGTGCATGCTCTCTATCTTCTCAGATATGGTAGAGAAATTTCTGGAAGTCTTCATGGATGACTTTTCAGTATTTGGAGACTCATTCAACTCCTGCTTTAACCATCTAGCACTTGTTCTGAAAAGATGCCAAGAGACCAACCTAGTTTTAAACTTGGAAAAATGTCACTTCATGGTGACTGAGGGGATTGTCCTTGGGCATAAAATTTCAAGCAAAGGAATAGAGGTGGATCAAGCAAAGGTAGTGGTAATTGAAAAATTACCACCACCTGCCAATGTTAAGGCAATCAGATGCTTTCTGGGACATGCAGGATTCTACAGAAGGTTTATAAAGGATTTTTCAAAAATTGCAAAACTTCTGAGTAACCTGCTAGCTGCTGACACACCATTTGTGTTTGACACACAGTGTCTGTAGGCATTTGAGACCCTGAAAGCCAAGCTGGTCACAGCACCAGTCATCTCTGCACCAGACTGGACATTACCATTTGAACTAATGTGTGATGCCAGTGACCATGCCATTGGTGCAGTGTTGGGACAGAGGCATAACAAGCTTCTGCACGTCATTTATTATGCTAGCCGTGTTCTAAATGATGCACAAAAGAATTACACAACCACAGAAAAAGAGTTACTTGCAGTGGTTTATGCCATTGACAAGTTTAGATCCTACTTAGTGGGGTCAAAAGTGATTATGTACACTGACCATGCTGCTCTTAAATACTTACTCATAAAGCAGGATTCAAAACCCAGGCTCATAGGGTGGGTATTGCTTCTGCAAGAGTTTGATATAGAAATAATTGACAGAAAAAGGACAGAGAACTAGGTAGCTGATCATCTGTCCTGAATTGAACCAGTAGCTGGGGCGTCCCTCCCTTCTACTGAGATCTCTGAAACCTTTCAGGATGAGAAACTCTTTGCCATCTAGGAAGAACCATGGTTTGCAGATATTGCAAATTATAAAGCTGTGAGGTTCATACCACAGGAGTACAGCAGGGTGCAAAGAAAAAAATTAATTTCAGATGCCAAGTACTACCTATGGGATGAGCTATATCTCTTTAAGAGATGTGCAGACGGAATAATCTACAGATGTGTACATAGAGAGGAAGCACAAAGGATCCTGTGGCATTGCCATGGATCGCAGTATGGGGGACATTTTGGAGGTGAGCGAACAGCCACTAAGGTCCTCCAATGCGGATTCTACTGGCCTACTATCTATAGAGATGCCCGGGAGTTTGTGCGTAACTGTGACAGTTGCCAAAGAGCTGGTAACTTGCCTCATGGTTACGCCATGCCTCAACAAGGGATCCTAGAGATTGAATTGTTTGATGTATGGGAAATTGACTTCATGGGTCCCTTCCTACCATCATACTCAAACACTTATATTCTAGTGGTAGTAGACTATGTGTCTAAATGGGTAGAAGCAATTGCCACACTCAATAATGATACCAAGACCGTACTGAAATTTCTACAGAAACACATCTTCAGCAGGTTTGGTGTTCCCAAAGTACTGATCAGTGATGGGGACACTCATTTCTGCAATAAACAGCTGTACTCTGCTATGGCCTGATATGGAATTACCCACAAAGTGGCAACTCCATATCACCCACAGACAAATGGGCAAGCTGAAGTCTCTAATAGAGAGCTAAAAAGAATCCTGGAACGGACTGTTATTGCCTGTAGAAAAGATTGGGCAAGGAGCTCGGATGATGCTCTGTGGGCATACAGAACAGCCTTCAAGACTCCTATAGGAACCTCTCCATACCAACTTGTGTATGGGAAGGCTTGTCATTTGCCCGTGGAACTGGAACATAAAGCCTACTGGGCAACCAGATTCCTAAACATGGATGCTAAGTTAGCTGGTGAAAAAAGATTGCTCCAGCTAAATGAGCTAGAGGAGTTCAGACTCAATGCCTTTGAAAATGCAAAAATTTATAAGGAAAAGGCAAAGAAGTGGCATGACAAGAAGTTGTCATCCAGAGTCTTTGAGCCAGGACAAAAGGTTCTACTATTCAACTCTAAGCTCAGACTATTCCCAGGAAAACTTAAATCCCGGTGGAGGGGTCCGTATGTGATTACAGGGGTCTCACCATATGGATATGTTGAGCTTCAGGATATTGATTCTGACAAAAAGTTCATTGTTAATGGACAAAGGATCAAACATTATCTTGAAAGCAATTTTGAGCAAGAATGCTCAAAACTGAGGCTTGAATGAATCTCAGTAAAAGGTCCAGCTAAAGACAATAAAAAAGCGCTTGCTGGGAGGCAACCTAGTCATTAGCAGGTTATATGTTCTATTTAATAAAAGTTTGATACATATTCTCAAAGGGCAATCATCAAAATTGAAGGAATTCATAGAGTTACAGAAGGATTCAGTGCAAAAAGTAAAGAAAAGGAGCTTGCTGGCGAAAAAACGCCAGTAAGGGGTACTCTAGGTGTTAAACGCCTGAATGGATACCATTCTGGGTGTTTAACGCCAGTAAATGTACCATTTTGGGCATTAAACGCCAGGTGTGCAGCATCCTGGGCGTTTAGCTAAACGCCCAATGATAAAGGGGTTTCTGACGTTTAACGCCAGCCAGGGCACCTGGCTGGGCGTTAAACGCCCATAATGGCCAACATTTGGGCGTTAAACTTCAGAATGGATACCATTCTGGCCCTTTAACGCCAGATAGGTGGGGGACAGAGATTTTGCTTTCCACTTCAAATTTTTTCAAACTTTCTTGTTTTGATCCATAATCTTCAGCATAAACACATTTCAAACTTTCATCATTCACCTTCAATTCTTAAAAATTAAAATCATTTTTCAAATCTCTTTCAAATCCTTTCTAAATCTTCTTCAAAAAAACTCAAATATCTCTCAAATTCGTTCCATATCTTCTCCAATCTCCTTCAAAATTTTCGAAATCTCTCCCCCCTCCCTTATAAATATACGTTCGGCCATCCCCCTTTCCCCACCATTCGAATTTGCTCTCCTCATCTCTCTCCTCTTTCTTTTCTTTTGCTTGAGGACAAGCAACCCTCTAAGTTTGGTGTGTTTTTCCGTGATCACTAAGCTAAGGCTCATCAAGATCATGGCTCCCAAAGGAAAACAAACCAATTCTAGAGGCAAGAAAGAGAATGCTCCAAAGGATCTTTGGAGTCAATAGAGGTTCTTAACTAAAGAACATGCAGACCATTACCACAAAATAATGGGTCTAAGGTCAGTGATCCCGGAAGTTAAATTCGATCTGAAAGAAGATGAATATCCGGAGATCCAAGAGCAAATTCGAAACAGAGGATGGGAATTTCTATCCAACCCTGAGACAAAGGTTGGAAGAAACATGGTTCAGGAATTCTACTCAAATCTGTGGCTGACAGATAAGCAAAGAATGACTGGAACCGCTTTTCATACCTACAGAATCATGGTCAGAGGGAGAATTATTTACTTCCATTTGGACAAAATAAGAGAGGTCTTCAAATTTCCTCAACTGCAAGATGATCCTGAATCCTTTAATAGGAGAATGGTGAGTGCAGATAAGGGGTTGGATCAAGTTCTAGAGGACATATGCCTCCCTGAAACTAAATGGACAACCAATTCAAAAGGTGTCCCAAACCAACTCAAGAGGGGAGATCTCAAACCAATTGCAAGAGGTTGGCTAGACTTCATTGGGTGTTCCATATTGCCCACTAGCAACCGTTTTGAGGTCACTATGATGAGAGCAGTGATGATTCATTGCATTATGCTGGGAAAAGAAGTGGAGGTTCATCATCTGATTGCTTGTGAGATTTACACAATTGCAAACAAGAATTCTACTGAAGCCAAACTGGCTTACCCAAGCTTAATCTCCTTGCTATGTAAAGATGTTGGGGTGAGGATGGGAGTAGATGAATTCATTCCAATTGAACATCCAATCACCAAGAAGTCAATGGAAGGACAAATGCAAGATAATTCTATCAAAAGGAGGGCGCAGGAGTTCCTCCCTGAACTCCCTGAAATTGACTACTGGACCCGCCTAGAAGCATCTGTTGCCAAGCTGCAAGAAGCTATGGAACAAATTAAGGAAGAATAGTGATGAGCGGATAATTTATACGCTTTTTGGCATTGTTTTTAGGTAGTTTTTAGTAAGTTTGAGCTACTTTTAGGGATGTTTTCATTAGTTTTGATGTTAAATTCACATTTCTGGACTTTACTATGAGTTTGTGTGTTTTTCTGTAATTTCAGGTAAATTCTGGCTGAAATTGAGGGACTTGAGCAAAACTCTGAAGAAGGCTGACAAAAGGACTGCTGATGCTGTTGGAATCTGACCTCCCTGCACTCGAAATGAATTTTCTGGAGCTACAGAACTCCAAATGGCGCGCTCTCAACGGCGTTGGAAAGTAGACATCCAGAGCTTTCCAACAATATATAATAGTCCATACTTTTTCGGAAATTGACGACGTAACTTGGCGTTGAACGCCAAGTACATGCTGCTGTCTGGAGTTAAACGCCAGAAAAACGTCATGATCCGGAGTTGAACGCCCAAAACACATCATAACTTGGAGTTCAACTCCAAGAAAAGCCTCAGCTCGTGGATAGATCAAGCTCAGCCCAAGCATACACCAAGTGGGCCCCGGAAGTGGATTTATGCATCAATTACTTACTCATGTAAACCCTAGTAGCTAGTCTAGTATAAATAGGATAAGTTACTATTGTATTAGACATCTTTTGACAGTTTAATCTTTGACTGTTTAGTCTTTGATAATTCGGTCCTTTGATCATTCAGGGGGCTGGCCATTCGGCCATGCCTGAACCTCTTACTTATGTATTTTCAACAGTGGAGTTTCTGCACACCATAGATTAAGGGTGTGGAGCTCTGCTGTACCTCAAGTTTCAATACAATTATTATTACTTTCTATACAATTCTCTTCTATCCTTATTCCAAGATATACGTTACACTTAACTTTGATGAATGTGATGATCCGTGACACTCATCATCATTCTCACCTATGAACGCGCGTGACTGACAACCACTTCCGTTCTACCTTAGGCCGGGCGCATATCTCTTAGATTCCCCAATAGAATCTTCGTGGTATAAGCTAGATAGATGGCGGCATTCATGAGGATCCGGAAAGTCTAAACCTTGTCTATGGTATTCCGAGTAGGATTCTGGGATTGAATGACTGTGACAAGCTTCAAACTCCTGAAGGCTGGGCGTGATGACAAGCGCAAAAGAATCAAGGGATTCTATTCCAACCTGATTGAGAACCGACAGATGATTAGCCGTGCTGTGACAGAGTATAGGAACGTTTTCACTGAGAGGATGGGATGTAGCCATTGACAACGGTGATGCCCTACATACAGCTTGCCATGGAAAGGAGTAGGAAGGATTGGATGAATGTAATAAGAAAATAGAGATACGAGAGGAGCACAGCATCTTCACACACTTATCTGAAATTCCCACTATTGCTTTACATAAGTATTTCTATCCCTTTTTATTTTCTATTTATTTATTAATTTTCAAAACCTAAAACCTTTTAATCTGCCTAACTGAGATTTACAAGGTAACCATAGCTTGCTTCATACCAACAATCTCTGTGGGATCGACCCTTACTCACATAAGGTATTACTTGGATGACCCAGTACACTTGCTGGTTAAGTTGAACGTAGTTGTGATCACACATGCCAAAGAGCCATTAAATAAATCTCATGCAATTACAAAGAGAGCAATCACAATTTTGTCCACCAAATAGCAGAATCAAAACAGCATGCTCTGCAAATTGCTGAAGGAACAAGAGAAGCAAGGGCGTGAGCTACAGGAGCTGAAACGCTAGAAGCTCTCCCTTGAAGGGTCAAATACCCCACAAGTTGAGGGAGCATCCACTTCTCAAGATCAAGGTTGTTGAGTCCTAACTCTGTGATAACCTCTATCATTAGGAGTCTATTTTAGAGTCATTTAAATTTTTGTTTTCTATTACTATTAGTCTTATCTTATGTTTATCTTTGAGTCTTGTTTTTAATTCATGATTAATAAAATTTAATGTCTATGTCTTAAAGCTATGAATGTCCTATGAATCCATCATCTCTCTTAAATGAAAAATGCTTTAATCACAAAAGAACAAGAAGTGCAGGATTTCAAATTCATATCTGAAACTAGTTGAATTAGCTTGATGTGGTGACAATACTTTTTGTTTTCTGAATGAATGCTAGAACAGTGCATATGCCTTTTGAATTTGTTGATTAAAGAATGTTAAACTTGTTGGCTCTTGAAAGAATGATGGAAAAGGAGAAATGGTATTGAGGATCTGAAAAATCATCAAATTGATTATTGAAGCAAAAAAAAAAGAAAGAAAAAAAAGAGAGAGATAAAAAGTGATCCAAGGCAAAAAGAGTGTGCTTAAGAACCCTGGACACCTCTAATTGGGGACTCTAGCAAAGCTGAGTCACAATCTGAAAAGGTTTTCCCAGTTATATGTCTGTGGCATGTATGTGATGCGTGAGCATCTTATCTATCTTTTCCTAGTGAATTTGCATCTAAATTGTTGAGTTTAATTGAGAATTAATTATATTTTAGCCACTATGGATGCTATTTTGAGTTTTGTGCAATTTTATTTATTTTAGGTAGCATTCGGATGGATTTGATGAAGTTTCTGCAGAAAAGAAGAAGAAACCAAAGAGATGCCCAGCGAAGACCGACGCGGACGCATGGCTCACGCGACCGTGCGGAATAGAGAAATTGCAATGAGCGATCGCGTGCCTGACGCGAACGCGTGAACTGGAATATGCACAAATGACGCGAGCGCGTGGACGACGCGGACGCGTCACATGCGCGATCTGCAAAATTACGAATGACGCCGGTTACGAATTTTGGGCTGTTTTGACCCACTTTCCAGTCCAGAAAACACAGATTAGAAGCTGCAGAATGGACAAAGCAAGTGGTCCCCAACCATCAACTGAAAATTTGTTAATTAATTCGAATTTAAATTCAAATCTTATCTTTTAGAAAAAGATATTAATTTTAATTTTTGATTTTAAAACCTATTAGGATTAGTAATAAACAAAAACTCGGTACATTGAGACAGGCACCATTTTTTACCAATTTGTTACGAGAACCCTTATTTTTCTTCTCTGAACCATGAGCAACTAATCCTCCATTGTTAAGGTTAGGAGCTCTGTCTCTTTGTAATGGATTAATTCGTTTGATCTTTCTAATTTATTCCATGCTTTGATTTATATTTCAATAATTGTTTTCGCTCTTTATTTTATGAATATGGGTGGAACGGAAGTATGACCCATGTTCTAATTGAGTTCTTGTAAAACTTTGAAAAGCTCTTTACTTGAACAACAGCTTGAAAACATATTATCCTAAATTTTAATTATTTGGATTTAATGGGATACGTGACATATAATCCCCTTATTTTTGGGTAATTAGAATTTTTGTGGCATATAAATTGAAAATTGATTTTTACCCTCTAATTGGAATTAATTGACCAAGGAATTGGCAGTTAATGAATTTTAGAGGAGACTAGGAAGGTCTAAGGAATTAGGGCCTAGTCACATATAGTTTGCCATGAAATTATATCTTGCATGATTAAATTAGTTAGTAATAAAAAAATTTAATTCGGAAAAATAGATAACTCTGAAAGCTTAGCTATCTTCTCGTTATATTATTCCCAACTTATTTATTTGTCTGTGTTTAATGCTCTTTGAATACCAAAACACTCTTTTCTGCTTGCCTAACTAATCTTATCAAATACTATTGTTGCTTAATCCATCAATCCTCGTGGGATCGACCCTTACTCATGTAAGGTATTACTTGGTACGACCCGGTGCACTTGCCGGTTAGTAAGTGTGGGTTATAAATTCCACACCAGTATGTATCCGGTGGTAATACTGGAAGACAGAGTGCTTTGGGCCACAACCAAGACTCATAAAGTAACTGTGTTCAAGAATCATCATACTTAACTAGGAGAATCAATAACACTATCTGAATTCTGAGTTCCTATAGATGCCAATCATTCTAAACTTCAAAGGATAAAGTGAGATGCCAAAACTATTCAGAGGCAAAAAGCTACTAGTCCCGCTCATCTAATTGGAGCTAAGTTTCATTGATATTTTGGAGTCTATAGTATATTCTCTTCTTTTTATCCTATTTGATTTTCAGTTGCTTGGGGACAAGCAACAATTTAAGTTTGGTGTTGTGATGAGCAGATAATTTATACGCTTTTTGGCACTGTTTTTAGTATGTTTTTAGTACATTTTAGTTAGTTTTTAGTATGTTTTTATTAGTTTTTATTTAAAATTCACTTTTCTGAGCTTTACTATGAGTTTATGTGTTTTTCTGAGCTACAGAAGCCCAATTAGCGTGCTCTCAATTGCGTTGGAAATTAGACATCCTGAGCTTTCTAGCAATGTATTATAGTCCATACTTTCCCCGAGATTTGATGGCCCAAACCGGCGTTGCAAATCAGCTTCAGAATTCCCGGCATTTAACGCCGGAACTAGCACAAAAATTGGAGTTAAATGCCCAAACTGGCACAAAAGCTGGCGTTTAACTCCAGAAAAGTCTCTACGCATGAAAGCTTTAATGCTCAGCCCAAGCACACATCAAGTGAACCCCGGAAGTGGATTTTTACGTCATTTACTCATTCCTGTATATCCTAGGTTACTAGTTCACTATAAATAGGATATTTTGACATTGTATCTTTACCGGATGACACAACACACGTTTCTTATTGTATCTTCTACGGCATGAGTCTCTAAACCCCATGGTTGGGGGTGAGGAGCTCTGCTGTGTCTTGATGGATTAATGCAATTACTACTGTTTTTTATTCAATCACGTTTGCTTCTATTCTAAGATATCACTTGTTCTTCAACTTGATGAATGTGATGATCCGTGACACTCATCATCATTCTCACCTATGAACGTGTGCCTGACAACCACCTCCGTTCTACTTTAGATTGAGTGAATATCTCTTGGACTCCTTAATCAGAATCTTCGTGGTATAAGCTAGAATTGATGGCGGCATTCAAGAGAATCCGGAAGGTCTAAACCTTGTCTGTGGTATTCTGAGTAGGATTCAAGGATTGAATGACTGTGACGAGTTTCAAACTCCTGAGGGCTGGGCATTAGTGACAGACGCAAAAGAATCACTGGATTCTATTCCAACCTGATTGAGAACCGACAGATGATTAGTCGTGCTGTGACAGAGCGCGTTGAACATTTTCACTAAGAGGATGGGAGGTAGCCATTGACAACGGCGAAACCCTACATACAGCTTGCCATGGAAGGAACCTTGCGTGCATGAAGAAGAAGACAGTAGGAAAGCAGAGATTCAGAAGATAGAGCATCTCCAAAACCTCAACCTGTTCTCCATTACTGCAAAACAAGTATTTATTTCATGTTCTTTTACTTTTTACAATTAAACCTGAGAATTATTGATATCCTGACTAAGAGTTACAAGATAACCATAGTTTGCTTCAAGCCAACAATCTCCGTGGGATCGACCCTTACTCATGTAAGGTATTACTTGGACGACCCAGTGCACTTGCTGGTTAGTTGTGTGGAATTGCAAAAGTGTGATTGCAATTTCGTGCACCAGACAACACCAGCATGGTCCTTCGCCAGAGATCCTGAGACATTGCAGGCATCTTTCTTGTCAACCTCGATGCACGCTAAGACGGCCAACCCCGATAAGAACCGGAAGGAGAGATGGAAAAACTGCAAATAGGACAGACAAAGGAGGAATTCACATTCATCAATAAGAACCTATTCTACGACCTAAAGGATGACCTGGTTAAACTCTTAAAGCAAAAAAGGGACTTGTTCGCATTCATCCTAGCATGATAGACCCTAATCTAATGTCCAATCGTTTGGTCGTAGACCCAAAAGGCAAACCGGTGGCTCAGAGCAGAAGACAAATGTCACCCGACCGAGCATCCAAAGTCAAAAACAAGTCAAAGCCCTGCTTGAAGAATGCTTCATCTGGGAACTCCCCTATACGACCTGGTTGGTCAACATTGTACTAGTCAAGAAGGCCAATGGCAAGTGACGAATGTGCGTCGATTACACAGACTTGAACAAAGCCTATCCCAAAAATGCCTTTCCCCTACCAAACATCGACGGACTAGTCAATGCCACCTTGGAATATTAGTACCTCAGGTTCATGGACGCCTACTTCGAGTACAATCCAATACATCAACAGCACGTACTACTATACGCTTATCCCATTCGGGTTAAAAAATGTCAGTGCCACCTACCAGAGGCTCGTCACCAAAATCTTTAGAGACTTCTCCGGAACCAAACTGGAGGTCTATATTAATGACATGCTTACCAAAACCCAAATCGTTGAAGAGCTCATCAATGACCTCGAACTTATATTGAACACTTTAAGAATGCATCGAATGTGCATTAATCTAACAAAGTGTGCCTTCGTGATGGAAGCTGGGAAATTCCTAGGCTTCATGATCACTCAACGGGGAGTAGAGACAAACCCAGAAAAATACAAGGCTATTCTTGAGATGAGCAGCTTGGCTATTTTCAAGGACGTCCAAACGCTACCTGAGAAGAAGCTTTCCAACATAACAAAGAAGTGTTGGTGGAACGCCCCATACTCTCCAAACCCAAAACCAGGGAAACACTTTACCTCTACATATCCATAACGGAAGAAGCACTAGTTGTGGCGCTCATCCAAGAAGACGAGTAAAAAATACAAAGTCTTGTATACTTCATAAGGAAGGACTTCCAAAGTGCGAAAAATCATTACTCCTGACTCGAAAAGCTCGCCTTTGCACTACTTACGGCGCATCGATGCCTCTGGAAATACTTCCAGGACCATCCCATTACGATCCAAATGGACCAGGCGGTGAGACAAGTGCTACAAAAACCGGACCTCACAGGGCAAATGCTCACATGGTTTGTTGAATTATCATAATACCAAATCAGATTCGAGGCCAAGAAACAATTAAGGCCCAGGCCATGGCAAACTTCATAACTGAAATGACCCTAGGAAACGAACCCACAAAAAGCTCGAAGCTCCACGTCGACGGCTCGTCGAACACCAGCTCAGAAGGAGCAGGAATAATACTGGAAAACGAGAACAGAATCGCCATCGAACAATTCATTCGATACGAGTTTCCAACCTCCAACAATCAAGCCAAATATGAAGCCCTCCTTGCCAGACTGACGTTAGCCAGAGAAGTCTGCACCAAAGTGTTAGAGGTCTGCAGCGACTCCCAGGTAGTCATCTCTCAAATTAACGGAGGCTACTAAACACGGGACCCTTTGCTACAATAATACCTAGCCAAGATGAAAGAACTAGCAGCTGAGTTCGATGAAATAACCATCCAGCACATTCTTAGGGGACAAAATGTAAGGTCTAACTTACTCTCAAAACTAGCAAGCACCAAATCGGTCCCAAGAAACTGATTATTGATTCAAGAGGACATTAAGACAATGTCTGTCTCGATCACAAACTCAGTCAACCTCCCCATCACAAGTTAGCACTCTTGGACATTCCCAATTCCCTTACTAACAGAAGCCTACCTGAGGATTCTAAGGAAGCAACACGCATCAAACAGGAAGCAGTGAAGTACACCACAATAGTGGGACAATTGTACAAGTGCAGACTATCACAGCCCCTTCTCAAATTCATAGAACCCAGCTACACAGATTACATACTTCATGAACTTCACGAAGGATGTTGTGGCCACCATGTGGGGGAAAAATCCTGGCTCAAAAAGTTACATGAGCAGGGTATTTTCGGCCTTCCATTATTAAAGACTCCCTTCAACTGGTCAAAAACTGCGACAGGTGCCAAATCCACGACAACTTCAACCAGGCCGTCCCTCACGAACTCAACATGATAACAACAGATCAGCCTTTTAAAATTAAGGGAATCAACGTCGTTAGCCCCTTCCCCACGGCTCCCGGGCATCTCCGATACCTTATCGTCGCCATTGATTATTACACCAAGTAGATCAAAGCCGAGGCCCTAGCCTCCATCACGGCCCCCAGTGTCGGAAGTTCTTCAGGAGATAAGTTATAATCCGATTCAAAATCCTTGATATTGTAATCTTGGACAACGGGACCCAATTCACAGACAAAAGATTTAGGGAATTCTTGGAAGGCCTCGGCATCTCCTAACGGTTTAGTTTGGTAGAGAACTGGTGCACTCCGGGTCGTTGGCTAGGAATTGAAAGAGTAGAATTTCGTTGTGAGTATAGCTCCCAACCGACACTTATCGGCACGGACCAAAGTTTAGGAGAAGAATGTCACAATTCAAATTAATAAAAACCGGAAGTTTTACTTCCCGGGAAATTTTCTCTTGGACTAGCAATTAGGTGCACAAGATTGGTTGTGAAGTCGGGGTTCTCACACATAAAACGAAAATTAAAGGAACTAGAAATTAAATGACTAAAGCAATGGAATAAGAACAACTAAAGATAACAAGCAAGACAATAAAGTAAGCAAGCAATGATAAGAACAACTAATAAGCTAGTATTGGATCAAAAGACAATAATTAACACAAATTAAAGAAGAATAAAGCAACAAACTAGTGAAAATGTAATTCAATGCATAAAAGGGCCTTGAATTGAATTTGAGAGTTAAGAAATCTTATCCTTATCATAACCACAACTATGGCAATTATAATGAGTTAGTCCAACTTAGTTAACCCCTAAACAATGGAAAAAGTCAAGGAGGCATTATTAGCCTTAATCCACAAATCCTAGCTAACTTACTAGCGTTAGTGGAAACAAGAGCAACTAACAATCCAAAATTACCACTTAATATTGGACACTAATGCCTCTAGGATCCTAGGTACTCAAGTCTCAAGCCAAAGAGTGAAAATCTACTCCATATTTAAAATTGGCATTTTCACAAACACTTGGTGGGTATAATAATAAAACATAGTGAATTCACAAAAGATACTTGAAACTATAACCAATTAATGCACAAAATCAACTATAGCAACTCAATCAAATATATATAAACCATAAAACATCAAATTCATCAACAAGGAACTCAAAGTTTTAAAAGTAATTAAAACTAACATGTAACTTCAATTATAAGAAAGTGTGGTAGATATAGTGTAATTAAAAAGAAAATTAAAGAAAACTTACAATGGAGACAAGCTAGAATATAAAATAAAAAATATAAATGGTAAATTTTACTATAATCCTAATTAAAGCTCTAAGAGAGTTGAGAGAATTTCCTAAGAGAAAAACTAACCTAAAATTTATTCTAACTTCCTAATATGTTATATGTATGCTATGGTATGTTGTAGTATGTTGTCCCCCTTTGATAGAGCTTCAAAACTTCAGAATTGGGCTAAAGAGGCCTCCAAAATTGCGAGCTACGTGACTTTCTAAGTGAGTCACGTGTTTGTCCTTGTGTGTACATGATGAGCGGATAATTTATACGCTTTTTGGCATTGTTTTTAGGTAGTTTTTAGTAAGTTTGAGCTACTTTTAGGGATGTTTTCATTAGTTTTTATGTTAAATTCACATTTCTGGACTTTACTATGAGTTTGTGTGTTTTTCTGTGATTTCAGGTAAATTCTGGCTGAAATTGAGGGAATTGAGCAAAACTCTGAAGAAGGCTGACAAAAGGACTGCTGATGCTGTTGGAATCTGACCTCCCTGCACTCGAAATGGATTTTCTGGATCTACGAAACTCCAATTGGCGCGCTCTCAACGGCGTTGGAAAGTAGACATCCAGAGCTTTCCAGCAATATATAATAGTCCATGCTTTATTCGAAGAAAGACGACGTAACTTGGCGTTGAACGCCAAGTTCATGCTGCTGTCTGGAGTTAAACGCCAGAAAAACGTCATGATCCGGAGTTGAACGCCCAAAACACGTCATAACTCGGAGTTCAACTCCAAGAGAAGCCTCAGCTCGTGGATTGATCAAGCTCAGCCCAAGCATACACCAAGTGGGCCTCGGAAGTGGATTTATGCATCAATTACTTACTCATGTAAACCCTAGGAGCTAGTTTATTATAAATAGAACATTTATCTATTGTATTAGATATCTTTTGACAGTTTAATCTCTTGAATATTCGGTCACTTGATCATGGAGAAGGCTGGCCATTCGGCCATGCCTGAACCTCTTTCACTTATGTATCTTCAACGGTGGAGTTTCTGCACACCATAGATTAAGGGTGTGGAGCTCTGCTGTACCTCAAGTATTAATGCAATTCTATTTTCTTTTATTCAAATCTCTCTTATTCTTATTCCAAGATATTCATTCGTACCCAAGAACATGACGAGTGTAATGATGAAAGTGACGATCATTATCATTCTCACTTATGAGCGCACGTGATTGACAACCACTTCCGTTCTACATGCAACCGAGCTTGAATGTGTATCTCTTAGATTCCCCAACAGAATCTTCGTGGTATAAGCTAGATAGATGGCGGCATTTATGAGGATCCGGAAAGTCTCACCTTGTCTGTGGTATTCTGAGTAGGATCCTGGGAATCCGGAAAGTCTCACCTTGTCTGTGGTATTCCGAGTAGGATTCCGGTAATGAATGACTGTGACGTGCTTCAAACTTGCAAGTGCTGGGCGTTAGTGACAGACGCAAAAGAATCAAGGAACTCTATTCCAGTAGGCGCAGGAACCAACCAGTGATTAGCTGTGCTGTGACAGAGTGCGTGAGCGTAGTTTTCACTGCGAGGATGGGACGTAGCCATCAACCATGGGTGATGCCTCCAGACGATTAGCCGTGCGAGTGACAGCCGCATAGGATCATTTTCCCGAGAGGATTGAAAGTAGCCACCGCTGATGGTGAACCCATATACACAGCTTGCCATGGAAAGGAGTAAGAAGGATTGAGTTGAAGAAGTGGGAAAGCAGGCGTCCTTGAGCCATACAGTATCTCCATTCGCTTATCTGAAATTCCCACCAATGAATCTGCATACGTATTCTATCCCTTTTATTATTTATTTTCTTATTTCTATTTTCGAAAACCCATAAACCATTTTAATCTGCCTAACTGAGATTTACAAGGTGACCATAGCTTGCTTCATACCAACAATCTCTGTGGGATCGACCCTTACTCACGTAAGGTTTATTACTTGGACGACCCAGTACACTTGCTGGTAGTTGAACGGAGTTGTGACCACACATAGCAGAGAGCCACAAGAATAATTCCATATAAAATAAAGAATACAATATTGTGAGTATCACAATTTCGTCCACCAAGTTTTTGGCGCCGTTGCCGGGGATTGTTCGAGTATGGACAACTGACGGTTCGTCTTGTTGCTCAGATTAGGTAATTTTCTTTTCAAAAATCTTTTTCAAAATTTTTCTTTTATTTTTCGTTTTTTCAAAAATGTTTTTCGAAAAGAATCAATAAAAATACAAAAAAATTAGAAAATCATAAAAGTCAAAAATATTTTGTGTTTCTTGTTTGAGTTTTGTGTTAATTTTAAGTTTGGTGTCAATTGCATACTTTTAAAATTTTTCTTGCATTTTTTTTCGAAAATATCATGCATTCATAGTGTTCTTCATGATCTTCAAGTTGTTCTTGACAAGTCTTCTTGTTTGATCTTGATGATTTCTTGTTTTGTGTCTTTTGTTGTTTTTCATGTGCACTTTTGCATTCATATTTTCCATGCATTAAAGATTTCTAAGTTTGGTGTCTTGCATGTTTTCTTTGCATCAAAAATTTTTCAAAATTATGTTCTTGATGTTCATCATGATCTTCAAAGTGTTCTTGGTGTTCATCTTGACATTCATAGCATTCTTGCATGCATCTTGTGTCTTGATCCAAAATTTTCATGTTTTGGATCATTTTTGTGTTTTTCTTTAAAAATTCAAAAATCAAAAAAAAAAATCTTTTCCTTATTTTTCTCCAAATTTTCGAAATTTTGGGTTGACTTGGTCAAAAATTTTTAAAATTAGTTGTTTCTTACAAGTCAAGTCAAAATTTCAATTTTAAAAATCTTATCTTTTCAAAATCTTTTTCAAAAATCATATCTTTTTCATTTTTTTATAAATTTTGAAAATTTCAAAAATCTTTTTCAAAATATTTTCAAAATCTTTTTCTTATCTTTATATCAAATTTTCGAAAATTAGCTAACAATTAATGTGATTGGTTCAAAAATTTGAAGTTTGTTACTTTCTTGTTAAGAAAGGTTCAATCTTTAAGTTCTAGAATCTTATCTTGTAGTTTCTTGTTAGTTGAGTCTTTTTAAAAAAATTAAATCTTTTTCAAAATATCTTTTTATTAAAATTTTTATCTTATCTTTTTATCTTTTATCTTATCTTTGTCAAAAATTTTATCTTTTTCAAAATTTGATTTCAAAATATCTTATCTAACTTCTTATCCTCTTATCTTTTTCAAAATTTGATTTCAAATCTTTTTCAATCAACTAACTAACTTTTTGTTTGTTTCTTATCTTTTTCAAAACCACCTAACTACTTTTCCCTCTCTAATTTTTGAAAATTCTCCCTCTCTTTTTCAAAAATTCTTTTTGTTTTAAATTTTAATTTTAATTATATTTTGTCTTTGATTTTCGAAAATTACTAACTCCTTTTTCAAAAATTATTTTCGAAATTTCTCTTCTCTTCTCTTATTCTATTTAATTAATTAATTACTAACACTTCTCTTCACCTCTCTTCATCTAAGAATCCAAACTTCTTATACCCCTTGTATTTGGATTCTTCACCCCTTTCTTCTTCTACTAACTTGAAGGAGTCTCTATACTGTGACATAGAGAATTCCTCTTTCTTTTCTTGTTTTCTTCTCTTTCATATGAGCAGGAACAGGGAAAAAGGCACTCTTGTTGAAATTGATCCAGAACCTGAAAGGACTTTGAAGAGAAAATTAAGAGAAGCTAAATTACAACAATCCAGAAACAACCTTTCAGAAATTTTCGAACAAGAGAAGGAGATGGCAGCCGAAAATAATAATAATAATAATGCAAGGAGAATGCTTGGTGACTTCACAAAGCCAACGTCCAAGTTTGATGGAAGAAGCATCTCCATTCCTGCCATTGGAGCCAATAACTTTGAGCTTAAGCCTCAACTAGTTGCATTAATGCAACAAAACTGCAAGTTTTATGGACTTCCATCTGAAGATCCTTATCAGTTTTTAACTGAGTTCTTGCAGATCTGTGAGACTGTAAAGATGAATGGAGTTGATCCTGAAGTCTACAGACTCATGCTTTTCCCTTTTGCTGTAAGAGACAGAGCTAGAATATGGTTGGATTCACAACCTAAGGATAGCCTGGACTCCTGGGATAAGCTGGTCACTGCCTTCTTGGATAAATTCTTTCCTCCTCAAAAGCTGAGCAAGCTGAGAGTGGATGTTCAAACCTTCAAACAAAAAGATGGTGAATCCCTCTATGAAGCTTGGGAAAGATACAAGCAGTTGACCAAAAGATGTCCATCTGACATGTTTTCAGAATGGACCCTATTAGATATCTTCTATTATGGTCTCTCTGAATTTTCAAAAATGTCACTGGACCACTCTGCAGGTGGATCTATTCACCTGAAGAAAACGCCTGAAGAGGCTCAAGAACTCATTGACATGGTTGCAAACAACCAGTTCATGTATACCTCTGAGAGGAATTCTGTAAATAATGGGATACCTCAGAAGAAAGGAGTTCTTGAAATTGATGCTCTGAATGCCATATTGGCTCAGAACAAAATGTTGACTCAACAGGTCAACATAATCTCTCAAAATCTGAATTGATTGCAACATGCATCCAACAGTACTAGAGAAGTAGTTTCTAAAGAAGCTTATGATCCTGAGAACCCTGCCATGGCAGAAGTTAATTACATGGGTGAACCTTATGGAAACACCTATAATCCATCATGGAGAAATCATCCAAATTTCTCCTGGAAGGATCAACAAAAGCCTCAACAAGGCTTTAACAATGGTGGACGCAATAGGCTGAGTAATAGTAAGCCATATCCATCATCTTCTCAGCAACAGACAGAGAATTCTGAACAAAACACTTCTAATTTAGCCAATATAGTCTCTGATCTGTCAAAGGCCACTTTCAGTTTCATGAATGAAACAAGATCCTCCATTAGAAATTTGGAGGCACAAGTGGGTCAGCTGAGTAAGAAAATCATTGAAACTCCTCCCAGTATTCTCCCAAGCAATACAGAAGAGAATCCAAAAGGAGAGTGCAAGGCCATTGATTTGATCAAAGTGGCCGAATGCACTAGGGAGGAGGAGGATGAAAATCCTAGTGAGGAAGACCTCCTGGGACGTCCTTCAAGCAAGAAGGAGTTTCCTATTAAGGATCCAGAGGAATCTGAGGCTCATATAGAGACCATAGAGATCCCATTAAATCTCCTTCTGCCATTCATGAGCTCTGAAGACTATTCTTCCTCTGAAGAGGATGAAGATGTGACTGGAGAGCAAGTTGCTCAATATTTAGGAGCTATCATGAAGCTGAATGCCAAGCTGTTTGGTAATGAGACTTGGGAAAGTGAACCTCCCTTGCTCATTAGTGAACTAGACACTTGGATTCAGAAAACTCTACCTCAAAAGAAACAGGATCCTGGCAAGTTCTTAATACCTTGTACCATTGGCACCATGAGCTTTGAAAAAGCTCTATGTGATCTAGGGTCAGGGATAAATCTTATGCCACTCTCTGTAATGGAGAAGCTAGGGATCATTGAGGTACAGCCTGCCTTGTTTTCATTACAATTGGCAGATGAGTCATTGAGGCAAGCTTATGGAATAGTAGAGGACGTGTTAGTAAAGGTTGAAGGCCTTTACATCCCTGCTGATTTCATAGTCCTAGACACTAGGAAGGAAGAGGATGATTGCATCATCCTTGGAAGACCCTTCCTAGCCACAGCAGGAGCTGTGATAGATGTCAACAGAGGCGAATTAGTCCTTCAATTGAATGGGGACTACCTTGTGTTTAAGGCACATGGCCATCCCTCTGTGACAAAAGAGAGTAAGCATGCAAAGCTTCTCTCAGTTCAGAGTTAAGAAGAGGCCACACAGTCAAACTCTAAGTTTGGTGTTGTGAAGCCACAACCAAACTCTAAGTTTGGTGTTCAGACCCCATATCCAAACTTTAAGTTTGGTGTTGGGACCACACTAACATTGACCTGATCACCTTGTGGCTCCATGAGAGCCACTGTCAAGCTATTGACGTTAAAGAAGCGCTTGTTGGGAGGCAACCCAATTTTATTTATCTAATTTTTATTTTATTGTTATTTTGTGTTTTATTAGGTACATGATCATGAGGAGTCACGAAAAAAAATCAAAAAAATTAAAAACAGAGTCAAAAACAGAAGAAAAAAATTTTTTTCACCCTGGAGGACGCACGGGCTGGCGTTCAACGCCAGTAAGGTGCATCTGGCCGGCGTTCAACGCCAGAACAGAGCACCATTCTGGCGCTGAACGCCAGAAACAAGCAACATCCTGGCGCTGAACGCCAGGAATATGCCCAGAGAGGACAAACTGGCGTTGAACGCCAGTAACAAGCATGAAACTGGTGTTCAACGCCAGAAACATGCATTACATGGGCGTTGAACGCCCAAAACATGCACCAATGGGCGTTTAAATGCCAGAATGATGCACGAAGGCATTTTACATGCCTATATGGTGAAGGAATGGTATTTCTTTTCATCTCAGGATCTGTGGACCTCACAGGATCCCCACCTACCTCGCCTTCTCTCTTTCCATTCAAGGTCATTCCTTCTATTTTTTCATTCACCACCTACATCTATCCACTCTTCCCCATACACCCCACCTACCTTTACAATTCGACTTCTCTTTCCCACCCAATCCCACCCATATAGCCGAATCCATCTCCCCTCACTCACCTCCATTTTCTTCTTCTTCTTCTTCCTCTCTTCTTTCTTCTCTTGCTCGAGGGCGAGCAATATTTTAAGTTTGGTGTGGTAAAAGCATAGCTTTTTTGCTTTTCCATTACCATTAATGGCACCTAAGGCCAGAGAAACCTCAAAGGGAAGACAAAAGCTTCCACCTCTGAGTCTTGGGAGATGGAAAGACTATAAGCCGTCATAGCTCAGTGGTAGAACATGTGGCTGCAAATCAAGAGATCCCTGAGATACCTCAGGGAATAAGTTATCCTCCACACAAATATTGGAAGCAACTAAGGGTAGAAACACCAAAATTACTAGGAATCATTCAACAGAAGCAAGGAAGAGACATAGAGGAGCTCAAAAAGCACCATTGGACCTTCAAGAAGGCGCCACCCTCACTCAGGTGGATTCATTCCTTGTTCTTTATTTCTTTCTGTTTTCGGTTTTTAATGTTGTGTTTATTTATGTTTTGTGTCTCTACTTCATGATCATTAGTATGTAACCATGCCTTAAAGCTATGAATAAAATCCATTAATCCTTCACCTCTCTTAAATGAAAAATGTTTTAACTCAAAAGAACAAGAAGTACATGAATTTCGAATTTATCATTGAATTTAATTTAATTATATTGATGTGGTGACAATACTTTTTGTTTTCTGAATGAATGATTGAACAGTGCATATGTCTTTTGATATTGTTGTTTATGAGTGTTAAAATTGTTGGCTCTTGAAAGAATGATGAACAAAGAGAAATGTTATTGATGATCTGAAAAATCATGAAATTGATTCTTGAAGCAAGAAAAAGCAGTGAAAAAGCAAAAGCTTACAAAAAAAAAGTGGCGAAAAAAAATAGAAAGAAAAAGAAAAAGCAAGTAGAAAAAGCCAATAGCCCTTAAAACCAAAAGGCAAGGGTAAAAAGGATCCAAGACTTTGAGCATCAATGGATAGGAGGGCCCAAGGAAATTAAATTCAGGCCTAAGCGGCTAAATCAAGCTGTCCCTAACCATGTGCTTGTGTCATGAAGGTCCAAGTGAAAAACTTGAGACTGAGTGGTTAAAGTCGTGATCCAAAGCAAAAAGAGTGTGCTTAAGAGCTCTGGACACCACTAACTGGGGACTCTAGCAAAGCTAAGTCACAATCTGAAAAGGTTCACCCAGTTATGTGTCTGTGGCATTTGTGTATCCGGTGGTAATACTGGAAAACAAAGTGCTTAGGGCCACGACCAAGACTCATAAGTAGCTGTGTTCAAGAATCAACATGCTTAACTAGGAAAGTCAATAACACTATCCGAAATTCTGAGTTCCCAGAGACGCCAATCACTCTGAACTTCAAAGGAAAAAGTGAGATGCCAAAACTATTCAGAAACAAAAAGCTACAAGTCCCGCTCATCTAATTAAATTAATATTCATTGATATTCTAAAATTTATAGTATGTTCTCTTCTTTTTATCCTAATTGATTTTCAGTTGCTTGGGGACAAGCAACAATTTAAGTTTGGTGTTGTGATGAGCGGATAATTTATACGCTTTTTGGCATTGTTTTTAGGTAGTTTTTAGTAAGTTTGAGCTACTTTTAGGGATGTTTTCATTAGTTTTTATGTTAAATTCACATTTCTGGACTTTACTATGAGTTTGTGTGTTTTTCTGTGATTTCAGGTAAATTCTGGCTGAAATTGAGGGAATTGAGCAAAACTCTGAAGAAGGCTGACAAAAGGACTGCTGATGCTGTTGGAATCTGACTTCCCTGCACTCGAAATAGATTTTCTGGAGCTAAAGAACTCCAATTGAGGCGCTCTCAACGGCGTTGGAAAGTAGACATTCAGAGCTTTCCAGCAATATATAATAGTCCATGCTTTATTCGAAGAAAGACGACGTAACTTGGCGTTGAACGCCAAGTTCATGCTGCTGTCTGGAGTTAAACGCCAGAAAAACGTCATGATCCGGAGTTGAACGCCCAAAACACGTCATAACTCGGAGTTCAACTCCAAGAGAAGCCTCAGCTCGTGGATTGATCAAGCTCAGCCCAAGCATACACCAAGTGGGCCCTGGAAGTGGATTTATGCATCAATTACTTACTCATGTAAACCCTAGGAGCTAGTTTATTATAAATAGAACATTTATCTATTGTATTAGATATCTTTTGACAGTTTAATCTCTTGAATATTTGGTCACTTGATCATGGAGAGGGCTGGCCATTCGGCCATGCCTGAACCTCTTTCACTTATGTATCTTCAACGGTGGAGTTTCTGCACACCATAGATTAAGGGTGTGGAGCTCTGCTGTACCTCAAGTATTAATGCAATTCTATTTTCTTTTATTCAAATCTCTCTTATTCTTATTCCAAGATATTCATTCGTACCCAAGAACATGACGAGTGTAATGATGAAAGTGACGATCATTATCATTCTCACTTATGAGCGCACGTGATTGACAACCACTTCCGTTCTACATGCAACCGAGCTTGAATGTGTATCTCTTAGATTCCCCAACAGAATCTTCGTGGTATAAGCTAGATAGATGGCGGCATTTATGAGGATCCGGAAAGTCTCACCTTGTCTGTGGTATTCCGAGTAGGATCCTGGGAATCCGGAAAGTCTCACCTTGTCTGTGGTATTCCGAGTAGGATTCCGGTAATGAATGACTGTGACGTGCTTCAAACTTGCAAGTGCTGGGCGTTAGTGACAGACGCAAAAGAATCAAGGGATTCTATTCCAGTAGGCGCAGGAACCAACCAGTGATTAGCCGTGCTGTGACAGAGTGCGTGAGCGTAGTTTTCACTGCGAGGATGGGATGTAGCCATCAACCATGGGTGATGCCTCCAGACGATTAGCCGTGCGAGTGACAGCCGCAGAGGATCATTTTCCCGAGAGGATTGAAAGTAGCCACCGCTGATGGTGAACCCCTATACACAGCTTGCCATGGAAAGGAGTAAGAAGGATTGAGTTGAAGAAGTGGGAAAGCAGGCGTCCTTGAGCCATACAGTATCTCCATTCGCTTATCTGAAATTCCCACCAATGAATCTGCATACGTATTCTATCCTTTTTATTATTTATTTTCTTATTTCTATTTTCGAAAACCCATAAACCATTTTAATCTGCCTAACTGAGATTTACAAGGTGACCATAGCTTGCTTCATACCAACAATCTCTGTGGGATCGACCCTTACTCACGTAAGGTTTATTACTTGGACGACCCAGTACACTTGCTAGTAGTTGAACGGAGTTGTGACCACACATAGCAGAGAGCCACAAGAATAATTCCATATAAAATAAAGAATACAATATTGTGAGTATCACAATTTCGTCCACCAGTATACACACTGGCTGAAAGTCTTCTTATGCATACGCACAGAAAGGTGTGCATACGCACATAGCAGTGTGTTCTACTCCTTTGTTTCTTCATGAAATCTCATACTTTTCATGCTTTCCTTCCACTTTTCCAAAGTCATCCTTGCCTATTAAACTTGAAATCACTTGACAAAACATATCACGGCATCGAATAGGATAAAAGTAGAATTAAATTGATTAATTAAAGCACAAAAAGCATGTTTTCAACAATTAGGTGCAATTTAAAGAGAATTCACAAAAGCATGCTATTCAAGTGAATAAATGCAAGTTTATGTGATGAAATCCACTCAATTCAAGCAAAAAATTATCATCGAGTATGGACTCATGAATTTTCCCACTCTTAAACAATAGCATGTGCTCATGCTAATCACAAAGGAAAAATAACTTATTGAATGAAACTACTTATATGCATGCAACTATTTCTATCAATTGATGTGGTCAAAATAAACAAAAAACTTTCCAAGCAAGCATATAGATATATAGGGCTAAAACAAAGAATTAGTTCACTGCAATCACAATCCCATGAATTTATTCGAGTTTTCAAAAAGAATGTAGTAATTTGCAAGATGATACAAAATAAGAGATATGGAGACATAGAATTAAGCAATGGAACCCCTCACCAAATGTGTATACGCTCTAATCGCTTAGTGTTTAGGGTTTAATCACTCAATTCTCCTCTAATCATACTTTCTAGGATTTGCTCTTCATTTAACAATCAACAAATATTTAATGCATTTATGCAAGTATCATGAGGACTTATTAGGGTTGTAATGGGGTTATGGTTAAGGTAGGATGAATATGATCAAGTGGACTAATAATTAAATCTTTGATTAGCTTAAGTATCCATCGAACCTATATCAACCTAATCATTATAATGCAATCTAACTACCCATTATTCTCCTTTTCTACACATTCATGCATTCTTTGCCATTCAAATCACATATGTATTCATTATTCACATTTATATATTTTTTCTTCTTTTTTTTTGGGTAATCTTTGTCCCTTTTTTTTGTTATTTTTCTCATTTCATTTTGTTCTTCTTTTTATTTTTTATTTCCTTTTTTGGAAAAATATATGTATATGTACAAAAGATAAATGCTTATGGTTTAAGCAATTGACATATGAATGTGCACCCATTTTCCAAAACTCCCGAAAAATACCCAAAGAAAACTTTTATTTTCTTCCGATGTTTTTAAAAATTCCCCCAAACTTAATGATACACATCCCTCAACCTAAGTTAATCAAAGATGCAAATCGCAGACATCATGGTTTTTTTACTTTGGGTTGTAATGTGCTAATGTTAAGAACAAAAAGGGTTAATAAGGCTCAAAAGTGGTTCACAAGGGTAGATACAAGGGTGAGACTTTATGGGTTAGTAAGCTTTAATTTCAATAATTAGGGCTGGGCAAAAATATCCAAATTTTAGATTTTAAACCAAATCCAAACCAAACCATTAAAAAAAAAACAGTTTTAAATAAAAAAATGCAAACCAAATTGAATCTCTTTTATTAGTTTGGTTTTCTAATCCAAACCATTTAAACATTTTAAATCCGAATCCAATCCATATCCATATCCAAATTAAAATCCAAAATTGAAAAAAAAAATCCTAATCTAAGACTGACTTGGTGAAAAATATATACCAATACTACGACGACAACTATAACAACTCCTATATTAATAAGAATAACAATCTGGGTAAAAGTGATGATGGTCATGCCGTGTTTATGTTCAAGTTCGAGGAGGACGAGGATTTTGGTGAAACTTATTGGAATGATTTTTAGATCAGCATATGTAAATTGTAATTTTTCTTTTGCACAAATTAGTGAAATTTTACGTGAAATGAATTGCTGATGAGAAAAATTATGCTTGTTCTTATTTTACCTAATATTTGGTGGTGTGCGTTCTAAGTGTTCGACAAAATGAGTGAATGAGAGCGTGTTAGTTAGGATCGGAGTTTAATTATTTTCATTTGGTAGCCAACTAAGCTTGTTTGCATGACGATAAATCGTACTAATTACAGCAAGACTGGTTAAATAGTCCAACTAACATTCAATTGTTAAGTCCAATTCATTCAATTGTTAATGTTAGTTAACATCACAAGATATTGATGCTGTCATTTTCAACAAAAGTAGAAAAAAAAGAAAATTGAAAATAGGAAACGTATTTACTAATTTTCAAATGGTGATTTTGTTGATCAATACACACTTGGTACATTAGTGAGCAAGTTCGTCTTCAGAATTGTAAAAAATCAAATAAAATAAAAATAAAAATTCATCTAGAAAGAGACAATATGTGAATTTGTCAAATTCTTGAAGAACAAGTTCTAGTGACATATGGAAGGTTGATGTTTTCGGGTTGTTGTTTTAGGAAGATTTTTCGGTGGTATACTTTTGATGTTTTGAGAATGATTAAATGTTATATAGATTAGTTATTGTTATAAGATTTATAAAGAACAAATCCTAGTTGGATTGAACATATACAATTTAAAAAGACTTTAGTATTAATTTCTCTTTTAAAAAAAATTATGGATTGAAAATTAGATTTCTAAATACTGGTTTTAAAAGTGGATTTTTGTTTAAAAAATCTGGTTTGGAATTTGAATTTTTAAAAACTGCTTTTAAAACAAAAAATCTGGTTTGGAAATTGGATTTTTAAAAACTGGTTTTAAAATTGAATTTTTGGTTAAAAAATCAGATTTTAAATTTGAAGATTAAAAAATCGGATTTAAAATGGGTTTATATATAAAAACTGGATTTAAATATCAAAACCATTTTAAAATCGGATTTTATTTTTCCAAACTGGTTTAGAACTAGTTTCTCTTTTTAATCCGGTTCCAGTTTGGTTTCACGAACCACAAAAAACTGGTTCTAAAGTGGATGCAATTTGGATTTTTGAAAATCCAAACCATGCCCACCCCTAGCAACAATGGCCTCAATCATTCTAAATGCATTCAAACATCAAACATTGGATATAAAGAATTAAGTAAATCCAATATTACAATAATAGAAGGAGCATAGCACACAAGAATAAAGATTGTGGTTAAAATCTATAACCACACATTAAAAGCTCAATAAATCACAAGGTTGTTTGTTCTATCTCTCTTATATGTCTCATAAAATTGTTGAAGCAAGTTTAAAAAAGAAATTTCTGAATCAAATCAATGGAACACCCTAAAAAGAGTTTTTTCTTGGAAATTTTGTTGTTTTCACCAAGCTTATTATCTATGTATGTATGTATGATGCAATTCAAAATTTCTAACACTTTTTTCTAATTTCTACTATCCCAAAAATTATCATGAATATTTAGGAAGAAATGAACTAAGTACTATCTACTATTCATAACATCCAATCACAACTTCTATCTCTAGAATATATAGAATGCAAATATGAAAATACAAGACTAAAAAGCAATAGCTAGTACGTTGATAAGTGAAAATCTTATACTCTTTCTCATAGCATTTTCATAGTGTTTTTGGTTATATTTTATTAAGTTTAGTATGTTTTAGTGCAAAATTCACCTTTTCGATGCTACTGAGTTTTTGTGTTTTTTCTATGATTTTAGGTAATTTTTAGGCGAATTTGGCAAAGTCTAGTTCAGAGATGAAGAAAGGATAACAGATGTTGTCAATCCTGACCTCCGTCCACTCCAACAAGCATATTTTGAGCTAAAGAGGTCCAATTGATGCGGTCTCAACGGCGTTGGAAAGCTAACTTCCAGAGCTTTCTAGCAATAGATGATAGTTTATACGTCTTTGTCGATTGGAATTTTCTATCGGTAAAGAAATTCACAAATATAATCACGTTGTAAGTATAGTTTCTAAACCAACAGAGAATCCTTTTGTGTAAAAGTTTTGTTTGTCACTTAAGCAAACCCAATAAAAGTAAATAACTGAAGTATTCAAACCTCGGGTCGTCTTCTCAAGAAATTGTAGGGAAGTATGATTTATTATTGGTTATGGAAAATAGTATTTTAGGTTTTTGAAAAAGGTTTGAACAAGAGAAATAAATTGCAGAAATTAATAAATCAATAGCAAAGAAAACTCTTGGCAAGGTATGAAAATTGGAATTCCTATCCTGGTTGTCCTTATCAGGTGTGATGTGAATTGGGTTTTAATCCCACTTAGTTATCCCTTATTAAATAAAGAAAAGTCAAGTGGACTAATTAAATTGATCTTCGAGTCCTAGTCAACTTTTAGAGTGATCCAAATCAATTAGCAATTGCCAATTTCAACCACTGCTGAGTTTGATAACTCAAGTGTTACCAATTAATTAACCAAAGCCAAAAGGGAAGAAAGTCTACTTGAATGAAAATAATTTGGATAAAGTGAAAGCATCAATAACATAAATTAGAGAAAGCAATCATAAGTCTGAAATACCTCAAATTGTATAGAAAATCAATCTAAACATAAAGAGTTCATAAACTAAATTGAGAAAATAAATAAAAGGAACATTGAACCTATGATTGAAGAGTAGAAATCCTAATCCTAATTCTAATCCTAAGTGAGAGGAGAGAACCTCTCTCTCTAAAAACTACATCTAATCCTAGAATTGTGTATGAATGTATGTTGTATGAAGTGTCTGATGAATAGATGGATTCCCCAATTTATAGCCTTTAATCTGTGTTCTCTGGGCTTCGATTTGGATCAAAAAGGATCCAGTAGTTGCTGGGGCCGACTTCTGCAATTTCTGTAGATCACGTACGTCACGCGTTCGCGTGGGTCACGCGTTCGCGTGGGTCACGCGGTCACATCATCTGGAGTTTTGCTCTTCCACATGGTCGCGTCAGTCATGCGTCTGCGTCATCTGTGTTTCGCTTGAGCCACGTGTTCGCATCATGCACGCGTTCGCGCATATGCCACTTTTTGCAAAGCACGCGTTCGCGTCGTCCACGCATTCGCGTCGCTGCCAGTTTCTTCAAGAACTCCATTTTGTGCTTTCCTTCCATTTTTGTATGTTTTCTTTCCATCCTTTAAGTCATTCCTGCCCTATAAAACCTGAAAGTACTCAACACACAAATCACGGCATCAAATGGTAATAAAAGATAATTAAATTTAATATTTTTAAAGCATAGGAAACATGTTTTCACATATGTCATATCATAAGGAAGGAATTGTAAAATCATGCAAATTCATATGAATAAGTGGGTGAAGAATTGATAAAATCATTCAATTGAGCACAAGATAAATCATAAAATAGTGGTTTATCAACCTCCCCACACTTAAACATTAGCATGTCCTCATGCTAAATCCAAGAGAAAATAGTAAAGGTAAAATGGTGGAATCTTATGCAATGCAATCTATTCTAAATGCAAACTACCTAAATGAGTCATGCAGTTCTAGTTATTATTCACTTATATATAAAGCTTACATGTAGTTAAATTGATTCATATCTTCAAGGAATCATATATGTACAATTAAGGCCAAATCATATTAAAGCACAGTCACAATTGAGTTGAGTTAAGATAGTTCACAACTTGCAAGACAATTAATAATTAAACATGGATATATGAGAATGAGCTATTAAACCCTTACTGAATTTTGTGTTTACTCTCTAGTCACTCAGTATTTGGGGTTAATCACTCTCTTCTTTTCTAGTCATGCTTTCTAAAACTTTGTTTTTCATCTAACCAATCAACAAATATTGGATATATACATACAAAAATCACGAGGTCTTTTCTCAGGTTGTAATGGGGCTAAGGTAAGGGTAATGGTGTACATATAAGGCTAAGTGAGCTAACAAAGTGAATCATTGATTAGTCTAAGATCTCACTCAACATACATATTTTATAATTTCAAAGTTTTCTTACCTACTTACCCAAATTTTTCCACTTTTGTATTACATGCTCATGCACCAAATTTATTTTTTTGACTTTTTGTCCTATGTGCATTGATTCTTTATAATTGCATTGGGGTAATTTTTGTATCCCCTTATTCAAATACTAAATTATTTTTTTTTCAATGCACATGGTAATTTAATTTATTTTTATTTCACATAAGCATGCTTCCCAAAATTTTGAGATAACTTATTTAATTTAATTCCCTTTTTTCCTATCATTCCATGTTCCCATAAAATTCCCCATACTTAAATTATACACAATATCTATCTTAAGCTAACCAAGGATTCAACTTGGGATTTTTAATTTGTTTTTCTGCTTAAGGCTAGTAATGTGGTTATAAAATAGAAGGGGATTAAAGAGCTCAAAGTAGCTAACAAGGGTGACATAAAAGGGTAGGCTTATTTGGAATAAGTGAGCAAAAATAAGTAATGGCCTCAATCATATGCAAGCATATAAATACACTAAATAATAGACATATAGAATGGAACAAAGTAAAGATTGCAATTATAGAGAAGAAAACACACAAGAATAAAAATTTATGGTTAAATAATGTAACCATGTAAATAAGCTCAAAATCTCACAGGTTGTGTGTTCTAGCTTTTAACTATGTTCCAAATACAACTTCCAAACAAGTTTAACACAAAAGTTTTGATTTAAATTAGTGAAATACTATAAAAATTTCTTGATAAAGAAAATATTACTTCAACCAAGTAGTAACTAAATGCATAAAATCAAACAAACATGCAATCAAATATGCAAATGAAGCAATGAACAAACAAAGAAAATAAAATATTGGTGTTGAATATGCAATCAAATATGCAAATGAATCAATGAACAAACAAAGAAAATAGAATATTGGTGTTGAAAAGAAGGTAACTAACCCCTGGAAGTCGGTATCGACCTCCCCACACTTAAAGATTGCACCATCCTCGGTGCATGCTAAGATCTGCAAGTGGATGGGGGTTATGGTTCCTCAGCTGGTGCTCTTTTTGTTCCTTTCCTTGCCGGTGGTTTGGGAGTAGCTTTCTCTTTACCCTTCTTGGTGGCCATCCTGAAAAGGAAAAAGAAAGTAACTTTTAAAGCTAAGGGTTAGAGCAAGGAAGAGGATGGTACAAATGATAATCAATGCACGAGAAAGAAGGATGTTGTTAATACACGGTCATGACTACATGTGAAAAGTTCATCAATTGGAAATATGGCAAGTGCATGTGATGGCTATTAAATGTAAGATGTTTATTGGCATGCAGGCAAAGGCATGAGTAGCATAGATCAAGCATGAAATGCCCAAGTTAGATTATCATCTCTTTCAAACTAACAATCTGTTTGTATTGACAATTATATTTTAATTAATAAAATATAAAAGGGGTTTTGTGAAAAACAGGCATTAAAGTAGTAGGATAATATAAAAGTAGTGCATGATGCCATACGGGCTTTTTCACAAACACTTAGCATGCATGGTAAATAAGTTATTGAAAGTATTAAATTGAACATGCAAGCAACCCTATAAAAAGTAATATATAATTGTCAAACAATTCCTTAATAATCCACAAGCAAAATAATGACCCAAATAAATTTTCAACACCAATTAAAAGAAAAAGAAAGAAAAAGAAAAAGAAGGGAAAGAAAAGATTTAGATTTGGGGAAGAAAAGGTAAGATAGTTGGCGGTGATTTGGATAAGCTGTGCGTCGCATGTGATGCGGACGCGTGAGTGACGCGTTCGCGCGGATAGCGCTTCTATGAAATGACGCGGATACTTAGTGTTTCTCTCTCTAATTTTTTTCGAAATCTGTGTTATTTGATCTCAAAATTTTTCAGTTTGGTTCCGTCTAGTGTTTTTCTTTTCTTTTTCTCAAAAAAAATATATATAAAATAAAATAAAATAAAATAATTTATATTTTTGAAAATTTTCGATATTTTTCTTATCTTAAGTTAAAAATCTAAGTTTGGAGCCCCGTCAGTAATTTTTCTGTTTAATTTAATTTTCTTTAATTTTATCTTGTGTATCTTTCTTGATCTTGTGATCTTTTCCTTTGATTTTATAAAAAAATTTGATATCTTATCTTATCTTTCTTTTAAATTCAAATCTCAAAAGTCTAGTATGTTGTTAGTTTTTCTCTTTTTCAAATTGAATTTCAAAATCTCTATTTGACTTTCTCTTTCCAATTTTCAAAACTTTTCAAAATCAAATCTGCTATTGATTGAGGATTATCGTCGGTTAGGAATTTCACACAAATAATCTCGTCGAAGTATAATTTCCAACCAACAAACAATCCTCAATCAAAGTTTAATTTTTTTGTCACTAGTACAAACCCCAATAAAAAATCAGAGTATCTAAATCTTGGGTCGTCTCTCAAGGAATTACAATGAAGTGCTTAATTATTGGCTATGAAGGAAACAAGGGGTTTTGGTTGAAATATGCAAGAATTGTGAATTGCAAGAAATTAAATAAGCATGCAAGGAATTAAATGAAAAGCAATTAAAGTAACAAAGATGGAAATTAGATGGAAAAAATGAACTCTTGGCTAAAGCATAGAAATTGATATCACCATCCTTGTCTAACAATCATATATTGACAATTATGATGAACCAAGCCCATCAAGTCTACTTCTACAAGTGAAGTATGTCAAATAGGCTTGATCAACTTCAATTCATAAGTCCCAATTTAACTACTAATTGGCTTAGTAGTAGATTAGAGTAAATGGGTATCAATTTGACCAACAAGGATTCTCAAATCACCAATTTAATTAGACCCAATGACTCAAGGTCTCCTAATTCCCTTAGCCTAGGACAAGAGTATAGAAAACTACTCCATAATCAATGAAAATATTTCATTAAGCACCTAGAGTGCAATAAAAGTAAACATTATAAATTGCAAGAATTAATGAAAACCATAACTAACACAAACAAGAAATCATCAATAGCAACTAAGATAAACATAAAAAGATATGGAAACATAAAATTGCATTAAAAGAGAATTGAAATTGACAAGAGAGTTCACAAACTAAATTGGCAAAATAAAGAAATTAATAAGAGAAGTTAAGAAGATTAAGACAATAGAACAATAAAATATAAAGAGAGTTGAACAAAAAACAAGAATTAAAACTTAGATCTAAGAAAATTTGACCTAAACTTCCCTAAATTCTAGAGAGAAGCTCTAGCTTCTCTCTCTAGAATTCTAACCTAAAACATGATGAAAACTAAACTATGACTACTTGGTTCATTCCCCTTCCAATCCTTCGGTTCAATAGCATCAGAAATGAGTTGGATTTGGGCCTGGATGCCTTAGAAATTGCCCTCAGCGTATTGCCTTTACTGAGGTCACGTGACCAGTGTCACGCGTACGCGTGGGTGATGCATGTGCATCGCTTGGAAAAATTCTCTCTCATGCGTACGTGTGGGTGACGCATGCACGTGGCCTTAAATTAAGCAAATCCTCATTTCTTCATGAATTCTCCACTTTGCATGCTTTTCTCTTCACTTCTTCCATCCAATCCTTGCCATATAAGCCTAAAATCACTCAACAAACATATCAATTTATCGAATGGAGTTAAATTGAATTAAAATTTGGAATTTAAAATTCTAAAAAGCATGTTTTCATTCTTAAGCATAATATAGGGAGAATTACAAAACCATGCTATTATAGTGAATAAGTGTGAGATAAGTTGATAAAATCCCCTAAATTCAACAAAGATAAACCACAAATTTGGGGTTTATCAAACCTCCCCACGCTTAAACTAAGCATGTGCTCATGCTAAACGAAGAAAGACAAGAAAGGGGGTATGAACATTTATTTAATGCAATCAATCTACCTGAATGCAACTAAATGCAAAAATGCTTCTACCTACTTGGTTAAGAGTAAATCAATCTCCAAAAACACATATGAACATGTAGGGCTAACACAGTATGATGATTCATGAATTCTACCAATTCAAATATCAAAATGAAATATAAACAAACTTGCAAGAAGAAAGCTCGTGAAAGCAGTGAATAAGGAATTGAGCATCGAACCCACACCAGAAGTGTATCTGCTCTAGTCGCTCATGTGTATAGGGTTGATTCACTCAATTCTCTTCTAATCATGCTTTCCAAGATTTGTTTTTCATCTAACAATCAACAATTATTCAATGCATGCTGATGAGCGGATAATTTATACGCTAATTGGCAATGTTTTTAGTATGTTTTTAGTATGTTTTAGTTAGTTTTTATTATATTTTTATTAGTTTTTATTTAAAATTCACTTTTCTGGACTTTACTATGAGTTTGTGTGTTTTTCTATGATTTCAGGTATTTTCTGGCTGAAATTGAGGGACCTGAGCAAAAATCTGATTCAGAGGCTGAAAAGGACTGCAGATGCTGTTGGATTCTAACCTCCCTGCACTCGAAGTAGATTTTCTGGAGCTACCAAAGCCCAATTGGCGCGTTCTCAATTGCGTTGAAAAGTCGACATCCTGGGCTTTCCAGCAATGTATAATAGTTCATACTTTGCACGAGATTTGATGGCCCAAACAGGCGTTCCAAGTCAGCTCAAGAATTCTGGTGTAAAACGCCGGAACTGGCACAAGAATGGGAGTTAAACGCCCAAACTGGCACAAAAGCTGGCGTTTAACTCCAAGAAAAGTCTCCACACATGAAAGCTTCAATGCTCAGCCCAAGCACACACCAAGTGGGCCCGGAAGTAGATTTTTATGTAATTTACTCATCTTTGTAAACCCTAAGCTACTAGTTCTCTACAAATAGGACCTTTTGCTATTGTATTTGACATCTTTTGATCACTTTAGATCTTAGGATCATCTTTGGACGTCTAGTTCTTGGATTATGGGAGGCTGGCCATTCGGCAATGCCTAGACCTTGTTCTTATGTATTTTCAACGGTGGAGTTTCTACACACCATAGATTAAGGTGTGGAGCTCTGCTGTACCTCGAGTATTAATGCAATTACTATTGTTCTTCTATTCAATTCAGCTTATTCTTGTTCTAAGATATTCATTCGCACCCAAGAACATGATGAATGTGATAATTATTTGACGCTCATCATCATTCTCACTTATGAACACGTGCATGACAACCACTTCCGTTCTACAAGCAAACAAGGCTTGAATGTTTATCTCTTGGATTTCTTAATCGGAATCTTCGTGGTATAAGCTAGAATTGATGGCGGCATTCAAGAGAATTCGGAAGGTCTAAACTTTGTCTGTGGTATTCTAAGTAGGATTCAAGGATTAAATGACTGTGACGAGCTTCAAACTCTTGAAGGCTGGGCGTTAGTGACAGATGCAAAAGAATCACTGGATTCTATTCCAACCTGATTGAGAACCGACAGATGATTAGCCGTGCTGTGACAGAGCGCGTTGAACATTTTCCTTGAGAGGACGGGATTGTAGCCACTGACAACGGTGATGCCCAACATACAGCTTGCCATCGAAAGGAGTAAGAAGGATTGGATGAAGACAGTAGGAAAGTAGAGAGACGAAAGGGACAGAGCATCCCCATACGCTTATCTAAAATTCTCACCAATGAATTACATAAGTATCTCTATCTTTATTTTATGTTTTATCCATATTTTAATTATCAATCCTCCATAACCATTTGAATCCGCTTGACTGAGATTTACAAGATGACCATAGCTTGCTTCATACCAACAATCTTCGTGGGATCGACCCTTACTCGCGTAAAGTTTATTACTTGGACGACCCAGTGCACTTGCTGGTTAGTTGTGAAAAGTTGTGATAAAGAGTTGAGATTGCAATTAAGCGTAGCATGTTGATGGCGCCATTGATGATCACAATTTCGTGCACCAAGTTTTTGGCACCGTTGCCGGGGATTGTTTGAGTTTGGACAACTGACGGTTCATCTTGTTGCTTAGATTAGGTATTTTTCTTCAGAATTTTTAAGAATGAATTCTAGAGTTTCAAGGTGATGTTTTCATCATCACCAAAGCTGATTGATTTTCATCAATTTAGCTCTTGAATGTAATGTCCTGCTGAAGCTTGGCTAGCCATGTCTAATCTTTTTAGACTAAAGCTTTAGACTAACATTGCATGATTCCTGGAATTCTTATTAAAAATTTTGAATCTCTTTATTTTCTTTTCCATATAATTTTCAAAAAATCCAAAAAAATTACAAAGTCATAAAAATCAAAAATATTTTATGTTTCTTGTTTGAGTCTAGTATCTCATTTTAAGTTTGGTGTCAATTGCATGTTTCTGTTCTTCATGCATTTTTCGAATTCATTCATGTGTCTTCATTGATCTTCAAGTTGTTCTTGATGATTTCATTGCTCTGATCTTTAAATTCTCTTGTCTTGAGTGTTTTGTTGTTTCTCATATGCATTCTCAACTTGTTAGTGTCAGTAGTATACAAACTTCTAAGTTTGGTGTCTTGCATGCATTGTTTAGTTGATCTTAGTTTCATTTTGATTATTCCTCATTATTAAAAATCCAAAAAAAATTTTAATTTGTGTCTTTTCAAGTCAATAATATAGAGAATTGAAGATTCAGAACATACAGCAGAGGAATTACACAGAAAAAGCTGGGCGTTCAAAATGCCCAGTGAGGAAGGAAAACTGGCGTTTAAACGCCAGCCAGGGTGCCTGGCTGGGCGTTTAATGCCCAAAAGGGTAGCATTTTGGGCGTTAAACGCTAGAATGGATACCATTCTGGGCGTTTAACGCCAGGATGGCACAAGAGGGAAGATTTTGTTATTAATTCAATTTTTTTTCAAGTTTCCATAATTTTTCAAAATCAAATCTTTTTCAAATCATATCTTTTCAATCATATATTTTCAAAATCAATTTCTTTCCATTTTCAAAAATACTTGCTAATAATTAATGATTTGATTCAACATTTCAAGTATGTTGCCTTTTCTGTTGAGAAAGGTTTAATGTCTGAATCATATCTTTCAAATTTCTTGTTAGCCAAGTCATTAAATCAAATCTTTTTTTAAATTGTTTTTCAAATCATATCTTTTCAATCATATCTTTTTAAAACTATAACTTTTCAATCATATCTTTTTAATCACATCTTTTTCAAAATAGTTTTCAATCATATCTCTTTGATTTCCAATTTCAAAATCTTTTTCAAAATCACTTTATTTCTTTCTCAATCTTAGTTTTCGAAAATCAATTACCATTTCTTTCAAAATTTCTTTTAATTAATTCACTTTAATTTTCGAAAATTTCTTTCCCTCTTCTCACATCCTTCTATTTATGGACTAACGCTCCTCCTCAATGCACAATTCAAACTCTATCTCTCTTGATAAGTTCGAATTCTTCTACCTTCTCCTTCTATTCTTCTTTTCCTCTGACACATCAAGGAATCTCTATATTGTGACATAGAGTATTCCATATTTTCTTGTTCTCTTCTCTTTCATATGAGCAGGAGCAAATACAAAAGCATTCTTGTTGAGGCTGACCCTGAACCTGAAAGGACCTTGAAGCGAAAGCTAAGAGAAGTTAAAGCACAACTCTCTGTATAGGACCTAACAGAAATCTTCAAACAAGAAGAAAACATGGTAGCCGAAAACAACAATAATGCCAACAATGCAAGGAAGGTGCTGGGTGACTTTACTGCACCCACTCCCGAATTCTATGGGAGAAGCATCTCTATCCCTTCCATTGGAGCAAACAACTTTGAGCTTAAGCCTCAATTAGTTTCTTTAATGCAACAGAATTGCAAGTTCCATGGACTTCCATTGGAAGATCCTCATAAGCTTTTAGCTGAATTCTTGCAAATCTGTGACACTGTCAAGACCAATGGGGTTGACCCTGAGGTCTACAGACTTATGCTATTCCCTTTTGCTGTAAGAGACAGAGCTCGGATATGGTTAGACTCACAACCTAAAGAAAGCCTGAACTCTTGGGAAAAGCTAGTCAATGCCTTCTTGGCAAAGTTCTTTCCACCTCAAAAATTGAGTAAGCTTAGAGTGGAAGTCCAAACCTTCAAACAGAAGGAAGGTGAATCCCTCTATGAAGCTTGGGAAAGATACAAACAATTGATCAGAAAGTGTCCTTCTGACATGCTTTCTGAATGGAGCATCATAGGTATCTTCTATGATGGTCTGTCTGAACTATCTAAGATGTCATTGGACAGCTCTGCTGGAGGATCTCTTCATCTGAAGAAGATGCCTGCAGAAGCTCAAGAACTCATTGAAATGGTTGCAATTAACCAATTCATGTACACTTCTGAAAGGAATCCTGTGAACAAGGGACGAATCTGAAGAAAGGAGTTCTTGAGATTGATACTCTGAATGCCATACTGGCTCAGAACAAAATATTGACTCAGCAAGTCAATATGATTTCTCAAAGTCTGTTTGGAATACAAGCTACACCAGGCAGTACTAAGGATGCTTCATCTGAAGAAGAAGCTTATGATCCTGAGAACCCTTCAATGGAAGAGGTGAATTACATGGGAGAATCCTATGGAAACACCTATAATCCTTCATGGAGAAATCATCCAAATCTCTCATAGAAGGATCAACAGAGACCTCAACAAGGTTTCAACAACAATAATGGTGGAAGAAACAGGTTTGGCAATGGCAAGCCTTTTCCATCATCTTCTCAGCAACAGACAGAGAATTCTAAGCAGAGCCACTCTGACTTAACAACCATGGTCTCTGATCTAATCAAAGCCACTCAAAGTTTCATGACTGAAACAAGGTCCTCCATTAGAAACTTGGAGGCACAAGTGGGTGAGCTGAGTAAGAAAGTTACTGAACTCCCTCCTAGTACTCTTCCAAGCAATACAGAAGAGAATCCAAAAGGAGAGTGTAAGGCCATCAACATGGCCGAATTTGGAGAGGAGGAAGAGGCAGTGATCGCCAATGAGGAAGACCTCAATGGACGTCCACTGGCCTCCAATGTATTCCCTAATTTGGAACCATGGGAATCTGAGGCTCACACTGAGACCATAGAGATTCCATTGGATTTACTTCTGCCATTCATGAGCTCTGATGAGTTTTCTTCCTCTGAAGAGGATGAAGATGTCACTGAAGAGCAAGTTGCTAAATACCTTGGGGCAATCATGAAGCTAAATGACAAGTTATTTGGTAATGAGACTTGGGAGAATGAACCCCCTTTGCTCACCAAAGAACTGGATAACTTGACTAGGCAGAAATTACCTCAAAAGAGACAGGACCCTGGGAAGTTCTCAATACCTTGTATTATAGGCAGCATGACCTTTGAGAAGCCTCTGTGTGACCTAGGGTCAAGCATAAACCTCATGCCTCTCTCTGTAATAGAGAAGCTAGTGATCTTTGAGGTGCAAGCTGCAAGAATCTCACTAGAGATGGCAGACAATTCAAGAAAACAAGCTTATGGACTTGTAGAGGATGTTCTGGTAAAGGTTGAAGACCATTACATCCCTGCTGATTTCATAGTCCTAGAGACTGGGAAATGCATGGATGAATCCATCATCCTTGGCAGACCCTTCCTAGCCACAGCAAAGGCTGTGATTGATGTTGACAGAGGAGAATTGATCATTCAAGTGAATGAAGAATCCTTCGTGTTTAAGGCTTAAGGATACCCCTCTGTAACCATGGAGAGGAAGCATGAAGAGCTTCCCTCAAAACAGAGTCAAACAGAGCCCCCACAGTCAAACTCTAAGTTTAGTGTTGGGAGGCCACAACCAACTTCTAAGTTTGGTGTTGAACCCCCACATTCAAACTCTAAGTTTGGTGTTGGGAGGTTCCAACATTGCTCTGAGTATCTGTGAGGCTCCATGAGAGCCCACTGTCAAGCTACTGACATTAATGAAGCGCTTGTTGGGAGGCAACCCAATGTTATATTTATCTATTTTCCTTTGTTATTTTATGTTTTTTTATAGGTTGATGATCATGGGAAGTCAAAAAATCAATTGAAAAAGCAAAAACAGCATGAAAAATAGAAAGAAAAAATATCACACCCTGGAGGAAAACTTGCTGGCGTTTAAACGCCAGTAAGGGCAACAAATGGGCGTTTAACGCCCAGTCTAGCACCAGTCTAGGCGTTTAACGCCAGAAAGGGGCACCAGACTGGCGTTAAATGCCAGGAAGGGGCAAGAAGCTGGCGTTAAACGCCAGAAATGGGCACCAGCCCGGTGTTTAACGCCAGAATTGGCAGAAGGAGCATTTTTGCTCGCCACTTGGTGCAGGGATGAATTATCCTTGACACCTCAGGATCTGTGGACCCCACAGGATCCCTACCTACCCCACCACTCTCTCTCTTCTTCACCCATTCACCAATCACCTCAACACCTCTTCCCCAAAAACCCCTCACCTATCAAATCCCACCATTCTCTTCACCACTCACATCCATCCTTCATAAATCCCCACCTACCTCATCATTCAAATTCAAACCACTTTCCCTCCCAAACCCACCCATAATGGCCGAACTTTACCCCTCTCTCCACCCCTATATAAACCCATCTTGACTCCTTCATTTTCACACAACCTACACACTACTTCTCCCCCTTGGCCGAAAAACAAAGCCACCTCCATCTCCTCTATTTCTTCTTCTTCTATTCTCTTCTTTCTTCTTTTGCTCAAGGACGAGCAAACCTTCTAAGTTTGGTGTGGTAAAAGCATTGCTTTTTGTTTTTCCATAACCATTTATGGCATCTAAGGTAGGAGAAACCTCTAGAAAGAGGAAAGGGAAGGCAAAAGCTTCCACCTCCGAGTCATGGGAGATGGAGAGATTCATCTCAAGGGTGCATCAAGACCACTTCTATGAAGTTGTGGCCATGAAGAAGGTGATCCCCGAGGTCCCTTTCAAACTCAAAAAGAGTGAATATCCAGAGATCCGACATGAGATCCGAAGAAGAGGTTGGGAAGTTCTTACCAACCCCATTCAACAAGTCAGAATCTTAATGGTTCAAGAGTCTTATGCCAATGCATGGATCACCAAGAACCATGATCAAAGTGTGAACCCGGACCCAAAGAATTCGCTTACAATGGTTCAGGGGAAATGCTTAGATTTTAGTCTGGAAAATGTAAGGTTGGCATTCAACATGCCTATGATGCAAGGAGATGAACACCCTTACACTAGAAGGGTCAACTTTGATCAAAGGTTGGACCAAGTCCTCATAGACATTTGTGAAGAGGGCGCTCAATGGAAGAGAGATTCAAGAGAGAAGCCGGTTCAACTGAGAAGGCATGACCTCAAGCCCGTGGCTAGGGGATGGTTGGAGTTTATCCAACGCTCAATCATTCCCACTAGCAACCGGTCCGAAGTCACTATGGACCGGGCTATCATGATTTATAGCATCATGATTGGAGAGGAAGTAGAAGTTCATGAGGTTATTTCCCAAGAACTTTATAAGGTGGCAGACAAGTCCTCTACCTTGGCAAGGTTAGCCTTCCCTCATCTCATTTGTCACCTCTGTAATTCAGTTGGAGTTAAGATAGAGGGAGACATCCTCATTGATGAGGACAAGCCCATCACTAAGAAAAGGATGGAGCAAACAAGAGATCCCACTCATCATGAAATCCTTGAGATGCCTCAAAGGATGCACTTTCCTCCACAAAACTATTGGGATCAAATCAACACCTCCCTAGGAGAATTGTGTTCCAACATGGGACAACTAAGGGTGGAGCACCAAGAACATTCCATCCTCCTCCATGAAATTAGAGAAGATTAAAGAATCATGAGAGAGGAGCAACAAAGGCAAGGAAGAGACATTGAGGAGCTCAAGCACTCCATAAGATATTCAAGAGGAAGAACAAGCCGCCATCACTAAGGTGGACCCGTTCTTTAACTTCCTTGTTCTTTATTTTCCTGTTTTTCGAATTTTTATGCTTATGTTTATATATGTTTGTGTCTTATGATCATTAGTGTCTTAGTGTCTATGACTTAAAGTTATAAATGTCCTATGAATCCATCACCTTTCTTAAATGAAAACTGTTTTTATTACAAAAGAACAAGAAGTACATGATTTCGAATTCATCCTTAAAACTAGCTTAATTATTTTGATGTGGTGACAATACTTTTTGTTTTTTGAATGTATGCTTGAACAGTGCATATGTCTTTTGAATTTGTTGTTCATGAATGTTGGCTCTTGAAAGAATGATGAAAAAAGGAGACATGTTACTGAGAATATGAAAAATCATAAAAATGATTCTTGAAGCAAGAAAAAGCAGTGAATATTCAAAAAAAATATAAAAAAAAGAGAGAAAGCAAGCAAGAAAAAGCCAATAGGCAAGGGTAAAAATAAAGTCGTGATCCAAGGCAAAAAGAGTGTCCTTAAGAACCCTGGACACCTCTAATTGGGGACTCTAGCAAAGCTGAGTTACAATCTGAAAAGGTTCACCCAGTTATGTGTTTGTGGCATGTATGTATCCAGTGGTAATACTGGAAAACAGAGTGCTTTGGGCCACCGCCAAGACTCATAAAGTAGCTGTGTTCAAGAATCATCATACTTAACTAGGAGAATCAATAGCACTATCTGGATTCTGAGTTCCTATAGAAGCCAATCATTCTGAATTTCAAAGGATAAAGTGAGATGCCAAAACTGTTCAGAGGCAAAAAGCTACTAGTCCCGCTCATCTAATTGTAGCTAAGTTTCATTGATAATTTGGAGTCTATAGTATATTCTCTTCTTTTTATCCTATTTGATTTTCAGTTGCTTGGGGACAAGCAACAATTTAAGTTTTGTGTTGTGATGAGCGGATAATTTATACGCTTTTTGGCATTGTTTTTAGTATGTTTTAGTTAGTTTTTATTATATTTTTATTAGTTTTTATTTAAAATTTACTTTTCTGGACTTTACTATGAGTTTGTGTGTTTTTCTGTGATTTCAGGTATTTTCTGGCTGAAATTGAGGGACCTGAGCAAAAATCTGATTCAGAGGCTGAAAAGGACTGCAGATGCTATTGGATTCTGACCTCCCTGCACTCCAAGTGGATTTTCTCGAGCTACAGAAGCCCAATTGGCGCGCTCTTAATTGCGTTGGAAAGTAGACATCCTGGGCTTTCCAGCAATGTATAATAGTTTATACTTTGCCCGAGATTTGATGGCCCAAACAGGCGTTCTAAGTCAGCTCAAGAATTCTGGCGTAAAACGCCGGAACTGGCACAAGAATGGGAGTTAAACGCCCAAACTGGCACAAAAGCTGGCGTTTAACTCCAAGAAAAGTCTCTACACATGAAAGCTTCAATGCTCAGCCCAAGCACACACTAAGTGGGCCCGGAAGTGGATTTTTATGTCATTTACTCATCTTTGTAAACCCTAAGCTACTAGTTCTCTACAAATAGGACCTTTTGCTATTGTATTTGACATCTTTTGATCACTTTGGATCATAGGATCATCTTTGGACGTCTAGTTCTTAGATTATGGGAGGCTGGCCATTCGGCCATGCCTAGACCTTGTTCTTATGTATTTTCAACGGTGGAGTTTCTACACACCATAGATTAAGGTGTGGAGCTCTGCTGTACCTCGAGTATTAATGCAATTACTATTGTTCTTCTATTCAATTCAGCTTATTCTTGTTCTAAGATATTCATTCACACCCAAGAACATGATGAATGTGATGATTATGTGACGCTCATCATCATTCTCACTTATAAACGCGTGCCTGACAACCACTTCCGTTCTACAAGCAAACAAGGCTTGAATGTTTATCTCTTGGATTTCTTAATCGGAATCTTCGTGGTATAAGCTAGAATTGATGGCGGCATTCAAGAGAATCCGCAAGGTCTAAACCTTGTCTGTGGTATTCTGAGTAGGATTCAAGGATTGAATGACTGTGACGAGCTTCAAACTCCTGAAGGCTGGGTGTTAGTGACAGACGCAAAAGAATCACTGGATTCTATTCCAACCTGATTGAGAACCAACAGATGATTAGCCGTGCTGTGACAGAGCGCGTTGAACATTTTCACTGAGAGGACGGGGTTGTAGCCACTGACAACGGTGATGCCCAACATACAGCTTGCCATGGAAAGGAGTAAGAAGGATTGGATGAAGACAATAGGAAAGCAGAGAGACGAAAGGGACAGAGCATCCCCATACGCTTATCTAAAATTCTCACCAATGAATTACATAAGTATCTTTATCTTTATTTTATGTTTTATCCATTTTTTAATTATCAATCCTCTATAACCATTTGAATCCGCCTGACTGAGATTTACAAGATGACCATAGCTTGCTTCATACCAACAATCTCCGTGGGATCGACCCTTACTCGCGTAAGGTTTATTACTTGGACAACCCAGTGCACTTGCTGGTTAGTTGTGCGAAGTTGTGATAGAGAGTTGAGATTACAATTGAGCGTACCATGTTGATGGCGCTATTGATGATCACAATTTCGTGCACGACATGCATACATTTATCATGATGTAATGGGGCTAGGGCAAAGGTAATAATGCATATGGTCAAGTGAGCTTAAAATTTGAATCTTTGACTAACTTAAGCTCTTAACACATATAACAACCTATACAATTCTAATTCAACACCTAACTACCCATAATTCTCACTTTTTCACACACTCATGCATTCCTTTTAACCATAATACATATGCATTGTTATTATTACTCTACTTTGGGGCATTTTGTCCCCTTTTTATTGCTTTATTTTTTTCTCTTTTTTTTCCCATTTTTTTCTTTTTATTTTTCATTATTTTTCATTTTTTTATGTAACATAATATATACAAAAATATTAATGCATATGGTTTACATAATTAATATATGAGTGTGTACCCAATTCCCGAGATTTTTAACAAAACTATGAAATACACTTTTATCTCACCCAATGTTCCAAAATCTCCCACAATTTAATGATAAACACTCTCACTAGCCTAAGCTAATTATAGATCCAAATTAAGGACATTTATTTTTTTTCACTTAGGGTAGTGATGTGCTAAAATTAAGAATAAAATGGATTAAAATAGGCTCAAAATTGGCTAATAATGGTAGATGAAAGGTAAGTCTATTTGAGCAAGTGAGCTAATTGAAATGACGGCCTCAATCATATAAATGCATTCATACAAAAAATAATAGACATAAAGAATCAAACAAATCAAAGATTACGATCATAGAAAGAGAGTAATACACACAAGAAGGAAAACAGTGGTTAATATGATGTAACCACACAATTAGGTTCAAAACTCACATGCTTATGTGTTCTTAGCTCAAAAACCATGTTCTAAAATTAATTCCTTCAAACAAATTCAACAAAAATTTTTTAATTCAAATTGGTAGGGTACCCTAAAACAGTTTCTTGGAAAAGTAATCATCACTCTAACCAAGTAGTCCTAACATAAAAGAAGTGGTAAAATATGTACATATTCTAATTAACATGCAATCTATCATGCAATGCAACTATTAACAAAGAAAATTAAGAATTAATGCTGGAAAGAGAAATTGTTACTCGTGAAAGTCAGTCCTCAACCTCCCTACACTTAAAGATTACACTGTCCTCGGTGCATGCAAAGATGAGCAAAGTGGACGGGCTGCTACAACTGATGAGTTCCTTCCAAAGGTTGTGCGGAGAAACTTGCTTGTTGCCCCATTTAGAAGCTTTTCCTTTCCCTTCTTGGTGGCCAGCCTAAAAGGAGAGAAAAAGGAAGAAGAATAAACCCACAAACAAAGATATCGAAACAAATAAAATATAGGTGGGCTAATGCCAAATAAGAGTGGGGTTCTCAACCACATGGTAGCTACAACATGTAAGTGAGAAAGCACTATAAGCGAATGGTATATCAACTAACACTTGATGCAAGAGTAAAGTCAAAGCATAAGTAAATAAAAAGAATACTCGGAAGCATCCAGTTAAAACAAGAATTGACACAGACAAGATTAGTGATAAGTATTGGAGATTTTGGTCCCATCCTAACTCAATGATAATTAGGCACAAAAACAGACAATAATGAATGCGGGGCAAAACTTGCATAAGTAAGAAAAACTGGGTTATGAAAGACAATGCAAGTTTATATCAATGCACAAAGAATGCAAGAGTCATAAAAGATTAAGCATTGACCTAAAAATTTCATCACCCAACAGTATGAAACTAGTCAAGAAGCACTAAAATGATCCAAGAATTTCTCAATAGTTGAGTAAGAAAATTCAACACCAATGTTAAAATAACAAACTTATAAAAGAAAATAAGAGCAAGCTACACAAACAATGTTACAATGCAATAAACAAAAGAAAATGAAAGATGAGAAAAATAAGAAGCGAAAATTTAAAAAGAGGGAGAAGGGGAGGTGGAGAAAAATGATTAAAAAATGTTGAGAGAAGTGAAAAGAAGAGAGATAAAAGAAATAGAGGAAGGAAAGAAAATAGAAGAAAGAAGAAAGAAGAAAGAAGGAAATAAGGAAGAAGGGAGAGAAAAGAAATAGGGCAGCGCACCCTTTATCTAAATTTGGGATGTGATGCGTACGCGTGAGGCACACGTACGCGTAGGAGGTAGAAAAGAGAAGGTGACGCGTAAAGGTCGGTCATGCGTGCACATGGAAGCTTTTCGTGCTCGACGCACGATACTTGCATGGTACCATCACAACTCTCTGGATTTTGTACCACGTAGTAGCAATTGCGACGCATATGCGTCGCTCACGCACACGCGTGGGAAGCACTTTTTTTTAAAGAAGCCTAAAAATAGAATTAAACACTTTCCTAACCTATAAACACTCTAAACTAACCGAAATTCAAATTTAACTAAAAATCTTTTAGTTTTTGAACATTTTTCCAAAGACAATGCAAATAAAACTTGTACTTCAAGCTAAATGCAATTCAAAAACAACTATTCTAATCAAAACATGGATCTAACAAGCAACCCATCAATCAAAGCAATATATACAAGAGTGTAAAGAGAAAGAAAACTACTTAACAATGGCAACTCAATTCATTCATTGATTATATCTACAAGAGAAATGGAAAGAGTTTACCATGGTGGGGTGTCTCCCACCTAGCACTTTTCTTTATTGTCCTTAAGTTGGACAATTGGGGATACCCTTGCTATGGTGGCTTGTGCTTGTACTCTTCCTTGAACTTCTACCAATGCTTGAACTTCCAATAAGCTCCAAAATTCAAAATCAATAGCACCAATTTTTGATGAATTTCCACACAAGTTAAGGGCTCCCAAAATTGATCCACATGATGTATACTGGGATCCCAAATTTTGTTTCTACACCCTTCTTCAAGTTGATCCTTGTGGTTCTACTCAGGTGGCAAGTGCTCCGAATTCTCAAGTAAACACCAAAGCATCTTCCTAGACCCATTCCATTGAAAACTATACCAACCATTGCACTTAGACTTTGAATTTTCAACCATAAGGAACCTTGATTAGTATTTCCACCCACTAACCGATTCTCTCTTACTCTTAATTCCATAAAGAGTTCTAAGTTGCCCATCTGTCTCAAGAAAACCATATTCAAGTGAAAAAGTAAAGCTTAGGAATAAGAATTTTATCCACTTGAATGTTGTATTAGATGGTGACCTAGGAAGGGATGTCTGCAATGGTCTTGCAAGTTCCGCTATTTTGTGCTCTTCTTTGACTACCTCCACCTCTTGACAAGCTTCTTCACTTTCAATTCCTTGTTCACCAACTTCTTCTACATATTCTTCAGTGCTCAACTCATGTGTTGGAGGTTGTGCATGGTCCTCCTTGTCCTCAATTTCACAACACACCGAGGAAGGTTCAACAATCTCAATTAGCACATTGGTTGGTGTGGAATCATCTTCAATGGCGGAGCTTGCTTGATCAACTTCTTCCAATCTTTCATCATCCATAATATGCTTAGGAGGTTGGACATTATCCTCTTCAACATTAAATTCAAGCTCAATGGAAGAAGGTTCAACAATTTCCACAAAATCATCAATAACATTACTTGATGTGGAAGTGTTCTCAAACTTGGAATCCACCTCTTGTTCAATTTCGCCGAGATCGTCAACTACTTCTTCTTCTTCAATAATCTCCATCCTTTCCACTTGTTTCAAAACACACTCCATTTCCTTGTTCTCAAGTGGAGATTCCAAGATCCCTTTCATGCTCCGTTCTTCGGTTGATTTTCCACATTCATCCGTGGAAATGCTTTATTTGTTGCATGAGTCCCATGAGTCCAAGGTGGCTATAAATTTGGCAAGGTTAACCATGATATGTTCATGCCTCTTTTGGGCTTCCTCTTGCTCCTTTTGATGGATGATTACTTGAAGCCAATCTATTGCTTTCTTGAGATGATTCCTTAGCTCTTGTTTCACTTGGCTAACATAGGTAGGATCATACAATGTCAAAATATCCTATTTATAGTGAACTAGTAACCTAGGATATACAGAAATGAGTAAATGACGTAAAAATCCACTTTCGGGGTCCACCTGGTGTGTGCTTGGGCTGAACATTGAAGCTTTTATGTGTAGAGACTTTTCCTGGAGTTAAACGCCAGCTTTTGTGCCAGTTTGGGCGTTTAACTCCAATTTTTGTGCCAGTTCCAGCGTTAAACGCCGGGAATTCTGAAGCTGATTTGCAATGCCGGTTTGGGCCATCAAATCTCAGACAAAGTATGGACAATTATACATTGCGGGAAAGCCCAGAATGTCTACTTTCCAACGCAATTGAGAGCGCGCCAATTGGGCTTCTGTAGCTCCAGAAAATCCACTTCAAGTGCAGGGAGGTCAGAATCCAACAGCATCTGCAGTCCTTTTTCAGCCTCTGAATCAGATTTTTGCTCAGGTCCCTCAATTTCAGCCAGAAATTACCTGAAATCACAGAAAAACACACAAACTCATAGTAAAGCCCAGAAAAGTGAATTTTAAATAAAAAATAATAAAAACATACTAAAAACTAACTAAAATGTACTAAAAACATACTAAAAATAGTGCCAAAAAGCGTATAAATTATCCGCTCATCACAACACCAAACTTAAATTGTTGCTTGTCCCCAAGCAACTGAAATCAAATAGGATAAAAGAAGAGAACATACTATAGACTCCAAATATCAATGAAACTTAGCTACAATTAGATGAGCGGGACTAGTAGCTTTTTGCTTCTGAACAGTTTTGGCATCTCACTTTATCCTTTGAAGTTTAGAATGATTGGCATCTATAGGAACTCAGAATTTAGATAGTATTATTGATTCTCCTAGTTAAGTATGATGATTCTTGAACATAGCTACTTTATGAGTCTTGGCTGTGGCCCAAAGCACTCTGTCTTCCAGTATTACCATCGGATACATACATGCCACAGACACATAACTGGGTGAACCTTTTTAGATTGTGACTCAGCTTTGCTAGAGTCCCCAATTAGAGGTGTCCAGGGTTCTTAGGCACACTCTTGGATCACTTTTTATATTTATTATATATTTTTTTGAATTCACTGCTTTTTTTTGCTTCAAGAATCAATTTGATAATTTTTCAGATCCTCAATAACATTTCTCCTTTTTCATCATTCTTTCAAGAGCCAACAAGTTTAACATTCTTTAATCAACAAATTCAAAAGACATATGCACTGTTCAAGCATTCATTCAGAAAACAAAAAGTATTGTCACCACATCAAACTAATTCAACTAGTTTCAGAGATAAATTCGAAATCCTATACTTCTTGTTCTTTTGTGATTAAAGCATTTTTCATTTAAGAGAGGTGATGGATTCATAGGACATTCATAGCTTTAAGACATGAACCTTAAATTTTTTTAATCATGAATTAAGAACAAGACTCAAAAATAAATATAAGATAAGACTAATAGTAATAGAAAACAAAAAATTAAATGACTCTAAAATAGACTCCTAATGATAGAGGTTATCACAGAGTTAGGACTCAACAACCTTGATTTTGAGAAGTGGATGCTCCCTCAACTTGTGGGATATTTGACCCTTCAAGGGAGAGCTTCTGGCGCTTCAGCTCCTGTAGCTCACGCCCCTGCTTCTCTTGTTCCTTCAGCAATTTGCAGAGCCTGCAGTTTTGATTCTACTGTTCTTCCTTAATTTGTTCCATAGTTTCTTGCAGCTTGGCAACAGATGCTTCTAGGCTGGCCCAGTAGTCAATTTCAGGAAGTTCAGGGAGGAACTCCTGCACCCTCCTTTTGATAGAGTTATCTTGCATTTGTCCTTCCATTGACTTCTTGGTGATTGGATGTTCAATTGGGATGAATTCATCTACTCCCATCCTCACCCCAGCATCTTTACATAGCAAAGAGATTAAGCTTGGGTAAGCCAGTTTGGCTTCAGTGGAATTCTTGTTTGCAATTGTGTAAATCTCACAAGCAATCAGATGATGAACCTCCACTTCTTTTCCCAGCATAATGCAATGAATCATCACTGCTCTCTTGATGGTGACCTCAGAACGGTTGCTAGTGGGCAATATAGAACGCCTAATGAAGTCTAGCCAACCTCTTGCAATTGGTTTGAGATCTCCTCTCTTGAGTTGGTTTGGGACACCTTTTGAATTGGTTGTCCACTTAGTTCCAGGGAGGCATATGTCCTCTAGAACTTGATCCAACCCCTTATCTGCTCTCACCATTCTCCTATTAAAGGATTCAGGATCATCTTGTAGTTGAGGCAATTTGAAGACCTCTCTTATTTCGTCCAGATGGAAGTAAATAATTCTCCCTCTGACCATGGTTCTGTAGGTATGAAAAGCAGTTCCAGTCATTCTCTGCTTATCTGTCAGCCACAGATTTGAGTAGAATTCCTGAACCATGTTTCTTCCAACCTTTGTCTCAGGGTTGGTTAGAACTTCCCATCCTCTGTTTTGAATTTGCTCTTGGATCTCCGGATATTCATCTCTTTTCAGATCGAATTTAACTTTCGGGACTCTCAGTCATATTGATCTCTTCCACTAAAGAGTCAATAATGCCAGCACTCATGCAGTCATTTGATGTGTTTGGATGCTGCATAACTTTGACAGCATTCAACTTGAACTCATCCTCATTGACTCTCAGGGCCACTTCCCCTTTTTGTACATCAATGAGAGTTCATCTAGTTGCTAGGAAGGGTCTTCCTAGGATGAGAGTTGCACTCTTGTGCTCCTCCATTTCCAGCACTACAAAGTCAGTTGGAAAGGCGAATGGCCCAACCTTGACAATCATGTCCTCAATTATGCCTGATGGATATTTAATGGAGCCATCAGCAAGTTGGAGACATATCTGGGTTGGTTTAACTTCTTCAGTCAACCCAAGTTTTCTGATAGTGGATACATGTATTAGATTGATACTTGTTCCAAGGTCACATAGGGCTGTCTTGGTACAAGCACATTCTAATGTGCATGGTATTATAAAGCTTCCTGGATCTTGAAGCTTCTCTGGTAAGCTCTTCAGAATGACTGCACTGCATTCTTCAGTGAGAAACACTTTTTCAGTTTCTCTCCAATCCTTCTTATGACTTAAGATCTCTTTCATGAACTTAGCATAAGAAGGTATTTGCTCAAGTGCCTCTGCAAGCGGAATCTTTATTTCAAGAGTCCTTAGATAGTCTGCAAAGCGGGCAAATTGTTTATCCTGTTCCGCTTGGTAGAGTTTCTGAGGATAAGGCATCTTGGCTTTATATTCTTCAACCTTAGTTGTTGCAGGTTTATTCCCTACAGAGGTGGTTGGAGAAGCCTTTTTAGAGGGGTTACTAGCAGCACTCTCAGGTGTCTGATTCCTCATTGGCGTTTGAGCGCCAGGACTGGGTGAGGAATGGGCGTTTAACGCCAACTTCCCCCCCCTTTCTAGCATTTGAACGCCAGAACTGGGCAAGGAATGGGCGTTTAACGCCAACTTTTCCCCCCTTTCTGGCGTTTGAACGCCAGGAGTATTCCTCTCTGGGCTCTTATTGTCCTCAGAGGGATTTTGGGCAGTGGTTTGGTTATCCTCTATCAATTGTTCCTTTCTTAGCTTTTTGCTACTTTGAGCAGTGTTATTCAATGTCTTCCTACTCCTCAGTTGAACTGCTTGGCATTTTTTTGTTATCTGTTTAGATAACTACTGTTTTGTCTGATTCAACTGTGATTCTATATTCTTGTTAGCAATTTTGGTTTCTTGGAGCATCTCTTTAAATTCTGCTAACTGTTTTGTCATCAGAAGTAATTGCTGATTAAGCTCAACAATCTGTTCTTGAGGATTAGGATCAGTAGTTACTGCCATAGCTTCTTCTTTTGTAGAGGACTCACTGCTTGAGTATAGATGTTGATTTCTAATAATAGTATCTATGAGCTCTTGAGCTTTTTCAATCATTTTCCTCATATGTATAGATCCACCAGCTGAGTGGTCTAGAGACATTTGAGCTTTTTCTGTAAGTCCATAGTAGAAGATGTCTAACTGTACCCACTCTGAAAACATTTCAGAGGGGCATTTTCTTAGCATACCTCTGTACCTCTCCCAGGCATTATAAAGAGATTCATTATCCTCTTGTTTAAAGCCTTGGATGTCCAGCCTTAGCTGTGTCATCCTTTTTGGAGGGTAAAATTGATTCAGGAATTTTTCTGATAACTGTCTCCATGTTTTTATGCTTGCTGTGGGTTGGTTATTCAACCACCTCTTAGCTTGATCTTTTACAGCAAATGAAAACAGTAATAATCTGTAGACATCCTGATCCACCTCTTTATCACATAATGTATCAGCAATTTGTAAGAACTGTGCCAGAAACTCAGTAGGTTCTTCTTGTGGAAGATCGGAATACTGGCAATTTTGCTGCACCATGATAATGAGTTGAGGATTTAGCTCAAAGCTGCTTGCTTTAATGGGAGGTATACAAATGCTACTCCCATATGCAGCTGTAATGGGGTTAGCATATGACCCCAAAGTCCTTCTGGACTGCTCAATTTCACTTAGGTCCATGATGGAGAAAGGGAAATGAGATGGATTCACAAGTAAACTATGAAATACTTTTTTTTATTTAGGAATGACTGAAAATAATAAAATAAAATAGAAAATAAAATAAAATAAAATTTCGAAAACTAAAAGAAAATAAAATCAAAGCAAATTGAAAACTAGATTAAAAAGATTTTGGAATTAACAATTAAAAAGTTATGGTTGAAAATTGTTTTGGAAAAGATATGAGTGAAAAGATATGATTTTGAAAATTAATGCAAAATTTCGAAGATTTAAAGGAGAATACAAAGAAGACACCAAACTTAGAAATTTTTAGAAAATCACACACAAATTTTCGAAAACCTAGAGGAAAACACAAAGAGGACACCAAACTTAGAATTTTTAAAGATCAAGAAGGGACTAAGAACATGCAAATTCGAAAAATTAAAAGAAAACAAAAGCATGCAATTGACACCAAACTTAAAATATGAAACTAAACTCAAATAAAAGACTCTAAACCAAGAAAAATAAAACAGTCCTAATCTAAGCAACAAGATAAACTGTCAGTTGTCCAGACTCGAAGAATCCCCGGCAACGGCGCCAAAAACTTGGTGCACGAAATTGCAATCACACTTTTGCAATTATGCACAACTAACCAGCAAGTGCACTGGGTCGTCCAAGTAATACCTTACGTGAGTAAGGGTCGATCCCACGGAGATTGTTGGCTTGAAGCAAGCTATGGTTATCTTGTAACTCTTAGTCAGGATATCAATAATTCTCAGGTTTAATTGTGAAAAGTAAAAGAACATGAAATAAATACTTGTTTTGCAGTAATGGAGAACAGGTTGAGGTTTTAGAGATGCTCTATCATCTGAATATCTGCTTTCCTAATGTCTTCTTCTTCATGCACGCAAGGATCCTTCCATGGCAAGCTATATGTAGGGTTTCACCGTTGTCAATGGCTACCTCCCATCCTCTCAGTGAAAATATTCAACGCGCTCTGTCACAGCACGACTAATCATCTGTTGGTTCTCAATCAGGTTGGAATAGAATCCAGTGATTCTTTTGCGTCTGTCACTAACGCTCAGCCCTCAGGAGTTTGAAGCTCATCACAGTCATTCAATCCTTGAATCCTACTCAAAATACCACAGACAAAGTTTAGACCTTCCGGATTCTCTTGAATGCCGCCATCAATTCTAGCTTATACCACGAAGATTCTGATTAAGGAATCCAAGAGACATTCACTCAATCTAAAGTAGAACGGAGGTGGTTGTCAGGCACACGTTCATATGTGAGAATGATGATGAGTGTCATGGATCATCACATTCATCAAGTTGAGGAACAAGTGATATCTTAGAATAGAAGCGAGCGTGATTGAATGAAAAACAGTAGTAATTGCATTAATCCATCAAGACACAGCAGAGCTCCTCACCCCCAACCATGGGGTTTAGAGACTCATGCCATAGAAGATACAATAAGAAACGTGTAATGTGTCATGAGATAAAAATACAATATCAAAATATCCTATTTATAGTGAACTAGTAACCTAGGATATACAGAAATGAGTAAATGACGTAAAAATCCACTTCCGGGGTCCACTTGATGTGTGCTTGGGCTGAGCATTGAAGCTTTCATGTGTAGAGACTTTTCCTGGAGTTAAACGCTAGCTTTTGTGCCAGTTTGGGCGTTTAACTCCAATTTTTGTGCCAGTTCCGACATTAAACGCCGAGAATTCTGAAGCTGATTTGCAACGCCGGTTTGGGCCATGAAATCTCGGGCAAAGTATAAACTATTATACATTTCTGGAAAGCCCAGGATGTCTAATTTCCAACGCAATTGAGAGCGCACTAATTGGGCTTCTGTAGCTCCAGAAAATCCACTTCGAGTGCAGGGAGGTCAGAATCCAACAGCATCTGCAGTCCTTTTTCAGCCTCTGAATCAGATTTTTGCTCAGGTCCCTCAATTTCAGCCAGAAACTACCTGAAATCACAGAAAAACACACAAACTCATAGTAAAGCCCAGAAAAGTGAATTTTAAATAAAAACTAATAAAAACATACTAAAAACTAACTAAAATGTACTAAAAACATACTAAAAACAGTACCAAAAAGCGTATAAATTATCCGCTCATCAGCGTGGCATGCCAGTGTTACTTTCTAAAGAAGAAAAAGGGGTAGCTAGTGGATTGGCTAGTTAGTTTTAGGTTGGATTGATTGCTTAGTTTTACTTCACTTCATCTCTTTCCATCTCTTGTACTTTTCTCTAAGCTGTGAGTAGCTAAACCCCCTCTTATTGGGAGAGGGAGCTCTGTTGTACTTGATGGATTAATGATAGTGAATTTCTTCTTCTCTTCATCTTCTCTTTGATTTGCTAGAAGGAATTTCGTTCTTCATGCTTAGTGTTCAATCATCTTGGGAAAGAGGTTGAATGCAAAATGGGTTTTATGGGAACCTTGGAAAAGGAAACATGAAACCATGCTTGAAATCCCTTCTCACACTTGAGCAGATTTGGGTTTTGGGATTGGATATGGTGACATGAAATCCACCCACTATTTGGATCTTTGAGGATGTGTGGTATAATTAGGGACCAAGCATATCTCTCTTCGTGAGCAACTAGACCAAGGAATTGGCTGATTATCAAGATTTGAGAGATTGAATTACCAAGGAATTGGGGTTCAATCAATCATGATTACCAAAAGGTCAATGAGTTGCATGATTGAAGATGAGATGATATGAATTTAATCCAGAGAGAGAAACATCTCCTAATCCCAATGAATTTCCCCTATTCTTATCTCCCCTATTCTTTATAGCTTTCTTTTAATATCTGCTATTACCCATTCCCCATTTACAATTCAGTCATTTATGTTCTAACACTTTACATTCTGCTCATTTACTTTTCTGCACTTTGTTGCTTTCCTTTACTTTTAAGTCAACATTTCTGTTATTTAAAATTCTGCACTCAACATTCTCTATTGATTAGCTAAAATCACCCATTAACTAAAGTTGCTCAATCAATCAATCTCTGTGGGATTCGAAACCCACTCTGTTGTGGGTTATTACTTAACGATAATTTGGTGCGCTTGCCAAAGAACGGATTCATTATATATGTAGTGAGTGAATTCCGGTTGTCAAAGAATCAAAGATAACTGAACTAGGAGAGTCAATAATATCATCTGGATTCTATGTTCCTAAAGAGACTAACATTTCTGAGTTTCAATGTATAGTGAGATGCCAAAACTATTTAGAAGCAAAAAGCTACTAAGTCCCGCTCATCTAATTGAAACTGAGCTTCATTGAACCTATGAGATTTATTGTATCTTACTCTTCTTTTTATCATACTATGTTTTTAGTTGCTTAGGGACAAGCAACAGTTTAAGTTTGTTGTTGTGATTAGCGGATATTTTATACGCTTTTTGGCATCGTTTTCATATAGTTTTTAGCATGTTTTGTTTAATCTTTATTAAGTTTCATAGGTTTTAGTGTTGAATTCACGTTTTTGGATTCTACTTTGAGTTAATGTGTTTTTGTACAATTTTAGGTATTTTCTGGTTGAAATTCAGGAGCTGGAGCAAAAGTCTAATTCAGATATAGAGAAAGCACTGCAGATGCTGTCCAAATCTGATCTCTTTGCACTCGAAAGAGCTTTTCTGGAGTTACAAAAGTCCAAATGGAGCGTTCTCAACAGCTATGGAAAGCTGACTTCAAGAGCCTTCCATTAATATATAATAGTTCATACTTTACATTGCAATGAAAGACCCAAAATTGGCATCCAACACCAGCCTCCTGCTTTAAACCAGGTGTCCAGCGCTCAAAGGAGGAGACCATCGTCCAAACACCCAAAGAGGACCCCTAGCTAGCGTTCAATGACCTAGAGTCCTCCTAGCATGTGAATCTCATAAAGCTCAGCCTAAACACTCACTAAGTAGGCCTCAAAAGTGGATTTTAGCACTAAAAAAATTATTTTACACTTCTTATGTAATCCTTAGTCATTAGTTTAGTATTTAAGGGATATTTTACATCATCTTCAGCCACTTTTACACCATATTTTGGTTTATCATTGTATTTTCCTATTGGTATGAGTTTCTAAACCTCCTAGGTTGAGGGTAGGAGTCCTGCTGAGTTCTATGAATTAATAAAAGTATTATTGTTTCTCTTCAATCCGTGTTTGATTTAATTCTAAGATGTATATTCGTTGTTCAACATGGTGAATGGGATGGTCTGTGACAACCAGCTCTGTTTATCATACTAGGACTGTGTGCTTGACAACCACCCATGTCTACTTGGTTTTGTGTGAATACTTCAGTGGAAAGCATTGAACCGCCAAATTAATTATACATCCCTCAGACGGCTAATCCATGACATCGTTGGGAAATTCTCGAGACACCAGTTCAGCCGATTTACGGGGAGATTAGGGTTTCTGTGGTAGAGACTAGAACCCAAAGGCGCAGCGTTCTCTGATCCGAAAGATTCAACCTTGTCTGTGGCATTTTGAGTAAGATGATTAAGGAGAGTGGATTGCAGGAGCTTCACCCTCAGTCAGAATGGATCCACACTAAACCTGGGGTTCAGATCTGGAGTAGTATTGGCGGCTGCTCAAACCAACGTCAATCACATACAGCCTGCCATAGAAGAAATCATTCAAAATTGAAGAAGACAGTAAGACCAGATTTAATCCAGAAGGACAAAGCATCTCCAAACCTTAACCACCTTCTTATCATAGTTTACACGACTTCTGAGTTCTGATTACCCTTTTTCTTTATTTACTTTTAAACAATCAAACTACATTTAAACAAATCCAACAACCCTTCTATCCGCTTAACTAAGACCTGCAAGATAACCATAGCTTGCTTCAAACCACAATCCTCATGGGATCTGATGCACGAAAATATGCCTCTCAACGAAATTTCCCTTCGGCAAGTATACCGAATTGTCGTCAAGTAAAAACTCACAATAGAGTGAGGTCGAATCCCACAGGGATTGATTGGTCAAGCAATTTTAGTTGGAAGAGTATGCTAGTTGAGCTAAACAGAAGGTAATTGATATTGCAGGAAATTAAATGGCGAGAAAGTAAATGGCAGAAAATAAAGTACAGAATCTTAAATGGGGATTTGGGGAGATGAACATGGAAATAAATGGCAGAAGGTAAAGAGAATGGGTAATATCAGAAATGGGGAATTCATTGGGCTTCGGAGATGTTGAATTCTCCGGATCAAGTTCATTCTCATCTCTTCCTCAATCAATGCATTCACTGATCTCCTTGGCAATCTTAAGTGATTGGATCCCAATTCCTTGGCAATCCAATCTCTCTAAGCTTGAACAATTGCCCAATTCTTTAATTTAATTGCTCATGGGAAGAGATGAAGTGTGGTCACTGATTATATCACATGTATTTCCAAATCAAAGTGTTGGGAGGATTACATGTCATTATATCCTCCCAGACCCCAATTTGGTCCAACATGAGAAAGCATTTCTAGCATGATCTCCTCATCCCTTTTCCAAGGTTCAGAGGAGATCCAATTATGGAAAGTTTCTTTTCCAGGACAACTAACCAATTGAATTAAGATCGAAAGCTTTCTAGCAAATCAAGAGAAAAGAAAGAGGAAGAAGACTGAAAACTATAATTGATCCATCAAATTACAACAGAGCTCCCTAACCCAATGAAAGGGTTTAGTTGTTCATAGCTCTGGGAATGGAAAATGGCAGAAAAGATTACATGCTTAACTAGAAAATGCAGAAAAGTAAATATACAGAGGGTAGTTCTCCAAAGTGCCAAGCTTCTCTATAGTTCAAAACTACTCCTATATATACTACTCTTCTTGACCTTCTAGTGAGTTCTTCAAATCTTGGATGTGGGGCTTAGATCTTGAGTTGAAGCAAGTACAATCTTCAGTGGGCTCAGCTTGCAGAAAAGTGTGAGTTAGGCATGGGCGTTAGTTAGAACGTTAGTGGTGTTAACGCTAAGTGAAAATGTGGGTTCGAGAATGTTAGTGGCAATCACCATTACTCACTAACATTCCAACCCCAAAATGGTCCACGTTAACTTCAACATTAGTGGCACTAACGTCACCACTAACGTTGCCTCATGATCCTTCGCAAACGTTATTGGGAATCACCTTTTCCAATAATGTTGCATTGTGCCCCCCTTTTCCCACGTTAGAGTTCACATTAACTAGGTTAACGTGGCTCTTAACGTGGGCATGCCTAAGCTTCGAGAGCGTTAGTAACACTTACCTTTGTCACTAACGCTCCAAACGCCCCTCCTCTCCACGTTAGAGTTCACGTTAACTAGGTTAACATGGCCACTAACATGGTAGTGAATACCATCTCCAATGTTAGTGACAAAGGTGAGTGTCACTAACGTTGGCTCATCATGCTTAGCTCCACGTTAACTTTCACGTTAGTGGTCTTAACGTGACCACTAATGTGGGCAATGTTGGCTTGATCCAACGTTAGTGACAAAGGTGAGTGTCACTAACATTGGCATTGTCTTCCCCTTCCACGTTAGAGTTCACATTAACTAAGTTAACGTGACTCTTAACGTGGCCAATTGCCAATTTGGAGCGTTAGTGGTGTTCACTTTTACCATTAACGCTGGAGCTTCCTTTTTCTCTACGTTAACTACCACGTTAACCTAGTTAACGTTGCAATTAACGTGGGCTTATGATGGCTTCGCAGTCGTTATTGATGGTCACCTTTTTCATTAACACTACAAGCTTGTCCCTATTCCACGTTAGTGGTCACGTTAATTAGGTTAACGTGACTGCTAACGTGGCTTCTTCTTGCTTCCCTTGTCCTGAAATCAAGCAAATAAAGTGTATCAAAGCTCTAGCCTAAGTCATGAAATTATGCATCATCAATTTGTCATTCAATCCTTGCATAATCCTTATGAAATCATGTAAAATTCACAATAGTTGCTTGAATCAAGGTGTAAATGAAATTTCATCCAAAACTTGCTTATTTCCTAAGAAAATGCATGAAACTACCATAAAACAGTAAAAAAAAGGTCAGTGAAATTGGCCTAGATGCCATGGCATCACAACACCAAACTTAAAGCTTGCTTGTTCCTAAGCAAGTACTGGAACATAGAAAGAATGAATGAAAGAACAAGATAAACAAACAATTATAATAGAAGTTAAATCCATGGTTTATGGGGTTTCATGCATAGCAACTTAGGTTCATTCCTTCACTGGCTTCCAGGCCTTTATCTTGCCCTTGAATACTTGCTTGATTGCATCCTTTGAGACTTCTTAATTATTGATCCTCCCTTCCCTTCCAGGGTTTATTGCATTCCCTTTTAGGCTAAGTGCTCTGTAAGAGGGTGACTCTTTAGGATAAGCTTTCAGCCAACACTCCAGAACTAGTTGGTTCAAGGTGCTAGGTGTTAAGACACCCCTAAGGACTTACTCCCTCAAGTCTCTTTCCCCCATACATACACACCACAGGCACATGGTTTGTTATTTTACTTTCTTGAGACCTTGGTGTCCAGCACCTCTTTGGGTTGCTAAGTGCTTTGTGGCAAAGGTTGCTCTTGATAGTGGACTTTCAGCCAATAATCCCAGATTAGTTAACCCAAGTTACCAAGTGATAAGGCACCCCTAAGAGCTTATTCATCCAAGCATATCCTTTGCACATGAACACCACAGACACATGCCTCAATCTTCAAACCCTTGGTGCCCAACATTATTTCTTATTGTTTTTCTTTCCTTTTCACTTTTATTGCTCTTTCCCTTTTCTTATTAGGATCTTATCAATTAGCTAGTCTCCTGGGGTGTGTTTCAAGCATATGATTCAGGGTAGATAGTTGCCTTCCTACCTTGTTGGTGAACCAACTTAGCTAATTAATCACCCTACTACAAACATTCGGGATTTACTTCACAAGATAACTCCACTCTTGTTCTTTTCAGAACATCTTCTTTTTGATTGACTCAAAGGACAAGCATATAAGTAAGCAGGATGAAAATGAACACTAGGGACCTAGACTAGCATACTTGGACCTAAACAACTAAATTTTAAAGCCATAATTGAAGGTTCCTAAACTACTATGGAAGCATGTTCTATTTCATACATGATTTTCCTTATTTAAAGCTTGAAAGAGATAAAACTAAGAAGAAGCTCCACCACCTTTCACTTATTGGAATGCTCATGTCCCTTTGTCTTGGGAGACCCCATTTCCTTTGCGCTTCCCGATCAGCTTTTTCCAGAAACCAACATCCTCCATCTTCTTCTTTAATGCTTCCTTTTGTTGTTTCACCTTTCCCTCTTCTTGTTCTGTTAAGTCCTTGTGGACTGCCTCATAACTTGGAATGGCAGGGTGCAAGTTATGCATATGCCCAGTCATATAAGTTAACTTGGCCTGAGTGTTTATGCTAAATTCTTCCCGATGCAGTTGCCTTCCTTCGTTGAGTACGCTGAATTCGTTGAATGCTTTCATCTGGGCTATCTGGCGTTGGTTGTGTTCTTGAAGGCGTTTGTCTTGCCTCTCTTGCCTTTTGGTCACTTGATTGATGGCTTGGGTGAGCTGGGAGTAATGCTCCTGTTGCCACTCCATTTGCTGTTTCTGCCACTCTCTTTGTTGATCCATCCAACCAGAAAGTAATTCTTCTTGATGATCCATCCTTTGAGATTAGACATGTAGTTGTTGTTCTTGTACCTCCATATAGCTCCTTGCCAGATCTTCAATGGCTCCTTGAATATGAAACAGATTTATGTTGGTTGGATCATATTACCCTTCTTGCTGGTGCCCTATTTGTTGGGGTTCTTTTTGGTGAGGTTCTTCTTGGTGAGGCTCTTCTTGTGCAGTTCTTTTCCCTATTTGAGGTCTTCTTTGTTGTTGAGCGGGTGTCATATAGTTTATACACTGGAGGGTAACTAATCTCCCAGGATTTACCGACTGTGGATTGTTATCTTCGAATATCACCTTGGCTTTCATACATAATCTAAGGATGGCGTTGGGGTACCAAAGTCTAGCACCTGGATCATTCTTCTCGGCTGAATCCTGGATCCCTTCAGCTATAATTTTGTGCACATTGATGTCCCCACCCTTTACTAAGCAATGTACCATGGTGGCTCGAGCAATATTGACCTCAGAATTGTTTGCGGCTGGAAGGATAGACCTTCTTACAAGCTCAAACCATCTATTGACTATCGGGATGAGGTCTCCTCTCCTAATGAACTGCGGCCTCTTATCCGAGTATCTTTCCCAATCAGATCCTATAACACACATGTCATTCACTATTTCTTCAAGTTCATCTTCGTCGGGGGCATTGTTTATTCTTACTTGATAACTGAGCTCATCAAAATGTGGCGATTTCAGCTGAAGAGTCCTTGTTATAGCATTGGGGCTGAAGTCCACCTCACGTAGCTTTTGAAGGTGGGGCCTTAGTACTGTCTTCTCTGGCCACATTGGCATAGAACTCCTTGATGAGGTTCGCATTTATCTTTGTTTCTGGGTTCGTGAGCTTTTGCCAGCCTCTCTGTGCAATCTTCTCTTTAATCTTTGGACACTCAACCTCGTTGAACTGGAATGTCAACTCTGGTAATATTTTCTTGTTTTTGATCCGTTCATATTGGAGCTCATGGAAGGCGGTCTTGAATCTCCCGGCATTGAAAGGAGGCTGCGCCATAGGTTCCTTCCCTCTTCTCCTCTTAGAGCTCAACGATGCCATGAGTGATGGTTGGTGTATTTGCGGCTCACAAGATGTGGCTATGAGAATGTGTATAAAACTTTTGGTGAAGGATGGGGTGTGTGTTCGAGAGAAGGAAGAAAGATGGATGAGAATGAGAATTGTGTAGGGAGAGGTGTAGAATGGGGGTTATTCATATAAAAAGGATGCTGGGTGTTTGAAGGGTGTGGATTGATGGTGTTGCTTAATGATGGACGGTTGGGGTTTGGCATTGGATGAGCACAAGGATCACCTCTTTTATGAGGGTCTTGGTTCGGTCTCCAAGGCTATCCAACTCCTAATGTTTCATGGCAACACTTCCCAAGATACTCCCCCTTGAAGACAAGTGTGTGGTTTCCTTAGTATAGTGGCCGAACCTCCTTTCTTTGGTTGTCCTATCAAGTACCACCCGTCCCCTTTTTGATTTCCTATACAAGACAAAAGGAATGCAAAAAGTTAATTAAATTTTTGGTGGGAAAAATTAAAGTGTGAAATAGCTACTGTTGAAATCTTTTTCTTTTGTTTTTAAAATAACTAAGTGCTTTTCATGAATGCAATTCAATCGACCACTATATTTCCCATGCATGCAACGTTGGTAACACCAAACTTGTTTGTGATCATATGGTGTAACAAGATTCGAAAAGAATCTCATACCATTGAGTGTGTTCAAGCCCTCTTGGTGTGCCTTGAACACCAAACTTATCATGTACTATATTCTGCATATAGGGATTCTTATATTGTTTGTCAAAATTGATTTAAAATCCATGGACTTTGCTTTATTACTACTATTAGAGATTAAAAAGAGAGGGTATAGAACATGGGTTGCCTCCCATGAAGCGCTTCTTTAGCATCATTAGCTTGACGTTTGGCCCTTGTCAGGGTGGTTGGTAGTGCCTCAAATCTTGCCCCTTTGCAGTGAATCTGCTTTCATTGGCTTTGTTAAGAAGTTCCACATGTTCTAAGGACAAGATTTTGTTGATGGTGTACACTAGAGGCAGCTGAGATGGAATGGTGGGAAGATGAGGTGGTATAGATGGAAAGTAGGCAGAGACCACTTCATCTCCTGGAGAGAAATCCTCTGTAGGGACTTTCTTGTTTCTCCATCCCCTTGGGGCCTTTTTCCTTGTGTTCCTTGATGTCACTTTGCTCCTTGTGGTTTCTTCTTTCAGAAGGGTTTTATTGCTTGTCTTAGATGACTCTCGTGGGTCTAGTTCCTCTTGGATTACACTTGACTGTTGCTCCTTCTGATCACATTGGTTGTCAACCATAGGAGTTCTTAGGTGTGGTGCTTGTGCTCTCTTGTCTAGCTCTGTCATCAGCTCTTTATTGTGCTCTTCCTTCGACTCTTTGTTATCATGATCTGCTTCTTGTGATGGTTTGAAAACGTTGAAGGTGAGCTGTTCATCGTGTATCCTCAATACTAGCTCTCCTCGCTCCACATCTATAAACGCCCTGGCTGTGGCTAAAAATGGCCTCCCCAGGATGATGGGGTGGATGGGATTCTCTTCCATTTCCAAGATAACGAAGTCCGTGGGCAGGAAGTAGTTCCCAACCTTCACTAACATGTTCTCAACCACTCCTATAGCCTATTTTTGAGTTTTGTCAGCTAATTTGATGATTACATCTGTGGGTGTTTGCTCATTGATTTGAAGCTTTTTCATGAGGGATAAATGCATTAAGTTGATACTTGCTCCCAGGTGACAGAGTCCCTTATCAAATATTGCCTCTCCTATAGCATAGGAAATGTGGAAGCTCCCTGGATCCTTCTTCTTTGTGGGTGGCTCTATTTGAATGAGAGCACTGCACTCCCTGTTCATCTTTATTGTTTGTCCACCTTTCAATGAACTCTTTTTGGCCAACAGCTCCTTTATATATTTGATGTAAGATGGCATTTGCTGGAGGGCTATAATGAATGGTATATTTACATCAAGAGACGCAAACATGTCGAGGAACCTTGAATACATTCTCTTTGCTACACCACCTTTGAGCCTTTGGGGAAAGCGTGCATATGAGTTCAGGCCCCCCTTTTTCTTTAGCTCTTCCTTGTGTGTGGGATAGGGTCTATAGTTTCTTTCTTCATGATTTCCCTTTGGACTGTCTTGGAGATGTTCTTTATGTGTGTCTATTTCCTCCATATTCCTCTCATCACTTGTGGTGATAATCTTGCATTCTTCCCACCTTACTTTCTTTGTTTCTCCTCTTGGGTTCTTCTCTATGTCACTTGGGAAACTATCAATAGGTTTGGGAAACTATTGAGAAAGATATCCCACTTGGGACTCTAGCCTCTTGATGTTTTCCCCTTGGTTTTTGATATTGGCTCGCACTTCATCCTTGAACACTCTGTTGTCTTGGACTTCTTTGCATATGTCTTCAAGTAGAGCCTCAATTTTGGAAAGTCTATCCTCGGTTGGTGATGGTGGGTTGAGATTAGGTGGTTGAGAAGGGTGATTAGGTGGGTGTTGATAGGATCTCTGTGAGGTATGTTGGTGAGTTGCATTGTTGTTGGGATTGTGGTTGTGGTGTCTCTAGTCTTGGTCTTGGTCTTGTCGGTTTCCCCACCCAAAATTAGGGTGATTTCTCCATCCAGAATTGTAAGTTTTGTAGTATGGATCATGGATCTGTCTGGGTGAGTTTCCAACATAGTTGGCATGTTCCCAATCACCTTCTTCTCTTACATTCACTCCTTCTTGAGCTGGTGATGAAGTGATGACTGCTGCAACTTGGTTTTCTTCTACCTTCTTGGTGAGATCTGCTAGCTGCTTGGTGATCATCTTATTTTGAGCCAGCAATGTAATGAGCGGATATTTTATACGCTTTTTGGGGGTAATTTCATGTAGATTTTAGCATGTTTCAGTTAGTTTTTAGTAAAATAATATTAGTTTTTAGGCAAAAATCATATTTCTGGACTTTACTATGAGTTTGTGTGCTTTTCTGTGATTTCAGGTATTTTCTGGCTGAAATTGAGGGAGCTGAGCAAAAATCTGACTTAGGCTGAAAAAGGACTACTGATGCTGTTGGATCCTGACCTCTCTGCACTCGAAATGGATTTTCTGGAGCTACAGGAGTCCAATTGGCGCGCTCTCAACGGCGTTGGAAAGTAGACATCCAGGGCTTTCCAGCAATATATAATAGTCCATACTTTGCGCAAGGATAGACGACGTAACTTGGCGTTAAACGCCAAGTTCATGCTGCTGTCTGGAGTTAAACGCCAGAAAAACGTCATGATCCGGAGTTGAACACCCAAAACACGTCATAACCTGGAGTTTGACGCCAAGAAAGGCCTTTACACGTGGAAAGCTTTAGTCTCAGCCCCAGCACAGACCAAGTGGGCCCCAGAAGTGGATTTCTGCACCAATTATCTTAGTTTATTCATTTTCTGTAAACCTAGGTCACTAGTTTACTATTTAAACAACTTTTACAGACATTTCTTGGACCTCATGACATTTTCAGATCTGAATTACATACTTTGTGATGGCATGAGTCTCTAAACTCCATTGTTGGGGGTGAGGAGCTCTGCAGCGTCTCGATGATTTAATACAATTCCTTCGTTTTCCATTCAAACACGCTTGTTCTTATCTAAGATGTTTATTCGCGCCTAACTGTGGAGAAGGTGATGATCCGTGACACTCATCACCTTCCTCAATCCATGAACGTGTGCCTGACAACCACCTCCGTTCTACATCAGATTGAATGAATATCTCTTAGATTCCCCAACAGAATCTTCGTGGTATAAGCCGGATTGATGGCGGCATTCATGAGAATCCGGAAAGTCTAAACCTTGTCTGTGGTATTCCGAGTAGGATTCCGGGATTGAATGACTGTGACGTGCTTCAAACTCCTGAGGGCTGGGCGTTAGTGACAGACGCAAAAGAATCAATGGATTCTATTCCAACCTGATTGAGAACCGACAGATGATTAGCCGTGCTGTGACAGAGCATAGGAACGTTTTCACTGAGAGGATGGGAAGTAGACACTGACAACGGTGACACCCTACATAGAGCTTGCCATGGAAGGAACTTGCGTGTGAGAAGAGGATTTCAAGGAAGAGTTGAAGTTCAAAGGACAAAGCATCTCCAAAACTCCAACATATTTCCCATTACTGCACAACAAGTAACATTATTATTCTCTATTATTTTAACTTACAATTTTAAGTAGTTTGTAGTTTGGCTTTTTACAAATAAATCCAAATAACTTCATTAGCCTCCTGACTAAGATTAATAAAATAACATTGATTGCTTCAAGCCAATAATCTCCGTGGGATCGACCCTTACTCACGTAAGGTATTACTTGGACGACCCAGTGCACTTGCTGGTTAGTTGAACGAAATTGATTTCGGACCAGGCTCTACTATCATATTCCATAAAGAGATACAATTTCGTCCACCAAGTTTTTGGCGCCGTTGCCGTGGATTGTTGAGTTTGAACAATTGAAGGCTTATTTTATTTCTTAGATTAGGAATATAGTATTGATGTTACAGAGTCATTAAATTTGAGTCCGTTATTCCCTTTTCAAAAGTATTTTTCAAAAATATTATTTTTCTTTATTAATTGTTAATTCTTCGTGAGTCTAGTGTCTTGTTCTAAGTTTGGTGTCAATTGCATCTTTTATATTTTTCTTTGAAATTTTCGTGTGAGTGTCCTTTGTTTTTCCTTAATCTTCAAGTTGTTCTTGTCTATTTTTCTTGTTTGATCTTTAATTTTTCTTGTTCTGAGTCTTTTCTTGTTTTTCTTGTGCTTTTTCAAAACAATTGTTATATTTGTTTCCCATTTGGCTAGAATAGAAGGGTCATATTCTTGATAAGGGAGCACCAATACTCTTGAAAATCTTTTTCAAAAATAATTTTTCTTGATTTAATCTTGTGCCAAACTCTAAGTTTGGTGTTTTATTGTTAATCTTTTTTATAATTTTCGAAAATTTATTTTGATTTTCTAAAAATTTTTAAGTTTGGTGTTCTTTCTTTTGTTCTTGGTGTTCTTGTGAATCTTCAAGGTGTTCTTAAGTTTTTCTTGTGTCTTGATCTTAAAATTTTTAAGTTTGGTGTTCCTTGGTGTTTTCCCTCCAAAAATTTTCGAAAATAAGGAGCACTAGATCAAAAAAAATTTTAAGTCTTGTGTCTTTTGTGTGTTTTTCTCTTTCATCATAAAATTAAAAATTCAAAAAATTTATATTTTCTAACTAATTTTGAACTACTTTTTCGAAATATTTTTATATAAATTTCAGATTTTACTTTCAAATTTTTCGAAAAAAAAAATTTTTCTAAAAAAAAATATATATATTTTTAACTTCTTTTTATATATTTTGTTTTTACTTATTCCATTTTTCTAAATCAACATATAAATTATCTCTTGTAATCCAATATGGAAGCAAGTAGGAATGAACAGTCCAAGAGGACTCTGGGGTCATATGCTAACCCCACTACTGCTTCATATGGGAGTAGTATCTGTATACCCTCCATTGGAGTTAGTAGCTTTGAGCTGAATCCTCAGCTCATTATCATGGTGCAGCAAAACTGCCAGTATTCTGGTCTTCCACATGAAGAATCTACAGAGTTTCTGGCACAATTTCTGCAAATTGCTTATACAGTACATGATGAGGAAGTAGATCAGGATGTCTACAGATTATTACTGTTTCCATTTGCTGTAAAAGATCAAGCTAAGAGGTGGTTAAATAACCAGCCTAAGAACAGCATAAAAACATGGAAACAGCTGTCAGAAAAATTCCTGAATCACTATTTCCCTCCCAAACGGATGACACAGCTAAGGCTAAACATCCAAGGCTTCAAACAAGGAGATAATGAATCCCTTTATGATGCCTGGGAGAGATACAGAGAGATGCTAAGAAAATGCCCCTCTGAAATGTTTTCAGAATGGGTGCAATTAGACATCTTCTACTATGGGCTTACAGAAAATGCTCAGATTTCTCTAGACCACTCAGCTGGTGGATCTATACATATGAGAAAAACAATTGAAGAAGCTCAAGAGCTTATTGATACAGTTGCTAGAAATCAGCATCTGTACCTAAGCAGTGAATCTTCCATGAAGGAAGAAGCTAAAACAGTAACTGCTGAACTCAGTCCGGTGGATCAGGCTAATGAATTTAATCAGCAATTAGACTTTCTGACTCAGCAGCTAGCCGAATTCAAGGAAATACTACAGGAAACAAGAATGGCTAACAGGAATATGGAAGTGCAATTAAAGTAGACAGAAAAGCAACTGTCAAAACAAATAGCAGATGAATGCCAAGCAGTTCAATTAAGAAGTGGGAAAACATTAAATACCTCACTTCAAAGCAGCAGAAAACTAAGAAATGAACAGATAGCCAATCAAAATCCCTCTGAGGACAATCAGAGCCCAGAGAGGAATGATGCTGGCGCTGAACGCCCAGCCCATGCTCATTCCTGGCGTTCAACGCCAGAAACAAGCATGGATCTGGCGTTGAACGCCCAAAAGGAACATGGTTCTGGCGTTCAAACGCCAGTAACAAACAAGGAGGTGGCGTCTAACGCCACTCCAGCTTCCACACCTGGCATTCAAATGCCAGTGGGTGATCAGTCACATACAAGTGCTGATGACAACCCTTCTAAAAAGGCTTCCCAACCCACTTCTGTAGGTAATAAACCTGCAGCAACTAAGGTTGAGGAATACAAAGCCAAAATGCCTTATCCTCAAAAACTCCGCCAGGCGGAACAGGATAAGCAATTTGCCCGCTTTGCAGACTATCTCAGAACTCTTGAAATAAAGATTCTGTTTGCAGAAGCACTTGAGCAAATACCCTCTTATGCTAAGTTCATGAAAGAGATCTTAAGTCATAAGAAGGATTGGAGGGAAACTGAAAAAGTCTACCTCACTGAAGAATGCAGTGCAGTCATTCTGAAAAGCTTACTTGAGAAGCTTAAGGATCCTGGGAGCTTTATGATACCATGCACATTAGAAGGTGTTTGTACCAAGCAAGCTTTATGTGATCTTGGGGCAAGTATCAACCTAATACCTGCATCTACGATCAGAAAGCTTGGTTTGACTGAAGAAATCAAACCAACCAGGATATGTCTTCAACTTGCTGATGGCTCTATTAAATACCCATCAGGCGTGATTGAAGACATGATCGTCAAGGTTGGGCCATTTGCCTTTCCTACTGACTTTGTGGTACTGGAAATGGAGGAGCACAAGAGTGCAACTCTCATTCTAGGAAGACCTTTCCTAGCAACTGGCCGAACCCTCATTGATGTCCAAAAAGGGGAAGTGACCTTGAGAGTCAATGAGGAGGAGTTCAAGTTGAATGTTGTTAAAGCCATGCAACATCCAGACACCCCAAATGACTGCATGAGTGTTGATATTATTGACTCTCTGGTAAGAGAGGTCAATATGGCTGAGAGTCTCGAATCAGAGCTGGAGGACATCTTTAAAGATGTTCAGCCTGATTTGGAGGAATCAGAGAAGATAATAGAACCTCTGAAAGTCCCTCAAGAAGAGGAGAAACCTCCAAAACCCGAACTCAAACCATTACCACCATCCCTGAAATATGCATTTCTGGGAGAGGGTGAAACCTTTCCTGTAATTATAAGCTCTACCTTAGAGCCACAGGAAGAGGAAGCACTAATTCAAGTGCTAAGGACGCACAAGACAGCTCTTGGGTGGTCCATTAGTGATCTTAAGGGCATTAGCCCAGCCAGATGCATGCACAAAATCTTGTTGGAGGATGACGCCAAGCCAGTGGTTCAACCACAAAGGCGGCTGAATCCAGCTATGAAAGAAGTGGTGCAAAAAGAGGTCACTAAATTACTAGAGGCTGGGATTATTTATCCTATTTCTGACAGCCCCTGGGTGAGCCCTGTCCATGTTGTCCCTAAGAAGGGTGGCATGACAGTGGTTCATAATGAAAAAAATGAACTGGTCCCTACAAGGACAGTTACAGGGTGGCGTATGTGCATTGACTATAGAAGGCTCAATACAGCCACCAGAAAGGATCATTTTCCTTTACCATTCATAGACCAGATGCTAGAAAGACTAGCAGGTCATGAATACTACTGCTTCCTGGATGGATATTCAGGTTACAATCAAATTGCAGTAGATCCCCATGATCAGGAGAAAACGGCATTCACATGCCCATCCGGAGTATTTGCATACAGAAGGATGCCATTTGGCCTGTGCAATGCACCTGCAACCTTTCAAAGGTGCATGCTCTCAATTTTCTCTGATATGGTGGAAAAATTCCTGGAAGTCTTCATGGATGACTTTTCAGTATTTGGAGACTCATTCAGCTCCTGCCTTAACCATTTAGCACTTGTTCTGAAAAGATGCCAAGAGACTAACCTGGTTTTAAACTGGGAAAAATGTCACTTTATGGTGACTGAAGGAATTGTCTTTGGGCACAAAATTTCGAACAAGGGAATAGAGGTGGATCAAGCTAAGGTAGAAGTAATTGAAAAATTACCACCACCTGCTAATGTTAAGGCAATTAGAAGCTTTCTGGGGCATGCAGGATTCTATAGGAGGTTTATAAAAGATTTTTCAAAAATCGCCAAACCTCTGAGCAACCTGCTAGCTGCTGACACGCCATTTATCTTTGATAAAGAGTGTCTGCAGGCATTTGAGACTCTGAAAGCTAAATTGGTTACTGCACCAATCATCTCTGCACCAGACTGGACATTACCATTTGAATTGATGTGTGATGCCAGTGACCATGCCATTGGTGCAGTGTTGGGACAAAGGCATGACAAGCTTCTGCATGTCATTTACTACGCCAGCCGTGTTCTAAATGATGCACAGAAGAATTACACAACCACAGAAAAAGAGCTACTTGCAGTGGTTTACGCCATTGACAAATTCAGATCCTATTTAGTAGGATCAAAAGTGATTGTGTATACTGATCATGCTGCTCTTAAATATCTACTCACAAAGCAGGATTCAAAACCCAGACTCATCAGATGGGTGCTGCTTCTGCAAGAGTTTGATATAGAAATAAGAGACAGAAAAGGGACAGAGAATCAAGTGGCAGATCACCTGTCCCGAATAGAACCAGTGAAAGGGGCGTCCCCTCCTCTCACTGAGATCTCTGAAACCTTTCCGGATGAGCAACTGTTTGCCATCCAGGAAGTGCCATGGTTTGCAGACATTGCAAACTACAAGGCAGTGAGATTTATACCCAAAGAGTACAGTAGGGTGCAATCAAAGAAATTAATCACAGATGCAAAGTACTATCTTTGGGATGAACCATATCTCTTCAAGAGATGTGCAGACGGAGTAATCCGTAGATGTGTGCCTAAAGAAGAAGCACAAAAGATCCTTTGGCACTGCCATGGATCATAGTATGGAGGACATTTCAGAAGTGAGCGAACAGCCACAAGAGTCCTCCAAAGTGGCTTCTACTGGCCTACTCTCTATAAAGATTCCCGAGCATTTGTGCTTAATTGTGACAGTTGCCAAAGATCAGGCAACCTACCTCACAGTTATGCCATGCCTCAACAAGGAATCTTGGAGATTGAGTTGTTTGATGTATGGGGCATTGACTTCATGGGACCTTTCCCACCCTCATACTCAAACACTTATATTCTGGTGGCGGTGGATTATGTATCCAAATGGGTGGAGGCTATTGCAACACCCACTAATGACACTAAAACAGTGTTAAAATTCCTCCAGAAACATATTTTCAGCAGATTTGGTATCCCTAGAGTGTTAATCAGTGATGGTGGCACTCATTTCTGCAATAAACAGCTTTACTCTGCTCTAGTACGTTATGGAGTTAACCACAGGGTAGCTACTCCCTATCACCCACAAACTAATGGGCAAGCTGAGGTCTCAAATAGAGAACTTAAAAGAATCCTGGAACGGACTGTAATTAACCGTAGAAAGGATTGGGCAAGAAGCTTGGATGATGCTCTGTGGGCATACAGAACAGCATTCAAGACCCCCATATGGACCTCTCCATACCAGCTTGTGTATAGAAAGGCATGTCACTTGCCAGTGGAACTGGAACACAAGGCCTACTGGGCAACCAGATTCCTGAACCTTGATGCCAAGTTAGCTGGAGAAAGACGATTGCTCCAGTTAAATGAGCTAGAGGAATTTAGACTCAATGCTTTCGAGAATGCAAAAATTTACAAGGAGAAAGCAAAAAGATGGCATGATAAGAAATTGTCATCCAGAGTCTTTGAGCCAGGGCAGAAAGTTCTGCTATTCAATTCTAGGCTCAAATTATTCCCTGGGAAATTAAAATCCAGGTGGAGAGGTCCATATGTAATCACAAGCGTATCACCATATGGATACATAGAACTTCAGGTTAGTGATTCTAACAAAAAGTTCATTGTTAATGGACAAAGAGTTAAACACTATCTTGAAGATAATTTCGAGCAGGAATGCTCAAGACTGAGACTACATTGAAGATCAGTGACAGTCCAGCTAATGACATTAAAGAAGCGCTTGCTGGGAGGCAACCCAGCCATTTACAAAGTTTAATTACTAATTAAATAAATTTTCTTTCTTTACAGGTTTAAGTCTAAGTATCTTCAAAGGTGAAATAGCAAATTGGTTGAAGTCACAGAGTTACAGGGAAATTTGGAAGCTCACTGGCATGAAAAAGCCAGTAAGAAATGCTTTGGGCGTTAAACGCCCAAAAGAAGCACCCACTGGGCGTTTAACGCCAGTAAGGGTAGCCTTCTGGGCGTTAAACGCCAGAAAGGAGCATCTTCTGGGCGTTAAACGCCAGAAAGATGCACCTTCTGAGCGTTTAACGCCAGTCTGCTAGCGTCCTGGGCGTTCAGAAAAACGCCCAGTGACAAAGGACTCCCTGGCGTTCAACGCCAGAAAGAAGCACCAGATGGGCGTTGAACGCCCAGGAGAAGCAACTATTGGGCGTTAAACGCCCAAAACATGCATCGTTTGGGCGTTTAACGCCAGGATGGTGGGAGGAGGTACAATTTCGTTTTTCTTTATAATTTTTCAACATTTTTATGTTCCAATTCATGATTTCTTGCATAAACATATTTTAAATTATCACTTTCAATTCCAAAAAAAAAAAAAATTTATCCTAATTTCAAAAATCCCTTTTTCAAAAATATTAAATTTATCTTAATTCATAAAGCCAAATGGCTTTCCAATTCAATCCATCATCTTTCAAATTTGTTTTCAACACATCAATTATCCTGTAAAACCTTTTTCAAAATTAAATTTCAAATCTATCTTTTAAATTATAATTCATATCTTTTTCTTTTCAAAGTTATATCTTTTTCTGATCATATCTTTTAAAATCATATCTTCTATCTTATCTCTTTCTTATTTTTTTCGAAAATTTCCCACCCCCCTCCCTATACATTGTGTTCGGCGCCCTCTCACCATCACCATTCCACAATTGCTCTCCTTCTATCCCTCTTCTTTCTTCTCTTTTGCTTGAGGACAAGCAAAGCTCTAAGTTTGGTGTGTTTTATCCGTGATCACAAAAACATACCCACTTAAGATCATGGCTCCTAAAGGGAAACAACCCAACCCAAGAGGCAAGAAAGAAAGCACTCCAAAGCCACTTTGGAATCAAGGGAAGTTCTTAACTAAAGAACATTCAGACCATTACTACAAGATAATGAGTCACAGATCCGTGATCCCGGAAGTCAGATTTGATCTGAAAGAAGATGAATATCCGGAGATCCAAGAGCAAATTCGAAACAGGAATTGGGAAATTCTGGCCAATCCTGAAACGAAAGTGGGAAAGAACATGGTTCAGGAATTTTATGCTAATCTATGGCAGACAGAAAGGCAAAGAATCATTGGAGCTGCTCTCTTTGACCATAAGACTGTAGTCAGAGGAAAGATCATTCATACCAACTCTGATAAGATCAGGGAGATATTTAAGCTTCCTCAACTGAAAGATGACCCAGACTCCTTTAACAGGAGAATGATGAGGGTCAATAAATGGCTGGACAAGGTTCTGGAGGACATATGCATTCCTGGAGCCAAGTGGACTACCAGTACAACTGGCATCCCAGTTCAACTCAAAAGAGAAGATCTAAAACCAGTAGCCAGAGGCTGGCTGGATTTTATTAGTCGTTCCATATTGCCCACCAGCAACCATTCTGAAGTTACCATCAAAAGAGCTGTCATGATTCACTGCATCATGTTGGGAAAAGAAGTAGAAGTCCATCAGCTGATCTCATGTGAGCTATACAAAATAGCAAACAGGAATTCTAAAGACGCCAGATTGGCCTATCCAAGCTTAATTTCTATGCTCTGCAAAGATGCTGGAGTAAAGATGAGAATAACTGAATATATCCTAATTAAAAAGCCCATTACTGGAATATCAATGGTCAGGCAACAGCAACAAGAGGATTCTGCCAAGAGGAGAGCACAAGAAGCCCTCCCAGAACTGCCCCAATTCGAATATTGGGAACAGCTTGAGGCTTCTATTTCCAGATTGCAAGAAGCTATGGATCAAATAAAGGAAGAACAGAATAATCAAGGTAGCATGATTTGCAAACTTCTCAAGGAACAGGAGGAGCAAGGGCGTGATCTAAGGGAGCTGAAGCGCCAAAAATTAATCCTTGAACCACACCCCAAAGATTAGAGGAGCATCTACTCCTCAAAACAACAGGTTGCTGAGTTCCAATTTTTTTTTCTGCTTTAACTTAGTAATAGTATTATTTTAGAAATTCACCTTAGGAGATATTTAGTATTAATTAGTATGTCTATTTTGATTTTATTTCCAATTAAGCTATAATTTATTTTTCTCATCATCATTAGGCATGAATAAAGTAGTAGATTTTCTTTTAGAATAAAGAAGTAATTTATATTTTTCGAGTTCTTAATAATAAAAAGTATAATTAATTATATGTGGTGGCAATACTTTTTGTTCTCTGAATGAATGCTTGAACAGTGCATAATATGTACTTTGAATTTGATGAATATTGGCTCCTGAAAGGATGAGGAACACGAAAAATATTATTGATGATCTGAAAAATCATGAAATTGATTCTTGAAGCAAGAAAAAGCAGTTCAAAAAAAAAAAAAAACACAATATTCACAAGCCATGAGCACTAGGCAAGAGTAAAAAGGATCCAAGGCTTTGAGCATCAATGGATAGGAGGGCCCAAGGAAATAAAATCCAGGCCTAAGCGGCTAAACCAAGCTGTCCCTAACCATGTGCTTGTGGCATGCAGGTTCAAGTTACAAGCTTGAGACTGAGTGGTTAAAGTCGTGATCCGAAGCAAAAGAGTGAGCTTAAGAGCTCTGGACACCACTAACTGGGGACTCTAGCAAAGCTGAGTCACAATCTGAAAAGGTTCACCCAGTTATGTGTCTGTGGCATTTATGTATCCGGTGGTAATACTGGAAAACAAAGTGCTTAGGGCCACAGCCAAGACTCAGAAAATAACTGTGTTCAAGAATCAACATACTACACTAGGAGAGTCAATAATACTATCTGAATTCTGAGTTCCTAAGGATGCCAATCATTCTGAAATTTGAAAGATACAGGGAGATGCCAAAACTGTTCAGGAACAAAAAGCTGCAAGCCCCGCTCATCTAATAAGAACCTGAGCTTCATTTAGAACTCTAAAATATTATTACTTCTTAAATTTCTGTTAAGAACCTATTTTATTCATCTAGTTGCTTGAGGACAAGCAACAGTTTAAGTTTGGTGTTGTGATGAGCGGATATTTTATACGCTTTTTGGGGGTAATTTCATGTAGATTTTAGCATGTTTCAGTTAGCTTTTAGTAAAATAATATTAGTTTTTAGGCAAAAATCATATTTCTGGACTTTACTATGAGTTTGTGTGCTTTTCTGTGATTTCAGGTATTTTCTGGCTGAAATTGAGGGAGCTGAGCAAAAATCTGACTTAGGCTGAAAAAGGACTACTGATGCTATTGGATCCTGACCTCCCTGCACTCGAAATGGATTTTCTGGAGCTACAGGAGTCCAATTGGCGCGCTCTCAACGGCGTTGGAAAGTAGACATCCAGGGCTTTCCAGCAATATATAATAGTCCATACTTTGCGCAAGGATAGACGACGTAACTTGGCGTTAAACGCCAAGTTCATGCTGCTGTCTGGAGTTAAACGCCAGAAAAACGTCATGATCCGGAGTTGAACGCCCAAAACACGTCATAACCTGGAGTTTGACGCCAAGAAAGGCCTTTACACGTGGAAAGCTTTAGTCTCAGCCCCAGCACACACCAAGTAGGCCCCAGAAGTGGATTTCTGCACCAATTATCTTAGTTTATTCATTTTCTGTAAACCTAGGTCACTAGTTTACTATTTAAACAACTTTTACAGACATTTCTTGGACCTCATGACATTTTCAGATCTGAATTACATACTTTGTGACGGCATGAGTCTCTAAACTCCATTGTTGGGGGTGAGGAGCTCTGCAGCGTCTCGATGATTTAATACAATTCCTTCGTTTTCCATTCAAACACGCTTGTTCTTATCTAAGATGTTTATTCGCGCCTAACTGTGGAGAAGGTGATGATCCGTGACACTCATCACCTTCCTCAATCCATGAACGTGTGCCTGACAACCACCTCCGTTCTACATCAGATTGAATGAATATCTCTTAGATTCCCCAACAGAATCTTCGTGGTATAAGCCGGATTGATGGCGGCATTCATGAGAATCCGGAAAGTCTAAACCTTGTCTGTGGTATTCCGAGTAGGATTCCGGGATTGAATGACTGTGACGTGCTTCAAACTCCTGAGGGCTGGGCGTTAGTGACAGACGCAAAAGAATCAATGGATTCTATTCCAACCTGATTGAGAACCGACAGATGATTAGCCGTGCTGTGACAGAGCATAGGAACGTTTTCACTGAGAGGATGGGAAGTAGCCACTGACAACGGTGACACCCTACATAGAGCTTGCCATGGAAGGAACTTGCGTGTGAGAAGAGGATTTCAAGGAAGAGTTGAAGTTCAAAGGACAAAGCATCTCCAAAACTCCAACATATTTCCCATTACTGCACAACAAGTAACATTATTATTCTCTATTATTTTAACTTACAATTTTAAGTAGTTTGTAGTTTGGCTTTTTACAAATAAATCCAAATAACTTCATTAGCCTCCTGACTAAGATTAATAAAATAACATTGATTGCTTCAAGCCAATAATCTCCGTGGGATCGACCCTTACTCACGTAAGGTATTACTTGGACGACCCAGTGCACTTGCTGGTTAGTTGAACGAAATTGATTTCGGACCAGGCTCTATTATCATATTCCATAAAGAGATACAATTTCGTCCACCACAATGCATCCATATGGTTCAGCTCCATTACTCCTCGAGTATTGCTTCTTTCAGAAGCATAGAAGTAGTCATTCTCAGCTACCGTCTCAATGACATCTATGGCTTCTTCAATGGTTTTCTTCTTGTTTAGAGACCCCCCTGATGAATGGTCTACAGCTTTCTTTGACTCATAAGAAAGACCTTCATAAAAAATGTGAAGTTGAACCCATTCATTGAACATATCTGGTGGGCATCTTCTTGTTAAGTCCTTAAAACTCTCCCATGCCTCATAGAGAGTTTCACCATCTTGTTGCCTGAATGTTTGCACATCAGCTCTCATCTTGTTAATTCTTTGAGGAGGATAGAATCTTGCCAAAAATTTGTTCACCACATCTTCCCAATTTGTTAAGCTCTCATTCGAAAAGGATTCCAGCCACTTGGATGCTTTGTCCTTGAGTGAAAAACAGAAAAAAGCAGCCTGTAGACATCCTGATGGACTCCATTAGACTTCACAGTATCACATATTCTCAGGAAGGTGGTTAGATGTTGGTTGGGGTCTTTTTGGGCACTTCCTCCAAATGAACAATTGTTCTGAACAAGGGTGATGAGCTGGGGTTTTAATTCAAAGTTGTTGGCATGTATGGTGGGCTTTTGGATACTACTTCCACAATTTCCTGGGTTTAGATTGATGTAAGAGCCTAGAACTCTCCTCTCTTGCCCAGCATGATTTACAGGGCCTTCTCTGGCATGATTGTGAACTTCTCCTTCATAGTTGTTTTGCAAGTTCTCCTCCATGTTTGATTCAAAGTACTATTCCTCTTCCTCAGCACTAACAACTTCTTTTCCTCTTGTTTCACTCCTCAATCTACGGAGGGTTCTCTCAGGTTCCGAATCAAAGGAAGTTGAAGCTCCACTTCTTCTCCCTGTTATACAACTAACGAGGCACAAAGCAAGAAATAAAATGAAGTGATTATTCTTGTTAGAGTGATTGTTAGTGTGAGTGGTGCAAATTATCAAACAATTAGTGGGTTAATGAGCAGAATTGTAAATAATAACAAGAAAGAAAGAAAATAGAGAGGGTATAGAGGATGAGGAAGAAATTGAATTAACTGAAGGTAAATGACTAGGTAAAGTAAACAAACAAAAGAAAAAAATGCTCAATCTAGTGAACTTCCAACTTAATCATTGTTGATACAAAATCAATCCCCGGCAACGGCACCATAAACTTGATGCACGAAAACTTGTCTCTCAACAAATTTCCCTTTGGCAAGTATACCGAATTGTCGTCAAGTAAAAACTCACAATAGAGTGAGGTCGAATCCCACAGGGATTGATTATTCAAGAAATTTTAGTTGGAAGAGTATGCTAGTTGAGCTAAACAGAAGGTAGTTGATATTGCAGGAAATTAAATGGCAAGAAAGTAAATGGCAGAAAATAAAGTGCAGAATCTTAAATGGGGATTTGGCGAGATGAACATGGAAATAAATGGCAGAAGGTAAAGAGAATGGGTAAGATCAGAAATGGGGAATTCATTGGGCTTAGGAGATGTTGAATTCTCTGGATCAAGTTCATTCTCATCTCTTCCTCAATCAATGCATTCATTGATCTCCTTGGCAATCTTAAGTGATTGGATCCCAATTCCTTGGCAATCCAATCTCTCTAAGCTTGAACAATTGCCCAATTTCTTGATTTAATTGCTCATGGAAAGAGATGCAGTGTGGTCACTGATTATACCACATGTATTTCCAAATCAAAGTGTTGGGAGGATTACATGTCACTATATCCGCCCAGACCCCAATTTGGTCCAACATGAGAAAGCATTTCTAGCATGATCTCCTCATCCCTTTTCCAATGCTCAGAGGAGATCCAATTATGGAAAGTTTCTTTTCCAAGATAACTAACCAGTTGAATTAAGATCGAAAGCTTTCTAGCAAATCAAGAGAAAAGAAAGAGGAAGAAGAATGAAAACTATAATTGATCCATCAAATTACAACAGAGCTCCCTAACCCAATGAAAGGGGTTTAGTTGTTCATAGCTCTGGGAATGGAAAATGGCAGGAAAGAATACATGCTTAACTAGAAAATGCAGAAAAGTAAATATACAGAGGGTAGTTCTCCAAAGTGCCAAGCTTCTCTATAGTTCAAAACTACTCCTATATATACTACTCTTCTTGACCTTCTAATGAGTTCTTCAAGTCTTAGATGTGGGCCTTAGATCTTGAGTTGAAGCAAGTACAATCTTTAGTGGGCTCAGCTTGCAGAAAAGTGTGAGTTAGGCATGGGCGTTAGTTAGGATGTTAGTGGCATTAACGCTAAGTGAAAATGTGGGTTCGAGAACGTTAGTGGCAATCACCATTCTCACTAACGTTCCAACCCCAAAATGGTCCACGTTAACTTCAACGTTAGTGGCACTAACGTGACCACTAACGTTGCCTCCTGATCCTTCACAAACGTTATTGGGAATCACTGTTTCCAATAACGTTGTATTGTGCCCCCTTTCCCCACGTTAGAGTTCACGTTAACTAGGTTAACGTGGCTCTTAACGTGGGAATGCCTAAGCTTTGAGAGCATTATTGACACTTACCTTTGTCGCTAACGCTCCAAACGCCCCTCCTCTCCATGTTAGAGTTCACGTTAACTAGGTTAACGTGGCTACTAATGTGGTAGTGAATGCCATCTCCAACGTTAGTGACAAAGGTGAGTGTCACTAACGTTGGCTCATCATGCTTAGCTCCACGTTAACTTTCATGTTAGTGGTCTTAACGTGACCACTAACGTGGGCAATGTTGGCTTGATCCAACGTTAGTGACTGATGAGCAGATAATTTATACGCTTTTTGGCACTGTTTTTAGTACATTTTAGTTAGTTTATAGTATGTTTTTATGAGTTTTTATTTGAAATTCACTTTTCTGGGATTTACTATGAGTTTGTGTGTTTTTCTATGATTTCAGGTAATTTCTGGCTGAAATTGAGGGACCTGAGCAAAAATCTGATTCAGAGGCTGAAAAAGGACTGCAGATGCTGTTGGATTCTAATCTCCCTGCACTCGAAGTGGATTTTCTGGAGCTACAAAAGCCCAATTGAGGCGCTCTCAATTGCGTTGGAAAGTAGACATTCTGGGCTTTCCAACAATGTATAATAGTCCATACTTTGTCTGAGATTTGATGGCCAAAACCGGCGTTGCAAATCAGCTTCAGATTTCCCGGCGTTTAACGCCGGAACTGGCACAAAAGTTGGAGTTAAACGCCTAAACTGGCACAAAAGCTGGCGTTTAACTTCAGGAAAAGTCTCTACACATGAAAGCTTCAATGCTCAGCCCAAGCACACACCAAATGGACCCTAGAAGTGGATTTTTACGTCATTTACTCATTTCTGTATATCCTAGGTTATTAGTTCACTATATATAGGACCTCTTGACATTGTATCTGGACCTCATGACACTTTACACGTTTCATACTGTACTTTCTATGGCATGAGTCTCTAAACCCCATGGTTAGCGGTGAGGAGCTCTGCTGTGTCTTGATGGATTAATGCAATTACTACTGTTTTTCATTCAATCACGCTTGCTTCCATTCTAAGATATCACTTGTTCCTCAACTTGATGAATGTGATGATCCGTGACACTCATCATCATTCTCACCTAAGAATGTGTGCCTGACAACTACCTCCGTTCTACCTTAGATTGAGTGGATATCTCTTGGATCCCTTAATCGGAATTTTCGTGGTATAAGCTAGAATTGATGGCGGCATTCTTGAGAATCCGGAAGGTCTAAACCTTGTCAGTGGTATTCTGAGTAGGATTCAAGGATTGAATGACTGTGATGAGCTTCAAACTCGCGATTGTGGAGCATTAGTGACAGACGCAAAAGAATCACTGGATTCTATTCCGACATGATCGAGAACCGACAGATGAATAGTCGTGCTGTGACAGAGCGCGTTGAACATTTTCACTGAAAGGATGGGAGGTAGCCATTGACAACGGTGAAACCCTACATACAGCTTGCCATGGAAGGAGCCTTGCGTGCATGAAGAAGAAGACAGTAGGAAAGCAGAGATTCAGAAGATAGAGCATCTCCAAAACCTCAACCTGTTCTCCATTATTGTAAAACTAGTATCTATTTCATGTTCTTTTACTTTTCACAATTAAACCTGAGAATTATTGATATCCTGACTAAGAGTTACAAGATAACCATAGCTTGCTTCCAGCCGATGGTGCACGAAATTGCAATCACACTTTTGCAACCCCGCACAACTAACCAGCAAGTGCACTGGGTCGTCCAAGTAATACCTTGCGTGAGCAAGGGTCGATCCCACGGAGATTGTCGGCTTGAAGCAAGCTATGGTTATCTTGTAAATCTTAGTCAGGATGTCAGAAACTATCAGGATTGATTGTGAAAAGCAAAAGAACATGAAATGAATACTTGTTTTGCAGTAATGGAGAATAGGTTGAGGTTTGGAGATGCTCCATCTTCTGAATCTCTGCTTTCCTACTGTCTTCTTCTTCAAACACGCAAGTCTCCTTCCATGGCAAGCTGTATGTAGGGTTTCACCATTGTCAATGGCTACCTCCCATCCTCTCAGTGAAAACGATTGCATATGCTCTGTCACAGCACGCGGAATTCATCTGTCGGTTCTCGGTCAGGCCGGAATAGAATCCAGTGATTCTTTTGCGTCTGTCACTAATGCCCCGCTTGCTAGGAGTTTGAAGCTCGTCACAGTCACTCAATCATTGAATCCTACTCAGAATACCACAGACAAGGTTTAGACCTTCTGGATTCTCTTGAATGCCGCCATCAATTCTAGCTTATACCACGAAGATTCCGATTAAAGAATCCAAGAGATAACTACTTAATCTAAGGTAGAATGGAGGTGGTTGTCAGGCACACGTTCATAGTTGAGAATGATGATGATTGTCACGGATCATCACATTCATCCGGGTTAAGAACAAGTATTATCTTAGAATGGAAGCAAGCATGATTGAATGAGAAACAATAGTAATTGCATTAATCCATCAAGACACAGCAGAGCTCCTCACCCCCAACCATGGGGTTTAGAGACTCATGCCGTGGAAAGTACACAAAGAAAACGTGTAAAGTGTCATGAGGTACAGATACAATGTCAAATGATCCTATTAATAGTAAACTAGTAGCCTAGGGTATACAGAGATGAGTAAATGACTTAAAAATCCACTTCTGGCCCACTTGGTGTGTGCTTGGGTTGAGCAATGAAGCATTTTCGTGTAGAGACCTTTTCTGGAGTTAAACGCCAGCTTTCATGCCAGTTTGGGCGTTTAACTCCAAGTTTCATGCCAGTTCCAGCGTTAAACGCTGGAATTTCTGAGGCCGAATTGCTACGCCGGTTTGGGCCATCAAATCTTGGGCAAAGTATGGACTATCATATATTGCGGGAAAGCCCAGGATGTCTACTTTCCAACGCCGTTGAGAGCGCGCCAATTGGGCTTCTGTAGCTCCAGAAAATCCATTTCAAGTGCAGGGAGGTCAGAATCCAACAGCATCTGCAGTCCTTTTTGGTCTCGGAATCAGATTTTTGCTCAGGACCCTCAATTTCAGCCAGAAAATACCTGAAATAACAGAAAAACACACAAACTCATAGTAAAGTCCAGAAAAGTGAATTTTAGCTAAAAACTAATAAAAATATACTAAAAACTAACTAGATTACACTAAAAACATACTAAAAACAATGCCAAAAAGCATACAAATTATCTGCTCATCACAACACCAAACTTAAATTGTTGCTTGTCCCCAAGCAACTGAAAATCAAAATAGGATAAAAAGAAGAGAATATACTATAGACTCCAAAATATCAAGGAAACTTAGCTCCAATTAGATGAGCGGGACTAGTAGCTTTTTTCCTCCGAACAGTTTTGGTATCTCACTCTATCCTTTGAAGTTCAGAATGATTGGCATCTATAAGAACTCAGAACTCAGATAGTGTTATTGATTCTCCTAGTTAAGTACAATGATTCTTGAACATAGCCAGTGTATGAGTCTTGGCTGTGGCCCAAAGCACTCTGTCTTCCAGTATTACCACCGGATACATACATGCCACAGACACATAATTGGGTGAACCTTTTCAGATTGTGACCCAGCTTTGCTAGAGTCCCCAATTAGAGGTGTCCAGGGTTCTTAAGCACACTCTTGTTGCCTTGGATCACAACTTTATTTCCTTCTTTTTCTTTTTCTTTTCTCTCTCTTTTTTTTTCGAAAATATTTTTTTTTATCCACTGCTTTTTCTTGCTTCAAGAATCAATCTAATGATTTTTAGATCCTCAATACAGTTCTCTTTTTCCTCATTCTTTCAAGAGCCAACAATTTTAACATTCTCAAAACAACAAATTCAAGAGACATATGCACTGTTCAAGCATTCATTCAGAAAACAAAAAGTATTGTCACCACATCAAGCTAATTCAACTAGTTTCAAGGATAAATTTCGAAATCCTGTACTTCTTGTTCTTTTGTGATTAAAGCATTTTTCATTTAAGAGAGGTGATGGACTCATAGGACATTCATAGCTTTAAGGCATAAAATTTCAATTTTATTAACAATGAATTAAGAACAAGACTCAAAAATAGATATAAGACTAAAAAATTAAAAATAGAAAACAAAACAAAAGAAAAAGAAAACGCAAAAACATAGGCTCCTAATGATAGAGATTTTCACAGAGTTAGGACTCAACAACCTTGATTTTGAGAAGTGGATGCTCCCTCAGCTTGAGAGGAGAGCTTTTGGCGTTTCAACTCTTGGAGTTCACGCCTCTGCTTCTCTTGTTCCTTCAGCAATTTGCAGAGCATGCAGTTCTGATTCTGCTGTTCTTCCTTCAGTTGCTCCATAGTCTCTTGCAACTTGGTGATAGATGCTTCTAGGCTGGTCCAGTAGTCAATTCTTGGGAATTCAGGGAGGAATTCCTGCGCCTTCCTCTTGATAGAGTTGTCTTGCACTTGTCCTTCCATTGACTTCTTGGTGATTGAGTGTTCAATGGGTATGAACTCATCTACTCCCATCTTCACCCCAGCCTCTTTACAGAGCAAGGAGATCAGGCTTGGATAAGCCAATTTGGCTTCAGTGGAATTCTTATTTGCAATTGTGTAGATCTCACAAGCAATCACATGATGGACCTCCACTTCTTTTCCAAGCATAATGCAATGAATCATCACTGCTCTCTTGATGGTAACCTCAGAACGGTTGCTAGTGGGCAATATGGAACGCCCAATAAAGTCTAGCCAACCTCTTGCAATTGGTTTGAGGTCTCCCCTCTTGAGTTGGTTTGGGATACCCTTTGAATTGGTTATCCACTTAGTCACAGGGAGGCATATATCCTCTAGAACTTGATCCAACCCTTTATCTACTCTCACCATCCTCCTATTGAAGGAATCAGGATCATCTTGCAGTTAAGGTAGTTTGAAGATTTCTCTTATTTTGTCCAGATGGAAGTACATAACTTTCCCTTTGACCATGGTTCTGTAGGCATGGTAAGCAGTTCCAGTCATTCTTTGCTTATCTGTTAGCCACAGATTAGAGTAGAATTCCTGAACCATGTTCCTTCCAACCTTTATTTCAGGATTGGTCAGAACTTCCCATCCTCCGTTTCGAATTTGCTCTTGGATCCCCAGATATTCATCTTCTTTCAGATCAAATTTAACTTCCGGGATCACTGACCTCAGACCCATTATTTTGTGATAATGGTCTTCATGTTCTTTGGTTAAGAACTTCTCTTGATTCCAAAGATTCTTTGGATTATTTTCTTTCTTTCCTCTTAAATTGGTTTGTTTTCCTTTAGGAGCCATGATCTTGACGAATCTTGGCTTAGTGATCACGGAAAAGCACACCAAACTTAAAGGTTTGCTTGTCCTCAAGCAAAAAGAAAAGAAAGAAGAGAAGAGAGAGAGAGAAAGAGGAAATTCGAATGGTGTGGGGAATGAGGGGTGGTAAACGTTTATTTATAGAGTGGGGGGAGAGATTTTCGAAAAAAAGAAAAATTTGAAAGGAGATTTGAGGAGATATGGAAAGAAATTGAAAGAAGGGTGAGTTTTTGACAAAATTTGGGAATGATTTGAAGAATGATTTTAAATTTTTGAAAATTTGAAAGTGAATAATGAGAGATTGAAATGTATTTTTGTAGAAAAATATGGGTGAGAAAAGGAAAGTTTGAAAAAATCTGATTTGAAAACAAAATTGTGGTCCCCCCACCTTTCTGGCGTTAAACGCCCAGAATGGCACCCATTCTGGCGTTTAACGCCCATTTGGTGCCCTTTTTGGGCGTTTAACGCCCAGCCAGGTGCCCTGGCTAGCGTTAAACGCCAGAAATCCTTTATCACTGGGCGTTTTTCTGAACGCCCAGGATGCTGCACACCTGGCGTTAAACGCCCAGAATGGTGCCCATTCTGGCGTTTAACGCCCAAAATGGCACCATTCCTGGCGTTAAACGCCCAGAATGGCACCCATTCTGGCGTTTAACGGCCAAAATGCCCCTTACTGGCATTTTTTCGCCAGTAAGCTCTTTTTCTCTGCTTTTTGAGCTGAATCCTTCTGTAACTCTGTGAATTCCTTCATTTTTGATACTTGCCTCTGTAAGAACAATTCATACAACTTCCTAATGACTGGGTTGCCTCGCAGCAAGCGCTTCTTTACTGTCTTTAGCTGGACTTTCACTGAGAATCACTCAAGTCTCAGTTTTGAGCATTCCTGCTCAAAATTGCCTTCAAGATAATGCTTGATTCTCTGTCTATTAACAATGAACTTTTTGTCAGAATCAGTATCCTGAAGCTCAACATATCCATATGGTGACACTCCTGTAATCACATACGGACCCCTCCACCGGGATTTGAATTCCTGGAAATAGTCTAAGCCTAGAGTTGAAGAGCAGGACTTTTTGTCCTGGCTCAAAGACTCTGGTTGACAACTTCTTGTCATGCCATTTCTTTGCCTTTTCCTTATAAATTTTTGCATTTTCAAAGGCATTGAGTCTGAACTCCTCTAGCTCATTTAGCTGGAGCAGTCTTTTTTCACCGGCTAACTGTGCATCCATGTTTAGGAATCTGGTTGCCCAGTAGGCTTTATGTTCCAGTTCCACAGGCAAATGACAGGCCTTCCCATACACCAGTTGGTATGGAGAGGTTCCTATAGGAGTCTTGAATGCTGTTCTGTATGCCCACAGAGCATCATCCAAGCTCTTTGCCCAATCCTTTCTTCGGGCTATCACAGTCCGTTCCAGGATTCTTTTTAGCTCTCTGTTAGAGACTTCAGCTTGCCCATTTGTCTGTGGATGATACGGAGTTGCCACTTTGTGGCTAATTCCATATCTAACCATAGCAGAGTATAGCTGTTTGTTACAGAAATGAGTGCCTCCGTCACTGATTAATACTCTGGGAACACCAAATCTGCTGAAGATGTTTTTCTGGAGGAATTTCAGCACGGTCTTGGTATCATTAGTGGGTGTAGCAATTGCTTCTACCCACTTAGATACATAGTCCACTGCCACCAGAATGTAAGTGTTTGAGTATGATGGTGGGAATGGTCCCATGAAGTCAATTCCCCATACATCAAACAATTCTATCTCTAATATCCCTTGTTGAGGCATGGCATATCCATGAGGCAAGTTACCAGCTCTTTGGCAACTGTCACAGTTACGCACAAACTCTCGGGAATCTTTATAGAGAGTATGCCAGTAGAAGCCACATTGGAGGACTTTAGTGGCTGTTCGCTCACTTCCAAAATGTCCTCCATACTGTGATCCATGGCAATGCCATAGGATCCTTTGTGCTTCTTCTCTGGGTACACATCTGCGGATCACTCCGTCAGCACATCTCTTAAAGAGATATGGTTCATCCCAGAGGTAGTACTTGGCATCTGAAATTAATTTCTTTCTCTGCACGTAGCTGTACTCTTTGGGTATGAACCTCACAGCTTTATAATTTGCAATATCTGCAAACCATGGAGCTTCCTGAATGGCAAAGAGTTACTCATCTGGGAAAGTCTCAGAGATCTCAGTAGAAGGGAGGGACGCCCCAGCTACTGGTTCTATTCGGGACAGATGATCAGCTACTTGGTTCTCTGTCCCTTTTCTGTCTCTTATTTCTATATCAAACTCTTGCAGAAGCAACACCCATCTTATGAGCCTGGGTTTTGAATCCTGCTTTGTGAGTAAGTATTTAAGAGCAGCATGGTCAGTGTACACAACCACTTTGGACCCCACTAGATAGGATCTAAACTTGTCAATGGCATAGACCACTGCAAGTAACTCTTTTTCTGTGGTTGTGTAGTTCTTCTGTGCGTCATTTAGAACACGGCTGGCATAGTAAATGACGTGCAGAAGCTTGTTATGCCTCTGTCCCAACACTGCACCAATGGCATGGTCACTGGCATCACACATTAATTCAAATGGCAATGTCCAATCTGGTGCAGAGATGACTGGTGTTGTGACCAGCTTAGCTTTCAGGGTCTCAAATGCTTGCAGACACTGTGTGTCAAACACAAATGGTGTGTCTGTAGCTAACAGGTTACTCAGAGGTTTTGCAATTTTCGAAAAATCCTTTATAAACCTTCTGTAGAATCCTGCATGCCCCAGAAAACTTCTGATTGCCTTAACATTGGCAGGTGGTGGTAATTTTTCAATTACCTCTACCTTTGCCTTATCCACTTCTATCCCCCTGCTTGAAATTTTGTGCCCAAGGACAATCCCTTCAGTCACCATAAAGTGACATTTCTCCCAATTTAAAACCAGGTTAGTCTCTTGGCATCTTTTCAGGACAAGGGCTAGGTGATTAAGACAGGAGCTGAATGAGTCTCCATATACTGAGAAGTCATCCATGAAGACTTCCAGAAATTTCTCTACCATATCTGAGAAGATAGAGAGCATGCACCTCTGAAAGGTTGCAGGTGCATTGCACAGACCAAAAGGCATCCTCCTATAGGCAAACACGCCAGAAGGGCAAGTGAATGCTGTTTTCTCTTGGTCCTGAGGATCTACTGCAATTTGGTTGTAGCCTGAATAGCCATCCAAAAAGCAGTAATAATCATGGCCAGCTAGTCTTTCTAGCATTTGGTCTATGAATGGTAAAGGAAAATGATCCTTTCTGGTGGCTGTATTGAGCCTTTTGTAGTCAATACACATGCGCCACCCTGTGACTGTCCTTGTAGGAACCAGTTCATTTTTTTCATTATGAACTACTGTCATGCCTCCCTTTTTGGGAACAACTTGGACAGGGCTCACCCAGGGGCTATCAAAAATAGGATAAATAATCCCAGCCTCTAGTAATTTAGTGACCTCTTTCTGCACCACCTCCTTCATGGCAGGATTTAGCCTCCTCTGTGGTTGGACCACTGGTTTGGCATTATCCTCCAATAGGATCTTGTGCATGCATCTAGCTGGGCTAATGCCCTTAAGATCACTTATAGACCACCCAAGAGCTGTCTTGTGTGTCTTTAGCACTTGAATCAGTGCTTCCTCTTCCTGTGAATCTAAAGCAGAGCTTATAATCACTGGAAAAGTTTCACCCCCTCCCAGAAATACATATTTCAGGGATGGTGGTAGTGGTTTGAGTTCAGGTTTGGGAGGCTTATCCTCCTCCTGAGGAATTTTCGAAAATTCCTTTGCTTCCTCTAGTTCTTCCTGATCAGGTTGAGCATCTTTGAAGATGTCCTCAAGCTCTGATTCTAGGCTCTCAGCCATATTGATCTCTTCTCCCAGAGAGTCAATAATGTCAGCGCCCATGCAGTCATTTGGTGTGTCTGGATGCTGCATGGCTTTTACAGCATTCAACTTGAACTCATCCTCATTGACCCTCAAGGTTACTTCCCCTTTTTGTACATCAATGAGAGTTCGTCCAGTTGCTAGGAAAGGTCTTCCTAGAATGAGAGTTGCACTCTTGTGCTCCTCCATTTCCAGCACTACAAAGTCAGTGGGAAAGGCGAATGGCCCAACCTTGACAATCATGTCCTCAATTATGCCTGATGGGTATTTAATGGAGCCATCAGCAAGTTGGAGGCATATCCGGGTTGGTTTGACTTCTCCAGTCAACCCAAGCTTTCTGATAGTGGATGCAGGTATTAGATTGATGCTTGCTCCAAGATCACATAGGGCTGTCTTGGTGCAGGCACCTTCTAATGTGCATGGTATCATAAAGCTTCCTGGATCTTGAAGCTTTTCTGGTAAGCTCTTTAAAATGACTGCACTGCATTCTTCGGTGAGAAACACTTTTTCAGTTTCTCTCCAATCCTTCTTATGACTTAAGATCTCTTTCATGAACTTAGCATAAGAAGGTATTTGCTCAAGTGCCTCTGCAAACGGAATCTTTATTTCAAGAGTCCTTAGATAGTCTGCAAAGCGGGCAAATTGCTTATCCTGTTCCGCTTGGCGGAGTTTTTGAGGATAAGGCATTTTGGCTTTATATTCTTCAACCTTAGATGCTGCAGGTTTATTCCTTACAGAAGTGGTTGAAGAAGCCTTGTTAGAGGGATTACTGTCAGCACTTTCAGGTGTCTGATCCACCTTAGGCGTCTGAACGCCAGGATTGGGTGGAAATTGGGCGTTTAACGCCAACTTTTCCCCCTTTTCTGGCATTTGAATGCCAGAACTGGGCAAGGAATGGGCGTTTAACGCCAGGTTTCCTTCCCTTTCTGGCGTTTGAACGCCAATAATATTCCTCTCTGGGCTCTTACTGTCCTCAGAGGGATTTTGCACAGTGGTTTGGTTGTCCTCTGTCAATTGTTCCTTGTTTGGCTTTTTGCTCTTCTGAGCAGTGTTATTCAGTGTCTTCCCACTCCTCAGTTGAACTGCTTGACATTCCTCTGTTATCTGTTTGGATATTTGCTGTTTTGCTTGCTTCAACTGCAGTTCTATGCTCTTGTTAGCAACTTTAGTTTCATGGAGCATTTCTTTAATGTCTGCTAACTATTCTGTTATCAGGAGCAATTGTTGATTAAGCTCAATTATCTGTTCTTGAGGACTAGGGTCAGTGACTACTGCCATGACTTCCTCTTTTGAAGAGAACTCATTGCTAGAGTACAAATGTTGGTTTCTAGCAACAGTGTCTATAAGCTCTTGAGCTTCTTCAATTGTCTTCCTCATGTGTATAGATCCACCAGCTGAGTGGTCTAAAGACATCTGAGCTTTTTCTGTAAGCCCATAGTAGAAAATGTCTAACTGTACCCACTCTGAGAACATTTCAGAGGGACATTTCCTTAGCATACCTCTATACCTCTCCCAGGCATTATAAAGGGATTCATTATCCTCTTGTTTAAAGCCTTGGATGTCCAGCCTTAGCTGTGTCATCCTCTTAGGAGGGTAAAAATGATTCAGGAATTTGTCTGACAACTGTTTCCATGTCTTTATGCTTGCTGTAGGTTGGTTATTCAACCACCTTTTTGCTTGATCTTTTACAGCAAATGGAAACAGTAATAGTCTGTAGACATCCTGATCTACCTCTTTATCATGTACTGTGTCGCAATTTGTAAAAACTGTGCCAGAAACTCAGTAGGTTCTTCCTGTGGAAGACCGGAATACTGGCAATTTTGCTGCACTATGATAATGAGTTGAGGATTTAGTTCAAAGCTGCTTGCTTTGATGGGAGGTGTACAGATGCTACTCCCATATGCAGCTGTAATGGGGTTAGCATATGACCCCAGAGTCCTTTTGGACTGATTAATCCCACTTAAGTCCATAATGGACAAAAGGGAAATGATAATGATTGCAAAGAGATAAATTTTGTTTGTTTTTTTTTGAATTAACGAAAAAAAATAGAATAAAACAATAAAATAAAAATAAAAATTCGAAAATGAAAAAGAAAACAAGATCAAAGCAAATTGAAAACTGAATCAATGAGTTAATTAAAAAGATTTTGAAAACAGCAATTAAAAAGATCTGATTGAGAAATTTTTATGAAAAAGATTTGATTTTTGAAAAGAGGAAAGAGAAAAACAACAAAAAGACACCAAGCTTAAAATTTTTAGAAAATCAAACACTAATTTTCGAAAATTTTTAAGGGAAAAACACAAAGAGGACACCAAACTTAGAATTTTTATGAACCAAAAAGGGACTAAGAACATGCAATTTCGAAAATTAAAAGAAAAACAAAAGCATGCAATTGACACCAAACTTAAAATATGAACTAGACTCACTAAAAGACTCTAAACCAACAAAAATAAACAGTCCTAATCTAAGCAACAAGATAAGCCGTCAGTTGTCCAAACTCGAACAATCCCCGGCAACGGCGCCAAAAACTTGGTGCACGAAATTGCAATCACACTTTTGCAACCCCGCACAACTAACCAGCAAGTGCACTGGGTCGTCCAAGTAATACCTTGCGTGAGCAAGGGTCGATCCCACGGAGATTGTCGGCTTGAAGCAAGCTATGGTTATCTTGTAAATCTTAGTCAGGATGTCAGAAACTATCAGGATTGATTGTGAAAAGCAAAAGAACATGAAATGATTACTTGTTTTGCAGTAATGGAGAATAGGTTGAGGTTTGGAGATGCTCCATCTTCTGAATCTCTACTTTCCTACTGTCTTCTTCTTCAAACACGCAAGTCTCCTTCCATGGCAAGCTGTATGTAGGGTTTCACCGTTGTCAATGGCTACCTCCCATCCTCTCAGTGAAAACGATTGCATATGCTCTGTCACAGCACGCGGAATTCATCTGTCGGTTCTCGGTCAGGCCGGAATAGAATCCAGTGATTCTTTTGCGTCTGTCACTAACGCCCCGCCTGCTAGGAGTTTGAAGCTCGTCACAGTCACTCAATCATTGAATCCTACTCAGAATACCACAGACAAGGTTTAGACCTTCCGGATTCTCTTGAATGCTGCCATCAATTCTAGCTTATACCACGAAGATTCCGATTAAAGAATCCAAGAGATAACTACTTAATCTAAGATAGAACGGAGGTGGTTGTCAGGCACACGTTCATAGTTGAGAATGATGATGATTGTCACGGATCATCACATTCATCCGGGTTAAGAACAAGTATTATCTTAGAATGGAAGCAAGCATGATTGAATGAGAAAACGTGTGCCGTGGAAAGTACACAAAGAAAACGTGTAAAGTGTCATGAAGTACAGATACAATGTCAAATGATCCTATTAATAGTAAACTAGTAGCCTAGGGTATACAGAGATGAGTAAATGACTTAAAAATCCACTTCCGGGCCCACTTGGTGTGTGCTTGGGTTGAGCAATGAAGCATTTTCGTGTAGAGACCTTTTCTGGAGTTAAACGCCAGCTTTCATGCCAGTTTGGGCGTTTAACTCCAAGTTTCATGCCAGTTCCAGCGTTAAACGCTGGAATTTCTGAGGCCGAATTGCTACGCCGGTTTGGGCCATCAAATCTTGGGCAAAGTATGGACTATCATATATTTCTGGAAAGCCCAGGATGTCTACTTTCTAACGCCGTTGAGAGCGTGCCAATTGGGCTTCTGTAGCTCCAGAAAATCTATTTCGAGTGCAGGGAGGTCAGAATCCAACAGCATCTGCAGTCCTTTTTGGTCTCGGAATCAGATTTTTGCTCAGGACCCTCAATTTCAGCCAGAAAATACCTGAAATCACAGAAAAACACACAAACTCATAGTAAAGTCCAGAAAAGTGAATTTTAGCTAAAAACTAATAAAAATATACTAAAAACTAACTAGATTACACTAAAAACATACTAAAAACAATGCCAAAAAGCATACAAATTATCCGCTCATCAGCCGACAATCTCTGTGGGATCGACCCTTACTCACGTAAGGTATTACTTGGACGACCCAGTGCACTTGCTGGTTAGTTGTGCAGAATTGCAAAAGTGTGATTGCAATTTCGTGCACCAATGACAAAGGTGAGTGTCACTAACATTGCCATTGTCTTCCCCTTCCACGTTAGAGTTCACGTTAACTAAGTTAACGTGACTCTTAAAGTGGCCAATTGCCAATTTGGAGCGTTAGTGGTGTTCACTTTTACCACTAACGCTGGAGCTTCCTTTTTCTCTATGTTAACTACCATGTTAACCTAGTTAATGTGGCAATTAACGTGGGCTTATGATGGCTTCGCAGTCGTTATTGGTGGTCACCTTTTTCATTAACACTACAAGCTTGTCCCTATTCCACGTTAGTGGTCACGTTAATTAGGTTAACGTGACTGATAACGTGGCTTCTTCTTGCTTCCCTTGTCCTGAAATCAAGGAAATAAAGTGTATCAAAGCTCTAGCCCAAGTCATGAGATTATGCATCATCAATTTGTCATTTAATCCTTGCATAATCCTTAAGAAATCATGTAAAATTTACAATAGTTGCTTGAATCAAGGTGTAAATGAAATTTCATCCAAAACTTGCTTATTTCCTAAGAAAATGCATGAAACTACTATAAAACAGTAAAGAAAAGGTCAGTGAAACTGGCCTAGATACCCTGGCATCAGGATCGACCTTGACTCACTCAGGTATTACTTAGACGACCTAGCGCACTTGCTGGTAGAATTATATGAAGTATGGGGATTCGTGCACCAAAGGCTTGTGAGTATGGTGGTTGAGGACTATATTGAGGAGGGGGTTCATATGCATATGGTGGGGGTTGTTGGTAATCACAAGGTGGTCCACCATAACCATTGGATTGGTATGTATCATGGTATGGTTCTTGCTCATAGTACATTTGGGAAGGTTGTTGCCAAGAACGTTGATCAATTCCTTGAGGCTCTTTGATGCACCACTATTTCGTGGTACATCTTGTGCTTAATTGAGTGGATTTTATCCACTATTCTCACTTTTATTCATAGAATTTGCATGTTTTACATTTTCCTTCCTGATTTTGTGCTATGATTGGAAACATGCTTTTTTGGTCTTAATTTACCTAGTTTTAATCCTCTCTTATTACCATTCGATGCCTTGATATGTGTGTTAAGTGTTTTCAGAGATCATAGGGCAGGAATGTCTTAGAGGATGGAAAGGAAGCATGCAAAAGTGGAAGGAATACAAGAAATTGAAGAAACTGCAAAGCTGTTAGCCCTGACCTCTTCGCACTCAAACGGGCATAACTTGAGCTACAGAGGTCCAAATGAGAGGGTTCTAGTTGCGTTGGAAAGCTACATCCGGGGTTTCAAAATGATATATAATTCACCATAGTGGCCATACAGCTAAGCGACACGCACACGTCGTTCTGCAGAAAAACCAGCGACCTATATGGATCAGAATTCGCCCCCAGCGACTTCCGGGCTGTTTTGACCCAGTTTTCGGCCCAGAAAACACAGATTAGAGGCTACAAAGTGGGGGAATCAATTCATTCAATCATTCACTTCTCATTATTCACTTTTGATAATTTAGATGTAGTTTTTAGAGAGAGAGGCTCTCTCCTCTCTCTTAGGTTTTAGGATTTAGGATTTCTCTTCTACTTTTAATTCTTCTAGTACTCTAGTTTATTGATTTTCCCTTGTTGATTATTTGATGTTTCTACTTGGTTTATGAATTCTCATGTTTAATTTGATTTACTATTTGATACAATTTGAGGTATTCCAGATTTATGATTTTAATTTAGCTTTTTACATTCTTAGCTTGTGTTGAGTAATTGGAGATACTTGAGTTATCAAACTCCTTGTTGATTGAAAATTGGAATTCTTTGCTGATTGAATTGAATTCCCCTAACTCTAGTCTTTTCTTAGGAATTGACTAGGACCTGAGGAACCAAATTGATTTATCCACTTAACATACCTTCATAGTTAGAGGTTGACCAAGTGGGAGCAAAAGCCAATTCTCATCACAATTGATAAGGATAATTAGGATAGGACGTCCAGTTCTAATACCTTGCCAAGAGCTTTTCTAGTTATTAGTCTACTTCTTTTACCATTTATATTCCTTGTTCAAACCTTTCAAAAACCCAAAAAAAGGATACTTTTCTCATAACCAATAACAAACACACCTCCCTGCAATTCCTTAAGAGACGACCCGAGGTTTGAATACTTCGGTTTATTTTTATTGGGTTTGCTTTAGTGACAAACAAGTTTTTGTACGGAGGGATTATTGTTAATTTAGAAACTATACTTACAACGTGATTACTTTTGTGAAATTCTTTACTAGCAAAAGTCCGTTCGTCACTCCTCCCACCTTTGATTGTTCCATCCTTGATGTATGCTCTTATTATAACTCCCATTTCCTACAACATAGTTAAAACCAAACTCATAACCAAAGTGGTGAGAATTCATAGTGACAAGAGAAAATAAGATAAAAACTAATAAGAAATAAAGAAAACAAACTCCTAACTACTGGCAAAACCAAGAAATAACCAAAAGGCAAGATATTCACATATTCACAATAGCCAATAATATAACACCATTGCAATCCCCGACAATTGCGCCCAAAACTTGATGTGAGGATTATCGTCAGTTAGGAATTTCACACAAATAATCTTGTTGAAGTATAGTTCCCAACCAACAAACAATCCTTAATCAAAGTTTAATTTGTTTGTCACTAGTACAAATCCCAATAAAAAACCGAGAGTATTTAAACCTCGGGTCGTCTCTTAAGGAATTTCAATGAAGTGGTTAATTATTGGTTATGAAGGAAACAAGAGGTTTTGGTTGAAATATGCAAAAATTGTGAATTACAAGAAATTAAACAAGCATGCAAGAAATTAAATGAAAAGCAATTAAAGTAACAAACATGGAAATTAGATGGAGAAAAGGAACTCTTGGCTAAGGCATAGAAATTGAGATCACCATCCTTGTCTAACAACCATATATTGACAATTATGAGGAACCAAGCCCATCAAGTCTACTTCTACAAGTAAAGTATGTCAAATAGGCTTGATCAACTTCAACTCATAAATCCCAATCTAACTACTAATTGGCTTACTAGTAGATTAGAGTCAATAGGTATCAATTTGACCAACAAGGATTCTCAAATCACCAATTCAATTAGACCAAATGACTCAAAGTCACCCAATTCCCTTAGCCTAGGACAAGAGTACAGAAAACTACTCCATAATCAATGAAAATATTTCATCAAACACCTAGAGTACAATAAAAGTAAACATCATTATTGCAAGAATTAATGAAAAACATAACTAACACAAACAAGAAACCATCAATAGCAACTAAGATAAACATAAAAAGATATGGAAACATAAAATTGCATTAAAAGAGAATTGAAATTGACAAGAGAGTTCATAAACTAAATTGGAAAAATAAAGAAATTAACAAGAGAAGCTAAGAAGATTAAGACAATAGAACAATAAAATATAAAGAGAGTTGAACTAAAAACAAGAATTAAAACTTAGATCTAAGAAAATTTGACCTAAATTACCCTAAATTCTAGAGAGTAGTTAGACCTTCTCTCTCTAGAATTCTAACCTAAAACATGATGAAAACTAAACTATGAATACTTGGTTCATTCCCCCTCCAATTCTTGGGTTAAATAGCATCAGAAATGAGTTAGATTTGGGCCTGGATGGCTCAGAAATTGCCCCCATCGTATTGCCTTTAATGACCAGTGTCACGCATACGCATGGGTGACGCGTGCGCGTCGCTTGGTAAAATTCCCCCTCACGTGTACGCGTGGGTGATGAGTGCGTGTGGCCTTGAATTCAGCAAATTCTCATTTCTTCATGAATTCTCCACTTTGCATGCTTTTCACTTCACTTCTTCCATCTAATCCTTGCCTTATAAGCCTGAAGTCACTCAACAAACATATCAAGGCATCGAATGGAATTCAAGTGAATTAAAATTAGCAATTTAAAAGGCTAAAAGGCATGTTTTTATTCTTAAGCACAAATTAGGGAGAATTAGAAAACCATGCTATTTTAGTGAATAAATGTGAGATAAGTTGATAAAATCTCCTAAATTCAACACAAGATAAACCAAAAAATTGGGGTTTATCACCTATCTTAATTTTCAAATCTTATCTTATCTTGTTTCCTTCTCTTAACTTTTTCTTTCTAATTTTTGAATTTCAAAATCTTTGATTGCCTTTTTTTAATTTTCAAAAAATTACATCTTAAATTTCAAATCTTGCTTTATCTTATTTTAGTTTTAAAAGTTTGGCGTCTCTTTAGTGTTTTCTTTTTTGAATTGGTAATGTAATTTCTTATTTATTTTTGAATTTTTAATTGGAAAAAAATTAATTCTTATTTCTTTTTTTTTGGATATCTCACGGGGTGTTCTCTATACCTTTACACAGAGACTCCCACTTTTCTTTGTCTCTTGTTGGTTTAGGAACACCAAAATCACCATGAATCCAATTGGGAGTGCACAGCCCAAACAAACTTTGGGATCCTATACAACTCCCACTCTTGACTTCTATGGAAGGTGTACTAGTGTACCTACTATTGAAATAGATGACTATAAGGTCAATATAGACCTGATCACACTAATGCAGCAAAATTGCCAGTTTCATAGATGCCCACAGGAAGACCCCCATAAATTCATCTCCTGACTTTCTATAGTTGTGTGATACTGTAAATACCAATGCAATGGACCCTGAAGTCCACAGGCAAATACTCTTCCCATTTGCTGTGAGGGATCAAGCAAAAAAATGGTGTAATGAGGAATCCAGAGGAAGTTTGAACACTTGGGATAAGCTTGTTAACAAATTCCTGAACAGGTTCTCTTCCTCGCAGAGATTGACTAAGCTAATGGCAGAGGTTCAGACTTTCAGGCAGGAAGAGAGCAAGTCCCTCTATGAAGGTATTTCTGAGATGGCCAAGAGGTCAGTAAATCACTCTACAGGTGGTTCTCTGTACATGATAGAGACACATGAAGAGGTAGATGAGCTTATTGAGATGGTTGCCAATAACCAGTATTTATACTCATCTGAAAGAACTCTAGTTAGGAAGGAAGCTTAAGAGGTGGATAATGTAGATATGATCCTTGCTCAGAACACACTTATATTGCAACAAATAAATATTCTCACTCAATAATTGAATAGCATGCAGTGCTCAGTTGCTAACTTTCAGAGCAACCCTGAGTTGGCTTCCATTGTTGCAGAACTTTCAAAAAGCCAACAAAGCTTTAATCAAGAATTTCGAACCTTATTTAGGAACCAGGAGCTACGAATGGTCCAGCAAATATCTGAGCAACTTGCACTGATTAACATGGTTCCAAATAGCAGGGAGGAGTGCAAGACCATAACCTTAATGAGTCATCAAGTGGCAAGTACAAAGGGACAAATTACTGAGAAGCAGATTGCAAAAGAGATACCAGAGAGTAAAATTGTAGCAACCCAAGACACCACCATGAAAGTAAAATGCCCAGGAGGGGGTAGTATGGAAGTTGAACGCCTAGGAGGGGGTAGTATGGAAGTTGAATGCCTAGGATGGGGTAGAATGGAAGTTAAATGCCAGAAAGGGGGGACATGGACATCAATTCAAAAGACATTCCCCCTAGGAACCCTGACAACCCTTTTCCAGTTACTCTGGACACTCATCCTACATTATCCAAGGCCCTAAAGTATAGAGCCAAACTGCTATACCCTCAGAAACTTCAGAGACCTCTTAACACTCTTCCCAGTGACATGGAGGTGAATCCAAGAGAAGAGTGTAAGACCCTTATCATGAGAAGGAGACTAGCCTAAAGTGGCACACACTGTTGAGGGACTAAATGAGAAAAATGATCAAGAAGAGGCTAGAAGCACATTGTTACATGCCCCTCTTGTGGGAAGAGAGCCTGAAGTGTCACATCTTCAAGAAGAGCGAAAGCAGACCAAGGATGAGCAGTTGTCACAGTTCTTGGAAATCTTTAAGAAGCTACACATCAATATTCCTTTCGCTGAGGTACTAGAAAAGATGCCTCCCTATATGGCCTTCATAAAAAGCCTATTATCTGAGAAGAAAGGCTTGAGGGGAGATGAAACTGTGATCTTAACCAAGGAGTGCAGTGCACTGGTCTAGAGAAATCTACCAAAAAAGATGCGTGATCCTGGAAGCTTTTTGATTCCCTGTACTATGGGGATTATCACTTTTGAAAAGGCAATCTGTGACCTTAGTTCAAGCATCAATTTGATGCCTCTATTAGTAATGAGAAAGCTGGGGATTCTAGAAGCACAACCAACAAGGATCACCCTGCAATTGGCTGACAAATCTTTGAGGCAAGCACACGGGAAAGTAGAGAACGTACCGGTAAAGGTTAGAGAGCTCTTCTTCCCTGCAGACTTTCTGATACTTGACATGGGAGAGGGTGCGGGTGACTCCATCATTCTAGGAAAATCATTCCTAGCCCCTGGAAGAGCTCTGATAGATGTTGAAAAAAGAGAAATGGCACTGAGGTTGCATGAGGACTGGATAGTGTTCATGGTTTTTAAACCTCCACTACCCCCTAACAAAGGAGGTACTTGCATATAGAATTCAGTGCTTCAGCCTCCTCCCTTGGATGGAACCAATTTAATTCCCCCCAACACCAAACATGGCGTGCACCATTAACCAAGGAGAAAGGTCCGAAGAGGAAGATGCCTAGGGTCTAGAGAAACAAAAAGATCCCTACTGAAGTCTTCTCACCCGGGATGAGGGTAGTATTCACGACAAGCCCAATCCTACCTCATACAGTGAATATGATATTGTCTCTCAAGCATATTGAGCTGATATATGCGAGCATAGGAAGGAAACCTCCAGTAAGGGGTGAGGATTTAAGCCTCTTTGATTATCGTCTTCCTTGAAGAAGCTGCCCGTCAAGCTAATGACGGTAAAGAAGTGCTTGTTGGGAGGTAACCCAACCATAAGTATCCTATAGTATTTTCTTCTTTTCTATTTTCTTTCTGTTATTCTAGTTTGATTTCACATTATTTTATTTTTTGTTATTTTTCATAGTTTTCTTAGTTTTTCTAATGTTTGTGATCATGTGTAGCCATTAGAACAGAAATAGGGACGCATAGGAGAGAAATAGAACACCCTAGAGGGTGCCCCTTACTGGCGTTCAATGCCGGAAGGGGGAAGAGAGTTTGGGCGTTCAACTCCCATAAGGGAACAGAAAGGACCAAGTTTTCATTGCATGGAGACAAGCAAACTTTTTAAGTTTGGTATTGCAGAGTGAGCTCGAGGTGTATATTATCATCAATGGCACCAAAGGGAGGTGAATTATCTTCAAAGAAGAGCACAACCTGAGCAACCATCAACACTTAGGTGGTTGAGTTTCATCCCCCCTTTCTTTCTGTTTTTCAGTATTTTATTCTATTTTCTGCTTTCTATTCTACCTTTTGCATGATCACTCTTAGGAAGTTGCTTTAGTAGTTTATTTTCAAAATTCTTATGGTTAAATATGTCTCATGAATTGCCCACTAAGCTTAAAAAGAAAATTTTTGAAAAAGAAGTAGTAAAGTGCATGAGATTTTGAGTTATATATTATGTGTTGTTCTATTTACCTCAAAGTGGTGGCCTTACCTTTATTTTCTGAATGTATGAATTAATTGTGCATAATTGTTATTGAAGTTAAGCACGTTGGCTCTTAAAGAACAGTGAATTTAGAGAAGTATTATTGGTTTTCTGAAAAGTAAAAAAGTTGATTCTTGAAGCAAAAAAAAAATTAAAAGAACATGAAACCAAGGCTTTGAGCATCAATGGTTAGGAGGGTCAGAAAATGGCCTAAAAAGCTTAAATGAGTTGCTATCCCTAACTATATTGATGATTGGATTTTTGACGGTTTAGAAATTCACAAATGAATTCTCGTTGCAAGTATAGTTTCTAAACCAACAATAATCCTTTCATACAAAAATTTGTTTGTCACAAGTAACAAACCCCTAAAATTTATAAACCAAAGTATTTAAAACCTCGAGTCGTTCTCCCTAGGAATTGCAATAAAGTGTCTTGTTATTGGTTATGAGTTATTTTGGGGTTTTTGAGATTTTAGACAAGAAATATAAATGGCAAAGAAAATAAACTAACAACTAACAAAGCTCTTGGCAAGATATGAGAACTAGAAGTCCTATCCTAATTATCCTCCTCAATTGTGACCACAAATTGTTCATTGCTCCCACTTAGTTAACCTCTAATCATGGAGAAAAGTCAAGTGGATGAATCAATTTGATTCCTCAAGTCCTAATCAACTCCTAAAGGAAAGACTAGCTTTAGAGGCATTCAAATCAATTAGCAACTTCTAATTATCAATCAACAAAGGAATTAGATAACTCAAGAGTCACTAATTACTCTACCTAGGCCAAGAGGGACAAAATCTACACTAAAACCAAAAGAAGCATTTTATCAAACACATAAGAGGCATAGAAGGAAAGCACATGAAATCTACAACAAGAATGAAATCTAACAACAATTATTGAAAGAAATTAACAACAATAATCAAAAGAAACACAATTATTATGAATTACCTTGAATGGAATTGAAAGAAAATGGAAGGAACAATAGTAGATCTACAACAAAGTATAGAAGAAACATAAAGGAGATTACAACAAAAGAATAGAAGAATGATGAATGTAACAACAAAGAATTAAAAGGTAGAAGTAGATGAGAGCAAAGATTAAAATCTAGATTTAAGAAATTCTAACCTAATCCTATTCCTAATTCTAGAGAGAAGAGAGAGCTTCTCTCTCTAAAACTAACTCTAAACTAATCCTAATGAGTGTGAATGAATGGAATCCCCCCTTTGCTTTTCAATCCTTAGCTTTAAATAGCATCTTTGGCGCCAAAGTTGGTTGGGATTGGGCCCCACAACCCCTCAGAATTTGTTGGGTGCAAATTCATTAAAAAATTATATATCAGCACCGACGCGTACGTGCAAAGCATGTGTACGCGTCCGTGGGCCATTTCGCAGGGTGCGCGTAAGCGCCAGGTGCGCGCGCGCGTCCATGGGCGAGTTCAACTCTTTGGCTTTTCATGATCTTCTCCACTTTGCATGCTTTCCTCTTCACTCTTTTAATCCATTCCTAGCCTTTTCAATCTAAAATCACTAACAAACACATCAAGGCATCTAGTGGAATTAAAGGGAGATTCATCAAGTTAAAGGCCAAAAAAGCATGTTTTCACATCTAAGCACAAATAAGGAGACAATCACAAAACCATGCTAATTCATTGAATAAATATGGGTAAAAGGTCATAAAATCCCTTAAAATTAATACAAGATAAACCCTACAAATGGGGTTTATCAACCTCCCCACACTTTTACCAAGAATGTCCTCATGGTTAAACCAAGAATGAAGTAAGCGTAAGGCATTTATTCCATGGAAACTAGACTATGTGCAATCTACCTATATGCAACTATCTAAATGAATGCAATTGCTTGGTCAAAATAGATCAATTCCCAAGAAGCATATATGCACAAGGGCTAAAGACTAGCATGTCTAATCCACAATTGATTGAGTTATTAAATATTTTTACAAACTTGCATGAAAAGTGATGATTGTAGGTGAAAACATGTAATTGAGCATCAAACCCTCACCGGATGTGTTTGCGCTCTATTCGCTCAAGTGTTTAGGGTTGATTCACTCAATTCTCTCCTAATCATGCTTTCCAAGATTTGTTTTTCTTCTAACAATCAACAAATATTTCATGCATGCATACATATATCATGAGGTCTTTTCATAGGTTGTAATGGGGCTAGGGTCAAGGTAGGATGCATATTTGGTCAAGTGAGCGTGAAATTTGAATCTTTGATAAGCTTAAACTTCCCACCTAACCTATGACATCCTATACAATTAAGCTCTAACCTAACTACCCATTTTTCTCACTTTTTTCACATACTCATGCATTTCCTTTTCATTTCACAACACATATGCATTGATTTTATTGGGCTCCACTTTGCTTTGGGGTATTTTGTCCCCTTTTTATTTCTTTCTTTTTCTTTCTCTTCCTTTTCTTTCTTTTTCTATTTTTTTCTTTTCTTTTTTTCTTTTGTTTTTCTCATTTTTTTTCTTTCTTTTATTTTTCTCATTTTTTCTTTTTCTTTCTTTCAAATTATACACAAGAACATCAATGCATAAGGTCTATACATTTTATCAATACATGAGCATGTACCCAATTCCCAATAATTTCAATAAAAATACAAAACTACCCTTTTATTCCTCCAATGTCCCAAGATTTCCACACTTGAATGATACACACACTCTAGCCTAAGCTAATCAAAGATCCAAATAAGGACATTTATTGTTTTCCGCTTTAGGCTTGTAATGTGCTAAAATAAGAATAAGTGGGTTAAGCGTAGGCTCAAATTTGCTAACAATGGAAGATAAAAGGTAGGCTATTTGGGTAAGTAAGCTAAATGAAATAATGGCCTCAATCATATAAATGCATGAATACACAAAATAATTGGACATAAAAAATCAAACAAATCAAAGATTACAATCATAGAAAGAGAATAATGCACACAAGAAGGAAAGATAAGTGGTTATAAGATGTAACCACACCAATAGGCTCAAATCTCACAAGCTTGTGTTCTTAGCTCAATAACATGATCCACAATATATATAAGTCAAGCAATTTCTATGAAAAGTTTTCAATCAAAGTAATTGAGGTGCCCTATAGATAGAAATCCTTGAAAAATTTCATCATTTTGACTAAGCTTATTGTGTATACATATGCAAAAATAAGAAAATGCAAGTAAAAATCCTAAAATCCTAGAATAAAATGCAAAAGTATTGGACTTAGAAACTTGTCACCCAAAAATCGCCGACCGGTCGGACGACCTCTCCACACTTAAAAGTTTGCACCGTCCTCGGTGCACTCAAATATGAGCAAGGGGGTACGGCAACTCTCCGAATTGCTACCTTCAGCTGGTAGGTCAACCGGTGCTGCTTGTTCTTAGTCTTGCTTCCATTATTGCTTGTGGTGCATCCATCATGAAAAACAAAATTATAACACCATAAGATGAGAAAATACATAAGCAAGGAAATATACATTGTTGGAATGAGGTACTAATCACTAGGAATGAGTGAGTGAATTAGTGTGACATGAATGACAAATAGGTGTGTGAATTCTAAATTGCGCGGTTTAGAACACTCATTAGCATAAAAGTTATGTCACAAAAGAAGCAAGCTCTTTACTCATTCTAGTGTGCTTGAAATGCTTTAAGTAAACTTGTAAGGTGGAACAAGCATTAAAGAAGCATGAAAGCATTCAAGCTAAAGCATATAGATGCATATGATCATAAAATACAATGCATTAAGGTAAATGCACAACATCATCCATCAAGAGGTTGCCTAATCAAAGAATAGGGTTCAAATCACATGGTGGCTAGCTACACCATGCAATTCAAGAAGAGTTACAAGCTCGAAGGTAATTCTCATCACTTGGTATTTTTCAAAAGGTAAGCATGAAAAACACAAAACCAAGTAGCAAAATATAACCTCAATCATAGAATCCAACAAAGATTATCTAAAAATATTCATGCTGAAATAGCATTTAGGCAATAAGGGACAGCAATGCATAGTAAACAAAATCAGTAATTCAACACTTATAATGAAAAGAGAGAAAATAAAATGAAAACTAAACTAAAACTAACTAATTAACTAACCAACTAACTAATTAACTAACTAAAATAAATGATTCTCAATGGTGTTCAGGAGTGTTGGATGAGGGGTAAAAGAAGGGAAGAAGAAAGGAGGAGGAAGGAAATGGAAAGAGGAGAAGAAAGGAAATGCTTGAAATAAGGGAATCCGTGCGAACGCACCCATGGCGCGCGCGCGTGGATGGTGGTGCAATGGATGCGACGCATACGCGTACAGAGTACGTCTGCATCGATGGCTTATTCTGAGAGTGGCGCGTACGGGGTAGGTGTGCGTACGCGTGAATTGGTTTATGCCTTAGGCCCAATTTCTGCACAGTGCAGGCCTAACTCTCGGGTTTTGGCTGGAAGGTGGAACTTCTCAATCCACGCGTGCGCATCATGTGCGCGACCGCGTGGGTAGGCGAAAATGCTTGATGCACGCGTACGCGTGAATGGTGCTCTGTTTTTCAAATTTTTTTTTTATCTTTTTTTTGCTCCAATCCAAGCATTCCAAACCTCCAAACAGCTACCAAAACACCCTAAAACCTTATTTAACATATTATACTACCAAATATACTCAACTAACTAATCAAAACATGAAATTAAACTAATTCTACCAATATTTACAAAAGAGAAAAATGAAAAGATATTACCATGGTGGGGTGTCTCCCACCTAGCACTTTTGTTTATTGTCCTTAAGTTGGACTTATGAGGAGCTTTTCTCAAGGTGGCTTGTGCTTGAATTCATCTTGGAACTCCCACAAATTCTTGAATCTCCAATAAGCTCCATTCTTCATAATTAATAGCTCCATGCTTTGATGGAGTTCTTCACAAACCATGGTCTCCCAAAAGTGGTCCTCATCTTGTAATCCGGGATCCCACACTTTGTTTTGACACCCGTCTTTAAGTCGATTCTCATTAATTCATCCGACTGGCAAGCAAGAGGAATTCTCAACGAAGTGACCAAACATCCTTCTAGACCCATGCACTCTAGTTCTACACCAACCTTTGCTATCAAGCTTTGGACATGTGACCATAATGAACCTAGAATGATGCTTCCATCCACTAACCATCTCCCTTTTACTATTAAAGCCACTAATTTTTCTAAGTTGACCATCCGTCTCAAGCAAACCATATTCAAGGGGAATAATAAAGCTTAAGTCTAAGGAATTTACCCACTTGAATGAGAGAATGGATGGTGGTGGCTTGGGGAGAGGTATCTCTAATGTCCTTGCAAGCTCTACTCCCTTGTATTTTTCTTTGATTGTCTCCACCTCTTTACAAACTTCTTCCTTCTCAATCTTTTGTTCATCAATTTCATCTAACTATTCTCTATCACTCAAGTCATAAATGGGAGGTTGAGAGAAATCTACCTCCACATCACTTTCAAATTCATTGGGAGAAGGTTCTTCAAATTCAAAGGATTTTTCACCAAGAAGATTGGATGCATGATCTTCATCACCAAGGGAACTCAAATCTTGCTTCATTCCTTCCAAGTCTTCATTCAATAATTGCCTTGGAAGTTGTGCACTCTCCTCCTCAACATCAAATTCACTCTTCTTGGAGGAATTCTCTATGATTTTAGCTTCCCAAGGAGGTTTCGCATCTCCTAAGTCTTCAACCACTTCTTCCTTTTCTTCAATAATCATAGGCTTCTCCAATTGCTCTAATACAAAATAACATTCCTCCTTCTCCACCGGAGTTTCCAATCTCTCCTTCATGCTATGCTCTTCAATTAATTTTCCACATGTGACCATGGGAATTCTTTGAGTACTCAAGCATTGGGAGGCTAATAGGCTTACTACCTTGGTTAAGGTAGCTATAAATTCTAGTGTCTCCCTTTGTATTTCTCATTGCCCTTGAAGTATAAGGCTAAGAATTTCATCCATTGAGGATTGGAATGGATAAGAGGGTTCATTATCTTGGAGAATGGGTTCATAATAGGAAGGTGGTTCTTCTTGGTAAGGATGTGGTGGTGTATATTGAGGTGGTTCTTGGGAGTAGTAATCTTGGAATTGTGGTTCCATGTATGGCTCATATGGTTCAAAAGGAGGTTGGTATGGTAGGTAAGGATCATGGTCATATGGAGGTGTTTGGTGAAAATAGGCTTGTGAGTGTGGTTGAGGTTCATGTTGAGGATATAATTCATAGGCATATGGTGGTGGTTCTTGAAAGTCACAAGGAGATTCACCATAGCCATTGGATTGATATGCATCATAGAATGGCTCTTCTTCATATTGCATTGGTGGAGGTTGTTGCCATGAGGATTGATCATATGTGTATGGCTCCTCCCACCTTTGGTTATCCCATCCTTGATATATCTCTTCATTGTAATCTCCACTTCCTACAACATAGTTGTAATCATACTCATAGCAAAAGTGAGAATTCATGATGAAAAGAGAAAACAAAAATCAAAAGCTAATAGTTAAACAAGAGAAACAAAATTCTACAACTAGCAAATAAAGCAAAAAGCAAGATATTCACACTATTCACATATATACAATAACCAATAACCTAACGCCATTGCAATTCCCCGGCAACAGTGCCATTTTGATGATTGGATTTTTGACAATTTAGAAATTCACAAATGAATTCTCGTTGCAAGTATAGTTTCTAAACCAACAATAATCCTTTCATACAAAAATTTGTTTGTCACAAGTAACAAATCCCTAAAATCTATACACCGAAGTATTTAAACCTCGGGTCGTTCTCCCTAGGAATTGCAATAAAGTGTCTTGTTATTGGTTATGAGTTATTTTGGGGTTTTTGAGATTTTAGACAAGAAATATAAATGGCAAAGAAAATAAACTAACAACTAACAAAGCTCTTGGCAAGATATGAGAACTAGAAGTTCTATCCTAGTTATCCTCCTTAATTATGACCACAAATTATTCATTGCTCTCACTTAGTTAACCTCTAATCAACAAAAGAATTAGATAACTCAAGAGTCACTAATTACTCTACCTAGGCCAAGAGGGACAAAATCTACACTAAAACCAAAAGAAGCATTTTATCAAACACATAAGAGGCATAGAAGGAAAGCACATGAAATCTACAACAAGAATGAAATCTAACAACAATTATTGAAAGGAATTAACAACAATAATCAAAAGAAACACAATTATTATGAATTACCTTGAATTGAATTGAAAGAAAATGGAAGGAACAATAGTAGATCTACAACAAAGTATAGAAGCAACATAAAGGAGATTACAACAATATAATAGAAGAATGACAAATGTAACAATAAAGAATTGAAAGGTAGAAGTAGATGAGAGAAAACATTAAAATCTAGATCTAAGAAATTCTAACCTAATCCTAATCCTAATTCTATAGAGAAGAGCTTCTCTCTCTAAAACTAACTCTAAACTAATCCTATTGAGTGTGAATGAATGGAATCCCCCTTTTGCTCTTCAATCCTTGGCTTTAAATAGCATCTTTGGCGCCAAAGTTGGTTGGAATTGGGCCCCACAACCCCTCAGAATTCGTTGGGTGCAAATTCATTAAAAAATCATATATCAGCACCGACGCGTACGCGCAAAGCATGCGTACGCGCAAAGCATGCGTACACGTCCATGGGCCATTTCACAGGGTGCGCGTAAGCGCCAGGTGCGCGCGCGCGTCCATGTGCGAGTTCAACTCTTTGGCTTTTCATGATCTTCTCCACTTTGCATGCTTTCTTCTTCACTCCTTTGATCCATTCCTAGCCTTTTCAATCTGAAATCACTAACAAACACATCAAGGCATCTAGTGGAATCAAAGGGAGATTAAAATATCAAGTTAAAGGCCTAAAAAGCATGTTTTCACATCTAAGCACAATTAAGGAGACAATCACAAAATCATGCTAATTCATTGAATAAATGTGGGTAAAAGGTCATAAAATCCCTTAAAATCAATACAAGATAAACCCTACAAATGGGGTTTATCATATATTCTTGTGGTGAAAAGTTGTCAAGAAAATCTTGAGACCAAGCATTTAAATGTGTGATCCAGTGCAATAAAGAGTACACTTAAGAACTCTGAGCACCATTCTCTATGAATTTAAGCAAAGCTAAGTTTGAATCCAAAGGGTTCCCCTAGTTAAGTGCTTGTGGCATTTATGGACTAGGTGGTAATACTTGAAAACAAAATGCTTAAAATCACGGCTAGGCTTAAAAGGTACAAAGCACCAAAAGAAAAGGCCGTGGTCAAGAATCAAGAAAAACTAAAAAGAAGAGAATCAATAATCTCATCCGGATTCTAGTTCCAAGGGATGCCAATGTTTCTGAGCTTCAAAGGAAAGTGAGATGCCAAGGATGTTCAAAAAATTTGTTGCTAAAATATCGGTATTAAACCTAAAACTTCCGGCGGATGGCCAGTAACTCAAACAAAGGAAAGAATCCACTTATGTAATAAAGTTGATCCCCTACCCTAAGGTTTTGAGCAGCGGTGTAGTATCAGATCCCACAGATAGTAAGTCTTTTCTTTCTTACGTCATATAAAATCGATAGATTCATGATAAAATCCCAAAATACATGTTTTATTAGAATCTTTGTTGAATCACCATTTGGCAGAATTACTAGGACTTGGATATCGTTCTTGGGCCGAGCATCAAGTACATGTATCTTTACTAATAAAGAGGTAATAGCCCCATTTAATAATTGGAACCGAGCTTCATTGACAACACTAAAACCTGATGTATTTTTCTCTTCGAGTTAGTCCTATCTTGCATTTGGTTGCTTGAGGACAAGCAACAGTTTAAGTTTGGTGTTGTGATAAGTGAATATCTTCTACTCTTTTTTCATAGCATTTTCATCGTGTTTTTGGTTATATTTTATTAAGTTTTAGTATGTTTTAGTGCAAAATTCACCTTTTGGATGCTACTTTTAGTTTTTGTGTTTTTTTTAATGATTTTAGGGTATTTTTGGGTGAATTTGGCAAACTCTAGTTCAGAGACGAAGAAAGGATAGCAGATGTTTTCAATCCTTACCTCCGTGCACTTCAATAGGCATATTTTGAGCTATAGAAGTCCAATTGCTGCGATCTTAACAGCGTTGGAAAGCTAACTTATAAAGCTTTCTAGCAATATATGATAGTTTATACTTCTTTTCCAGAATCATTGCCAAAACTGGCATTGAACGTCCACATCTGGAGTTCAACTCCTAAGAAGGACCAGCCTCCAACGTTGAACGCCCAAGACTGGCGTTCAACGCTACCCACGAAGCAAGGAATAGCACACTCACCTCACTAATGGACGTTCAATGCCCAGAGCCCAAATTGAACGCCAACCATACAAAGCAATCACCAAAGTGGGCTGATGAGCGGATAATTTGTACGCTTTTTGGCATTGTTTTTAGTATGTTTTTAGTATGATCTAGTTAGTTTTTAGTATATTTTTATTAGTTTTTAGTTAAAATTCACTTTTCTGGACTTTACTATGAGTTTGTGTGTTTTTTTGTGATTTCAGGTATTTTCTGGCTGAAATTGAGGGACCTGAGCAAAAATCTAATTCAGAGACTGAAAAGGACTGCAGATGCTGTTGGATTCTGACCTCCCTACACTCGAAGTGGATTTTCTGGAGCTACAGAAGCCCAATTGGCGCGCTCTTAACGGCGTTGAAAAGTAGACATCCTGGGCTTTCTAGCAATATATGATAGTCTATACTTTGCCCAAGATTTGATGGCCCAAACCGGCGTTCAAAGTCACCCTCAGAAATCCCAGCGTTAAACGCCGGAACTGGCACCAAAATGGGAGTTAAACGCCCAAACTGGCATAAAAGCTGGCGTTTAACTCCAAGAAGAGTCTCTACACGAAAATGCTTCAATGCTCAGCCCAAGCACACACCAAGTGGGCCCGGAAGTGGATTTTTATGTCATTTACTCATCTCTGTACACCCTAGGCTACTAGTTTTCTATAAGTAAGACATTATACCATTGTATTTTGAATCTTGGTTCTTCTGGTTCCCTCTCTGGGGCCGAGGCCAATGATCACTCTTGTTCTTATGTATTTTCAATGGTGGAGTTTCTACACACCATAGATTAAGGTGTGGAGCTCTGCTGTACCTCGAGTATTAATGCAATTACTATTGTTCTTCTATTCAATTCCGCTTGTTCTTGTTCTAAGATATCACTTGTTCTTCAACTTGATGAATGTGATGATCCGTGACACTCATCATCATTCTCACCTATGAACGTGTGACTGACAACCACCTCCGTTCTACCTTCGATTGGGTGAATATCTCTTGGATTCCTGATACACGATGCATGGTTGATCGCCTGACAACCGAGTGCTCGCCTGACAAACGAGCCAGCCATTCCGTGAGATCAGAGTCTTCGTGGTATAGGCTAGAACTGATGGCGGCATTCAAGAGAATCCGGAAGGTCTAACCTTGTCTGTGGTATTCTGAGTAGGATTCAATGATTGAATGACTGTGACGTGCTTCAAACTCCTGAGGGCGGGGCGTTAGTGACAGACGCAAAAGAATCACTGGATTCTATTCCGGCCTGATCGAGAACCGACAGATGGATAGCCGTGCCGTGACAGGGTGCGTTGAACATTTCCACTGAGAGGATGGGAGGTAGCCACTGACAACGGTGAAACCCTTGCTTAAGCTTGCCATGGAAAGGAGGAAGAAGGATTGGATGAAGACAGTAGGAAAGCAGAGAGACGGAAGGGAAGGCATCTTCATACGCTTATCTGAAGTTCCTACCTATGAATTACATAAGTATCTCTATCTTTACCTTTATGTTTTATGCGTTTATCACCATACCCATTTGAGTTTGCCTGACTGAGATTTACAAGGTGACCATAGCTTGCTTCATACCAACAATCTCTGTGGGATCGACCCTTACTCGCGTAAGGTTTATTACTTGGACGACCCAGTACACTTGCTGGTTAGTTGTGCGAAGTTGTGTTTATGCCATGGTATTGAACACCAAGTTTTTGGTTTCATTACCGGGGATTATTTGATTTGTGAAAAGTATTGATCACAATTTCGCATACCAAGTTTTTGGCGCCGTTGCCGGGGATTGTTGAGTTTGGACAACTGAAGGTTCATCTTGTTGCTTAGATTAGGTATTTTTTTTTCAGAATTCTTGAAGATGAATTCTAGAGTTTCATGATGATTTGTTGAAATATGGCTGGCTGAGAGGCCATGTCTAATTTCATTGGACCGAGGTTTCAACTTATCATCACAAGAGCTTGTTGATTTCTATCAATCTTGCTTTTGGAGCAGTGATCTGCTAAGGCTTGGTGGCCATTGGCCATGTCTAGTGTTTTGGACCGAAGCTTTCTTTGAAAGCTTGGCTGGCTGTGAAGCCATGTCTAATTTCTGGACCGGAGTCTTAGACTAAACATTGCATGATTCCTGGAATTCTCATTAAGAATTTTGATAACTTTTTTTTTCACTTTATTTTCGAAAAACACAAAAAAAGATACAAAATCATAAAACCCAAAAATATTTCTTGTTTGAGTTTAGTGTCTCATGTTAAGTTTGGTGTCAATTGCATGCATTCATTCATGCGTCTTAAGGATCTTCAAATAATTCTTGATGGTTTCTTACTCTGATCTTTGAATTCTCTTGACTTGAGTGTTTATGTGTCTCATATGCATTCTCATTAGTGTCAATAGTATACAAACTGCTAAGTTTGGTGTCTTGCATGCATTGTTATTTGATTTTAGTTGCATTTTGATTATTAAAAATCCAAAAATATTTTTTATTTGTGTCTTCTCAAGTCAATAATACAGAGAATTGAAGATTCAGAACATACAGCAGAGGAATTACACAGAAAAAGCTGGGCGTTCAAAACGCCCAGTGAAGAAGGATAGACTGGCGTTTAAACGCCAGCCAGGGTACCTGGTTGGGCGTTTAACGCCCAAAAGGGTATAGTTTTGGGCGTTAAACGCCAGAATGTGCACCATTCTGGGCGTTTAACGCCAGGATGGCACAAGAGGGAAGATTCTGTTTTTCAATGCAATTTTTTTTCAAGTTTTCAAAGTTTTTCAAAATCAAATCTTTTTCAAATCATATCTTTTCAATCACATGCTTTCAAAATCAATTTCTTTCCTTTTTCAAAGATACTTGCTATTAATTAATGATTTGATTCAACATTTCAAGCATGTTGCCTTTTCTGTTGAGGAAGGTTTAATGTTTGAATCATATCTTTTCTTGATAGCCAAGTCATTAATTTTTAAAATCAAATCTTTTTAAAAATGTTTTTCAAATCATATCTTCTCAATCACATCTTTTTCAAAATAGTTTTCAATCAAATCTTTTTGAGTTCTAATTTCAAAATCTTTTTCAAAAATCACTTGATTTCTTTTCCACTCTTGGTTTTCGAAAATCAATTAAGTGTTTTTCAAAATGTTTTCAAAATCCTTTACTTAATTTTCGAAAATTACTTCCCTTCTTCTCACATCCTTCCATTTATGGACTAACACTATTCCTTAATGAAAAATTCGAACTCCATCTTCTTTGATAAGTTCGAATTTTCTACTTCTGCCTTCCATTTTTCTTTTCCTCTGACACCTCAAGGAATCTCTATACTGTGACATAGAGGATTCCATATTTTCTTGTTCTCTTCTCTTTCTTATGAGCAGGAGCAAGGACAAAAGCATTCTTGTTGAGGCTGACCCTGAACCTGAAAGGACCTTGAAGCGAAAGCTAAGAGAAGCTAAGGCATAATTCTCTGTAGAGGACCTAACAGAAATCTTCAAAGAAGAAGAACACATGGCAGCCGAAAACAACAACAATGCCAACAATGTAAGGAAGGTGCTGGGTGACTTTACTGCACCTACTCCCAACTTCTATGGGAGAAGCATCTCTATCCCTGCCATTGGAGCAAACAACTTTGAGCTTAAGCCTCAATTAGTTTCTCTAATGCAACAGAATTGCAAGTTCCATGGACTTCCATTGGAAGATCCTCATCAGTTTTTAGCTGAATTCTTGCAAATCTGTGACACTGTCAAGACTAATGGGGTTGACCCTGAGGTCTACAGACTTATGCTATTCCCTTTTGCTGTAAGAGACAGAGCTAGAACATGGTTGGACTCTCAACCTAAAGAAAGCCTGGACTCTTGGGAAAAGCTAGTCAATGCCTTCTTGGCAAAGTTCTTTCCACCTCAAAAATTGAGTAAGCTTAGAGTGGAAGTCCAAACCTTCAGACAGAAGGAAGGAGAATCCCTCTATGAAGCTTGGGAAAGATACAAACAATTAATCAGAAAGTGTCCCTCAGACATGCTTTCTGAATGGAGCATCATAGGTATTTTCTATGACGGTCTCTCTGAACTGTCCAAGATGTCTTTGGATAGCTCTGCTGGAGGATCTCTTCATCTGAGGAAGACGCCTACAGAAGCTCAAGAGCTGATTGAAATGGTTGCAAATAACCAATTCATGTACACTTCTGAAAGGAATCCTGTGAACAATGGGACTAGTCAGAAGAAAGGAGTTCTTGAGATTGACACTCTGAATGCCATATTGGCTCAGAACAAAATATTGACTCAACAAGTCAATATGATTTCTCAAAGTCTGTCTGGAATGCAAAATGCACCAAGCAGTACTAAGGAAGCTTCATCTGAGGAAGAAGCTTATGATCCTGAGAACCCTTCAATGGAAGAGGTGAATTACATGGGGGAACCCTATGGAAACACCTATAATACTTCATGGAGAAATCATCCAAATTTTTCATGGAAGGATCAACAGAGACCTCAACAAGGTTTCAACAATAATAATGGTGGAAGAAACAGGTTTAGCAATAGCAAACCTTTTCCATCATCTTCTCAGCAACAGACAGAGAGTTCTAAGCAGAATAACTCTGACTTAGCAACCATGGTCTCTGATCTAATCAAAACCACTCAAAGTTTCATGACTGAAACAAGGTCCTCCATTAGAAACTTGGAGGCACAAGTGGGTCAGCTGAGCAAGAAAATTACCGAACTCCCTCCTAGTACTCTCCCAAGCAATACAGAAGAAAATCCAAAAGGAGAGTGCAAAGCCATCAACATGGCCGAATTTTGGGAGGAAGAAGAGGCAGTGAACGCCACTGAGGAAGACCTCAATGGACGTCCACTGACCTCCAATGAGTTCCCCAATGAGGAACCATGGGAATCTGAGGCTCAAAATGAGACCATAGAGATTCCATTGAACTTACTTCTGCCATTCATGAGCTCTGATGAGTATTCTTCCTCTGAAGAGGATGAGTATGTCACTGAAGAGCAAGTTGCTAAATACCTTGGAGCAATCATGAAGCTGAATGACAAGTTATTTGGAAATGAGACTTGGGAGGATGAACCCCCTTTGCTCACCAAAGAACTGGATGACTTGTCTAGGCAGAAACTGCCTCAAAAGAGACAGGACCCTGGGAAGTTTTCAATACCTTGTACCATAGGCACCATGACCTTCAAGAGGGCCTTGTGTGACTTAGGGTCAAGTGTAAACCTCATGCCTCTCTCTGTAATGGAGAAGCTAGGGATCTTTAAGGTGCAAGCTGCAAAAATCTCACTAGAGATGGCAGACAACTCAAGAAAACAAGCCTATGGACTTGTAGAGGATGTTTTGGTAAAAGTTGAAGACCATTACATCCCTACTGATTTCATAGTCCTAGAGACTGGGAAGTGCATGGATGAATCCATCATCCTTGGCAGACCCTTCCTAGCCACAGCAAAGGTTGTGATTGATGTTGATAGAGGAGAGTTGATCATTCAAGTGAATGAAGAATCCTTGGTGTTTAAGGCTCAAGGATATCCCTCTATCATCATGGAGAGGAAGCATGAAGAGCTTCCCTCAAAACAGAGCCAAACAGAGCCCCCACAGTCAAACTCTAAGTTTGGTGTTGGGAGGCCACAACCAACTTCTAAGTTTGGTGTTGAACCCCCACATTCAAACTCTAAGTTTGGTGTTGGGAGGTTCCAACATAGCTCTGAGCATTTCTGAGGCTCCATGAGAGTCCTCTGTCAAGCTAATGACATTAAAGAAGCGCTTGTTGGGAGGCAACCCAATGTTTTATAATTAACTATTTTCTTTTGTTATTTTATGTTTTTTGTAGGTTGATGATCATGAGAAGTCACAAAATCAATGAAAAGAGCAAAAACAGAATGAAAAACAGGAAGAAAAACAGCACACCCTGGAGGACACACCTACTGGCGTTTAAACGCCAGTAAGGTTAGCAGATGGGCGTTTAACGCCCAATCTGGCACCATTCTGGGTGTTTAACGCCAGAAAGGGGCACCAGACTGGCGTTAAACGCCAGAAAAGGGCAAGAAGCTGGCGTTAAACGCCAGAAATGGGCACCAGCCCGGCGTTTAATGCCAGAATTGGCTAAAAACGCAAATTTGCTTGCCATTTGGTGCAGGGATGACTTTTCCTTGACACCTCAGGATCTGTGGACCCCACAGGATCCCCACCACTCTCTCTCTCTTCTTCACCCACTCACCAATCACCTCAACACCTCTTCACCAAACACCCTTCACCTATCAAATCCCATCTTTATCTTCACCACTCACATCCATCCTTCATAAAACCCCACCTACCTCACCATTCAAATTCAAACCACTTTCCCACCCAAACCCACCCTCAATTGACCGAACCCTACCCTTCCCCCTCTCCTATATAAACCCATCCTCCCTCCTTCATTTTCACACAACCTAAACACCCCTTCTTCCCCTTTTTGGCCGAACCACAAAGCCATTCCCTTCTTCCTCATTTCTTCTTCTTCTACTCTCTTCTTTCTTCTTTTGCTCGAGGACGAGCAAACATTTTAAGTTTGGTGTGGTAAAAGCATTGCTTTTTGTTTTTCCATAACCATTTATGGCATCCAAGGCCAGAGAAACCTCTAGAAAGAGGAAAGGGAAGGCAAAAGCTTCCACCTCCGAGTCATGGGAGATGGAGAGATTCATCTCAAGGGTGCATCAAGACCACTTCTATGAAGTTGTGGCCTTGAAGAAGGTGATCCTCGAGGCCCCTTTTTCACTCAAAAAAGAGTGAATATCCGGAGATCCGACATGAGATCCGAAGAAGAGGTTGGGAAATTCTTACCAACCCCATTCAACAAGTCGGAATCTTAATGGTTCAAGAGTTCTATGCCAATGCATGGATCACCAAGAGCCATGACCAAAGTATGAACCCGGATCCAAAGAATTATCTTACTATGGTTCGGGGGAAATACTTGGATTTTAGTCCGGAAAGTGTAAGGGTGGCATTCAATTTGCCCATGATGCAAGGAGATGAACATCCTTACATTAGAAGGGTCAACTTTGATCAAAGGTTGGACCAAGTCCTCACAGTCATATGTGAAGAGGGCGCCCAATGGAAGAGAGATTCAAGAGGGAAGCCGGTTCAATTGAGAAGGCATGACCTCAAACCCGTGGCTAGAGGATGGTTGGAGTTTATCCAACGCTCAATCATTCCCACTAGCAACCGGTCCGAAGTTACCATAGACCGGGCTATCATGATTCATAGCATCATGATTGGAGAAGAAATAGAAGTTCATGAGGTTATAGCTCAAGAGCTCTATAAGGTGGTGGACAAGTCCTCTACCCTGGCAAGGTTAGCCTTCCCTCATCTCATTTGTCACTTCTGTTATTCAGTTGGAGTTGACATAGAGGGAGACACCCCTATTGATGAGGACAAGCCCATCACTAAGAAGAGGATGGAGCACACAAGAGACCCCACTCATCATGAGATCCCTGAGATTCCTCAAGGGATGCACTTTCCTCCACAAAACTATTGGGAGCAACTAAACACCTCCCTAGGAGAATTGAGTTTCAACATGGGACAACTAAGGGTGGAGCATCAAGAACACTCCATCATCCTCCATGAAATTAGAGAAGATCAAAGAATCATGAGAGAGGAGAAACAAAGACAAGGAAGAGATATTGAGGAGCTCAAGCACTCCATAGGATCTTCAAGAGGAAGAAAGAGCCGCCATCACTAAGGTGGACCCGTTCCTTAATTTCCTTGTTCTTTATTTTCCTGTTTTTCGAATTTTAATGCTTATGTTTGTCCATGTTTGTGTCTTGTGATCATTAGTGTCTTAGTGTCTATGCCTTAAAGTTATGAATGTCCTATGAATCCATCACCTTTCTTAAATGAAAAATGTTCTTAATTGAAAAAGAGAAGAATTGCATGAATTTTGAATTTTATAACAGTTTAATTATTTTGATGTGGTGGCAATATTTTTGTCTTCTGAATGTATGCTTAAACAGTGCATATGTCTTTTGAATTTGTGATTCATGAATGTTGGCTCTTGAAAGAATGATGAAAAAGGAGACATGTTACTGAGGATCTGAAAAATCATAAAAAATGATTCTTGAACCAAGAAAAAGCAGTGAATACAAAAAAAAAATCCGAAAAAAAAAGAGAAAAAAGAAAACAAAAAAAAAGAGAAAAATAAAGAAATAAAGTTGTGATCCAAGGCAAAAAGAGTGTGCTTAAGAACCCTGGACACCTCTAATTGGGGACTCTAGCAAAGCTGAGTCACAATCTGAAAAGGTTCACCCAATTATGTGTCTGTGGCATGTATGTATCCGGTGGTAATACTGGAAGACAGAGTGCTTTGGGCCACGGCCAAGACTCAATAAGTAGCTATGTTCAAGAATCATCATACTTAACTAGGAGAATCAATAACACTATCTGGATTCTGAGTTCCTAAAGAAGCCAATCATTCTAAATTTCAAAGGATAGAGTGAGATGCCAAAACTGTTCGGAGGCAAAAAGCTAAAAGCCCCGCTCATCTAATTAATACTGATCTTCATAGATGTTTTTGGAATTCATTGCATATTCTCTTCTTTTTATCTTATTTGATTTTCAGTTGCTTGAGGACAAGCAACAATTTAAGTTTGGTGTTGTGATGAGCGGATAATTTGTACGCTTTTTGGCATTGTTTTTAGTATGTTTTTAGTATGATCTAGTTAGTTTTTAGTATATTTTTATTAGTTTTTAGTTAAAATTCACTTTTCTGGACTTTACTATGAGTTTGTGTGTTTTTCTGTGATTTCAGGTATTTTCTGGCTGAAATTGAGGGACCTGAGCAAAAATCTGATTCAGAGACTGAAAAGGACTGCAGATGCTGTTGGATTCTGACCTCCCTAAACTCGAAGTGGATTTTCTGGAGCTACAGAAGCCCAATTGGCGCGCTCTTACGGCGTTGAAAAGTAGACATCCTGGGCTTTCCAGCAATATATGATAGTCCATACTTTGCCCAAGATTTGATGGCCCAAACTGGCGTTCAAAGTCACCCTCAGAAATCCCAGCGTTAAACGCTGGAACTGGCACCAAAATGGGAGTTAAACGCCCAAACTGGCATAAAAGCTGGCGTTTAACTCCAAGAAGAGTCTCTACACAAAAATGCTTCAATGCTCAACCCAAGCACACACCAAGTGGGCCCGGAAGTGGATTTTTATGTCATTTACTCATCTCTGTACACCCTAGGCTACTAGTTTTCTATAAGTAAGACATTATACCATTGTATTTTGAATCTTGGTTCTTCTGGTTCCCTCTCTGGGGCCGAGGCCAATGATCACTCTTGTTCTTATGTATTTTCAACGGTGGAGTTTCTACACACCATAGATTAAGGTGTGGAGCTCTGCTGTACCTCGAGTATTAATGCAATTACTATTGTTCTTCTATTCAATTCCGCTTGTTCTTGTTCTAAGATATCATTTGTTCTTCAACTTGATGAATGTGATGATCCGTGACACTCATCATCATTCTCACCTATGAACGTCTGACTGACAGCCACCTCCGTTCTACCTTCGATTGGGTGAATATCTCTTGGATTCCTGATACACGATGCATGGTTGATCGCCTGACAACCGAGTGCTCGCCTGACAAACGAGCCAGCCATTCCGTGAGATCAGAGTCTTCGTGGTATAGGCTAGAACTGATGGCGGCATTGAAGAGAATCCGGAAGGTCTAACCTTGTCTGTGGTATTCTGAGTAGGATTCAATGATTGAATGACTGTGACGTGCTTCAAACTCCTGAGGGCGGGGCGTTAGTGACAGACGCAAAAGAATCACTGGATTCTATTCCGGCCTGATCGAGAACCGACAGATGGATAGCCGTGCCGTGACAGGGTGTGTTGAACATTTCCACTGAGAGGATGGGAGGTAGCCACTGACAATGGTGAAACCCTTGCTTAAGCTTGCCATGGAAAGGAGGAAGAAGGATTGGATGAAGACAGTAGGAAAGCAGAGAGACGGAAGGGAAGGCATCTTCATACGCTTATCTGAAGTTCCTACCAATGAATTACATAAGTATCTCTATCTTTACCGTTATGTTTTATGCGTTTATCACCATACCCATTTGAGTTTGCCTGACTGAGATTTACAAGGTGACCATAGCTTGCTTCATACCAACAATCTCTGTGGGATCGACCCTTACTCGCGTAAGGTTTATTACTTGGACGACCCAGTACACTTGCTGGTTAGTTGTGCGAAGTTGTGTTTATGCCATGGTATTGAACACCAAGTTTTTGGTTTCATTACTAGGGATTATTTGATTTGTGAAAAGTATTGATCACAATTTCGCATACCATGGGCCCAAAAGTTGATTTTAGCACTCCTTAGCTTATTTTAGTTTATCTTTGTTACTTTTAAATTAAAATTAACATCTTTTAGGGTTAAGAATATCCTATTTAGATAGATCACTTAGGATTCATGATCATCAGAAACCATCATACAGATCTTCTCTATTTTCTCTGTAAAGCAAGAGTAACTAAACCTCCAAGGTTAAGGTTAGGAGCTCTGCTTATTCCCACGGATTAATATTATTACTCTTTCTATTTTAATATATGTTTGATTCCATTCTATGATGTATTGTCATTCTTTATCTAAATGAATCTGGGGTGGAATGAAAGTATGACTGTAACACCCTAATTAGCCAAAGCTTTACCTTGCGTCGTAAAGCAGAGGTTAATCAGAGGTTACGACAGTTCTAAACTTATATATATATATATATATATATATATATATATAGAAAAAATAGTATAATCTAGAAGCCCGATGAAAGATATAGCTCAAAAACAGTATTTAAAAGCACAAAACAAACTAACGAAACGTCTAACTTAAAGCACAAGAAATAGATAAGATATAACAAAAGATAAGTATATAATATTATAGGAAACTAGTCACGACTCGCGGAGATTAAGCCGACTAGCCATATACAGGTGTACAGAACCATACAGTGAAAACAGCTTATACATGTTTTGTTCTCTCGAATACATGCCTCTAGGCAAAACAAAATACAAAAGGAGAGATGTATAAACAAAATAAACAAAAGACTCCAAAATGATCCAAGATCCTCCGCTCCTGTCACCAACCGAAACAACTCACTGAGGTGGGTTGCGACCTGCATCTGAAAAACACAACAACAATATGGTATGAGAACCGGAGGTTCTCAGTATGGTAACAGTTCCCAGTGATGTAGGATATAAGACCCCGGGACGCCAAAGGCTATCCTAAGCTCCATATCCATCACAAGATTTCAAACTTAAGCATTCTAAAACAGATAAGCATAATATACCAACATTGTCTAAATAAACCAGGCAATCTATCTTAGGAGATTTCTATTCTAAACACCGCTGTCCCACAGCCTTCACCAACCTATCCTCCATGTGATCCCATCCCCACCGCCTTCCAAACCTCCTCAATCCCAGTAGAAAGCACATGTAATATACAATGCAAGTAAAGCATAAGTAGAAGCATATAAGATAATTAATCTAGATAGCAAGTAAGCATGTTATTCAATTAGGCAAGCCATTACAAGTAAACAAAGCACACAAGCAGATAGAAAATGCATATAATGAATGCCTGCCCTATTGGCTGTGATATCACAATGTCGGTTCAACTGCCAACCCGACACATCTCCATGGAGACGTCGCCCTTCGGATTTCTCTTATGGGAACCCCCGAGATATAGTGCCCAGATCACTGTCCAGGTACCGACGCCTGCTAGCCCTCTAGATCCGAAGGGATGCAAGCAGGAAACTCTTGCCTTAGACCTCACATCTCAATGTAAGCGGGATTAACGACCGTCCTTACGCCGCTGCCGCTACATCGATAGGCGGGATTAAGCACCGTCCCAGCCGGGTGCATAGCATCTCATATACTCAGTGAATACATTATTTCAGTGGTTTTCAAAAAGTATTTTCAGTATACAGATATCCATCATCTCAATCCGAGTCCCCACTCATCTCAACCACTGTCCATTCACAAGTCAGTTTCCGAACATCAACAAATCATAATATCTCATCTCTTGTATCCAACACCCTTCATGTGACATCAAACCAACCTTCGCCCGCCAGAAACCTAGGCTTCCATTTGCTAATACTCAAAACCAAGCCCAAAAGTCTTAAAATGGTGTTATAGAAGCTTACAACCTTGTTGGAAAGGTAAAATAGTTGAAAAACAAGTAAATTTGAGAAACAGGACGTCTGCAGCCGCACAGGGGTCTGTGCGTGCGCACGCCCAGGAAATTTTAAAATGTGTGCATACGTACAGGTTGCAAAATTTTTAGAATCTGTTCACTCGCACTGCCCGTGCCAGCGTCCCCCAACAGATTGGCCTTCCCAACGTGTGCGTCCGCACAATTTGAAGTTTTCCCTTAGATATGTGCACGCACGAGTTGTGCTAGCGCAGCAAACAGAGAGCACTTCCCTGCCTATTCGTGTGCACAGGTGTGTGCGTCTGCACAGATCAAAATTTTTGCAGGGTGTGCGCTCGCACAAGGGTGTGCGTCCGCACATATCAGAAATCATGAAATTCTGCAACTTTGCAGAATTTCAGATTTTTAACACCAAATTATAGTTGATCATAACTTCCTCTATAAAATTCCAAATTTTACAATTTTCACAATTTATTACCATACCTATACCAAATCTTACCAAACCATCCAAAGCTCCGTTTTTCAACAAAATGTACCTATTGTCTCAAAATACATTAACCTTACCACCTTCTCCTTCTCATTTCGTTACTCTCAATTCCAACACCAACTATATAACACTTATGATCAAATCACCATCAAATTCACCATTTCATAAATCATAACACAACAATTATCATAAGGAATCAACTTCCAACTCATACAATAATTCAACATCATCATATCATTAAACTTCATCACAATTAACACAACATTCATCAATTCATCAACATTTAACACACCAACCATCATTTTAGTTCAACCTATCCTATTGGTCACTAGCCTATGTGTCCATGAATATTACATTCTACATAGAGGAAACTAAAACCATACGTTGGCCGATTCCCTTTATGCACCCAAATTCAAAATGAGCACCAACAAGCTTCCAACCACAATCCAAGCTTTCAAATCCACTCCAATAAGCACAAACAAGTTCCAAGAGCTCCCAAAGCCATAACAATCAAACTATAAACATACAAATCACCTCAAATCAACCTAGGGTTCATGATGAGTGGAAATCAGATTCCAACACAAAACTCACCGGCAAGTGTACTACGTCACATCAAGTAGTAATTACTCACAAGAGTGAGGTCGATCCCACAGGGATTGATTGATTGAGCTATTTTAGTTAGGTGATGAATTTAGTTAAGCGAATAGTTGATGATTTGAGTGAATTGTGATCAACAGAAGCTAAATTGCATGAAAGTAAAAGGGAAAAGGAGAACTGATAGTAAATTAAAGAGCAGAAGAAGTAAAAGAGCTGAATATTAAAGTGCAAGTAATTTAAATGACTAAAACTTAGATTGCAAGAAATATAAATGGCTGAAGCTTAAAGTGCAATAAATGTAAACTACTGAATCTAAATTGCTGTAAAACTTAAATTGTCGAAAGATTAAAAGGATTTGGGTAGCTGGAATTCAAAATTAAGCAAGAAAATGTAAAGAGAAATCAAGCAGAGAAGTAGAAAATGAAGTGAAGTGAAAAAGATCTTAAACAGAAAAGGAAAATTGCTTGAAAGAACAAGGCAGAAAGTAAACTTAGTTCAATTGTGAAATCTAAAGGAGAAATTGAAGATCTCAGGGGATCAATGAGACTAGAAAGTAGATCTAGATCTCCTTTCCTTCCTTGATCAAAATGAAAATAAGCTTGTCGAAGAAATGTAAATAAAAGCAGTAAAGGAAACTCAGATTCAATCCTCAATTCTTGGAATTATGCAGAAGAATAACAAAAATGGATTTCAGATCAAGAATTGAAACAGAATTCCTTCAATCTCAATCTAAAATTCAAAAATAGAAAGTAAGAAGTGCAGAGGTAAGAAAAAGGAAAAAGAAAACTCAAATCTCAATCCCAATTCCCCAAATTCCAAAAATGAAAACTAAAAATTCAGCTAAAGGAAATCAAAAATTCTAAAAAAGCTCCTTTACAAATCAAACTAACTCTTATTTATACACTTTCTATATTTGATTTTCAGAACTTGGAGTGGGCTTTTCAAATTGGTGAAGAATTGGATCCAAATTGGTTTTTAATTGAAATTGAACCAAGGCCACCTCCCAAGGAAGCGCTCAGTGAAGTAAGAAAATGGAGCGCTCAATGCCTTGTGTTGTTGGGGTCATGCCAAGCCTTCCTATAGTGCTCAGTTGCTTGTTTCAACGTAACGCCCTTGCTTGTAAGTGATGCTCCCACTTCGAGCCTTGATGAAGCCACTTTGGCCAATTTCCTTTGTGAAGAGTAGCACGCATTTAAGAGCTCCAATGCAGCGCCCCTTTTGCTTTCCTTATGTCTCCCCCTTTCGAATCTTGGTGAAGCCATTTTTGCCAGTTTCCTCGCCAAGCCTTTTAGCGCTCCTTCCTTGCTAGCACATGGTCCCTATTTCGAATCCTGGCTCCACCTTTCCTTAATATTGCGCCTTGCTTTCTTCATGAGGAGGCCACGAAAAAGTTAACTAAGTTAGCTGAGCGCTATGCCTTTGCCTTGTACATTTTGGTTGCCTTGGGTGCTCAGTGAAAAGAACCAACAGAGCGCTCCTTGCTATGCCTTGTGCTTTGGTGAGCCTTGTTTTCTAGTGCTCACTTTTTGAGTGCTACGCTCACTTTTCGAGCGCTATGGCCTTGGGTTGCTTTGGTTGGCCTTTGCTGACCCTTGTGATGTGCAATACGTTTCTAGCATAGGCCACACTTTTATGGGCACGCTTTCTTTGTTTCTTTCTTTTCTTCACCTACAAGTAATCAAAACAACCAATCAAAGCATCACCAAATTCACAAGGCTTATAAATCATTCAAAAACCAACTAATTTTAGCTTAAACCTTATGATTTTGTGTCAAATAAAGGATGGTTGATTGATTCAACAAAACCATGCAAATCCACTCCAAATCACTTACTTATAATGCAAGAAAGTGCATAAAACCTAATGAAACAAGTGAAAAATGCTTGAAAAACTAGCATAAGATGACTTGTCATCACAACACCAAACTTAAACCTTGCTTGTCCCCAAGCAAGAACTACACATAAGAGGAAATGAAATGAAACAGAGAAGTATGCATGTCCTTATTTAGCAGATAATTGAACTTGGTTCATAGGATTTTATGCAGACAAATGTAGCTCATTTATTCTTTGCTGATAGATAAGAAATGTTTCCTTAAAGGTTCACTAGAGTTGCTACTATAATGCCTTGCTTTTTCTTGATCCCTGTGAGCTTTTTCTTTCTTTCTTTTGCTTTAGAAAGCTTATTTATTAATGAAAGCTTGATGGCAAGTGTTACAGCAGTCTTTTGGCTCAATTTTTGCTCAACACTTCTTCACTACAGACACATGGCTCACAATTTCTTCCTAGGAGCATTGATGCCCAGCATCTCTTTGGATCACTAAATGCTTTATAGCTAGGTTGCTCTTGATAGTGGATTTTCGGTTGGCAATCCCAGATCAGTTGATCCAAGTTGCCAAGTTTCAAAATACTCCTCAGAACCTACTTGTCCAAGCATATCCTAGTACAAAAACACCATAGGCATATGTCCTAGGGTCCAAGCTATTGGTGTCTAGCCTTACTGTTTGTTTCTTTGCCCATTCTTGGCTTTTCTTTTTCTTTTTCTTTCTTATTTGGCTTCATTCTCAAAGGATATTTATTGATAACAGACTTTATAGCAGCAAACTAATTCACACTTCAAAGAACATGTTATTATACAGCTTTTGTTATTAAGCTATTCATTAAATCAAACAAGTACCACCACTAACTTTCATTCTAATTCCTACAACATTGGACAATCACTTTCTGTTTCAAACATTTTTCCTTTATTTATGCAGAAGGGAAACAAAACAAAATGCAAGCAAATGAGTAATGACAAGCATAATATGCAGATCCTAACAAGAACTCTATTAAAGCATGAAAGTGCAACACATACAAGAATTGGAGGCATATCATGTTTCAGACATGCATCTTCCTTATTTGATTAAGAACCATGAAAAGAACTTCACCACCTCTTGTTGTCATGCTCTTTCCTTCTGCTGGATTCTCCCTTCTTCTTCTTTTTTCTTTCTTGGGGTTCTTCAGCAGGGCACCTACGATCCCAAATTTTGTCCACTTGACCCGCGAGTCCATCATTCTCCAGTCCTTGCCGTATGTGTGCTATATTCTTGTTGACTTGTGCTCTCTGCTGCTCCATAAATTCTGGACAATGGGCAAATGGCTTGATCTCTTGGTTCAATGTTGGCATGCCATTGACTACATAGTCCAACTTTGCTTGAGTTTGCATATCATACTCCATTCTATCCACATTCTTATGTTCTTCAATAATATGATATATATTCTTCCATTGATAGTGATTTTGAGTGTATTCCCCATGCTTGGCCTGTCGTAGGAACAATGCATTAACTGATTCTTGAACTTTTGTTGACTGTTCCCTTTGCTCCACAAGGATTTTTTCTTGAAACTCCCTTTGTTGAGCCATCATTTGTTGTTGCTAGTTTTCTTATATCTCTGTCATTTGTCGCCTCCAGTTCTCTTGTTGTTCTTGATCCTTTAGATACTGCTCCTGTTGCCTTAGGTACTGTTCTTGCTGTTGCTCCTGTGCTTTCATGAATTGTTGAGACATTTCCTCAATTGTTCTTTGCATCTGGCTCAAATCTAGTGCACTAGAGGCTTACTCTCCCTCCACTTGTGGTCTTCTCTGTCTGCCTTGAGATCTTCTTTCCTCTTGATTGTCATCCTCAGTAGCACCTTCCATTATTCTCTTTGTGATTCCCCTGCCTCCTTTTACCCTCTCTGTGTCTTCATCTTCAAAGAGCACCCCAGCCCTGTTGCACAACCTTAGAATAGTTCTTGGGTGACCAAGCCTACCTGATTTATTTGTGTTTTCAGCTATCTCCTGAATGCTATCTACTATAAGTTGTGAGAGGTTGATTTCTCCTCCCTTTAAAATGCAATATGTTAGAAGGGCTCGCTTGATTGTGACCTCTGAGGTGTTTGCAGTAGGGAGTATAGACCTCCTCACTATCTCATACCACCCCTTGGCCTCAGGTGTGAGATCTAGCCTTTTTAAGTGGCTTGGAGCTCCCTCTGAGTCCCTTTCCCAATCTCTGTCTTTCAAGCATAACCCATGTAATAGCTCATCAGGGTCATTCTCACCCTGCAATCTGTCCTCAAAGCTAAGCTCCCCATAGGTTACTGTTCTCAACTGTATGAGTCTCATGACTGATGATGGACTAAAATCTACCTCAACACCTCTGACATAGCTTTTATAAGGGGGATTGTCCTTGCTTTCCTTCACAATATTTGCATAGAATTCTCTTATCATGACTGCACTGATGTCAGTGAAAGGATCACACAAAAGTTCCCACCTCCTTTCCTTGGTAATTCTTCTCATGATGGGATACTCTCCCTCCCTCAGCCTAAAACCCTTCTCTGGAATGACATGCTTTGATTCCATGAGCCTATGATACCTTGATTCATAGAATTGAGACTTAAATCTCTTTGTATCATAGGTTGCTAGTTCGGCTACCACTGGTTCTTTTCCTTTTATTCTCTTAAAGATTGAAGAAGCCATGAATTAAGAAAGAATGGAGAAGAATGGATGAACTTTGGTTGAGGAATTGTTTTGTTATGGAAGGGAATGGAAAAAGACGTTGCTGTTGGGTAAGGAAGGCTACTGAAATGTGTTTAGAATGAGGGTGTGGATGAAATAAATGCCTATAAGTGAAGAATTCTTGTATGAGGATGGAAGGGATATGTGAGCTAGGAAGTGTCACCACCTATTTATGGTCAAGATATGAATCATTGAACAAAACCACAAGTGAGGAAAGCTTTTCGGTTAGGCAAATGAAGGGTGAAGATTGAGCAAAATATTGTGGGGAGCTCATAGCATGGATGGCTTGCATGCATAGTTGAAGGTTGACAAGGATTGCTCCCCTATTTGATGCATGTGGTTCGGCCTCCAAGGGTTCCAAGCATGCAGATTTTGTTTCCCAAGAGAGCACGCTTCTCTAAGCACATGTGACCCTCTTTTTGCCTTGTCATGACCGTGCTTGCTCCCTTTCTTTGTCTCCTTCTCAATCTTCTTTGTCCTACAAGATTAAGTCAAAGCAATGGTAAGCATTGGAATAAATTTTGGTATGGTGGTGTGGTGATGAGTAACAAAGAAAGATAATTCTACATGTTCCTTATTTAAATGACCAAACATGCTCCTTAGATTTTGAACAAAGATTTGGTGGACACCAAACTTGTTCTTTGTTAAGGGATCCATGTAAAACTCAATGAGTATCTGCCACAATTGGTACATTCATTATAAAGAACATTTTATTTCTTATTATGATACTATAAGCTAAAAAAATATGAAGTAATGTATGATCCATCTATTAATAAATTTGATCCTATGAACAAAAATGATTTTTCTGAAATTCTCTGCATATGTAAACACCAAACTTAATGTTTGGCTATACACTCCATCAAAATGAGTAAGCGTATATCCCAAGAAAGCTTGAGAAGCTATTTTGGAGTGCCTTCAGGCACACCAAACTTAGAAGTCTAGCATATGCTTCAAGACAATGTATGCGATTATCAAATATACTCATGAGAACTCAAATTCATGCTAGATGGACCATTGATTATTGAAATTAAAACCAAAGCAAGAATATTAAATCATGGGTTACCTCCCATGGAGCGCTCTTTTATTGTCACTAGCTTAACATTGGGCCCTCATTAGGGTGGCTGATGATTGTGATGTCTCAGTTTGTCTCCTCCACAGTAAGCTTCCTTCTAGTGCCTTGATGTTCAATCTCTGCATGCTCCAGTGAGAGTATCATGTTGGTAGTGTAGTAATCATCAGATTGGTTATTTGTCCCCAACTGCTGGTAAATTAGCTGCACTTTATCTCCCTTTGAAAATCCTTCAGTTGGGATCTTTTTATTTTTCCACCCTTTTGGACCCTTTTTTCTTGCTTTTCTTCTCCTTTTTAGTGATTCTTCTCATTTGACAGTGGGCTGTGTTTTGGAATCTGCCTTCTTAGTGGCTAACACCTCACTTCCTTCTTACTTTCTTCATCATTCTTTAGAGTCTCATTCTCCTTTTGCCCTACTTTGCTGCTTGTCTCTTGCTCTGGAAGAGAATTAATGAGTGTCTTGTTGGTTTCTTCCTTCCACTGTAAGTCTTCTTTGTCAACCTCCATGCATTTTTTCTTTTCATCATTATGTTGTGCTTCTGGAAAGACATTCAGAGTAATGCTTTCATCATGTACCCTTCGGGTCAGCTCTCCTTGTTCAACATCTATGATGGCCCTTGCTGTGGTCAAGAACGGTCTTCCCAAGATAATAGAGTCACTCCCTACTTCTCCTAGATCCAGGATCACAAAGTCTGCTGGGAATGAATGTCGCTACTTGGACTAGGAGATTTTCAATCACTCCTCTGGGAAATACCAATGATTTGTCCACGAGCTCTAGTGACATTTGTGTGGGCTTTACCTCCTCTATGCATAGCCTTCTCATCATAGAATAAGGAATTAGATTGATGCTTGCTCCTAAGTCACATAATGCCTTATCAATGGTTAAACTCCCAATGGTACAAGGTAGGAAGAAGTTCCCAGGGTCCTTTGAATCACAGCACTACATTCTTCAGTGAGCATAATGGTCTCCTTCTCATGCCAGCTTCTCTTTTTATTAATGAGCTCTTTCAAGAACTTTGCATATAGAGGCATCTGCTCTAATGCTTCAGCAAGGGGAATATTAATCTCCAACTTCTTGAAGACTTCAAGAAATTTGGGGAATTATTGATCCTTGAGTTCTTTTTGTAGTCTTTGAGGATAAGGTAGAGGAGGTGTGAAAGCCTTCACCACTTGCTTCTGTCCTTGAGATGGTTTCTCCATTACTTGCTTCCCTTTCCTTGAATTTTGTGGCTGGTCATCCTTCTCTTTAAGCTTCTCTTGAGCTTGCTTGCTTGCTGTCACCTCTTCTTCATTGCTAGCTTTCTGTTTCTCAGTTGGCCTCTTGTCATTCTCTATAGGCTCCTTGTTGGCTTCTTTGTTATTCACCAAGGTTCTTCCACTCCTCAGTTGGATGGCTTTGCATTCTTCTTTAGGATTTGGAATGGTATCACTTGGGAGTGAGCTTGCTGGCCTTTCAATCACTGCTTACTTGGACAGTTGTCCAATCTGTCTCTCTAAGTTTCTCATTGAAGCTTCATGATTCTTGCTTGTTAGTTCCTGCTGCTTCATCATCTTTTCCATCAGTATCTCCAAGTTGGAGATCCTTTGAGTATCTTGTGGTATCTATGGCTGATTGTGAGATGTTGAGGGTGGATGATAATTATTTTGGTTAGTGGCTGGATTATTGGAGGGATAATAGTTGGAATTGGGATGATTGTTTCGGGGTTTTCTGTATGCATTGGGGTTAGTATTTTGCTGGTTATTGTTGTATGTGTTTCTTGAGTTGTTGTGGTTTGAATTTCTTTGCCATGGCTGCTGGTTTTGATTGTGGTTATCTCCCCATCTGAGATTTGGGTGGTTCCTCTAAGAGAGGTTGTAGGTGTCACCATAAACTTTATTTTGTCTTGCTCCTTGGTTGTGCATATATTCACATGTTCCTGTTGCTGATCTTCACAATTCTCCTCATTTGATCCCCACCCAGTTGGTGGTTGATTGGTGACATTCACTGATGCAACTTGTAAATAGTCAATTCCCTTAGCCATTTGCTCAAATTGTTGCTGGATTTGCTGCTGCATCACCTTGTTTTGAGCTAGGATAGTTTCCACACCTTCTAACTCCAGGACTCCTTTCCTTTGGGCTGGTTGGCATTGCCTTTGATGAGCAAAAAAATATTGATTGTTTGCCACCATATCAATGAGGTTTTGGGCCTCCTCCGCTGTCTTCATTAATTGCCAAGAACCTCCTGCTGAGTGATCTAGTGCTTCTTAAGCTTTCAAGGTCAAGCCTTCATAGAAATTCTGAAGTATGTCCCATTCATTGAGCATATCTGGTGGACACTTCTTGAGTAAAGCTTTTTATCTCTTCCATGCCTCAAACAATGATTCTCCATCCATCTGAGTGAATGTTTGAACCTCTATTTTGAGTTTGATAATCCTTTGGGGGAGCATAGAACTTAGCTAAGAACTTGTTCACTAGATCTTCCCAATTGTTGATGCTTTCTTTTGGAAATGTCTCCAACCATTAAGTGGCTTTGTCTCTAAGGGAAAATGGAAATAACAACAGCTTGTAAATGTCAGGATGCACTCCATTGGTTTTGAAAATGTCACAAATCCTTAGAAAGTGGATAAGTGTTGATTTGGATCTTCAAGTGGGCCTCCGCCATAGGAGCAGTTGTTTTGTACCAAAGTGATGAGCTGTGGCTTCAATTCAAAGTTGTTTGCATTGACATTTGGGGGTAAGGATGCTACTCCCACAATGCCTTGGATCAGCAAATGTGTAAGAAGCCAAAACTCTCCTCTGAGGTTGACCATTGTTGTTGGCTACTCCCACTGGTGGATTTGTTGGATTCTCCTCCATTTCGTGGTACTCTTCTTCAGAAGTTTCTTCACCAATGACCCTCTTTCCTCTGGCTTCTCTTCTTATTCTCCTGAGAGTTCTTTCGTCAGTCTCACAGAAGATAGGGGTCTCTCTCCTTGCCTCTGTCATACAAAACAACAAGAAACACACAAAAAACCAGAAAACAAGAGTAATTCACTCTACTGCTAGAGTGAGGTTAAGGTTAGTTTAAACAAAAATTTAAACAGTTAGTGTGCTTGTTAAAAAAAAAGAAAATGAACAAAAACAAAGAAAAGTGCTTAATCTAGACTACCAACTTACTTAATCATTGTCAATCTAAATCAATCCCCGGTAACGGCGCCAAAAACTTGATGAGTGGAAATTATATTCCAACACAAAACTCACCGGCAAGTGTACCGGGTCGCACAAGTAGTAATTACTCGCAAGAGTGAGGTCGATCCCATAGGGATTGATGGATTGAGCAATTTTAGTTAGGTGATGAATTTAGTTAACCGAATAGTTGATGATTTGAGTGAATTATGATTAACAGAAGCTAAATTGCATGAAAGTAAAAGGGAGAGGGAGAATTGACAGCAAATTAAAGAGCAGAAGAAGTAAAAGAGCTGAATCTTAAAGTGCAAGTAATGTAAATGACTAAAACTTAGATTACAGAAATGTAAATGGATGAAGCTTAAAGTGCAAGAAATGTAAACTACTGAATCTAAATTGCTGTAAAACTTAAATTGCTGAAAGATTAAAGGGATTTGGGGAGTTGGGATTCAAAATTAAGCAAGAAAATGTAAAGAGCAATCATGCAGAGAAGTAGAAAAAGAAGTGAAGTGCAAAAGATCTTAAATAGAAAAGGAAAATTGCTTGAAAAAACAAGGCAGAAAGTAAACTTAGTTCAATTGTGAAATCTAAAGGAGAAATTGAAGATCTCAGAGGATCAATGAGACTAGAAAGTAGATCTAGATCTCCTTTCCTTCCTTGATCAAACAGAAAATAAGTTTGCCAAAGAAATGTAAATGAAAGCAGTAAAGGAAACTCATATTCAATCCTCAATTCTTGGAATTATGCAGAAGAAGAACAAAAATGGATTTTAGATCAAAAATTGAAATAGAATTCCTTCAATCTCAATCTAAAACTCCAAAAAAGAAAGTAAGAAGTGCAGAGGTAAGAAGTAAGAACAAGGAAAAAGAAAACTCAGATCTCAATCCCAATTCCCCAAATTCCAAAAATGAAAACTAAAAATTCAGCTAAAGGAAATAAAAAATTCTAAAAAAGGTCATTTAAAAATCAAACGAACTCCTATTTATACACTTTCTATTTTTGATTTTCAGAACTTGGAATGGGCTTTTGAAATTGGTGAAGAATTGGATCCAAATTGGTTTTTAATTGAAATTGAACCAAGGCCACCTCCCAGGGAAGCGCTCAGTGAAGTAAGAAAATGGAGCGCTCAATGCCTTGTGTTGTTGGGCTAATGCCAAGCCTTCCCATAGTGCTCAGTTGCTTGTTTCAATGTAGCGCCCTTGTTTGTAAGTGAGGCTCCCACTTCGAGCCTTGGTAAAGCCACTTTGGCTAATTTTCTTTGTGAAGAGTAGCTCTCAGTTAAGAGCTCCAACGCAGCGCCCCTTTTGCTTTCCTTATGTCTCCCCCTTTCGAATCTTAGTGAAGCCATTTTGGGCATTTTCCTCACCAAGCCTTGTAGCGCTCCTTCCTTGCTAGCACAAGGTCCCCATTTTGAATCCTGGCTCCACCAATCAAAGCATCACCAAATTCAGAAGGCTTATAAATCATTCAAAAATCAACTAATTTTAGCTTAAACCTTATGATTTTATGTCAAATAAAGGATGGTTGATTGATTCAACAAAATCATGCAAATCCACTCCAAATCACTTACTTATAATGCAAGAAAGTGCATAAAACCTAATGAAACAAGTGAAAAATACTTGAAAAGCTAGCATAAGATGACTTGTCATCAGTTCCAATTAAACATAAATTCACAAGGGTTTAGTGGCTCTTTCCTTCTCCCACAGATTTGGATGTCAAAACCCAATGCTAATTAAAGATTAAAGCAAACCTAAACATCCAAAATCACAAAAACTCACTTAATCACAAACCCTAAGTACCCGAAATTTTCAAGAGAGAAACTGGGAAGGTTTCATGATTACCTTGAGGATTTCTTGAGTGGGCTTTGTAGAGCTCTTCACGAGGAACGTGTAGCCACAAACGGTGCGGCGATCGGAGCTCTCTAGCTCAAGATATGAGCTTTGGAAGTTGATAATGAATAGTGCTCAATCTCTTCTTCTCTCCTTCTTTCTTATTTCTGATGTGTGTGTGTTATGAGTGTTGTGTGCTGATTTGGTTCACTTAATGAACCCTTTTATATGTTGGGCTTGGGCCCAACTTGGACCCGGTCCAACCCGTTATCATTTTTAGCCTGTTTGGCCCAACTTCGGACCAAACCTTTAAAATTAACGCCCGGTTTTCAACTTCTAATAATTTTCTAAGATTTTTGACGATTTCCACTTTTCTCATGCGGTACTGGGCATACTTAAACCGGTTCAACCGGTTCAATTGTTGATTCGCAGTTTTTTACGGTTTTTCACAGAAAGCACATTTTCTGACTCAAAAAGACCCATTGAGTCCAAAAATCACCTTTAAATCCTCTAATTCTCTCTCTAACGTTTCAGAATCCAATTAGGGCAATATAACCACTTAATTAACCGGTTGATTAGATGCGGTTCTTACATTCTCCCCACCAAATAAGAAATTTTGCCCTCAAAATTTGAATTACCTGAGAATAGCTCTGGATAATCCTTTGGCATCTCAAATTCCAACTCCCAAGTGTGCTCTCCTACTCCTGCTTGCTCCCAAGCAACTTTAACTAATGAAACCTCCTTTCCTCGCAGCTTCTTCACACTAGTGTCATCGATCCTCATTGGTGTCATTTGGAAAGTCAAGTTCTCTCTCAACTCGACCGACTCAGGCTCTAACACATGGGACGCATCATGTATGTACTTACGGAGTTGTGACACGTGGAATACGTCATGTAAGTTAGACAGAAATGTTGGCAAAGCAACTTGATACGCCACGGGCCCGAACCTCTTTAAAATCTCAAACGGTCCTATATAACTTGGGTTCAACTTCTTAGTCTTGATTGCTCTTCCAATCCCAGTTGTTGGTGTAACCCGTAGAAACACATGTTCTTCCACTTCAAACACTAACAGTTTCCTTCTCTGATCCGCATAACTCTTCTGTCGACTTTGAGCAGTTATTATCCTTGCACGAATTTTCTTAATGCTCTCAATAGTCTCTGCTACTAAATATGGGCCCAAAACGCTTGCTTCACCTGATTCATACCAACAGAGTGGAGACTGGCACTTCCGTCCATACAATGCTTCATATGAAACCATCCCAATGCTCGCATGAAAGCTGTTGTTGTATGCAAACTTCACCAACGGCATGTAACGGTCCCAACTCCCAGGTTGATCCAACACACATGCTCTCAGCATAACTTCCAACGTCTGAATAGTCCTTTCCGATTGTCCATCTGTTTACGGATGATATGCGGTACTGAGACATAGCTTCGTACCGAAGGCTCTTTGGAAAGCTCCCCAAAACCTTGAAGTGAATCGGGGATCACGGTCCGATATTATGCTCAACGGCACACCATGCAACCTTACTATCTCCTTGATGTACAATCTTGCCAACTTTTCCATAGAACAGTTTACTCGGATAGGCAAAAAATGAGCAGATTTGGTTAAGCGATCCATGATCACCCAAATCGCATCAAATCCCGACCTAGTCCTCGGTAAACCGGTCACAAAATCCATAGCAATTCCTTCCCACTTCCACTGAGGAATTTCAAGAGGCTGTCCCGATGGTTTTTTATGCTCTATCTTCACTTTTTGACAAGTCAAATATTTGGATACCACTATTGCTACATCACCCTTCATCCCAGGCCACCAGATCTTCAAGTCATAATATATATTCGTACTCCCGGGATGAATAGAAAATCCACTGTTGTGAGCTTCCGACAGCAAGTCTCGCTTCAAACTCCCAACATCCGGTATGCAAATCCTCCCATTATATCTCCATAACCCTTCATCATCCTTAGTGAATTCTTCACGCCTCTTATCACCCACTGGTTGAAACAATTGCTGAAGCTTCTGCTCATCTTGCTGAACCCTTTGTATTTCTGATTTAAACGTGGTTGAGATTTGTAACTGATTTAAACAAGCTCTTCCGGCAACTTCACCAATATCCAGCTTAAGATCTACAAACTTATCCACTAGCTCTTCTTCCTAGATTCTCATCCAAGCAATCGTTAAGGACTTCCGACTCAAAGCGTCTGCTACCACATTCGCCTTCCAAGGGTGATAACTCAATTCGAAATCATAATCTTTCAAGAACTCCATTCACCTCTTTTGACGCATATTTAGCTCTTTCTTATCAAAGATGTATTTGAGACTTTTATGATCATATAAGACGCTAAACTTCACTCCGTACAAGTGGTGCCTCTAAATCTTCAAGGCAAACACAATTGTCGCTAATTCCAAGTCATGAATGGGGTAATTCACCTCATGCGGTCTTAGCTGATGCGATGCGTAAGCCACCACGTTCCGGTGTTGCATCAACACGCAACCTAAACCCTTCAAGGAAGCATCACAATATACTTCAAACGGTTCATGCGGTTCCGGTAAGATTAAAACAGGTGCTGAAGTTAACCTCTGCTTCAAAGTCTGAAAACTCTAATCACACTCCGACGTCCACACAAATGGCACTTCTTTCCTTGTCAATTTTGTCATCGGTAATGCAATCTAGGAAAATCCTTTGGTAAACCTCCTATAATATCCGGCTAAACCCAAGAAGCTTCTCACTTCCATCACCGTCGTTGGTCTCTCCCATTCCATCACTGCTTCTACCTTAGAAGGATCTATAGCTATTCCTCCTTTACTCACCACGTGGCCTAAAAACCTTACTTCTTCTTTCCAGAACTCACACTTTGACAACTTAGCATACAACTTCCGCTCCTTCAAGATTTGCAACACAATCCTCAAGTGTTCCTCATGCTCTTTTTCCGTCTTAGAGTAAACCAAGATGTCATCTATGAAAACCACCACGAATTTGTCCTAAAAGGGACAAAAGACTCTGTTCATGTAGTGCATGAAAACAGCAGGGGCATTCATTAACCCAAAGGACATTATCACAAACTCGTAGTGTCCATAGCGTGTCCTAAACGCAGTCTTAGGGATATCATCCTCCTTCACTCTTATTTGATGGTAACCGAATCTCAAATCAATATTGGAAAACACTCTAGCTCCTTGCAATTGATCCATCAAGTCATCTATCCTTGGCAGCGGGTACTTGTTCTTCACTGTTACTTTATTTAACTGTTGGTAATCCATGCACAAGCGCATCCCTCCATCTTTCTTCTTTACCAATAAAACTAGCACTCCCCACGGTGATACACTCGGTCGAATGAACCTCTTATTCAAAAGCTCTTCCAACTGAGTCTTTAGCTCTCCCAACTCTATCGGAGCCATTCTATATGGCGCAATCGATACTGGTCTGGCTCTCGGCACCAATTCAATTGCAAACTCAATTTCCCTTTGAGGTGGGAACATAGGGATATCTTTCGGGAACACTTCTGGAAAATCTCTAACCACTGGAATCTAATCTAAGTTCTGGGCATCACCCAACGCATTAGCAGCCAACAGAATATAAACCTGACACTCCTCCCCACTACAATGCACCATTACAGAGTTCAGGTAATACCCCGTAGCTACCACTGCTCCATTCTCTCCTTCCGACATAAACCGAATAGTCCGTTCAAAGCAATCCAACAAAACCTGATTCTTTGACAACCAATCAAATCCTAAAATCATTTCTTGCCCCACCATGGGTAAATAGATTAAATCGTGCACAAAGTCTCTACCCTCAAGCTTAAAACCTACTTGTCTACAACCTGACCTAGCCATAATTGTTTGATGTAGAGTATGTACATGCAGATCAAAAGGTAACTCTGACACTTTCAAGCCTAACTCATCTACTTTAGCAAACGAAATAAATGAATGCAAAGCTCCAGTATCATATAATGCAACTAAGGATTTATCACCAATTAGACATATACCTCTCATCAACGGATCTGCCTTGGAAGAATCCTTGCCATTCACAGCAAAGACTCGACCTTGGTGCTGATTCTGACCTGCATCCTGATTCCTCCCACGAGGGCAATCCCTCGCAATGTGGCCAGGCAACCCACACTTGAAACAACCACCTAAACCAATTTTGCATGAGTCATAAGGATGGAAATGCCCACAACGTACACAAGTCAAATCCGAAGAATTCTTACTCTGATTTCCTCTTCCCTTAGCATACTGAACTTGATTATGATTATTCTTTCTGAAGCCCCCTTGGCTTTGAGGCACATATCCTCCTCTCTTGAAGCTTTCTCCTTTCAGATGAAAGTACTTGCCACACCCCCGACTAGAGCTCCCTCTATGAGTGTCCTTGGATGCCACCACGGTCTTGGCATATTCTTCCACTACTCTAGCCTTGTTCACTAAGTTAGAGAAGACATAGATCTCCATAGGAGCCACAGCAATAATAATGTTATCCTTCAAACCCCTTTGGTACTTAACGCATCTCCAGCTCTTGTAAGTCTCCGGGTCACCCTGACACACCCGAGAAAACCAACAAAGCTCTTCGAACTTATTGGTGTACTCTACCACAAACATGGAACCTTGCTTCAGCTGCATTAGCTCCATCTCCTTTGCTTCCCTTGCAGACTCAGGGAAGTATTTCTTGTAAAAAGCCATTTGGAACACCTCCCATGGAATGTTAGAGTTTTGAAGTTGTAGCAAATGACACTCAGCTTGCCACCAAGGCTGGGCCTCTCCCGCTAGCTGATAAGCGGCAAACTCTACATATTGATTGAGAGGAAAATGCTGCGCCTGTAAAGTACGCTCCATAGCCTCGAACCAGTGGTCTGCTTCAATAGGATTTGTGGATCCTCAGAAAGTTGGCAGATGAACCTTGAGGAACGTCGCCAAGGTCATCAGAACTCCTTCCGTGTTATCGCCGTTACCCTCAGTGTTATCATTAGCGTTCCCTTCGCCATTCCCATTGCCATTTCCGTTCCCGGCTGGTTGGCCCAATCTCTGCACAGCTTGTAGAGTCGCAGTAGCATTAGCTTCCATGGTATTAGCGAGATTTGCCATTGCCGCCATGAATTCGGTGTGATCGTCAGCTGGTTGTTCATTCCTACTTTCTCGTGTACATGTTCGACCTTGTCCGCGAGTGGCCATGTAGGGTTCCTGTGTACACCAAACAATCGATATCAAAGTGATCAGTCTCAATATCAATAGTCTAGTGCTTCAATTATCCCAAACAGGCACTCACAAACAAGCATGCTATGCATATATCAAGCAGATAACCTAATAGCATCAAATAAAAGACACACAAAGTATGCAATGAAGCACAATCGGTCCATCCCTCAGGCTCACGAGGACGAACCGCTCTGATACCACTAAATGTAACACCCTAATTAGCCTAAGCTTTACCTCGCGTTGTAAAGCAGAGGTTAATCAGAGGTTACGATAGTTCTAAACTTATACATAATATATATATATATATATATATATATATATATATATATAGAAAGAAAGAATAGTATAATCTATATATATATATATATATATATATATATATATATATATAGAAAGAAAGAATAGTATAATCTAGAAGCCCGATGAAGGATATAACTCAAAAATAGGATTTAAAAGCGCAAAACAAACTAACGAAACGTCTAACTTAAAGCACAAGAAACATATAAGATATAACAAAAGATAAGTATATAATATCATAGGAAATTAGTCACGACTCGCGGAGTTTAAGCCGACTAGCCATATACAGGTGTACAGAACCATACAGCGAAAACAACTTATACAAGTTTTGTTCTCTCGAATACATGCCTCTATGCAAAACAAAATACAAAAGGAGAGATGTATAAACAAAATAAACAAAAGACTCCAAAATGATCCAAGATCCTCTGCTCCTGTCACCAACCAAAACAACTCACCGAGGTGCGTTGCGACCTGCATCTGAAAAACACAACAATAATATGGTATGAGAACCGGAGGTTCTTAGTATGGTAACAGTTCCCAGTGATGTAAGATATAAGACTCCGGGACGCCAAAGGCAATCCTAACCTCCATATCCATCAAAAGATTTCAAACTTAAGCATTCTAAAATAGATAAGCATAATATACCAACATTGTCTAAATAAACCAGGTAATCTATCTTAGGGGATTTCTATTCTAAACAACACTGCTGTCCCACAGCCTTCACCAACCTATCCTCCATACGATCCCATCGCCATCGCCTTCTAAACCTCCTCAATCCCAGTGGAAAGCACAGGTAATATACAATGCAAGTAAAGCACAAGTAGAAGCATATAAGGTAATTAATCCAGATAGCAAGTAAGCATGTTATTCAATTAGGCAAGCCATTACAAGTAAACAAAGCACACAAGCAGATAGAAAATGCATATGATGAATGCCTGCCCTATTGGCTGTGATATCACAATGTCGGTTCAACTGCCAACCCGACACATCTCCATGGAGACGTCGCCCTTCGAATTTCTCATATGGGAACCCCCGAGATATAGTGCCTGGATCACTGTCCAGGTACCGGCGCCTGCTAGCCCTCTAGATCCGAAGAGATGCGAGCGGGAAACTCCTGCCTTAGACCTCACATCTTAACGTAAGCGGGATTAACCACCGTCCTTACGCCGCTGCCGCTACCTCGACAGGCGGGATTAACCACCGTCCCTGCCGGGCGTATAATGTCTCATATACTCAGTAAAAACATTATTTCAGTGGTTTTCAAAAAGCATTTTCAGTATACAGATATCCATCATCTCAATCTAAGTCCCCGAGTCATCTCAACCACTGTCCATTCACAATTCAGTTTCCGATCATCAACAAATCATAATATCTCATCTCTTGTATCCAACACCATTCATGTGACATCAAACCATCCTCCGCCCACCAGAAACCTAGGCCTCTGTTTGTTAATACCCAAAACCAAGCCCAAAAGTCTTAAAAAGGTGTTATAGAAGCTTACAACCTTGCTGGGAAGGTAAAATTGTTGAAAAACAAGTAAATTTGAGAAATAGGATGTGTGCGGCTGCACAGGGGTTTGTGCGTGCACACGCCCAGGAAATTTTAAAATGTGTGCGTACACACAGGTTGCAAAATTTTCAGAATCTGTTAACTCGCACAACCCGTGCCAATGCCCCCAACAAATTGGCCTTCCCAACATGTGCGTCCGCACAGGTTGAAGTTTTCACTTAGATATGTGCGCACACGAGCTGTGCTAGTGCGGAAAATAGAACGCACTTCCCTGCCTGTGCGTGCGCACAGTGTCTGCGTCCGCACAGATCAAAATTTCTGCAGGGTGTGCGCCCGCACAAGGGTGTGCGTCCGCACATATCAAATATCATGAAATTCTGCAAGTTTGCAGAATTTTAGATTTTTAACACCAACTTTGAATGATCATAACTTCTTCTACAAAATTCTAAATTTTACAAACTTTATATCAATTTAAAGGGTTTTTAAAGATCTTTATTTCTAAACATAATTCAATCAATTTCAAAAACCGAGGCAAAAGTTATGATCGAGAAAAGATCACCAAAAACCCAATTTCACCAAACTTCACAATTTTCACAATTTATTACCATACCTATACCAAATCTTACCAAACCATCCGAAGCTATATTTTTTAACAAAATGTACCTGTTGTCTCATAATACATCAACCTTACTACCTTCTCCTTCTCATTTCATTACTTTCAATTCCAACACCAACTATATAACAGTTATGATCAAATCACCATCAAATCCACCATTTCATAAATCATAACACAACAATTATCATAAGGAATCAACTTCCAATTTATACAATAATTCAACATCATCATATCATTATACTTCATCACATTCAACCCAACATTCATCAATTCATCAACATTTAACACACCAACCATCATTTTAGTTCAACCTATCCTATTGGTCACTTGCCTATGTGTCCATGAATATTACATTCTACATAGAGAAAACCGAAATCATACCTTGGCCGATTCCCTTTATGCACCCAAATTCGAAATGAGCACCAACAAGCTTCCAACCACAATCCAAGCTTTCAAATCCACTCCAATAAGCACAAACAAGTTCCAAGAGCTCCCAAAGCCACAATAATCAAACTATAAACATACAAATCACCTCAAATCAACCTAGGGTTCCAATTAAACATAAATTTTCACAAGGGTTTAGTGGCTCTTACCTTGTCCCACAGATTTGGATGTCAAAACCCAATGTTAATCAAAGATTAAAGCAAACCTAAACATCCAAAATCACAAAAACTCACTTAATCACAAACACTAAGTACCCAAAATTTTCAAGAGAGAAACTGGGAAAATTTCGCGATTACCTTGAGGGTTTCTTGGGTGGGTTTTGTAGAGCTCTTCACGAGTAACGCGTAGTCGCAAACGGTGCAGCGATCGAAGCTCTCTAGCTCAAGATATGAGCTTTAAAAGTTGACAATGAATAGTACTCAATCTCTTCCCCTCTCCTTCTTTCTTATTTCTGATGTGTGTGTGTTATGAGTGTTGTGTGGTGAGTTGGTTCACTTAATGAACCCTTTTATATGTTGGTCTTGGGCCCGGTCCAACCCGTTAGCGTTTTTAGCCTATTTGACCCAACTTCGGGCCAAAACTTTAAAATTAACGCCCGGTTTTTAACTTCTAATATTTTTATAAGGTTTTTGACGATTTCCACTTCTCTCATGCGGTACCGGGTAGACTTGAACCGGTTGAACCTGTTCATCTGTCGGTTTACGGTTTTTCACAGTTTTTCGCAAAAAGCACATTTTCTGACTCAAAAAGACCCACTGAGTCCAAAAATCACCATTAAATCCTCTAATTCTCTCTCTAATGTTTTGGAATCCAATTAGGGCAATATAATCACTTAATTAACCAGTTGATTAGATGCGGTTCTTACAATGACCCCTTATTCTACATGAGTTCTTGTGAGTCCCTGACCGAATAGTATTGAGCTACAGCTTGAGAATGCATCTCCTAAACTGAGGGTTACCTGCATCGATTGGGATATGTGACATGAAATCCTGTCAGTTGTGGTGTAATTCAGGTTTTTGTGGCGCTAAAGCTAGAATACTGAGCTTTATTCTCCGATCTGAAATATCTGACCTTGTCTGTGGCACTTTAAGTAAGATTAAGAGAGATTGAATTGCGTGAGCTTCACCCTCGTTTAGATTAAATGACCAATGAACCTGGAGTTTGATGTAGATTAGAGGAGATTAATTGACCACTGACCCTGGCGTTAATCACTTACAGCTTTGCCATAGAATGAATCAGGCGTTGTTAATATAGTCAGTAAGAAGTATTATTCTAGAATGATAAGCATCTTCGAAACCTTAACTGCTTTTATATATTATCTCTTTATCAGTCTCTAATTAATTTTCTTTATTTTCTTGTTTATGCGCATTCAACAACAACAACTCTCTTTCTGTTTGCCTGACTAGGTCTAACAAGATATATACAACAACAACAACAATCCTTGTGAGATCGACCTTCACTCACTTTACGTATTACTTGGACGACCTAGTGCACTTTCTTGTGAAGTTGTGCGAGTCCAATTTCGTGCACCATACTGAAACTAGGAATAAGCTATGATATATATAACCAAAATAAGAAAGTGCAGTACAATAGTCAAATGTACCAATAGCTATCACCAGAAAACATAATAACAGAAACAAAATAGAGTGTAAAGTGTTCAGACAAAGAAATTTACGCCCTAAAAAGTGAAAAACCTCCCCTACACTTGAGCTTTGCACGGTCCTCTATGCATGCATGATAATCTGGGGAGAGAGGCTCTAAGGCTTTCCACCTTCAGCGGGTGGATTCGAGGGCTCGGGCTGCGGATAAACCACCATGTCCAAAATTGGCTCAATATCTCTATCCTTGGCATCATCCTCCTCCACCAGCTCGGGTGAATCCATAGGGGGCCTTTCCAGGATCTCTTCCCTTTAGCTTTGACACTATCCACTGGAATCACTGTGGATTGCGGCGCTTATTGCGGCAGAATTCTCGCAGGAGCTCTTGGAACATCCCAAAAAGAGGCCGGCCGGGAGGCGTTGGTGCTGATGATGGCAGTGGTACTCATGATGATGATGGCTCTGATGTCTTCCTCTTTTTTATTCCCTTCTTGACAAAGTCATCCCACTTGACAAAAGGAAGGAACCTGTGACTTCTCGGTATGCAAAAAATAGTGTTATTCGGTCTTCTGTCCACTCCGACTGCTGTGGCGAATATCATAACCCCAGAGGGAAAGGGAATGTTGAATTTCTGCTTTTTGGTCACCTTCCACATAGACTCCCTAATGATTGGTAAAGCGAAGATCTTCTTTCCCTCAAGAATAGCCCAAATAAGGACAGCGACACAAACATGGATGTGGGTGGCGTGTGTGCTAGGCAATGGATAATCAGAAATTATCTGCTGCCACATCCTCTACTCGGGAGTCAGGTCCAAGCAAACAATACTAATGGAGACAGAATTTTCCCCCACACTATACTCCCACCGAGCATCAGGACGGCCGATCTTCTTCAGAACTGGATCCAATGGGATCTCTCCTTTAATAATATTTGCCTTTATCTTCTTATATGCATCTCAACTCGACGGTATGTGTGGAAGCTGCAGGAGAGCATCAAACGCCTGAGTGAAAGTATCCAATTGCTTTCCTCTAAGGAACACCGTCTTCACTTTCCAACTCATGAGATCCCATAAAATTCCTTCACAATTGAATCATTGATCTCCATGGGATCATGCTCAAGAAATCCCCACTGAAAGAAAGCTATGCAGTCGTGGATTGCCGATGCCAACTTCTCCCGTATATTGAGTTTCCACTCCCAATAAATAGCTCTTTTCTCAAGGCATGTGTATTGAAGTGCTGCCTTTTTATTAACAAAAGTGTCCAGTTTATTGCTCTAGCAAAAGGAAGGACCGAATTAAACTGCTGTAGGTGCAGATGATGATGTGGCCGGCTCCTTGCCTTTATGGTGCATCTTGAAAAAGGGTAAAAGGATGGTCTTTAGAAACATAAGGAAAATGGCACAAAGAAGATAGAAGAGGAAGCAAATACATTGTAAAGATGATGCAATTGAAGACAAATAAACATTGAATTAAGGAAGAATTTATAAGAGTGTGGTATGATAAAAAGCAATGCATGTATTCTAAATGTGCGTGTGATTAGAACATACACACTGGCTGGTTAAAGTAGCAAACCACACAATAAAAAAAATCAAGCATGAGTTCCTCAATTAAGCGGCCTAAAATGCAAGCAACAAATAAACAAAAATTACATCACAAGAAAGCTTTAGCAAGAACAATAAAAGTGAATTGAATTTTTTTTTGAAATTGAAATTGAAATTGTGCAAGTGAAAGCGCAAGGTGAATCGCACAACCTAAAATATTCAATTCAAGAGTGACTAAACTACTTATTCATCCCAAAAACAATAAAATAGTCACACAGGCGAGGTACTTCTTCGAAGAAGGACAAGCTCAATGAAAATCAAGTCAAGTCAACTCAAACAAATTCAAAACATTCAAGAACAAGTACCTTGTTATGTGATTATATTGATTTGAAAACCATGATGAACAAGAAATCTAATTCAATTCACTAAATTTAAATACACATAATAAGAAAATATCACCTAAGATCCAACAAAATGTAAATGTTTAAATTATTGGTGCTAGTAGATCAAACCAATAAACAAGTGCATTGTTGAATTTCAATCTTAATTAGCATCAACATTATCCAAAAGTGCACAATTTATGAATAATTTGCCAAACAAGAATGTAGTTTAATGTATACGGTAGCTACAACATATGAACTAAACTCAAAGTTTATTCAGGCAATACATTGAGCGGTTGGTGCGCAGTGCACAAATTCTTCAAATTCAAGCAAATTTCAAGCAACATTCAACCCAATCATCAGTAAACAAATACTTGTAACTCATTTAAGCAACAAACAACTAATCTTAACCTAATCTAGTTACTGAAATTAAAGACTAAAATTGAAATTAAAGAGATGAGATGGAGACATTTTGAAAATACTCAACAGCGGTTTCATCTAGTTTTTTCATGGCAAGCTCAAGAGGTGATTGTTCTTAAAGGATTTGATATGGAACATTAAAATTTATTAGCTTGAAGTATCCTTGTCCTTGACTCCCCCAACCAGAATTTGAGTAATTCCTCCATCCAGGGAAATATGAGTTATTCCTTGGCTTTGAAGAATATCCCATGTGGTTTACTTGCTCTCTGAGTGGCGTACACTGCGTTTGTTCTATTTGTTGTGTAAGTGAGAAAAATTGTTGAATCATGAATTTATTGCATGATAGGATTTTCTCCACAGCATTCGACTCTATTGTTCCTTGGATACAAAAACCAAGAAAAAACAAATACACCTTGTGGGATAAAGAAGAATAAAGAAGAAAGAAGAATTAAAAAAAAAGAAAAGAAAAGAAAGGAAAATTACTAAAACGAAAAATAAAAGAAAAGAAAGGAAAATTACTAAAACGAAAAATAAAAGAAAAGAAAATTAACAAGATCTAAGTTAGTGATTTAACCGGACATATGTTGCCAATCTAAATTAATCCCTGGCAATGGGGCCCAAAACTTGATGAACGAAGAACTAATGTTCATGGAGGGTACTGGCAAGTGCACCAGATCATTCAAGTAACACTACGGTGAATGGATATCGTTCCCACGAGGATTAACAGATTGAGGCTAGCAACATATAATTAAATCTCTAATTAGATCGATCAAACCTTTGATTTTGGATTGTGGATCCTGAAGAAAGAAAGAACAATGAAGAAAAGAATGAGAAAATACTTTGAAGTTGGAAGAAAATCAAATAGATGAGAATGTTAAAGGCCTTGGAGGTGTTTGATTATGGGAAGAATAATACTTATCCTTTCTTATTTAATTAATTGAAAAAATCTTTTCACATCAAATAGTTTATAATTGAATCCCAATCCCTTGGTAATTTAGTTTCTCTAAACCTAATTAATAGTCAATTCCTTGGTTAACTAATCAAGAGAAGAGGTGAAGAATGGTTTCAATTTTAAGCCAAATAATATTCAAAAGCTATCACTAGCTGAATTATATGTTAGTTATTCAAGACTAGTTCTAGATAATTAAAGATTATGAGATGAGTTTCAAGCTAATTCTGAAATGAATTTTCCCAAATATAATAACAAAATCAAAGACAGAATTAGAATATTTCTGAATAGTTTTTACCATTAGAGATGAAAAATGAAACTCAATTTTGAAAAAGTAAAGAAGAATATTAAAATAAAGAAATCACTCACATTATAAATCTGTAAACCAAACAAAGCTCCTAACCTTCAACAGTGGAGGTTGGGTGACTCATTGACGTGGCAGAAATTGGCGGGTTAAGAAATTATCAATAGAAATGCGTTGCAAGTACAGTCCTTAACCAACCGAAAATCCGCTTATCAATTTAGAAGGGTTGTCACGAAATTTAAATTAAAATACTGGGAGTATAAGTCCCAGGTCGTCTCCCAACGAGTTACAGAGAGATGTGCTATTTTATCAATCAGGTGTTTTCAAAAAGGGTTGAGTTGAATAACAGGAAACTAAAATAGAGAATTTAATTAATTCTAAATAAAAGCCTTGACTCGGAGTAGATTAGTTGGAAGCCCTATTCTTGTTGAAGTACTCTCAAGATTAATTGATAATTGAAGATTGCTCTGTTTAGTTACCCCTTACTAGGTAAGGGAGAGTCAAACAAGTTGGATTGCTATTTCTATTCACAAGTCCCAATCCGCTCATTGAAAAGGATTTGTGTCAGTGACTAGAGGGCATTCCAACAATGAGCCCAATTACAATTTCTCCTTTAAGTACCCCAACTCAAGGGTTCCTTTCAATCAACTCCCCATCAAGTAAGGGAACTACTCGCTCATTGTGAACGTAGAACTCATAACATAGGAAAGGGAATTAAAAAGAGACATGATAAATAATAATGAAAAGGATTAATTAAAAATAAAAATAGTCTATATTAATAACTTATAAAAATAAGCCAATGTCAACTCTAGGGGGATTAAGAACATGGAAGAATAAGTAAAAAGCAAATAGCAAAGTATAATGACTAGTACCGGAGGTGGCCTCTTCTCAAAAGCTAAGAAGCAAAGTCTTCCAAAAATCCTAATTATAAATGTCAAGTGATTGAAAAACCTTAGGGAGGAGTAAATCCAGATCTAAAACTAAAAATTATGCAGAATGAATTATGTCCCTTGTTTTTGCATGTTCCCTGACTTTAATCTGTAATTCCGGGCCAAAAACTGGGTTGAAATCCGGCCCAGAAACTCTGCCAGCGACTTCTGAAATTCTGCAGATCGCGCACGTCACGCGGACGCGTCGTTCACGCGGACGTGTCATTCGGATTTTTGCTTTTCCATGCGGGCGCGTCGTCCATGCCTCCGCATTGCTTCTACTTTTCCAATCCGCGCGTCCGTGTCACTCATGCGGCCGCGTCACTGTGATTTTCTCTCTTCTGCGCGGTCGCGTCGCTGACGCGTACGCGTCACTTCTCGCTGGTCATCTCCTTAATTTCTTGTATTCCTTCCATTTTTGCAAGCTTCCTTCCCAATCTCCCACTCATTCATGCCCTATAAAGCCTGAAACACTTAACACACAGATCACGGCATCGAATGGAATAAAGGGGGATTAAAATACCTAATTAAAGGTCTCCAGGAAGTAAGTTTTCAATCATGTAATAATTTTAGGAAGGAAATATAAATGCATGCTAATTATATGAATAAGTGGGTAAAGACCATGATAAAACCACACAATTAAACACATTGTAAACCATAAAATAGTGGTTTATCAACCTCCCCACACTTAAACATTAGCATGTCCTCATGCTTAGTTGAAGGAGATAGAATAAATGAGTAGGAACATGTAAAAACTCATGCAATGCAATGCAACCTATATATGTGAATGCAACTATATGATTCTTGTCCACTTGATCAAGAATAAATAAGTTCTTCAAACAATGACAAACCAAGTTTCACTAATTCAATTCTCATTTAGTAAGAACAGATAAAAATGCAAGAAGATAGCTCATGAAAGTGGGGAACATAGAATTTCAAGCATTGAACCCTCACTGATGATGTATGTATACTCTAATCTCTCCAGTGTATAGGGTAATCACTCTATCCTTCTCTAATCATGGTCCCTAAATTTTGTTCTTCTCCTAACCAATCAACAACATTTAATATACCAATGCAACATCATGAGGTATTTTCAGGGTTGTAATGGGGCCAAGGTAAGGGTAAGGATACATATATGGTTAAGTGAGCTTATAAATTGAATCTTTAATTAACTCAAACTCTAACATAACCTATATATTTTGTATAACTATGGAGTTCGTACCTAGCTACCCAAAATTCTCTTTCACATTCCATACTCATGTATCAACTGTTTATTTTAATTTTATCCTACATGCATTGATCTTTGGATTCTTAACTCAGCATTGGGATAATTTTTGTCCCCTTATTATTATTATTATTATTTTATTTTATTTTATTTTATTTTATTTTATTTTATTTTTTTTCAAAATCAACATAGCTTATCAATGCACATAGATTTTTTTGATTCTTATAGTTTCACATGAGTAGGTGTCCAAATTCCCATTATATTATCATGACATATCCCTTTAATATCCTTTGTTCCCACAATTTCCCATACTTAATTAGCACACACAATTCTATCTTAAGCTAACCAAATATTCAAATTAGGGTATATAATTGTTTTTCCGTTTAAGGCTAGTAATGTGGTAAATTATAGAACAAATGAGATTTAAAGGCTCAAAGTGGCTAACAAAGGTAATTGAAAGGGTAGGCTTAATTTGGATAAGTGAGCTAAACAATTAATGGCCTCAATCATATGCAACATATAAATATATTAAACATTAGACATATAAGATGGAACAAAATATAGGTTACAGTCATAGAGAAGTAAACACACAAGAATAAAACAAATATGCTTAAATAATGTAACCATGCATAAAGGCTCAATTCTCACAGGTTGTGTGTTCTTTAGCTTTAAAATTCATGATCCAAATACAACTTCAAGCAAATTTAACATAAGAGTTTTAATTAAAATTAGTGAAATTTTGTTCCAAAGATAGAGTTTTAGAAGAAACTTATTGTCTTTTCAATCAAGTAGAACATGCATACAACTAATCTATTATTATGCAATTTATCCTATTCTACAAAAGAAAGAAAAACTAACTAAATATCCTAATTTACTGGTGTTTAAGGAAGAAAAATTACCTCCGAAAGTCAGGTACTGACTGACCTCCCCATACTTAAGGAGTTGCACTGTCCTCGGTGCCATCTGTCAGGAACAGTGGTGGGCTGGTGGCAGTGTCTCCACAGTCGGGACCGTCGTGACTCCCTGTGCTGGTAAAAGAAGTGGAGTCCAGAGTGCCTGGATCGTCATTGGGTCTGTGATTGCCTGTAAGTAGCTCCTTGAGGTGTTTGAAACGGCGGTGGTTGCGGCGCTCTCAGAGCTTTGCTTTCTTTTCTTGTTGGTCCAATCGCTTCAGTATTTGGTGCAGCAGCTGACTAGTAGATGGTGGAGAAGCTGCAGCATCCTCTGTGGACTGGCTAGTAGCGGCAAGTTGTGGCCCGAGATATCTTCCGTTAGGGACATACTGATCATTCCGTGGAAGAATGGCTTTGGTATCTCCAACTCTGTAGGATACTCCGGCTGCTGAGATGAGATCAGAGACCAATGCGGGGAAAGGTAGGTTGCCTGTGATCTGCACATGTTCCATAGCATTTCGGATATGTCTTGGTAAATTAAGAGGCTGGTCTGTGAGGATGCACCATAGTAGAACGGCCATGTCTGCCGTGAAGGGGGACTCATGGGTACTCAGGAAGACGTAATGGGACATAATCTGTGCCCATATGTAAGCCTCTAAGGTAAGTGTGGAAGATGAGATTCCCTTAGGACGGGAACGATGGTATCCGAAGATCCATTTGCTGCCAGGTCGAGCGATTACGTTGAGAACAACGTCCCAATCAAAGGTGTACACCTGGCGTTTGATGGCGGCTTTCTGAAAAACGTCCAATCCTTCTGGAGCAGGGGGGAGATCTAAGGCTTGCTGAATGGCCTCTTCTATAATGGGGACTTGCTTCTGGTGTAAATAAACTGACTGCAGAGTCGGCAGGTGGAAGTTGGAGTAGAACTCAACAACACAAGAAAGATTAACCTGTCGTGGCTGTCTCTGTAAGAATCCCCAATGTCTTTGTGCAATTTGTGGCTCAATAAATTCAGCAATACGAGGCAGAAGGATAAGAAGGTGTTCATTGTTGTAATTTCGAGCTGCCAGAATGGGAAACATCTGCTCACAATAGTGATTTGGAAATCGTGCAGTGTCCTTTACTGGGAAGGCTCTCTCCTTTTCATCAACCTTGATAATCCTTTTAATTCTTTTTGTTGAGGGCTTGACTGCAGTTGAAGAAGGCTCTGCCACTAATGCTCTCTTCGTTCCTCTCCTTGCGGTGGGTTTAGGGGTGGCTTTCTCTTTGCCTTTCTTAGTGGCCATTCTGAAAAAGGGAAGAGAACGTAAGTTAAATATAAAGAGATAAAGCAAGGAAGGGGATTGAGTGAGTGATAATCAGTGCACGGTAATGATGAATGAAATAAACACATCGTCATGACAACATGTGAAAGGATCAATAAAGGGAATAGAATAAGTGCACGATAGGAAAGTAGATGCAAGATGTTTATTGGCATGCCGGTAAGGGCATGAGTAGCATAGATCAAGCATCACTTCGTAACAAACTATCACGTTTGTATTGGCAATTAAATTCAATTAATAAAATAGTAAAGGGAATTTGTGAAAAGCATGCATTGAATAGTAGAATAGGATAATGTAGAAAAGTGCATAATGCCATACGGGCTTTTTCACAAACACATAGCATGCATGGTAATAATCCAATGAAAATAATAAATTGAACATGCAAGCAACCCCTTTAAAAATATAATTGCCAAACAATTTGGCAACAATGCACAATGACCAAATAAATTTTCAACACCAATAAAAAAAAGAAAGAAAAAGAAAACATATGCAATGAAAGTAAAAAGAAAGAGAAAGGAAGAAGAAAACATAAATAAAGAAGAAGAATAGAAAAGTAAAGAGGGAAGAAGAAAAGAAAAACCCTGATAATGGTGGTGAGAGAGAGAAAGAGTAGAAGGTGAGAATGAGGAAAGAAGGAAGAAGGGAGGGGAGAAAGAAAGGGAGGGAAAAGAAAAAGTAGGATTGGGGGAAGAGAAAGATAAGATATTTGGCAATTTAGGATAAGCTGTAGGGCACAAGCGACGCGGACGCGTGAGTGACGCGTTCGCATGAATGTGCATTAATTGAATCAACGCGGACGCGTCGGTCATGCGGACGCGTGACACATGTTATGCTACTGGCGCGAGGGCAGCCTCGCGCTCGCACAATTCTCTGTTCGAATTTTTATTTTTGCCAAATTTGGGCGACGCGAACGCGTGGGTCATGCGCTCGCGTGAGTGGCCAGTAGAGGAATATGACGCGGACGCACAAGTCATGCGTCCGTGTGGAAAGAATTTGTGCGTTCAGCACCGATCCAGCACCACTCTAGCACAACTTTCGGTCGTGCACCCATGTTACATCGAATTTTAGGGCACGCGGCCGCGTGAGTGACGCGGACGCGTGGGAGGCCAGTTTTCGCACTTGACATGGATGCGTCAACGACGCGGTCGCGTGGGATGATTTGTGCCAAAGGCACGCCTCCAGCCACGCTCTCGCGTGACTCTCTGTTCAATTCCCCATTAAGCGATGTCCATTAAACTTGATAAGTTCGGAGCTGGAAGGGTGACTAAGGTGATAAACTCCGTACGGTTCGGCTTTCTCTACTCTGTTTGGACCTTCCCATCTTGATCTCAACTTGCCTGGCATGAGCCTCAGTTGAGATTTGTAAAGGAGAACTAAATCTCTAGGTTGGAATTCTTTCCTCTTGATGTGCTGATCACGTATAGCCTTCATCTTCTCCTTGTATAGTCTTGAGTTCTCATAAGCTTCTAGGCGAAGGCTTTCCAGTTCTAGTAGTTGCAACTTCCGTTCAGCTCCGGCTTTCTCGGTTCCCATGTTGCACTCCTTTATTGCCCAAAAAGCTTTGTGCTCTATTTCAACTAGAAGATGACAAGCTTTTCCATAAACTAAGCGAAAAGGGCTCATCCCAATGGGTGTCTTGTACGCTGTTCTGTATGCCCAGAGTGCATCTTGTAGTTTGGTGCTCCAGTCTCTTCTATGAGGTTTGACTATCTTCTGCAAGATACGCTTTATCTCTCTGTTTGACACCTTGGCTTGCCCATTAGTCTGAGGATGGTAGGCAGTCACAACTTTATGAATGATCCCATGCTTCTTCAGTAATCCTGTTAGTCTTCTGTTACAGAAATGGGTGCCTTGATTGCTCACAATTACTCATGGTGATCCAAAGCGACAAATAATGTGGTTTCTCACAAAGAAACAATGGTGTTAGCATCATCAGTACGGGTAGGAATTGCTTCCACCCATTTAGAAACATAATCTACAGCTAACAGTATATAGAGGTGGCCATTAGAATTTGGAAATGGACCCATGAAGTCAATGCCCCAAACATAAAAAATTTCACAGAAAAGCATAGTTTGTTGAGGCATTTCATCCCTCTGGGATATATTACCAAATCTTTGGCATGGGGGGTAAGATTTACAAAATTCAGCAGCGTCTTTAAAAACGGTGGGCCACCAGAATCCACAGTCTAAGATTTTTCTAGCTGTTCTTTGGGGGCCAAAATGTCCTCCACTCTCAGATGAGTGACAGGCCTCTAAAATGGACTGGAATTCTGATTGAGGTACACACCTTCTAATTACCTGGTCAGTGCCACATCTCCACAATATGGGTTATCCCATATATAATATTTAGACTCGCTTTTCAGCTTGTCTTTTTGGTGTTTAGTAAAGTGTGGAGGAAAAGTACGGCTAACTAGATAATTAGCTACAGGTGCATACCAAGGGATTACCTTAGATACTGCTTGTAGGTTATCAAATGGAAAATTATCAGCTATAGGAGTGGAGTCATCCTTAATGTGTTCAAGGCGACTTAAGTGGTCTGCCACTAGATTCTAGGTACCACTCCTATCCTTTATTTCTAAATCAAATTCTTGTAGCAGCAGTATCCAACGTATAACCCTTGGTTTGGATTCCTTTTTAGCTAATAGATACTTTAGAGCTGCGTGGTCTAAATACACTACTACCTTAGTACCAAGTAAATAGGCTCAGAATTTATCCAGAGCAAAAACAATAGCAAGAAGCTCTTTTTCAGTAGTAGTGTAGTTAGACTGAGCAGCATCTAAAGTTTTAGACGCATAAGCAATAACAAAAGGGTCCTTACCTTCACGCTGAGCTAGTGCTTCTCCTACTGCATGGTTGGAAGCATCGCACATGATTTCGAATGGCTGGCTCCAGTCTGGTCCTCTCACAATTGGAGCTTGAGTCAGGGCGGTTTTCAGCTTATCAAACGCTTGTTTGCAATCCCCACTGAACTCGAACTTAATATCCTTCTGCAGTAACTTGGATAGGGGAAGTGCTACCTTACTAAAGTTCTTAATGAATCTTTGGTAAAAACCTGCATGTCCAAGGAACGAACGAACTTCCCTCACAGAAGAGGGGTAAGGTAAACCAGAAATAACATCCACCTTTGCTGGATCTACAGAAATGCCAGTATTAGACACAACATGTCCTAGTACAATACCTTGTTTAACCATAAAATGACATTTTTCAAAATTTAATACAAGATTTGTGGTGACACATCTATCTAATACTCTAGATAGACTATCCAAGAAAAGGCTAAAAGAATCACCATAAACGCTGAAATCATATCCATAAAAACTTCCATACAGTCCTCAATAAGATCAGAGAAAAGACTCATCATGCACCTTTGGAAAGTAGCTGGTGCATTGCACAAGCCAAAGGGCATTCTCTTGTAAGCATAGGTCCCAAAAGGACATGTAAAAGTAGTCTTTTCTTGATCCTCAGGAGCTATATAAATCTGGAAATATCATGTATAACCATCTAAAAAGCAATAATGTGATTTACCTGACAGGCGATCCAACATTTGATCAATGAATGGAAGAGGATAGTGATCCTTACTAGTGGCTTGATTGAGACGCCTGTAATAAATGCAGACCCTCCAGCCGTTCTGAACTCTGGTAGCTATGAGCTCTCCATGCTCATTCTTTATTGTAGTGACTCCCGACTTCTTGAGCACCACTTGTACTAGGCTCACACATTCACTGTCTGAAATGGGGTAGATAATACCTGCCTCTAATAGTCTGGTCACTTCCTTCTTGACAACCTCCAAAATAGTGGGGTTCAATCTTCTTTGGGGTTGACGAACAGGTCTTGCTCCTTCCTCTAAAAATATCCTGTGCTCACAAACTTGAGGATTGATGCCTACTATGTCTGCTAAACTCCACCCAATTGGTTTCTTGTGCTTCCTCAGCACACTAAGTAACTGCTCTTTCTGTTCAGGAGTGAGGTCCCGTGCAATGATAACTGGAAACTTCTGTTTGTCCTCGAGGTAAGCATATTTGAGGTGTGGAGGGAGATGTTTCAACTCTGACTTCTATTCATGGTCAGACTCTGAATTATCTGGAGCTGGTGGCAGTGGTAGAGTACTTTCATTGTCCTCTGGGAATGTCCCCACACTTGGACTTTGTCCTATGTACTTCTCTTCAAACTCCTCTAGGTGAACTTCAGCTACGGTTTCATCTATAATGTCACACCGGAGGATAGAGTGATCTTCTGGAGGGTACTTCATAACTACATTCAAATTGAAGCTTACTACTCGACCGTCTATTTCAAAAGAGTATGTTCCTGAAAAAGCATCTAATTTGAACTTCGAGGTCTTCAAGAAAGGTCTTCCGAGTAGGATTGATGATGGCTTCTCTGAGTCATGTTAGGGCATCTCCAGGATGTAAAAATCAATGGGGAAAGTGAGACCTTTAATGCCTACTAATACATCTTCAGCAACTCCAGCCACTGTAATAATACTTTTATCTGCTAACACAAAATGAGCTGCCGACCTTTTTAAGGGAGAGAGCCTTAAAACATCATATACAGATAAAGGCATTATACTAACACATGCTCCTAAATCACACATGCAGTCAGAAAATATCACACCTCCAATGGTACAGTTAGCCATGCATGGACCTGGATCACTACATTTTTCAGGTATATTTCCCATTAAAGTAGATATAGAACTTCCTAAAGGAATAGTTTCTAATTCATTAATTTTGTCTTTATGTATGCATAAATCTTTTAGAAACTTTGCATATTTAGGTACCTGTTGAATGACATCAAAAAGGGGGATGATAAATCCCATTTTGACGGTTTATCTTGTATTGATTTTAAGAGATTTTATCACCTTTTACTCACATTTATTCAATGAAATAGCATGTTTTGTGATTGTCTCCTTATTTGTGCTTACATGTGAAAACATGCTTTTAGAACCTTAATTTGATGATTTTTATTCACCTTTGATTCCACTAGATGCCTTGATGTGTTTATTAGTGATTTCAGATTGAAAAGGCTAGGAATGGATCAAAGGAGTGAAGGGAAAAGCATGCAAAGTGGAGAAATCATGAAAAGTCAAAGAAGTTGAACTCGCCCATGGACACGCACGCGCACCTGGCGCTTGCGCGCACTTGCGAATCACCCCATGGACGCGTACGCGTGCTGTGCGCGTACGCGTCGGTGCTGGTTTATGATTTTTTAATGAAAACGTGGCCAACGAGTTCTGAAGGGTTATGGGGCCTAATCTCAACCAACTTTGGCGCCTAAACTGCTATTTAAGGCCAAGGATTAAAGAGCAAGGGGGATTCCAATCATTCACACTCACTAGGATTAGTTTAGAGGTAGTTTCTAGAGAGAGAAGCTCTCTCTTCTCTCTAGAATTAGGATTAGGATTAGGTTTAGTTCTTAGATCTAGGTTTTAATCTTTGCCTTCTTCTACTTCTATCTCTCAATTCTTTGTTGCTACATTCATCTTCTTCTATTCTTTTGTTGTAATTTCCTTTATGTTGTTCTTATATTTTGTTGTAGATCTAGTATTGTTCCTTCTACATTCTTCCAATTCAATAAGAGGTAATTCATAATAAATGTGTTTTCTTTGCTTTTCTATTGTTGATCTCTTGTTTTTGTAGTTGTAGATTCCTTTAATTCTTGCATTTAATAATGTTTACTTCTATTGCACTTTATGTGTTTGTTGAAATGTCTCTTTTAGTTTTAGTGTAGATTTTGTTCCTCTTGGCCTAGGTAGATGGTGGACGAAATTGTGATTCGCACTCTTTGTACTTGTATGAAATTTAATTCGAGATAATAGCTCTTTACTATGTGTGGTCACAACTCCGTTCAACTAACTAGCAAGTGTACTGGGTCGTCCAAGTTATAAACCTTACTTGAGTAAGGGTCGATCCCACAGAGATTGTTGGTATGAAGCAAGCTATAGTCATCTTGTAAATCTCAGTCAGGCGGATTTAAATAAATTATGGAATTTGGAAAATCAAATAATAGTAAATAAACATAAAATAAAGATAAAGTTACTCATGTATTTCCATGGTGGGAATTTCAGATAGGTGTATGGAGATGCTGTGCTCCTCCTGAATCTCTGCTTTCCTACTGCTTCATCCAATCCTTCTTACTCCTTTCCATGGCAAGCTGTATGTAGGGCATCACTGTTGTCAATGGCTACATCCCATCCTCTCAGTGAAAAAGGTCCAAATGCTCTGTCACAACACGGCTAATCATCTGTCGGTTCTCAATCAGGTTGGAATAGAATCCCTTGATTCTTTTGCGACTGTCCCTAACGCCCAGCCTTCAGGAGTTTGAAGCTCGTCACAGTCATTCAATCCCAGAATCCTACTCGGAATACCACAGACAAGGTTTAGACTTTCTGGATTCTCATGAATGCCGCCATCAATTCTAGCTTATACCACGAAGATTCTGTTTAAGGAATCTAAGAGATATGCGCCCGGCCTAAGGTAGAACGGAAGTGGTTGTCAGTCACGCGCGTTCATAGGTGAGAATGATGATGAGTGTCACGGATCATCACATTCATCAAGTTGAAGTGCAACGAATATCTTAGAACAGGAATAAATCGAATTGGATAGAAAATAATAGTAATTGCTTTGAAACTTGAGGTACAGCAGAGCTCCACACCCTTAATCTATGGTGTGTAGAAACTCCACCGTTGAAAATACATAAGTGAAAGGTTCAGGCATGGCCGAATGGCTAGCCCCCCAAAACATGATCAATAGTCTCCTCAGATGAAGAATAAAATAAAACTGAGACCAAAGATGTCTAATACAATAGTAAATTATCCTATTTATACTAAACTAGCTACTAGGGTTTACATGAGTAAGTAATTGATGCATAAATCCACTTCCGGGGCCCACTTGGTGTGTGTTTGGGCTGAGCTTGATCTATCCACGAGCTGAGGCTTGTTTTGGAGTTGAACGCCAAGTTGTATCGTGTTTTGGGCGTTCAACTCCGGGTCGTGACGTGTTTCTGACGTTTTACTCCAGACAACAACATGGAACTGGCGTTGAGAGCGCGCCATTTGGAGTTCTGTAGCAGGGAGGTCAGATTCCAACAACATCAGTAGTCCTTTGTCAGCCTCCTATCAGAGTTTTGCTCAAGTCCCTCAATTTCAGCCAGAAATTACCTGAAATCACAGAAAAACACACAAACTCATAGTAAAGTCCAGAAATGTGAATTTAACATAAAAACTAATGAAAACATCCCTAAAAGTAGCTTGAACTTACTAAAAACTACCTAAAAACAATGCCAAAAAGCGTATAAATTATCCGCTCATCACAACACCAAACTTAAATTGTTGCTTGTCCCCAAGCAACTGAAAATCAAATAGGATAAAAAGAAGAGAATATACTATAAATTCCAAAATATCAATGAATATTAATTCTAATTAGATGAGTGGGACTTGTAGCTTTTTGCTTCTGAACAATTTTGGCATCTCACTTTTTCCTTTGAAGTTCAGAATGATTGGCTTCTCTAGGAACTTAGAATTTCGGATGGTGTTATTGATTCTCCTAGTTAAGTATGTTGATTCTTGAACACAGCTACTTATGAGTCTTGGCCGTGGCCCTAAACACTTTGTTTTCCAGTATTACCACCGGATACATAAATGCCACAGACACATGACTGGGTGAACCTTTTCAGATTGTGACTCAGCTTTGCTAGAGTCCCCAGTTAGAGGTGTCCAGAGCTCTTAAGCACACTCTTTTTGCTTTGGATCACAACTTTAACCACTAAGTCTCAAGCTTTTCACTTGGACCTTCATGACACAAGCACATGGTTAGGGACAGCTTAATTCAGCCGCTTAGGCCTGGATTTTATTTCCTTGGGCCCTCCTATCCATTGATGCTCAAAGCCTTGGATCCTTTTTACCCTTGCCTTTTGGTTTTAAGGGCTATTGGCTTTTTTTGCTTGCTATTTCTTTTTCTTTCTATTATTTTTTTTCGCCATATTTTTTTTCGCAAGATTTTGTTTTTCACTTCTTTTTCTTGCTTTAAGAATCAATTTCATGATTTTTCAGATTATCAATAACATTTCTCTTTGTTCATCATTCTTTCAATAGCCAACAGTTTTAACATTCATAAACAACAAGATCAAAAATATGCACTGTTCAAGCATTCATTCAGAAAGCAAAAAGTATTGTCACCACATCAATATAATTAAACTAAATTCAAGGATAAATTCGGAATTTATGTACTTCTTTGTTCTTTTGAATTAAAAATATTTTTCATTTAAGAGAGGTGAAGGATTAATGGAATTATTCATAACTTTAAGACATAGTTACTAAACACTAATGATCATGAAGTAGAGACACAAAACATAGATAAACATATAATATAAAAACCGAACAGCAGAAAAGTAAGAACAAGGAATGAATCCACCTTAGTGGCGTCTTCTTCTTGAAGGACCAACAATGTCCTTAAGCTCTTCTATGTCCCTTCCTTGCCTTTGTTGCTCCTCCCTCATTGTTCTTTGATCTTCTCTTATTTCATGGAGAATGATGGAATGCTCATGATGTTCCACCCTTAATTGTTCCACATTGTAGCTCAAATCTTCTAGGGAAGTGTTGAGTTGTTCCCAATAGTTGTTGGGAGGAAAGTGCATCCCTTGAGGCATCTCAAGGATTTCTTGATGATGAGCTTCCTTATGCATCTCTTGAGGTCCGTGGAGGGTCTCTCTTGCTTGCTCCATCCTCTTCTGTGATGGGCTTATCCTCTTCAATGAGGATGTCTCCTTCTATGATAACTCCAGATGAGTAACATAGATGGCAAATAAGATGAGGAAAAGCTAGCCTTGCCATGGTGGAGGACTTTTTGGCTATTTTGTAGAATTCATGGGAGATGACTTCACGAACTTCTACTTCCTCTCCAATCATGATGCTATGAATCATGATGGCCCGATCCACAGTAACTTCAGATCGGTTGCTAGTGGGGATGATGGAGCGTTGAATGAACTCTAACCACCCTCTAGCCACAGGATTGAGGTCCAGTCTTCTTAGTTGAACCGGCTTGCCTTTGGAGTCTCTTTTCCATTGAGCTCCTTCCACACATATGTCCATAAGGACTTGGTCCAACCTTTGATTAAAGTTGACCCTTCTAGTGTAGGTGCGTTCATCTCCTTGCATCATGGGCAAGTGGAATGCCAACCTCACACTTTCTGGACTAAAATCTAAGTATTTCCCCCGGACCATTGTGAGATAATTCTTTGGACTCGGATTCACACTTTGATCATGGTTCCTAGTGATGCATGCATTGGCATAGAACTCTTGAACCATTAAGATTCCGACTTGTTGCATGGGGTTGGTTAGGACTTCCCAACATCTTCTTCGGATTTCATGTCGGATCTCCGGATACTCATTTTTCTTGAGTTTGAAAGAGACCTCAGGGATCACCTTCTTCTTTGCCACAACATCATAGAAGTGGTCTTGATGGCTTTTGGAGATGAATCTTTCCATCTCCCATGACTCGGAGGTGGAAGCTTTTGTCTTCCCTTTTCCTTTTCTAGAGGATTCTCCGGCCTTAGGTGCCATTGATGGTAATGGAAAAACAAAAAGATTATGCTTTGACCACACCAAACTTAAAATATTTCTCGCCCTCGAGCAAGAGAAGAAAGAAGAGAAGAAGAAGAAGAAGAAAATATGGAGGAGAGTGAGGGAAGGTGTCTAGTTCACTAATAAGTAAGGAGGATTCACCTTCCCAAGTCTCATTGCCAAACAACTTGGCATTCAGCTTCATGATAGCTCCTAGATATTGAGCAACTTGCTCTCCAGTTACATCTTCATCCTCTTCTGAGGAGGAATAGTTTTCAGAGCTCATGAATGGCAGAAGGAGATTTAGTGGAATCTCTATGGTCTCTATATGAGCCTCAGATTCCTTTAGGTCCTCAATGGGGAACTCCTTCTTATTTGAGAGACGTCCCAGGAGGTCTTTCTCACTAGGATTTACGTCCTTCTCCTCTCTTGTGCATTCGGCCATATTGATTACTTCAATGGCCTTGCAATCTCCTTTTGGATTCTCTTCTGTATTGCTTGGGAGAATACTGGGAGGAGTTTCAATGACTTTCTTACTCAGCTGGCCCACTTGTGCCTCCAGATTTCTAATGGAGGACCTTGTTTCACTCATGAAACTTAAAGTGGCTTTTGACAGATTAGAGACTAAGTTTGCTAAATTAGAGGGGCTCTGTTCAGAATTTTCTGTCTGTTGCTGAGAAGATGATGGAAAAGGCTTGTTATTACTGAGCCTATTTCTTCCACCATTGTTAAAGCCTTGTTGAGGCTTTTGTTGATCCTTCCATGAGAAATTTGGGTGATTTCTCCATGATGAGTTATAGGTGTTTCCATAAGGTTCACCCATGTAATTAACCTCTGCCATTGCAGGGTTCTCAGGATCATAAGCTTCTTCAGAAGCTACCTCTTTAGTACTGTTGGATGCATTTTGCCATCCATTCAGACTTTGAGAGATCATGTTGACTTGCTGAGTCAACACTTTGTTCTGAGCCAATATGGCATTCAGAGTATCAATTTCAAGAACTCCCTTCCTCTGAGGCGTCCCACTATTCACGGAATTCCTCTCAAAAGTGTACATGAATTGGTTATTTGCAACCATGTCAATAAGTTCTTGAGCCTCTTCAGGCATTTTCTTTAGGTGAATAGACCCACCTGCAGAATGGTCCAATGACATCTTGGAAAATTCAGATAGACCATAATAGAATATATCTAATATGGTCCATTCTGAAAACATGTCAGAAGGACACTTTTTGGTCATCTGCTTGTATCTTTGCCAAGCTTCATAGAGGGATTCACCATCTTTTTGCTTGAAGGTCTGAACATCCACTCTAAGCTTTCTCAGCTTTTGAGGAGGAAAGAATTTATCCAAGAAGGCCGTGACCAGCTTATCCCAAGAGTCCAGGCTATCTTTAGGTTGTGAGTCCAACCATGTTCTAGCTTTGTCTCTTACAGCAAAAGGGAAAAGCATGAGCCTGTAGACTTCAGGATCTACTCCATTTGTCTTAACAGTCTCACAAATCTGCAAGAACTCAGTTAAAAACTGGTAAGGATCTTCAGATGGAAGTCCATAAAACTTGCAGTTCTGTCGCATTAAAGCAACTAGTTGAGGCTTAAGCTCAAAATTGTTGGCTCCAATGGCAGGAATGGAGATGCTTCTTCCATCAAATTTGGACGTTGGTTTTGTGAAGTCACCAAGCATTCTCCTTGCATTATTGTTGTTGGGTTCGGCTGCCATCTCATTCTCTTGTTCAAAAATTTCAGAAAGGTTGCCTCTGGATTGTTGTAGTTTAACTTCTCTTAGTTTCCTCTTCAGAGCCCTTTCAGGTTCTGGATCAGCTTCAACAATAGTGTCTTTTTCCTTGTTCCTGCTCATATAGGGAAGAAGAGAACAAGAAAAGAAAGAGGTGTCAAAGTATAGAGATTCCTTTATGTTAGGAGAAGAAAAAAAAAGGGCAGAGTAGTGAAGAAGAATGGGTAAGGATAGAGGTGGTGATCTGAGATGAAGAGATGTGAAGAGAAGTGTTAGTAAATAAATAAATAAATAGAAGAAGGAGAGATAGAGAATTTCAAAAATAATTTTGAAAAAGTGGTTAGTGATTTTCGAAAATTAAAGATAAGATATAATTAAAATTAGAATTTAAAACAATTAAAAAGAATTTTTGAAAAAGAGAGAGGTATTTTCGAAAATTAGAGAGGGATAGGTAGTTAGTTGGTTTTGAAAAAGATAAGAAACAAACAGAAGTCAAATAGTTAGTTGAAAAAGATATTAAAATCAAATTTGAAAAGATCAGAAGATTTAGATAAGATATTTTGAAATCAAATTTTTAAAAAAAATAAAATTTCGAAAAAGATATGATAAAAAGATAAGATAAAAAGATAAGATAAAAAGATAAGATTTTTAAGAAAAAGATATTTTGAAAAAGATTTAATTTTTAAAATTAAAATTGATTAAAAGATAAGATTCTAGAATTTAAAGATTGAACCTTTCTTAACAAGAAAGTAACAAACTTCAAATTTTTGAATCAAAACATTAATTATTGATTATATTTTTGAAAATATGATGTAAAAGATAAGAAAAAGATTTTGAAAAATTTTGAAAAATATTTTTTTTTTTTGAAAATTTTCGAAAAACAAAGATAAAGTTGAAAAGATATGATTTTTGAAAAAGATTTTGAAAAGATAAGATTTTTAAAATTGAAAATTTGACTTGACTTGTAAGAAACAACAAATTTTAAAATTTTTTGACTAAGTCAACTCAAATTTTCGAAAATTTGGAGAAAAATAAGGAAAAGATATTTTTTTATTTTTGAATTTTTAATGATGAGAAAGAAAAATTAAAAACGTCATTTTTGTGTTTTTCTCTTTTCTGTATGGATCAAAACAAAGAATGCATGCAAGAACACTATGAATGTCAAGATGAACACCAAGAACCCTGTGAAGATCATGATGAACATCAAGAATATAATTTTGAAAGATTTTTGATGCAAAGATGACATGCAAGACACCAAACTTAGAAATCTTTAATGCATGGACTCTAACAAACAAAAAAAATGCATATGAAAAACAACAAACAACACAAAACAAGAAAACATCAAGATCAAACAAGAAGACTTGTCAAGAACAACTTGAAGATCATGAAGAACACCATGAATGCATGAATTTTCGAAAAATGCAAGAAAAATTTTTTTATGTAACTGACACCAAACTTAAAAGTTGACTCAAGACTTGAACAAGAAACACAAAATATTTTTGATTTTTATGGTTTTATGATTTTTTTTGGTATTTTCTTTATTTATTTTCAAAAAAAAAAGAAAAAAAATTTTTGAAAAATTTTTGAAAACAAAACAAAAAGAAAATTACCTAATCTGAGCAACAAGATGAACCGTCAGTCAGGCGGATTTAAATAAATTATGGAATTTGGAAAATCAAATAATAGTAAATAAACATAAAATAAAGATAAAGTTACTCATGTATTTCCATGGTGAGAATTTCAGATAGCTGTATGGAGATGCTGTGCTCCTCCTGAATCTCTGCTTTCCTACTGCTTCATCCAATCCTTCTTACTCCTTTCCATGGCAAGCTGTATGTAGGGCATCACCGTTGTCAATGGCTACATCCCATCCTCTCAGTGAAAAAGGTCCAAATGCTCTGTCACAGCACGGCTAATCATCTGTCGGTTCTCAATCAGGTTGGAATAGAATCCCTTGATTCTTTTGCGTCTGTCACTAACGCCCAGCCTTCAGGAGTTTGAAGCTCGTCACAGTCATTCAATCCTGGAATCCTACTCGGAATACCACAGACAAGGTTTAGACTTTCCGGATTCTCATGAATGCTGCCATCAATTCTAGCTTATACCACGAAGATTCTGTTTAAGGAATCCAAGAGATATGCGCCAGGCCTAAGGTAGAACGGAAGTGGTTGTCAGTCACGCGCGTTCATAGGTGAGAATGATGATGAGTGTCACGGATCATCACATTCATCAAGTTGAAGTGCAACGAATATCTTAGAACAGGATTAAATCGAATTCGATAGAAAATAATAGTAATTGCATTGAAACTTGAGGTACAACAGAGCTCCACACCCTTAATCTATAGTGTGTAGAAACTCCACCGTTGAAAATACATAAGTGAAAGGTTCAGGCATGGCCGAATGGCCAGCCCCCCAAAACGTGATCAATAGTCTCCTCATATGAAGAATAAAATAAAACTGAGACCAAAGATGTCTAATACAATAGTAAATTATCCTATTTATACTAGACTAGCTACTAGGGTTTACATGAGTAAGTAATTGATGTATAAATCCACTTCCGGGGCCCACTTGGTGTGTTTTTGGGCTGAGCTTGATCTATCCACGAGCTGAGGCTTCTTTTGAAGTTGAACACCAAGTTGTAACGTGTTTTGGGCATTCAACTCCGGGTCGTGACGTGTTTCTGGCGTTTTACTCCAAACAGCAACATGGAACTGGCGTTGAGCGCCAGTTTACATCATCAATTCCTGAATAAATTATAGACTATTATATACTGATGGAAAGCTCTGGATGTCTAATTTTCAGAGCCATTGAGAGCTTGCCATTTTGATTTCTGTAGCTCCAGAAAATCCATTTTGAGTGCAGGGAGGTCAGATTCCAACAGCATCAGCAGTCCTTTGTCAGCCTCCTATCAGAGTTTTGCTCAAGTCCCTCAATTTCAGCCAGAAATTACCTGAAATCACAGAAAAACACACAAACTCATAGTAAAGTCCGGAAATGTGAATTTAACATAAAAACTAATGAAAACATCCCTAAAAGTAGCTTGAACTTACTAAAAATTACCTAAAAACAATGCCAAAAAGCGTATAAATTATCCGCTCATCAGTAGAGTAATTAGTTACACTTGAGTTATCTAATTCCTTTGTTGATTGATAATTGGAGAGATTGCTAATTGGTTTGGAGTGCACTAAAGCTAGTCTTTCCTTGGGAGTTGGCTAGGACTTGTGGCTCAAGTCAATTCATCCACTTGACTTTCCTTTATTTAGTAAGGGTTAACTAAGTGGTAGCAATGAACAATTCTCATCACAATTGAGAAGGATAACTAGGATAGGACTTCTAGTTCTCACACCTTGCCAAGAGCCTTTTATAGTTGTTAGTTTACTTTCTTGCCATTTATCTTTCATGCCTCTTATCAAAACCCCAAAATAACTCACAACCAATAACAAGACACTTTATTGTAATTCCTAGGGAGAACAACCCGAGGTTTGAATACTTCGGTTATTAATTTTAGGGGTTTGTTACTTGTGACAAACAATCTTTTGTATGAAAGGATTATTGTTGGTTTAGAAACTATACTTGCAACGAGAATTCATTTGTGAAATTCTAAACCATCAAAAATCTAATTCATCAGGGGAACAGTTACCTCAACCTTTTTGAAGATTTCTACCATTTTGGGATCAGGTTCCAACTGCTTCCTGGGCTTCCTTGCAAGTTGTGGAAATGGAATAGGAACGGTGTCCTCTATAGTGTCTGCACCCTTTGGTGCTTCTTTCTGTGATTTGGCGTCTTCATCTTCAGCCATGTCCTGGATGTTCTTTTCTTCTTCAACATCTTCTATTTCCACTACCTCTTCAGCTGAGGCGTGTTCAGGCGGGTTCTGCTCTTCCTGATTCCTCTCTTGCAATGTGATTCCGGACCTTAGGGTGATGGCATTAATACCACCCTTTGGGTTGGGTAATGGTTGAGAGGGGAGTCCACCAAAGCTTGAGGACTGGTTGTTGGAGTTGGTCAGTGATCCAACCTGTGAGACAAGGGTTTGTAAAGTAGAAGTCAAAACATTCAGAGTTGCATTAAAATTATTTTCCATGGCTTGTTGTCTCCGATCAATAGATTGTAGTAACTCATCATTATTATCTCTGCCTCCTCTGTTATAATTGTCCCTCCAACCTTGGTTAGAATTGTCTCTCCAGCCTTGGTTAGAGTTATCCTGCCATCCTTGGTTATAGTTGCCACCTTGATTGTACCCTTGATTGGGGCGGTCATGAAAGTTATGAGTGGCTGCTACAGTGTTGTCTTCTGGTTGGAGTTACGGACACTCATCAGTATAGTGACTGTAATCTACACAGATTCCGCATACTCTTTGTGGAACCAACTACTGGCTGTGTTGTGGTGGAGAAGGCTAAACTTGCTGAGGCTGTTGTTGATTCAGTTGCATCTGCTTCAGCAAGTTAGTCATTTCACATAAGCTCTGAGCTATAGCAGCAGTCTCTTTACTAGTGGATACCTCTGCAACAGCTCTTTACTGACTTTGTCTCTGCCTGTGATTCCTAGTAGAGTCAACTAAGTCGCTGATCAATTGCCATGCTTCTTCTGCATTCTTGTACTTTTTCATAGAACCATTGCTAGCACATTCCAGTGTGGTCCTATCTTGAGATTTCAAACCCTGTGTAAAGTAACCGAGCAACACTATCTTGTCAATCATATGATGGGGGCATGCTTCTCGAAGATTATTGAAGCGTTCCAAGTATTCATAGAGGGTCTCAGATTCATCCTGAACGATCATAGACATGTCCTTCCTCAGCTTATTGGCAACTTCAACTGGAAAGAATTTATCCAGAAACTCTCTCCTAAGTGTATCCCAGTTGGAAATAGTTACTCCGGGTTGAGTGTAGTACCACTCTCTTGCCTTTCCCTCCAGAGAAAACGGGAAGGCTTTCAACAGAATGGAGATTCCATCAGTGCCATCACGCTTAACAGTAGAACAAGCAGTCTGGAAGTCCCTAAGATGCTTGATTGGCTCTTGAGCAGGTAAGCCATGAAACTTGGGCATCAAGTTGAGTAGTGAAGACCTTATTTCAAAATCTACAGCTACTGCTGGGTGGTGTGCCTGGAATGGTTGGAGCGTAAAATCAGGGGCTCCTTCCTCCTGGATAGTGACTCTTCTGGGCGTTGCCATGTCACCTGCACGTAAATGAACTGGATCAGTAGAGAGGGAGCTTGTTTCTTCCTCAAATGACGGTTCAGGTTCGTCCTCAAAGAGGAGTCGCCAACGCCAAGCTTGCCTTATACGTGAAAGAGTTCTTTCAATCTCAGGGTCAAATACTGGATAGCTTGGATCAGGAAGTGAATGCGTCATTTAACGAAAGAAACGTACAGCTCATAGTGACAGAATGAAAAGAAAAATTGCAATTAAAATAAATACCAATCAATAAATTAGCACACTATTGCAACTCCCCGGCAACGGCGCCAAAAATTGACGTGGCAGAAATTGGCGGGTTAAGAAATTATCAATAGAAATGCGTTGCAAGTACAGTCCTTAACCAACCGAAAATCCGCTTATCAATTTAGAAGGATTGTCATGAAATTTAAATTAAAATACTTGGAGTATAAGTCCCAGGTCGTCTCCCAACGAGTTACAGAGAGATGTACTATTTTATCAATCAGGTGTTTTCAAAAAGGGTTGAGTTGAATAACAGGAAACTAAAATAGAAAATTTAATTAATTCTAAATAAAAGCCTTGACTGGGAGTAGATTAGTTGGAAGCCATATTCTTGTTGAAGTACTCTCAAGATTAATTGATAATTGAAGATTGCTCTGTTTAGTTACCCCTTACTAGGTAAGGGAGAGTCAAACAAGTTGGATTACTATTTCTATTCACAAGTCCCAATCCGCTCATTGAAAAGGATTTGTGTCAATGACTAGAGGGCATTCCAACAATGAGCCCAATTACAATTTCTCCTTTAAGTACCCCAACTCAAGGGTTTCTTTCAATCAACTCCCCATCAAGTAAGGGAACTACTCGCTCATTGTGAACGTAGAACTCATAACATAGGAAAGGGAATTAAAAAGAGACATGATAAATAATAATAAAAAGGATTAATTAAAAATAAAAATAGTCTATATTAATAACTTGTAAAAATAAGCCAATGTCAACTCTAGAGGGATTAAGAACATGGAAGAATAAGTAAAAAGCAAATAGCAAAGTATAATGACTAGTACCGGAGGTGGCCTCTTCTCAAAAGCTAAGAAGCAAAGTCTTCCAAAAATCCTAATTATAAATGTCAATTGATTGAAAAACCTAGGGGAAGAGTAAATCCAGATCTAAAACTAAAAATTATGCAGAATGAATTATGTCCCTCGTTTATGCATGTTCCCTGACTCTAATCTGTAATTCCGGGCCGAAAACTGGGTTGAAATCCGGCCCAAAAACTCTACCAGCGACTTCTGAAATTCTGCAGATCGCGCACGTCACGCGGACGCGTCATTCACCCGGACGCGTCATTCGGCTTTTTGCGTTTCCATGTGGGTGCGTCGTCCATGCCTCCGCATTGCTTCTGCTTTTCCAATCTGCGCGTCCGTGTCACTCATGCGGCAGCGTCACTGTGATTTTCTCTCTTCCGCGCGGTCGCGTCGCTGGCGCATACGCGTCACTTTTCTCTGGTCATCTCCCTAATTTCTTGTATTCCTTCCATTTTTGCAAGCTTCCTTCCCAATCTCCCACTCATTCATGCCCTATAAAGCCTGAAACACTTAACACACAGATCACGGCATCGAATGGAATAAAGGGGGATTAAAATACCTAATTAAAGGTCTCCAGGAAGTAAGTTTTCAATCATGTAATAATTTTAGGAAGGAAATATAAATGCATGCTAATTATATGAATAAGTGGGTAAAGACCATGATAAAACCATACAATTAAACACATTGTAAACCATAAAATAGTGGTTTATCACTCATGCATGATAAAGAGAAAACTAAACCTAATAACAAAAGATGGTGTATAATTTGATGGTTGGAATCTGAAGATCCTCCTCCAGATGTCTCTCTTCTGTGAAGCTTGTTCACTTATTTATATCCTAAGCTTTATCTAGAATTCAAATTATAAAAATAAATCTAATCTTATTTTTAAAAGGATAGGATAACTAAAATAATAATTCAAATGTACCCTAAAACTAATTCTTATCTTTCTAGAAGAAAGAAAGATAACGACTTTTTTCAAATTTAAATCTAATATGATATAATCTAGAATTAAATCCTAAATACCAAATATTTATCTTTCCAGAAGAAACTAATGCTAACTAATCTCTTGAATCTTAAATATTCATATGAGATTAAGGCTTCTCATGATTTGTATAATTGAAATTGGGCCTTAAATAGTATTGCATCCTCGCAGTTAAGGCTTAGGAATGCCGGCCTTAGAAGGCTGGCCGCTCGGGTGTGGGGAGCTAGCCGCCGAGCATCCATGATGTTAGGGATGGGCAGTCGGGCATCGATGGTTCAAGGCTGGGATGGGCCATTGGGCCTTTTTTAGACCGTTGATGCGTGAGCATCTTATACCCTTTCTCTAGTTATTTTTATATTGTTTTTAGTTAGATTTTATTATGTTTTATGATATTTTAGTGCAAAATTCACCTTTGGATGCTACTTTGAGTTTTTCTTGTGTTTTTTATGGTTTTCGGTGAAATTCGGAGCAGTTTGGAGAAGCTTGGAGCAAGAGACGAAAAAGGATGAATGCCCAAACTGGCGTTCAAAGGCACCCGGGGGCAAAGGACCAGAACACACTCCCATTTTCTGGCGTTCAACGCCCAATCCTGGCGCTGAACGCCAGCAAGCAGCTCGGTTCTCATGCTATTGGGCCTCCAAGTGGATTTTAGCACTTCTTAGGCTTATCTTATTTTAACTTTGTAATTTATAATTTAAAATAATATATTTTAGGTTTGGCATTTATTATTAGGCTAGAATTTAAGAAGGAGATCACTTAAGTTTAAGGGAGATCACATCCTCTTCCACATCTTTCAGAACCCTGTTTTCTTTGTAAAGTTATGAGTAACTAAACCTCCTGGTTAAGTTTAGGAGCTCTATTTATCTTTGTGGATTAAGATTATTATTCTTCTATGTTAATTAATGTTTGATTCAATTCTAAGGTGTTGTTTTTGTTCTTAATCTTATGAATCTGGGTGGAAAGAAAGTATGACCCTCATTCTACATGAGTTCTTGTAATTCTCGAGCGAGTTATCCCGCTTGAGCTATGATAAACCACTATTTTATGGTTTATCTTGTGCTCAATTGAGTTGTTTTTATCAACTCTTCACCCACTTATTCATACTATTCGCATGTTTTACGTTTTCCTTCCTGATTTTGTGCTATGATTGAAAACATGCTTCTTTGACCTTTAAATTACTAACTTCAATACTCTCTTATTACCATTAGATTCCTTGATGTGTGTGTTGAGTGTTTTCAGAGATTACAGGGCAGGAATGGCTTGTAGGATGGAGAGGAAGCTTGCAAAGTGGAAGGAATACAAGAAGTTGAAGGAACTGTAAAGCTATCAGCCTGACCCTGTCGCACTAAAATGATCATAACTTGAGCTACAGAGGTTCAAATAATGCAGTTCCACTTGTGTTGGAAAGCTAACATCCGAGGCTTCAATTTGATATATAATTTGCCATAGTGGCCGTACAGAGAGGCGACGCGAACGCGTGCTCCACGCGGACGCATTACAGTGACGAAAATCAGCGTGGCAGATTTCTTCTCCAGCAATTTCTGGGCTGTTTTCGACCCAGTTTGTGGCCCAGAAAACACAGATTAGAGGCTATAAAGTAGGGGAATCCATTCATTCATAAGGAGGAGCTCATAATTTATAATTTTAGATGTAGTTTTTAGTGAGAGAGGTTCTCTGCTCTCTCTTAGGATTAGGATTAGGATTTTTAGAAATTAAGAATTTTTATTATTTCAACTCCCAATTTTTCTTCTTCATCACAGGTTCAATATTCCTTTTACTTTCAGATATTTTGATGCTTGTATTACTTATGTTGCCTATTTGACTTATGAACTTTTTCATGTTAGATTTGACTGCTTTGAATGAATGTTATTTGAGGTATTCCAGATATTTATGATTTTAATTTAGCTTTCTATATTCCTGGCTTTGGTTAAGAAATCAGTAACTCTTGAGTTATCAAACTCAACGTGATCGATAATCGCTATCTTTGCTAATTAGCTTGAACTTCTATAATCCTAATCTTTTTCTAGGAATTAACTAGGATTTGAAGATGAAACTAATTAGCCACTTGACCTTCCTTCGCACCAGCAGAGGTTAACTAAGTGGAATTAAGATTCAATTTTCATCATCATTGATAAGGATAACTAGGATAGGACTTCCAATTTCTCATACCTTGCCAAGAGTTTATTATACAGTCATTTATTTATTTTATTTGTCATTTATCATACTTGTTCCTCATTCTCAAAACCCCCAATTTAAAAAACTCATAACCAATAATAAGAACACACCTCCCTGCAATTCCTTGAGAAGACGACCCGAGGTTTAAATACTTTAGTTATCAATTTATTTAGGGGTTTGTTACTTGTGACAACCAAAACGTTTGTAAGAAAGGTTGATTGCTTGGTTTAGTAACTATACTTACAACGAGAGTTTACTATAACTTCTAAACCATCAATCTTCAATTCTTCAAAATGGCGCCGTTGCTGGGGAATTGCAAGCGTGTGCCTTATTATTGGTTATTGTAAAAAAAATTTTTACTTGTTTATTTGTTCTCTCTCTTCCCTCTTATTTTTGATATCTACTATGAATTCTCACCCCTCTCGCTTTGAGTTTGGTTCTAATTTTGTTGCAAGGAATGGAAGCTATAACAGAACTATGCATCAAGATCTAAGCAATCAAAGACGGATGGAGCCAAGAGGATCTGATCACCCCTTTAGGCAACAACACCCTCCTAGATATCATGGACAGATACCATTCTACAACGCATACCCAACTGATAGATTTTGGTGGACCGCCTTGTAGCTACCAACAAGCCCCACCCTATGCTCAAGGACCATCCTTTCAACACAACTTCAACCCACCATACTCACAAGCTTCTTTTCACCACTCACTACCACATGATCCTTATCCACCCCAACGCCAATCCAATTACTCCCAAGAACCACCACTTTCCTACACACCATGTCCATATCCATCAAGCCAAGAATCACAGGTTCGCTTCGAAGAATCAGAAAACCAATTTAATGTAACCCTTCATCAACTAGAGCAAGCAATAAATCAATTATCTTCCAGACGTTCGGACACTCAAGGAACTCCTATGGCTTCATGTGGAGAATCTAATGAAGAACGTAGTGTGAAGGAGACACTAGAAGCTCCAGTGGACAGCATAGAGCATAACTTCGTGCGGGAACAAGTAAAGGACGCTATCATTGTAGAAGAAAAAGAGTTGGTTGAATATTTAGGAGATGCTGAACCACTGCAGGAATACAGAATTGTGAAGAATTCCGTCGAAGACGTTACAATTAATGCTAAGGAGGATAGTGCACAACCCCCAAGGCAGGTATCTTATGAGGAACTGGACGGAATGACCCAAGACTCAAGTTTTCTTGATGATGATAGTCACCACTCAAGTTCTCCAAGTAATGCTCTTACATCCGCAAGTGAATTCTTTGAGACAGAAGAATCTTCCCCGAGTAAATATGAAGATGATGCAGAGGTCGACTTTTCTCAACCTCCTAATTATGACTCAAGTGATGAGGAAGATATGGAAGACTTTGACCAGGACATGGCTGGAATGGAAAAAGTTTGCAAAGAAGTAGAGGAATTCACAGAAGACCACAAGGGAGTAGAGCTTGCAAAACCACTGGAAACACCTATCCCAAGGCCACTACCACCCAATACAAACCTCAAGTGGGTAAAATCCTTAGCTTTTATCTTTACTTTTCCACTTGAATATGGTTTACTTGAAACAGATGGCCAGCTTAGAGCTCTTTGCGGCTTTAAGAGAAAAAGAGAAATGACTCGCACTCAAAGCTGGTATGCAAGATTCAATGAGGCTTCGCACTTCAATTTAAGGTGCAAAGATTGGTGTCAACCTCAATTGAAAGGATCTCGGAAGCTGTTTGGTCACTGCAGCGAGAATTCAGACTACTCACCACCCGGCTAGAAAGATGTAGATCAAGACAAAGATGGGTGTAGAAGAAAAGTTTGGGATCCTGGAGTCTGTTCTGATATTCAACACCCCGGGAGCCTTGAAGCCTGTTTGAACTCACCTAAGGGCTTTACATGCCTCATTTGGGACCCTGGAGGCTGTTAGAATTCCAAACATTGGGGAGATTCCTGGACCAGTACAAGCATAAGCCACCATGACAGGAAGCTCATCAAATGTCCAACTTAAGGACTTTAACTAAAAGTGCTAGGTGGGAGACAATCCACCATGGTATGATCGTTCTTTCTCCATTCTATTTTATTTTTGAATTTTGTTTGAACCTGGAATTTTCACATGACATTCATTGCATTTTGCATTCTGCATACTGCATAAAAAAAATCGCATGCGACGCGACCGCGTCGATGACGCGTCCGTGTCGATGACGCGTCCGCGTCATATGTGCATTGGGAAAAAAATTATATGAACAGAGAGTCACGCGAAAGCGCGGCTGGAGGCGTGCATTTGGCACAAATCATCCCACGCGACCGCGTGGGTGACGCGTCCGCGTCATGTGGGAAAAATGCCTCCCACGCGTTCGCGTCACCCACGCGGAGGCGTGACCTGAAATTCGACGTAATAAAGGGTGCACGACAGCAAGTTGTGCTGGAGTGGTGCTGGATTGATGCTGAACGCGCAAGCCTTACCACGCGGACGCATGGCTGACGCGTCCGCATCACATCCCTATAATGGCCACTCACACGATCGCGTCGACCACGCGACTGTGTCACCCTGGAATTCGGCAATAATGAATTTTTGAACATAGAGTTGTGCGAGCGCGAGGCTACCCTCATGCTAGTAGCACAAAAATGCGTCATGCGTCCGCATGACCAACGCGACCGCGTCGATTAATTTCAGCGCAAGTCACGCGACCGCGTCCCTAACGCGTCCGCGTCGCTTGCACCGCACAGCTGACCCTAAATTGCCAAAAATATCTTATCTTTTCTTCCCCAATCCTAATTTTTCCTCCCTCATTTCTTCCTTACTTCTTTCTTCCCTTCTTTCCCTTCTCATTCTTCTTATCTTTCATTTTATTTTACTTAATTTATTTGCATATTTCATTCATTGCATTTTAATTTTGTACATATTTTTCTTTTCTTTTCTAAATTTATTATTTTTCCATCGGTGTTACTTGTTCATATTGAACTGTTATGTCTTTTCTAGTATTATTTTGGTGCTCAGTGACTTGTTTTATACTGTTGGGTAATATTATTTAAATCAATGTTAATCTTTTATGATACTTGTATTAATTTTGCATTGACATGAATTTATATTGTCTTTCATTACCCACTCTCTTCCCCTATGTTGCAAATTTTTGCACTCTTGATTTGCCATGTGCTTCTACTGTTTTATCACTTACATGTTGAAGCTTCCAAGTAAATGAGACCCTTATCAATTGGCATTAACCCACCCATACTTTATTTATTTTCTTATCTTTATTCCTGGGTTATTTTTCTTCCCTTTTTCTTTCAGGATGGTCACCCGGAAGGGAACTGGAAGATGTTTACATGGGGAGACAGACAAGTCCATCTACACGATCTTTGGAGAAAGGCGCCAGTTGGAACCGCCCGTCCACCTGCACATCTCAGCATGCACCGAGAACGGTGCAATCTTTAAGTGTGGGGAGGTCGATACCGATCTCCACAGGTTAGCTATTCTCTTCTCAACACCAATGTTTTATTTTATTTGTTAGTTCATTGTTGCAGTTGCAAGTTTAATTGCATATTTGTTTGATTTTATGCATATTCTACTTGGTTGAGAAATAATAAATTTCTTTTTAAGACCCTATTTTTGAAAAAAATTTCACTAATTTAAAATCAAAATTTTTCATGTTAAATTTGTTTGAAGTTGTATTTGGAACATGGTTTTTGAGCCAAACACAACCTATGAGATTTTGAGCTTAATTATATGGTTACATTATTTAACCATAAAATTTTATTCTTGTGTGTTTTTCTTCTCTATGATTGCAATCTTTATTTTGTTCCATTCTATATGTCCAATATTTAGTGTATTTACATGTTTGCATATGATTGAGGCCATTAATTGATTTTAGCTCACTTATCCCAAATAAGCCTACCCTTTACATCATCCTTGTTAGCCACCTTGAGCCTTTTAATCCCCTTCTGTTCTATAATCACATCACTAGCCTTAAGCAGAAAAACAAAAGTAAAAATCCCAAATTAAATCTTTGGTTAGCTTAAGATAGAGATTATGTATCAACTAAGTGTGGAGAAACTGTGGGAACATGGGTTAATAAAGGGAATGTATCATGTTGCTAATTTTGAAGATTGAGAAATTTGGGAACCTACTCATATAAAACAGAAAATCAAAAATTCCATATGCATTGATATGATATTTTAGTTTTTTTCAAATATATATATATATATATATATATATATATATATATATATTCATTAAATAAATAAATAAATAAGGGGACAAAATTACTCCAATGTTAAGTCTAATGAAAAATCAATGCATATGTGATACAAGTTAAGAGAAAAGTTGATACATGAGTATGTGAAATATGCAAAAGTGGGAAAATTATGGGTAGCTAGACATGAATTAGAATTATATAGAGTATACGTATGTTAGGTGGAAGTTTAGGTTAATTAAAGATTCATATTATAGCTCACTTGGACATACATATGTCCTCACCCTTACCTTAGCCCCATTACAACCTTGAAAAGACCTCATGATGTTTGTATTGGCACATTAAATACTTGTTGATTGGTTAGATGAAGAACGAGGTTTAGAAAGAATGATTAGAGAAGAGTAGAGTGAATTACCCTATACACTTTAGAGATTAGAGTGCATATACACTACCAGTGAGGGTTCAATGCTTGATTCTGTGTCCCCTGCTTTCATGAGCTATCTTCTTACAAGTTTACTTGCTTTTTATTGTATGATTTGAATTAGTGGAATTTGAATTACTTTTGTCTTGAAGAACTTATTTACTCTTAACCAAGTAAGTAAAAATATTTAGCATGTAGTTACATTCATAGGTTGCATTTCATGCATTCTACCATTTCTCTTCACTTTTATAGCTTCTCTTGAGCTTAGCCTGAGGACATGCTAATGTTTAAGTGTGGAGAGGTTGATAAACCACTATTTCATGGTTTATCTTGTGCTCAATTGAGTGGTTTTTATCAACTCTTCACCCACTTATTCATATTATTCGCATGTTTTACCTTTTCCTTCCTGATTTTGTGCTATGATTGAAAACATACTTCTTTGACCTTTAAATTACTAACTTCAATCCTCTCTTATTACCATTAGATGCCTTGATATGTGTGTTGAGTGTTTTCAGATATTATAGGGCAGGAATGGCTCAGAGAATGGAAAGGAAGCATGCAAAAGTGGAAGGAATACAAGAAGTTGAAGGAACTGCAAAGCTGTCAGCCTGACCCTCTCGCACTCAAATGGCTATAACTTTAGCTACAGAGGTCCAAACGACGCGGTTCTAGTTGCGTTGGAAAGCTAACGTATGGGGCTTCAATTTGATATATAATATGCTATAGTTGTCCTGACGCTAGGCGAAGCGAACGCGTGCTCCACGCGGACGCGTCGCAGTGACAAAAATCAGCGTGTTTGAATTCGCAACCAGCGAATTCTGGGCTATTTCTGACCCAGTTCTCGGCCTAGAAAACACAGATTAGAGGCTATAAAGTGGGAGAATGCGTCCATTCATAACCATGCATTGATAATTTACGATTTTAGGATTAGATGTAGTTTTTAGAGAGAGAGGTTCTCTCCTCTCTCTTAGGATTTAGGATTTTAGGATTTCTCTTAGTTTAGTTCAATTCATCTTCATTCCAGGTTCTATATTCCTTCAATATTTATTTTCTACTTTTATTCACTCTAATACTTTTATTTGTATTTGATTTATGTTTCCTAATTGGCTTATGAACCTTTCCATGTTATGACTTGAATTTATATTTAGACGTAGTTTGATTGCTTTATCTACATGAATGCTTTTAATTTAATTTAGATATTTTCCCTTTTGGCTTTGGTTGATTAATTGGTGACTCTTGAGTTATCAAGCTCATTGTTGATTGAAAATTGGAATTCTTCAAGAATTGATTCAAGATCCAATAACTCTAACTTTTCCCAAGGAAAGACTGGGACTTGAGGATTCGAATTAATTCATCCACTTAACTTACCTTCATAGTTAGAGGTTAACAAAGTGGGAGAAAAATCCAATTCTCATCACAATTGATAAGGATAACTAGGATAGGACTTTCAGTTCTTATACCTTGCCAAGAGATTTTATTATTGTTAATTTATTTTACTTGTCATTTAAATATACCTGTGCCCATTGCCCAAACTTCAAAACCCCAATTTACAATCTCCATAACCAATAATAAGAACATACCTCTCTGCAATTCCTTGAGAAGACGACCCGAGGTTTAAATACTCGGTTATAAATTTTAAAGGGGTTTGTTACTTGTGACAACCAAAACGTTTGCACGAAGGGATTTCTGTTGGTTTAGAATCTATATCTACAACGCGACTATTTTTATAAAATTCTTTACTAGCAAAAATCCTAACGTCAGCGCTCCATTTAAGTTTATTTTGCTCTAGAAAAGCTCCTTTTAGTGCACAGAGGTCAGATCTTGACAACATCTGCAGTGCTTTCTCTGCCTCTGAATCAGACTTTTGCTCCAGCTCCTCAATTTCAGCCAAAAAATACCTGAAATTTCATAAAAACACTTAAAATCAAAGTAGAATCCAAAAATATGAATTTTACACTAAAACCTATGAAACCTTGATGAAACTTAAATAAAACCTAACAAAAACTATATGAAAATGATGTCAAAAAGCATATAATATATCCGCTCATCACAACACCAAACTTAAGCTGTTGCTTGTCCCCAAGCAACTAAAAACAAAGTAGGATAAAAAGACGATCAATATAGAATAGATCTTAGAGTTTTCAATGAAGTTCAATTTCAATTAGATGAGCGGGACTTAGTAGCTTTTTGCTTCTGAATAGTTGTGGCATCTCACTATCCATTGAAACTTAGAAGTGTTGGCATCCTTAGGAACTTAGAATCAAGATGATATTATTAACTCTCCTAGTTCAGTTCTTTTTTGTTCTTGAACACAAATTTTAGAGTCTTGGTCGTGGCCCTAAGCACTTTGTTTTCGATTATTACCACCGGATCCATAAATGCCACAGACACTTAACTGGGTGAACCCTTTCGGATTGCGATTCAGTTTTACTTGAATCCCCAGATAGAGGTATCCAGAGTTCTTAAGCATACTCTTTTTGCTTTGGATAACAACTTTAACTGCTCAGTCTCAAGCTTTTTTACTTGACACTTTCACACCACAAGCATATAGTTAGGGACACTGTTCCTTTGGAGTGCTTAGGCCTAGATTTTGTTTCTTTTAGGCACTCCTAACCATTGATGCTCAAAGCCTTGGATCCTTGCTCTTGCCTTTTGGTTTAAAGAGCTACTGGCTTTTTCTACTGCTTCTTTATCTCTTTTTTCGCATGCATTTGTTTTTCTTTTTATTGCATCTTGGTTTTTGCTGCTTTTTCTTGCTTCAAGAATCAATTTCTTTTGATTTTTCAGATTACCAATAATACTTCTCCTTTTTCATCATTCTTTTAAGAGCCAACATTCTTAATTCCAATTTCAAATATGCAGTGTTCATTCATACATTCAGAAAACAAAAGCAATGTCACCACATCAAAATAATTGAACTATTCTTAAGGTAAAACTTGAAATTCATGCATCTCTAATTCTTCTAAAAAAATCACTATTTTATTCAAGTTTGATGATGATAAGAGGAATATTTTATAACTAATTAATGGAATTAAAAAATAAATTATTATTAATGCTTATTCAATTCTTCATATTAAAAGACAGAAAAATAAAATAGAAACTTAAACACTACTAATGATCATGTAAACCTAAATATGAGAAACACAAATTACAATAACAGAAATATGGGAGGTAGAACTCAACCACCTTAATCATGGGAAGCGCTGGGTTCTTCAGGGGAGAATTTCTGGTGCTTCAAAGCTTTTAATTCACGCTCCTGTTTCTCTTGCTCCTTGCCTAGTTTGCAAATCATGCTAGTCTGATCTTTCTGCTCCTCTCTTAGTTGATCCAAGGTGGTTTGTAGTTGAATCCCAAATGCTTTCAACTGAGTCCAATATTCAATTGGAGGGATCTCTTGTGGAGGCTCAGATGCCTTCCTTTTGTAATGATCCTCTAGTACCCTAGCACATTCCATCACATGTTTGGTGATTGGGCTTTCCACTGGGATAAATGTGTCTATGTGAATCAGGACTTTGGCCTCTTGACATAGGCGAAAGATAAGGTTTGGATAGGCCAGCTTGGCTTTAGTGGACATCCTGTTTGCAAACTTGTATATCTCACGGAAAATTATTTGGTGAACTTCTACTTCATTCCCCGTCATGATTTAGTGAATCATCACAGCTCTTGCTACAGTAACTTCAGAGTGATTATTAGTGGGAAGTATAGAACGCCCAACGAAGTCCAGTAATCCTCTAGCAATTGGCTTGAGGTCCATTCTTTTCAACTGGTTTGGCTTGGCTTTTGCTTCCTCAATTTATTGAGTTCGAGGCAGACATGTCTCCTCTAGGACCTGATCCAGTTTTGGATTGGCTATCACCCTTCTATCGAAGGATTCAGGTCATCCCTTTGTAAGGGTAATTTGAAGATCTCTCTCACCTTATCAAGATGAAAATAGATGATCTTCTCTCTGACCATAGTGCGAAAAGTATGGAATGCTTGTCCATATTTCTTTTGCTTATCTGTCATCCACAGATTTGCATAAAATTCATGGATCATGTTTGTTTCAACATTCATCTCAAGGTTGGCTAGAATCTCCCAGCCTCTCTTTCGAATTTTCTCTTGAATCTCTAAGTATTCATCTTCTCCTAATTCGAATCTTGCCTCTGGAATTACTGGCCTCTTACTCATTATTTTGTAATAATATTCTTCATGTTGCTTGGTGTAGAATCTGACAAGTTTGAAAACAACTGTTGGGCCGTCTTCTTTCTTGTTTCTTGAAGTGGGTTTTCCACTTTTTGGAGCCATGGGATTCGAATGGAGTGATAAAACAAGGCTTCTTCCACACCAAACTTAAAAGGTTTGCTCGTCCTTGAGCAAAAGGAAGATGAAGAAAGAAAAGGAGAGAAAAATAGGAAAATAGTTATTCAAATAGAAGAAGTGGTGAATTAGGGAGTGGGGAACACGGATATATAGAGGGAGGGGAGGGAGGGTTTCAAATTTAATTAGATAAAAGATAAAGAAGATATGATTCACAGTTTAGTAAAAGATAGAAAAAGATAGATTTTAAAATCAAAGAGATATGATAGAATATACGAAAAAGATTTTGAGGTTTAAATAAAAGGTTTGAAAAAGAATATGAAATTTTGAAAAAGATTTGATAAGATTATTTTAAAATTTGAAAAGATATGTAAAGAAATTGAATTTGAAAGATAATGATTGAAAAATATTTGAATTGAAAGTCATGGAATTTCAAAATCAAAATTTAAAAAGTTAGGTTGAATGAAAAAAAGAAGATAAGATGGAGAAAAGATAAGGTTTTGGAAAATTTACTTTCCTTGCCCTCTTTCTGGCGTCAAACGCCCAGCATGGCCTGATTCTAGCATTTAACGCTGGCTGTTTCTCTCTTCTGGGCGTTGAACGCCCAGCTGGTGCCCCCTGGCTGGCGTTCAACGCCAGTTATACTCTCCTTCTTCGGTGTTTGAACGCCCAGTCTAGGCTCCCTGGCTGGCGTTCAACGCCAGGTGTGGTTCCCCTTATGGGCATTCAACGCCCGGTCCAAGCTCCCTGGCTGGCATTTAACGCCATGTTGTCACCCCTTCATGGGTGTTAAACGCCCATTCTTCATCCTTTTCTGGCATTCAGCGCCAGAAAGGTGCTTCCTCCAGGGTGTTTTGCTTCCAGTTCTACATCATTCTGTCTCTATTTAAACGCTGTTCAAGATCACTATCATTTAAAAAGAAAAGTAATAAAACTAATTATGAAGAAAACTAAATAAAAAATAAGAATAATTAGAGAAATAGGAAATAACATGCTATTGATCATTGGGTTACCTCCCAACAAGCGCTTCTTTAATGTCTTTAGCTGGACTTCACTGTAGTTAGCTTAGTAGCAGTGTTGAGCCTCCTGGCTCAATATCTCCTTCAAGTTAATGCTTAACATTGTGTCCCTTGACAGTAAACCTGTTGTCTGGGTCTTTACCTTGAGGTTCTATGTACCCATATGGTGATACACTAGTAACCACATAGGGTCCCTTCCAATGGGATTTGTGCTTCCTTGAAAATAATCAGAGTCTTGAGTTGAACAGCAGAATCTTTTGGCCTGGTTCAAAGATTCTGGATGCTATCTTCCTGTCATGGCACCTTTTTGCTTTTTCTTTATAGTTCTTTGCATTTTCAAACACAGCTAAGCAGAATTCGTCTAACTCATTTGGGTGGAGTAGCCGTTTTTCTCTAACTACTTTAGCATCTAGGTTGAGAAATCTAGTTGCCCAATAGGCCTTGTGTTTCAGTTTCACTGGCAGATAACAGGATTTCCCATATACTAATTGGTATGGGAATGTTTCTATAGGGGTCATGAAAGTTGTTCTATATGCCCATAGAGCATCATCAAGCTTTCTAGCCCAATCCTTTCTAGAGGCACTTACTATCCTCTCTAGAATTCGCTTTAGTTATCTGTTTGAGACTTCAGCCTGCCCATTTATCCGAGGATGGTAGGGTGTTGCCACTTTATGGCGAACTCCGTAACGACTCATAATATAGTCAAGTTGTCTGTTGCATAAATGAGTAACTCTATCACTAATCAATGTCTAAGGAACACCAAACATGCTGAAGATGTTCTTCTGGAGGAACTTCATTACTACTCTAGTGTCATTAGTGGGTGATGCTATTGCTTCAACCAATTCAGACATATAATCTACTGCCACCAGGATGTAAGTGTTTGAGTACGAAGGTGGGAAGGGTCCCATGAAGTCTATACCCCATACATCAAACAACTCAATCTCTAGGATTCCTTGCTGAGGCATGTCGTGACCATGAGAGAGATTGCCAGCCCTTTGGCAATTGTCACGGTTACAGATAAACTCTCTAGAGTCCTTAAAGAGTGTGGGCCAGTAGAAGCCACTTTGGAGAACCTTTGTGGCTGTTCGCTCACCTCCAAAGTATCCTCCAAAGTCTGAGCCATGGCAATGCCATAGGATTTTGTGTGCTTCTTCTTCAAACACACAGCATCGGATGATCCCATTCGAGTATCTCTTAAAGAGATATGGTTCATCCCACAAGTAGTACTTTGCATCATGCATGAGTTTCTGAGCTTGGTGCCCATTGTACTCTTTAGGAATGAATCTTATAGCTTTGTAATTTGCAATGTCTGCAAATCATGGTTCTGTTCGAATGGCAAAGAGTTGCTCATTTGGAAATGTTTCAGATATGTCAGTTGAGGGGAGAAAATTTCCTACTACTGGTTCAACCCAAGATAAGTGGTCAGCCACTTGATTTTCTGTCCCCTTCTTGTCTCTAATTTCTATATCAAACTCTTGTAGGAGTAACACCCATCTTATAAGTCTGGGATTAGAATCCTGTTTGGTGAGGAGATATTTTAGAGCAGCATGGTGATGAGCGGATAATTTATACGCTTTTTGGCATTGTTTTCATATAGTTTTTAGTAAGTTTAAGCTACTTTTAGGGATGTTTTCATTAGTTTTTATGTTAAATTCACATTTCTGGACTTTACTATGAGTTTGTGTGTTTTTCTGTGATTTCAGGTAAATTCTGACTGAAATTGAGGGATTTGAGCAAAACTCTGAAGAAGGCTAACAAAAGGACTGCTGATGCTGTTGGAATCTGACCTCCCTGCACTCGAAATGGATTTTCTGGAGCTACAGAACTCCAATTGGCGCGCTCTCAACGGCGTTGGAAAGTAGACATCCAGAGCTTTCCAGCAATATATAATAGTCTATACTTTATTCGAAGAATGACGACGTAACTTGGCGTTGAACGCCAAGTACACGCTGCTGTCTGGAGTAAAACGCCAGAAAAACGTCATGATCCGGAGTTGAACGCCCAAAACACGTCATAACTCAGAGTTCAACGCCAAGATATGCCTTAGCACGTGAATTCATCAAGCTCAGCCCAAGCACACACCAAGTGGGCCCCGGAAGTGGATTTATGCATCAATTACTTACTCATGTAAACCCTAGAAGCTAGTCTAGTATATATAGGACATTTATCTATTGTATTAGACATCTTTTGACCACGTTAAGTCTTTCATTATTCGGTCACTTGATCATGGAGAGGGCTGGCCATTCGGCCATGCCTGAACCTTTTGCTTATGTAGTTTCAACGGTGGAGTTTTTGCACACCATAGATAAAGGGTGTGGAGCTCTGCTGTACCTCAAGTATTAATGAAATTCTATCTTCTTTTATTCAATTCTCTCTTATTCTTATTCCAAGATATTCATTCGTACCCAAGAACATGATGAACGTAATGATTTCAATTACCCTCATTATTATTCTCACTTATGAACGCGAGTGATTGACAACCACTTACGTTCTACATGCAACAGAGCTTGAATGCGTATCTCTTAGATTCCCCAACAGAATCTTCGTGGTATAAGTTAGATAGTTGGCGGCATTCATCTGGATCCGGAAAGTCCAACCTTGTCTGTGGTGTTCCGAGTAGGATTCCGATCATGAATGACCGTGACGTGCTTCAAACTTTAACCTGCTGGGCGTTGGTGACAGACGCAAAAGAGGGATTCTATTCCAGTAGGAGCGGGAACCAACCGGTGATTAGCCGTACTGTGACAGAGTGCGTTAGCATAGTTTTCACTGCGAGGATGGGATGTAGCCATCAGCCATGGGTGATGCCTCCAGACTGGTTAGCTGTGCGAGTGACAGCCGCACAGGTTATTTCCCCGTGAGGAATGAAAGTAGCCACAGTTGATGGTGAACCCCTATACAAAGCTTGCCATGGAAAGGAGTAAGAAGGATTGAGTAGAAGCAGTAGGAGAGCAGGCGTCCTTGGGCTCTACAGCAACTCCATCCGCTTATCTGAAATTCCTACCAATGAATCTGCATAAGTCTTCTATCCCTTTTATTATTCCTTTTTATTTATTATAATTACAATTCCTCTTTTTTCTGCCTGACTGAGATTTGCAAGGTGACCATAGCTTGCTTCATACCAACAATCTCTGTGGATTCGACCCTTACTCACGTAAGGTTTATTACTTGGACGACCCAGTACACTTGCTGGTTAGTTGAACGAGATTGTGAAGGAAATAAACAGTGCCCTAAGAGTAAATATATGCTAAAGCTCAAAAGATAGAAATCACAATTTCGTCCACCAAGTTTTTGGCGCCGTTGCCGGGGATTGTTCGAGTATGGACAACTGACGGTTCATCTTGTTGCTCAGATTAGGTAATTTTCTTTTCAAAAATCTTTTTCAAAATTTTTCTTTTATTTTTCGTTTTCCCAAAAATGTTTTTCGAAAAAAAATTTATAAAAATACAAAAAAATTAGAAAATCATAAAAAATCAAAAATATTTTGTGTTTCTTGTTTGAGTCTTGTGTTAATTTTTAAGTTTGGTGTCAATTGCATGCTTTTAAAATTTTTCTTGCATTGTTTTCGAAAATCCATGCATTCATAGTGTTCTTCATGATCTTCAAGTTGTTCTTGACAGGACTTCTTGTTTGATCTTGATGATTTCTTGTTTTGTGTCTTTTGTTGTTTTTCATGTGCATTTTTGCATTCATATTTTTCATGCATTAAAGATTTCTAAGTTTGGTGTCTTGCATGTTTTCTTTGCATCAAAATTTTTTCAAAATTATGTTCTTGATGTTCATCATGATCTTCATAGTGTTCTTGGTGTTCATCTTGACATTCATAGCATTCTTGCATGCATCTTGTGTCTTGATCCAAAATTTTCATGTTTTGGGTCATTTTTGTGTTTTTCATTCAATATTTAAAAATCAAAAATATCTTTTCCTTATTTTCCTCTAAAATTTCGAAATTTTGGGTTGACTTAGTCAAAATTTTTTAAAAATTAGTTGTTTCTTACAAGTCAAGTCAAAATTTCAATTTTAAAAATCTTATCTTTTCAAAATCTTTTTCAAAAATCATATCTTTTTCATTTTTTTTAGCATTTTCGAAAATTTCAAAAATATTTTTCAAAATATTTTCAAAATCTTTTTCTTATCTTTTTTATCAAATTTTCGAAAATTAGCTAACAATTAATGTGATTGGTTCAAAAATTTGAAGTTTGTTACTTTCTTGTTAAGAAAGGTTCAATCTTTAAATTCTAGAATCTTATCTTGTAGTTTCTTGTTAGTTAAGTAATCTTTAAAATTAAATCTTTTTTTTTCAAATATCTTTTTCAAATATATCTTTTTTATCTTTTATCTTATCTTTTTCAAAAATTTTATCTTTTTCAAAATTTGATTTCAAAATATCTTATCTAACCTCCTATCTTCTTATCTTTTTCAAAATTTGATTTCAAATCTTTTTCAATCAACTAACTAACTCCTTGTTTGTTTCGTATCTTTTTCAAAACCACCTAACTACCTATCTCTCTCTAATTTTCGAAAATTCTCCCTCTCTTTTTCAAAAATTCTTTTTAATTGTTTTAAATTTTAATTTTAAACTTATTTTTATTTCTAATTTTCGAAATTACATCCTTCTTTTTCAAAATTATTTTCGAAAATTTCTTTCTCTTCTCTTATTCTATTTAATTAATTAATTACTAACACTTCTCTTCACCTCTCTTCATTCGAATTCTTCTTCATCCTTCTTCATTCTTCTACCCCTTTCTTCTTCTACTAACATAAAGGAATCTCTATACTGTGACATAGAGGATTCCTTTTTCTTTTCTTGTTTTCTTCTCTTTCTTATGAGCAGGAACAAGGACAAAGGCACTCTTGTTGAAGCTGATCCAGAACCTGAAAGGACTCTGAAGAGAAAATTAAGAGAAGCTAAATTACAACAATCCAGAAATAACCTTTCAGAAATTTTCGAACAAGAGAAGGAGATGGCCGAAAATAATAATAATAATGCAAGGAGAATGCTTGGTAATTTCACAAAGCCAACATCCAAGTTTGATGGAAGAAGCATCTCCATTCCTGCCATTGGAGCCAATAACTTTGAGCTTAAGCCTCAACTAGTTGCTTTGATGCAACAAAACTGCAAGTTTTATGGACTTCCATCTGAAGATCCTTATCAGTTCTTAACTGAGTTCTTGCAAGTCTGTGACACTGTAAAAACGAATGGAGTTGATCCTGAAGTCTACAGACTCATGCTTTTCCCTTTTGCTGTAAGAGACAGAGCTAGAATATGGTTGGATTCACAACCTAAGGATAGCCTGGACTCCTGGGATAAGCTGGTCACTGCCTTCTTAGATAAGTTCTTCCCTCCTCAAAAGCTGAGCAAGCTGAGAGTGGATGTTCAAACCTTCAAACAAAAAGATGGTGAATCCCTCTATGAAGCTTGGGAAAGATACAAGCAGCTGACCAAGAGATGTCCATCTGACATGTTTTCAGAATGGACCTTATTAGATATATTCTATTATGGTCTATCTGAATTTTCGAAAATGTCACTGGACCACTCTGCAGGTGGATCTATTCACCTGAAGAAAACACCTGAAGAGGCTCAAGAACTCATTGACATGGTTGCAAACAACCAGTTCATGTATACCTCTGAGAGGAATTCCGTGAATAATGGGGTCCCTCAGAAGAAGGGAGTTCTTGAAATTGATGCTCTGAATGCCATACTGGCTCAGAACAAAGTGTTGACTCAACAGGTCAACATGATCTCTCAAAATCTGAATGGATTGCAACATGCATCCAATAGTACTAGAGAGGTAGCTTCTGAAGAAGCTTATGATCCTGAGAACCCTGCCATGGTAGAGGTTAATTACTTAGGTGAACCTTATGGAAACACCTACAACCCATCATGGAGAAATCATCCAAATTTCTCCTGGAAGGATCAACAAAAGCCTCAACAAGGCTTTAATAATGGTGGACGCAATAGGCTGAATAATAGTAAGCCATATCCACCATCTTCTCAGCAACAGACAGAGAACTCTGAACAAAATAATTCTAATTTAGCCAATATAGTCTCTGATCTGTCAAAGGCCACTTACAGTTTCATGAATGAAACAAGATCCTCCATTAGGAATTTGGAGGCACAAGTAGGCCAGCTGAGTAAGAAAGTTATTGAAACTCCTCCCAGTACTCTCCCAAGCAATACAGAAGAAAATCCAAAAGGAGAGTGCAAAGCCATTGACTTAGTCAACATGGCCGAATGCACAAAGGAGGAGGAGGACGAAAATCCCAGTGAGGAAGACCTCCTGGGACGTCCTCCAAGCAAGAAGGAGCTTCCTAATAAGGATCCTGAGGAATCTGAGGCTCATACAGAGACCATAGAGATTCCATTCAATCTCCTTCTGCCATTCATGAGCTCTGACTATTATTCATCCTCTGAAGAGGATGAAGATGTGACTGGAGAGCAAGTTACTCAATATTTAGGAGCTATCATGAAGCTGAATGCCAAGCTGTTTGGTAATGAGACTTGGGAAAGTGAACCTCCCTTGCTCAATAGTGATTTGGATACTTGGATTCAGGAAACTCTACCTCAAAAGAGACAAGATCCTGGCAAGTTCTTAATACCTTGCACCATTGGCACCATGAGCTTTGAGAAAGCTCTATGTGATCTTGGGTCAGGAATAAACCTTTTGCCACTCTCTGTAATGGAGAAGCTGGGAATCATTGAGGTACAACCTGCCTTGTTCTCATTACAATTGGCAGATAAATCCATGAGAGAAGCTCATGGGATAGTAGAGGACGTGCTAGTAAAAGTTGAAGACTTTTACATCCCTGCTGATTTCCTAATCCTAGATACTAGGAAGGAAGATGATGAATGCATCATCCTAGGAAGACCTTTCCTAGCCACAGCAGAAGCTGTGATAGATGTCAACAGAGGAGAATTAGTCCTTCAATTGAATGGAGAATACCTTGTGTTTCAAGCACATGGTAATCCCTCTGTGACAAAAGAGAGTAAGCATGAAGAGCTTCTCTCAGTTCAAGGTCAAGAAGAGCCCACACAGTCAAACTCTAAGTTTGGTGTTGTGAAGCCACAACCAAACTCTAAGTTTGGTGTTCAAACCCCATATCCAAACTCTAAGTTTGGTGTTGGGACTAGACAACATTGACTTGATTGCTCTGTGGCTCCATGAGAGCCACTGTCAAGCTATTGACATTAAAGAAGCGCTTGTTGGGAGGCAACCCAATTTTATTTATCTAATTTTATTTTATTTTGTTTCTTTGTTATTTTTGTGTTTAATTAGGTACATGATCATGAGGAGTCACGAAAAAATCAAAAACATTAAAAACAGAGTCAAAAACAGAAGAAAAAATTTTTCACCCTGGAGGACGCACGGGCCGGCGTTCAGCGCCCAGAAGATGCATCTGGCGGGCGTTCAACGCCAGAATAGAGCATCTTCCTGGCGCTGAACGCCCAAAACAAGCAACATCCTGGCGTTTAATGCCAGGATGCGCACGCAGAGGACAATCTGGCGCTGAACGCCAGAAACAAGCTTGAAACTGGCGTTCAACGCCAGAATCAAGCATCACATGGGCGTTTAACGCCCAGAACATGCACCGATGGGCGTTTGAACGCCAGAATGGTGCATGAAGGCAATTTACACGCCTATAGGGTGAAGGAATGGTATTTCTTTTCACCTCAGGACCTGTGGACCCCACAGGATCCCCACCTCAGGACCTGTGGACCCCACAGGATCCCCACCTCCCTTTTCTTTTAATCCTATTCACACTCTCCTAATCCAAATCTCATTCTCAATGTCACCCTTCCCAAAAACCTTCACCAATCACATCAATTTCTCTTCCCAATTACCCCATGCACCATTCACATCAACCTCCTCTTCCCCATAAACCCCACCTACCCCCATTACATTCAAATTCAATTTCCCACCCATTCCCACCCAAAATGGCCGAAACCTCACCCTCCCCCCTCCCTATAAATACCTCCCTTTTCTTCTTCATTTTCACACAACATAACCCCTTCTTCTCTACATAGCCGAACCCCCCTTCTCCCTCTCTACTCACATTTTCTTCTTCTTCTTCTTCTACTCTTCTTTTCTTTTTGCTCGAGGACGAGCAAATTTTAAGTTTGGTGTGGTAAAAAGCCTAGCTTTTTATTTTTCATTCACCATCAATGGCACCCAAGACCGGAGTTTCCTCAAGAAAAGGAAAAGGGAAGGCAAAAGCTTCCACTTCCGAATCATGGGAAAAGGAGAGATTCATCTCCAAGAGCCACCAAGACCACTTCTATGATGTTGTGGCAAAGAAGAGGGTGATCCCTGAGGTCCCCTTCAAGCTCAAAAAGAATGAGTATCCGGAAATCCGACATGAGATCCAAAGAAGAGGGTGGGAAGTCATAACCAACCCCATGCAACAAGTCGGATTACTGATGGTTCAAGAGTTCTATGCTAATGCATGGATCACAAGGAACCATGATCAAAGTATGAACCCGAATCCAAAGAACTATCTCACAATGGTTCGGGGGAAATACTTAGATTTCAGTCCGGAAAATGTGAGGTTGGCGTTTCATCTACCCATGATGCAAGGTGATGAACGCCCCTACACAAGGAGGGTCAACTTCAATCAAAGGTTGGACCAAGTCCTAATGGACATTTGTGTGGAAGGCGCCCAATGGAGAGTAGAATCCAAAGGCAAACCAGTCCAACTAAGAAGACTGGACCTCAAGCCTGTAGCTAGAGGATGGTTGGAGTTCATCCAAAGATCCATCATCCCTACAAGCAACCGATCTGAAGTTACTGTGGATCGGGCAATCATGATTCATAGCATCATGATTGGAGAGGAAGTAGAGGTTCATGAAGTCATAGCCAATGAACTCTACAAAATAGCTGACAAGCCTTCATACATGGCACGGCTAGCCTTCCCCCACCTCATATGCCATTTATGCTACTCAGCTGGAGTTATCATAGATGGAGATGTCTCCATTGAAGAAGACAAGCCCATCACCAAGAAAAGGATGGAGCAAACAAGGGAAGTTCCTCACGGCCCCCAAGGAGAACATGAGGAAGTTCATCAACAAATGCCTCATGGAATGCACTTTCCTCCCAACAACTATTGGGAGCAACTCAGTACCTCCTTAGAAGACTTGAGCCAAAACGTGGAACAACTAAGGGTGGAACACCATGAACACGCCCTCACTCTCCAAGAAATAAGAGAAGATCAAGGAGCTATGAGAGAGGAGCAACAAAGGCAAGGAAGGGACATAGAAGAGTTGAAGAACATCATTGGTCCTTCAAGAAGAAGACGCCACTAGAGGTGGATTCATTCCTTGTTCTTTATTTTCTTTCTGTTTTCTGTTTTTAAGTATTATGTTTTTGTGTTTCTACTTCATGATCATTAGTGTGTAACCATGCCTTAAAGCTATGAATAAAATCCATTAGTCTTTCACCTCTCTTAAAAGAAAAATGTTTTAATTCAAAAGAACAAGAAGTACATAATTTTCGAAATTATTAGTGAATTTAATTTAATTATATTGATGTGGTGGCAATAATTTTTGTTTTCTGAATGAATGAATGAACAGTGCATATTTTTGATCTTGTTGTCTATGAGTGTTAAAATTGTTGGCTCTTGAAAGAATGATGAACAAAGAGAAATGTTATTGATGATCTGAAAAATTCATGAATTGATTCTTGAAGCAAGAAAAAGCAGTGAAAAAAAAAAGTGGCGAAAAAAAAATAAAATAGAAAGAAAAAGCAAGCAGAAAAAGCCAATAGCCCTTAAAACCAAAAGGCAAGGGTAGCAAGGATCCAAGGCTTTGAGCATCAATGGATAGGAGGGCCCAAGGAAGTAAAATCCAGGCCTAAGCGGCTAAATCAAGCTGTCCCTAACCATGTGCTTGTGTCATGAAGGTCCAAGTGAAAAGCTTGAGACTGAGTGGTTAAAGTCGTGATCCAAAGCTGAAGAGTGTGCTTAAGAGCTCTGGACACCACTAACTGGGGACTTTAGCAAAGCTGAGTCACAATCTGAAAAGGTTCACCCAGTTATGTGTCTGTGGCATTTGTGTATCCGGTGGTAATACTGGAAGACAAAGTGCTTAGGGCCACAGCCAAGACTCATAAAGTAGCTGTGTTCAAGAATTAACATGCCTAACTAGGAAAGTCAATAACACTATCTGAAATTCTAAGTTCCTAGAGAAGCCAATCACTCTAAACTTCAAAGGAAAAAGTGAGATGCCAAAACTGTTCAGAAGCAAAAAGCTACAAGTCCCGCTCATCTAATTAAATTAATATTCATTGATATTTTGGACTTTATAGTATATTCTCTTCTTTTTATCCTATTTGATTTTCAGTTGCTTGGGGACAAGCAACAATTTAAGTTTGGTGTTGTGATGAGCGGATAATTTATACGCTTTTTGGCATTGTTTTCATATAGTTTTTAGTAAGTTTAAGCTACTTTTAGGGATGTTTTCATTAGTTTTTATGTTAAATTCACATTTCTGGACTTTACTATGAGTTTGTGTGTTTTTCTGTGATTTCAGGTAAATTCTGACTGAAATTGAGGGATTTGAGCAAAACTCTGAAGAAGGCTAACAAAAGGACTGCTGATGCTGTTGGAATCTGACCTCCCTGCACTCGAAATGGATTTTCTGGAGCTACAGAACTCCAATTGGCGCGCTCTCAACGGCGTTGGAAAGTAGACATCCAGAGCTTTCCAGCAATATATAATAGTCCATACTTTATTCGAAGAATGACGACGTAACTTGGCGTTGAACGCCAAGTACACGCTGCTGTCTGGAGTAAAACGCCAGAAAAAACGTCATGATCCGGAGTTGAACGCCCAAAACACGTCATAACTCAGAGTTCAATGCCAAGATATGCCTTAGCACGTGAATTCATCAAGCTCAGCCCAAGCACACACCATGTGGGCCCCGGAAGTGGATTTATGCATCAATTACTTACTCATGTAAACCCTAGAAGCTAGTCTAGTATATATAGGACATTTATCTATTGTATTAGACATCTTTTGACCACTTTAAGTCTTTCATTATTCGGTCACTTGATCATGGAGAGGGCTGGCCATTCGGCCATGCCTGAACCTTTTGCTTATGTAGTTTCAACGGTGGAGTTTCTGCACACCATAGATAAAGGGTGTGGAGCTCTGCTGTACCTCAAGTATTAATGAAATTCTATCTTCTTTTATTCAATTCTCTCTTATTCTTATTCCAAGTTATTCATTCGTACCCAAGAACATGATGAACGTAATGAGTTCAATTACCCTCATTATTATTCTCACTTATGAACGCGAGTGATTGACAACCACTTACGTTCTACATGCAACAGAGCTTGAATGCGTATCTCTTAGATTCCCCAACAGAATCTTCGTGGTATAAGTTAGATAGTTGGCGGCATTCATCTGGATCCGGAAAGTCCAACCTTGTCTGTGGTGTTCCGAGTAGGATTCCGATCATGAATGACCGTGACGTGCTTCAAACTTTAACCTGCTGGGCGTTGGTGACAGACGCAAAAGAGGGATTCTATTCCAGTAGGAGCGGGAACCAACCGGTGATTAGCCGTACTGTGACAGAGTGCGTTAGCATAGTTTTCACTGCGAGGATGGGATGTAGCCATCAGCCATGGGTGATGCCTCCAGACTGGTTAGCTGTGCGAGTGACAGCCGCACAGGTTATTTCCCCGTGAGGAATGAAAGTAGCCACAGTTGATGGTGAACCCCTATACAAAGCTTGCCATGGAAAGGAGTAAGAAGGATTGAGTAGAAGCAGTAGGAGAGCAGGCGTCCTTGGGCTCTACAGCAACTCCATCCGCTTATCTGAAATTCCTACCAATGAATCTGCATAAGTCTTCTATCCCTTTTATTATTCCTTTTTATTTATTATAATTACAATTCCTCTTTTTTCTGCCTGACTGAGATTTGCAAGGTGACCATAGCTTGCTTCATACCAACAATCTCTGTGGATTCGACCCTTACTCACGTAAGGTTTATTACTTGGACGACCCAGTACACTTGCTGGTTAGTTGAACGAGATTGTGAAGGAAATAAACAGTGCCCTAAGAGTAAATATATGCTAAAGCTCAAAAGATAGAAATCACAATTTCGTCCACCACATGGTCAGTATAGATAATTACTTTAGATCCTAATAAATAGAATCTGAACTTGTCAATGGCATAAACCACTGCAAATAATTCCTTTTATGTAGTGGTATAGTTCTTCTATGTGTCGTTTAGAACACGACTGGCATAATAAATGATATGCAGAAGCTTGTCATGCCTCTGCCCCAAAATTACGCCAATGGCATGGTCACTGGCATCACACATAAGCTCGAATGGTAAGTCCCAATTGGGTGCAGAGATTACAGGTGTAGTGATAAGCTTAGCTTTTAGAGTTTCAAAGGCCCACAGACACTCTTGGTCAAAGGCAAATGGAGTGTCAGTGGTGAGTAAGTTGCACAGGGGTTTTGAGATTTTAGAAAAATCCTGTATAAACCTCTTGTAGAATCCTGCATGTCCCAAAAAACTTTTGATTCCTTTGACATTAGTGGGTGGTGGTAATCGCTCAATCACCTCCACCTTAGCTTGATCCACTTCTATTCCCTTGTGTGAAATCTGATGCCCAAGGACAATTCCTTCAGTCACCATGAAGTGACATTTTTCCTAGTTTAAAACCAGGTTTGTCTCTTGGCATCGTTTGAGAAGTAGGGCTAGATGGTCAAGACAGGATTCAAATGAATCTCCAAAGATAGAAAAATCATCTATGAATACTTCAAGGAACTTCTCCACCATATCAGAGAAGATAGAGAGCATACATCTCTAAAAGGTGGCAGGTGCATTGCACAGGCCAAATCGCATCCGCCTATAAGCAAACACACCATATGGGCATGTAAATGCTGTCTTCTCTTGATCCTGTGGATCTACTATGATTTGATTGTATCTAGAATAGCCATCTAGCAAACAATAAAAGGCATGTCCTGCTAGTTTTTCTAGCATTTGATCTATAAATGGTAAAGGAAAATGATCTTTCCTGGTGGCGTTGTTGAGCCTTCTATAATCAATGCACATGCACCACCCTGTAACTATCCTTGTCGGAATCAGTTCATTCTTTTCATTATGAACCATTGTCATGCCTCCCGTTTTGGGAACAACTTGAAAAGGGCTCACGCAAGGGCTGTCAGAGATGGGATAAATAATCCCAACCTCCCATAATTTATTAACTTCCTTCTGCATCACTTCTTTCATGACAGGATTTAGTCGCCTTTGTGGTTGTACCACTGGTTTGGTGTCATCTTTCAGTAGGATTTTATGCATGCAACGATTTGGGCAAACTCCCTTAAGGTCACTTATAGTCCACCCAAGAGTTGTCTTGTGTATTGTTAACACTTGAATTAGTGTTTCCTCTTCTTGTGGCTCTAAGGTAGAGCTGATAATCATAGCATCCCCAAAAAATGTATATTTTAGGGATTATGGTAATGGGTGGAGCTCAAGTTCGGGAGGCTTATCCTCTTCCTTAGGACCAGTCAAAGTTTCCTATATTTCATCTGCTACTTCTAACTTGAGCTGGGCATCATAAAAGATGTCATCCAACTCTTCTTCGAGCCTCTCAACCATGTTCACTTCTTTTACCATGGAGTCAATGATATCAATGCTCAAACACTCCTCTGGGGTGTTTGGGTGCTGCATGGCTTTTACAGCATTCAGCATAAACTCTTCCTTGTTGACTCTCAAGGTTATTTCCCCTTTTTGAACATTAATGAGAGTCCATCCTGTTGTTAGGAAGTGTCTTCCTAAAATGAGGGCTGCACTCTTATGCTCTTCCATTTCCAGCACCACAAAATCTGTGGGGAAAGCAAAGGGTCCAATGTTAAACCCCAATTTATTGTTTATCTTGTGCTTAATTTAGGGAATTTTATCAACTTATCTCACATTTACTCAATGAAATAGCATGGTTTTGCAATTCTCCCTAAATTTGTGCCTAAGAGTGAAAACATGCTTTTTAGGCCTTAAATTTGCCAATTTTAATTCACTTTAATTCCATTCGATGCCTTGATATGTTTGTTGAGTGATTTCAGATTTAGAAGGCAAGTGTTGGATGGAAGAAGTGAAGAGAAAAGCATGCAAAGTGGAGAATTCATGAAGAAATGAGCATTTGAAGAATTGAAGGCCACAGGCACGCGTCACCCACGCGTCTGCATGAGAAGGACGTTCATGGCCACGCGCACGCGTCACCCACACATATGCATGAGGAGGAAATCTACCAGCGATGCACACGCGTGACGAGCGGCATGTGACCTCATTAAAGCAAAAACGTTAGGGGCGATTTCTGAGCTTTTCAAGCCTAAGTCCAACTCATTTATGAGACTATTTCATACAAAATTCAAGATAGGTCAAGGGGGGAGCAATTATATTAGGTTAGGAATCATGTAGGTTAGTTTTCTAGAGTGAGAAGCTCCCTCTTCTCTCTAAAATTAGGGTAGAATTAGGTTAGATCTCTTTTAGATTTAGGTTTAATTATTGTTTTGATTTACATTTCCCTTCAATTTCTTGTTACTACATCTTTGCTCTTCTAGTTTTACTTGTTATTCCCTAAATTTTGTTGCTTTTATGTTGATGAACTCTTGTTGGATTTAGATTTTCTATTAATGCACTTCATGTTTTATGTTCCTTTATTGTTTAATTGAGCTATTACTATTACTTTTCTTGCATTAGGTAGTTGTAGATTTACTATTCTTATAATTTACTATGCTTTCCTTTTATGCCTTCCAAGTGTTTGACAAAATGCTTGGTTGGATGATAGAATAGCTTTTTGAGCATTCTTGGCTTGGAAAGGGAAATTAGGAGCTCTTGAATCATCAATACCCAATTTAGATTGATAATCTAAAGTTGTTAGTTAATATTATTTCCATTGACTCTAATCTCTTGCTAATTCAATTAGTGAGTTGATTAGGACTTTTAGATTGAGATTAACTAGTCTTATTTGACTTTCTCTCTTGTGAAGATAACATTATACCTTCTTCCAATGTTGGAGATGACTAAATAGGATTAGCTCTTGATAATTATTGTATTATGATTGATGACTAGGATAGAAAGCCTATATTCTCAATCCTTGCTATGAATGTCTTTCTTTATTAATTGCTTTCTTTAATTGTTTGCTTTATTTTCTTGTCATTTATTTTCTTACCCTTTTATCAACCCAACCCCATTTAATCTCATAACCAATAATTGGGCATTCAATTGCAATTCCTAGAGAGAACGACCCGAGACTAATACTCTCGGTTATTTTTATTGGGTTGATCTTGTGACAACCAAAATTTAAACTTTGATTTGAGGATCGATTGTCGGTTTGGGCTATGCTCACAACAAAATTATTTCGTTAAATTAAATCCTCATATCATCCAACCCTAACAATCATGTCTTCAATCACACCTTATGGAAGTTTAATAGACCCATCAGCGAGTTGGAGACATATGCTAGTTGGATTAACTTCATGAGTTAAACAGAGCTTCTTTATGAGTGATGCAGGTCTGAGGTTAATGATTGCCCCAAGATTGCGCAAGGCTCTCTTTGTGTAGGCATCTCCCAAGGTGCATGGTATCATAAAGCTGCCATGATCTTTAAGTTTATCTAGTAAGCTCTTTTGAATGACTGCACTGCATTCTTCAGTGAGGATGACTGTTTCTGCCTCTTTCCAATCCTTCTTATGACTTAAGATGTCCTTCATGAACTTAGCATAAGAAGGTATTTGTTCAAGAGACTCTGCAAAAGGGATCTTGATATTTAATGTTCTGAGATAATCCGCAAAACGGGCAAACTATTTATCTCTTTCTGCTTGACAAAATTTCTGAGGAAATGGTATCTTGGCCCTGTACTCATCAATCTTAGTTGATGTAGGCTGAGTGCCTAATGTACTAAAATGGGGGTTACTAACTTGCTTATGAGGGCTGTTGTTAGCACTTGTATGTGTCTGACTACCCTTATTTGGGCGTTTAACGCCCTTATTGCTGCCCCCTTCCTGGCGTTCAACGCTAGGAACACTGTTCCTTGTTAGGCGTTCAATGCTAGGGTGGATACCCCTTCTTGGTGTTGAAGACCAAGATTGCTGCCCCCATTTGGGCATTCAACGCTAGGGGTGGATACCCCTTCTTGGCGTTGAACACCAATGACATTGCTCTTTGGGCGTTCAACGCTCTCAGAGATGTCTAGGACAGCAGTCTGATATCCCTCTGTTAGGTTTTCTTCCCTTGATCTCCTGTTGCACTGAGGTAGGGTGTTTAATGCTTTCCCACTCCTCAGTTGAATGGCCTGACACTCTTCTGTTATCTGCTTGGATAACTGCTGCCTTGTTTGACTCAGCTAGGCTTCCACATTCCTGTTGGAAGCCTGAGTTTCTCTATAAGCCTCTTGTAATTCCAGTAGTTACTGGGCAAGGGCGTGTAGTTGCTGAGTCAATGGGCCATCCTGTTCTGAAGGGTTAGGTTCAGTAGATATTGCCTTAACCTCTCCTTTCATAAAAGTCTCAACAGTTGCGTACAGATGCTGGTTAGTGGCAACTATCTCAATAAGTTTGTGAACCTCTTCAATTGTCTTTCACATATGTATGGAACCACTAGCAGAGTGGTCTAAAGACATCTGGGCCAAGTCTGTAAGGCCATAATAGAAGATGTCTAATGGCACCCATTCTAAAAATATTTCACTGGGGCATTTTCGGAGCATTCTCCTATACCTCCCTGATAAATCCATATTTGACAATATATTTTGGTTTGATTTGAGTGAATTTCATCATATAAACCCACATTTATTCATGCAAATAGCATGCTTTTGTATTTTCTTCCTAAATTGAGTCTAATTGTGAAAACATGCTATTTTGTGCTTAATATAATCACTTTTATCCCATTAGATGCCTTGATAGTTTTGATGAGTGATTTCAGGTGTAATAGGTTGGGATGCTTGATAAGAGTGGAAGCAAAGCATGGAATTAGGAGAAAACATGAAGAAATCAAAGGAGAAAAGCATTTCAGTCTGTGCCCACGCACACCTTCTGTGCCCACGCACAAGTGTCAAAATCAGCACCTATGCCCATGCACAGGTTGTGCCCACGCACAAGGCAGGAGGAAAATTAGCACATGTGCCCACGCACAAGAGAAAATTCAGCATGTGTGCGTACGCACACACCAGTGCGTAGGCACAAGTCCTAACGTGTGACTCATTTATTGTAAATCGCTGGGGGCGATTTCTGGGCCTCTAGAGCCCAGTTTTGGACCTTCTGAAGCTGATTGAGTGCTATATCAAAAAGGGCCTCTTTCCATGTGAAAGGGGGGAGCAATTAAGGTTAGTTTAGCATCATGTAGGTCATTTTCTAGAGAGACAAGCTCCCCCTTCTCTCAAGAACCTTGGGTTTTTTGTTTAATTTCTATGTAATTTCTCTTTTTAATTCTTGTTTTCATCTAGTTTTTTCTACTTTTCTTTGTTCTCTTGTCTTCATTTCCTTAGTTTATCTCTTTAATTTCTCATTTTAGTTACTTTTTGTGTTGATGAATACTTTTGTTATTTTAATTTACATTTAATACAATTTATGTTTTATGTTCCTTTAATGCTTGTTTGAGTTATTGTTATCATTTTCTTGCTTTTGATAGTTAGATTTTATTTTTAATGCAATCTAATATGATTTTGTTTTCATGCACACCAAGTGTTTGTAAAATGCTTGGCTTAGATTTTACTTAGTTTTTCTTTACTCTTGGCTTAGAATTGATGACTTTGATGACCCTTGAGTCATTCATGTCCATTCTTGTTTGATACATTAGAGTAGTTAGTTTATTTGGTTTCCATTGACTCTAAGCCTCCATTAATAGAGTTGGCTAGGACTTATGGATTGGAATCAACTATGCCTATTTGACTTATCCTCGATGTAGGGTTGAGTAAGTAGGATTAACTCTTCATAATCATCATATGTTTATGGTTAATGGCTAGGATAGGTAACTTTAGCCTCATTCCATGCCAAGAGGTTTCTTGCATTTGAATTCTCCTTTTCATGCATTAATTGCTTTGACCTTTAATTCCTTGCATGCTTGTTTTACTTTCTTGCTATTTACATTACTTGTTGTCTCATGCCATCAAACCCCCATTTCTCCATAGCCAATTATAGATCATTTCATTGCAACTCCTAGGAAAGATGATCCGAGGTTTAATTACTCTCGGTTAATTTGTATTAGAAATATTAAAATTTGATTGAGAGGATCCATTGCAGGTTTGGACTATACTTGCAATGGAAGAAATTCTATTTTCTGAATTGGCATAATTCTCTGATCATCAAAATTTTGGCGTCGTTGCCGGGGAGTTGCAATGGTGTATGTTGTTGGCTATTGTGCAAATGTGAATATTGTGAATAGTTTATTTTTGGTTGACTGTGCATATGTTGCTTGCTTATTTTTTGCTATTGTAAATATGTTAATATTTTGAATATGTTTTTCTTATTTGCTTTTTGTTTTTTTTTTCTTGTTGGGAGCTCATAGCTTGCTGGAAACTCCATCAAGGCTTGGTACAATCAATTGGGAATTTTAGAGATTCAAGCATTGTTGGGAGCTCCAAGATGAATATAAGCAAAAGCCTCCTTAGTGAGAGCTCTCCATAAGTTCAACTTAATGACAATAAACCAAAGTGCTAGGTGGAAGACACCCCACCATGGTAATATTGTTCCTATCCTTTCTCTTCTTTATAATTTTGGATTATGGTATGTTTGCTTGTCTTAGTTAGCTTAGGATTAGTTTAATTTTGAGTAGATAGGTTAATTTTGTATATGGATAATGAATGTTTGAGATTTTGAATGTTTGAAGGATTGGGGGTAAGATTTTGATTGAGCTAAGGTTGAGTACCTTAGGAATATTGAGAAAATTTTTGGAAAACAGGGGATCTATGCGTGCACACACACTTGTGCGTGCGCACACAACTTCTATTTTCTGTGTTCTATGCGTGTGCACCGACTTGTGCGCACGCACACTCATATATGCCCTCTGTTCGCAGCACCAGCACAGCTTGTGCATGGGCGTTCCCCTGTTTTTCCTTGACCTGTGTGTGCACCCCAGCTTGTGGGTACGCACACACCCCACTTTTCTCACTCCCTGTGTGAGCGCACAGGCTTGTGCATCCGCACGCCAACTTACCCCCACTCTGGTGGGAGTGCTGGCACAGCCTATACACATGAACCCCTGCCACTTTTTGCTTCTGTGCGTGTGCACGCACACATAATCCTTGTCCGTAAAAAAAAAGTCCCCTGTGCGTGCACACGCCTTTGTGCGCATGGACACTTATTGTTTTCCTCTCTGTCCAGAGCGTTCACACACCTTGTGCGAGCGCACACCTCCCTTGTTTTACCTTGTGTGCGTGTGCACACATGCTTGTGCATATGCACAAGTGTTGTTTTGGGCAAAAAAAAAATTGTTTCACTTTTCCTTAAGCCTTAACACATTTTCACCCCCACCATCCCTCTCTTTTCTTGCTTTTCCCCTATTTTCTACTTATCTTAGTTTGTTTTATTTACATTTTATTTTTCATTTTAGTAATTATATTAGTTTTAGTTTAGTTGTTTTTTAATTAAATAATTGCAAGTGTTTAATTTATGTTGATTGGGTTGCTTTATGCTTAAATTTTGGTTTAATTTGTGATAGATATGTGCATTGAGAATTTAGTCTTTATTTGATTGCCTAAATGAATTTTGTGTTTGATTCATATGTTGTAGCTACCATATACATTGAACTATATCCTTATTTGGTAACTTGATTATGAATTGTGCACTTTTATTTTACTGAATTGAATTGCATCCCTTATTCATCATGCTTGTTATATCAATTTAACCACGTTACAAGGCACTTGTTTGTTTTTAATGCTTTGCATTTGTTTGAGTGACTTGACTTGATTTTTATAAAACTTGTCACTTTTTGCAACAAGCACCTCTACCATGTGACTATTGCATTATGTGTCATGATGAAAAAGTAGGCTTCTTTTCATTAATGAATTGGGTATTATTGATTGTGCCATTTTCTATTAATTTTGAGCTTTCACTTGCACAACTTCAATAGCCAATATCTTATATACTCAATTCAATTTAGCTGAGCAATTAAGGTTAGTTTAGCATCATGTAGGTCATTTTCTAGAGAGAGAAGCTCCCCTTTCTCTCTAGAACCTAGGGTTTTTAGTTTAATTTCTATGTAATTTCTCTTTTTAATACTTATTTTTATCTAGTTTTTTCTACTTTTCTTTGTTCTCCTATCTTAATTTCCTTATTTTATCTCTTTAATTTCTCATTTTAGTTACTTTTTATGTTGATGAATACTCTTGTTATTTTAATTTACATTTAATTCAATTTATGTTTTATGTTCCTTTAATGCTTGTTTGAGTTATTGTTATCATTTTCTTGCTTTTGGTAGTTAGATTTTATTTTTAATGCAATCTAATATGAGTTTATTTTCATACACATCAAGTGTTTGATAAAAATGCTTTGCTTAGTTTTTACGTAGTTTTTCTTCACTCTTGGCTTGGAATTGATGAATTTGGTGACCTTTGAATCATTGATGTCCATTCTTGTTTGATACATTAGAGTAGTTAGTTATTTGGTTTGCATTGACTCTAAGCCTCCTATTAATAGAGTTGGCTAGAACTTATGGATTGGAATCAACTATACCTATTTGACTTATCCTCGATGTAGGGTTGACTAAGTAGGATTAACTCTTCATAATCATCATATGTTTGTGGTTAATGGCTAGGATAGGTAACTTTAGCCTCATTCCATGCCAAGAGGTTTCTTGCATTTGAATTCTCCTTTTCTTGCTTTAATTGCTTTGACTTTTATTGCTTTGACTTCTAATTCCTTGCATGCTTGTTTTACTTTCTTGCTATTTATTTACATTACTTGTTGTCTCATGCCATCAAACCCCCATTTCTCAATAGCCAATAATAGATCGTTTCATTGCAACTCCCAGGAAAGATGACCCGGGGTTTAATTACTCTCGGTTAATTTGTATTAGAAATATTAAAATTTGATTGAGAGGATCCATTGTCGATTTGGACTATACTTGCAACGGAACAAATTCTATTTTCCGAATTGGCATAATTCTCTCATCATCACTCCCCTAGGCATCATGAAGAGATTCACTATCCTCTTGCTTAAAGCCTTGAATATCTAGTCTTAACTGGGTCAACTTCCTTGGAGGGTAGTATTAATTTAAAAACTTATCTACTAGCTATTTTCATATTTTCAAGCTAGATTTGGGCTGGTTATCTAACCACCTCTTTGCTTGGTCTTTTACAACAAAGTAAAAAAGTAGCAGTCTGTAAACATCTTGATCTACTCCCTTAGTGTGTACTATGTTAGCAATTTATAGAAAGTTTGCCAGGAACTTAACAGGTTCTTCCTGTGGAAGTCCAGAGTACTGGCAGTCTTACTACACTAGAATAATGAGCTGAGGATTGAGCTCAAAGTTACTTGCTCCAATAGGAGGTATACTAATACTTCTCCCAGAGAAGTCAGAACTAAGGGGTATGTAGTACCCCAAAGTTCTTCTGAACTGTTCATTCTCATTTGGGTTCATGGTGAAAGAAAGGTAGAAGAAAGAAGTAAAGAGAAAGTAGTATTAGATTATTTTTATTTTTATTTTTATTTATTAATTAAATTCGAAAATAAAAGCTTAATTAATTAAAAGGATTTGAAAATTTGAAAAATAAATTTTGAAAAAGAAAAGAGAGAAAAGGATAAGAATTTTTTTTTTTGAAAATAGAAGAAAGAAGAATTAGTTAGGATGTTTTGAAAAAGAAGAAAGAGAAAACAAGAAACTAATTAAGAAAGATTTGACATTCAGATCAGATAGAAGATTAGAAAAGATCTAAATTCAAAATTTAAAATTAGAAAAGATAAGATAGAAATTGAAAAGATTTGAAAAAGATTTGGTTTTCAAATTTGAAATTAGAAAAGATAGGATAAGAATTTGAAAAGATTTGAAAAAGATTTGAAAGAGATAAGATTTGAAATTTGATTTTTGAAAAAGATTTGATTTTTAAACTTGAAATTTGAAATTTGAAATTGAATTTTAAAATTTGAATTTGAAATAAGATAAGATAAGATCTTTTGAATTTTAAAGAAAAATAAAAAGATATGATAGTAATTTGAAAAAGATATGATTTTTGAAAAGATTTGATTTTGAAAAGACTTGAATTTGAAATTTAAAATTAAGATAACATAAGATAATTATTTTGAAATTAGAAGTTGAAAATTTTGTTGCAATTTTCAAAAATTAAAGTAAAAAGATAGAAATGATATTTTTTATTTTTATTTTTTATTTTTGAAATAATGAAGAAAGAGAAAAACAACTAAATGACACCAAGCTTAAAATTTTTAGATATAAGGACACAAAATTTCGAAAATCGCAAAGAAAAACATCAAAAGACACCAAACTTAAAACTTTTAAGATCAAAACAAGAAAAGAAACAAGAACAACTTGAATACCAAGAAAGAACACCAAAAACAAACTCGAAAAATTCAAAGTAATTAAAGAACATGCAATGGACACCAAACTTAAGATTTGACACTAGACTCAAACAAAAGACACTATTTTTTAAAGTTTTTGGAAAGAGACTCAAGAAAGTTCGAACTCTAACAAGAACAAGAACAAAAGACTCAAACAAAAGATAAAGATTATTAAAGAAAAGAAAAGATTTTTGAAAAATTTCTTATTTTTTCGAGAAAGAAAATAAAAGACTCAAATAAAATTAAAAACAATACCTAATCTAAGCAACAAAATAATCTGTTAGTTTGTTTAAACTCGAGCAATCCCCGGCAACAGCGCCAAAAACTTGGTGCGTGGAATTTAACTTTGCACAACTGAACCAGCAAGTGCACTGAGTCGTCCAAGTAATACCTGAGGTGAGTCAGGGTCGATCCCACAAGGATTGTTGACTTGGATCAAATAGTGGTTATCTTGTAAATCTTAGTCAGGCGGATAGAAAAGTTGTTTAGTTGTTTAACCTCAAAAAAGTAAAATAAAGACAACGTTACTCAGTGGTTGTGAATTCAATGATAAGAAGATGGTTAAGGCCACGGAGATGGTTTGTTCTTCTGGATCAATCTTTTCTTACTGTCTACTCCAACTGTGAATGATTTATTCTATAGCAGGTTGTATGTGATCAACGCCGGTTGAGAGGCCGCCAATCTTTCTCTAGGCTGAACACCAGGTTTAGTGCGCATCCAGTCTGAATGAGAGTGAAGCTCCTGCAATTCATTCCCTTGGTGATCCTACTCAAAATGCCACAAACAAAGTCGAATCTTCTAAATCAGAGAATGTTGGGCCTTGGTTCTAGCTAAGGGTGTTCATAAAAAAACCAAAATGTGGTTAACCGGTTAAAAAATCATAACCACATTTTGGTTAACCAGTTTAATAAAACAATTTTTAAAACCATATTCATACTTTTTAGAATTGGTTAACCAAAGCCAAATTAAAAAAACCGGTTTTTAACTGGTTAACCAAAACCAAAATCAAATTAAAATCAAAACCTAATTTCAAACCCAAATTACATACTCTTTCTCTCTCTTTCTCTTTTCTTTCTCTCTCTCCCTCCCTCTCCCCCTTCCTCTCTTTTTCTCTCTCCCTCCCTTCTTTTTTCTTCTTTTCTCTCTCTCTCTCTCTCTCTCTCTCTCTCTCTCTCTCATTTTCCCCTTTCTCTTCCTCCTCTTTGTCCTCTCCTTTTCTCTCTCCCCCTCCTCTCTCTCTCTCTCCCTCTCCCTCATCTCTTTCTATTCCCTTTCCCCTTCTCTCTCTTCTTTTTCCCTATTTCTCTCTCATCTCCCTCTCTCTCCCCCTTCCTTCCCATCTCTCTCTCTCCCTTTTCTCTCTCACTCATTTTCCTCTTTCTCTCTCTCCGCTTCTCTCTCGCTCCCTCTTTGTCCCTTTCTCGCTCTCTCTCTCTCTCTCTTTCTCTCTCTCTCTCTCTCTCTCTCCTTCCCATCCATCATCTCTTCCTCTCTCTCCCTCTCCCTCCTCTCTCTATTCTCTATCCCATTCTCTCTCTTCTTTTTCCTTATTTCTCTCTTCTTTTTCCTTATTTCTCTCTCCTTTCCCTCTCTCCCCTCTTCCTTCCCACCCCTCTTTCTCTCTATCCTTCTCTCTCACACTCATTTTCCTCTTTCTCTCTCTCCCTCTTTCTCCCCCTTCTCTCTCTCTCTCTCTCACTCTCTCTTCTTTTGCCCTTTTTCTCTCATCCTCTCTCTCCCCTATCTCTCTCTTTCCTTTTTTTCCTCTCTTTATCTCCTCTCCCCTCTCCCTTCTTTCTCTCTCTCTCCTCCCCTTCTCTCCCTCTTTCTCTCTCTCTCTCTCTCTCTCTCTCTCCTCTCTCTCTACCTCGTCTTTCTTTCTCTGTCCCTTGTCTATCTATCCTTCTCTCCCTCTCTCTCTCCTTTCCTATTTCTCTCTCTCATTTTCTCCCTCTCTCTCTTTCTCTCCTTCTCTCTCTGTCTCTCTCTCTCCTTCTTTCCACTCTCTCACTTTCTCTTTCCCTCTCTCCTTGCCCTCTTTCTCCCCTTCCATTCTCTCCATTCCTCTCTTTCCTCCCCTTCCTCTCTATAATCATCTCTTCCCTTTTTCTATCTCTCGTCCTCTTCTCTTTCTCTCCTCCTATCTCTCTCTCTCCTCTCTTCTTCTTCTTCTCTCTCTCTCTCATATCTATCTCCTTTCTCCTCTCTTTTCCCTTCTCTCTCTTCTCTCTCTCTCTCTTTCTCTCTCTCTTCTCTCTCCTTCCTCTCTCTCTCCTTTCCCTCTCCTCTCTTTCTCTCTTTTTTTCTCTCTTTCTCTCTCTCACTCCTCTCTCTTTCCTTTTCTTCTTTCTCTCTCGCTCTTATTTTCTCTCTCTCATCTCCTTCTTCTCTTTCTTTTCTCTCTTTCTCCTCTTTCTTTTCTTACTCTCTCTTTTCTCTTTCTCTCTACCTTCTCTCAATATCTATCCCTCTTTTATCTCTTTTCTCCTATTCTCTCTAAAGCGAGAGAGAAGAGAGAGGAGGAGAAAGAACAAAGGAAGAAAGATAAGAAGAGAGAAGAAGGATAAGAGAGAGAGAGAAGAAAAGATAGAAAGAGGACAAAGAGAGAGAAAGAGAGAGGAGAGAGAGAAGGAGAGAGAAACAGAAAAAGAGAAGGAGAGAGAAAAGAGAGGAAGGGAGAGAGAAAGAGAGAGGGAGAGGAGGGGAGAGAGAGAGCATGAGGTGAGAGAGGGAAAGAATGATAGAGAGAAAGAAAAGGGAGGGGGAGAAAAAGAGGAAGGGGATAGAGAGAGATAGATAGAAAGGATGGGAGAGAGAGAGAGAAAAAAAAACAAAGAGAGGAGGCAAGAGAAAAATTGAAGGGAGAGAGAGAGAGAGAGCGAGAAAAGAAAGAGAAGAGGAGAGAGAGAGAGAGAGAGAGAAAAGAAAGAGAAATGAGGAGGGGGATGATGCCAAGGCATCTAGGCCAGTTTCACTGACCTTTTCTTTACTATTTTAGGGTAGTTTCATGCATTTTCTTAGAGAATAAGGCAAGTTTTGGATGAAAATACACTCACATCTTGATTCAAGAAACTATTGTGAATTTTACATGATTTCATGAGGATTTTGCAAGAATTGAGTGACAAATTGATTATGCATAATCTTATGACTTTGGCTAGAGCTTTGATGCACTTTATTTGCTTGATTTCATGACAAAGGAAGCAAGTAAGAGCCACGTTAGTAGCCACGTTAACCTAGTTAACGTGACCACTAACGTGGAATGGGAATGAGCTTGCAAGTTAATGAGAAAAGTGATCACCAATAACGCCTGCGAAGCCATCATAAGCCCACGTTAATTGCCACGTTAACTAGGTTAACGTGGTAGTTAACACGGAGACAAAGAGAGCTCCAACGTTAGTGGTAAATGTGAACACCACTAACGCTCCAAAATTTGGCAATGAGCCACGTTAAGAGTCACGTTAACTTAGTTAACGTGAACTCTAACATGGAAGAGAGGAACAATGCCAACGTTAGTGACACTTACCTTTGTCACTAACGTTGGATCAAACTAGCATTGCCCATGTTAGTGGTCATGTTAAGACCACTAACGTAAAAGTTAACGTGGAGCTAAGATTGATGAGCCAACGTTAGTGACACTCAACTTTGTCGCTAACGTTGGAGATGGCATTCACTACCACGTTAGTGGCCACATTAACTTAGTTAACGTGAGCTCTAACGTGGAGAGTAGGGGCACTTGGAGCGTTAGTGACTAAGGTGAGTGCCACTAACGCTCTCGAAGATGAGGCATACCCACATTAAGAGCTACGTTAGTTACACTAACGTGAACTCTAACGTAGGAACAAGGGGCACAAGGCAACGTTATTGGGAAAGGTGAGTCCCAATAACCCTTGCGAAGGTTTATAAGGCAACGTTAGTGGTCACGTTAGTGCCACTAACGTTGGAGTTAACGTGGGTTATATGGGGTTAGAACGTTAGTGAAAAAGGTGATTGCCACTAACGTTCTCGAACCCACAATGTCACTTAACGTTAACTTCACTAACGCCCATGCCTAATTCATACTTTTCTGCAAGCTGAGCCCACTAAAGATTATAACTGCTTCAACTCAAGATCTAAGGGCCACATCCAAGACTTGAAGAACTCACTAGAAGATCAAGAGAAGTAGTATATATAGGAGTAGTTTTGAACTATAGAGAAGCTTGGCATTTTGGAGAACTACCCTCTGTATATTTACTTTTCTTCACTTTTAGCTAAAGATGTATTCTTTTCTGCCATTTTCCATTTCTAGAGCTATGAACAACTAAACCCCTTTCATTGGGTTAGGGAGCTCTGTTGTAATTTGATAGATCAATTATAGTTTTCATTCTCTTCTTCTTTCTTCTCTTTTGATTTACTAGAAAGCTTTCGATCTTAATTCAATTAGTTAGTTGTCTTGGAAAAGAAACTCTCCATAATTAGATCTCCTCTGAGCCTTGGAAAAGGGATGAGGAGATCATGCTAGAAATGCTTTCTCATGTTGGACCAAATTGGGGTCTAGGCGGATATAGTGACATGTAATCCTCCTAACACTTTGATTTGGAAATACATGTGGTATAGTCAGTGACCACACTTCATCTCTTCCCATGAGCAATTAAATCAAGGAATTGGGCAATTGTTCAAGCTTGGAGAGATCGGGTTGCCAAGGAATTGGAACCCAATCACTAAAGATTGCCAAGGAGATCAATAGATGCTTTGATTGGGAAGAGATGAAAATGAATTTGATCCGGAGAATACAACATCTCCTGAGCCCAATGAATTCCCCATTTCTGATCTTACCCATTCTCTTTACTTTCTGCCATTTATTTACATGCTCATTTCCCCAAATCCCCATCTAAGATTCTGCACTTTATTTTCTGCTATTTACTTTTCCGCCATTTAATTTTCTACAATTCTCAAACTACATTATGTTTAGCTCAACTAGCATACGCTTCCAACTAAAGTTGCTTGACCAATCAATCCCTGTGGGATTCGACCTCACTTTATTGTGAGTTTTTACTTGACGATAATTCAGTATACTTGCCGAAGGGAAATTTGTTGAGAGACAAGTTTTCGTGCATCAGGGAGAGAAAAGGAGAGAGATGGAAAGAAGGAGATAAGAAAAAGTTACTCGTATCATTTAGAAAGAAAATTATTTATATTAGAAAAACTATTTATAGAAAATGTTGAAAAGAGATAAGAAAGAAAAAGGAACGAAAGCAATGGAAAGGATTTCATTATTTACAAATGTTACTCGTATCATTTAGAAAGAAAAAAAATTAGATTAAAAAATTCAATTAAAAAAAGGTTTAAAATTTTGGGTTTTTGTATGTAAAAATATTAATTTTTCTGTAAAAATTTATTTTTACATGTAAAAACCAATTTTATGGTATAAAAACCAACTTTTTAGTTTAAAAACCGGTTTTAGTGTAAAAACCGGTTAAAAATCAGTTTTGAATTTCACTAACCAGTTAATAACCGGTTTCATCATGTAATACCAATTTGGTTAATTAACCAATATTATATTTTTGGTTAACCAAAAAACTGGTTTGGTTTTTGGATTAACCAAACCATGAACACCCCTAGTTCTAGCCTTTACCACAAAGACCCTAATCTCCCCATACCTTGGCTGGACTGATGTCTCAAGAAGTCCCCAACGAAGTCGTGGATTAGCCGTCCAAGAGATGTATCCTCAAGCTAGTGGTTCATTGATATCGGATGAAAGACGCTCGCTGAACCCATGTAGAATAGAGATAACTTTTGACGGTTCAACTCATTCATAAGGTTGAAGAACGAAGATACATCTTAGGAGAGAATCAAACACGAATTGAAATAGAATAGTAGTACTTTTATTAATCTATAAAACTCAGTAGAGCTCCTAAGCATAACCTAAGAGGTTTAGTGGCTCATACTGTATATAAAATAATGTAAAAACGTGTAAAGTGGTGGAAGAAGATCTTAAACAAGGATAAGCCACTTCTGCGTCCCACTTGGTGAGTTCTTGGGATGAGAAAAAGAGTAAGCCACGTACTAGAACTCCCTAGGGGCGTTGAACACTGGCTAGGGCCCCCCTTTTGGGCATTGAACGCTGGTCACCTCCTTGTGGGCGTTGGACACTAGAATAAGGTTGGTGGTCGGCGTTCAATGCCAATTTTCGGCCCTCAATTCTGAAGCAAAGTATAGATTATTATATATTTCTAGAAAGCCCTGGATGTTAGCTTTCCATTGCCATTGAGAACGGGCTATTCGGATTTTTTTACCTCCAGAAAAGCTCCTTCGAGTGCATAGAGGTCAGATCCTGATAGCATCTGTAATGCTTTCTCTGCCTTTGAATAAGACTTTTGCTCCAACTCCTCAATTTCAGCCAGAAAATACCTAAAATTGCATAAAAACACACAAAATAAAAGTAGAATCCAAAAATGTAAATTTTGCACTAAAACCTATGAAAACTTGATAAAACTTAAATAAAACCCTAGAAAAACTATATGAAAATGATGTCAAAGAGCATAAAAAATATCCGCTCATCAAAGATACAAGCAGCTAATCAGGAGATGCCCTCCTGAAATGATTTCAGAATGGATCAGGCTGGAAATTTTTTATGATGGCCTCTCTGAGATGGCTAAGATGTCACTAGATCACTCTACTAGTGGTTCACTACACATGAAAAAGACGCCTGAGGAGGCAACCTAGCTTATTGGGATGGTTGTCAACAACCAGTACATGTACGCTTCTAAGAGGAACCCTGTGAATTTAGTGACCCAAAGAGGTACTGGGAATCAAGGTCTTAGGGATAAATTGTGAGCTAAGTGCCTGTAGTCTGTATGTGTAGAGGATAGGCTTGAGTTAGTAAGTCTGATGTGTGTTTCATCACCTAACACCTTGAGCCAACTGGGTCGAGAGTGTTGACTGGAAACTCATCGAAAGAGCTGCCTTAACATAGAACACTAAGCAACAAATAAAGAATACAATTCTAAGCAAAAGAAAAAAACAAAAATCAAATACCAAGGATCAATAAATAACAAGGACTCATGATAGCACCTTAGCTAGTACTTAAAGGGACATTTCACACCTGGAAACTAATAAAAGTTGAGTTGTAACATATCCTGCATAAAATCCCATGAACCAAGATTTATTACTTTCCAATAAGGACTTATTTTCTTCTTTGTTTTCATTCATTCCTTCGTATGTTTTACTGCTTGCTAGGGGACAAGCAAGATCTAAGTTTGGTGTTGTGATGTCAAGGCATCTTAGGCTAGTCTCACTAGCCTTTTTCATTTGTTTTCATTAGGTTTCATGCACTTTCTTGAGCTATAAGCAAGTATTTGGATAAGAATTTCATGCATATCTTGATTCAATCAAACATGGTTAATTTGATGCATTTTCTTGAGATTTATGCTAGATTTACATGATTGATATGAATGATGCAAAATCTGGTGATGTGGCAAAGGTTTGATGCATATGTTTGGTTGATGATAGGTGAAGAGAAGCAAGGAAGAAGCATGAAAAAGAGCAGAGGAAGCAACGTTGGTAGCCAATGTTGGCTCACCAACGTTGCCTCAAACGTTAAGGAAGAAGGCCATGCAACGTTGGTGGCCAAAGTTGGCTCACCAATATTGCTAGGCAACGTTCTAAAGGGGTGAATTGCAACGTTGGTGGCCAAAGTTGGCTCACCAATGTTGCTGGCAACGTTCTTGCAAAAAAGGGTGCGACGTTGGAGGGAACGTTGGCTCACCAATGTTACCTCCAACGTCTTCAATAAGACTCAAAGTTGGAGCTGGGAAAACTGCCTTGTGTGCATATGCACAGCATCGTGTGCGTACGCACAAGAAGGAAAATTCAAGGTGTGCACACGAATAAGGCAGCGTGCGTATGCACAAGTGAGCAACGTTGGAGGGAACATTGGTAAACCAACGTTGAGTCCAACGTCTACGATGGATCTCCAAATTTGAGCTACCAAAATTGCCTTGTGTGCGTATGCACGACCTGGTGAACCAAGTATAAAAATTGAAAGTGTGCGTACGCACAAGTATAAAGCGTTGGATATAACGTTGGTGAACCAACGTTGAGGTAAACGTTAGTGGCAACGCTCAATCCTCTTTCAAGTAACGTTTGACCTAATGTTTTCCTACAAACGTTGATCACCAACGTTACTACCAGCAACAATACAAATTGGAACCATGCAAAGTATAAACATTAGTTTGCCAACGTCCATTCTCAACGTCATTAAGAGCTACTTGAACTTGCTTCAATAAGGGCCAAAGCCCAGTCCAAAGACTTGAGGAACTGATTGAAGAAAGTGTATAAATAGCAGAGAGTTTGAGTTAGAAGGGGAATGGGGAACCTGGGGATCCAGGATTGTAAACACTCTTTGTAAATTTAGTTTACTTTTGCAATGCACTTTACAATTTCAATTCCCATTCCCATTTCAGTTTCAGCAATTTAATTTATTTTCCTTACATTCTGCAATTTAATTTCATTCATTTACATTTCTTGCTATTTACATTTCCTGCCATTTAATTTTCTGCAATTCTAAATTCAAATATGCTTAGTACAACTAGAACACTTCTCTAATTAAAGTTGCTCAACCAATCAATCTCTGTAGGATTCGACCTCACTCTATTGTGAGTTTTTACTTGACAATAATTCGGTATACCTGCCGAGGGAAATTTGTTGAGAGATAGATTTCCTCAAGGCTCTCACTATGGACAAGAAGGCCGAACCCAAGGAGGAATAAGCTGCTGAGTATTTGAAAAAGTAAGAAGCTCAAGAGGAGACTAGGAGTGTACTTGCACATGCCCCAATGATGATAGAGAAGCCCAAAGTACAACACTCTCTAGACATGTAAAAGAAGACTGAGGATGAGCAAATTGCCCAATTCTTGGTAGTTCCCAAGAAGTTACAAGTCAATATTTCTTTTGCTGAGGTGTTGGAGAAAAAACCTCCCAATGTGGCCTGTTTAAAAAGTGTGATTTTTGAGAAGATGACCCTAAGGGGAGATGAAACTGTGGTGCTGACCAAGGAATACAGTGCATTATTGCAAAAGAAGCTACCTCCAAAAATGCCAGATCCTGGAAGCTTCCTGATTCCCTACACTATAGGAACCATTACATTTGAGAAGGCACTATGCGACCTTGGATCAAGCATAAATCTAATGCCTCTCTTTGTGATGATGAAGCTGGGGATCCAAGAGGTACAACCCACAAGGATATCACTGGAATGGGCAGAAAAGTCCCTGAAGCGGGCATATGGAATGGTAGAGAATGTCCTTGTAAAGGTTGAAGACCTTTACCTCCCTGCAGACTTCGTGATACTTGACACTGGAGAGGACAAGAACGACTCCATCATCATAGGAAGGCCCTTCCTAGCTACTGGGAAGGACTTGATTGATGTCAAGAAAGGAGAGTTATTTCTGAGGCTATAGGAGGACCATATAATATTTAAGATGCCCAACCCTCACTCTCTCTCGGATAAAGGAGGTACTACAATACAACAATTAGTGTTTCAACCTTCTCGCTCATTGGAAAGCCATACAGAGCACCCCCGACATTAAACCTAAGTTTGGTGTTGGGCATTCACCACCAACCATTGAGGAAGGAGGCACCAAAAAGAAAGTACCAAAAGGCTGGAGGAATAAGAAGATTCCAGCAGAGGACTTGTCACCTGCCATGAGAGTAGTCTTCACAAGAAGTCTAGTCATACCATACACTGTAAACCGAATCCTGTCTCTAGAGCATGTTGAACTGATTCATGAGAGCACAGAAAGGAAGTTCACCATGAGTGGTGAAGATATAAGCCTCTATGAACCTCCGTAAAGGAGCGGTCCGTCAAGCTAATGACAGTAAAGAAGCGCTTGATGGGAGGCAACCCAACCTTACCTATCCTATAGTTTAATTTTACTTTCTTTTATGTTATTTTAGTTTATTTAAATTTGATTTCATATGATTTTATTTTCTATTGATTTTCATAGTTTTTCTCCTTTTTCTAACGTTTGTGATCATGTGTAGCACATAGATCAGAAAGAGAAATGCGTAACAAGTAAATAGAACACCCTAGAGGATGCCCTTGCTGGCATTGAATGCTAGATCTGGCGTTCAGCGCCAGAAGGGGGATGGAACCTTGAGAGTTTAACGTCCATACAGAAGTAGTCCAGGACCAATTTTTGGTCCACCCAGCCCAGCACTAAACGCCCAAGAGGGAGGCAGCATATTTGAATTTTGAAGCTTTTAGGCCATTGGATACTTCCAACCACCCACCACCTCATCATTTGTTCACTATTATCCATTCTCTTTCCCCTATCACCCACTTTTCTATCCACATTCATCAATGCCATCACCCATCAATTCCCTTGATTCCCGCACCCCACCTTTCACTCTACCTAATAACCTCTCTTCAATCCCATCAATTTCTCTTCCCACCAACCCTATTCACATTCAAATTCAAATTTCCCACGATTTTTCCCTCCCCATGACCGAACCCACACCCTCTTCACTCCTATAAATACCCCTCAGTTCATCCACCTTTACCACACCTTCACTACTCTTCCCCTCTTACACATTCTTCATCATACACATTCCTTTTCTTTATTTATCCTTTTCTTCCCTCCCAAGGCCGAAGGCTATACCCTATCCCCTCTCTTTTCTTCTATTTTCTATATTTTTTATTTTCTTGTATTTCTTTTTGCTCAGGGACGAGCAAATATTTAAGTTTGGTGTTGGAAGCTCCACTTTTTTCTTCTTATATCTTACCTCTATGGCACCAAAAATCGGAGAGTCCTCAAGAAAAAGAAAAGGAAAAGCCCTCGCTTTCGCTTTCGAGCCATGGGAGACCACAAGATTCCTCACCAAGGCACATCAAGACTATTTCTATGACGTGGTGAGGAAGAAGAGGGTGATTCCCGAGGTCCCCTTCAAGATGAAGGAAAATGAGTACTCGTAGATATTGTACCAAGTTCTGAGACAGGATTGGGAAATTCTGGGCAATCCCGTGACTGAGGTGGGAGTGCTGATGGTGCAGAAGTTTTATGACAATGCCTGGGTCACAAAGAAGCAAGATAAAAGTGTGAACCCAGAGCCAAAAAACTGGCGCACCGTGGTCAGAGGGCATATAATAGATTTGAGCCCTGAAAGTGTGAGGGTGGTGCTACAGTTACCCGAGGCACGAAATGACCCTCAGTCGTACACTCGAAGGGTCAACACTGACCAAAGGCTGGATCAAGTTCTTGTTGATATAGGCGTGCCTGGAGCTCAGTAGAACAGGGATGCTCAAGGTAATCCTTACCAACTGGGTAGGCTTGACCTTAAGCCAGTGGCTAGGGGATGGTTGGAGTTCATCCAACATTCTATCATACCTACGAGTAATCGCTCTGAGGTTACAGTCGAGAGAGCAGTGATGATTTACTGCATTATGCTCGGCAATGAGGTGGAGGTACATGAGGTGATCCCCCAAGAGATTTACAAAGTAGCTGACAAGCCTTCCACTCAAACAAGGATGGCATTCCCTCATCTCTTTCACTACTTATATGCAGCAGCTAGAGCTCACATAGAGGGAGATACCTTGGTTGACAAGGAGAGACCCATCACAGGGAAGGGTATGAAGCACGCAAGGACCACAACAAGAGCCGGTTTCACCACTGGATATTCCAGAGATGTCTCAAGGGATGTACTTCCCCCATTGTGACTACTGGGATCAGTTGACCACATCTTTAGGGGAGCTAGCATCACCAGTTGATTAGTTGAGGCTGGAGCATCAGGACCAATCTGCTATCCTCCATCAGATGATGGATATTAAAGGAGATTGATAGAGGAGTAGAGGAGGCTGGAGCGTGACATTGAGCAGTAGCCACCATTACTGAGGGGGTCCAATTTCATTCTCCCTATCTTTATTAATTTTCTTCCTAGTATTTTATTTTGTTATCTATTTTCTATTCTAGTTGTATGATCACTTTTAGGATTTCTTTGTTTTCTAATAGTAGGTTTTATTTAAAGATGTCTTATGTATTCCGCATCAAGTTTAAAAGAAAAATCTATTAAAAAAGAAGTAGTAAGATGTACAAGATCTTGAGTTATATTATGAGTTATTCTATTTACTTTGATGTGGTGGCCTTATCTTTATTTTTTGAATATATGAATTAACTGTGCATATTTGATATTGAAGTTGAGTATATTGATTCTTAAGGAATAAGAACTTAGAGAAATATTATTGATTTTCTGAAATAATAAAAAGATTGATTCTTGAAGCAAAAGAAACAGCAAAAAGAAAATAAAAAGAAAAATCAAAAGAAAAAGGTCCAAGACTTTGAGCATCAATGGTTAGGGGGGTCAAAATTGATCTAAAAGCTCAAAAGAGTGGTTTTTCCTAACTATATGCTTGTGGTGTGAAAGTGTCAAGTAAACCTTGAGACTGAGCACTTAAAGTCATGACCCAATGCTGTAAAGAGTACGCTTAAGGCTTTGAGCACCACTGTTTGGGAATAAAAGTAAAGCAAAAGTCGAATCCAAAGGGTTCCCCCAGTTAAGTGCTTGTGGTGTTTATGAATCAAGTTAAACTTAAAAACAAAATACTTAGAGGCACGGCTAGGCTCAAAGGTACAAAGCACCAAAAGAAGATAAAAGATGTGTTCAAGAATCAACAAGAACCTAAAGAAGAGAATCAATAATATCATCTGAATTCTAGTTCTAAAGGATGCCAATATTCCTGAGCTTCAAAGGATAGTGAGATGCCAAAGCTATTCAGAAATAGAGTGCTAATAGACCCATTCAGTAACTAGACCTGAGCTTGATTGATAACTCTAATCTTGTGTGTTTTCTCTTCCTTATTTCTATATTGTTCTTGGTTGCTTGAGGACAAGCAACAGTTTAAATTTGGTGTTGTAATGTGTGAGCATCTTATACCCTTTCTCTAGTTGTTTTTATATTGTTTTTAGTTATAATTTATTATGTTTTATGATATTTTAGTGCAAAATTCACCTTTGGATGCTACTTTGAGTTTTTCTTGTGTTTTTATGGTTTTAGGTGAAACTCAGACCAGTTTGGAGAAGCCTGGAGCAAGAGACAAAAAAGCTGTCAGCCCCCCTAGGCACTGAACGCCCAAACTGGCGTTCAACGTCAGCCAGACAGCTCAGTTCACATGCTATTGGGCCTTCAAGTGGATTTTAGCATTTCTTAGGCTTATCTTATTTTATCTTTGTAATTTATAATTTAAAATAAGTCTTTTAGGTTTAACATTTATTATTAGGCTAGTATTTAAGGAGGAGATCACTTAGGATTAAGGAGATCATATCTTCTTCCACATCTTTTCAGAACCTTGTTTTCCTTGTAAAGTTATGAGTAATTAAACCTCCTAGTTAAGCTTAGGAGCTCTGTTTATTTCTATGGATTAAGATTATTATTCTTCTATTTTAATTAATGTTTGATTCAATTCTAAGGTGTTGTTTTTGTTCTTAATCTTATGAATCTGGGTGGAACGAGAGTATGACCCTTATTCTACATGAGCTCTTGTGATTCTCGAGAGAGTTATCTCGCTTGAGCTATAGCTTGAAAACACTCCTCCTAAACTGCGAATTATTTGGGCTAATCGGATAAGTGACATAAAATCCTTTTAGTTTTGGGTAATTGAGGTTTTTGTGGAGTTAAAACTAGTTTTCTGAATTTCACTTCTGATCTGAATTGAATGACTACGAGAGTGACTTTGGGTGAAGATTGGAGGAGATTAATTCACTAAGAGATTATGTTTTAATCACTTATGGTTTGCCATAGAATGAATCACTCCTTGTTAAAATAGTTGGTAAGAAGTCTTAATCTGGAAAGATAAACATCTCTGAGACCTTAACTGTTTCTCATCATTGTTTTATTCCAACTCAGTTTATTTGCGTTCTTTATTGCTTTGTTTTATGTGTTCTCAACAACAACCCTTTTTACTGTTTATCTAACTAAGTCCAACAGAATGACTATTGCTTGCTCAGTCCGACACATCTTTGTGGGATCGACCTTCACTCACTTGAGGTATTACTTAGATGACCCGTTGCACTTGCCGATTAAGTTGTACAAGTTCTAATTTCGCGCACCAACCATATTTGTATTTTCTTGTTAAAAAAACATTACTCCTTGATTACGTTTAGAATAAAAACTCCTAAAAATATAATAATACTAAAACAACTCCAAACACTTGATTAGTTTTAAAATTCTACTAAAAAACATAATAAATTTGTTTAAAGTATAAGAAAACAATTGAAAAAGAAAAATAAAAACTACTAAAAATGTCGAGGTACCAGTTGTGTATTTATCTATGCTTTTGTAATCTGTGCTTATTTACTACTCTGCTACCTAGATACTATGATAGATTCGGAGTTAATAAATGAAATATGGGAACTAGGATAGATCAAGGGAACAAAAACTTAACCTTAGGGTTAACACGGCGAAATGCACTATAATCTCAATGCTAGAGTTTTGCCTAAGACCGATAACTAGTTTGTCCCTTTGTTAGTACCACCTATTCGGAATCATAGGTTCTCATCCCTTTTCCCCCCATTGTCCCTACGCAAGAGTTTATTTTCCATTTGGTAATAGTTGGATTTATACGCTAAGCCCAAAAGTCGCACCCGAATAAACTATACATTTAAGATTGGGCCTGAATTGACTTACTTTTTTTATTTTGGTTAACGGATCTGTTTAGGTTAACTTTTCGTTTTTTGCTATTTTTTTATTGAATGGTGATTGTAAATAGATTCCATGACAAATTCATCATCACTTGGGTCTATAATATGTAGTTTATTATGTAGTTATTTGTTTGTCGCATCTGATGAACTTATTTTACAAATAAAATTTACACTCTCAGGGGTATTCATTTTATCCAAGTTAATAAAAAAAAGGGTGTCCAATTTTCATTACTTTGGATTTTTTCTAGTTTTTATTTTCAAGTGTCAGACACAAAATAGTTTTATTATTTTGTACATTTTACTATTATTGTAAATGCTAAATATCATATGATTATTATATTCTTATACATAATTTAGGATAAGTATTATTTTTTTCTTACTATAAAAAAAATATGGGGGTCCCTTTCACCTTTTCTTTTAATCTTATTATTTAAGTTTTGATATTTTAAAAAAACTATCTTTATTTTTCCTGATTCCCAATCAATATGTTTTTATACTGAAATAAAAATATATCGATCATCGCATCTATATATGAATATTTCTATGTTCAGTGAAAAAATTCTTAATTTTAATCTCAAATTTATTTATTTATTTTTTAAGGTCTACGGTTTACATGTGAAAAAAAATTAAATACTAACTATTGCAGGTTTTTTTCCTATGATGCAGATTAATATTTTTGTAAATTCTTTTTATGATTAATTGTCATTTTAATATTAAAACAATAACTAAAAGAAGAATTTACAAATAAAATAATAACATATGTTATTATTTCCAATAACTAAATAATAACATATTTAGTTATTTGCATATATTTAAAATTACTTCGTTCCTTTTAGATTTCCAATTCAAATATGTTATTATTGGGCTAAATATGTATTTTTAATTTGGTTGTACATAACACGTTTGGGTCATTTTAGTTGTAGTTTGTTTGGGTTTATATCTAAGTCCTAAAATTCCAACCAAAAAGACTATTTTTATAATTAAGAATAGGTTCTGAGTTTATTAATTTTTTATTTTTGGCACTGAAATCTATTTACGTTAACTTTTTTTTTTAATTTTTGAATTTTTTTTGTTTAAACATTTGACGTAGTGTGTTTTTGGACAATTCTTTGTAATGATTACTACTTGTATCTTTACATGGGGTATTTCTTTCCTCGAATAATAACAATTATGCTTTTTTTTTATCCTAAAATCCATGATATGCCTTTTGATCATGGTGCGCCAATTCTTTGGCTCCAAGTTCACGCTTCTAACATGTTTGTATGTTACTTAAGTATTGGTGTAGAACTCCTGCACCATCAATACTCCAACATCAGTCACAGAATTGGCCAGAACTTCCCAATCTCGTCTCAGAATCTGGTATAAGATTTCCAGGTACTCATCCAGCTTTAGATCGAAGCGGACCCCAAGAATCACCTTCTTTTTGGGCATGACCTCATAAAAATGCTACTCAAGTGTCTTAGAAGAGAACCGAGTGAAGTCACATGGGTCGGAGGTAGGCACCTTCTCTTTCCTCTTCGTTGAGTAGGATTCTCCGGTCTTGGGTGCCGTGGAGATAGTAAAAATTGAAGTACCAAAGCGGAGCGCTCAACACTAAACTTAAAAGTTTTACTTGTCTCTGAGCAAAGTAAGAAAAGAAAGCAAGGAAGGGAAAATAAAAGAGCAAGAAAAGAGATAGAGGAGAATGGGTAAGGAGGCTTCGGCCTTGGCTAAGAGAAAAAGGAAAGAAAGAAAAAGGAATGTGTATGGTGAAGAGGAAGGAAGTAAGAAGATAGTATTGTGATGTGTGTGATGACGGCGCATCATGTCATATTTTTCTATACTTTTTCACGTCAAAATATACTTAATCATGCTTAATTTTTAAGTGTTTTTATGCTTAAGTCATATATTACATTCATATCTTTGATTTTGATTCAATTTGTAGAAATTGATGGAAAAAGGAAGTAAAAAGCACAAAACAAGCATGAAAGAAGAAAGTAGATTAAAAGGTGAAGCAGAGAAAAGAAGAAACATGGACAAGGCAGCGTTAGTGGCAGCATTAGCCACACTAACGCCAGGAGCAATGCTGGCCAAGGGCAAGGTGTGGCGTTAGTGGCCACATTAGTGCCATTAACGCTAGCACTAATATTGGATCAAAGAAGTTTGTGGCGTTAGTAGCCACGTTGGTGCCACTAACGCTAGTGCTAATGCTAGCACTTGGCAGCCTGACCGTGTCTTTTTCAAACAAGAATAACTTGAGCTACAAAACTCCAAATGAGGTGATTCCAATGGCATTGGAAAGTAGGAATCCAGAACTTTCGAAGATGAATATAGTATCAACCTGTAGTAAGGCCAGCTGACCTCTTCACCTTTCATGGAGTATAACTCGAGCTGTAGAGCTCCAAATGATGCGCTTTGAAAGGCATTGGAAAGTAGACATCTAGGTCTTTCCAACAATATATAATAGTATGGAGGTGGATGATAAACCCCTATTTCATGGTTTATCTTGTACTCAATTGAGTTGTTTTTATCAAGCCTTTGCACACTTATTCATACTATTTGCATGGTTTTACAATTTCTTTTCAGAATTTGTTCTATGATTGAAAACTTGCTTCCTAGAGTCTTTAATTTGTTTATTTTAATCATCTCTTATTACCATTCGATGCCGTGATATGTGTGTTAAGTGATTTCAGAGATTACAGGGCAGGAATGGCTTAGAGGATGGAAAGGAAGCATGCAAAAGTGGAAGGAATACAAGAAACTAAAGGAATTGCCAAAGCTGTCAGCCTGACCTCTTCGCATTTAAACGGTCATAACTTGAGCTACATAGGTCCAAATCATACGGTTTCAGTTGCGTTGGAAAGCTAACGTTCGGGGCTTCGATTTGATATATAATTTGCCATGGTGGCCGTACAGCTAGGCAATGCGAATGCGTGCTTTATGTGGACACATTGTAGTGACAAAAATTAGCATGGTGGATTTCGCCCTCAGCGATTTCTGGGCTATTTCTGGCCTAGTTTCAAGCCTAGAAAACACAAATTAAAGGCTGCAAAGTGGAGGAATGAAAGGAGATGACTCATAATTCACTTTTCATAATTTAGATGTAATTTTTAAAGAGAGAGGTTCTCTTCTCTCTCATAGGTTTTAGGATTAGGATTTCTTTTAGTCAATAGCTTAGGATTGTTTCTTCATACCAGGTTCAATATTCCTTTATTTTGACTTCTATTCTACTTTTAGATACTTTAATGCTTTTATTTATTTATGACTTATGTTGCCAAATTGGCTTATGAACTCTTCATGTTAGATTTGGATTTTCTATTTAATGAATTTTTGAGGTATTTCAGATCTATGATTTGTCTCTTTTATTTATGATATAAATAATTTGGATTTTTCTCATTTTGGCTTTGGTTGAGTAATAAGAGACTCTTGAGTTATCAAACTCTTTTGTTGATTGATAATTAGAAGTTGCTAATTGACTTAAATTCCACTAACTCTAGTCTTTCTTTGGGAATTGACTAGGACTTGAGGATTCATATTGATTTATCCACTCACCTTCATAGATAGAAGTTGACTAAGTGGGAGCAACGAGCAATTCTCATCACAATTGATAAGGATAACTAGGGTAGGACTTCTAATTTTCATACCTTGCCAAGAGTTTTCTTAGCTATTGATTTATTAATTCCTGCAATTTATTTCTCTTGTTCAAAACTTTCAAAAACCCAAAAATATTATTTTTCATAACCAATAATAAATCATACTTCCCTGCAATTTCTTGAGAAGACGACCCGAGGTTTAAATACTTCGGTTATAAATTTTATTGGGCTTGCTTAAGTGACAACCAAAACTTTTGTACGAAAGGATTTTCTGTTGGTTTAGAAACTATACTTACAACGCGATTATATATTTTTAAATTTCTTTACCGATAGAAATCTGATCGTCAAAATGGCGCCGTTGCCGGAAAATTGCAAATGTGTGCCTTATTGTTGGTTATTGTAAATATTTACTTTTTGCTTGTTTATTTGTTTTTTTATTTTTGTTTTTATTTTTGTTTCTTTTCGTAAATTAAGAGGTTATTGGTTTTTTATTTAGTTATTAAAAATTTTTTTTTTCAAAAATTTATTTTTAGTGTTCATCCTGATCTTCAAGTTGTTCTTGGTTGTTTTCTTCGTTTTGATCTAAAAATTTTAAGTTTGGTGTCATTTTATTGTTTTTCTCTTTCCTTATTAAATTCAAAAATAACTTTTCTCTTTATTTTAATTGATTTTTTTCGAAAATTACAGAAAAAAAAATTTCAGATTTTTATTTTAAAATTTTTATCTTATCTTATTTTAGTTTTAAATTTCAAAATTCAAATCTTTTTCAATAATCATATCTTTTTCAAAATCTTATCTTATCTTATTTCAAAAATCAAATTTCAAATTTCAATATTAAAAATTCAAAATTGAAATTTCAAAATTCAAAATTTAAATTTAAAATTTTTTTTATAATCAAACATTTTCAAAATTTAAATTTTTTTAATCTTTATCTTATATTGTTGACTTTTTCAAAATTCAAATTCAAAATTTAAAATTCAAATTTCAAATTTCAAATTTCAAAATTTCAAATTTCAAAATTCAAATTTTAAAATTTAAAATTCAAAATTCAAAATTTAATTTTCAAATTCAAAATTTAAATTTCATAAACCTCTTAATTTAAAAACTTATCTTCTCTTACCTACCTTATCTTATCTTTTCTAATCTTAAAATCAAATCTTTTACAAACCTTTTCTCTTATTTATTTTATTTTATTTTATTTTCTTTTGCTTGTTTATTTGTTTTTGTTTTTAATTTTTATTAGCTACTATGAATTCTCAGCCCTCTGGTTTCAAGTTTGGTTCTAATGTTGTTGCAAGGAATGAAAGCTATAACAGGAACATGCATCAAGGTCAAAACAATCAGAGATAGACGGAGCCACGAGTATCTGATCAACCCTTTAGGCAACAACACCTTCCAAAGTACCATAGACGACGACCATTCCAGAATGCATGTCAAGACAATAGTTATGGTGGACCATTTCGTGACAACCCACACCCACCAGTTTACTATGGTTGGTGGACGAAATTGTGATTCCTTTGTTATTGTATTTTGTAAAATTCATTGCTTTTTCAACTATGTGTGGACACCACTCCGTTCAACTTAACCAGCAAGTGTACTGGGTCATCCAAGTAATACCTTACGTGAGTAAGGATTGATCCCATAGAGATTGTTGGTATGAAGCAAGCTATGGTCACCTTGTAAATCTCAGTTAAGTGGATTCATAGGGTCAAATGTAATTGGATTAGATAATTAAAAGATAAATAAAATAAAAAAAGATAGAAATACTTATGTAAATCAATAGTGGGAATTTCAGATAGGCGTGTGGAGATGCTAGAATCCTTTCGATGGCAAGCTGTATGTAGGGCATCACCGTCATCAATGGCTACTTTTCATCCTCTCGGAAAAATGGTCCTATGCGCTGTCACTGCATGGCTAATCGTCTGGAGGCATCACCCTTGACAATGGCTACATCCCATCCTCTCAGTGAAAATGGTCCAAATGATCTGTCACAGCACGGCTAATCATCTGTCGGTTCTCAATCAGGTTGGAATAGAATCTATTGATTCTTTTGTGTCTGTCACTAACACCCAGCCTTCAGAAGTTTGAAGCTCGTCACAGTCATTCAATTCCGGAATCCTACTCGGAATACCACAGACAAGGTTAGACTTTCCGGATTCCCGGAATCCTACTCGAAATACCACAGACAAGGTTAGACTTTCCGGATTCCCATGAATGCCGCCATCTATCTAGCTTATACCACGAAGATTCTGTTGGGGAATCTAAGAGATATGCGCCCGGCCTAGAGTAGAACGGAAGTGGTTGTCAGTCACGCACGTTCATAGGTGAGAATGATGATGAGTGTCACGGATCATCACATTCATCAAAGTGTTGTGCAACGTATATCTTGGAATAAGAATAAAAGAGAATTGAATAGAAAGTGATAGTAATTGTATTGAAACTTGAGGTACAGCAGAGCTCCACACCCTTAATCTATGGTGTGCAGAAACTCCACTATTGAAAATACATAAGTGAAAGGTTCAGGCATGGCCGAATGGCCAACCCCCTGAATGATCAAAAGACCGAATGATCAAAGACTAGAACAGTCAAAGATTAAACTATCAAAAGATGTCTAATACAATAGTAACTTATCCTATTTATACTAGACTAGCTACTAGGGTTTACATGAGTAAGTAATTGATGCATAAATCCAGTTTTGGGGCCCACTTGGTGTATGTTTGGGTTGAGCTTGATCTATCCACGAGCTGAGGCTTTTATTGGAGTTGAACTCCAAGTTATAGCGTATTTTGGGCGTTCAACTCCGGATCATGACGTGTTTCTGGCGTTTAACTCCAGACAGCAGCATGTACTTGGCGTTCAACGCCACGTTACGTCGTCAATTTCCGAATAAAGTATGAACTATTATATATTGCTGGAAAGCTCTAGATGTCTACTTTCCAACGCCGTTGAGAGCCTGCCATTTGGAGTTCTGTAGCTCCAGAAAATCCATTTCGAGTGTAGGGAGGTCAGATTCCAACAGCATCAGCAGTCCTTTTGTCAGCCTTTTTCAGAGTTTTGCTCAAGTCCCTCAATTTCAGCCAGAAATTACCTGAAATCACAGAAAAACACACAAACTCATAGTAAAGTCTAGAAATGTGAATTTAACATAAAAACTAATGAAAATATCCCTAAAAGTAGCTTGAACTTACTAAAAACTACCTAATAACAATCCGAAAAGCGTATAAATTATCCGCTCATCACAACACCAAACTTAAATTGTTGCTTGTCCCCAAGCAACTGAAAATCAATTAGGATAAAAAGAAGAGAATATACTATAAATTTCAGAATATCAATGAATATTAATTATAATTAGATGAGCAGGACTTGTAGCTTTTTGCTTCTGAACAGTTTTGGCATCTCACTTTTTCCCTTGAAGTTTAGAATGATTGGCTTCTCTAGGAACTTAGAATTTCGGATAGTGTTATTGATTCTCCTAGTTAAGTATGTTGATTCTTGAACACAGCTACTTATGAGTCTTGGCCGTGGCCCTAAGCACTTTGTTTTCCAGTATTACCACCGGATACATAAATGCCACAGACACATGACTGGGTGAACCTTTTCAGATTGTGACTCAGCTTTGCTAGAGTCCCCAGTTAGAGGTGTCCAGAGCTCTTAAGCACACTCTTTTTGCTTTGGATCACGACTTTAACCACTCAGTCTCAAGCTTTTCACTTGGACCTTCATGACACAAGCACATGGTTAGGGACAGCTTGATTTAGCCGCTTAGGCCTGGATTTTATTTCCTTGGGCCTTCCTATCCATTGATGCTCAAAGCCTTGGATCCTTTTTACCCTTGCCTTTTGGTTTTAAGGGCTATTGGCTTTTTCTGCTTGCTTTTTCTTTTTCTTTTATTTTTTTCGCCAATTATTATTTTTTTTTTTCGCAAGCTTTTGCTTTTTTTCACTGCTTTTTCTTGCTTCAAGAATCAATTTCATGATTTTTCAGATTATCAATAACATTTCTCTTTGTTCATCATTCATTCAAGAGCCAACAGTTTTAACATTCATAAACAATAATATCAAAAGACATATGCACTGTTCAATCATTCATTCAGAAGACAAAAAGTATTGTCACCACATCAATATAATTAAATTAAATTCAAGGATAATTTCAAAATCCATGTACTTCTTGTTCTTTTGAATTAAAGCATATTTTATTTAAGAGAGGTGAAGGATTAATGGATTTTATTCATAGCTTTAAGACATGGTTACTACATACTAATGATCATGAAGTAGAGACACAAAACATAGATAAACTCAACATATAAAAAAAAACGAAAAGCAGAAAGAAATAAGAACAAGGAATGAATCCACCTTAGTGGCGTCTTCTTCTTGAAGGACCAACAATGTCCTTAAGATCTTCTATGTCCCTTCCTTGCCTTTGTTGCTCCTCCATCATTGCTCTTTGATCTTCTCTTATTTCATCGAGAATGATGGAATGCTCATGATGTTCCACCCTTAATTGTTCCACATTGTGGCTCAAATCTTCTAAGGAAGTGTTGAGTTGTTCCCAATAGTTGTTGGGAGGAAAGTGCATCCCTTGAGGCATCTCAGGGATTTCTTGATGATGAGCTTCCTCATGCATCTCTTGAGATCCGTGGAGGATCTCTCTTGCTTGCTCCATCCTCTTCTTGGTGATGGGCTTATGATGAGCGGATAATTTATACGCTTTTTGGCATTGTTTTTATATAGTTTTTAGTAAGTTTGAGCTACTTTTAGGGATGTTTTCATTAGTTTTTATGTTAAATTCACATTTCTGGACTTTACTATGAGTTTGTGTGTTTTTCTGTGATTTCAGGTAAATTCTGGCTGAAATTGAGGGACTTGAGCAAAACTCTGAAGAAGGCTGACAAAAGGACTGCTGATGCTGTTGGAATCTGACCTCCCTGCACTCGAAATGGATTTTCTGGAGCTACAGAACTCCAAATGGCGCGCTCTCAACGGCGTTAGAAAGTAGACATCCAGAGCTTTCCAGAAATATTTAATAGTCCATACTTTATTCGGAGATTGACGACGTAACTTGGCGTTGAACGCCAAGTACACGCTGCTGTCTGGAGTTAAACGCCAGAAAAACGTCATGATCCGGAGTTGAACGCCCAAAACACGTCATAACTCGGAGTTCAACTCCAGGAAATGCCTCAGCTCGTGGATTAATCAAGCTCAGCCCAAGCATACACCAAGTGGGCCCCGGAAGTGGATTTATGCATCAATTACTTACTCATGTAAACCCTAGGAGCTAATCTAAGTATATATAGAACATTTAACTATTGTATTAGATGTCTTTTTGACCACGTTTCATCTTTGGTCTCAGTTTTGTTTTATTCTTCATCTTAGGAGATCATTGATCACGTTTAGGGGGGCTGGCCATTCGGCCATGCCTGAACCCTTTGCTTATGTATTTTCAACGGTGGAGTTTCTGCACACCATAGATTAAGGGTGTGGAGCTCTGCTGTACCTCAAGTATTAATGAAGTTCTATTTTCTTTTATTCAAATCTCTCTTATTCTTATTCCAAGATATTCCTTCGCACCCAAGAACATGATGAATGTGATGATAAGTAACCCTCATTATCATTCTCACTTATGAACGCGCGTGATTGACAACCACTTCCGTTCTACATGCAACAGAGCTTGAATGCGTATCTCTTAGATTCCCCAACAGAATCTTCGTGGTATAAGCTAGATAGATGGCGGCATTTATGAGGATCCGGAAAGTCTCACCTTGTCTGTGGTATTCCGAGTAGGATCCTGGGAATCCGGAAAGTCTAACCTTGTCTGTGGTATTCCGAGTAGGATTCCGGTAATGGATGACTGTGACGTGCTTCAAACTTGCAACCTGCTGGGCGTTAGTGACAGACGCAAAAGAATCAAGGGATTCTATTCCAGTAGGAGCGGGAACCAACCAGTGATTAGCCGTACTGTGACAGAGTGCGTGAGCATTAGTTTTCACTGCGAGGATGGGATGTAGCCATCAACCATGGGTGATGCCTCCAGACGATTAGCCGTGCGACTGACAACCGCATAGGATCATTTTCCCGAGAGGATTGAAAGTAGCCACAGCTGATGGTGAACCCCTATACAAAGCTTGCCATGGAAAGGAGTAAGAAGGATTGAATAGAAGCAGTAGGAGAGCAGGCGTCCTTGAGCCATACAGCATCTCCATTCGCTTATCTGAAATTCTCACCAATGAATCTACATAAGTCTTCTATCCGTTTATTATTTCTATTTTCTTATTTTTATTTTCTAAACCCATAAACTATTTTAATCTACCTAACTGAGATTTACAAGGCGACTATAGCTTGCTTCATACCAACAATCTCTGTGGGATCGACCCTTACTCACGTAAGGTTTATTACTTGGACGACCCAGTACACTTGCTGGTTAGTTGAACGGAGTTGTGAATTTAACCAAGAGCCACAATAGTTTTTGTGTACATGCTAAAGAGCCAATATTGATGATCACAATTTCGTCCACCAAGTTTTTGGCGCCGTTGCCGGGGATTGTTCGAGTATGGACAACTGACGGTTCATCTTGTTGCTCAGATTAGGTAATTTTCTTTTCAAAAATCTTTTTCAAAATTTTTCTTTTCTTTTTCGTTTTTTCTAACCATGTTTTTCTAAAAAAATTAAAATAAAAATACAAAAAAAAATTAGAAAATCATAAAAATCAAAAATATTTTGTGTTTCTTGTTTGAGTCTTGTGTTAATTTTTAAGTTTGGTGTCAATTGCATGCTTTAAAATTTTTCTTGCATTTTTCGAAAATCCCATGCATTCATAGTGTTCTTCATGATCTTCAAGTTGTTCTTGATAAGTCCTCTTGTTTGATCTTGATGTTTTCTTGTTTTGTGTTGTTTGTTGTTTTTCATATGCATCTTTTGTTTGTTAGAGTCCATACATTAAAGATTTCTAAGTTTGGTGTCTTGCATGTTTTCTTTGCATCAAAAATTTTTCAAAATTATGTTCTTGATGTTCATCATGATCTTCAAAGTGTTCTTGGTGTTCAGCTTGACATTCATAGCATTCTTGCATACATTCATTGTTTTGATCTAAAAATTTCATGCATTGCATATTTTTGTTGTTTTTCTCTTTCATAATTAAAAATTCAAAAAAAATCAAAAAAATATCTTTTCCTTATTTTCCTCCAAATTTTCGAAATTTTGGGTTGACTTGGTCAAAAATTTTTAAAATTAGTTGTTTCTTACAAGTCAAGTCAAAATTTCAATTTTAAAAATCTTATCTTTTCAAAATCTTTTTCAAAAATCATATCTTTTTCATTTTTTTTATAAATTTCGAAAATTTCAAAAATCTTTTTCAAAATATTTTCAAAATCTTTTTCTTATCTTTATATCAAATTTTCGAAAATTAGCTAACAATTAATGTGATTGGTTCAAAAATTTGAAGTTTGTTACTTTCTTGTTAAGAAAGGTTCAATCTTTAAGTTCTAGACTCTTATCTTGTAGTTTCTTGTTAGTTGAGTCTTTTTAAAAAACTAAATCTTTTTCAAATATCTTTTTATTAAAATTTTTATCTTATCTTTTTATCTTTTATCTTATCTTTTTCCAAATTTTATCTTTTTCAAAATTTGATTTCAAAATATCTTATCTAACTTCTTATCTTCTTATCTTTTTCAAAATCTGATTTTAATATCTTTTTCAATCAACTAACTAACTTTTTGTTTGTTTCTTATCTTTTTCAAAACCACCTAACTACTTCTCCCTCTCTAATTTTCGAAAATATCTCATCCCTTTTTCAAAATTTCTTTTTAATTAATTAACTGTTTTAAATTTTAATTCTAATCTTATCTTATCTTTAATTTTCGAAAATTACTAACCCCTTTTTCAAAATTATTTTCGAAATTCTCCCTCTCCTTTCTTATTCTATTTAATTATTTAATTACTAACACTTCTCTTCACCTCTCTTCATCCAAAAATCCGAATCCCCATCTCCATTCTTCTAACCCCTTTCTTCTTCTACTAACATAAGGGACTCTCTATACTGTGACATAGAGGATTCCTCTTTCTTTTCTTGTTTTCTTCTCTTTCATATGAGCAGGAACAGGGAAAAAGGCACTCTTGTTGAAGTTGATCCAGAACCTGAAAGGACTCTGAAGAGAAAATTAAGAGAAGCTAAATTACAACAATCCAGAAATAACCTTTCAGAAATTTTCGAACAAGAGAAGGACATGGCAGCCAAAAATAATAATAATAATGCAAGGAGAATGCTTGGTGACTTCACAAAGCCAACATCCAAGTTTGATGGAAGAAGCATCTCTATTCCTGCCATTGGAGCCAATAACTTTGAGCTTAAGCCTCAACTAGTTGCATTAATGCAACAAAACTGCAAGTTTTATGGACTTCCATCTGAAGATCCTTATCAGTTCTTAACTGAGTTCTTGCATATCTGTGAGACTGTAAAGACAAATGGAATTGATCCTGAAGTCTACAGACTCATGCTTTTCCCTTTTGCTGTAAGAGACAGAGCTAGAATATGGTTGGATTCACAACCTAAGGATAGCCTGGATTCTTGGGATAAGCTGGTCACTGCTTTCTTAGATAAATTCTTTCCTCCTCAAAAGCTGAGCAAGCTGAGAGTGGATGTTCAAACCTTCAAGCAAAAAGATGGTGAATCCCTCTATGAAGCTTGGGAAAGATATAAGCAGTTGACCAAAAGATGTCCATCTGACATGTTTTCAGAATGGACCCTATTAGATATATTCTATTATGGTCTCTCTGAATTTTCAAAAATGTCATTGGACCATTCTGCAGGTGGATCTATTCACCTGAAGAAAACGCCTGAAGAGGCTCAAGAACTCATTGACATGGTTGCAAATAACCAGTTCATGTACACCTCTGAGAGGAATTCCGTGAATAATGGGATACCTCAGAAGAAAGAAGTTCTTGAAATTGATGCTCTGAATGCCATATTGGCTCAGAACAAAATGTTGACTCAACAGGTCAACATAATCTCTCAAAATCTGAATGGATTGCAACATGCATCCAACAATACTAGAGAGGTAGCTTCTGAAGAAGCTTATGATCCTGAGAACCCTGCCATGGCAGAGGTTAATTACATGGGTATGGAAACACCTATAACCCATCATGGAGAAATCATCCAAATTTCTCCTGGAAGGATCAACAGAAGCCTCAACAAGGCTTTAACAATGGTGGACGCATTAGGCTGAGCAATAGTAAGCCATATCCATCATCTTCTCAGCAACAGATAGAGAATTCAGAACAAAACACTTCTAATTTAACCAATATTGTCTCTGATCTGTCAAAGGCCACTTTCAGTTTCATGAATGAAACAAGATCCTCCATCAGAAATTTGGAGGCACAAGTGGGCCAGCTGAGTAAGAAAGTCATTGAAACTCCTCCTAGTATTCTCCCAAGCAATACAGAAGAAAATCCAAAAGGAGAGTGCAAGGCCATTGATGTGATCAATGTGGCCGAATGCACAAGGGAGGAGGAGGACGAAAATCCTAGTGAGGAAGACCTCCTGGGACGTCCCTCAAGCAAGAAGGAGTTTCCTAACAAGGATCCAGAGGAATCTGAGGCTCATATAGAGACCATAGAGATTCCATTAAATCTCCTTCTGCCATTCATGCGCTCTGAAGACTATTCTTCCTCTGAAGAGGATGAAGATGTGACTGGAGAGCAAGTTGCTCAATATTTAGGAGCTATCATGAAGCTGAATGCCAAGTTGTTTGGTAATGAGACTTGGGAAAGTGAATCTCCCTTGCTCATTAATGAATTGGATACTTGGATTCAGAAAACTCTACCTCAAAAGAAACAAGATCCTGGCAAGTTCTTAATACCTTGCACCATAGGCACCATGAGCTTCGAAAAAGCTCTATGTGATCTGGGGTCAGGGATAAATCTTATGCCACTCTCTGTAATGGAGAAGCTGGGGATCATTGAGGTACAACCTGCCTTGTTCTCATTGCAATTGGCAGATAAGTCAGTGAGACAAGCTTATGGAATAGTAGAGGACGTGCTAGTAAAGGTTGAAGGCCTTTACATCCCTGCTGATTTCATAATCTTAGACACTAGGAAGGAAAAGGATGATTGCATCATCCTTGGAAGACCTTTCCTAGCCACAGCAGGAGCTGTGATAGATGTCAACAGAGGTGAATTAGTCCTTCAATTGAATGGGGACTACCTTGTATTTAAGGCACATGGCCACCCCTCTGTGACAAAAGAGAGTAAGCAGGAAGAGCTTCTCTCAGTTCAGAGTCAAGAAGAACCCACACAGTCAAACTCTAAGTTTGGTGTTGTGAGGCCACAACCAAACTCTAAGTTTGGTGTTAAGACCCCATATCCAAACTCTAAGTTTGGTGTTGGGACTACACTAACATTGACCTGATCACCTTGTGGCTCCATGAGAGCCACTGTCAAGCTATTGACATTAAAGAAGCGCTTGTTGGGAGGCAACCCAATTTTATTTATCTAATTTTTATTTTATTTTGTTCTATTGTTATTTTGTGTTTTATTAGGTACATGATCATGAGGAATCACGAAAAAATCAAAAAAATTAAAAACAGAGTCAAAAACAGAAGAAAAAAAATTTTTCACCCTGGAGGACGCACAGGCTGGCATTCAACGCCAGTAAGGTGCATCTGGCCGGCGTTCAACGCCAGAACAGAGCACCATTCTAGCACTGAATGCCAGAAACAAGCAACATCCTGGCGCTGAACGCCAGGAATGTGCCTGGAGGAGACAAGCTGGCGCTGAACGCCAGCAACAAGCATGAAACTGGCGTTCAACGCCAGAAACATGCATTACATGGGCGTTGAACGCCCAGAACGTGCACCAATGGGCTTTTGAACGCCAGAATGATGCACGAAGGCATTTTACATGCCTATTTGGTGAAGGAATGGTATTTCTTTTCACCTCAGGATCTGTGGACCTCACAGGATCCCCACCTACCTCGCCCTCTCTCTTTCCATTCATGGTCATTCCTTCTATTTTTCATTCACCACCTACATCTATCCACTCTTCCCCATACACCCCACCTACCTTTACAATTCAACTTCTCTTTCCCACCCAATCCCACCCATATAGCCGAATCCATCTCCCCTCACTCACCTCCATTTTCTTCTTCTTCTACTTCCTCTCTTCTTTCTTCTCTTGCTCGAGGGCGAGTAATATTTTAAGTTTGGTGTGCTAAAAGCATAGCTTTTTTGCTTTTCCATTACCATTAATGGCACCTAAGGCCAGAGAAACCTCAAAGGGAAGACAAAAGCTTCCACCTCTGAGTCTTGGGAGATGGAAAGACTATAAGCCATCATAGCTCAGTGGTAGAACATGTGGCTGCAAATCAAGAGATCCCTGAGATACCTCAGGGAATAAGTTATCCTCCACACAAATATTGGAAGCAACTAAGGGTAGAAACACCAAAATTACTAGGAATCATTCAACAGAAGCAAGGAAGAGACATAGAGGAGCTCAAAAAGCACCATTGAACCTTCAAGAAGGCGCCACCCTCACTCAGGTGGATTCATTCCTTGTTCTTTATTTCTTTCTGTTTTCGGTTTTTAATGTTGTGTTTATCTATGTTTTGTGTCTCTACTTCATGATCATTAGTATGTAACCATGCCTTAAAGCTATGAATAAAATCCATTAATCCTTCACCTCTCTTAAATGAAAAATGTTTTAATTCAAAAGAACAAGAAGTACATGAATTTCGAATTTATCCTTGAATTTAATTTAATTATATTGATGTGGTGGCAATACTTTTTATTTTCTGAATGAATGCTTGAACAGTGCATATTTTTGATCTTGTTGTTTATGAGTGTTAAAATTGTTGGCTCTTGAAAGAATGATGAACAAAGAGAAATGTTATTGATGATCTGAAAAATCATGAAATTGATTCTTGAAGCAAGAAAAAGCAGTGAAAAAGGAAGCTTGCGAAAAAAAAAGTGGCGAAAAAAAAATAGAAAGAAAAAGAAGGAGCAGTAGAAAAAGCCAATAGCCCTTAAAACTAAAAGGCAAGGGTAAAAAGGATCCAAGGCTTTGAGCATCAATGGATAGGAGGGCCCAAGGAAATAAAATCCAGGCCTAAGCGGCTAAATCAAGCTGTCCCTAACCATGTGCTTGTGTCATGAAGGTCCAAGTGAAAAGCTTGAGACTAAGTGGTTAAAGTCGTGATCCAAGGCAAAAGAGTGTGCTTAAGAGCTCTGGACACCACTAACTGGGGACTCTAGCAAAGCTGAGTCACAATCTGAAAAGGTTCACCCAGTTATGTGTCTGTGGCATTGATGTATCCGGTGGTAATACTGGAAAACAAAGTGCTTAGGGCCACAGCCAAGACTCATGAGTAGCTGTGTTCAAGAATCAACATGCTTAACTAGGAAAGTCAATAACACTATCCGAAATTCTGAGTTCCCAGAGACGCCAATCACTCTGAACTTCAAAGGAAAAAGTGAGATGCCAAAACTATTCAGAAGCAAAAAGCTACAAGTCCCGCTCATCTAATTAAATTAATATTCATTGATATTCTGAAATTTATAGTATATTCTCTTCTTTTATCCTATTTGATTTTCAGTTGCTTGGGGACAAGCAACAATTTAAATTTGGTGTTGTGATGAGCGGATAATTTATACGCTTTTTGGCATTGTTTTTATATAGTTTTTAGTAAGTTTGAGCTACTTTTAGGGATGTTTTCATTAGTTTTTATGCTAAATTCACATTTCTGGACTTTACTATGAGTTTGTGTGTTTTTCTGTGATTTCAGGTATTTTTTGGCTGAAATTGAGGGACCTGAGCAAAACCCTGATAAGAAGGCTGACAAAGGACTGCTGATGCTGTTGGATTCTGACCTCCCTGCACACAAAATGGATTTTCTAGAGCTACAAAACTCCAAATGGCGCGCTCTCAACGGCGTTGGAAAGTCGACATCCAGAGCTTTCCAGAAATATATAATAGTCCATACTTTATTCGAGATTAGACGATGTAAACTGGCGCTCAATTCCAGTTCCATGCTGCATTCTGGAGTCAAACGCCAGAAACACGTCACGAACCAGAGTTGAACACCAAAAACACGTTACAACTTGGCATTTAACTCCAAAAGAAGCATCAGCTCCTGTAAAGCTCAAGCTCAGCCCAAGCACACACCAAGTGGGCCCCGGAAGTGGATTTCTGTATCAATTACTTATTTCTGTAAATCCTAGTAGCTAGTCTAGTATAAATAAGATATTTTAGTATTGTATTAGATATCTTTGGTCTCAGTTTTATTTTATTATTCCTCTTAGGAGACTATTGATCACGTTTTGGGGCTGGCCATTCGGCTATGCCTGAACCTTCATCACTTATGTATTTTCAACGGTGGAGTTTCTACACACCATAGATTAAGGGTGTGGAGCTCTGCTGTACCTCAAGTTTTAATGCAATTACTACTATTTTCTACTAAATTCGATTTATTCCCGTTCTAAGATGCCATCCATACTTCAACCTGATGGATGTGATGATCCGTGACACTCATCATCATCCATCCTTATGAACGCGTGCCTGACAACCACTTCCGTTAAACAAGCGAGAGCTAGGATGCGTATCTCTTGGATTCCTGATACACGACGCATGGGTGCCCCTCGCCTGACCACCGAGCCTTCCATTCCGTGAGATCAGAGTCTTCGAGGTATAAGCTAGAATTGATGGCGGCATTCATGAGAATCTGGAAAGTCTAAACCTTGTCTGGGTATTCCGAGTAGGATTCTGGGATTGAATGACTGTGACGAGCTTCAAACTCGCGATTGTTGGGCGTGATGACAAACACAAAAGAATCAAGGGATTCTATTCCGACATGATCGAGAACCGACAGATGATTAGCCGTGCTGTGACAGAGCATTTGGACCATTTTCACTGAGAGGATGGGATGTAGCCATTGACAATGGTGATGCCCTACGTACAGCTTGCCATAGAAAGGAGTGACAAAGATTGGATAAAAGCAGTAGGAAAGCAGATATTCAGAAGGAACACAGCACCTCCATGCACTTATCTGAAATTCCCACCATTGAATTACATGAGTAACTCTATTTTTACTTTCTGTTTATCTATTATTAATATTCGAAAACTCATAACCATTTTTTATCCGCCTGACTGAGATTTACAAGATGTCCATAGCTTGCTTCATACCAACAATCTCTGTAGGATCGACCCTTACTCACGTAAGGTTTATTACTTGGACGACCCAGTACACTTGCTGGTTAGTTGTGCGGAGTTGTGACAAAGTGTGATTTATATTTGAGAGTACCAAGTCTTTGGAGCCATTGTTGATGATCACAATTTCGTGCACCAAGTTTTTGGCGCCATTGCCGGGGATTGTTCGAGTTTGGACAACTTACGGTTCATCTTGTTGCTCAGATTAGGTAATTTTCTTTTTTTTTTATTTTCTTTTCAAATAGTTTTCAAAAATATTTTTCAAAATTTTTCCCTTTGTTTTCGAAAATTATTCCAAAATTTTTAAGAATGAATTCTAGAGTTTCATAGTAACATGTTGAAGGCTGGTTGGCTGTAAAGCCATGTCCAAATTCTTTTAGACTGAGGTTTCCAACCATCATCATAGAGGCAAGTTAATTGAAATATCAGCTGTTGTATGCCTGCTTTATATCCTAAAGCTGGCTGGCTATTAAGCCATGCCCAACCCTTGGATTGGAGCTTTAGGCTAACATTGAAAGATTCCTGGAATTATTCTTAGAAATTTTGAATTTCTTATTTTATTTTTCCTATATATTTTTCGAAAAATAAAATAAAAATCATAAAATAAAAAAAACCAAAAATATTTTGTGATTCTTGTTTGAGTCTTGGGTCATGTTTTAAGTTTGGTGTCAATTGCATATTCATATTGTTCTTGCATTTTTTCGAAAAATTCATGCATTCATGGTGTTCTTCATGCATGCATATTCATATATCTTTTCCTTTTTCTCTCAAAATTTCGAAAATTTGAGTTGACTTAGTCAAATCTTTTAAATTAGTTATTTCTTGTAAGTCAAGTCAAATTTTTAATTTTAAAAATCTTATCTTTTCAAAATCTTCTTCTTCTTCAAAAAAAAAAAAAAATCAAATCTCTTTTATTTTTATCTTATGATTTTCGAAAATTTAAAACTATTTTTCAAAATCTTTTTCTTATTTTATTTCAAATTTTCGAAACTTAACTAATAAGTAATGTGATTGATTCAAAAATTTGAAGTTTGTTACTTTCTTGTTAAGAAAGGTTCAATCTTTAAATTCTAGAATCTTATCTTTTAGTTTCTTGTTAGTAAAGTAATCAATTTTAATTTTAATCATATCTTTTTATCTTATCTTTTATATCATATCTTTTTTTAAATTTTATCTTTTTTTAAAAAAATTTGATTTTAAAATATCTTTTCTAACTTCTTATCTTCTTACCTTTTCAAATTTGATTTTCAAATCTTTTTCAAACTAACTATTTAACTTTTTGTTTGTTTCTTATCATTTTCAAAACCACTTAACTACTCTTCTCTCTCTAATTTTTGAAAATACCTCCCTCTTTTTCAAAAATTCTTTTTAATTAATTAATTGTTTTAAATTTTAATTTTAATTTTATTCCCCCTTTAATTTTCGAAAATCATTAACTCCTTTTCAAAAATTATTTTTGAAAACTTCTTTCTCTCATCTTATTCTATTTATTTATTCAATTACTAACACTTCTCTTCATCTCAAATCACTGCCCCTATCCTCACCCTTGTGTTTGGATTATTCATTCTTTTTCACTCTTATTCCCTTTCTTCTTCTACTAACATAAAGGAATCTCTATACTGTGACATAGAGGATTCCTCTTCTTTTTCTGTTCTCTTCTCTTTCATATGAGCAGGAACAAGGAAAAAGGCATTCTTGTTGAAGCTGACCCTGAACCTGAAAGGACTCTGAAGAGGAAACTAAGATAAGCCAAATTACAACAATCCAGAGACAACCTTATTGAAATTTTCGAACAAGAGAAGGAGATGGCAGCCAAACCTAACAATAATAATGCAAGGAGGATGCTTGGTGATTATACTACACCTACTTCCAAGATTGATGGAAGAAGCATCTCAATCCCTGCCATTGGAGTAAACAATTTTGAGCTGAAACCTCAACTAGTTGCTCTAATGCAACAAAACTGCAAGTTTCATGGACTTCCATCAGAATATCCCTACCAGTTCTTAACTAAGTTCTTGCAGATCTGTGAGACTGTTAAGACTAATAGAGTAGCTCCTGAAGCCTACAGGCTCATGCTTTTCCCTTTTGCTGTAAGAGACAGAGCTAGAACATGGTTGGACTCTCAACCTAAAGATAGCCTGGATTCTTGGAATAAGCTGGTCACGGCCTTCTTGGCTAAGTTCTTTCCTCCTCAAAAGCTCAGCAGGCTTAGAGTGGATGTTCAGACCTTTAAACAAAAAGATGGTGAATCCCTCTATAAAGCTTGGGAAAGATACAAACAGATGACCAAAAGATGTCCTTCTAATATGTTTTCAGAATGGACCATGATAGTTATATTCTACTATGGTCTATCTGAGTTCTCTAAGATGTCATTGGACCATTCTACAGGTGGATCCATTCACTTAAAGAAAACGCCTGCAAAAGCTCAAGAACTTATTGACATGGTTGAAAATAACCAGTTCATGTACACTTCTGAGAGGAATTCTGTGAATAATGGGACACCTCAAAGGAAGCGAGTTCTTGAAATTGATGCTCTGAATGCCATTTTGGCACAGAACAAAATGTTGACTTAGCAAGTCAACATGATTTCTCAAAGTCTGAATGGATGGCAAAATGCATCCAAAAGTACTAAAGAGGCACCTTCTGAAGAAGAAGCTTATGATCCTGAGAACCCTGGAATAGCAGAGGTAAATTATATGGGTAAACCTTATGGAAACACCTATAATTCATCATGGAGAAATCATCCAAATTTCTCATGGAAGGATCAACAAAAGCCTCAACAAGGCTTTAATAATGGTGGAAGAAATAGGCTCAGCAATATCAAGCCTTATCCATCATCTTCTCAGCAACAGACAGAGAATTATGAACAGAGTACCTCTAACTTAGCAAATTTAGTCTCTGATCTGTCTAAAGCCACTTTAAGTTTCATGAGTGAAACAAGGTCCTCCATCAGAAATCTGGAGGCATAAGTGGGCCAGCTGAGTAAAGAATTCACTGAAACTCCTCCTAGTACTCTCCCAAGCAATACTGAAGAAAATCCAAAGAGAGAGTGCAAGGCCATTGATATAATCAATATGGTCAAACCTAGAGAGGAAGGAGAGGACGTGAATCCCAATGAGGAAGACCTCATGGGACGTCCCTCAAGCAAGAAGGAGTTCCCTATTGAAGACCCAAGGGAATCTGAGGCTCATATAGAGACTATAGAGATCCCATTAAACCTCCTTCTGCCATTCATGAGCTTTGAAGACTATTCTTCCTTTGAAGAGGATGAAGATGTAACTGGAGAGCAAGTTGCTCGATATCTAGGAGCTATCATGAAGCTGAATGCCAAGTTATTTGGTAATGAGACTTGGGAAGGTGAACCTCCCTTGCTCATTAGTGAACTAGATACCTGGGTTCAGTAAACTTTACCTCAAAAGAGACAAGATCCTGGCAAATTCATAATACCCTGCACCATAGGCACCATGATCTTTGAAAGAGCTCTGTGTGACTTGAGGTATAACATAAATCTTATGCCACTCTCTGTAATGGAGAAGCTGGGGATCATTGAGGTACAACCTGCCATATTCTCATTACAAATGGCAGACAAGTCAGTAAGACAAGCTTATGGATTGGTAGAGGATGTGTTGGTAAAGGTTGAAGGCCTTTACATCCCTGCTGATTTCATAATCATAGACACTAGGAACGAGAAGAATGAATGTATCATCCTTGGAAGACCCTTCATAGCCACAGCAGGAGCTGTGATAGATGTTAATAGAGGAGAATTAGTCCTTCAAGTGAATGGGGACTACCTTGTGTTTAAAGCTCAAAGACCTTCTTCTTTAACAATGGAGAGGAAGCATGAAAAGCTTCTCTCAGTACAGAGTCAAACAGAACCCCCACAGTCAAACTTTAAGTTTGGTGTTGGGAGGCCACAACCAAACTCTAAGTTTGGTGTTGAATCCCCACAACCAAACTCTAAGTTTGGTGTTGGGACTATACAACATTGACATGATCACCTGTGTGGCTCCATGAGAGCCTATTGTCAAGCTATTGACATTAAAGAAGCGCTTGTTGGGAGGCAACCCAATTTTTACTTATCTAATTTTATTTTATTTTCATTGTTCTTTTATGTTTTATTAGGTATATGATCATGTGGAGTCACGAAAAAAAATATAAAAATTAAAAATAGAATCAAAAATAGCAGAAGAAAAATCACACCCTGGAGGAAGGACTTACTGGCGTTTAAATGCCAGTAAGGAGCATCTGGCTGGCGTTCAACGCCAGAACAGAGCACGGATCTGGCGTTGAACGCCAGAAACAAGCAACATCCTGGCGTTCAAACGCCAGGAATGCACCCTGAGGAGAGATGGCGTTGAACGTCAGAAATAAGTATGGAACTGGCGTTCAACGCCAGAAACATGTGCACAAGGGCGTTGAACGCCCAGAACATGCATCCCCTCGGCGTTTAAATGCCAGAATTGCATGCAAAGGCATTATACATGCCTAATTGGTGCAGGGATAAAAATCCTTGACACCTCAGGATCTGTGGACCCCACAGGATCATCTCAGGATCTGTGGACCCCACAAGATCCCCACCTACCATATTCTCCCCTCTTCTCAACATTCATCCTCTCTTTCCAATAAACACTCTTTCCCAAAACCCTTCACCAATCACCTCAATCTCTCTTTCCAATTACCCCCTTTACCACTCACATCCATCCACTCTTTCCCATAAACCCCACCTACCATCAAAATTCAAAATTTCTTTCCCACCCAAACCCACCCTAAATGGCCGAACCTACTCCCTCTCCCCTCACTATATAAACCCCTCCATTCTCCTTAATTTTTCATACAACACAACCCTCTCTTCTCCTTCTTGGCCGAATACACCTCTCCCCCTCTCCTCCATATTTTCTTCTTCTTCTTCTTCTTTTCTTTCTTCTCTTGCTCGAGGGCGAGCAATATTCTAAGTTTGGTGTGGTAAAAGCATAAGCTTTTTGTTTTTCCATTACCATTGATGGCACCTAAGGCCGGAGAAATCTCTAGAAAATGAAAAGGGAAGACAAAAGCTTCCACCTCCGAGTCATGGGAGATGGAAAGATTCATCTCCAAAGCCCATCAAGACCAATTCTATGATGTTGTGGCAAAGAAGAAGGTGATCCCCAAGGTCCCTTTCAAGCTCAAGAAAAATGAGTACCCGGAGATCCGACATGAGATCCAAAGAAGAGGTTGGGAAGTTCTAACCAACCCCATCCAACAAGTCAGAATCTTAATGGTTCAAGAGTTCTATGCCAATGCATGGATCACTAGGAACCATGATCAAAGTATGAACCTAAATCCAAAGAACTATCTTACAATGGTTCGGGGGAAATACTTAGATTTTAGTCCGGAAAATGTGAGGTTGGCATTCAACTTGCCCATGATGCAAGGAGATGAACACCCTTACACGAGAAGGGTCAACTTTGATCAAAGGTTGGACCAAGTCCTTAGGGACATATGTGTGGAAGGAGCTCAATGGAAAAGAGACTCCAAAGGCAAGCCAGTTCAATTAAGAAGATTGGACCTCAAGCCTGTGGCTAGAGGATGGTTGGAGTTCATTCAACGCTCCATCATCCCCACTAGCAACCGATCTGAAGTTACTCTGGATCGGGCCATCATGATTCATAGCATCATGAATGGAGAGGAAGTAGAAGTTCATGAAGTCATCTCCCTTGAATTCTACAAAATAGCCGATAAGCCCTCTACTTTGGCAAGGCTAGCTTTTCCTCATCTTATTTGCCATCTATGTTACTCAGCTGGAGTTATCATAGAAGGAGACATCCCTATTGAGGAGGATAAGCCCATCACTAAGAAAAGGAGGAGCAAACAAGAGAGCCCACTCATGGATCCCAAGAGACGCATAAAGAAGCTCATCACCAAGAAATCCCGGAGATGCCTCAAGGGATGCATTTTCCTCCCAACAACTATTGGGAACAACTCAACACTTCTCTTGAAGATTTGAGTTACAATATGGATCAATTAAGGGTGGAACATCAAGAGCACTCCATCATTCTCCATGAAATTGGAGAAGATCAAAGAGCAATGAGGGAGGAGCAACAAAGACAAGGAAGAGACATAGAAGAACTCAAGGACATCATTGGTTCTTCAAGAAGAAAACACCACCATCACTAAGGTGGACTCATTCCTTGTTCTTAATTTTTTCTGCTTTTCGGTTTCTTTATCTTAAATGTTTATCTATGTCTGTGTCTTCATTACATGATCATTAGTATTTAGTAACTATGTCTTAAGGCTATGAATAATTCCATGAATCCTTCACCTCTCTTAAATGAAAAATGTTTCTAATTCAAAAGAACAAGAAGTACATGATTTTCGAATTTATCCTTGAATTTAGCTTAATTATATTGATGTGGTGACAATACTTTTTGTTTTCTGAATGAATGATTGAATAGTGCATATTTTTGATCTTGTTGTTTATGAATGTTAAAATTGTTGGCTCTTGAAAGAATGATGAACAAAGAGAAATGTTATTGACAATCTCAAAAATCATGAAAATTGATTCTTGAAGCAAGAAAAAGCAGTGAAAAAGCAAAAGCTTGCGAAAAAAATATTTTTTGAAAGAAAAAGAAAAAGCAAGCAGAAAAAGCCAATAGCCCTTAAAACCAAAAGACAAGGGTAAAAAGGATCCAAGGCTTTGAGCATCAATGGATAGGAGGGCCCAAGGAAATAAAATCCAGGCCTAAGCGGCTAAATCAAGCTATCCCTAACCATGTGCTTGTGGCATGCAGGTCCAAGTGAAAAGCTTGAGACTGAGTGGTTAAAGTCGTGATCCAAAGCAAAAAGAGTGTGCTTAAGAGCTCTGGACACCTCTAACTGGGGACTCTAGCAAAGCTGAGTCACAATCTGAAAAGGTTCACCCAGTCATGTGTCTGTGGCATTTATGTATCCGGTGGTAATACTGGAAAACAAAGTGCTTAGGGCCACGGCTAAGACTCATAATAGTAGTTGTGTTCAAGAATCAACAAACTTAACTAGGAGAATCAATAACACTATCTGAAATTCCAAGTTCCTATAGATGCCAATCATTCTAAACTTCAAAGGAAAAAGTGAGATGCCAAAACTGTTCAGAGGCAAAAAGCTACAAGTCCTGCTCATCTAATTAGAATTAATATTCATTGATATTTTGGGATTTATAGTATATTCTCTTCTTTTTATCCTAATTGATTTTCAGTTGCTTGGGGACAAGCAACAATTTAAGTTTGGTGTTGTGATGAGCGGATAAATTTATACGCTTTTTGGCATTGTTTTTAGATAGTTTTTAGTATAATCTAGCTACTTCTAGGGATGTTTTAATTAGTTTTTATGTTAAATTCACATTTCTGGACTTTACTATGAGTTTGTGTGTTTTTCTGTGATTTCAGGTATTTTCTGGCTGAAATTGAGGGACCTGAGCAAAACTCTGATAAGAAGGCTGACAAGGGACTGCTGATGCTGTTGGATTCTGACCTCCCTACACGTGAAATGGATTTTCTAGGGCTTCAGAACTCCAAATGGCGTTCTCTCAAAAGCATTGGAAAGTCGACATCCAGAGCTTTCCGGCAATATATAATAGTCCATACTTTATTCGAGGTTAGATGACGTAAACTGGCGCTCAACGCCAATTCCATGCTGCATTCTGGAGTCAAACGCCAGAAACACATCACGAACCAGAGTTGAACGACAAAAACACGTTACAACTTGGCGTTCAACTCCAAAAGAAGCATCAGCTCATGTAAAGCTCAAGCTCAACCCAAGCACACACCAAGTGGGCCCCGGAAGTGGATTTCTGCATCAATTACTTATTTCTGTAAACCCTAGTAGCTAGTCTAGTATAAATAGGATATTTTACTATTGTATTAGATATCTTTGGTCTCAATTTTATTTTATTATTCATCTTAGGAGACTATTGATCACGTTTTGGGGGCTAGCCATTCGGCTATGCCTGAACCTTCATCACTTATGTATTTTCAACGGTGGAGTTTCTACACACCATAGATTAAGGGTGTGGAGCTCTGCTGTACCTCAAGTTTTAATGCAATTACTACTATTTTCTATTCAATTCGATTTATTCCCATTCTAAGATGCCATCCGTACTTCAACCTGATGGATGTGATGATCCGTGACACTCATCATCATCCATCCTTATGAACGCGTGCCTGACAACCACTTCCGTTATACAAGCGAGAGCTAGGATGCGTATCTCTTGGATTCCTGATACACGATGCATGGGTGCCCCTCGCCTGACAACCGAGCCTTCCATTCCGTGAGATCAGAGTCTTCATGGTATAAGCTAGAATTGATGGCGGCATTCATGAGAATCCGGAAAGTCTAAACCTTATCTGTGGTATTCCAAGTAGGATTCCGGGATTGAATGACTGTGACGAGCTTCAAACTCGTGATTGTTGGGTGTGATGACAAACGCAAAAGAATCAAGGGATTCTATTCCGAAATGATCGAGAACCGACAGATGATTAACCGTGCTGTGACAGAGCATTTGGACCATTTTCACTGAGAGGATGGGATATAGCCATTGACAACGGTGATGCCCTACATACAACTTGTCATAGAAAGGAGTGACAAAGATTGGATAAAAGTAGTAGGAAAGCAGAGATTCAGAAGGAACACAGTACCTCCATGCACTTATCTGAAATTCCCACCATTGAATTACATGAGTAACTATATCTTTACTTTCTGTTTATCTATTATTAATATTTAAAAACTCATAACCATTTATTATCCGCCTGACTGAGATTTACAAGATGACCATAGCTTGCTTCATACCAACAATCTCTGTGGCATCGACCCTTACTCACGTAAGGTTTATTACTTGGACGACCTAGTACACTTGCTGGTTAGTTGTGCAGAGTTGTGACAAAGTGTGATTTATGTTTGAGAGCACCAAGTCTTTGGAGCCATTGTTGATGATCACAATTTCGTTCACCAGATATACACTACCAGTGAGGGTTCAAAGCTTGATTCTATGTTCCCTGCTGTCATTAGCTATCTTCTTACAAGTTTATTTGATTTTTATTGTACGATTTGAATTAATGGAATTTGGTTTATATTTGTCTTGAAGAACTTGTTTGCTTTTAACCAAGTAACATTTTGCATGTAGTTACATTCACATAGATAGGTTGCATTGGATACTCTCTATCATTCCTCTTCACTCCTTTATAGCTTCTCTTGAGCTTAGTGGTGGATGAAATTGTGATCCTCAAAGTTGGTCTCTTTGTATTCGTGTGAAATCAAAAATACCCCAAAGAGATCATGGTGTGATAAATTGGTATCTTAATAATTCCTGGTGTGATCATAACTCCGTTCAACTTAACCAGCAAGTGTACTGGGTCATCCAAGTAATACCTTACGTGAGTAAGGGTTGATCCCACAGAGATTGTTGGTATGAAGCAAGCTATGGTCACCTTGTAAATCTCAGTTAAGTGGATTCATAGGGTTAAATATAATTGGATTAGATATTTAAAAGTTAAATGAAATAATAAAAGGGATAGAAATACTTATGTAAATCAATAGTGGGAATTTCAGATAGGCGTATGGAGATGCTGTGCTCCTCTTGAATCTCTACTTTCCTATTACAGTCATCCAATCCTTCCTACTCCTTTCCATGGCAAGCTGTATGTAGGGCATCACCGTTGTCAGTGGCTACATTCCATCTTCTCAATGAAAACGTTCCTATGCTCTGTCACAGCACAGCTAATCATCTGTCGGTTCTCAATCAGGTTGGAATAGAATCCCTTAATTCTTTTGCGCTTGTCATCACGCCCAGCCTTCAGGAGTTTGAAGCTCGTCACAGTCATTCAATCCCAGAATCCTACTCGAAATACCATAGACAAGGTTTAGACTTTCCGGATCCTCATGAATGCCGCCATCTATCTAGCTTATACCACGAAGATTCTGTTGGGGAATCTAAGAGATATGCGCCCGGTCTAGAGTAGAACGAAAGTGTTTGTCAGTCACGCGCATTCATAGGTGAGAATGATGATGAGTGTCACAGATCATCACATTCATCAAAGTTAAGTATAACGTATATCTTGGAATAAGAATAGAAGAGAATTGAATAGAAAGTAATAATAATTGTATTGAAACTTGAGGTACAGCAGAGCTCCACACCCTTAATCTATGGTGTGCAGAAACTCCACTGTTGAAAATACATAAGTAAAAGGTTCAGGCATGGCCGAATGGCCAGCCCCCTGAGTCGTGATCAATAGTCTCCTAAGATGAAGAATAAAACAAAACTGAGACCAAAGATGTCTAATACAATAGTAACTTATCCTATTTATACTAGACTAGCTACTAGGGTTTACATGAGTAAGTAATTGATGCATAAATTCACTTCTGGGGCCCACTTGGTGTATGCTTGGGCTGAGCTTGATCTATCCACGAGCTGAGGCTTTTCTTGGAGTTGAACTCCAAGTTATAACATGTTTTGGGCGTTCAACTCCGGATCATGACGTTTTTCTGGTGTTTAACTCCAGACAGCAGTATGTACTTGGCGTTCAACGCCAAGTTACGTCGTCAATTTCCGAATAAAGTATGGCTGATTGCTGGAAAGCTCTGGATGTCTACTTTCCAACGCCGTTGAGAGCGCGCCAATTGGAGTTCTGTAGCTCCAGCAAATCCATTTTGAGTGCAGGGAGGTCAGATTCCAACAGCATCAGTAGTCCTTTTGTCAGCCTTTCTCAGAGTTTTGCTCAAATCCCTCAATTTCAGCCAGAAATTACCTGAAATCACAGAAAAACACACAAACTCATAGTAAAGTCCAGAAATGTGAATTTAACATAAAAACTAATGAAAACATCCCTAAAAGGAGCTTAACCTTACTAAAAACTACCTAAAAACAATGCCAAAAAGCGTATAAATTATCCGCTCATCACTTAGCATGAGGACATGCTAATGTTTAAGTGTGGGGAGGTTGATAAACCACTATTTTATGGTTTATCTTGTGCTCAATTGAGTGGTTTTTATCAACTCTTTATCCACTTATACATATGATTTGCATGTTTTACATTTCCTGATTCTGTGCTATGATTGAAAACATGCTTCTTTGGTCTTAATTTTGCTATGTTTAATCCTCTCTTATTACCATTTGATGTCTTGATATGTGTGTTAAGTAATTTCAGAGATTACAGGGCAGGAATGACTTAGAGGATGGAAAGGAAGCATGCAAAATTGGAAGGAATACAAGGAACTAAAGGAACTGCTAAAGCTGTCCAGCCTGACCTCTTGATACTAAATCGACCATAACTTGATCTACAAAGGTCAAAATGACACAGTTTCAATTGCGTTGAAAAGCTAACATCCGGGGCTTCGCAAAGATATATAATTTGCCATAGCTGCCCCAAAGTTAGGCGATGTGAACGCGTGGATGACGCGCCCGCATCGCATCTGCGAACTTCAATCCACGCAAACGAGTGGATGACGCCTCTGCGTCACTTTGCCGCGACCTATATGAACCTGCAGCGATTTCTGGGCTATTTTTGACCCAGTTCTTGGCCCAAAAAACACAGATTAGAGGCTATAAAGTTGGGGAATGCATCCATACTCAATACACATTCATTCATAAATCACACTTTTCATAATTTAGATGTAGTTTTTAGAGAGAGAGGTTCTCTCCTCTCTCTTAGGATTAGGATTAGGATTCCTCTTAAAGAACTTAGGAATATTTTTATCTTCTTCATCACAGGTTCAATGTTCTTTTTGTTTATTTTCTCTTTTATTTGTTTATGAACTTTTCATGTTTGGATTTTCTTAATTAATATAATTTGAGATATTTCAGACTCATGATTGCTTTCTTCTATTTATTATATAAATAATTTAGATATTTCCCTTTTGGCTTTGGTTGATTAATTGGTGACTCTTGAGTTGTCAAACTCATCGTGATTGATAATTGTTACCTTTGCTGATTAATTTAGATTCCTATAACTCTAGTCTTTCCTTAAGGAGTTGACTAGGACTTTAGGTGTTAAATTGATTTGTCCACTTAACTTTACCTTCATAGTTAGAGGTTAACTGAGTGGTAGCAAAAATATAATTCTCATCACCATTGATAAGGATAACTAGGATAGGACTTCCAGTTTTCATACCTTGCCAAGAGATTTTCTAATTATTAATTTATTTTTCTTATCAATTAAATTATTTGTTCAAACCTTTTCAAAACCCCAAAATATACCTTTGCATAACCAATAATAAGTCATACTTCCCTGTAATTCCTTGAGAAGATGACTCGAGGTTTAAATACTTCGGTTATTAATTCCAAAGGGGTTTGTTACTTGTGACAACCAAACGTTTGTACGAAAGGATTTTCTGTTGGTTTAGAAGCTATACTTACAACGCGATCATATTTGTGAATTTCCTTACCTATAGAAAATCCGACCGTCAAGCTCATCACTAACTCTAAGCGGAAAACAATAATGTCCTTAATTTGAATCCTTGGTTAGCTTAGACTAGTGAAAGTGCTCATGAATTAAGTGTGGGGAAAGTGGGTTTGGAAACGTTTGGTTTGTGAATTGAGTATGTTAGACTTTCTGTGAAAATGTGAAAAATATTGAGAACATGTTTATGCATTCAATACCTTAATCATATGCGTTGAAAAAGGAAAAAAAAAGAGCAAACAATAAAAAGGGGAAAAAATGCCCCAAAGTAAATGGTGAAAGCAATGCATAAGTACTATACTCGAATCAGGATGCATGAATATGTGGAAAGCATGGTTAATGGATAGTTAGGTTTTGTATTGTGATTACATGGATTGTCTTAAGTTAGGTGGAAAAAGTTTAAGTTAATTAAGGATTTGGATTTTACTCCACTTGACCAAATACAATCCTACCTTGATCCTAACCCCATTACAACCATTAAAAGACCTCTTGATTTGTGTATTGGTGCATTAAATTTTTGTTGATTGTTAGATGAAAAGCAAGCCTTAGAAATCAAGGTTAGTAGATAATTGAGAGATCGAACCTTAAACACCTGAGCGATTAGAGTGCATATACACTACCAGTGAGGGATCAATGTTTGATTCTATATTCCCTGCTTTTATGAGCTATCTTCTCACAAGTTTACTTGTCTTTTATTATATGATTTGAATTAGTGGAATTTGATTTATGTTTGTCTTGGAAAATTTATTTACTTTTAACCAAGTAGGTAGAAGCATTTCACATTTAGTTGCATTCATATAGATAGGTTGCATTTTATACATTCTATCATTCCTCTTCACTCCTTTATAGCTTCTCTTGAGCTTAGCATGAGAACATGCTAATGTTTAAGTGTGGGGAGGTTGATAAACCCATATTTCATGGTTTATCTTGTGCTCAATTGAGTTGTTTTTATCAAGCCTTTGCACACTTATTCATACTATTTGCATGGTTTTACAATTCCTTCCCAGAATTTGTTCTATGATTGAAAACTTGCTTCCTAGAGTCTTTAATTTGTGTATTTTAATCAACTCTTATTACCATTCGATGCCGTGATATGTGTGTTAAGTGATTTCAGAGATTACAGGGCAGGAATGACTTAGAGGATGGAAAGGAAGCATGCAAAAGTGGAAGGAATACAAGAAACTAAAGGAATTGCCAAAGCTATCAGCCTGACCTCTTCGCATTCAAACCGTCATAACTTGAGCTACGGAAGTCCAAATGATGTGATTTTAGTTGCTTTGAAAAGCTAACGTCTGGGGCTTCGATTTGATATATAATTTGTGATGGTAGCCGTACAGCTAGGCAATGCGAACGTGTGCTTCATGCAGACGTGTTGCAGTGACGAAAATTAGCATGACAGATTTCGCCCTCAATGATTTCTGGGCTATTTCCGGCCCAGTTTCAAGCCTAGAAAATACAGATTAAAGGTTGCAAAGTGCAGGAATAAAGGGAGATGACTCATAATTTACTTTTCATAATTTATATGTAGTTTTTAGAGAGAGAGGTTCTCTCCTCTCTCATAGGTTTTAGGATTAGGATTTCTTTTAGTCATTAGGTTAGGATTGTTTCTTCATACCAGGTTCAATATTCCTTTATTTTGACTTCTATTCTACTTTTAGATACCTTAATGCTTTTATTTATTCATGACTTATGTTGCCAAATTGGCTTATGAACTCTTCATGTTAGATTTGGATTTTCTATTTAATGAATTTTTTAGGTATTTCAGATCTATGATTTGTCTCTTTTATTTATGATATAAATAATTTGGATTTTTCTCCTTTTGGCTTTGGTTGAGTAATTAGAGACTCTTGAGTTATCAAACTCTTTTGTTGATTGATAATTAGAAGTTGCTAATAGACTTGAATTCCACTAACTCTAGTCTTTCTTTGGGAATTGACTAGGACTTGAGGATTCATATTGATTTATCCACTCACCTTCGTAGTTAGAGGCTGACTAAGTGGGAGCAACGAGAAATTCTCATCACAATTGATAAGGATAACTAGGATAGGACTTCTAATTTTCATACCTTGCCAAGAGTTTTTTTAGCTATTGATTTATTAATTTCTACAATTTATTTCTCTTGTTCAAACCTTTCAAAAACCCAAAAATACTGTTTTCCATAACCAATAATAAATCATACTTCCCTGTAATTCCTTGAGAAGACGACCCGAGGTTTAAATACTTACAAATTTTATTTGGTTTGCTTAAGTGACAACCAAAACTTTTGTACAAAAGGATTTTCTGTTGGTTTAGAAACTATACTTACAACGCGATTATATATTTTTAAATTTCTTTACCAATAGAAATCCGATCGTCAGTGGACATTAAGTTGGGAGAAAGTATACTTACAACCAAAATCAGAATCTGGCATTGTTAACGCCATTAACACTGGTAATGCCAGCAATAACGCCTGTGACCCTGGCAGGCTGACCTTGTCTCCTTCAAAGGAGCATAACTTGAGTTACTGAGGTCCAATTAAGGTGCTTCTAGTTGCGTTAGAAAGCTAACATTCAGGTCTTTCCAATGATGTATGATAGTTTATAGTGGGCATGAAATTAGATCACAAATAATAGGCATCTTTAAGCACAAAAACACTAACTTGGGAGCAAGTCCAAGCGTTAGCCACACTAACGCCAGGGGCAACATTAGGCAATGAGGTTTGTGGCGTTAGTGACAACATTAGCCACACTAACACCAGCTATAATGCCACTCTTGTAGCGTTAGTGTGACTAACACCATTACCAACGCCAAGTCACATTGAACCTCAATTTGATTCACTTCTCTCTCAAGTCCACTTCAAAGCTCAAGCAAACAAGCCCACAACTCTGAACCAATAAAGGCCACAAGAAGCATCTAGAATAGTTAATTTTCATTTCATTATAATTTACTTTCAATTTTATTTAAGTTTGTAATTTAGGAGAGCCTATATAAAGGCCTTATTTTCTACATTGAATTCATTCTGGATTGAGGGGGAGTCTGAAATCACACACACAAGCACATCCCCTGGCACACACCACCAGGAGTGGGTCTTCGGACCCCTCCCTTCCCACACTTCTCTTTTCCTCAATGTTCTTCCATATCACTTTGTGAATATTTTAGTTACTAACTCTTTCCATTGGGAAAGAGAGCTCTATTGCAATTTAATAGATTAATTTGTTTTTCTTCTCTTCATCTCTCTTTGATTTACTAGAAATATTTCGTTCTTCATTCAATTCTCTTGGAAAAGAAATTGAATGTACTTGGGTTTTGGGATTACCTTGGAAAAGGAATCATAGAACCATGCATGAAATCATTCTCACCTTGGATTAGGTTTGGGGTTGGTCGAATATAGTGACATATAATTCTCCCAATACTTGGATCTATGAAGGTGTGTGGTATAATCAGTGACCATGCTTAATCTCTTTTCATAAGCAATTAGATCAAGGAATTGGCAATTGTTCAAGTCTAGAGAGATTGAATTGCCAAGGAATTGGTGTTCAATCACTCATGATTTCCAAGAGATCAATGTTATTGCATGATTGAGGAAGAGACGAGAATATGATTGGTCCGGAGAATGCAATACTTCTTGATCCCAATGCTTCTTTTTCCTGTTTAGTTCTAACTATTTATTTTTCCAGCACTTTACTTTCTTGCACTCTACTTTTCTTGCTATTTACTTTCTTGCACTTTATTACTTTTCTTTACTTTCATGTCATTTAAATTTCTGTTGCTTATCCCTCAATCATGCTCGTCTAACTAGAATAATCAATCAACTATTGCTTGCTTAATCCTTTAATCCCCGTGGGATCAACCTTACTCTTGAGAGTTTTATTACTTGATATGACCCGGTGCAGTTGCCGGTAGTTAATTGTGGAAGATAAATTTTTTCCGTATCAAGTTTTTGGCCTTGTTGCCGGAAATTAATTGTGATTAACAAACTACCGGTTGGTTGATTATTCAGATTAGACATTTTTTTATTTTGTTTCTATTACTTTCGTCCTTTATTTTCTTTTGCTCCTTAACTATTTGTGTTAATGCCTCACTGATGAGTGGATATTTTATACGCTTTTTGGCATTGTTTTCACATAGTTTTATTATGATTTATTCACTTTTTAGTATATTTTTATTAGTTTTTAAGCAAAATTCACATTTCTGGACTTTACTATGAGTTTGTGTATTTTTCTGTGATTTCAGGTATTTTCTGGCTGAAATTGAGGGACCTGAGCAAAAATCTGATTCAGAGGCTGAAAAAGGACTGCAGATGCTGTTGGATTCTGACCTCCCGGTACTTGAAATGAATGTTTTGGAGCTACAGAAGTCCAAATGGCACGCTCTCAATTGCGGTGGAAAGTAGACATCCAGGGCGTTCCAGAAATATATAATAGTCCATACTTTGCCCGAGTTTAGATGAAGCATACTGGCGTTCAACGCCAGCTTTCTGCCTTATTCTGGCGTTAAACGCCAGAAACAAGTTGGAAGCTAGAGTCAAACGCCAGAAACAAGTTACAAACTGGCGTTTAACTCCAAGGAAGACCTCTACACATGAGAGCTTCAATGCTCAGCCCAAGCACACACCAAGTGGGCCCGGAAGTGGATTTCTGCATCATTTACTTATTTCTGTAACCCTAGTAACTTGTCTAATATAAATAGGACCTTTTACTATTGTATTAGACATCTTTGATCAGTTTTATGCTATCTTAGACTTTTATGGGGGCTGGCCATTTGGCCATGCCTACCCTATTTTCAGTTATGTATTTTCAATGGTGGAGTTTTTATACACCATAGATTAAGGTGTGGAGCTCTACTATTCCTCGAGTATTAATGCAAAGTACTGTTGTTCTTCTATTCAATTCTTGCTTATTCTTATTCTAAGATATCCATTCACACACAAGAACATGATGAATGTGATGATTATGTGACACTCATCACCATTCCCACTTATGAACGCGTGATTGACAACCACTTTCGTTCTACATGAAAACAAGCTTGAATGCACATCTCTTAGGCTTCTCATCAACGATTCACATTGACTCCCCTCTGACAATGGGGCATCTGAATCCGAGATTAGAATCTTCATGGTATAAGCTAGAACCAATTGGCAGCTGATGAGCGGATAATTTATACGCTTTTTGGCACTGTTTTTAGTATGTTTTTAGTACATTTTAGTTAGTTTTTAATATGTTTTTATTAGTTTTTATTTAAAATTTACTTTTCTTGGATTTACTATGAGTTTGTGTGTTTTTCTGTGATTTTAGGTAATTTCTGACTGAAATTGAGGGACCTGAGCAAAAATCTGATTCAGAGGCTGAAAAAGGACTGCAGATGCTGTTGGATTCTGACCTCCCTGCACTCGAAGTGGATTTTCTGGAGCTATAGAAGCCCAATGAGTGCGCTCTCAATTGCGTTGGAAAGTAGACATCCTGGGCTTTCCAGCAATGTTTAATAGTCTATACTTTGTCTGAGATTTGATGGCCCAAACCGGCGTTACAAATCAGCTTCAGAATTCCCGGCGTTTAACGCCGGAACTGGCACAAAAATTGGAGTTAAACGCCCAAACTGGCATAAAAGCTGGCATTTAACTCCAAGAAAAGTCTCTACACATGAAAGCTTCAATGCTCAGCCCAAGCACACACTCAGTGGACCCCGGAAGTGGATTTTTACGTCATTTACTCATTTCTGTATATCTTAGATTACTAGTTCACAATAAATAGGACCTTTTGACATTGTATCTTTATCTCATGACATTTTTACACATTTCATACTGTACCTTCTACGGCATGAGTCTCTAAACCCCATGGTTGGGGGTGAGGAGCTCTACTGTGTCTTGATGGATTAATGCAATCACTACTGTTTTTCATTCAATCACGCTTGCTTCCATTCTAAGATATCGCTTGTTCCTCAACTTGATGAATGTGATGATCCGTGACACTCGTCATCATTCTCACTATGAACATGTGCCTGACAACCACCTCCGTTCTACCTTAGACTGAGTAGATATCTCTTAGATTCCTTAATCAAAATCTTCGTGGTATAAGCTAGAATTGATGGCGGCATTCAAGAGAATCCGGAAGGTCTAAACCTTGTCTGTGGTATTCTGAGTAGGATTCGAGGATTGGATAACTGTGACGAGCTTCAAACTCCTGAAGACTGGGCGTTAGTGACAGACGCAAAAGAATCACTGGATTCTATTCCAACCTGATTGAGAACCACCAGATGATTAGCCGTGCTGTGACAGAGCCCGTTGAACATTTTCACTGAGAGGATGGGAGGTAGCCATTGACAACAGTGAAACCCTACATACAGCTTGCCATGGAAGGAGCCTTACGTGCATGAAGAAGAAAACAGTAGGAAAGCAGAGATTCAGAAGATAGAGCATCTCCAAAACCTCAACCTGTTCTCCATTACTGCAAAACAAGTATCTATTTCATGTTCTTTTACTTTTCACAATTAAACCTGAGAATTATCGATATCCTGACTAAGAGTTACAAGATAACCATAGCTTGCTTCAAGCCTACAATCTCCGTGGGATCGACCCTTACTCACGTAAGGTATTACTTGGACGACCCAGTGCACTTGCTGGTTAGTTGTGCGAAATTGCAAAGTGTGATTGCGATTTCGTGCACCAAGTTTTTGGCACCGTTGCCGGGGATTGTTCGAGTTTGGACAACTGACGATTTACCTTATTGCTTAGATTAGGACTATTTAATTTTTGTTGGTTTAGAGTCTTTTATTTGAGTTTAGTTTCATATTTTAAGTTTGGTGTCAATTGCATGCTTTTGTTTTCTTTTAATTTTTCGAATTTGCATGTTCTTAGTCCTTTCTTGATCTTTAAGAATTCTAAGTTTGGTGTCTTCTTTGTGTTTTCCTCTAGGTTTTCGAAAATTTGAGTGTGATTTTCTAAAAATTTCTAAGTTTGGTGTCTTCTTTGTGTTTTCCTTTAAATCTTCTAAATTCTGCATTAGTTTTTAAAATCATATTTGTTCAATCATATCCTTTTAATTGCTAATTCCAAAATCTTTTTAATTAATTAATTGATTTAGTTTTCAATTTGCTTTGATTTTATTTTCTTTTAGTTTTCGAAATTTTATTTTATTTTCTTTTCCATTTATTTTATTATTTTCGGTCATTTTTAATTAAAAACGAAAAAAAATAAAAAAATATTTTATACTTTACTTGTGAATCCATATCATTTTCCTTTCTCCATCATGGACCTAAGTGGAATTGAGCAGTCCAGAAGGACTCTAGGGTCATATGCTAACCCCATTACAACTGCATATGGGAGCAGCATCTGTATACCTCCCATTAAAGCAAGCAGCTTTGAGCTAAATCCTCAACTCATTATCATGGTGCAGCAAAATTGCCAGTATTCCGGTCTTCCACAGGAAGAACCTACTGAATTTCTGGCACAGTTCTTACAAATTGCTGACACAGTACGTGATAAAGAGGTGGATCAGGATGTCTACATATTATTACTGTTTCCATTTGCTGTAAAAGATCAAGCTAAGAGGTGGTTGAATAACCAACCCACAGCAAGCATAAAAACATGGAGACAGTTATCAGACAAATTCCTGAATCAATTTTACCCTCCAAAAAGGATGACACAGCTAAGGCTGGACATCCAAGGCTTTAAACAAGAGGATAATGAATCTCTTTATAATGCCTGGGAGTGGTACAGAGGTATGCTAAGAAAATGCTCCTCTGAAATGTTTTCAGAGTGGGTACAGTTAGACATCTTCTACTATGGGCTTACAGAAAAAGCTCAGATGTCTCTAGACCACTCAGCTGGTGGATCTATACATATGAGGAAGACGATTGAAGAACTACTAATCCTAATCCTCAAGAACAAATTGTTGAGCTTAATCAGCAATTACTCATGATGACAAAACAATTACTCAAGAAACCAAAATTTCTAACAAGAATATAGAATCATAGTTGAATCAGACAAAATAGTAGTTATCTAAACAGATAATAGAAGAATGCCAAGCAGTTCAACTAAGGAGTGGGAAGACATTGAATAACACTGCTCAAAGTGGCAAAAAGCCAAGAAAGGAACAACTGACAGAGGATAACCAAACCACTACCCAAAATCCCTCTGAGGACAGTAAGAGCCCAGAGAGGAATACTCCTGGCGTTCAAACGCCAGAAAGGGGGGAAAAGCTGGCGTTAAACGCCCATTCCTTGCCCAGTTCTGGCATTCAAACGCCAGAAAGGGGGGAAAAGTTGGCGTTAAACACCCATTCCTCACCTAGTCTTGGCGCTCAAACGCCAATGAAGAATCAGACACCTGAGAGTGCTGATAGTAACCCCTCTAAAAAGGCTTCTCCAACCACCTCTGTAGGGAATAAACCTGCAGCAACTAAGGTTGAAGAATATAAAGCCAAGATGCCTTATCCTCAGAAACTCTGCCAAGCGGAACAGGATAAACAATTTGCCCGCTTTGCAGACTATCTAAGGACTCTTGAAATAAAGATTCCGTTTGCAGAGGCACTTGAGCAAATACCTTCTTATGCTAAGTTTATGAAAGAAATCTTAAGTCATAAGAAGGATTGGAGAGAAACTGAAAAAAAGTGTTTCTCACTGAAGAATGCAGTGCAATCATTCTGAAAAGCTTACCAGAGAAGCTTCAAGATCCAGGAAGCTTTATGATACCATGCACATTAGAAGGTGCTTGTACCAAGACAGCCCTATGTGACATTGGAGCAAGTATCAACCTAATACCTGCATCCACTATCAGAAAGCTTGGGTTGACTGAAGAAGTCAAACCAACCCGGATATGTCTCCAACTTGCTGATGGCTCCATTAAATATCCATCAGGCATAATTGAGGACATGATTGTCAAGGTTGGGCCATTTGCCTTTCCAACTGACTTTGTAGTGCTGGAAATGGAGGAGCACAAGAGTGCAACTCTCATCCTAGGAAGACCCTTCCTAGCTACTGGACGAACTCTCATTGATGTACAAAAAGGGGAAGTGACCCTGAGAGTCAATGAGGATGAGTTCAAGTTAAATGCTGTCAAAGCTATGCAGCATCCAGACACATCAAATGACTACATGAGCGATGATATTATTGACTCTTTAGTGGAAGAGATCAATATGACTGAGAGTCTCGAATCAGAGCTAGAGGATATCTTTAAAGATGTTCAGCCTGACCTGGAGGAACCAGAGGAAATAAAAGAACCTCTGAAAATTCATCAGGAAGAGGATAAGCCTCATAAACCCGAGCTCAAGCCACTACCACCATCCCTGAAGTATGCATTTCTGGGAGAAGGTGACACTTTTCCAGTGATCATAATCTCTGCTTTAAACTCACAGGAAGAGGAAGCACTAATTCAAGTGCTAAGGACACACAAAACAGCTCTTGGGTGGTCCATAAGTGATCTTAAGGGCATTAGCCCAGCAAGATGCATGCACAAGATCCTATTGGAAGATAATTCCAAGCCAGTGGTTCAACCACAGAGGCGGCTAAATCCAGCCATGAAGGAGGTGGTGCAGAAAGAGGTCACTAAGTAACTAGAGGCTGAGATTATTTATCCTATTTCTGATAGCCCCTGGGTGAGCCCTGTCCAAGTTGTCCCCAAGAAGGGAGGCATGACAGTGATTCATAATGAAAAGAATGAACTGGTTCCTACAAGAACAGTTACAGGGTGACGTATGTGTATTGACTACAGAAGGCTCAATACAGCCACCAAAAAGGATCATTTTCCTTTACCATTCATAGACCAAATGCTAGTAAGACTAGCGGATCATGATTATTACTGCTTTTTGGATGGCTATTCAGGCTATTATCAAATTACAGTGGACCCTCAAGATCAAGAGAAAACAGCATTCACCTGTCCTTCTGGCGTGTTTGCTTACAGAAGAATGCCTTTTGGTCTATGCAATGCACCTGCAACCTTTCAGAGGTGCATGCTCTCCATCTTCTCTGATATGGTAGAGAAGTTCCTGGAAGTCTTCATGGATGACTTCTCAGTATTTGGAGACTCATTCAGCTCCTATCTTTGATCATCTAGCACTTGTCCTGAAAAGGTGCCAAGAGACTAACCTAGTCTTAAACTGAGAGAAATGTCACTTTATGGTGACTGAAGGAATTGTCCTTGGGCACAAAATTTCAAGCAAGGGAATAGAGGTGGATCAAGCAAAGGTAGAGGTAATTAAAAAATTACCACCACCTGCCAATATTAAAGCAATCAGAAGCTTTCTGGGGCATGCAAGATTCTACAAAAGGTTTATAAAGGATTTTTCAAAAATTGCAAAACCTCTAAGCAACCTGCTAGCTGCTGACACACCATTTATGTTTGACACACAGTGTCTGCAAGCGTTTGAGACCCTGAAAGCCAAGCTGGTCACAGCACCAGTCATCTCTGCACCAGACTGGACATTACCATTCGAACTAATGTGTGATGCCAGTGACCATGCCATTGGTGCAGTATTGGGACAGAGGCACAACAAACTTCTGCACGTCATTTATTATGCTAGCCGTGTTCTGAATGACGCACAAAAGAATTACACAACCACAGAAAAAGAGTTACTTGCGGTGGTTTATGCCATTGACAAGTTTAGATCCTACTTAGTAGGGTCAAAAGTGATTGTGTACACTGACCATGCTGCTCTTAAATACTTACTCACAAAGCAAGATTCAAAACCCAGGCTCATAAGGTGGGTGTTGCTTCTGCAAGAATTTGATATAGAAATAAGAGACAGAAAGGGGACAGAGAACCAGGTAGCTGATCATCTGTCCCGAATAGAACCAGTAGCTGGGGCGTCCCTCCCATCGACTGAGATCTCTGAGACCTTTCCAGATGAGCAACTCTTTGCCATCCAGGAAGCTCCATGGTTTGCAGACATTGCAAACTATAAAGTTGTGAGGTTCATACCCCAGAAGTACAGCAGAGTGCAAAGAAAAAATTAATTTCAGATGCCAAGTACTACCTATGGGATGAGCCATATCTCTTTAAGAGATGTGCAGACGGAATAATCCGCAGATGTGTACCTAGAGAGGAAGCACAAAGAATCCTATGGCATTGTCATGGATCACAGTATGGGGGACATTTCGGAAGTGAGCGAACGGCCACTAAAGTCCTCCAATGCGGTTTCTACTGGCCTACTCTCTATAGGGATGCCGAGAGTTTGTGAGTAACTGTGACAGTTGCCAAAGAGCTGGTAATTTGCCTCATGGTTACGCCATGCCTCAACAAGGGATCTTAGAGATTGAATTGTTTGATGTATGGGGTATTGACTTCATGGGTCCCTTCCCACCATCATACTCAAACACATATATTCTGGTGGCATTAGACTATGTATCTAAATGGGTAGAAGCAATTGCCACTCCTAGTAATGATACTAAGACTATGTTGAAATTCCTCCAGGAACACATCTTCAGCAGGTTTGGTGTTCCCAGAGTACTAATCAGTGATGTGGGCACTCATTTCTGCAATAAACAGCTGTACTCTGCTATGGTCCAATATGGAATTAGCCACAAAGTAGCAACTCCGTATCATCCACAGACAAATGGGCAAGCTGAAGTCTCTAATAGAGAGATAAAAAGAATCCTGGAATGGACTGTTATTGCCCATAGAAAGGATTGGGCAAAGAGCTTGAATGATGCTCTGTGGGTATACAGAACAGCATACAAGACTCCTATAGGAACCTCTCCATACCAACTTGTGTATGGGAAGGCCTGTCATCTGCCCGTGGAACTGGAACATAAAGCCTACTGGGCAACCAGATTCCTAAACATGGATGCTAAGTTAGCTGGTGAAAAAGATTGCTCCAGCTAAATGAGCTAGAGGAGTTCAGACTCAGTGCCTTTGAAAATGCAAAAATTTATAAGGAAAATGCAAAGAAGTGGCATGACAAGAAGTTGTCATCCAGAGTCTTTGAGCCAGGACAAAAATTTCTGCTCTTCAACTCTAGGCTCAAATTATTCCCAGGAAAACTTAAATCCCGGTGGAGGGATCTGTATGTGATTACAGGAGTGTCACCATATGGATATGTTGAGCTTCAAGATATTGATTCTGATAAAAAGTTCATTGTTAATAGACAGAGGATCAAACATTACCTTGAAAGTAATTTTGAGCAGGAATGCTCAAAATTGAGGCTTGAATAAGTCTCAGTAAAGGTCCAGCTATAGATAATAAAGAAGCGCTTGTTGGGAGGCAACCCAGTCATTAGCAGGTTATTTGTTCTATAAGAGTTTGATATACATTCTTCAAGGTTGATCATTGAAATTGAAGGAATTCACAGAGTTACAGAAGGATTCAGTGCAAAAAGCAGATAAAAGGAGTTTGCTGGCAAGAAAAAGCCAGTAAGGGATATTCTGGGCGTTAAACGCCAGAATGGATACCATTCTGGGCGTTCAGCAAAACACCCAGTGATAAAGGGGTTTCTGGTGTTTAAGGCCAGCCAGGGCACCTGGCTGGGCATTAAACGCCCATAATGGCCACCAAGTGGGCGTTAAACGCCAGAAAGGTAAGGGACAGAGATTTTGTTTTCCACTTCAAATTTTTTCAAACTTTCTTATTTTGATCCATAATTTTCTGCATAAACACATTACAAACTTTCATCATTCACCTTCAAGTTTCAAAAATTAAACAACTTTCTAAATCATTCTTCAAATCTCTTTCAAATCCTTTCCAAATCTTCTTCAAAAACTCAAATATCTTCTCAAATTCTTCCCATATCTTCTCAAATATCCTTCAAAATTTTTGAAATCTCTCCCCCTTCCTTATAAATAACACTCGGCCATCCCCCCTCTCCCCACCATTCGAATTTGCTCCCCTCATCTCTCTTTTCTTTCCTTTCTTTTGCTTGAGGGCAAGCAAACCTCTAAGTTTGGTGTGCTTTTCCGTGATCAAGCCAAGATTTATCAAGATCATGGCTCCTAAGGGAAAACAAACCAATTCAAGAGGCAAGAAAGAGAATACTCCAAAGAATCTTTGGAGTCAAGAGATGTTCTTAACCAAAGAACATGCAGACCATTACCATAAAATAATGGGTCTGAGGTCAGTGATCCCGGAAGTTAAATTCGATCTGAAAGAAGATGAATATCCGGAGATCCAAGAGCAAATTTGAAACAGAGGATGGGAAGTTCTAACCAACCCTGAGACAAAGGTTGGAAGAAACATGGTTTAGGAATTCTACTCAAATCTGTGGCTGACAGATAAGCAGAGAATGACTGGAACTGCTTTTCATACCTATAGAACCATGGTCAGAGGGAGAATTATTTACTTCTATCTGGACAAAATAAGAGAGGTCTTCAAATTGCCTCAACTACAAGATGATCCTGAATCCTTTAATAAGAGAATGGTTTGAGCAGATAAGGGGTTGGATCAAGTTCTAGAGGACATATGCCTCCCTGGAACTAAGTGGACAACCAATTCAAAAGGTGTCCCAAACCAACTCAAGAGGGGAGATCTCAAACCAATTGCAAGAGGTTGGCTAGACTTCATTGGGCGTTCTATATTGCCTACTAGCAACCGTTCTGAGGTCACTATCAAGAGAGCAGTGATGATTCACTGCATTATGCTGGGAAAAGAAGTGGAGGTTCATCATCTGATTGCTTGTGAGATTTACACAATTGCAAACAAGAATTCTACTGAAGCCAAACTGGCTTACCCAAGCTTAATCTCTTTGCTATGTAAAGATGCTGGGGTGAGGATGGGAGTAGATGAATTCATCCCAATTGAACATCCAATCACCAAGAAGTCAATGGAAGGACAAATGCAAGATAACTCTATCAAAAGGAGGGCGCAGGAGTTCCTCCCAGAACTTCCTGAAATTGACTACTGGGCTAGCCTAGAAGCATCTGTTGCCAAGCTGCAAGAAACTATGGAACAAATTAAGGAAGAACAGCAGAATCAAAACTGCATGCTCTGCAAATTGCTGAGGGAACTAGAGAAGCAGGGGCGTGAGCTACAGGAGCTGAAGCGCCATAAGCTCTCCCTTGGAGGGTCAAATACCCCACAAGTTGAGGGAGCATCCACTTCTCAAAATCAAGGTTGTTGAGTCCTAACTCTGTGATAACCTCTATCATAAGGAGTCTATTTTAGAGTCATTTAATTTTTTGTTCTCTATTACTATTAGTCTTATCTTATATTTATTTTTTTAGTCTTGTTCCTAATTCATGATTAATAAAATTTAAGGTTCATGTCCTAAAGCTATGAATGTCCTATGAATCCATCACCTCTCTTAAATGAAAAATGCTTTAATCACAAAAGAACAAGAAGTACAGGATTTCGAATTTATCTCTGAAACTAGTTGAATTAGTTTGATGTAGTGACAATACTTCTTGTTTTCTGAATGAATGCTTGAACAGTGCATATGTCTTTTGAATTTGTTGATTAAAGAATGTTAAACTTGTTGGCTCTTGAAAGAATGATGGAAAAGGAGAAATGTTATTGAGGATCTGAAAAATTATCAAATTGATTCTTGAAGCAAAAAAAAGAAGGGAATTCAAAATATATATATATATATATATATATATATATATATATATATATATATATATATATATATATATAAAGTGATCCAAGAGTGTGCTTAAGAACCCTGGACACCTCTAATTGGGGACTCTAGCAAAGCTGAGTCACAATCTAAAAAGGTTCACCCAGTTATGTGTCTGTGGCATGTATGTATCCGGTGGTAATACTGGAAGACAGAGTGCTTTGGGCCACATCCAAGACTCATAAAGTAGCTATGTTCAAGAATCATCATACTTAACTAGGAGAATCAATAACACTATCTGAATTCTGAGTTCCTATAGATGCCAATCATTCTAAACTTCAAAGGATAAACTGATATGCCAAAACTGTTCAGAAGCAAAAAGCTACTAGTCCCGCTCATCTAAGTGGAGCTAAGTTTCATTGATATTCTGGAGTCTATAGTATGTTCTCTTCTTTTTATCCTATTTGATTTTCAGTTGCTTGGGGACAAGCAACAATTTAAGTTTGGTGTTGTGATGAGCGGATAACTTATACGCTTTTTGGCACTGTTTTTAGTATGTTTTTAGTACATTTTAGTTAGTTTTTAATATATTTTTATTAGTTTTTATTTAAAATTCACTTTTTTGGGCTTTACTATGAGTTTGTGTGTTTTTCTGTGATTTCATGTAATTTCTGGCTGAAATTAAGGGACCTGAGCAAAAATCTGATTCAGAGGCTGAAAAAGGACTGCAGATGCTATTGGATTCTGACCTCCCTGCACTCGAAGTGGATTTTCTGGAGCTACAGAAGCCCAATGAGCGCGCTCTCAATTGCGTTGAAAAGTAGACATCCTGGGCTTTCCAGCAACTTATAATAGTCCATACTTTTTCCAAGATTTGATGGCCCAAACCGGCGTTACAAATCAGCTTCAGAATTCCCGGCGTTTAACGCCGGAACTGGCACAAAAATCGGAGTTAAACGCCCAAATTGGCATAAAAGCTGGCGTTTAACTCCGGGAAAAGTCTCTACACATGAAAGCTTCAATGTTGAGCCCAAGCACACACTCAATGGACCCCGGAAGTGGATTTTTACGTCATTTACTCATTTCTGTATAGGTTACTAGTTCACTATAAATAGGACCTTTTGACATTGTATCTTTATCTCATGACATTTTTACACGTTTCATACTGTACCTTCTACGGCATGAGTCTCTAAACCCCATGGTTGGGGGTGAGGAGCTCTGCTGTGTCTTGAGGGATTAATGCAATCACTACTGTTTTTCATTCAATCACGCTTGCTTCCATTCTAAGATATCACTTGTTCCTCAACTTGATGAATGTGATGATCCGTGACACTCATCATCATTCTCACCTATGAACCTGTGCCTGACAACCACCTCTGTTCTACCTTAGACTGAGTAGATATCTCTTAGATTCCTTAATTAGAATCTTCGTGGTATAAGCTAGAATTGATGGCGGCATTCAAGAGAATCCAGAAGGTCTAAACCTTGTCTATGGTATTCTGAGTAGGATTTGAGGATTGGATGACTGTGATGAGTTTCAAACTCCTGAAGGCTGGGCGTTAGTGACGGACGCAAAAGAATCACTGGATTCTATTCCAACCTTATTGAGAACCGACAGATGATTAGCCGTGCTGTGACAGAGCGCGTTGAACATTTTCACTAAGAGGATGGGAGGTAGCCATTGACAACGGTGAAACCCTACATACAGCTTGCCATGGAAGGAGCCTTGCGTGCATGAAGAAGAAGATAGTAGGAAAGCAGAGATTCAGAAGATAGAGCATCTCTAAAACCTCAACCTGTTCTCCATTACTGCAAAACAAGTATCTATTTCATGTTCTTTTACTTTTCACAATTAAACCTGAGAATTATTGATATACTGACTAAGAGTTACAATATAACCATAGCTTGCTTCAAGCCGACAATCTCCGTGGGATCGACCCTTACTCAAGGTATTACTTGGACGACCCAGTGCACTTGCTGGTTAGTTGTGTGGAATTGCAAAAGTGTGATTGCGATTTCGTGCACAAGCAGCGTTCTTGAGATCCGGAAAGTCTAAACTTTGTCTGTGGTATTTCGAGTAGGATCTGGGATGGGATGACTATGACAAGCTTCAAACTCGCGACTGTAGGGCGTGGTGACAGACGCATAAGGATAGTAAATCCTATTCCTACACGATCGAGAACTAACAGCTGATTAGCCATGCGGGAAACCGTAGAGGAACATTTTCACTGAGAGGACGGAAAGTAGCCATTGACAACGGTGACACCCAACATACAGCCTTCCATAGAAAGGAGTATGAAGGATTGGATGAAGGTAGTAGGAAAGTAGAGATTCAAAAGGAGTGAGGCATCTCCACACACTTATCTGAAATTCCCACCAATGAATTACATAAGTATCTCTATCTTTCTTTTATGTTTTGTTTATCTTTTAATTATCAAAACTCTATAACCCTTTGAATCCGCTTGACTGAGATTTACAAAACGACCATAGCTTGCTTCAAGCCGACAATCTCCGTGGAATCGACTCTTACTCACGTAAGGTTTATTACTTGGACGACCCAGTGCACTTTCTGGTTAGTTGTGCGAAGTTCTGAAAAAGAGTTGAGATTACAATTGTGCATACCAAGTTGTTGGCGCCATTGAGATCACAATTTCGTGCACCAAGTTTTTGGCGCCGTTGTCGGGGATTGTTCGAGTTTGGACAACTGACGGTTCATCTTGTTGCTTAGATTAGGTAATTTTCTTCTTGTTCTATTTTCAAATAGTTTTCAAAAATTTTCTTCTTTTTCATTTTTCTAAAAATAATTTTTGAAAAATCCAAAAAATTTAAAAAATCACAATATCAAAAATATTTTTGTGTTTCTTGTTTGAGTCTTGAGTCAAATTTTAAGTTTGGTGTCAATTGCATATTTTTAATTTTCTAAAAAATTTTTGAAAAATTCATGCGTGTGTTCTTCATAATCTTCAAGTTGTTCTTGAGGATTTTCTTTGTTTGATCTTTCATTTTTCTTGGTTTTCATATGCATTTTTGAATTCTTAGTGTCTAAACACGAAAAATCTCTAAGTTTAGTATCTTGCATGTTTTTTCTTTTGTTGAAAATTTTTCAAAAATAAATCTTGATGTTCATCTTGATCTTCAAAGTATTCTTGGTGTTCATCTTGACATTCAAAGTGTTCTTGCATGCATTATGTGTTTTTATCTTAATTTTTCATGACTTGTGTCAATTTTGCTGTTTCCTGAAAAAAAAAGAGAAAAACACAAAAATGATATCTTTTCTTTTTCTCTCCCCTCATTAAAAATTCAAAAATAATAATAAAAAAAATATCTTTTCCTTTAATTACTCATAAATTTTGAAATCTTTGGGTTGACTTAGTCAAAAATTTTTAAAATTAGTTGTTTCTTGTTAGTCAAGTCAAGATTTCAATTTCAAAAATCCTATCTTTTCAAAATCTTATTCAAAAATCAAATCTTTTTCATTTTTTTATTTTCAAAAATTTTAAAAACTGATTTTCAAAATCTTTTTCTTAATTTTATTTCATAATTTTCGAAAACTTTACTAACAATTAATGTGATTGATTCAAAAATTTGAAGTTTGTTACTTTCTTGTTAAGAAAGATTCAAACTTTAAATTTTAGAATCATATCTTTTAGTTTCTTGTTAGTCAAGTCATTAACTTTAACTTTCAAAATCAAATCTTTCTAAATTTCTTTTTCAAATCTTTTTCAAAATAAATTTCAATCATATCTTTTCAATAATATCTTTTCAAACATATCCTTTTTCAAATCATATCTTTTTCAAAATCAATTTCAAAATCTTTTCTAACTTCTTATCTTTTCAAAATTGATTTTCAAATATTTTTCGATTAACTAATTAAGTTTTTGTTTGTTGTACTATTTCTTATCTTTTTTAAAACCACCTAACTACTTTTCTCTATCTAATTTTCGAAAATCACTCCCCTCTTTTTCAAAAATTCTTTTTAATTAAGTAATTGTTTTAAATTTTAATTTTATATCTTTTTATAAATTCGAATTTTGACTAATAATTAAAATAAAAACAAAAATATTTTTCTTTTCTCTTAATTAAAATTCGAATTTTCTTCTCTCTCTCATTTCTTTCTATTTATTTATTCATTTACTAACACTTCTCTTCATCTTAAAATTCGAACCCTCTCTTCCTCTCTGTGTTCGAATTTTTCTCTTCTCCTTCTTCTACTCTTCTCTTCTTCTACTCACATAAAGGAACCTCTATATCTGGGTAAAGAGGATCCCTATTATTTTCTGTTCTCTACTTTTTCATATAAGCAGGAGCAAGGACAAGGACATCCTTGTTGAAGCAGATCCTGAACCTGAAAGGACTCTGAAAAAGAAGCTAAGAGAAGATAAAGCACAACAATCCAGAAAAAACCTTACAAAGAATCTCAAAAAAGAAGGAGACATGGCCAAACCCAACAACAATGCAAGGAAGATGCTTGGTGACTTCACTGCACCAAATTTCAACTTCCATGGAAAAAGCATCTCAATCCCTACCATTAGAGCAAACAACTTTCAACTAAAGCCTCAATTAGTTTCTCTGATGCAACAGAATTGCAAGTTTCATGGACTTCCATCAGAAGATCCTTTTCAGTTCTTAACTGAATTCTTGCAGATCTGTGATACTGTTAAGACCAATGGAGTTGATCCCGAGGTCTATAAGCTTATGCTTTTCCCTTTTGCTGTAAGAGACAGAGTTAGAACATGGTTGGACTCTCAACCTAAAGATAGCCTGAACTCTTGGGACAAGCTGGTCACGGCTTTCTTAGCCAAGTTCTTTCCTCCTCAAAATCTGAGCAGGCTTAGAGTGGATGTTCAAACCTTCAGGCAGAAAGAAGGTGAATCCCTCTTTGAAGCTTGGGAGAGATACAAACAACTGACCAAAAAGTGTCCTTCTGACATGCTTTCAAAATGGACCATCCTGGATATATTCTATGATGGTCTGTCTGAATTGTCTAAGATGTCATTGGACCATTCTGCAGGTGGATCCATTCACCTGAAGAAAACGCTTGCAGAAGCTTAGGAACTCATTGACATGTTAGGAACTCATTGACATGGTTGCAAATAACCAATTCATGTACACTTTTGAAAGGAATCCTGTGAGTAATGGGACGCCTCAGAGGAAGGGAGTTCTTGAAATTGATGCTCTGAATGCCATATTGGCTCAGAATAAAATGTTGACTCAGCAAGTCAATATGATTTCTCAGAGTTTGAATGGTTTGCAAAATGCATCCAACAGTACTAAAGAAGCATCTTCTGAAGAAGAAGCTTATGATCCTGAGAACCCTGCAATGGCATAGGTGAATTACATGGGTGAAGCCTATGGAAACACCTATAATCCCTCATAGAGAAATCATCCAAATTTCTCATGGAAGGATCAACAAAAGCCTCAACAAGGCTTTAATAATGGTGGAAGAAACAGGTTTAGCAATAGCAAGCCTTTTCCATCATCCTCTCAGCAACAGACAGAGAATTCTGAGCAGAGTCCCTCTAGCTTAGCAAACATAGTCTCTAATCTATTTAAGGCCACTCTAAGTTTTATGAATGAAACAAGGTCCTCCATTAGAAATTTGGAGGCACAAGTAGGCCAGCTGAGTAAAAGAGTCACTGAAACTCCTTCTAGTACTCTCCCAAGCAATACAGAAGAGAATCCAAAAAGAGAATGCAAGGCCATAACCTTACATAGTGTGGCCGGATGCACAGAGAAGGAGGAGGACGTGAATCCTAGTGAGAAAGACCTCATGGGACATCCTCTGGACAAAAAAGGGTTCCCATTTGAGGAACCTAAGGAATCTGAGTCTTATCTAGAGACCATAGAGATTACATTGAACCTACTTCTGCCATTCATGAGCTCTGATGAGTATTCCTCCTCTGAAGAGGATGAAGATATTACCGAAGAGTAAGTTGCTAAGTACCTTGGAGCAATCATGAAGCTGAATGCCATGTTATTTGGTAATGAGACTTGGGTGGATGAACCCCCCTTGCTCACCAATGAACTGAATGACTTGGTTAGGTAGACATTACCTCAAAAGAAACAGGATTCTTGTAAATTATTAATTCCCTGTACCATAGGCACCATGACCTTTGAGAAGGCTCTATGTGACCTGGGGTCAAGCATAAACTTGATGCCACTATCTGTAATGGAGAAATTGGGAATCTTTGAGGTACAGGTGATAAACCACTATTTTATGATATATCTTGTGCTTAAATTGAATGATTTTATCAACTCTTCACCTACTTATTCATATGAATTTTCATGGTTTTACAATTCCTTCCTTAGGATATGACATATGAGAAAACATGTTTCCTATGCTTTAAAATAATCAAATTTAATTATCCTTTATTACCATTCGATGCCGTGATTTGTGTGTTGAGTACTTTCAGGTTTTATAGGACATGAATGACTTAAAGGATAAAAATGAAACATACAAAAATAGAAGGAAAGCACAAATTAGAGTTTTTGGAGAAACTGGCAGCGACGCGTCTGCATGGACGACGCGAACGCGTGCTTTGTGTAAATTGGCATCGACGCGAGCGCATAAATGACACGAACGCGTGACTCGCGAAACACAACTAACACGGACGCATGACTGACGTGACCGCGTGGAAGAGTAACACTCCAGATGACGCGACCGCGTGACCCATGCGGACGCGTGACGTGCGCGATCTGCAGAATTTACAGAAGTCGGCTCCAGCGACTTCTGGGCCCTTTTTGGTCCAGATCCAAGCCCAAAGAACACAGATTAAAGGGCTATAAATAGAGGAATCCATCCATTCATCAAGAGAACATACATTGGATACATCACACAACATTCATTCATAATACATAGTTTTAGGATTTAGATGTAGTTTTTAGAGAGAGATGCTCTCTCCTCTCTCTTAGAATTAGGATTAGGATTCCTCTTAAAGGATTTAGGAATATTTTCATCTTCTTTATCTCAGGTTCAATGTCCCTTTTATTTATCTATTTTTTCTATCTAATTTATGAACTTGTCCATGTTAGAATTGATATCTTCATTTAATATAATTTGAGGTATTTCAGACTCATGATTGCTTTCTTCTATTTATTATATAAATAATTTAGATTTTTCCCTTTTGGCTTTGGTTGATTAATTGATAACTCTTGAGTTATCAAACTCATCGTGATTGATAATTGTTATCTTTGCTGATTAATTTAGATTCTTATAACTCTAGTCTTTCCTTGAGGAGTTGACTAGGACTTTAGGTGTTAAATTAATTTGTCCACTTAACTGACCTTCATAGTTAGAGGTTGACTTAGTGGGAGCAAAAAAAATATAATTCTCATCACCATTGATAAGGATAACTAGGATAGGACTTCCAGTTTTCATACATTGCCAAGAGTTTTATTACTTATTAATTTATTAATTCCCTGCAATCCATTTCTCTTGTTGAAAACCTTTTCAAAAACCCAAAAATACTATTTTCCATAACCAATAATAAATCACACTTCCCTGCAATTTCTTGAGAAGACGACCCGAGGTTTGAATACTTTGGTTAATTACTTTTATTGGGTTTGTTACTTGTGACAACCAAACGTTTGTAAGAAAGGGATTCTTGTCGATCTAAAAGCTATACTTACAACGGGAATTTATTTGTGAAAATTCTAGATCGCGCGAGAATCTAGTTCTTCAAAATGGCGCCGTTGCTGGGGAATTGCAAACGTGTGCCTTATTATTAGTTATTGTAAATAATTTTTCAAAAAAATAATTTCAGATTTTTGTTTTAAAATTTTTTATCTTATCTTATCTTAGTTTTAAATTTCAAAATTCAAATCTTTTTCAAAAAAAAAATTCATATCTTTTTCAAAATCTTATCTTATCTTTTTTTTCAAAAATCATATCTTTTCTTTTTTTTTCAAAAATCATATCTTTTTCAAAATCTTATCTTATCTTTTTTCAAAAATCAAATCTTTTTCAAAATATTTTCTTTTTGTTAGTTTTTGTTTCTATTTTCTCCTACTTCCATGAAATCTCACCTCTTTGGCTATGAGTCTGGTTACAATTATGTTGCAGGAAGAGGAGATTACAATGAGAACAGGCATCAAGGTTGAAAAAATCAAAGATGGGAGGAGCCACAAGGATTTGATCAACCCTCATGGTAACAACCACCTCCAATGGACTATCAACAACCATTCTGTGATGCATATCAAGGCAATGGCTATGGTAAGCGCTCTTTTGATTATCAACAACCATCACCATATGCCTATGAGCCCCCTCCTCAACATGACTTTGGACCACCATGCTCACAAGCCCCTTTCCGATATTCACCTCCATATGACCCTAACCCATATCCACCATACCAACCACCCTATGAACCGTATGAACCATATATAGAACCACCCCAATTCCACCCCAATTACTCCCAAGAACCACCACCTCAATATACACCATCTCCATATCCATCAATCCAAGAGCACTATGATCCTACTTATGATAACCGAGCACAACAAGAATCAAGGGATCGTCTCAAGGAAATAGTGAAAAAATTTCATGCAACCCTTCGCCAACTGGATCAAGCGATAAATCGATTACCTTTCTGACATTCGGACATTCAAGGAATCCCTATGACTTCATGTGGAGAATCTACTGAAGAACGTGGCAGGAAGGAGAAGTTAGAGACTCTAGTGGACAGTGAGCAGCACGATTTGGTATTGGAACAATTGGAAGAAGCTACGCCTGCCATTGAAGAGGAAGAAATGGTTGAAGACTTAGGAGATGTGGAACCTCCATGGGAAACTCAAGTCACAGAGCCCCCTTTTAAGGAGTTTGAATTTAATGTTAAGGAGGGTGTACAACCTCCAAGGCATATCATGTTTGAAAACTTTAAAGGGGAATATCAAGAGATGGATTCAATCATTAATGAATTCCTATCTACATTTGAGTCCTCTCCCATTGGACTTGACATGGAGATTAAAGAAGAAGAAGCACAACCTCCCATGCCCTTGGTGAACAATGAAGAAGAAATTGAATCAGAAGAAAGCTACCAAGAGGAAGAGGTTGAAATTGAAGAAGCTTGCAAAGAGGTGGAAGATGTCAAAGAAAAGCACAAGGGAGTGGAGCTTGCACGTTCATTAGAAACACCTCACCCTAAGTTGCCATCATCCTTCACAACATTCAAGTGGGTAAAATTCATATCCCTTAGCTTTCTAATTCCACTTGAATATGGGCTACTAGAGACGGATGGTCAACATAAAGCTCTTTGTGGCATTAAGAGTAAGAGGAAGATGGTCAGTGGTAAGAATTGTCCTGCAAGGTTCATTATGGTTGAAAGCTTTAAGTTTAAACGCAAAGGTTGGTGTAGAGCTCAACTGAATGGGTCTAGGAAGTTGTTTGGCCGCTTTAGTAAGAATTCAGACTGCTTGCCACCCGGATGGAACAATATTGATCAACAAGAAGACGGGTGCAAAAGCAAAGTTTGGGATCCCGGATGCTATTGGAAGTACAAACATTGGTGGGGATTCCTGGATCAGTACAAGCACAAGCCACCATAACAGGAAGCTCATCAAATGTCCAACTTAAGGACTTTAACTAAAAGTGCTAGATGGGAGACAACCCACCATGGTATAATCATCCCTTTTCAGTTTTAATTCTAGTCTATTTTGTTTGTTTTTGAGTTTTGATTGAACCTGGAATTTTGCATAACATATTAGTATTGCATTCTGCATACTGCATCAAAATAAATAAATAAATAAATAAATAAATAAATAAATCGCACGCGACGCGACCGCATCGCTAACGCGTCCGCGTCATATGTGCGTTGGGAAGAAAATAACACTCTCTTTCCCATTGTTGCAACTTTTGCACTATTGATATGCCATTTGCTTCCACTATTTTCCACTTGCATGTTGTAGCTACCATGTAATTGAGACCTTTATTATTTGGCATTAACACCCATATTTTATTTATGGTTTTATCCTTATTTTTGGGTTACTTTCCTTCTTTTTCTCTTCTTTCAGGATGGCCACCACGAAGAGAGAGAAAAAGCTTCTTAATGGGGAGACAGGCAAGTCAATCTGCACAATCTATAGAGAAAGACATCAGTTAGAGCAGCCCGTCCATTTGTACATCTTAGCATGCACCGAGGACGGTGCAATCTTTAAGTGTGGGGAGGTCGATACCGATCTCCATGGGTTAGTTATTCTCTTCTCAATACCAATATTCTATTTTCTTTGTTTGTTCATTGTTGTATTGCATAATAGATTGCATGTGTAGTTGATTGTTTGCATTTAAGTACTACTTGGTTGAAAAATAATAAGTTTCTTTTTAAGACCCTATTTTTGAAAAAAATTCACTAACTTAAATCAAAACTTTTGTGTTAAATTTGTTTGGAAGTTGTATTTGGAACATTGTTAAAAGCTAGAACACACAACCTATGAGATTTTGAGCTTATTTACATGGTTACATTATTTAACCATAAATTTTTATTCTTGTGTGTTTCCTTCTCTATGATTGTAACCTATATTTTGTTCCATTTTATATGTCTATTATTTAGTGTATTTACATGCTTGCATATGATTGAGGCCATTACTTATTTTTGCTCACTTATCCCAAATAAGCCTACCCTTTTATGCCATCCTTGTTAGCCCCCTTGAGCCTTTTAACCCCCTTCTGTTTTATAACCACATTACTAGCCTTAAGCAGAAAAACAATAAAAATTCCAAGTTGAATTCTTGGTTAGCTTAAGATAGATATTGTGTATAATTTAAGTGTAGGGAATTTTATGGGTACATGGGATGATAGAAAAAAAGTAGGGAATTAAATTGAATAAGTTATTTGAAAATTTGGGAAGCATGCTCATGTGAAATCAAAATAATTAAATTACCATGTGCATTGATAAAAAAAAAGAGAAGATTTTTTAAGTAATTAAATAAGGGGATACAATATATATATATATATATATATATATATATATATATATATATATATATATATATATATATATATTACCCCGAATGCAAAATAAAAAGAATCTATGCACATGGGACAAAATTCAAAAATAAGTTTGATACATGAGCATGTAATACAAAAGTGGAAAAAATTTGGGAAGCTAGGTAAAGCATTTTAAATTATATAAAGTATGTATATTAAGTGAGATCTTAGACTAATCAAGGATTCACTTCGTTAGCTCACTTAGCCTTATATATACATCCTTACCTTTACCTCAGTCCCATTACAACCTTGAAAAGACCTCATGATGTTTGCATTGGTATACTAAATATTTGTTGATTGGTTAGATGAAGAACAAAGTTTAGAAAGCATGATTAGAGAAGAATAGAGTGAATTATCCTATACACTAGAGAGATTAGAGTGCACATACACAACCAGTGAGGGTTCAATGCTTGATTCTATGTTCCCTGCTTTCATGAGCTATCTTCTTACAAGTTTACTTGTCTTTTATTATATGATTTGAATTAGTGAAATTTGAATTATATTTATCTTGGAAAACTTGTTTACTTTTAACCAAGTAGGTAGAAATATTTTGCATGTAGTTGCATTCACATAGATAGGTTGCATGGCATTACATTACATTGCATGAGTCTTACTTTCCCCCATTCACTCCTTTATAGCTTCTCTTGAGCTTAGCATGAGGAAATGATAATGTTTAAGTGTGGGGAGATTGATAAACCACTATTTTATGGTTTATCTTGTGCTAATTTGAGTGGTTTTTATCAACTCTTTACCCACTTATTCATACTATTCGCATGTTTTACTTTTTCCTTCCAGATTTTGTGCTATGATTGAAAACATGCTTCTTTGGGCTTTAAATTTGCTAATATTAATCCTCTCTTATTACCATTCGATGTCGTGATATGTGTGTTAAGTGTTTTCAGAGATTAAAGGGCAGGAATGGCTCAGAGGATGGAAAGGAAGCATGCAAAAGTGGAAGGAATACAAGAAGTTGAAGAAATTCCTAAGCTATCTAGCCTGACCTCTTCGCACTCAAATAGTTATAACTTGAGCTATAGAGGTCCAAATGAGATGGTTCTAGTTGCGTTGGAAAGCTAACATCCGGGGCTTTGCAATGATATATAATTTGCCATAGCTGCCCCAAAGTTTGGCAACGCGAACGCGTGGATGACGCGCCCGCGTCGCATCTGCAAAATTTCAATCCACGCAAACGCATGGACGATGCTTTCGCGTCACTTTCCTGTGACCTGTATGTATCAAAAAATGCTGGGGGCAATTTCTGGGTTGTTTTTAACCCGGTTTTCAGCCCAGAAAGCATAGATTAGAGGCTATAAAGTGGGAGAATCCATTCATTCATCATAGGGAGGATACAACATAATTTTCATAATTTTAGATGTAGTTTTTAGAGAGAGAGGTTCTCTCCTCTCTCTTAGGATTAGGATTAGGATTTTTATTAGAATTAGGAATATTTCTTCTTCATCTCAAATTCAATGTTCTTTTTAGTTATTTTTCTCTTTTATTTGTTTATGAACTTTTCATGTTAGGATTTTCTTAAATATTATAATTCGAGGTATTTTAGACTCATGATTGCTTTTCCTTCTTTATAATTTATATTTTTTACTATTGGCTTTGGTTGATTAATTGGTAACTCTTGAGTTGTCAAACTCATCGTGATTGATAATTCATATCCTTGCTGATTGATTTAGATTCCTATAACTCTAGTCTTTCCTCAGGAGATGACTAGGACTTTAGGTGTTAAAATGATTTAGCCACTTACCTTCATAGTTAGAGGTTGACTGAGTGAGAGCAAAAATATAATTCTCATCATCATTGATAAGGATAACTAGGATAGGACTTCCAGTTTTCATACTTCGCCAAAAGTTTTTCTTTGCTATTGATTTATTAATTCCTGCAATCTATTTTCTCTTATTCAAACCCTTTTAAAACCAAAAAACTCTATTTTCCATAACCAATAATCACTCATACTTCCCTGTAATTCCTTGAGAAGACGACCCGAGGTTTGAATAATTCGGTTTATAAATTTTATTGGGTTTGTTACTTGTGACAACCAAACGTTTGTAAGAAAGGATTTTCTGTTGGTTTAGAAGCTATACTTACAACACGATCATATGTTTATATTTCTTTACCAATAGAAAATCCGTTCTTCAATAGGCTGCCACATTCTCATTAGAGATGGCAGACAAATCCATGAAAAAGGCTTATGGACAAGTAGAGGACATGCTAGTAAAGGTCAAAGGCCTTTACATCCCTGATGATTTCATAATCCTAGACACTGGGATGGATGAGGATGAATCCATCATCTTTGGAAGACCCTTCCTAGCCACAGCAAAAGCTGTGATTGATGTGGACAGAGGAGAGTTGATCCTTCAATTGAATGAGGACTACCTTGTGTTTAAAACTCAAGGATCTCCCTTTGTAACCATAGAGAGGAAGCAAGAAAATCTTCTCTCAATGCAGAGTCAAACAAAGCCCCTACAGTCAAACTCTAAGTTTGGTATTGGAAGGCTACAACCAAACTCTAAGATTGGTGTTGAACCCCCACATTCAAACTCTAAGTTTGGTGTCGAGAGCTCCCAACAATGCTCTGAACATCTGTGAGGCTCCATGAGAGCCCACTGTCAAGCTATTGACATTAAAGAAGCGCTTATTGGGAGGCAACCCAATTTTATTTATCTATGTTATTTTCTTTTTTTTAGGTCGATAATCATGTAGAGTCACAAAAACAATTGCAAAAATTCAAGAAAAATAAAAAACAGCATTAAAAGTAGCACACCTTGGAGGAGAAACTTACTGGCGTTTAAACGCCAGTAAGGGTAGCAGAATGGGCGTTTAACGCCCAGTCTAGCACCATTATGGGCGTTAAACGCCAGAAAGAAGTACCAGACTGGCATTAAACAGAAGAAAGAAGTAACAAACTGGTGTTAAACGCCAGAAACAGGTTGCAGCTTGGCGTTTAATGCCAGGAAAGGAATAAAATCTGGTATTTAATGCCAGAAACAAGCAGTAGTTTGGCGTGAAACGCCAGGATTGCACACTAAGGGTGTTTACACGCCTAATTGAAGCAGGGATGACAAATCCTTGTCCCCTCAGGATCTGTGGACCCCACAGGATCCCCGCCTACCCCACCTCTCTCTATCTCCCTCTATCTCCTCTATTTTCTTCTTATTGCCCTTCTTTCTTTCTTCTTTTACTCGAGGACGAGCGAACCTTTTAAGTTTGGTGTGGTAAAAGCATTGCTTTTTATTTTTCCATAACCATTTATGGTACCTAAGGCCGGAGAAACCTCTAGAAAGAGGAAAGGGAAGGCAAAAGCTTCCACCTCCGAGTCATGGGAGATGGAAAGATTCATCTCAAAGGTCCATCAAGACCACTTCTATGAAGTTGTGGACAAGAAAAAGGTGATCCCTATGCAATTCAGCTGGAATTCTCATAGAGGAAGACATCCTCATTGAAGAGGACAAGCCCATCACCAAAAAGAGGATGAAGCAAACAAGAGAGCCCACTCATGGACCTCAACAAGAGCATGTCATCAAGAAAATCCCTGAGATGCCTTAAGGGATACATTTTCCTCCACACAACTATTGGGGAGCAACTAAGGATAGGAGCACCAAAAGCACTAAGGATGGAGCAACAAAGGCAAGGAAGAGACATCGAGGAACTCAAGCACTCCATAGGATCTTTAAGAGGAAGAACTAGCCGCCATCACTAAGGTGGACCCGTTCTTTAATTTCCTTGTTCTTATTTTTTTTCTCTGTTTTTTGATTTTTATGCTTTATGTGCTATCTATGTTTGTGTCTTTATTACATGATCATTACTGTCTAGTGTCTATGTCTTAAAGCTATGAATAACTCCATGAATCCTTTACCTCTCTTAAATGAAAAATGTGCTTAATTACAAAAGAACAAGAAGTACTTGGATTTCAAATTTTATCTTGAAATTAGTTTAATTATATTGATGTGGTGGCAATACTTTTTGTTTTCTGAATGAATGCTTGAACAGTGCATATTTTTTTATCTTGTTGTTTATGAATGTTAAAATTGTTGGCTCTTGAAAGAATGATGAAAAAGAGAAATGTTATTGATAATCTGAAAAATCATAAAATTGATTCTTGAAGCAAGAAAAAGCAGTGAATAACAAGGCTTGCGAAAAAAAATTGGTGAAAAAGAAAAAGAAAGAAAAAGAAAAAGCAAGCAGAAAAAGCCAATAGCTCTTTAAACTAAAAGGCAAGAGCAAAAAACCAATAACCCTTTAAACCAAAAGGCAAGGGTAAAAAGGATCCAAGGCTTTGAGCATTAATGGATAGGAGGGCCTAAAGGAATAAAATTCTGGCCTAAGCGGCTGCATCAAGCTGTCCCTAACCATGTGCTTGTGGCATGCAGGTCTAAGTGAAAAGCTTGAGACTGAGTGGTTAAAGTCGTGATCCAAAGCAAAAAGAGTGTGCTTAAGAGCTCTGAACACCTCTAACTGGGGACTTTAGCAAAGCTGAGTCACAATCTGAAAAGGTTCACCCAGTCATGTGTTTGTGGCGTTCATGTATCCGGTGGTAATACTGAAAAACAAAGTGCTTAGGGCCACGGTCAAGACTCATAGAGTATCTCTGTTCAAGAATCAACATACTAAACTAGGAGAATCAATAACACTATCCAAACTTCTGAGTTCTTATAGATGCCAATCATTCTGAATTTCAAAGGATAAAGTGAGATGCTAAAACTGTTCAGAAGCAAAAAGCTACTAGCCCCGTTCATCTAATTGGGACTAAGTTTCATTGATATTGTGGGATTCATTGTATATTCTCTTCTTTTTATCCTAATTTGTTTTCATTTGCTTGGGGACAAGCAATAATTTAAGTTTGGTGTTGTGATGAGCGGATAATTTATACGCTTTTTGGCATTGTTTTCACATAGTTTTTAGTATGATTTATTCACTTTTTAGTATATTTTTATTAGTTTTTAAGCAAAATTCACATTTATGGACTTTAGTATGAGTTTGTGTATTTTTCTATGATTTCAGGTATTTTCTGGTTGAAATTGAGGGACCTGAGCAAAAATCTGATTCAGAGGCTGAAAGAGGACTGCAGATGCTGTTGGATTCTGACCTCCCTGCACTCGAAATGCATTTTTTGGAGCTACAGAAGTCCAAATGGTGCGCTATTAATTGCGTTGAAAAGTAGAAATCCAGGGCTTTCCAGAAATATATAATAGTTTATACTTTGTTCGAGTTTAGATGACACAAACTGGCGTTCAACGCCAGCTTTCTGCCCTATTCTGGCGTTAAACGCCAGAAACAAGTTGCTAGCTAGACTCAAATGCCAGAAACAAGTTACAAACTGGCGTTTAACTCCAAGGAAGACCTCTACACGTGAAAGATTCAATGCTCGGACCAAGCACACACCAAGTGGGCCCGGAAGTGGATTTCTGCATCATTTACTTATTTCTGTAACCCTAGTAACTAGTCTGATATAAATAGGACCTTTTACTATTGTATTAGACATCTTTGATCATATTTATGCTATCTTAGACTTTTATGGGGGCTGGCCATTTGGCCATGCCTACCCTATTTTCACTTATGTATTTTCAACGGTGGAGTTTTTACACACCATAGATTAAGGTGTGGAGCTCTTCTGTTCCTCGAGTATTAATGCAAAGTACTATTGTTCTTCTATTCAATTCATGCTTATTCTTATTCTAAGATATCCATTCGCACACAAGAACATGATGAATGTGATGATTATGTGACACTCATCACCATTCCCACTTATGAACGCGTGATTGACAAGCACTTCCGTTCTACATGAAAACAAGCTTGAATGCATATCTCTTGGGTTTCTAATCAATGATTCACATCGACTCCCCTCTGACAATGGGGCATCTAAATCCGATATTAGAATCTTCATGGTATAAGCTAGAATCAATTGGCAGCATTCTTGAGATCCAGAAAGTCTAAACCTTGTCTGTGGTATTCCGAGTAGGATCTGGGATGGGATGACTGTGACAAGCTTCAAACTCGCAACTGTAGGGCGTGGTGACAAACACAAAAGGATAGTAAATCCTATTCCTACACGATCGAGAACCAACAACTGATTAGCCATGCGGGAAACCGTAGAGGACCATTTTCACTGAGAGGACGGGAAGTACCATTGACAACAGTGACATTCAACATACAGCTCGCCATAGAAAGGTGTATGAAGGATTGGATGAAGGCAGTAGGAAAGCAGAGATTCAAAAGGAATGAGCCATCTCCACATACTTATCTGAAATTCCTACCAATGAATTACATAAGTATCTCTATCTTTCTTTTATGTTTTTTTTATCTTTTAATTATCAAAACTCTATAACCTTTTGAATATGCCTGACTGAGATTTACAAGACGACCATAGCTTGCTTCAAGCCGACAATCTCCGTGGGATCGACCCTTACTCACGTAAGGTTTATTACTTGGACGACCTAGTGCACTTGCTGGTTAGTTGTGCGAAGTTGTGAAAAAGAGTTGAGATTACAATTGTGCGTACCAAGTTATTGGTGCCATTGAGATTACAATTTTGTGCACCACTCACCAAGAAGCCCCTGTCCGTGACATCTCTTGCTCTTGGTGATTGTGTTATTATAAGAAGAATGAATGAAAACAAAGAGAGATATAGGTCCTTATTGGAAGCCATTCAATCCTGGTCAATGAGGTTTCATGCATGGTATCTTAGTGATATTTATTTGTGGCTGAAGTAGTGACACTGCTTTGGATCCTTACTTTGATTACACCCTATGAGACTTGTTATTGTCTGGTCCTTAGTTTGAGCATTTCTTGCTTTCTTCTTTTGATTGAGACTTATTGTTTGCTGAGGCTAAATACTATGTGTTAAGGCAGCTTTTTATAGTAAGCTTTCAGCCAGCATTCCCGCCCCAGTTGGTTCAAGATGCTAGGTGTTGAGACACTGATGACATGTCATCATACGATGTTTTTCTATGCTTTTTCACATAAGAAAATAATGATTAATGCTTAATTGTTGAGTGTTTTTGTGCTTAAATAGTATATTTCTTTGATCTTTTAATTTTATAAATTTTATAGGAAATAAGTGGAAAAAGAAGAAAAATAGCACAAAATCAGCTCAAAAGAAGAAAAGAAGAATTTTGGGGCACATTTTGGAGTTTAGACTCGCTTTGGAGTCTTAGGCCACGCTTTTGAAAGCGTGCCCCATGACAAAATCAAGAAAGCATTCTCTGTTTGACAATCAGCGCTCATTTGCCAAGAGAACGCTAAGTTAACTAAAGGAGCATTTTTGGGAAATTTCAAATTTGGGATTGGAGTTTTGACAATGAGGCGCATGGTACATGACGCGCCCGCGTCGAAATTGCAACTTTGGAAGACCACGCATACGGGTACATGATGCGTACGCGTGGGTGTGACTTAGATGAAGAAGGGCACGCAAGCATGGGCTGAGTGGCAGCGTGGAAGTGGCATGTTTGAATACCCACGCGTACGCGTAGGTGACGCGTATGCATGGGGAGCGCTCAATCAAAGAATGCTACGCTCATTTGGTGAATGTTGTAAGGGACGCGTACGAGTGCGGTACGCGTACGCGTTGATGGGCAAAAATTCGAAAGCCCGCGCAAGCGTGAGGGACGCGTACGCGTGGGTGCTTGAACGCTCCGTTCTCTAAATGAACGCTACGCTCTCCTGGAAGCTGTAACTCTGGCTCAATTAATTCTAATCCAAGCCCATTGAAGTCCTAAAGCAAGCAGAGTCCAATTGACATCACTCAAAGGCACAAGGATCATCTAGAATAGGAATTTTGCATTTAATTGTAATTTGTTTTCAATTTGAATTTCATTTAGTAGTTTAGGAAGCCTATATAAAGACATCAGTTTCATTTTAGAAGGTAACACGCACAGTAGGAGTAGGAATAGAATAGAAGGCTCAGGCTGGAGGATTAGAGACTCTAGAGAGCTTAGCATAGTTTAATACACTTTTATCTTTCTACAATTTCACATTTTCATTCACATTGAGCTTGATTTATTTTCCTGCACATTTATATCTGCTGCAATTGTTCTGAGTTTTGATTTACTGTCTTCTTTAATTTTCCAGCACCCTATTTCCTTTACATTTGATGCAATTTACTTTTCTTGCTCTTTAAGTTTCTGTAAATCTACATTCTGCACTTTACTTTCTCTGCAATTTACTTTCTGTCGCTTCATTTTCACCCAATTCCCAACTGTTAGCTTGATTAAACTAATCACCTCACTAAAGTTGCTTGATCCATCAATCCCTGTGGGATCGACCTCTCTCTTGTGAGTTATTACTACTTGATGAGACCCGGTATACTTGACGATGAGTTTGTGTGGAAATCATTTTCACCCATCAAGTTTTTGGCGCAGTTGCCAAGGATTGATATAGATCGACAATGATTAAGTGGGTGAGAAGTCTAGATTAAGCATTTTCTTTGTTTTTGTTCTTTTAATTTTCTGTTTTAAGCTGATACCATGGTGTTTGAGTTATTGCGTCACTAAGAAATTCTCATCTGAGACATGAATTTCAATTTTCATTGCTGATGTGTTTTATAAAATTCATCTTGTGATAAAACAAATTTTATGGGATATTACTCACCATCACCAACTGACTATTCTAATGGTGGCTAGGAATATCACCAAGAAATCACAGATTCTGAGCACTCCAATTAATGGAGATATGCTTCAGAGCCACAAGATGAGCAAGAGAATCATATGGGATATTACCCACCACCAGAATATGATTCAATTCATTATCCTAATGGTGGCTGGGAGTATCACCAAGAATTAACAGATTCTGAGCAACCCAATCAATGGGGATATGCTTCAGAGAATGATCAAGACAATTTCATGAAATATTGCCCACCACCACAAGATGATTTAGGTCATTATCCTCATGGTGACTGGGAATATCAACAAGGAATGAGGGAGTATGAACAATCAAGTGAAATGGACTATTTTCCAGAGCCACAAAGTAACTCATACTATTTTGACACACACACAAAAAATGGCTGGGAAGGGAATTGCAATGATTCACACTCTAATCATTCAAAGACATTATCACTTGACTATGCTGTCAATACATACATGGAAGATTGCTCCTCCACACCACAAAATAATCCACACTGTGATGAATTCAACAATCACTCAAGTTGTGGATGGGAGGGTCAAAACCAAACAGCATTCAATAGTTCATATTCCACTCATCAAGAGACATCATCACTGGAGTGTGCTTTCGATAAATTCATGCAAGATTGTCCCCCAATGCCATAAAATGATCCATACTATGATGAATTCTACAATGATTCACATTGTAGATGGGAGGATCAAAACTAGAAAGCATTTGACAGTTCATACTCCACTTATTAAGAGCCATCATCACTCTAGCAAACCTTCAATTCATTTATGCAAAATTGTCCAACCTCACCTCCCATTTCTTCACTTGAAAATTCTTCATCACTTGATTTTGCCTCAACACAAAATTTCCCCAAGATCCATACGATTCATTTTACCAACCACAAAATTCATTCCACTACACAGAAAACTCATCTCAATAGTCACAAAGCTCATTTCATAACTCACAAGATTCATTTCATACCACTCAAAACAACTTCACCACAACACCCACATATCCAGAAACACATTCTCAGTCTTCGTCCCTTGAGCTAGCATTTGAACAATACTTACAAACATCTATAGACTCTTGGAAAGAACAAGAAACCCTCTGTAATAAGATGGATGGATATTTTGAGCGGGCAAGGAAAAACAAAGAAATGTTAAGTAATGAAGATGAAGACCAATTGGTGGATGTGAAGGAGGAAGTGGTAGAGCAAGATGAAGAGGCTCCTGTATCGAGTGAAACTTAAAGGGAAAATGAGGTGGTGGAGGTATATGAGCCAAGGATTCCATATCCACAGAGGCTAATTGAGGTGGTAGAAGACCATGAGGACTCACTCCCAAAGAACTTAATGGAAGATCATGCAGAAGAAAGGGAGGAACTCCATCAAGAAAGACCACACTCAAGTGAAGCAGAAAGCTGCATAGAAGAAGGGCTCATTGAACCACCAATTCAAAAGGCTTTTGATGAAGAAAACACTCCAACCAACACACAACCACCAAGTCTTGACATCCAAGAAGTGAAGGCAAATAACAAGATCACCGAAAAGAGGATTGTGACCAAGAAACAAAGGACAACATTCAAGAAAAGGTCAACTGTAGACAATCCTACCCTTGATCCAGCAAGCACGTTCAATCCAGCAAATAACAAAAGGAAGCTTGCTGAGAAGAGACCAAAACAGGGGACAATAGCTAAATCTTCTCCCCCTTTGAGGTCATTCCTCTTAACAAACTGGAAGAAGAGGAAGAAAGTGAAGAACAACATGTCAAGCTAATGACACAAAAGGAGCGCTTGTTGGGAGGCAACCCAACCTTAGGTAACCTTTCATTTCTCTGCTTTGTTTATTTTCTTTCCTTGCTTTGTTTAATTTCAACAAATTGGCATATGATTACAATCTAAGTTTGGTGTTGCCCTACAACAATCTATTTTCAATCTGGATGATTGCATCAGTTCTAAATTGGAAGTGTCACACTAAGTTTCTAAGTTTGGTGTGCCACTTAATTTTCTATTGCAACAAATCCAGCAACACCACCTATCTGCATAATCATAAATCCTTTACAGTGTTATCTTTCTTTTGGTTTGACATTTTTTATTATTCTCTTTGTTTTAGTCATTTCTTTATTTTTTTAATGTTTTTATTTATTTTGCTCCTTAACTGTTTTTGTTAATACCGCACCCAGAAATCCTTATTCATGACAGATTCTTCGTTTGGTGATTGTATTTAACATATAGCAGTTCCCTTTGTTTAGTTTTAGTTCAAATTAATTGACATATGGTTACATTATAAGTTTGGTGTTGCTATGCAATAAAATTTGTTTACAATCTATACTGGATACTTGTATCAATTCCAAGTGAAAGTGTCACACTAAGTTTGGTGTGCCACTTATTCTTTATGCAATGTATCATGCACACCTCTTTATTTTTGCAATCACAGTGTCTATGTTTCCTGTGCCTTCATAGTTATTTTTTATTTTGCTTGCTTAAACACATGTACTACTAATATTTCATTGTGTAAGACACTCATGATCCATCTTAGCCCCATCACCCCTATTCTAATTGTTGCTTGAGGATGAGCAAACACTCTAAGTTGGTATGGGAAGGGGAAGAATGGGAGGAAAAGGACAACAACAGTGAAGATGAACTACAAGGTGGTAACGTTCCTTTTCCCTCCTACTTACTTTCAGCATTGGTAATTGCATGATTGTCTTCTATCTTCTCTGTATGCATGTGTGTTGTAAATAAGCATAGTTTGATTGCTAAATTGTAACATGTTACTGTGACATTATGACTACCAACTTGAGTTTTGTGAGTTCAAAAGTACTAAAGTATCATGATCATAAACAAACAAGGTCATTAAATAAGAACTTAGCATGGGCATATAAGTACTGGAAGGCTAGCATGATTAATTGTTATTGCTCAATTGCATTTGAATTTGTTTAATTGAAGTTTGAATCTAGGACATTTTGTGAAATCTTTGAAATCTTGAAAACCTTGAAGAAGCAAATACAGTTAAGGCAAGAAAAGAAAAATGGAAGGAATGAGAAAGCTGAAGGCTTTGAGTACCAATGACAAGTCAATTATTAAATACTTGTGGTGTTTATGTATCAGGCAAAAAGCTTGAAAACAAAACACTTAGAAGTCAAGGCTAGGCTCAAGTGTAAAAGCACTCCCTCAAAGCTCAAGGCTCTGAGCATTAATGATTAGAGAGCAAAGAAAAAAAACAAATGAGCTTAAAGAAGTCCTCTAATTAAATGCTTGTGGTGCTTATGTATCAAGTGGTAATACTTGAAAACAAAGCATTTAGAGTCTAGCTTTGTTATCAACTCATGGGGCAAAGCACCCAAAAGGAGAAGCTAATAAGAAAATCAAAAGCTTGTTTCAAGAAAGAAATATAAGGAAAAGATTTCATAAAATGAGCTAGATAGAAGCATCAATCATTTACATATTTTTTTGCGATTGTAGCATGCATAGAAAACTAGCCAACTATGAACATTGAGTTGCTATTCTTCTTACCTTGGATTGTCAATCTTTATTGCATGATTCTTTTCTTGCTTGGGGACAAGCATGGTTTAAGTTTGGTGTTGTGATGACATGTCATCATGCCATATTTTTCTATGCTTTTTCACATAAAAAATTAATGATTAATGCTTAATTGTTGAGTGTTTTTGTGCTTAAATAGTATATTTCTTTGATATTTTGATTTTATAAATTTTGTAGGAAATAAGTGGAAAAGAAGCAAAATAGCACAAAATCAGCTCAAAGGAAGAGAAGAAGAATTTTGGGACACATTTTGGAGTTTAGACACACTTTGGAGTCTTAGGCCACGCTTTTAAAAGCGTGGCCCATGACTAAATCAAGGAAGCATGCTCTGTTTGACAATCAATGCTCATTTGCCAAGAGAATGCTAAGTTAACTAAAGGAGCGTTTTTGGTCAATTTCAAATTTGGGATTGGAGTTTTGACACTGACGCACACGCGTACATTACGTGCAGCGTTGAAATTGCAACTTTGGAAGACCACGCATACGCGTGGGTGTGACTTACCTGAAGAAGGACGCGAAAGCGTAGGCTGAGCGGCAATGTGGAAGTGGCATGTTTGAAGACCCACGCGTACACGTAGGTGACGCGTACACGTGGGGAGTGCTCAATTAAAGAACGCTATGCTCATTTGGTGAACGCTGCAAGGGACGCGCATGCGTGGGTTACGCGTACGCGTCGATTGTCAAAAATGCAAAAGCACGCGCAAGTGTGAGGGACGTGTACGTGTGTGCGCCCGAACGCTCCGTTCTCTAAATGAATGCTACGCTCTCCTAGAAGCTGCAACTCTGGCTCAATTAGTTCTAATCCAAGCCCATTGAAGCCCCAAAGCAAGCAGAGTCTAATTGACATCACTCAAAGATACAAGGATCATCTAGAATAGGAATTTTGCATTTAATTGTAATTTGTTTTCAATTTGAATTTTATTTAGTAGTTTAGGGAGCCTATATAAAGGCATCAGTTTCATTTTAGAAGGTAACACGCATAGTAGAAGTAGGAATAAAATAGAAGGCTCAGGCTGGAGGATTAGAGACTCCAGATTTCTCTTGAGGATTAGAGACTCCAGAGAGCTTAGCATAGTTTGATACACTTTTATCTTTCTGCAATTTCACATTTTCGTTCACATTGAGCTTGATTTATTTTCTTGCACATTTACATCTTCTGCAATTATTCTGAGTTCTAATTTACTATCTTCTTTAGTTTCCCAACACCTAATTCCCTTTACATTTGATGCAATTTACTTTTCTTGATCTTTTAGTTTCTGCAAATCTACATTCTGCACTGTACATTCTCTGTAATTTACTTTCTATCACTTCATTTTCACCCAATTCCCAACTATTAGCTTGACTAAACTAGTCACCTCACTAAAGTTGCTTGATCCATCAATCCCTGTGGGATCGACCTCACTCTTATGAGTTATTACTACTTGATGTGACCCGATATACTTGCCAGTGAGTTTGTGTGGAAATCGTTTTCACCCATCAGGCACCCTTAAAGACATACTTGCTCAAGCCTCTCATTAGCACATACACATCACAGGAATTTAGCTTGTTTTATTCTTTGGACATTGGTGCCCAGCACCTCTTTGGGTCACTAAATGCTTTGTCTCAAAGTAGCTCTTGATGGTGGACTTTCGGTTGGTAATCTCGAGTTAGTTAACCCAAATTTCTAGGTGATGAAGCACCCTTTAGAACCTAGTTATCCAAGCTTATCTTTGTACAAAAGCATCACAGGCATATATTTAAAATCTCAAGCCATTGGTGCCCAGCCCTTTTGATTATTTCTTTTTGTTTCTTTCTCTTGCATTTTCTTTCTTTTATTATGTACCTCTTTTATTTGTCAAGTCTCATAGAATGTAACTCAAGTTCATATCTCAAAGTCATGCTAACCTCTAGCCTTATTCATGAATCAACTGATGAACAAGCACATACCACCACATAACCTTATTCTATCTTCTAACAAAATAGACCTTTACTCTTTCTCTGTTTCACAACATTTTTCTTTTATTCAAGCATTGGGAACAAGGCATGTAACTCAAGCAAGATGAAGTGAAATAAGCATTTAGACTAGCAAGCCATATCAACATAAAAACAAACAAATAGTAAATGACTCATGACTAACAGGACACTAATCAACAGGGGCACAATTGCACTTTCAATTAACATATTTAAGCTAGAGATAGGCAAGTAACGATACAACCTCTTGGTGTCTTCTTGCTTCCTCCTTGTCATCATCATTGTTGGCTTTCAAGTCTTTCCCTTGTCTTTCCACATGATGATGCATCTTACCCTCCAAGAGATTGAATAACTTCCTGCAAAGATATTGAAAGTTGCTTATTCCCCCAAGCACTTGAGAGATGGTTAGCATGCATGTATGCTTGTGATTTTCTGAACTTAAATTAGTGTGTGAACACCAAACTTAGGTCCATGCCTTATGCAGCAAATTGAATACATGCAGAAAATCTCATGTGCTTTTATTAAGAAAATAAACTATGAACTAGAAACTAAACAATGGTGGGTTTCAATGTGTTTGATGCATGAAAATCTGTATCACTACAAATTTTCTTTTGGCAAGTATACCGAATTATCGTCAAGTAAAAACTCACAGTAGAGTGAGGTCGAATCTCAAGGGGATTGATTGGCTGAGCAACTTTAATCAGAGGAGTGTTCTAGTTGAACTTAAATAGAATTGAGTGGGATTTGCAGAAATTTAAATGACGGGAAACGTAAATAGCACGGAATGTAAATAACGAAAAGTAAATGGCAGAAAGTAAATTGTAGAAACTTAAATGGGATTGGGAATGATGAACATAAATGTAAATAGTAGAATATAGAGAATGGAGAGACAAGAGTAGGGAAGCTCATTGGGCTCAGGAGATATTGCCTTCTCTGGATTAAGTTCATTCTCATCTCTTCCTCAATCCATGCAACTCATTAATTTCTTGGCAATCTTAGGTGATTGAATCCCAATTCCTTGGCAATTCAATCTCTATAAGCTTGAATAATTACCCAATTACTTTATCTAATTACTCACGGGATGAGATGAAGTACGATCACTGATTATACCACATGTTTTTCTAGATCAAAGTATTGGTAGGATTATATGTCACTATATCCATCCAACACCCAATCTAGTCCAACATGAGAAAGCATTTCTAGTATGATTTTCTCATTCCTCTTCCAAGGTTCAGAGGAAACCCAAGTATGAGTAATTTCCCTTCTGAGACAATTGCTCAATTGGATGAAGAGCAAAAGCTTTCAAGTAAATCAAAGAGAATGGAAATAATAAGAAGAATAAGAACTATTATTGATCCATTGAATTACAACAGAGCTCCCTAACCCAATGAAGAGGGGTTTAGTTGTTCATAGCTCTGGGAATGGAAAATGGAAATGTAAATTACATTGAAAGTAAAATTGAATTATAGAGAAAAGTAAATACAGAGTGTTTACAATCTTGGATTCCCCAGGGCCCAATCCGCCTTTCTAGTTCAAAACCACCCCTATATATACTACTTCTCTAATCTTTTGTTAAGTTTGCAAGTCTCTGGATGTGGGCCTTTGACCACAGTTGAAGCAGTTACAATCTCAGTGGGCTTTGCTCAGCTTGCTGGGAGAGTTTGAATTGGGTGACTTTCACGTTAGTCAGGCCGTTAGTGTGGTTAATGTCAAGTGTAAATTCTTGGTTCGAAGACGTTAGTGACACTAACTTGGTCACTAACGTCCCCAACCCCCTTGAGTCATGTTAACCCCACCGTTAGTGGCCACTAACGTAGCCTTTCCTAACACTTGGTCACGTTAACGGTATTAGCTTCACCATTAACGTCCAAAGCATCCTGGTGTTAGAGGTTTTTCTTGTATAGTTTGGAATTAATCAAGATAAGAATTGATTCGTTGGTAGCATAGTCCAAACCAACAATGAATTCTCTTAATCAAATGTAAAAATTCAAAACAGATATAAACCGAGAGTAATTAAACCTCGGGTCGTTCTCCCTAGGAAAGCAATTGACGTGTTATACGCTCTCGGTTGTAAGGACAAAGAGGGGTTTAACAAAATCTAAGAACAAAAAGATTAAAAGAACTAAGGAATGATCAAAATTGTAAATTAATGCAAGTGTAAGCAAACAAAATCAAAACTAGTGAAATGCATAAAAGAGACCTTGACTTGGGAGTGAGGATCCAAGGAATCCTATCATCGCCACAACTATGACTATGATAATTATGATGAGTCAATCTCGCCTAGTCAACCCCACCATCGAGGAGTAAGTCAAGCAAGCATAATTGACTTTAATCCATAAGTCCTAACCAACTTACCAAACTAGTTGATAAAAGGCTAGCGTCAATGAAACAAGAGTCAACTAACTACCCAAGAATTATCACTAAACGTCGGACATTATGACTCTAGTATCCTAGGAACACAAACCACAAGCCAAGGTGTGAAAATCTACTCAAAATCTAAAGTTGGCATTTTCACAATCACCTTGTGTGCATAAAAGTAAAACATGGAAAATTGCGAAGGAAGTTAAGAAACTATAACCAACTATCAACAAAATCGAATGTAAACAAGCAATCAAATATAAAGGAAGTATGAAACATAAAATTCATTGATCAAAACTTCAAGAAACACAAAATTGCAAAATGACAAAATAACTTGAACCAAGAGGAATTGTAGGTAAAAGTGCTTTAATTGAAGAAGAAATTGTGAGTACGTACAATTAGAGAAGCAAAATGAAGGATCAAAGCTTGCTATAAAATGCTACAAGAAAACTACATAAACCCTAGGAGAGCTCTATATTCTACACTACTCCTACTTTTAATACTATGAAAAACTAAGTAAAATTGTGCTCCAATGTGTCCCCCCTTGATAAATGTTGGAGTCTCCTTTATATAGCTGGTGCACGAAATTGTAATGCCAATATCAAAATCAAGATTTCTTACAACTTCGCACAACTAACCAGCAAGTGCATTGGGTCGTCCAAGTAATACCTTACGTGAGTAAGGGTCGAATCCCACGGAGATTGTTGGCTTGAAGCAAGCTACGATTATTTTATTATTCTTAGTCAGGATATCAATTATAATTATCAGTTTGAATTACGAAAAATAAAAGAGCATAAAATAAATAATTGTTACTTAATAATGGAGAATATGTTGGAGTTTTGGAGATGCTTTGTCCTCTGAATCTCTGCAACATACTGCTTTCTTACTTTCAGAATTTGCAAGGCTCCTTCCATGGCAAGCTATATGTAGGGTGTCACCGTTGTCAATGGCTACTTCCCATCCTCTCAGTGAAAATGGTCCAAATGCTTGTCACAGCACGGCTAATCAGCTGTTGGTCCTCGATCATGTCGGAATAGAATCCATTGATTCTTTTGCGTTTGTCATCAAGCCCAACACTCGCGAGTTTGAAGCTCGTCACAGTCATCCAATCCCAGAATCCTACTCGGAATACCACAGACAAGGTTTAGACTTTCTGGATTCTCATGAATGCCGCCATCAATTCCAGCTTATACCACGAAGATTCTGATTAAGGAATCTAAGAGATACTCATTCAATCTGATGTAGAACGGAGGTGGTTGTCAGACACATGTTCATGGGGTAAGGAAGGTGATGAATGCCATGGATCATCACCTCCTTCATAGTGAAGCGCAAATGAACATCTTAGATAGGAACAAGCATATTTGAATGAGAAACAGAAATAATTGCATTAATTCATCGGGACGCTGCAGAGCTCCTCACCCCCAACAATGGGGTTTAGAGACTCATGCTACCAAAAGGTACAAATTTCAGATCTAAAAATGTCATGAGGTACAAAATAAGTCTCTAAAAGTTGTTTAAATACTAAACTAGTAACCTAGGTTTACAGAGAATGAGTAAACTAAGATGGATAGTGCAGAAATCCACTTGGTATGTGCTGGGGCTGAGACTTAAGCTTCTCACATGCCTGGGCTATTTCTGGAGTTGAATGCCAAGTTGTAACGTGTTTCTGGCGTTCTACTCTGGTTCGTGACGTGTTTCTGGCGCTGGACGCCAGATTGCAACATGGAACTAGCGTTAAACGCCAGTTTACTTCGTCTATCTTCACGCAAAGTATGGACTATTATATATTGCTGGAAATCCCTGGATGTCTACTTTCCAACCCAATTGAGAGCTCGCCAATTGGACTTCTGTAGCTCCAAAAAATCCATTCCGAGTGCAGGGAGGTCAGAATCCAACAGCATCAGCAGTCCTTTTTCAGCCTAAATCATATTTTTGCTCAGCTCCCTCAATTTCAGCCAGAAAATTTCTGAAATCACAGAAAAACACACAAACTCATAGTAAAGTCCAGAAATATTATTTTTGCTTAAAAACTAATAAAATTCTATTAAAAACTAATAAAAACATGCTAAAATCTACATGAAATTACCCCCAAAAAGCGTATAAAATATCCACTCATTACAACACCAAACTTAAATTGTTGCTTGTCCTCAAGAACCTAGATAAATAAAATAGGATGAAAAGAAATTAAGAAACAATAATATTTCAGAGTTTTAAGTGGAGCTCAGATTCTTGTTTAGATGGGCGGGGCTAGTAGCTTTTTTGACTTCCGAATAGTTTTGGCATCTCACTTTATCCTTTGAAATTCAGAATGATTGGCATCCATAGGAACTCAGAATTCAGATAGTATTATTGATTCTCCTAGTGTAGTATGTTGATTCTTGAACACAGTTACTTTATGAGTCTTGGCCGTGGCCCTAAGCACTTTGTTTTCCAGTATTACCACCGGATACATAAATGCCACAGACACATAATTGGGTAAACCTTTTCAGATTGTGACTTAGCTTTGCTAAAGTCCCCAATTAGAGGTGTCTAGAGTTCTTAAGCACACTCTTTTGCCTTGGATCACGACTTTAACCACTCAGTCTCAAGCTTTTCACTTGGACCTGCATGCCACAAGCACATGGTTAGGGACAACTTGATTTAGCCGCTTAGGCCTGGAATTACTTCCTTGGGCCCTCCTATCCACTGATGCTCAAAGCCTTGGATTCTTTTCACCCTTGCCTTTTGGTTTTAAGGGCTATTGGCTTTTTTTTTCTTTTTCTTAATCCAATGATTCCTTGTAATTTTTCTCTCTCTTTTTTTTTCACTGCTTTTCCTTGCTTCAAGAATCAAATTCATGATTTTTCATATCACCAATAATATTTTTCGTGTTCCTCATTCTTTCAAGTGCCAACAATTTTAACATTCATGAAATTCAAGATAAAAAATATGCACTGTTCAAGCATTCATTCAGAAGACAAAAAGTATTGCCACCACATATAATTAATTATAATTTTTCTTATTAAGAACTCGAAAAATATAAATTACCTCCTTATTCTAAAAATCTACTATTTTATTCATGTTTGATGATGATGAGAAAAAAAATTATAACTTAATTGAAAATAAAATCAAAATAGATGTACTAATTATCACTACTCCTATATATCTTCTAAGGTAAATTCCTATAACAACAACTATCTCAGAGTTAAAGCTAAAATTAGAACTTAACAACCTGTATTTTGGGAAGTGGATGTTCCTCTAGTCTGTGGGGTGCTTGGTCCTTCAAGAATTAATTTCTGACGCTTCAGTTCCCTCAACTCACGCCCTTGCTCCTCTTGTTCCCTAAGCAATTTGCAAAGCATGCTATTTTGATTATTCTGTTCTTCCTTTATTTGGTCCATAGCTTCTTGCAACTTGGAAACAGATGCCTCAAGATGCTCCTAGTATTCAAATTGAGGGATTTCTGGGAGGAATTCTTGTGCTCTCCTCTTGATGGGGTCATCCTGCAACTGTTGTTTTTCCATTGATATTTTAGTGATTGGCCGCTCAACTGAGATATACTCAGTTATTCCCATCCTTACTCCGACATCTTTGCAGAGCATAGAAATTAGGCTTAGATAAGCCAACTTGGCATCTTTGGATTTCTTGTTTGCTATTATGTAGAGTTCACACGAAATTAACTGATGAACTTCTACTTCTTTTCCCAACATAATGCAGTGAATCATCACTGCTCTTTTAACAGTGACTTCAAAACGGTTGCTAGTGGGCAATATGGAACGCCCAATGAAGTCTAGCCAGCCTCTGGCTACTGGTTTGAGATCTTCTCTCTTGAGTTGATTTGGGACACCCATGGTGCTGGTGGTCCATCTGGCTCCAGGGATGCATATATCCTCTAGAATCTTGTCCAGGCCCTTGTTTGTTCTCATCATTCTCCTATTGAAAGAGTCTGGGTCATCTTTCAGCTGAGGCAGCTTAAAGATCTCCCTGATTTTGTCAAGGTGGATGTGAACAATCTTTCCTCTGACCAAGGTCCGATAGTCATAGAGGGCAGTTCCAGATATTCTCTGCCTGTCTATTTGCAACAGATTAGCATAGAACTCCTGAACCATATCCCTTCCCACTTTTGTTTCAGGATTAGCTAGGATTTCCCAGTTCCTGTTTCGAATTTGCTCTTGGATCTCCGGATATTCATCTTCTTTCAGATCGAACTTGACTTCTGGGATCACTGACCTTAGACCCATCATTTTGTAGTAATGGTCTGAATGTTCTTTGGTTAAGAATCTCCCTTGATTCTAAAGTGGTTTTGGAATATTCTCTTTCTTGCCTCTTGGAGTGGGTTGTTTTCCTTTAGGAGCTGATGAGCGGATAATTTGTACGCTTTTTGGCATTGTTTTTAGTATGTTTTTAGTATGTTCTAGTTAGTTTTTAGTATATTTTTATTAGTTTTTAGTTAAAATTCACTTTTCTGGACTTTACTATGAGTTTGTGTGTTTTTCTGTGATTTCAGGTATTTTCTGGCTGAAATTGAGGGACCTGAGCAAAAATCTGATTCAGAGACTAAAAAGGACTGCAGATGCTGTTGGATTCTGACCTCCCTGCACTCAAAGTGGATTTTCTGGAGCTACAGAAGCCCAATTGGCGCGCTCTCAACGGCGTTGGAAAGTAGACATCTTGGGCTTTCCAGCAATATATGATAGTTTATACTTTGCCCAAGATTTGATGGCCCAAACCGGCGTTCAAAGTCACATCAGAATTCCCAGCGTTAAACGCCGGAACTGGCACAAGAATGGGAGTTAAACGCCCAAACTAGCATAAAAGCTGGCGTTTAACTCCAAGAGAAGTCTCTACACGAAAATGCTTCAATGCTCAGCCCAAGCACACATCAAGTGGGCCCGAAAGTGGATTTTTATGTCATTTACTCATCTTTGTAAACCCTAGGCTACTAGTTCTCTATAAGTAGGACCTTTTACTATTGTATTTTTATCTTTTGATCACTTTAGATCTCTAGATCATCTTGGTAGCTATCTTCATTCTTATGCTATCTTAGATCATTGGGAGGCTGGCCTCACGGCCATGCCTAGACCTTGTTCTTATGTATTTTCAACGGTGGAGTTTCTACACACCATAGATTAAGGTGTGGAGCTCTGCTGTACCTCGAGTATTAATGCAATTACTATTGTTCTTCTATTCAATTCTGCTTGTTCTTGTTCTAAGATATCACTTGTTTTTCAACTTGATGAATGTGATGATCCGTGACACTCATCATCATTCTCACCTATGAATGTGTGCCTGACAACCACCTCCGTTCTACCTTAGATTGGGTGGATATCTCTTGGATTCTTTAATCGGAATCTTCGTGGTATAAGCTAGAATTGATGACTACATTCAAGAGAATCCGGAAGGTCTAAACCTTGTCTGTGGTATTCTGAGTAGGATTCAATGATTGAATGACTGTGACGAGCTTCAAACTCCTTAAGGCTGGGCGTTGGTGACAGACGCAAAAGAATCACTGGATTCTATTCCAACCTGATTGAGAACCGACAGATGAATAGCCGTGCCGTGACAGGGTGCGTTGAACATTTTCACTGAGAGGATGGGAGGTAGCCACTGACAACGGTGAAACCCTACAAACAGCTTGCCATGGAAACGAGTAAGAAGGATTGGATGAAGACAGTAGGAAAGCAGAGAGACGGAAGGGACACAGCATCTTCATACGCTTATCTAAAATTCCCACCAATGAATTGCATAAGTATCTCTATCTTTATCTTTATGTTTTATTCATCATTCATAACCATAGCTTGCTTCATACCAATAATCTCTATGGGATCGACCCTTACTCGCGTAAGGTTTATTACTTGGACGACCCAATACACTTGCTGGTTAGTTGTGAGAAGTTGTGTTTATGCCATGGTATTGAACACCAAGTTTTTGGATTCATTACCGGGGATTATTTGAGTTGTGAAAAGTATTGATCACAATTTTGTGCACCAAGTTTTTGGCGCCGTTGCCGAGGATTATTGGAGTTGTAGTGATCACAATTTTGTCCACCAAGTTTTTGGCGCTGTTGCCGGGGATTGTTGAGTTTGGACAACTGACGGTTCATCTTGTTGCTTAGATTAGGTATTTTTCTTCAGAGTTCTTAAGAGTGAATTCTAGAGTTTCATGATGATCTGTTGAAGTCTGGCTGGCTGTGAAGCCATGTCTAATTTTATTGGACCGAGGTTTCAACTTATCATCACAAGAGCTTGTTGATTTCTATCAATCTTGCTGTTGGAGCAGTGATCTGCTAAGACTTGGCTGGCCATTGGCCATGTCTAGTGTTTTGGACCGGAGCTTTCTTTAAAAGCTTGGCTGCCTATGAAGCCATGTCTAATTCCTGGACCGGAGTCTTAGACTAGCATTGCATGATTCCTGGAATTCTCATTAAGAATTTTGATACCTTTATTTTCTTTTCCACTTAATTTTCGAAAAAACCAAAAAAAATTACAAAATCATAAAATCCAAAAATATTTCTTGTTTGAGTTTAGTGTTTCATTTTAAGTTTGGTGTCAATTGCATGTCTTTGTTCTTCTTGCATTCATTCATGTGTCTTAAGTGATCTTCAAGATGTTCTTGATTATTTCATTACTCTGATCTTTAGTTTCTCTTGACTTGAGTGTTTGTGTTTCTCATATGCATTCTCATTTTGTTAGTGTCAGTAGTATACAAACTGCTAAGTTTGGTGTCTTGCATGCATTGTTATTTGATTGCATTTTGTTTATTCCTTATTATTAAAAATCCAAAAATATTTTTAATTTGTGTCTTTTCAAGTCAATAATACAGAGGATTGAAGATTCAGAACATTCAGCAGAGGAATTGCACAGAAAAAGCTGGGCGTTCAAAACGCCCAGTAAGGAAGGCAAACTGGCGTTTAAACGCCAGCCAGGGTGCCTAGCTGGGCGTTTAACGCCCAAAAGGGTAGTAGTTTGGGTGTTAAACACCAGAATGTGCACCATTCTGGGTGTTTAACGCCAGGATGGCACAAGAGGGAAGATCTTGTTTTCAAATCAAATTTTTTTTAGTTTTCAAAATCTTTTCAAAATCAAATCTTTTTCAAATCAAATCTTTTCAATCAAATCTTTTTCAAAATCAACTTCTTTCCATTTTTAAAAATACTTGCTATCAATTAATGATTTGATTCAACATTTCAAGTATGTTGCCTTTTCTGTTGAGAAAGGTTTAATGCTTGAATCATATCTTTTCTTGTTAGCCAAGTTATTAATTTTTAAAATCAAATCTTTTTTAAAATGTTTTTCAAATCATATCTTCTCAATCACATCTTTTTTTTAAAACCAATCTTGGTTTTCGAAAATCAATTAAAGTTTTTCAAAATGTTTTCAAAATCTTTTACTTAATTTTCGAAAATTTCTTCCCCTTTTCTCACATCCTTCTATTTATGGACTAACACTATTCCTCAATGAACAATTTGAACTCCATCTTCTTTAATAAGTTCGAATTTTCTACTTCTGCCTTCTATTTTTATTTTCCTCTGACACCTTAAGGAATCTCTATACTGTGACGTAGAGGATTCCATATTTTCTTGTTTTCTTCTCTTTCATATGAGCAGGAGCAAAAACAAAAGAATTCTTGTTGAGGCTGATCCTGAACCTGAAAGGACCTTGAAGCGAAAGCTAAGAGAAGCTAAGGCACAATTTTTTGTAGAGGACCTAACAGAAATCTTCAAAGAAGAAGAACCCATGGCAGCCGAAAATAACAACAATGCAAGGAAGGTGCTGGGTGACTTTACTGCACCTACTCCCGACTTTTATGGGAGAAGCATCTCTATCCCTGCCATTGGAGCAAACAACTTTGAGCTTAAGCCTCAATTAGTTTCTCTAATGCAACAGAATTGCAAGTTCCATGGACTTCCTTTGGAAGATCCTCATCAGTTCTTAGCTGAGTTCTTGTAAATCTGTGACACTGTCAAGACTAATGGGGTTGACCCTGAGGTCTACAGACTTATGCTATTCCCTTTTGCTATAAGAGACAGAGCTAGAATATGGTTGGATTCACAACCTAAAGAAAGCCTGAACTCTTGGGAAAAGCTAGTCAATGCCTTCTTGGCAAAGTTCTTTCCACCTCAAAAATTAAGTAAGCTTAGAGTGGAAGTCCAAACCTTCAGACAGAAGGAAGGAGAATCCCTCTATGAAGCTTGGGAAAGATACAAATAATTGATCAGAAAGTGTCCCTCTGACATGCTTTCTGAATGGAGCATCATAGGTATTTTCTATGATGGTCTGTCTGAACTGTCCAAGATGTCTTTGGATAGCTCTGCTGGAGGATCTCTTCATCTGAAGAAGACGCCTACAGAAGCTCAAGAACTAATTGAAATGGTTGCAAATAACCAATTCATGTACACTTCTTAAAGGAATCCTGTGAACAATGGGACTAATCAGAAGAAAGGAGTTCTTGAGATTGACACTCTGAATGCCATATTGGCTCAGAACAAGATATTGACTCAGCAAGTAAATTTGATTTCTCAAAGTCTGTCTGGAATGCAAAATGCACCAGGCAGTACTAAGGAAGCTTCATCTAAAGAAGAAGCTTATGATCCTGAGAACCCTTCAATGGAAGAGGTGAATTACATGGGAGAACCCTATGGAAACACCTATAATCCTTCATGGAGAAATCATCCAAACCTCTCATGGAAGGATCAATAGAGACCTCAACAAGGTTTCAACAATAATAATGGTGGAAGAAACGGGTTTAGCAATAGCAAGCCTTTTCCATCATCTTCTCAGCAACAGACAGAGAGTTCTAAGCAGAACCACTCTGACTTAGCAACCATGGTCTCTGATCTAATCAAAACCACGCAAAGTTTCATGACTAAAATAAGGTCCTCCATTAGAAACTTGGAGGCACAAGTGGGACAACTGAGCAAGAAAATTACTGAACTCCCTCCTAGTACTCTCCCAAACAATATAGAAGAAAATCCAAAAGGAGAGTGCAAGGCCATCAACATGGCCGAACTTGGAGAGGAGGAAGAGGCAGTGAACGCCACTGAGGAAGACCTCAATGGACGTCCACTGGCCTCCAATGAGTTCCCCAATGAGGAACCATGGGAATCTGAGGCTCACACAGAGACCATAGAGATTCCATTGGACTTACTTCTGCCATTCATGAGCTCTGATGAGTATTCTTCCTCTGAAGAGGATGAGTATGTCACTGAAGAGCAAGTTGCTAAATACCTTGGAGCAATTATGAAGCTAAATGACAAGTTATTTGGAAATGAAACTTGGGAGGATGAACCCCCTCTGCTCACCAAAGAACTGGATGACTTGTCTAGGCAGAAATTACCTCAAAAGAGACAGGATCTTGGGAAGTTTTCAAATACCTTGTACCATAGGCACCATGACCTTTAAGAAGGCCTTGTGTGACCTAGGGTCAAGTGTAAACCTCATGCCTCTCTCTGTAATGGAGAAGCTAGGGATATTTGAGGTGCAAGCAACAAAAATCTCACTAGAGATGGAAGACAACTCAAGAAAACAAGCTCATGGACTTGTAGAGGATGTTCTGGTAAAAGTTGAAGACCATTACATCCCTGCTGATTTCATAGTCCTAGAGACTGGGAAGTGCATGGATGAATCCATCATCCTTGGCAGACCCTTCCTAGCCACAGCAAAGGCTGTGATTGATGTTGATAGAGGAGAATTGATCATTCAAGTGAATGAAGAATCCTTTGTGTTTAAGGCTCAAGGATATCCCTCTGTCACCATGGAGAGGAAGCATAAAGAGCTTCTCAAAAAACAGAGTCAAACAGAGCCCCCACAGTCAAACTCTAAGTTTGGTGTTGGGAGGCCACAACCAACTTCTAAGTTTGGTGTTGAACCCCCACATTCAAACTCTAAGTTTGGTGTTGGGAGGTTCCAACGTTGCTCTGAGCATCTGTGAGGCTCCATGAGAGCCCTCTGTCAAGCTACTGACATTAAAGAAGCGCTTGTTGGGAGGCAACCCAATGTTATATTTTATCTATTTTCCTTTGTTATTTTATGTTTTCTGTAGGTTGATGATCATGAGAAGTCACAAAATCAATTGAAAAAGCAAAAACAGAAAGAAAAACAGAAAGAAAAATAGCACACCCTGGAGGAAGAACCTGCTGGCGTTTAAACGCCAGTAAGGCTAGCAGATGGGCGTTTAACGCCCAGTCTGGCACCATTCTGGGCGTTTAACGCCAGAAAGGGGCACCAGACTGGTGTTAAACGCCAGAGAAGGGCAAGAACTTGGCGTTAAACGCCAGAAATGGGCACCAGGCCGGCGTTTAACGCCAGAATTGGCACAGGGAGCAATTTTTGCTCGCCACTTGGTGCAGGGATGACTTTTCCTTGACACCTCAGGATCTGTGGACCCCACAAGATCCCCACCTACCCCACCACTCTCTCTCTTCTTCACCCATTCACCCAATCACCTCAACACCTCTTCCCCAAAAAAAAACCTTCACCTATCAAATCCCATCTTTCTCTTCACCACTCACATCCATCCTTCATAAAACCCCACCTACCTCACCATTCAAATTCAAAACACTTTCCCTCCCAAACCGAACCCTACCCCTCTCTCCACTCCTATATAAACCCATCTTCACTCCTTCATTTTCACACAACCTAAACACTACTTCTCCCCCTTTGGCCGAACCACAAAGCCATCTCCATCTCCTTCATTTCTTCTTCTTCTACTCTCTTCTTTCTTCTTTTGCTCGAGGACGAGCAAACCTTTTAAGTTTGGTGTGGTAAAAGCATTGCTTTTTGTTTTTCCATAACCATTTATGGCATCCAAGGCCGGAGAAACCTCTAGAAAGAGGAAAGGAAAGACAAAAGCTTCCACCTCCGAGTCATGGGAGATGGAGAGATTCATCTCAAGGGTGCATCAGGACCACTTCTATGAAGTTGTGGCCTTGAAGAAGGTGATCCCCGAGGTCCCTTTCAAACTCAAAAAGAGTGAATATCCGGAGATCCGACATGAGATCCGAAGAAGAGGTTGGGAAGTTCTTACCAACCCCATTCAACAAGTCAGAATCTTAATGGTTCAAGAATTCTATGCCAAAGCATGGATCACCAAGAACCATGATCAAAGTGTGAACCCGGACCCAAAGAATTGGCTTACTATGGTTCGGGGGAAATACTTGGATTTTAGTCCGGAAAAAGTAAGGTTGGCATTCAACTTGCCCATGATGCAAGGAGATGAACATCCTTACACTAGAAGGGTCAACTTTGATCAAAGGTTGGACCAAGTCCTCACAGTCATTTATGAAGAGGGCGCCCAATGGAAGAGAGATTCAAGAGGGAAGCCGATTCAACTGAGAAGGCATGACCTCAAACCCGTGGCTAGGGGATGGTTAGAGTTTATCCAACGCTCAATCATTCCCACTAGCAACCGGTCCGAAGTTACTATAGACCGGGCTATCATGATTCATAGCATCATGATTGGAGAAGAAATAGAAGTTCATGAGGTGATATCCCAAGAATTTTACAAGGTGGCGGACAAGTCCTCTACCTTGGCAAGGTTAGCCTTTCCTCATCTCATTTGTCACCTCTGTTATTCAGTTGGAGTTGACATAGAGGGAGACATCCCCATTGATGAGGATAAGCCCATTACTAAGAAGAGGATGGAGCAAACAAGAGATCCCTCTCATCATCAAATTCCTGAGATACCTCAAGGGATGCACTTTCCTTCACAAAACTATTGGGAGCAACTAAACACCTCCCTAGGAGAATTGAGTTCCAACATGGGACAACTAAGGGTGGAGCACCAAGAACATTCCATTCTCCTCCATGAAATTAGAGAAGATCAAAGAATCATGAGAGAGGAGCAATAAAGGCAAGGAAGAGACATCGAGGAGCTTAAGCACTCCATAAGAACTTCAAGAGGAAGAACAAGCCGCCATCACTAAGGTGGACCCGTTCTTTAATCTCCTTGTTCTTTATTTTCCTATTTTTCGAAAATTATGCTTATGTTTAACTATGTTTGTGTCTTGTGATCATTAGTGTCTTAGTGTCTATGCCTTAAAGTTATGAATGTCCTATGAATCCATCACCTTTCTTGAATGAAAAATGTTCTTAATTGAAAAAGAGAAGAATTGCATGAATTTTGAATTTTATAACAGATTAATTATTTTGATGTGGTGGCAATATTTTTGTTTTCTGAATGTATGCTTAAACAGTGCATATGTCTTTTGAATTTGTGGTTCATGAATGTTGGCTCTTGAAAGAATGATGAAAAAAGAGACATGTTACTGAGGATCTGAAAAATCATAAAAATGATTCTTGAAGCAAGAAAAAGCAGTGAATACAAAAAAAAAGAAAGAAGGAGAAAAACGAAAAAAAAAAAGGGAGAAAAGAAAACGAAAAAAAAGAGAGAAAAAGAAAGAAAAAAGAAAGAAATAAAAGTGTGATCCAAGGAAAAAAGAGTGTGCTTAAGAATCCTGGACACCTATAATTGGGGACTCTAGCAAAGCTAAGTCACAATCTGAAAAGGTTCACCCAATTATGTGTCTGTGGCATGTATGTATCCGGTGGTAATACTGGAAGACAGAGTGCTTTGGGCCACGGCCAAGACTCAATAAGTAGCTGTGTTCAAGAATCATCATACTTAACTAGGAGAATCAATGACACTATCTGGATTCTGAGTTCCTAAAGAAGCCAATCATTCTGAATCTCAAAGGATAGAGTGAGATGCCAAAACTGTTCAGAGGCAAAAAGTTAAAGGCCCCGCTCATCTAATTAATACTGATCTTCATATATGTTTTTGGAATTCATTGTATATTCTCTTCTTTTTATCTTATTTGATTTTCAGTTGCTTGGGGACAAGCAACAATTTAAGTTTGGTGTTGTGATGAGCGGATAATTTGTACGCTTTTTGGCATTGTTTTTAGTATGTTTTTAGTATGTTCTAGTTAGTTTTTAGTATATTTTTATTAGTTTTTAGTTAAAATTCACTTTTCTGGACTTTACTATGAGTTTGTGTGTTTTTCTGTGATTTCAGGTATTTTCTGGCTGAAATTGAGGGACCTGAGCAAAAATCTGATTCAGAGACTAAAAAGGACTGCAGATGCTGTTGGATTCTGACCTCCCTGCACTCGAAGTGGATTTTCTGGAGCTACAGAAGCCCAATTGGCGCGCTCTCAACGGCGTTGGAACGTAGACATCCTGGGCTTTCCAGCAATATATGATAGTTTATACTTTGCCCAAGATTTGATGGCCCAAACCGGCGTTCAAAGTCACCATCAGAATTCCCAGCGTTAAATGCCGGAACTGGCACAAGGATGGGAGTTAAACGCCCAAACTGGCATAAAAGCTGGCGTTTAACTCCAAGAGAATTCTCTACACGAAAATGCTTCAATGCTCAGCCCACACACATCAAGTGGGCCCGAAAGTGGATTTTTATGTCATTTACTCATCTTTGTAAACCCTAGGCTACTAGTTCTCTATAAGTAGGACCTTTTACTATTGTATTTTCATCTTTTGATCACTTTAGATCTCTAGATCATCTTGGTAGCTATCTTCATTCTTATGCTATCTTAGATCATTGGGAGGCTGGCCTCACGGCCATGCCTAGACCTTGTTCTTATGTATTTTCAACGGTGGAGTTTCTACACACCATAGATTAAGGTGTGGAGCTCTGCTGTACCTCGAGTATTAATGCAATTACTATTGTTCTTCTATTCAATTCCGCTTGTTCTTGTTCTAAGATATCACTTGTTCTTCAACTTGATGAATGTGATGATCCGTGACACTCATCATCATTCTCACCTATGAACGTGTGCCTGACAACCACCTCCGTTCTACTTTAGATTGGGTGGATATCTCTTGGATTCTTTAATCGGAATCTTCGTGGTATAAGCTAGAATTGATCACTGCATTCAAGAGAATCCGGAAGGTCTAAACCTTGTCTGTGGTATTCTGAGTAGGATTCAATGATTGAATGACTGTGACGAGCTTCAAACTCCTGAAAGCTGGGCGTTGGTGACAGACGCAAAAGAATCACTGGATTCTATTCCAACCTGATTGAGAACCGACAGATGAATAGCCATGCCGTGACAGGGTGCGTTGAACATTTTCACTGAGAGGATGGGAGGTAGCCACTGACAACGGTGAAACCCTACATACAGCTTGCCATGGAAAGGAGTAAGAAGGATTGGATGAAGACAGTAGGAAAGCAGAGAGACGGAAGGGACACAACATCTTCATACGCTTATCTGAAATTCCCACCAATGAATTGCATAAGTATCTCTATCTTTATCTTTATGTTTTATTCATCATTCATAACCATTTGAGTTTGCCTGACTAAGATTTACAAGGTGACCATAGCTTGCTTCATACCAACAATCTCTGTGGGATCGACCCTTACTCGCGTAAGGTTTATTACTTGGACGACCCAGTACACTTGCTGGTTAGTTGTGCGAAGTTGTGTTTATGCCATGGTATTGAACACCAAGTTTTTGGATTTATTACCGGGGATTATTTGAGTTGTGAAAAGTATTGATCACAATTTCGTGCACCAGGAGCCATGATCTTAGTGAGCATATTTTTGTGATCACGGATAAACACACCAAACTTAGAGGTTTGCTTGTCCTCAGGCAAAAGAAAAGAAAGGAGAGGGATAGAAGGAGAGCTAATGTCGAATGGTGGATGAGAAGAGGGAGGCCGAATGTGAATTTAAAAGGGAGGGGGTGGGTTTTCGAAAATTTTAAAAAGATAAGATAGACGATATGATTTATAAAAGATAAATATGATAAGAAAAAGATATAATTTAAAACTAAAAAGTTGTGAATGATATTTGAAAAAGATAAATCTAAATTTTTAATTTGAAAAAGATTTTAAAAGATAATTGAGTTTTGAAAAATTTGAAAAAGAGTTGGATTGGATTGGAAAAAGATTTGTATTTATGTATTAAGATATATTTGATATTTTTGAAAAGGGATTTTAGAAATTAGGGTTGTTAGAAATTTTTTTTTTTGAAATTGAAGGATGACATTTTGAACATGTTTATGCAAAAAAATCATGAATTGAAACATAAAAAATTAGAAAATTTGTGAAGAAAAATGAATTTTACCTCCTCCCCACCATCCTGGCGTTAAACGCCCAAACGCTGCATGTTTTGGGCGTTTAACGCCCAATTGCTGCTTCTCCTGGGCGTTCAACGCCCAAAATATTTCTTACTGGCTTTTTCACGCCAGTGAGCTTCCAAATTCTCCTGTAACTCTGTGAACTCAAGCAATTGCTATTCTACCTTGAAGATAACTGAGATATACCTGTAAAATTAATTAATTAATAAATAAACTTTGTAACTGACTGGGTTGCCTCCCAGTAAGCGCTTCTTTATTGTCTTTAGCTGGACTATTACTGAGCTTTAATCAAGCCTCAGTTTTGAGCATTCTAGCTCAAATTGCTTTCAAGATATTATTTAACTCTCTGTCCATTAACAATGAACTTTTTGTTAGAATCATTATCCTGAAGCTCTACGTATCCATATGGTGACACACTTGTAATCACATATGGTCCTCTCCACCGGGATTTCAGTTTTTCGGGGAATAATCTGAGCCTAGAATTAAATAGCAGAACTTTCTGTCCAGGCTCAAAGACTCTAGATGACAGTTTCTTATCATGCCATCTTTTTGCTTTCTCTTTGTAAATTTTTGCATTTTCGAAAGCATTGAGTCTAAATTCCACTAGCTCATTTAACTGGAGCAAGCGCTTTTCTCCAGCTAAATTGGCATCAAGGTTTAGGAATCTGGTGGCCCAGTAGGCCTTATGTTCCAGTTCCACTGGCAAGTGACATGCCTTTCCATACACAAGCTGGTATGGGGAGGTCCCTATAGGGGTTTTGAATGCTGTTCTGTATGCCCACAGAGCATCATTCAAGCTTCTTGCCCAATTCCTTCTACAGTTAATTACAATCTGTTCCAGGATTCTTTTAAGTTCTCTGTTAGAGACTTCAGCTTGCCCATTTGTCTGTGGATGATATGGAGTGGCTACCCTGTGGCTAACTCCATAACGAACCAAAGCAGAGTAAAGCTGTTTATTGCAGAAATGAGTGCCCCCATCACTGATTAGTACTCTAGGGGTGCCAGATCTGCTGAAGATGTCTTTCTGGAGGAATTTTAACACTGTCTTAGTGTCATTAGTGGGTGTTGCAATAGCTTCCACCCATTTGGATACATAATCCACTGCCACCAGAATATAAGTGTTTGAGTATGATGGTGGGAAAGGCCCCATGAAGTCAATACCCTTTATGAGAAGACTTTTGGGTGGTCTAGAAATTTGCGGATAAATCCTTGTTGCAAGTATATTTTATAAACCTTCAAAAGTCCTTTCATACAAACGTTTTGGGTGTCACAAGAACAAACCCCTTTAGAAATTGTTAACCGTGTATTCAAACCTCGGGTCGTCTTCTCAAGGAACTGCGAGGAAGTATGTTCTTATTGTTGGTTATAAAGGTTGTAATCGGGGTTTAGAAGGTTAGAAGCAAGTAATTTAAATGATGAGTGAATTAAATGGCAATTAAAAATAAATAATAATTGTAAAACAACTTTTGGCAAGATAAGGGAATTTAGAGGTCTAACTTAGTTATCTCTCTCAACTATAATAAAAGTTGAATCTAAACTCCACTTGGTCAACCTTTACCAGGGCAAAGGAAAGTCAAGGGACTAATTAAATTGACCTTCGAATCCTAATTATTTCCTAAGAAAAGGTTGGGATTATTTAGGTTCAGCTCAATTAGCAAGATAACGATTATTAATTATGTTGAGTTTAATAACTGTTGAGTTACTAAATTCTTAATCAGAACCAAAAGGGAAAAAAAGTAAAATTGCTGGAATAATAAAAATATCCTTAGATGGGAAGCAATGGCAACTTAATTCAAAGAGAAAAATTATAAACTGAAAATACCTCAATTATCATTAAATAAAAATGTCATCAACAGCCAATTGGGCAACATCAATCAAACATAATAAAGGCTTCAGAGTAATCAAAATATAAAAGAGAAATTAAATAGTAAAAAGGAATATTAAACCTGGATCGAGAATCACTCGAGAAAGAGAAGTCCTAAATCCTAAGAGAGAGAGAGGAGAGAACCTCTCTCTCCAAAACTACATCTAAAACATGAAAAGTAAATTATGCGAGCCTTGCTTATGAATGGATGCATTTCCCCACTTTATAGCCTCTAATCTGTGTTCTCTGGGCCAAAAACTGGGTCAGAAACAGCCCAGAAATCAATTCCAGCGCTTTCTGGTCCGTACAGGTCGCGGAAAAGTGACGCAGCCGCGTCGTCCACGCGACCGCGCGGATTGGGTGTTGGCCAGGTCACGCGTTCGCGTCGTCTGGCATCGGGGCAACTATGGCAAATTATATATTAAATCGAAGCCCTAGACGTTAGCTTTCCAACGCAACTAGAACTGCGTCGTTTGGACCTTTGTAGCTAAAGTTATAGCCGTTTGAGTGCGAAGAGGTCAGGCTGCTTAGCAGTTTCTCCAACTTCTTGCATTCCTTTCACTTTTGCATGCTTCCTTTCCATCCTCTAAGCCATTCCTGCCTTTATAATATCTGAAAACACTTAACACACATATCAAGGCATCTAATGGTAATAAGAGAGAATTAATAATAAGCAAATATAAGATTAAAGAAGCATGTTTTCAATCATAGCATAAAATCAGGAAGGAAAATGTAAAACATGCGAATTGTATGAATAAGTGAGTAAAGAGTTGATAAAAACCACTCAATTGAGCACAAGATAAACCATAAAATAGTGGTTTATCAACCCTATACATGAAACAACTCAATCTCCAAGATCCCTTGTTGAGGCATGGCATAACTGTGAGGTAGATTACCAGATCTTTGGCAACTGTCACAATTAAGTACAAACACTCGGGAATCTTTATAGGGAGTAGGCCAGTAGAAGCCACATTGGAGGACTCTTGTGACTGTTCGCTCACTTTCAAAATGTCCTCCATATTGTGATCCATGGCAATGCCATAGGATCTTCTGCGCTTCTTCTTTAGGCACACATCTATGGATTACTCCATCTGCACATCTCTTGAAGAGATACGACTCTTCCCAAAGATAATACTTTGCATCCGTGATCAGCTTCTTTGATTGCTGCCTACTGTATTCTTTGGGTATGAATCTCACTACCTTGTAGTTCGCAATGTCTGCAAACCATGGCACTTCCTGGATGGCAAAGAGTTGCTCATCCGAAAAGTTTTCAGAGATCTCAGTAAGAGGGAGGGACGGCCCTTCTACTGGTTCTATTCGGGACAGGTGATCTGCTACTTGATTCTCTGTCCCTTTTCTGTCTCTTATTTCTATATCAAACTCTTGCAGAAGCAACACTCATCTTATGAGTCTGGGTTTTGAATCCTGCTTTGTGAGTAGGTATTTACGAGCAGCATGGTCAGTGTACACAATCACTTTTGATCCTACTAAATAGGATCTGAACTTGTCAATGGCGTAAACCATTGCAAGTAGCTCTTTTTCTGTGGTTGTGTAGTTCTTCTGTGCGTCATTTAAAACACGACTGGCATAGTAAATGACGTGTAGAAGCTTGTCATGTCTTTGTCCCAACACTGCACCAATGGCATTGTCATTGGCATCACACATCAATTCAAAAGGTAATGTCTAGTCTGGTGCAGAGATGACTAGTGCTGTGACCAGCTTAGCTTTCAGAGTCTCAATCGCCTGCAGACACTCCTTATCAAAGATAAATGGCATGTCAGCAGCTAGCAGATTACTTAGAGATTTGGTGATTTTTGAAAAATCCTTTATAAACCTCCTATAGAATCCTGCATGCCCCAGAAAGCTTCTGATTGCCTTAACATTGGCTGGTGGTGGTAATTTTTCAATTACCTCTACCTTAGCTTGATCCACCTCTATTCCCTTGTTCGAGATTTTGTGCCCAAAGACAATTCCTTCAATCACCATAAAGTGACATTTCTCCCAGTTTAAAACTAGGTTAGTCTCTTGGCACCTCTTTAGAACAAGTGCTAGATGGTCAAGACAGGAGCTGAATGAGTCTCCAAATACTGAAAAGTCATCCATGAAGACTTCCAAAAATTTTTCCACCATATCAGAGAAAATTGAGAGCATGCATCTTTGAAAGGTTGCAGGTGCATTGCACAGGCCAAATGGCATCCTTCTGTATGCAAATACTCCAGATGGACATGTGAATGCCGTTTTCTCTTGATCTTGGGGATCTACTGCAATTTGATTATAACCTGAATATCCATCCAGGAAGCAGTAGTATTCATGACCTGCTAGTTTTTCTAGCATCTGGTCTATGAATGGTAAAGGAAAATGATCCTTTCTGGTAGCTGTTTTGAGCCGTCTATAATCAATACACATACGCCACCCAGTAACTGTTCTTGTAGGAACCAGTTCATTTTTTTCATTATGAACCACTGTCATGCCACCCTTCTTAGGGACGACTTGGACAGGGCTCACCCAGGGGCAATCAGAAATAGGATAAATGATCCCAGTCTCTAGTAATTTAGTGACCTCCTTCTGCACCACTTCCTTCATGGCTGGATTCAGCCGCCTTTGTGGTTGAACCACTGGCTTGGCGTCACCTTCCAATAGAATCTTGTGCATGCTTCTGGCTGGGCTAATGCCCTTAGGATCATTGATGGACCACCCAAGAGCTATCTTGTGTGTCCTTAGCACTTGAATTAGTGCTTCCTCTTCCTGTGGCTCTAAGGTAGAGCTTATGATTACAGGAAAGGTATCACCTTCTCCCAGAAATGCATATTTCAGGGATGGTGGTAATGGTTTGAGCCCGGGTTAAGGAGGTTTCTCCTCTTCTTGAGGAATTTTCAGAGGTTCTATCATTCTCTCTGATTCCTCCAGATCAGGCTGAACATCTTTAAAGATATCCTCTAGCTCTGATTCGAGACTCTCAGTCATATTGACCTCTTTTACCAGAGAGTCAATAATATCAACACTCATGCAGTCATTTGGGGTGTCTGGATGCTGTATAGCTTTGACAACATTCAACTTGAACTCCTCCTCATTGACTCTCAGGGTTACTTCCCCTTTTTGGACATCAATAAGGGTTCGGCCAGTTGCTAGGAAAGGTCTTCCTAGAATGAGAGTTGCACTCTTGTGCTCCTCCATTTCCAGCACCACAAAGTCAGTAGGAAAGGCAAATGGCCCAACCTTGACAATCATGTCTTCAATCACGCCTGATGGGTATTTAATGGAGCCATCAGCAAGTTGGAGACATATCCGGGTTGGTTTGACTTCTTCAGTCAAACCAAGCTTTGTGATAATAGATGTAGGTATTAGGTTGATACTTGTCCCAAGATCACATAGAGCTTGTGATGAGCGGATAATTTATACGCTTTTTGGCATTGTTTTTAGTATGTTTTTAGTATGATCTAGTTAGTTTTTAGTATATTTTTATTAGTTTTTAGTTAAAATTCACTTTTCTGGACTTTACTATGAGTTTGTGTGTTTTTCTGTGATTTCAGGTATTTTCTGGCTGAAATTGAGGGTTCTGAGCAAAAATCTGATTCAGAGACTGAAAAGGACTGCAGATGCTGTTGGATTCTGACCTCCCTGCACTCGAAGTGGATTTTCTGGAGCTACAGAAGCCCAATGGGCTTTCCAACAATATATGATAGTCCATACTTTGCCCAAGATTTGATGGCCCAAACCGGCGTGGCAAATCAGCCTCATAAATTCCAGCGTTTAACGCTGGAACTAGCATAAAACTTGGAGTTAAACGCCCAAACTGGCATAAAAGCTGGCGTTTAACTCCAGAAAAGGTCTCTACACGAAAATGCTTCATTGCTCAGCCCAAGCACACACCAAGTGGACCCAGAAGTGGATTTTTACGTCATTTACTCATTTCTGTATACCCTAGGTTACTAGTTTACTATTAATAGGATATTTTGACATTGTATCAGTACCTCATGACACTTTACACGTTTCTTTGTGTACTCTCCATGGCATGAGTCTCTAAACCCCATGGTTGGGGGTGAGGAGCTCTGCTGTGTCTTGATGGATTAATGCAATTACTACTGTTTCTTATTCAATCATGCTTGCTTCCGTTCTAAGATATTACTTGTTCTTAACCCGGATGAATGTGATGACCCGTGACACTCATCATATTCTCAACTATGAATGCGTGCTTGACAACCACCTCCGTTCTACCTTAGATTGAGTAGATATCTCTTGGATTCTTTAACCGGAATCTTCGTGGTATAAGCTAGAACTGATGGCGGCATTCAAGAGAATCCGAAAGGTCTAAACCTTGTCTGTGGTATTCTGAGTAGGATTCAAGGATTGAATGACTGTGACGAGCTTCAAACTCCTGAAGGCGGGGCGTTAGTGACAGACGCAAAAGAATCATTGGATTCTATTCCGGCCTGATTGAGAACCGACAGATGGATAGCCGTGCCGTGACAGGGTGCGTTGAACATTTCCACTGAGAGGATGGGAGGTAGCCATTGACAACGGTGAAACCCTACATACAGCTTGCCATGGAAGGAGCCTTGCGTGTTTGAAGAAGAAGACAGTAGGAAAGCAGAGGTTCAGAAGACAGAGCATCTCCAAAACCTCAACCTATTCTCCATCACTGCAATTCAAGTACCTGTTTTATGTTCTTTTGCTTCTTACAATCAATCCTGATAATTTCTGATATCCTGACTAAGATTTACAAGATAACCATAGCTTGCTTCAAGCCGACAATCTCCGTGGGATCGACCCTTACTCACGTAAGGTATTACTTGGACGACCTAGTGCACTTGCTGGTTAGTTGTGCGGGATTGCAAAAGTGTGATCGCAATTTCGTGCACCAAGTTTTTGGCGCCGTTGCCGGGGATTGTTCGAGTTTGGACAACTGACGGCTTATCTTGTTGCTTAGATTAGGACTGTTTTATTTTTGTTGGTTTAGAGTCTTTTAGTTGAGTCTAGTTTCATATTTTAAGTTTGGTGTCAATTGCATGCTTTTGCTTTTCTTTTAGTTTTTCGAATTTGCATGTCCTTAGTCTCTTTTTGATCTTTAAAAATTCTAAGTTTGGTGTCCTCTTGTGTTTTTCCCTTAAAAATTTTCGAAAATTAGTGTTTGATTTTCTAAAAATTTAAGTTTGGTGTCATTTTGTTGTTTTTCTCTTTCCTCATTTCAAAAATCAAATCTTTGTCATAAAAAAATTTTCAATCATATCTTTTTAATTGCTATTTTCAAAATCTTTTTAATTGACTAATTGATTCAGTTCTCAATTTGCTTTGATTTTATTTTCTTTTTAATTTTTGAATTTTTATTTTATTTTTTTATTTTATTTTATTTTTTTGTTCAAAAAATATATATATATATATATATATACTTTGCTTGTGAATCCATATCATTTCCCTTTATCCATTATGGACCTAAGTGGGATTGATCAGTCCAGAAGGACTCTGGGGTCATATGCTAACCCCATTACAGCTGCATATGGGAGTAGCATTTGTACACCTCCCATCAAAGCAAGCAGCTTTGAGCTAAATCCTCAACTCATTATCATAGTGCAGCAAAATTGCCAGTATTCCGGTCTTCCACAGGAAGAGCCTACTGAGTTTCTGGCACAGTTCTTACAAATTGCTGACACAGTACATGATAAAGAGGTGGATCAGGATGTCTACAGACTATTACTGTTTCCATTTGCTGTAAAAGATCAAGCTAAGAGGTGGTTGAATAACCAACCTACAGCAAGCATAAAGACATGGAAACAGTTATCAGACAAATTCCTGAATCACTTTTACCCTCCAAAGAGGATGACACAGCTAAGGCTGGACATCCAAGGCTTTAAACAAGAGGATAATGAATCCCTTTATAATGCCTGGGAGAGGTATAAAGGTATGCTAAGAAAATGCCCCTCTGAAATGTTTTCAGAGTGGGTACAATTAGACATCTTCTACTATGGGCTCACAGAAAAAGCTCAGATGTCTTTAGACCACTCAGCTGGTGGATCTATCCACATGAGGAAGACAATTGAAGAGGCTCAAGAGCTTATAGACACTGTTGCTAGAAATCAATATTTGTACTCTAGCAATGAGCTCTCTCCAAAAGAGGAAGTCATGACAGTAGTCACTGATCCTAATCCTCAAGAACAGATGATTGAGCTTAATCAACAATTGCTCCGGATGACAGAACAGTTAGCAGAATTTAAAGAGATGCTCTATGAAACTAAAGTTGCTAACAAGAACATAGAACTGCAGTTGAATCAAGCAAAACAGCAAATATCTAAACAGATAACAGAGGAATGTCAAGCAGTTCAACTGAGGAGTGGGAAGACACTGAATAACACTGCTCAAAGTAGCAAAAAGCCAAACAATGAACGATTGACAGGGGATAACCAAACCACTATTCAAAATCCCTCTGAGGACAGTAAGAGCCCAAAGAGGAATGTTATTGGCGTTCAAACGCCAGAGAGGGAAGGAAAGCTGGCGTTAAACGCCCATTCCTTGCCCAGTTCTGGCGTTCAAACGCCAGAAAAGGGGGAAAAGTTGGCGTTAAACGCCCATTTTCCACCCAATCCTGGCGTTCAGACGCCAAGGGAGGATCAGACACCTGAGAGTGCTGACAGTAATCCCTCTAAAAAGGCTTCTTCAACCACTTCTGTAAGGAATAAACCTGCAGCATCTAAGGTTGAAGAATATAAAGCCAAGATGCCTTATCCTCAAAAACTCCGCCAAGCGGAACAGGATAAGCAATTTGCCCGCTTTGCAGACTATCTAAGGACTCTTGAAATAAAGATTCTGTTTGCAGAGGCACTTGAGCAAATACCTTCTTATGCTAAGTTCATGAAAGAAATCTTAAGTCATAAGAAGGATTGGAGAGAAACTGAAAAAGTGTTTCTCACTGAAGAATGCAGTGCAGTCATTCTAAAAAGCTTACCAGAAAAGCTTCAAGATCCAGGAAGCTTTATGATACCATGCACATTAGAAGGTGCTTGCACCAAGACAGCCCTATGTGATCTTGGAGCAAGCATCAATCTAATACCTGCATCCACTATCAGGAAGCTTGGGTTGACTGGAGAAGTCAAACCAACCCGGATATGCCTCCAACTTGCTGATGGCTCCATTAAATATCCATCAGGCATAATAGAGGATATGATTGTCAAGGTTGGGCCATTCGCCTTTCCAACTGACTTTGTGGTGCTGGAAATGGAGGAGCACAAGAGTGCAACTCTCATTCTAGGAAGACCTTTCCTAGCAACTCGACGAACTCTCATTGATGTACAAAAAGGGGAAGTGACCTTGAGAGTCAATGAGGATGAGTTCAAGTTGAATGCTGTAAAAGCTATGCAGCATCCAGACACACCAAATGACTGCATGGGCGCTGACATTATTGACTCTCTGGTAGAAGAGATCAATATGACTGAAAGCCTAGAATCAGAGCTTGAGGACATCTTCAAAGATGCTCAACATGATCAAGAAGAATCATTGGAAACAAAGGAATTTTCGAAAATTCCTCAGGAGGAGGATAAGCCTCCCAAACCTGAACTCAAACCACTACCACCATCCCTGAAGTATGTATTTCTGGGAGAGGGTGACACTTTTCCAGTGATTATAAGCTCTGCTTTAAATCCACAGGAAGAGGAAGCACTGATTCAAGTGCTAAGGACACATAAGACAGCTCTTGGGTGGTCCATAAGTGATCTTAAGGGCATTAGCCCAGCTAGATGCATGCACAAGATCCTGTTGGAGGATAATACCAAACCAGTGGTTCAACCACAAAGGAGGCTAAATCCAGCCATGAAGGAGGTGGTGCAGAAAGAGGTCACTAAATTACTAGAGGCTGGGATTATCTATCCTATTTCTGATAGCCCCTGGGTGAGCCCTGTCCAAGTTGTCCCCAAAAAGGGAGGCATGACAGTGGTTCATAATGAAAAAAATGAACTGGTTCCTACAAGAACAGTCACAGAATGGCGTATGTGTATTGACTATAGAAGGCTCAATACAGCCACCAGAAAGGATCATTTTCCTTTACCATTCATAGACCAAATGCTAGAAAGACTAGCTGGTCATGTTTATTACTGCTTTTTGGATGGCTATTCAGGCTACAACCAAATTGCAGTAGATCCTCAGGACCAGAAGAAAACAGCATTTACTTGTCCTTCTGGCATTTTTGCCTACAGGAGGATGCCTTTTGGTCTGTGTAATGCTCCTGCAACCTTTCAGAGGTGCATGTTATCCATCTTCTCTGATATGGTGGAGAAATTCCTGGAAGTCTTCATGGATGACTTCTCAGTATATGGAGACTCATTCAGCTCCTGTCTTAATCACCTAGCACTTGTCCTAAAAAGGTGCCAAGAGACTAACCTAGTTTTAAACTGGGAGAAATGTCACTTTATGGTAACTGAAGGAATTGTCCTTGGGCACAAAATTTCAAGCAAGGGAATAGAGGTGGATAAGGCAAAGGTAGAGGTAATTGAAAAATTACCACCACCTGCCAATGTTAAGGCAATCAGAAGCTTTCTGGGGCATACAGGATTCTACAGAAGGTTTATAAAGGATTTTTCGAAAATTGCAAAACCTTTGAGTAACCTGCTAGCTGCTGACACTCCATTTGTGTTTGACACACAGTGTCTGCAGGCATTTAAGACCCTGAAAGCTAAGCTGGTCACAGCACCAGTCATCTCTGCACCAGATTGGACATTGCCATTGAACTAATGTGTGATGCCAGTGACCATGCCATTGGTGCAGTGTTGGGACAGAGGCATAACAAGCTTCTGCACGTCATTTATTATGCCAGCCGTGTTCTAAATGACGCACAGAAGAATTACACAACTACAGAAAAAGAGTTACTTGCAGTGGTCTATGCCATTGACAAGTTTAGATCCTATTTAGTGGGATCCAAAGTGGTTGTGTACACTGACCATGTTGCTCTTAAATACTTACTCACAAAGCAGGATTCAAAACCCAGACTTATAAGATGGGTGTTGCTTCTGCAAGAGTTTGATATAGAAATAAGAGACAGAAAAGGGACAGAAAACCAAGTGGCTGATCATCTATCCCGAATAGAACCAGTAGCTGGGGCGTCCCTCCCTTCTACTGAGATCTCTGAGACCTTCCCAGATGAGCAACTCTTTGCCATTCAGGAAGCTCCATGGTTTGTAGATATTGCAAATTATAAAGCTGTGAGGTTCATACCCCAGGAGTACAGCAGAGTACAAAGAAAGAAATTAATTTCAGATGCCAAGTACTACCTATGGGATGAACCATATCTCTTTAAGAGATGTGCAGACGGAATGATCCGCAGATGTGTACCCAGAGAAGAAGCACAAAGGATCCTATGGCATTGCCATGGATCACAGTATGGAGGACATTTTGGAAGTGAGCGAACAGCCACTAAAGTCCTCCAATGTGGCTTCTACTGGCCTACTCTCTATAAAGATTCCCGAGAGTTTGTGCGTAACTGTGACAGTTGCCAAAGAGCTGGTAACTTGCCTCACGGATATGCCATGCCTCAACAAGGGATATTAGAGATAGAATTGTTTGATGTATGGGGAATTGACTTCATGGGTCCATTCCCACCATCATACTCAAACACTTACATTTTGGTGGCAGTGGACTATGTATCTAAGTGGGTAGAAGCAATTGCCACACCCACTAATGATACCAAGATCGTACTGAAATTCCTCCAGAAACACATCTTCAGCAGGTTTGGTGTTCCCAGAGTACTAATCAATGACGGGGGCACTCATTTCTGCAATAGACAGCTATACTCTGCTATGGTTAGATATGGAATTAGCCACAAAGTGGCAACTCCGTATCATCCACAGACAAATGGGCAAGCTGAGGTCTCTAACAGAGAGCTAAAAAGAATCCTGGAACGGACTGTGATAGCCCGAAGAAAGGATTGGGCAAAGAGCTTGGATGATGCTCTGTGGGCATACAGAACAGCATTCAAGACTCTTATAGGAACCTCTCCATACCAACTGGTGTATGGGAAGGCCTGTCATCTGCCCGTGGAACTGGAACATAAAGCCTACTGGGCAACCAGATTCCTAAACATGGATGCTCAGTTAGCTGGTGAGAAAAGATTACTCCAGCTAAATGAACTAGAGGAGTTCAGACTCAATGCCTTTGAAAATGCAAAAATTTATAAGGAAAAGGCAAAGAAATGGCATGACAAGAAGTTGTCAACCAGAGTCTTTGAGCCAGGACAAAAAGTTCTTCTCTTCAACTCTAGGCTCAGACTGTTTCCAGGAAAACTTAAATCCCGGTGGAGGGGTCCGTATGTGATTACAGGAGTGTCACCATATGGATATGTTAAGCTTCAGGATATTGATTCTGACAAAAAGTTCATTGTTAATGGACAGAGGATCAAGCATTATCTTGAAGGCAATTTTGAGCAGGAATGCTCAAAACTGAGACTTGAGTGATTCTCAGTAAAGGTCCAGCTAAAGACAGTAAAGAAGCGCTTGCTGGGAGGCAACCCAGTCATTAGGAGGTTATATGATTTGTTCTTACAGAGGCAAGTATCAAAAATGAAGGAATTCACAGAGTTACAGAAGGATTCAGCTCAAAAAGCAGAGAAAAAGAGCTTACTGGCGAAAAAACGCCAGTAAGGGGCATTTTGGGCGTTAAACGCCAGAATGGGTACCATTCTGGGCGTTTAACGCCAGGAATGGTGCCATTTTGGGCGTTAAACGCCCAGAATGGTGCCCATTCTGGCGTTTAACGCCAGGAATGCAGCATCCTGGGCGTTTAGAAAAACGCCCAGTGATAAAGGAATTCTGGCGTTTAACGCCAGCCAGGGCACCTGGCTGGGCGTTAAACGCCCAAAAGGGGCAACAAATGGGCGTTAAACGCCAGAATGGGTGCCATTCTGGGCGTTTAACGCCAGAAAGGTGGGGGGGACCACAATTTTGTTTTCAAATCAAATTTTTTCAAACTTTCCTTTTCTTACCCATATTTTTCTACAAAAACAAATTTCAATCTCTCATAATTCACTTTCAAATTTTCAAAAATCTAAAATCATTCTTCAAATCTCTCAAATCATTCCCAAATTTTGGTCAAAAACTTACACTTCTCTCAATTTCTTTCCATATCTTCTCAAATCTCCTTTCAAATTCTTCTTTTTTTCGAAATCTCTCCTCCCCACTTTATAAATACACGTTTGGCACCCCTCACTCCCCACACCATTCGAATTTGCTCTTCCTCTCTCTCTCTTCTTTCCTTTCTTTTTCTTGAGGACAAGCAAACCTCTAAGTTTGGTGTGCTTTTCCGTGATCACTAAGCCAAGATTCATCAAGATCATGGCTCCTAAGGGAAAACAAACCAATTTAAGAGGAAAGAAAGAAAATAATCCAAAGAATCTTTGGAATCAAGAGAAGTTCTTAACCAAAGAACATGAAGACCATTATCATAAAATAATGGGTCTGAGGTCAGTGATCCCGGAAGTTAAATTTGATCTGAAAGAAGATGAATATCCGGGGATCCAAGAGCAAATTCGAAACAGAGGATGGGAAGTTCTAACCAATCCTGAGATAAAGGTTGGAAGGAATATGGTTCAGGAATTCTACTCAAATCTGTGGTTAATAGATAAGCAGAGAATGACTGGAACTGCTTACCATACCTATAGAACCATGGTCAGAGGGAAAGTTATGTACTTCCATCTGGACAAAATAAGAGAAATCTTCAAATTACCTCAACTGCAAGATGATCCTGAATCCTTTAATAGGAGAATGGTGAGAGCAGATAAAAGGTTGGATCAAGTTCTAGAGGACATATGCCTCCCTGGAACTAAGTGGATAACCAATTCAAAGGGTGTCCCAAACCAACTCAAGAGGGGAGACCTCAAACCAATTGCAAGAGGTTGGCTAGACTTTATTGGGCGTTCCATACTGCCCACTAGCAACCGTTCTGAGGTCACTATCAAGAGAGCAGTGATGATTCATTGCATTATGCTTGGAAAAGAAGTGGAGGTTCATCATGTGATTGCTTGTGAGATCTACACAATTGCAAATAAAAATTCCACTGAAGCCAAATTGGCTTACCCAAGCTTGATCTCCTTGCTCTGTAAAGAGGCTGGGGTAAAGATGGGAGTAGATGAATTCATACCCATTGAACATCCAATCACCAAGAAGTCAATGGAAGGACAAATGCAAGACAACTCTATCAAAAGGAGGGCGCAGGAGTTCCTCCCTGAATTCCCTAAAATTGACTACTGGACCAGCCTAGAAGCATCTATCACCAAGTTGCAAGAAACTCTGGAGCAACTGAAGGAAGAACAGCAGAATCAGAACTGCATGCTCTGCAAATTGCTGAAGGAACAAGAGAAGTAGGGGCGTGAACTCCAAGAGTTGAAACGCCAAAAGCTCTCCTCTCAAGCTGAGGGAGCATCCACTTCTCAAAATCAAGGTTGTTGAGTCCTAACTCTGTGAAAAAAAAAACCTCTATCATTAGGAGCCTAGTTTAAATTTTTGTTCTCTAATTTTATTTTTTTTAGTCTAATCTTATATCTATTTTTGAGTCTTGTTTTTAATTCATAATTAATAAAATTTAATTTTCATGTCTTAAAGCTATGAATGTCCTATGAATCCATCACCTCTCTTAAATGAAAAATGCTTTAATCACAAAAGAACAAGAAGTACAGGATTTCGAAATTTATCCTTGAAACTAGTTGAATTAGTTTGATGTGGTGATAGTAATTTTTGTTTTCCAAATGAATGCTTGAACAGTGCATATGTCTCTTGAATTTGTTGTTTTGAGAATGTTAGAAATTGTTGGCTCTTGAAAGAATGAAGGAAAAAGAGAACTGTTATTGAGGATCTAAAAAATCATCTAATTGATTCTTGAAGCAAGAAAAAGCAGTGAATTCGAAAAAAAAAAGAGAAAGAAAAAGAAAGAAATAAAGTTGTGATCCAAGGCAAAAAGAGTGTGCTTAAGAACCCTGGACACCTCTAATTGGGGACTCTAGCAAAGCTGGGTCACAATCTGAAAAGGTTCACCCAATTATGTGTCTGTGGCATGTATGTATCCGGTGGTAATACTGGAAGACAGAGTGCTTTGGGCCACAGCCAAGACTCATACACTGGCTATGTTCAAGAATCATTATACTTAACTAGGAGAATCAATGACACTATCTGAGTTCTGAGTTCTTATAGATGCCAATCATTCTGAACTTCAAGGGATAGAGTGAGATGCCAAAACTGTTCGGAGGCAAAAAGCTACTAGTCCCGCTCATCTAATTGGAGCTATGTTTCCTTGATATTTTGGAGTCTATAGTATATTCTCTTCTTTTTATCCTATTTTTATTTTCAGTTGCTTGGGGACAAGCAACAATTTAAGTTTGGTGTTGTGATGAGCGGATAATTTATACGCTTTTTGGCATTGTTTTTAGTATGTTTTTAGTATGATCTAGTTAGTTTTTAGTATATTTTTATTAGTTTTTAGTTAAAATTCACTTTTCTGGACTTTACTATGAGTTTGTGTGTTTTTCTATGATTTCAGGTATTTTCTGGCTGAAATTGAGGGTTCTGAGCAAAAATCTGATTCAGAGACTGAAAAGGACTGCAGATGCTGTTGGATTCTGACCTCCCTGCACTCGAAGTGGATTTTCTGGAGCTACAGAAGCCCAATGGGCGCGCTCTCAACGGTGTTGGAAAGTAGACATCCTGGGCTTTCCAGCAATATATGATAGTTTATACTTTGCCCAAGATTTGATGGCCCAAACCGGCGTGGCAAATCAGCCTCAGAAATTCCAGCGTTTAACGCTGGAACTGGCATAAAACTTGGAGTTAAACGCCCAAACTGGCATAAAAGCTGGCGTTTAACTCCAGAAAAGGTCTCTACACGAAAATGCTTCATTGCTCAGCCCAAGCATACACCAAGTGGACCCAGAAGTGGATTTTTACGTCATTTACTCATTTCTGTATACCCTAGGTTACTAGTTTACTATTAATAGGATATTTTGACATTGTATCAGTACCTCATGACACTTTACACGTTTCTTTGTGTACTCTCCACGGCATGAGTCTCTAAACCCCATGGTTGGGGGTGAGGAGCTCTGCTGTGTCTTGATGGATTAATGCAATTACTACTGTTTCTTATTCAATCATGCTTGCTTCCGTTCTAAGATATTACTTGTTCTTAACCCGGATGAATGTGATGACCCGTGACACTCATCATATTCTCAACTATGAACGCGTGCCTGACAACCACCTCCGTTCTACCTTAGATTGAGTAGATATCTCTTGGATTCTTTAACCGGAATCTTTGTGGTATAAGCTAGAACTGATGGCGACATTCAAGAGAATCCGGAAGGTCTAAACCTTGTCTGTGGTATTCTGAGTAGGATTCAAGGATTGAATGACTGTGACGAGCTTCAAACTCCTGAAGGCAGGGCGTTAGTGACAGACGCAAAAGAATCATTGGATTCTATTTCGGCCTGATTGAGAACCGACAGATGGATAGCCGTGCCGTGACAGGGTGCGTTGAACATTTCCACTGAGAGGATGGGAGGTAGCCATTGACAACGGTGAAACCCTACATACAGCTTGCCATGGAAGGAGCCTTGCGTGTTTGAAGAAGAAGACAGTAGGAAAGCAGAGGTTCAGAAGACAGAGCATCTCCAAAACCTCAACCTATTCTCCATCACTGCAATTCAAGTACCTGTTTTATGTTCTTTTGCTTCTTACAATCAATCCTGATAATTTCTGATATCCTGACTAAGATTTACAAGATAACCATAGCTTGCTTCAAGCCGACAATCTCCGTGGGATCGACCCTTACTCACGTAAGGTATTACTTGGACGACCCAGTGCACTTGCTGGTTAGTTGTGCGGGATTGCAAAAGTGTGATCGCAATTTCGTGCACCAGCTTGCTTGGTACAAGTACCCTCTAATGTGCATGGTATCATAAAGCTTCCAGGATCGTTAAGCTTTTCAGAATAACTGCACTGCATTCTTCAGTGAGGTAAACTTTTTCAGTTTCCCTCCAATACTTCTTATGACTTAAGATCTCTTTCATGAACTTAGCATAAGAGGGTATTTGCTCAAGTACCTCTGCAAACGGAATATTTATTTCAAGAGTCCTGAGATAGTCTGCAAAGCGGGCAAATTGCTTATCCTATTCCGCTTGGCAGAGTTTCTGAGGATAAGGCATTTTGGCTTTGTATTCCTCAACCTTAGTTGCTGCAGGTTCATTGCCTACAGATGTAGGTTGAGAAGCCTTTTTAGAAGGGTTATTATCAGTACTTGTATGTGTCTGATCCCCCACTGGCATTTGAATGCCAGGGGTGGAAGCTGGAGTGGCGTTAGACGCCAACTCCTCACCTGTTTCTGGCGTCTGAACACCAGAACTATGCTTCCTTTGGGCGTTCAACGCCAATTCCTTTCTTGTTTCTGGCGATGAACGCCAGGACTGAATATGGTTTGGGCGTTCAGCGCCAGCTTCCCACCCATTTTCTGGTGTTTGAACGCCAGAATTATTCCTCTCTGGGCTCTTAATGTCCTCAGAGGGATTTTGGGTAGTTTGCTCATTTCTTGGCTTCCTGCTATCTTGAAGTGATGTTTTTAATGTTTTCCCACTTCTTAATTAAACTGCTTTTGGCACTCTTCTGTTATTTGTTTTGATAGTTGCTGTTCTGTTTGCTTCAACTGTACTTCCATATTCATATTAGCCATTCTTGTTTCTTGTAATATCTCCTTGAATTCGGCTAACGGTTTTGTTAGAAAGTCTAATTGCTGATTGAATTCCATAGCTTATTCTGCAGGACTGAGTTCAGCAGTCACTGTTTTAGCTTCTTCTTTCATGGAAGATTCATTGCTTAGGTACAGATGTTGATTTCTGGCAACTGTATCAATAAGCTCTTGAGCTTCTTCAATTGTTTTTCTCATATGTATAGATCCACCAGCTGAGTGGTCTAGAAAAATCTGAGCTCTCTCTGTAAGCCCATAATAGAGGATGTCTAACTGCACCCACTCTGAAGATATTTCAGAGAGACATTTTCTTAGCATCTCTCTGTATCTCTCCCAAGCATCATAAAGAGATTCATTATCTCCTTGTTTGAAGCCTTGGATGCTCAGCCTTAGCTGTGTCATCCGTTTTGGAGGAAAATAGTGATTCAGGAATTTTTCTGACAGCTGTTTCCATGTCTTTATGCTGTCCTTAGGTTGGTTATTTAACCACCTCTTAGCTTGACCTTTTACAGCGAATGGAAATAGTAATAATCTGTAGACATCCTGATCTACTTCCTTATTATGTAATGTGTCAGCAATTTGTAAAAGTTGTGCCAGAAACTCTGTAGGTTCTTCCTGTGGAAGACCAGAATACTGGCAACTTTGCTACACCATGATAATGAGCTGAGGATTCAACTCAAAGTTACTGACTCCGATGGAGGGTATACAGATACTACTCCCATATGAAGCAGTAGTGGGGTTAGCATATGACCCCAGAGTCCTTCTGGACTGTTCATTTCCACTTAGTTCCATGATGGAGCAAGGGAGATGATATGGATGTTGATATTATTTATTTTATTATATATAAAAATTTATTTTCGAAATAATAAAATAAAATAAGATAAAATAAAAATGAAATAAAAATAAAATTAAAAAAATTTGAAAATGTTTTGTGAAGATTTTCGAAAAAAATTGAGGAGAGAGAGAGTGGTTAGGATATTTTTGAAAAAGATAATAAAATATTATATATATATATATATATATTTTAAAAACCTTAAGAGGATAAGATTTGAAAAATTTTGAAATTGAAATCTTAATTTTTATAAAAAAAATTTCGAAAAAGTAGCTTAAAAATAGTTAGAAAATATATTTTTTTGGATTTTGAATTTTATGATGAAAGAGAAAAACACATAAAAGACACAAGACTTAAAATTTTTAGATCTAATGCTCCTTGTTTTAAAAAATTTTGGAGGGAAAACACCAAGGAACACCAAACTTAAAAATTTTAAGATCAAAACATAAAGAAGACTCAAGAACTCGTTGAAGATTCACAAGAACACCAAGAACAAAAGAAAGAACACCAAACTTAAAATTTTTAGCAAATCAAAATAATTTTCGAAAATTATATCAAAATTAACAAGAAAACACCAAACTTAAAGTTTGGCACAAGATTAAATCAAGAAAAATTATTTTTGAAAAAGATTTTTAATAGAACCGGTGCCCAATCATCAAGAACATAAATCAACACTCTAGCCAATTAGGCAGTAAATATAACGTGTTTTAAAGATGTATTATTTTTATAGATAAAAATAAATTTTTGAAAACTAATATTTTGAAAAAGCACAAGAAAAATAAGAAAAGACACAGAACAAGACAAACTAAAGATCAAACAAGAAAAATTGACAAGAACAATGTGAAGATCAAGGAAAAACAAAGAACACTAATTCGAAAATTTAAAGAAAAATACAAGATATGCAATTGACACTAAACTTAGAACAAGACACTAAACTTATGAAAAAAATTAAAATTTGATAAAGAAAAATAATTATTTTTGAAAATTTTTTGAAACGGGAATAAAGGACTCAGAATTTAATGACTCTATAGCAACAAAAATAAATTATTCCTAATCTAAGCAACAAAATAAACCTTTAGTTGTTCAAACTCGAACAATCCCCGGCAACGGCGCCAAAAACTTGGTGCACGAAATTGTAATGACAATATCAAAATCAAGTGCATTAGGTCGTCCAAGTAATACCTTACGTGAGTAAGGGTCGAATCCCACGGAGATTGTTGGTTTGAAGCAAGCTATGGTTATTTTATTATTCTTAGTCAGGATATCAATTATAATTATCAGTTTGAATTACGAAAAATAAAAGAGCATAAAATAATTAATTGTTACTTAATAATGGAGAATATGTTGGAGTTTTGGAGATGCTTTGTCCTCTGAATCTCTGCAACATACTGCTTTCTTACTTTCAGAATTTGCAAGGCTCCTTCCATGGCAAGCTATATGTAGGGTGTCACCGTTGTCAATGGCTACTTCCCATCCTCTCAATGAAAACGGTCCAAATGCTCTGTCACAGCACGGCTAATCACCAGTTGGTCCTCGATTATGTCGGAATAAAATCCATTGATTCTTTTGCATTTGTCATCACGCCCAACACTCGTGAGTTTGAAGCTCATCACAGTCATCCAATCCCAGAATCCTACTCGGAATACCACAGACAAGGTTTAGACTTTCCGGATTCTCATGAATGCCGCCATCAATTTCAGCTTATACCACGAAGATTCTGATTAAGGAATCTAAGAGATACTCATTCAATCTGATGTAAAACGGAGGTGGTTGTCAGACACACGTTCATGGGGTGAGGAAGGTGATGAATGTCACGGATCATCACCTCCTTCATAGTGAAGTGCAAATGAACATCTTAGATAGGAACAAGCATATTTGAATGAGAAACAGAAATAATTGCATTAATTCATCGGGACGCTGCAGAGCTCCTCACCCCCAACAATGGGGTTTAGAGACTCATGCTGCCAAAAGGTACAAATTTCAGATCTAAAAATGTCATGAGGTACAAAATAAGTCTCTAAAAGTTGTTTAAATACTAAACTAGTAACCTAGGTTTACAGAGAATGAGTAAACTAAGATGGATAGTGCAGAAATCCACTTGGTGTGTGCTGGGGCTGAGACTTAAGCTTCTCACATGTCTGGGTTGTTTCTGGAGTTGAACGCCAAGTTGTAACATGTTTTTGGCGTTCAACTCTAGTTCGTGACGTGTTTCTGGCGCTAGACGCCAGACTACAACATGGAACTGGCGTTAAATGCCACTTTACGTCATCTATCGTCGCGCAAAGTATTGACTATTATATATTGCTGGAAAGCCCTGGATGTCTACTTTCCAACCCAATTGAGAGCTTGCCAACTGAACTTCTGTAGCTCCAAAAAATCCATTCCGAGTGCAGGGAGGTCAGAATCCAACAGCATGAGCAGTCCTTTTTCAGCCTAAATCAGATTTTTGCTCAGCTCCCTCAATTTCAGCCAGAAAATTCCTAAAATCACAGAAAAATACACAAACTCATAGTAAAGTCCAGAAATATGATTTTCGCTTAAAAACTAATTAAATTCTATTAAAAACTAATAAAAACATGCTAAAATCTACATGAAATTACCCCCAAAAAGCGTATAAAATATCTGCTCATCAATAGCACTCCGAAACAGCATTTCAGCCTTCCAAAAATGAGCCAAGAGCCTCCAAATTCATGTAGCACGTGATTTATTAATGCAATCACGTGTAGGGACCTGTGTAGACGCACAGACGTGTGCATCCGCACACTCAGCTGAAAGTTGACCTGTGCGTACGCACAGGCGCTTGTGCGCACGCACTCGTGGAAATTTTCCCTTGTGCGTACGCACGCAAGATTGTGTGCACGCACACTTCGCTGTGTGTGTTTTTCCTTGTTTTGTTCATGTTTTCTCCCTTGTACATGCTTTCTCCCACTTTTGGCCATCCATTCTTTCCTTCAAGGCCTAAAATCACTCACAAACCATATCACGGCATCGAGTGGAATAAAAGTGGAATTAATTCGCTCTTTTAAAGCACAAAATTGCATGTTTTCACATTTAGGATCAAATTAGGGATCAAATACAAAAGTATGTTATTTTGGTGCTTAAGTGTGAGTTCATATGCTAGAATCCATTCAAATCAAGGCAAAATATATCGAAAAATATGGACTCATCAATTCTCCCACACTTAAACAATAGCATGTCCTCATGCTAAACCAACAAGGAGAATGATAAAAGGGGTAACCAACTTATTAAATGCAACTATCTATATGCATGCAAGTATGTATATGCTATATATCTATCTATCTACAATGTCCTATTAATTTGGCGAACAAGCAAGCAATCCAATTCCAAGCAAGTATAAACGTGATAGGGATAAGCAAAATGTTAATTCAATGCAAACGAGATCTAGAGAATTAATTCACTCATCAAAATTAAGCAACTTGCAGGAATGCATGATAAAGAGAAGTGGAAGCATATAATTGAGTAATTGAACCCTTACTAGGTGTGTATACACTCAAATCACTCGGTGTTTAGGGTCAATTCACTCAAATCTCCTTCCAATCATGCTTTCAAGGATTTGCTTTTCATCTAACAATCAACAAGCAAGTGATGCATGAGTGCAATTATCATGAGGACTTCATATGGTTGTAATGAGGTTAGGGTAAGGTGGGATAGATATGGCTAAGTGGACTAAATGCAATTGAATCCTTGATTAGTTTAAGTATCCAACTCAACCTATATCAATCAATTCTAACCAAAATGCAATCCTAACCTTCCATCATTTTCAATTTACTAACACTCATGTATACCTTTCACAAAGACATCCCATATGCAATTCTTAATTCATTTGTTTACTCTTCAAGTTGACCTTGCGCCTTTTTTATGATGAAGAGTTTTTTTTTTACTTAGAATTGCATATGGTTAAGTAGTTCATACATGAATGTTCCCATTTTCCAAAATCTTCAATGAATGCCCAAATTAAACATTTTCTTTTACTACCAAAGTTTTCCAAAAGATTCTCCCACACTTAAATGCAACACATTCCTTCAACCTAAGCTAATCAAGGATACAATCCAAGGTAATTCATGGTTTTCCACTTAGGGTTGTGATGTGCTAAAATAAAAAATAATGGGGTAAATAAAGCTCAAAGTGGTTAAACAATGGTAAATGAAAAAGGTAGGCTATATGGGAAAAGTAAGCTTTAAACAAATATGGCCTCAATCATGCTCAATGCAACTTAAAACATCAATCATTGGAAATAAAGAATCGAGCAAAACCAAGATTACAATCATAGAAGAGATATAACACACAATGAACAAAATTAGTGGTTAAAATATAGGGTAAAGTATATTTTTTGTCCCTGAAGTTTGACAAAAGTTTCAAAAATACCCCTAAGTTTTATTTTGTTTCAATTTTGTCCTAGAAGTTTTCGATTTGCATCAAATATACCCTTAGCAGCTAATTTTTCAAAAAATTTAAGACTAATTCAACAACAATTTCATAAAAACAACCCTCAACACAAGCAAATCAAGCATCATTTTCATGCATTATTATTAGATTGGTCTTAATTTTTTTGAAAATTTAACCGTCGGGGGTATATTTGATGCAAATCGAAAACTTCTGGGACAAAATTGAAACAAAATAAAACTTAAGGGTATTTTTGAAACTTTTGCCAAACTTCAGGGACAAAAAGTATACTTTACCCTTACAATATATAACCACTCAATATAGCTCAAAAACTCACAAGGTATTTGTTCTTTACTCTTCTATGTTCCAAAGAAATCCATTCAAGCAAGTTTGAAAAAAAAATAGTTTTCCAATCAATTCAATAGAAAGCCCAAAATTGTTGGAAAGTCTTGTTGTTTTTTACCAAAATTATTCCTTATATATGTATGTATGTATGTTGTGATGGATGCAAAATTTTTCAAAATTTTCTAGTTCTTCTCCTAATTTTCAACAAGCAAAAGGTAACATGAACAATTAGGATCAAAATGAGCTAGGCATCAGCTATTCACATCATCCAATCACAATCCATATCTATACTATTTATCATGCAATATAAAATGCAATATGTATATATATACCAATTTAAAAGTGCAATACTAGATATAACTATAAGCAACTACTATATATATATATATATATATATATATACCAAAATAAAAAGTGCATAAGTCAACGTACTAAAAGTATCCACAAAAGCATAATAAAGACTAAAAATAACCAAATGACAAGTGTACGGAAGAGAATATTTACACTCAAAAATAGAAGATCCTCCCCCACACTTAGATGAAGCACGGTCCTCCGTGCCAAAACGGACCGGGGTGATCAACTCTAGGGTGCTCCTCTGCCTGGCGGTGGTGGGTGGTGATGTTGATGGTAGACAATGATGTCTGTGGACGGCCGGCTGGCGGGCTCAGGTCTATGCTCCTCAGATACCTGCCCAGCTAGCTCTGATATGGTCTCAACAATCGGCTCGGCTACAGCTACCGGCTCCTCAACCATGTGATCTGTAGGCTCTTCCACTATGGCCTCTGCTCCTGTCTGCTCTTAAGACTCATCTGCCTGGGCAGCTTCAGCTACTGGCTCCTCCAGTGCCGGCTCCTCTCTTTCAGGCTCAGGCTCAGGTGTGTTTGGAGGAGGTGGTCTAGGATCGCGACCATCAAACTTCTCCACTATCCACTAGAAGCGGCAAGCGTTACGGCACTCAATGCGGTGTAGAGTCTCCAAAATCTCCCGACCCAGCTCATATGGTGTCTGGAGTCGGGGTACGAGCACATGAGGTGCTAGAGGTGCTGATGGCTCTGCTGAGGATGATGGCTCGGTGGTCTTCCTCTTCTTCTGTGGTGGTCCATTGTAGTCACCATATGAAAGGAATGGCTGCTTGTTAATCAGGACGGACATCCGGTCTGTCTGCCGTCTCTCTACTCCCGATAGAGTGGCCAATCTGGTGATCAACGATGGGAAGGGAATGTTGTACTTTTGCTCTTGTGTTACCTTCCACATGAAATCTCTAATGAGAGGAAGAATAGAGTTCCTCTTCCCCTCCAGAATGGCCCACAGGAGAACTACAATGTAGACCCGCATGCATGCTCGGAAGGATGTAGTCGGCAATGATCTGCTGCCAGATCCTCGCCTCCGAGTTGAGATCCATGGACGCAATGCTCTGCAGGACCACGTTTTCTCCCCTGCTGTACTCCCATTTGGCCTCAGGTGTGCCAATCTTCCTCAGGACAATATCTAGTAAAAGCTTGCCCGATAACAAATCTTCCACTATCTGAGCGTAGGCGTCACGAGCTGGAGGAATATGCGGAATACCTAAGAGGGCCTCTAAAGCAGTATTAGAGGTGTCCAGAATGACACCTTTGAGAAAAACAGTTGGGGCATTCCTCTTTAGGAGGTTTGCGTAAAATTCCTTGACCTGGTGTTCATTAACTTCCACCGGATCGAATTTTACGAACTCCCAATGATAAAAATTAAGTCTGTCCAAAACTTGGTCCATGATGAGCGGATATTTTATACGCTTTTTAGGGGTAATTTCATGTAGTTTTTAATATGTTTTAGTTAGTTTTTAGTATATTTTTATTAGCTTTTAGGCAAAATTCATATTTCTGGACTTTACTATGAGTTTGTGTGTTTTTCTGTGATTTCAGGTATTTTTTGGCTGAAATTGAGAGAGCTGAGCAAAAATCTGATTCAGGCTGAAAAAGGACTGCTAATGCTGTTGGATTCTGACCTCCCTGCACTCGGAATAGATTTTTTGGAGCTACATGAGTCCAATTGGCACGCTCTCAATTGGGTTGGAAAGTATACATCCATGGGTTTCCATCAATATATAATAGTCCATACTTTCGGCGAAGATAAACGACATAAACTGGTTTAACACCAGTTCTATGTTGCATTCTGGCGTTGAACGCCAGAAACAGGTTGCAAGTTGGAGTTAAACGCCAAAAACAGGCTACAACCTGATGTTTAACTCCAGAAACAGCCCAGGCACATGAGAAGCTCAAGTCTCAGCCCCAACACACACCAAGTGGGCCCCAGAAGTGGATTTCTGCACTATCCATCTTAGTTTACTCATTTTCTGTAAACCTAGGTTACTAGTTTAGTATTTAAACAACTTTTAGAGACTTTGTACTCTTTGAAGGCATGAGTCTCTAAACTCTATTGTTGGGGGTGAGGAGCTCTGCAGCGTCTCGATGAATTAATGCAATTATTTCTATTTTCTATTCAAACACGCCTGTTTCTATCTAAGATGTTCATTCGCACTTCAACATGAAGAAGGTGATGATCTGTGACACTCATCACCATTCTCAACCTATGAACGCGTGCCTGACAACCACCTCCATTCTACATTAGATTGAATGAGTATCTCTTGGATTCCTTAATCAGAGTCTTCGTGGTATAAGCTAGAACCCATTGGCAGCATCCTTGAGAATCCAGAAAGTCTAAACCTTGTCTGTGGTATTCCGAGTAGAATTCAGGGATTGGATGACTGTGACGAGCTTCAAACTCACGAGTGTTGGGCATAGTGACAGACGCATGGATCCTATTTTGACATGATCGAGAACCGACAGATGATTAGCCATGCGGTGATAGCGTATTTGGACCATTTTCACTGAGAGGACGGATGGTAGCCATTGACAATGGTGATCTACCAACACACAGCTTGCCATAGGAGGAATCTTGCGTGCGTGAAGAAGATGACAATAGAAAAGCAGAGATTTAGAAGATAAAGCATCTCCAAAACTCCAACACATTCTCCATTACTGCGTAACCATTACTAATTTCATGCTCTTTTACTTTTTACAATTGAAACTAAAGAACCCTATTGGTATCCTGACTAATAATAATAAGATAACCATAGCTTGCTTCAAGCCAACAATCTCCGTAGGTTCGACCCTTACTCACGTAAGGTATTACTTGGACGATCCAGTGCACTTGCTGGTTAGTTGTGTGGAATTACATAGTGTGAGTGTAATTTTCGTGCACCAAATTTTTGGTGCCGTTGCCAGGGATTGTTCGAGTTTGAACAACTGACGGTTTATCTTGTTACTTAGATTAGGAAAAATTTATCTTTTTATTCGAGTTTGCATCTTTTATTATTCCTTTTAAAATTTTTTTCAAAAATATTATTTTTCTTTATTAATTGTTAGTTTTTCATTGAGTCTAGTTGCATGTTTTATGTTTGGTGTCCTTTGTATTTTTGTCATAAAAAATAGTTTTTATCTGTTAAATTCTTACATTTGTTAAATGTGTCTATTTTCTTGGGAATAGTTGCCCCTTTGAGTTTTCCTTTTTAAAATCTTTTTAAAAATAATTTTTCTTTGATTAAATCTTGTGCCAAACATTAAGTTTCGTGTTCTCTTGTTAATTTTTCTTTAATTTTTTTGAAAATTTTACTGTGATTTTCTAAAAATTTTAAGTTCGGTGTTCTATCTTTTGTTCTTGTTGTTCTTGTGAGTCTTCAAGGTGTTCTTGAGTCTTCTTTGTGCTTTGATCTTCAAATTTTTAATTTTGGAGTGCCTTGGTGTTTTCCCTCCAAAATTTTCGAAAACAAGGAGCATTGTATTTAAAAATTTTAAGTCTTGTGTCTTTTGTGTGTTTTTCTCTTTCATAATAAAATTCAAAAATAAAAAAATTATTTTTTCTAACTATTTTTAAGCATTTTTCGAAACTTTTCATAAAAATTCAGATTTCAATTTCAAAATTTTTCAAATCTTATCCTTTTAAGATTTTTTTTTAAAAAATCATATCTTTTTCAAAAATATCCTAACCACACTCTCTCTCCTCACTTTTCGAAAATCTTCATAAAATATTTTCAAAATTTTTTTATTTTATTTTATTTTATTATTTCAAAAGTCTCTTTTTTTATAATAAAACAAATAAAATAAATCCACGTCATCTCCCTTTCTACATCATGGGCCTAACTGGAAATGAACAGTCCAGAAGGACTTTGGGATCATATGCTAACCCCACTACTGCTTCATATGGGAGTAGTATCGGTATACCCTCCATTGGAGTCAGTAGTTTTGAGTTGAATCTTCAGCTCATTATCATGGTGCAGCAAAGTTGCCAGTATTCCGGTCTTCCATAGGAAGAACCTACAGAGTTTCTAGCACAGTTTTTACAAATTGCTGACACAGTACATGATAAGAAAGTAGATCATGATGTCTACAGATTGTTACTATTTCCATTTGCTGTAAAAGACCAAGTTAAGAGGTGGTTAAATAACCAACCTAAGGCTAGCATAAGGACATGGAAACAGCTATCAGAAAAATTCCTGAATCAATATTTTCCTCCAAAACGGATGACACAGCTAAGATTGAGCATCCAAGGCTTTAAACAAGGAGATAATGAATCCCTTTATGATGCCTGGGAGAGATACATAGAGATGCTAAGAAAATGCCCCTCTGAAATGTTTTCAGAGTGGGTGTAGTTAGACATCTTCTATTATGGGCTTATAGAAAAAGCTCAGATTTTTCTAGACCACTCAGTTGGTGGTGATAAACCACTATTTTATGGTTTATATTGTGTTTAATTGTGTGGTTTTGTCATGATCCTTACCCACTTATTCATTAATTTAGCATGCATTTAGATTTCCTTCCTAAATTTAGTACATGTTTGAAAATTGCTCCCTAGAGACCTTAATTATTTAATGTTAATTCTCCATTATTCCATTCGATGCCGTGATCTTTGTGTCAAGTGTTTCAGGCTTTATAGGGCATGAATGAGTTGGAGATTGGAAACGAAGCTAGCAAAAATGGAAGGAACATAAGAGTTTGCGGAGATAACCAGCGAGAAGTGACGCGGTCGCATGGCTCACGCGACCGCGCGAAGGAGCGCAAATCAAAGTGACGCGGCCGCATGGCTTACGCGGCCGCGTGGATTGGAAAGCGCAAGCGACGCGGTAGCGTGGACGACGCGAACACGTGGCGAGGAAAAAGCGCAAGCGACGCGTCCGCAAGGATGACGCGATCGCGTGACATGTGCGATCTGCATAATCTGCAGAATTTGCTGGGGGCAATTTTGGACCTTATTTCGGCCCAGTTTTCAGCCCGGAACAGCAGACTAGAGTCAGAGAATATGTAGAAACAACGGACATTCATTCAGTAGTTTTGGGAGATCTAGTTTTCTCTCTTAGGTTTTTTTTTTCTCTAGTTTTTAATTTTAATCTTTAATTGATCTTAGCATTGGAACATTGAGAAGAGTTATTTCCTCATCAAGACTTCATCACTCTAGTTTGTCTTCTTAACTTGGTTCTATTCTTCCATGTTCCTTGTTTTTGTTCAATTTTGTCATTCAGATACTTTTATGATTATTTAATGCAATGATTATTTCTTTTTCATTCAATTTCAATTTCAATAACTATGTCTTTTTTTTTATTCCCTTTCATGTTTTATGGATTTATTATTTACAATGCGTGAGTAGTTTCATTACTTGATGGGGAATTGATTAAAAAGGAACTCTTGAGTTGGAAGGATTGAAAGAAAATTTGTAATTGGGTTAACTGTTGAATTACCATCCTGTCACCGACACCAATCCCTTTGAACTAAGTGGGTTGTTACTTGTGAACAGATCCAGTAATTCAACTACTTGTTTGACTTTCCCTTACCTAGTAAAGGATAACCAAATAGAGCAACCATTAATTATAAATTAATCTTCAAAATCACTCCATCAATGATAGAGATCCCAACCAATCAATTTCCAGTCAAGGCTTTTATTCATATTATTTAATTTCCCTCAATTTAAATCCCAGTTTACTCAACTCAACTTCTTGAACATCTGATTAATAAGATAGCACACTTCTCTGCAACTCGTTGGGAGACGATCTGGGACTTAAAACTCTCAGTAATTTTAATTTAAACTCTCTGTGACATATTTCTAAATTGATAGGCAGATTTTTGGTGAATTAAGAACTATACTTGCAACATAATCATTTTAATAATTTTTAATCCACCAGCTTCTGCTTCCCATCAATTTTTGGCGCCATTTTGACGTTAGGATTTTTTCCAGTAAAGAATTTCATAAAAACAGTCGCGTTGTAGATATAGTCTCTAAACCGACAGAAATCCCTTCGTACAAACGTTTTGGTTGTCACAAGTAACAAATCCCTTTAAAATTGATAACCGAGTATTTAAACCTCGGGTCGTCTTCTCAAGGAATTGCAGGAGGTATGTTCTTATTATTGGCTATGAAAAAGGTAAAATTGGGGTTTTGGAAGTAAGGTGGGAATATGTTATATGACAAGTAAAATAAAATAATACTAATAAAATCTCTTGGCAAGGTATAAGAACAGGAAGTCCTATCCTAGTTATCTTTATCAATTGTGATGAGAATTGGATTTTTCTCCCACTTTGTTAACCTCTAACTATGAAGGTAAGTTAAGTGGATGAATTAATTCGAATCCTCAAGTCCTAGTCTTTCCTTGGGAAAGGCTAGAGTTATTGGAATATGAATTAATGAAATGAAGAAATCCAATTTTCAATCAATAATGGAGCTGATAACCTTAGGGTCACCAATTAATCAACCACAGCCAAGAATGTAAAAAGCTAAATTAAAATCATAAATATCTGGAATACCTTCAATTCATTCAAAGCAGTAAAATCTAACATGGAAGACATTCATAAGCCAATTGGGCAACAGGAAAATCCAAATTATTTATATAAATAAAAGACAGCAGTCATCAGTCTAAAATATCTCAAATAACATTAATCAAGAAAATCAATCTAAACATGGAACATTGAAAAATAAATAAAAATAAAGAACCTGGGATTGAGAGTCACTCCTAAAACTAAGAGAAGTCCTAAATCCTAATCCTAATTCTAATTCTAATCCTAAGAGAGAGAGGAGAGAAACTCTCTCACTAAAAACTACATCTAAAAATATGAAAAGTGAATTATGAGAGCATGATTATGAATGGATGCATTCCCCCACTTTATAAACTCTAATCTGTGTTCTCTGGAGCATGTGCAAATCACGGGCAACCTACCTTTTCCCGCCCTGGTCTCAGATCTTGTTTCAGCCACCGGAGTCTCCTACAGAGCTGGGGACACCAAAGCCATGCTTCCACGGGATGATCAATATGTCCCTAACGGGAAATACCTCAGACTTTCAGCAGCCACTACAAGCCAGCATACTGAGCCAGTTGAAGATATTCCTTCTTCAACACCACAAGCATCTACAACTGAGAAATTGCTCCAGCAGATACTTGAAAAGTTGGATCGGCATGAACAGAAAGCTAAGATGAGAGAGCGCCGTAACAAGCGCCGATTCACATACCTCAAGGAGCTGATCATGGGCAAATTCAAGGACTCAGACACTCCGGACTCCACTTCTTTTACCAGCACCGGGAGCCATGATAGTCCCGACTGTGGAGATACTGCTACTAGCCCACCCCTGTTCCTGACAGATGGCACCGAGGACGGTGCAAATCCTTAAGTGTGGGGAGGTCGGTCAGTACCTGACTTCCGGAGGTAATTTCTCTTCTTTGTACACCAATAATTAGGATATTTTAGTTAGATTTTCTTCCCTTTATAGAATAGAATAAATTGCAGAGGTTAGAATAGTTGCATGCATGTTTTACTTGATTGAAAAGACAATAAGTTTCTTTTAAAAATCTATTTTTGGAATAAAATTTCACTAATTTTTCAGAAAATTTTTATGATAAATCTGCTTGAGTTGTATTTGGAACATGACGTTTGAGCTAAAGAACACACAACCTGTGAAAGATTTGAGCCTTTATGTATGGTTACATTATTTAACCATAATTATTTTATTCTTGTGTGTTTACTTCTCTATGATTGTAATCTATATTTTGTTTTATCTTATATGTCCAATATTTATTATATTTACATGCTTGCACATGATTGAGGCCATTATTTGTTTAAACTCACTTATCCAAATCAAGCCTACCCTTTTCAATTACCCTTGTTAACCACTTTGAGCCTTTAAAAACCCCATTTGTTCTATATTTTACCACATTACTAACCTTAAGCTGAAAAACAATTGCATACCCCAAATTGAATCTTTGGTTAGCTTAAGATAGAATTGTGTGTGCTAGTTAAGTATGGGAAATTTTGGGAACAAAAGTTGTTAAGGGAATGTGTCATGAAAATTTAAAAGGAATTTGGATACCTACTCATGTGAAACTATAAGAATTGAAAAAAAATCTATGTGCATTGATAAGCTTTATTTATTTCTTTTTCAAAAAAAATGATGATAAATAAATAAATAAGGGGACAAAATTACCCCAATGTTAAATTCAGAATTCAAAAATCAATGCACATATGATAGAATCAAAATACAAAGTTGAAACATGAGTATGGGTTGAAAAAGGGAATTATGGGTAGCTAGGCATGAATTTAAAGTATATAGAGTATATGTATATTAAGTGAGAGCTTAGGTTAATTAGTTATAAAGCTCACTTAACCATATGTATACCCTTACCTGCACCTTGGCCCCATTACAACCCTGGAAAGACCTCATGATGTTTGCATTGGTATATTAACTGTTGTTGATTGGTTAGGAGAAAAACAAAAGTTAGAAAACATGACTAGAGAAGAATAGAGTGATTACCCTATACACTAAAGATCAGAGCGTACATACATTATCAATGAGGGTTCGATGCTTGAATTTTCATGTTTCCTGCTTTCATAAGCTATCTTCTTGCACTTTTATCTATTTTATTGTATAATGATAGAATTAGTGGAATTTGATTTGTAATTGTTTTGAAGGGCTTATTTACTTTTGATCAAGTGGACAATAATCATATAGTTGCATTTATTTATATATGTAGGATTGCATTGCATTTCATGAGTTTCTACATGTTCATACTTATTTCCTTGTCTCCTTCAATTTAGCATGAGGACATGCTAATGATTAAGTGTGGGGAGGTTGATAAACCACTATTTTATGGTTTATATTGTGTTTAATTGTGTGGTTTTGTCATGATCTTTACCCACTTATTCAATAATTTAGCATGCATTTAGATTTCCTTCCTAAATTTAGTACATGTTTGAAAATTGCTCCCTAGAGACCTTAATTATTTAATTTTAATTCTCCATTATTCCATTCGATGCCGTGTGGTGGACGAAATTGTAATTCAAGAGTTCCAGGCACTGTTAGAGAAGCTCACAACTTCGTTCAACTTAACCAGCAAGTGTACTGGGTCATCCAAGTAATACCTTACGTGAGTAAGGGTTGATCCCACAGAGATTGTTGGTATGAAGCAAGCTATGGTCACCTTGTAAATCTCAGTTAGGCAGATTAAATGGTTATGGTTTTCAAAAATTAATAATAAATAGAAAATAAAAAGGGATAGAAATACTTATGTAAATCAATAGTGGGAACTTCAGATAGGCGTATGGAGATGTTGTGCTCCTCTCGAATCTCTACTTTTTTATTATATTCATCCAATCCTTCCTACTCCTTTCCATGGCAAGCTGTATGTAGGGCATCACCATCATCAATGGCTACTTTTAATCCTCTCGGGAAAATGGTCCTATGCGCTGTCACTACACGGCTAATCGTCTGGAGGCATCACCCTTGTTGATGGCTACATCCCATCCTCTCAGTGAAAATGGTCCAAATGCTCTGTCACAGCACGGCTAATCATCTGTCGGTTCTCAATCAGGTTGGAGTAGAATCCATTGATTCTTTTGCGTTTGTCATTACGCCCAGCCTTCAGGAGTTTGAAGCTCGTCACAGTCATTCAATACCGGAATCCTACTCGGAATACCACAGACAAGGTTAGACTTTCCGGATTCCCGGGATCCTACTCGGAATACCACAGACAAGGTTAGACTTTCCGGATCCCCATGAATGCCGCCATCTATCTAGCTTATTCCACGAAGATTCTGTTGGGGAATCTAAGAGATATGCGCTCGGCCTAGAGTAGAACGGAAGTGGTTGTCAGTCACGCACGTTCATAGGTGAGAATGATGATGAGTGTCACGGATCATCACATTCATCAAAGTGTTGTGCAATGTATATCTTGGAATAAGAATAAAAGAGAATTGAATAGAAAGTAATAATAATTGTATTAAAACTTGAGGTACAACAGAGCTCCACACCCTTAATCTATGGTGTGTAGAAACTCCACCGTTGAAAATACATAAGTGAAAGGTTCAGGCATGGCCGAATGGCCAGCCCCCATGGTCTAAGGACTATGCACCCCCAGATGTTCCTCAGATCTAAAGTGATCAAAAGATGTCTAATACAATAGTTAAATGTCCTATATATACTAGACTAGCTACTAGGGTTTACATGAGTAAGTAATTGATGCATAAATTCACTTCTGGGGCCCACTTGGTGTATGTTTGGGCTGAGCTTGATCTATCCATGAGCTGAGGCTTCTCTTGGAGTTGAACGCCAAGTTATAACGTGTTTTGGGCGTTCAACTCCGGGTTGTGACGTGTTTCTGGCGTTTAACTCCAGACAGCAGCATGTACTTGGCGTTGAGCGCCATTTTACGTCATCAATTCCCGAATAAAGTATGGACTATTATATATTTCTGGAAAGCTCTGAATGTCTACTTTCCAACGCCGTTGAGACCGCACCATTTGGAGTTCTGTAGCTCCAGAAAATACATTTTGAGTGCAGGGAGGTCAGATTCCAACAACATCAGCAGTCCTTTTGTCAGCCTTTTTCAGAGTTTTGCTCAAGTCCCTCAATTTCAGCCAGAAATTACCTGAAATCATAGAAAAACACACAAACTCATAGTAAAGTCTAGAAATGTGAATTTAACATAAAAACTAATGAAAACATCCCTAAAAGTAGCTTGAACTTACTAAAAACTACCAAAAAACAATGCCAAAAAGCATATAAATTATCCGCTCATCACAACACCAAACTTAAATTGTTGCTTGTCCCCAAGCAACTGAAAATCAATCAGGATAAAAAGAAGAGAATATACTATAAATTCCAGAATATCAATGAATATTAATTCTAATTAGATGAGCGGGACTTGTAGCTTTTTGCTTCTGAACAGTTTTGGCATCTCACTTTTTCCTTTGAAGTTTAGAATGATTGGCTTCTCTAGGAACTTAGAATTTCGGATAGTGTTATTGATTCTCCTAGTTAAGTATGTTGATTCTTGAACACAGCTACTTTTATGAGTCTTGGTTGTGGCCCTAAGCATTTTGTTTTCCAGTATTACCACCGGATACATAAATGCCACAGACATATGACTGGGTGAACCTTTTCAGATTGTGACTCAGCATTGCTAGAGTCCCCAGTTAGAGGTGTCCAGAGCTCTTAAGCACACTCTTTTTGCTTTGGATCACGACTTTAACCACTCAGTCTCAAGCTTTTCACTTGGACCTGAATGCCACAAGCACATGGTTAGGGACAGCTTGATTTAGCCGCTTAGGCCTGGATTTTATTTCCTTGGGCCCTCCTATCCATTGATGCTCAAAGCCTTGGATCCTTTTTACCCTTGCCTTTTGGTTTTAAGGGCTATTGGCTTTTTCTGCTTGCTTTTTTTTCGCCAGTTTTTTTTTCGCAAGCCTTTGCTTTTTCACTGCTTTTTCTTGCTTCAAGAATCAATTTCATGATTTTTCAGATCATCAATAACATTTCTCTTTGTTCATCATTCTTTCAAGAGCCAACAATTTTAACATTCATAAACAACAAGATCAAAAATATGCACTGTTTAAGCATTCATTCAGAAAACAAAAAGTATTGTCACCACATCAATATAATTAAATTAAATTCAAGGACAATTTTCGAAATTTATGTACTTCATGTTCTTTTGAATTAAAAACATTTTTTTTATTTAAGAGAGGTGAAGGATTTATAGAAATTATTCATAGCTTTAAGACATAGTTACTACATACTAATGATCATGAAGTAGAGACACAAAACATAGATAGACATGAAGGATAAAAACCGAAAAATCAGAGAAAATAAGAACAAGGAATGAGTCCACCTGAGTGAGGGTGGCGCCTTCTTGAAGGTCCAATGGTGCTTTTTGAGCTCCCTTATGTCTCTTCCTTGCTTCTGTTGCATGATCCCTAGTGATTTTGGTGTTCCTATCCTTAGTTGCTTCCAATAATTTTGTGGAGGAACATGTATCCCCTGAGGTATCTCAGGGATTTCTTGAAGAGGAAATTTCTCATGCTCTCTTGATGTGCAGTCAAATGCTCTTCTACTGAGCTATGGACCCTTGAGATGAATCTCTCCATCTCCCATGACTCAGAGGTGGAAGCTTTTGTCTTTTTCCTTGTTCCTGCTCATATAGGGAAGAAGAGAACAAGAAAAGAAAGAGGAATCCTCTATGTCACAGTATAGAGATTCCTTTATGTTAGTAGAAGAAGAAAGGGAAGAAGAGTGAAGAAGAATGGGTAAGGATAGAGGTGGTGATTTGAGATGAAGAGAAGTGAAGAGAAGTGTTAGTAAATAAATAAATAAATAGAAGAAGAGGAGAGATAGAAAATTTTCGAAAATAATTTTGAAAAAGTGGTTAGTGATTTTCGAAAATTAAAGATAATATATAATTAAAATTAAAATTTAAAACAATTAAAAAGAATTTTTGAAAAAGAGATGAGATATTTTCGAAAATTAGAGAGGGATAGGTAGTTAGTTGGTTTTGAAAAAGATAAGAAACAAAAAAAAAGTTAAATAGTTAGTTGAAAAAGATATTAAAATCAAATTTGAAAAGATAAGAAGATAAGAAGTTAGATAAGATATTTTGAAATCAAATTTTTTGAAAAAGATAAAATTTTGAAAAAGATATGATATAAAAGATAAGATAAAAAGATATGATTAAAAAGATATGATTAAAAAGATAAAAAAGATATTTTGAAAAAGATTTGATCTTAAAATTAAAATTAATTACTTGACTAACAAGAAACTAAAAGATAAAATTCTAGAATTTAAAGATTGAACCTTTCTTAACAAGAAAGTAACAAACTTCAAATTTTTGAATCAATCACATTACTTGTTAGCTAATTTTCGAAAATATGATGTAAAAGATAAGAAAAAGATTTTGAAAAATATTTTAAAAAAGATTTTTGAAATTTTCGAAAAAGAGGAAAAATTGGAGAAGATATGATTTTTGAAAAAGATTTTGAAAAGATAAGATTTTTAAATTTTGAAAATTTGACTTGACTTGTAAGAAATAACTAATTTTAAAAATTTTTGACTAAGTCAACTCAAATTTTCAAAAATTATGAGAAAAATAAGGAAAAGATATTTTTTGATTTTTTGAATTTTTAATTATGAGAGAGAAAAACACAAACATGACCCAAAACATGAAAATTTTGGATCAAAACACTTAATGAATGCAAGAACACTATGAATGTCAAGATGAACATCAAGAACACTTTGAAGATCATGATGAACATCAAGAACATAATTTTGAAAAATTTTTGATGCAAAGAAAACATGCAAGACACCAAACCTAGAAATCATTAATGCATGGACTCTAACAAAGGAAAAATGCATATGAAAAACAAGAAAATACACCAAACAAGAAAACATCAAGATCAAACAAGAGGACTTACCAAGAACAACTTGAAGATCATGAAGAACACTATGAATGCATGAATTTTTCGAAAAAAATGCAAGAAAAAATTTTAAAGCATGCAATTGACACCAAACTTAAAAATTAACTCAAGACTCAAACAAGAACACAAAATATTTTTGGTTTTTATGATTTTATGAATTTTTTTTGTATTTTTATTAATTTTTTCGAAAAACATTATTAGAAAAATGAAAAATAAATAAAAAAAATTTTGAAATATTTTTTTGAAAACTTTTTGAAAAGAAAATTACCTAATCTGAGCAACAAGATGAACCGTCAGTTGTTCAAACTCAACAATCCCCGGCAACGGCGCCAAAAACTTGGTGGACGAAATTGTGATTCAAGAGTTCCAGGCACTGTTAGAGAAGCTCACAACTCCGTTCAACTTAACCAGCAAGTGTACTGGGTCATCCAAGTAACCTTACGTGAGTAAGGGTCGATCCCACAGAGATTGTTGGTATGAAGCAAGCTATGGTCACCTTGTAAATCTCATTTAGGCAGATTAAATGGTTAAGGTTTTTGAAAATTAATAATAAATAGAAAATAAAAAGGGATAGAAATACTTATGTAAATCAATAGTGGGAACTTCAGATAGGCGTATGGAGATGCTGTGCTCCTCTCGAATCTCTACTTTTTTATTACATTCATCCAATCCTTCCTACTCCTTTCCATGGCAAGCTGTATGTAGGGCATCACCATTATCAATGGCTACTTTTAATCCTCTCGGGAAAATGGTCCTATGCGCTTTCACTGCACGGCTAATCATCTGGAGGCATCACCCTTGTTGATGGCTACATCCCATCCTCTCAGTGAAAATGGTCTAAATGCTCTGTCACAGCACGGCTAATCATCTATCGGTTCTCAATCAGGTTGGAGTAGAATCCATTGATTCTTTTGCATTTGTCATCACACCCAGCCTTCAGGAGTTTGAAGCTCGTCACAATCATTCAATACCGGAATCCTACTCGGAATACCACAGACAAGGTTAGACTTTCCGGATTCTCGGGATCCTACTTGGAATACCACAGACAAGGTTAGACTTTCCGGATCCCCATGAATGCCGCCATCTATCTAGCTTATACCACGAAGATTCTGTTGGGGAATCTAAGAGATATGCGCCCGGCCTAGAGTAGAACGGAAGTGGTTGTCAGTCACGCACGTTCATAGGTGAGAATGATGATGAGTGTCACGGATCATCACATTCATCAAAGTGTTGTGCAACGTATATCTTGGAATAAGAATAAAAGAGAATTGAATAGAAAGTAATAATAATTGTATTGAAACTTGAGGTACAGCAGAGCTCCACACATTTAATCTATGGTGTGTAGAAACTCCACCATTGAAAATACATAAGTGAAAGGTTCAGGCATGGCCGAATGGCCAGCCCCCATAGTCTAAGGACTATGCGCCCCCAGATGTTCCTCAGATCTAAAGTGATCAAAAGATGTCTAATACAATAGTTAAATGTCCTATATATACTAGACTAGCTACTAGGGTTTAAATGAGTAAGTAATTGATGCATAAATTCACTTCTGGGGCCCACTTGGTGTATGTTTGGGCTAAGCTTGATCTATCCACGAGCTGAGGCTTCTCTTGGAGTTGAACACCAAGTTATAACGTGTTTTGGGCGTTCAACTCTGGGTTGTGACGTGTTTCTGGCGTTTAACTCCAGACAGCAGCATGTACTTGGCGTTGAGCGCCATTTTACGTCATCAATTCCCGAATAAAGTATGGACTATTATATATTGCTGGAAAATCCATTTTGAGTGCAGGGAGGTTAGATTCCAACAGCATCAGCAGTCCTTTTGTCAGCCTTTTTCAGAGTTTTGTTCAAGTCCCTCAATTTCAGCCAGAAATTACCTGAAATCACAGAAAAACACACAAACTCATAGTAAAGTCCAGAAATGTGAATTTAACATAAAAACTAATGAAAACATCCTTAAAAGTAACTTGAACTTACTAAAAACTACCTGAAAACAATGCCAAAACGTGTATAAAATATCCGCTCATCACCGTGATCTTTGTGTCAAGTGTTTCAGGATTTATAGGGCATGAATGAGTTGGAGATTGGAAAAGAAGATAGCAAAAATTGACGGAACACAAGAGTTTGAGGAGATAACCAGCGAGAAGTAACGCGGTCGCATGGCTCACGCGACCGCGCGAAGGAGCGCAAATCGCAGTGACGTGGCCGCATGGCTTACGCGGCCGCGCGGATTGGAAAGCGCAAGCGACGCGGTAGCGTGGACGACGCGAACACGTGGCGAGGAAAAAGCGCAAGCGACGTGTCCGCATGGATGACGCGATCGCGTGACATGTGCGATCTGCAGAATTCGCTGGGGGTGATTTTGGACCTTATTTTGGCCCAATTTTCGGCTCGGAACAGCAGACTAGAGTCAGAGAATATGCAGAAACAACGGACATTCATTCAGTAGTTTTGGGAGATCTAGTTTTCTCTCTTAGGTTTTTTTCTCTCTAGTTTTTAATTTTAATCTTTAATTAATCTTAGCATTGGAACATTGAGAAGAGTTATTTCCTCATCAAGACTTCATCACTCTAGTTTGTCTTCTTAACTTGGTTCTATTCTTCCATGTTCCTTGTTTTTGTTCAATTTTGTCATTCAGATACTTTTATGATTATTTAATGCAAGGATTATTTCTTTTTCATTCAATTTCAATTTCAATAACTATGTCTTTTTTTTATTCCCTTTCATGTTTTATGGATTTATTATTTACAATGCGTGAGTAGTTTCATTACTTGACGGGGAATTGATTAAAAAGGAACTCTTGAGTTGGAAGGATTGAAAGAAAATTTGTAATTGGGTTAACTGTTGAATTACCATCTTGTCACCGACGCCAATCCCTTTGAACTAAGTGGGTTGTAACTTGTGAACAGATCCAGTAATTCAACTTGTTTGACTTTCCCTTACCTTGTAAAGGATAACCAAACAGAGCAACCATTAATTATAAATTAATCTTAAAAATCACTCCATCAATGATAGAGATCCCAACCAATCAATTCCCAGTCAAGGCTTTTATTCATATTATTTAATTTCCCTCAATTTAAATCCCAATTTACTCAACTCAACTTCTTGAACATCTGATTAATAAGATAGGACACTTCTCTGCAACTCGTTGGGAGACGACCTGGGACTTAAAACTCCCAGTAATTTTAATTTAAACTCTTTATGACGTATTTCTAAATTGATAGGCAGATTTTTGGTGAATTAAGAACTATACTTGCAACATAATCATTTTAATAATTTTTAATCCACCAGCTTCTGCTTCCCATCAGGTGGATCTATCCATATGAGAAAGACAATTGAAGAAGCTCAGGAGCTCATTAATACAGTTTCCAGAAATCAGCATCTGTACCTAAGCAGTGAACCTTCCATGAAAGAAGAGGCTAAAACAGTAACTGCTGAACTCAGTCCTGCAGAACAAGTTACTGAATTCAATCAGGAATTAAATTTTCTAACAAAATAGCTAGCCAAATTCAAGGATATATTGCAAGATACAAGACTGGCTAATATAAATATGCAAGTGCAGTTGAAGCAAACAGAATAGTAGTTATCAAAACAAATAACAGAAGAATGCCAAGCAGTTTAATTAAAAAGTGGGAAGACATTAAATACCTCACTTCAAAAGTAGTAGGAAGCCAAGAAATGAACAAACTGCTACCCAAAATCCCTCTGAGAATAGAAAGAGCCCAGATAGGAATAATTCTGGAGCTCAAACGCTAGAAAAGGATGGAGAGTTGGCGTTAAACACCCAACCCATGCTCAGTTCTGGCGTTCAAATGCCAGAAACAGGCAAGGAGTTGGCATTTAACGCCCAAAGGAAGATCAGTTCTGGCGTTCAGACGCCAGAACAGGTAAGGAGTTGGCGTCTAACACCACTCCAGCTTCCACCCCTGGCATTCAAACGCCAGTGGGGGATCAGACATATACAAATGCTGATTGCAACCCCTCTAAAAAGGCTTCTCAACCCACATCTGTAGGCAATAAACCTGCAGCAACTAAGGTTGAGGAATACAAAGCCAAAATGCCTTATCCTCAGAAATTCTGCCAAGCAAAACAGGATAAGCAATTTGCCCGCTTTGCAGACTATCTCAGGATTCTTAAAATAAAGATTCCATTTGCAGAGGCACTTGAGAAAATACCCTCTTATGCTAAGTTCATGAAAGAGATCATAAGTCATAAGAAGGATTGGAGAGAAACTGAAAAGTTTACCTCACTGAAGAATGCAGTGCAGTCATTCTGAAAAGCTTACCAGAAAAGCTTAAAGATCCCGGAAGCTTTATGATACCATGCACATTAGAGGGTACTTGTACCAAGCAAGCTTTATGTGATCTTGGGGCAAGTATCAACCTAATACCTGCATCTACTATCAGAAAGCTTGGTTTGACTGAAGAAGTCAAACCAACCCGAATATGTCTCCAACTTGCCGATGGCTCCATTAAATACCCATCAGGCGTGATTGAAGACATGATTGTCAAGGTTAGGCCATTTGCCTTTCCCACTAACTTTGTGGTGCTGGAAATGGAGGAGCACAAGAGTGCAACTCTCATTCTAGGAAGACCTTTCCTAGTAATTGGACGAACTCTCATTGACGTCCAAAAAGGGGAAGTAACCCTGAGAGTCAATGAGGACGAGTTTAAGTTGAATGTTGTCAAAGCTATGCAGCATCCAGACACCCCAAACAACTTCATGAGCATTGATATTATTGACTCTCTTGTAAAAGAGGTCAATATGACTGAGAGTCTCGAATCAGAGCTAAAGGATATCTTTAAAGATGCTCAGCCTGATCTGGAGGAACCAGAGAGAATAATAGAACCTCTGAAAATCCCTCAGGAAAAGGAGAAACCTCCCAAACCCGAGCTCAAACCATTACCACCATCCCTGAAATATACATTTCTGGGAGAAGGTGATACCTTTCCTGTAATCATAAGCTCTACCTTAGAGCCACAGGAAGAGGAAGTACTAATTCAAGTGCTAAGGACACACAAGAAAGCTCTTGGGTGGTCCATCAGTGATCTTAAGGGCATTAGCCCAGCCAGATGCGTGCACAAGATCCTATTGGAGGATGACGCTAAGCCAGTAGTTCAACCACAGAGGCGGCTGAATCCAACCATGAAGGAGGTGGTGCAGAAGGAGGTCACTAAATTACTAGAGGCTGGGATTATTTATCCAATTTTTGATAGCCCCTGGGTAAGCCTTGTCCAAGTCGTCCCTAAGAAGGGTGGCATGATAGTGGTTCATAATGAAAAAAATGAACTGGTTCCTACAAGAACAGTTATAGGGTGGCGTATGTGTATTAATTATAGAAGGCTCAATACAGCTACCAGAAAGGACTATTTTCCTTTACCATTCATAGACCAGATGCTAGAAAGACTAGCAGGTCATGAATACTACTGCTTCCTGGATGGATATTCAAGTTATAATCAAATTGCAGTAGATCTCCAGGATCAAGAGAAAATAGCATTCACATGTCCATCAGGAGTATTTGCATATAGAAGGATGCCATTTGGTCTGTGCAATGCACCTGCAACCTTTCAAAGGTGTATGCTCTCTATTTTCTCTGATATGGTGGAAAAATTTTTGGAATTCTTCATGGATGACTTTTTAGTATTTGGAGACTCATTCAGCTCTTGTCTTGACCATCTAGCACTTGTTATAAAGAGGTTCCAAGAGACTAACCTAGTTTTAAACTGGAAAAAATGTCACTTTATGGTGACTGAAGGAATTGTCCTTGGGCACAAAATTTCGAACAAGGGAATAGATGTGGATCAAGCTAAGGTAGAGGTAATTGAAAAATTACCACCACCTGCCAATGTTAAGGCAATCAGAAGCTTTTTGGGGCATGCAGGATTCTATAGGAGGTTTATAAATTATTTTTCAAAAATTGCCAAACCTCTGAGTAATCTGCTAGCTGCTGACACACCATTTATCTTTGATAAGGAGTGTCTGCAGGCGTTTGAGACTCTGAAAGTTAAGCTGGTCACAGCACCAGCCATCTCTGCACTAGACTGGACATTACCATTTGAACAAATGTGTGATGCTAGTGACCATGCCATTGGTGCAGTGTTGGGACAAAGGCATGACAAGCTTCTGCACGTCATTTATTATGCCAGTCGTGTTTTAAATGACGCACAGAAGAACTACACAACCATAGAAAAATAGTTAATTTTAGTGGTTTACGCCATTGACAAGTTCAAATCTTATTTAGTAGGATCAAAAGTGATTGTGTACACTGACCATGCTGCTCTTAAATATCTACTCACAAAGTAGGATTCAAAACCCAGACTCATAAGATGGGTGTTGCTTCTGCAAGAGTTTGATATAGAAATAAGAGACAGAAAAGGGTCAGAGAACCAAGTAGCAGATCACCTGCTAGAACCAGTAGAAGGGGCCTCCCTCCCTCTTACTGAGATCTCTGAAAACTTTCCGGATGAGCAACTCTTTGCCATCCAGGAAGTACCATGGTTTGCAGACATTGCAAACTACAAGGCTGTGAGATTCATACCCAAAGAGTATAGTAAGCAGCAATCAAAGAAATTGATCACAAATGCAAAGTACTATCTTTGGGATGAACCATATCTCTTCAAGAGATGTGCGGACGGCGTAATCCATAGATATGTGCCTAAAGAAGAAGCACAGAAGATCCTATGGCATTCCTATGGATCAAAATATGGAGGACATTTTGGAAGTGAGCGAACATCCACAAGAGTTCTCCATTGTGGCTTCTAATGGCCTACTCTCCATAAAGACTCCCGAGAGTTTGTACTTAATTATGATAGTTGCCAAAGATCTGGCAATCTGCCTCATAGTTATGCCATGCCTTAACAAGGGATCTTGGAGATTGAGTTACTTGATGTATGGGGTATTGACTTCATGGGGCGTTTCCCACCATCATACTCAAACACTTATATTCTGGTGGCAGTGGATTATGTATCCAAATGGGTAGAAGCTATTGCAACACCCACTAATGATACTAAGACAGTGCTGAAATTCCTCCAGAAATATATCTTCAGCAGATTTGGTGTCCCTAGAGTACTAATCAGTGATGGAGGCGCTCATTTCTGCAAAAAACAGCTTTACTCTGCTATGGTTCGATATGGACTCAGCCACAGGGTGGCAACTCCATATCATCCATAGACAAATGGGCAAGCTGAAGTCTCTAATAGAGAACTTAAAAGAATCCTGGAACGGACTGTGATTAACTGTAGAAGGGATTGGGCAAGAAGCTTGGATGATGCTCTATAGGCATACAGAACAGCATTCAAGACTCCTATAGGGACCTCTCCATACCATCTTGTGAATGGAAAAGCCTGTCACTTGCCAGTGGAACTAGAACATAAGGCCTACTGGGCAACCAGATTCCTAAACCTTGATGCCAAGTTAGCTGGAGAAAAACGATTGCTCTAGTTAAATGAACTAGAGGAATTCAGACTCAATGCTTTCAAAAATGTAAAAATTTACAAAGAGAAAGAAAAAAGATGGCTTGATAAGAAGCTGTCATCCAGAGTCTTTGAGCCAGGGCAGAAAGTTCTGCTGTTTAGTTCTAGGCTCAGATTATTCCCCGGGAAATTGAAATCCGGTGGAGAGGTCTATATGTGATTGCAAGTGTGTCACCATATGGATACGTAGAGCTTCAGGATAATGATTCTAACAAAAAGTTCATTGTTAATGGACAGAGAGTCAAACATTATCTTGAAAGCAATTTTGAGCAAGAATGCTCAAAACTAAGACTTGATTAAAGTTCAGTAATAGTCCAGCTAAAGACAATAAAGAAGCGCTTGCTGGGAGGCAACCCAGCCATTAACAAAGCTTATTTGTTAATTAATTGAATTTTACAGGTTCATACTAATTATATTCAAGGTAAAATAGCAATTGCATGAGTTCACAGAGTTACAGAAGGATTCAGAGGATAAAACAGCAAAAAGAAGCTTACTGGTAGGAAAAAGCCACTAAGAGCTGTTATGGGCGTTAAACGCCCAAAAGGAGCATCTACTGGGTGTTTAAGGCCAATAGAGATAGCCATCTGGGCGTTAAATGCCAGAAAGAAGCAACTTCTGGGCGTTTAACGCCAGATTTGCAACATCCTGGGTGTTCAGAAAAACGAGTGATAAAGGATTTTCTAGCGTTTAACGCCAGCCAGATGCTACAGCTGGGCGTTAAACACCCAGGAGAAGCAACAAATGGGCGTTAAACACCCAACACATGCAGTGTTTGGGCGTTTACCGCCAGGATTGTGGGGAGGAGGTAAATTTGTTTTTCACTTCAAAATTTTTTCCATTTTTCTTGTTTCAATTCATGATTTCTTGCATAAACATGTTACAAACTCTCATCTTTCAACTTCAATTCCAAAAGTTTTTAATCCTAAACTTGTTTCTTAATTTTTCTTCAAAATCTTTTCAAACCTTTTTCAAAACTCAATTATGTTTTTGAATTCCTTTCAAATCTTTTTAAATTCTTCTCAAATCTTTTTTTAAACTCATCATATCTTCTTTTCAAAATTCAGATTGATCTTTTTCAAATATCTTTCATAATTTTTCAATTTTAAATTACATCTTTTTCCTATCACACTTATCTCTTACAAATCATATCTTCTATCTTATCTTTTTCAAAATTTTCAAAAACCCACCCCCTCTCCTTTAAATCCACGTTCGGCCCCCCTCCTCTCCTCCACAATTCAAAATTGGTTCTCCTTCTATCCCTCTCCTTTCCTTTCTTTTGATTGAGGACAACAAACCTCTAAGTTTGGTGTGTTTATCCGTGATCACTAAACCAATACCCACTAAGATCATGGCTCCTAAGGGAAAACAAACCACTCCAAGAGGCAAGAAAGAGAATATTCCAAAACCACTTTGGAATCAAGGGAAGTTCTTAACCAAAGAACTTTCAGACCATTACTACAAAATAATGGGTCTAAGGTCAGTGATCCCGGAAGTTAAATTCGATCTGAAAGAAGACGAATATCTGGAGATCCAAGAGCAAATTCGAAACAGGAGCTGGGAAATCCTAGCTAATCCTGAAACAAAGGTGGGAAGAAACATGGTTCAGGAATTCTACTCTAATCTGTGGTAAATAGACAGGCAGAGAATAGCTGGAACCGGCTTCTATGACTATCAAACTTTGGTCAGAGGGAAGATTGTTCACCTCTACCCTGGCAAAATCAGGGAGATCTTTAAGCTACCTCAGCTGAAAGATGACCCAGACTCCTTTAATAAGAGAATGATGAGAACAAATAAGGGCTTGGATGAAATTCTAGAGGACATAGGCCTCCCTAGAACCAAGTGGACAACCAGCATAAAGGGTGTCCCAAATCAACTCAAGAGAGAAGATCTCAAACCAGTCGCCAGAGGCTGGCTGGCCTTTATTGGGCGTTCTATACTGCCTACTAGCAACCGCTCTGAAGTCACCATCAAAAGAGCAGTAATGATCCATTGCATCATGATGGGAAAAGAAGTGGAAGTTCATCAACTGATTTCTTGTGAACTTTACACAATTACAAACAAGAACTCCAAAGATGCCAAATTGGCTTATCCAAGCTTAATCTCTATGCCATGTAAAGATGATGGGGTGAAGATGGGAGTAACTGAGTATATCTCAGTTGAGCGACCAATCACCAAAAAGTCAATGGAAGGACAACAAGTGCAGGACAACCCCATCAAGAGGAATGCACAGGAGTTCCTCCCAAAAATCCCTCTAATTGAATACTGGGAGCGTCTTGAAGCATCTGTCACCAAGTTGCAAGAAGCTATGGAGCAACTAAAGTAAGAAAAGAAAAATTAAAATAGCATGCTTTGCAAACTGCTTAGGGAACAAAAAGAGCAAGGGCGTGAACTGAAGCAATTGAAGCGTCAGAAGCTGTCTCTTGAAGGGCCAAGCACCCCACAGATTAAAGGAGCATCCACCTCCCAAAATAAAGGTTGTTGAGTCCTAATCTTAGCCTTAACTCTGTGATAGTTGTTCTTATTAGGAATTTACCTTAGAAGTTATATATGAGTAGTATAATTAGTATATCTATTTTGATTTTATCTCCAATTAAGCTATAATTTATTTTTCTCATCATCATCAAACATAAATAAAATAGCAGATTTTTAGAATAAGGAGGCAATATTTTTTTCGAGTTTTTAATAAGGAAAATTCTAATTATTTATATGTGGTGACAATACTTTTTGTCTTCTGAATGAATGTCTGAACAGTGCATATTTTTTATATTGAATTTTATGAATGTTAAAATTGTTGGCTCTTGAAAGAATGATGATCAAGAGAAATATTATTGATGATCTGAAAAATCAAGAAATTGATTCTTGAAGCAAGAAAAAGCAGTGAAAAAAAAAGAGAAAGAGCAGTAGAAAAAGCCAATAGCCCTTTAAACCAAAAGGCAAGGGTAAAAAAGATCTAAGGCTTTGAGCATCACTGGATAGGAGGGCCCAACAAAATAAATCCAGGCCTAAGCGGCTAAATCAAGCTGTCCCTAACCATGTGCTCATGGCATGCAGGTCCAAGTAAAAAGCTTGAGACTGAGTGGTTAAAGTTGTGATCTAAAGCAAAAGAGTGCGCTTAAGAACTCTGGACACCTCTAATTGAGAACTATAGCAAAGCTAAGTCATAATCTGAAAATGTTCATGCAGTTATATGTCTGTGGCATTTATGTATCTGGTGGTAATACTGGAAAGCAAAATGCTTAGGGCCACGGCCAAGACTCATAAAATAGTTGTGTTCAAGAATCGACATACTAAACTAGGAGAATCAATAATACTATCTGAATTCTGAGTTCCTATGGATGCTAATCATTCTGAATTTCAAAGGATAAAGTGAGATGCCAAAACTGTTCGGAAGCAAAAAGCTACTAGTCCCGCACATCTAATTAGAATCTGAGCTTCACTTAAAACTCTGAGATATTATTGCTTCTTGATTTCTTTTTATCCTATTTTATTTATCTAGTTGCTTGGGGACAAGCAAAATATCCGCTTATCACAGCACCAAACTTAAACTGTTGCTTGTCCCCAAGCAACTAGATAAATAAAATAGGATAAAAAGAAATCAAGAAGCAATAATATCTCACTTTATCTGAGCGGGGCTAGTAGCTTTTTGTTTCTGAACAGTTTTGGCATCTCACTTTATCCTTTGAAATTCAGAATGATTGGCATCTATAGGAACTCAGAATTCAGATAGTATTATTGATTCTCTTATTGTAGTATGTTGATTCTTGAACACAGCTACTTTATGAGTCTTGGCCGTGACCCTAAGCACTTTGTTTTCCAGTATTACCACCGGATACATAAATGCCACAGACACATAACTGGGTGAACCTTTTCAGATTGTGACTTAGCTTTGCTCATGTCCCCAATTAGAGGTGTCCAGAGTTCTTAAGCACACTTTTTTGCCATGGATCACGACTTTAACCACTCAGTCTCAAGCTTTTCACTTGGACCTGCATGCCACAAGCACATGGTTAGGGACAACTTGATTTAGCCGCTTAGGCCTGGATTTATTTCCTTGGGCCCTCCTATCTATTGATGCTCAAAGCCTTGGATCCTTTTCACCCTTGCCTTTTGGTTTAAAGGGCTATTGGCTTTTTCTACCTCTTGCTTTTTTTTGCTGCTTTTTCTTGCTTCAAGAATCAAATTCATAATTTTTCAGATCATCAATAACATTTCTCTTGTTCATCATTCTTTCAGGAGCCAACGATTTTAACATTCATAAAATTTAATATAAAAAATATGCACTGTTCAAGCATTCATTCAGAAGACAAAAAGTATTGCCACCACATATAAATAGTTAGAATTTTCCTTATTAAGAACTCGAAAAATTAAATTGCCTCTTTATTCTAAAAATCCACTATTTTATTCATGTTTGATGATGATGAGAAAAATAAATTATAACTTAATTGGAAATAAAATCAAAATAGAGATACTAATTACTACTACTATAGCTTCTAAGGTAAATTCCTAATAAGAACAGTTATCACAGAGTTAAGGCAAAGATTAGGACTCAACAACCTTTATTTTGGAAAGTGGGTGTTCCTCTAGTCTGTGGGGTGCTTGATCCTTCAAGAGGTTATTTCTGACGCTTCAGTTCCGTCAAGTCATATCCTTGCTCTTCCTGTTCCCTTAGGTGCCATGATCTTGATGAGTTTTAGCTCAGTGATCATCGCAAATCATACCAAACTTAGAGATTTGCTTGTACTCAAGCAAAAGAAAGGAAAGGAGAGGAATAGAAGGAGAGGCAATTTCGAAATTCAAAAGATATGATGAGTTGAAAAAGATATAAGAAGAAATTAAAAAGATTTGAAAAGAATTCAAAAAGATAGATGAGTTTTGAAAAAGATTTGAAAAGAAATTAAAGAGAAATCAAGAAATATGTTTAGGATTAAAAATTGTTTGAAATTGAAGTTGAAAAATGAGAGTTTGTAACATGTTTATGCAAGAAATCATGAATTGAAACATGAAAATTGGAAAAAATTTGAATTGAAAATGAAATTACCTCCTCCCCACAATCCTGGTGTTAAACGCCCAAACGCTGCAAGTTTTGGGCGTTTAACGCCCATGTGCAGCTTCTCCTGGGCATTCAACGCCCAGCTGCTGCTTCTTTCTGGCGTTGAACACCAGGAAGTCCTTTGTCACTGGGCATTTTTCTGAACGTCCAGGGCGCTGTAAATCTGGCGTTGAACACCCAGAAGGTGCTTCTTTCTGGCATTCAACGCCCAGAAGATGCTCCTTTCTGGCGTTGAACGCCCAGTAGGTGCTTCTTTGGGCGTTCAACACCCAAAACAGCTTTTACTGGCTTTTTCGCACCAGTGAGCTTCCTTTTTTTGCTGTTTTATCCTCTGAATCCTTCTGTAACTCTGTGAACTTAAGCAGTTGCTATTTTACCTTGAAGATACATGATATATACCTGTAAAAATCAATTAATTAACAAATAAGCTTTGTAAATGGCTGGGTTGCCTCCCAGCAAGCGCTTTTTTATTGTCTTAAGTGGACTATTACTGAGCTTTAGTTAAGTCTCAGTTTTGAGCATTCTTGCTCAAAATTGCTTTCAAGATAATGTTTGACTCTTTGTCCATTAACAATGAACTTTTTGTTAGAATCATTATCCTGGAGCTCTACGTATCCATATGGTGACACACTTGTAATCACATATGGTCCTCTCCACCGGGATTTTAATTTTTCGGGGAATAATCTGAGCCTAGAATTAAATAGCAGAACTTTCTACCCTGGCTCAAAGACTCTGGATGATAATTTCTTATCGTGCCATCTTTTTGCTTTCTCTTTGTAAATTTTTGCATTCTCGAAGGCATTGAGTCTAAATTCCTCTAGCTCATTTAACTGGAGCAATCGTTTTTCTCCAGCTAACTTGGCATCAAGGTTTAGGAATCTGGTTGCCCAGTAGGCCTTATGTTCCAGTTCCACTGGCAAGTGACATGCCTTTCCATACACAAGCTGGTATAGAGAGGTCCCTATAGGGGTCTTGAATGCTGTTCTGTATGCCCACAGAGCATCATTCAAGCTTTTTGCGCAATCCCTTATACGGTTAATCACAGTCCGTTTCAGGATTCTTTTAAGTTCTCTATTAGAGACTTCAACTTGTCCATTTGTCTGTGGATGATATAGAGTGGCCACCCTGTGGCTAACTTCGTATCGAACCAAAGCAGAGTAAAGCTGTATATTGCAGAAATGAGTGCCCCATCACTGATTAATACTCTAGGGGTACCAAATCTGCTGAAGATGTGTTTCTGGAGGAATTTTAGCACTCTCTTAGTGTCATTAGTGGGTGTTGCAATAGCTTCCACCGATTTGGATACATAATCCACTACCACCAGAATATAAGTGTTTGAGTATGATGGTGGGAAAGGCCCCATGAAGTCAATACCCCATATATCAAACAACTCAATCTCCAGGATCCCTTGTTGAGGCATGGCATAACTGTGAGGCAGATTGCCAGATCTTTGGCAACTGTCACAGTTGAGTACAAACACTCGGGAGTTTTTATAGAGAGTAGGCCAGTAGAAGCCGCATTGGAGGACTCTTGTGGCTGTTCGCTCACTTCCAAAATGTCCTTCATACTGTGATCCATGGCAGTTCCAGATGATCTTCTGTGCTTTTTCTTTAGGCACACATCTACGGATTACTCCGTCTGCACATCTCTTGAGGAGATATGATTCATCCCAAAGATAGTACTTTGCATCTGTGATCAATCTCTTTGATTGTTGCCTACTGTACTCTTTGGGTATGAAACTCACCGCCTTGTAGTTTGCAATGTCTGCAAACCATGGCACTTCCTGGATGGCAAAGAGTTGCTCATCCGAAAAGTTTTTAGAGATCTCAATAAGAGGGAGGGACGCCCCTTCTACTGGTTCTATTCGGGACAGGTGATCTGCTACTTGGTTCTCTGTCCCTTTTTTCTGTCTCTTATTTCTATATCAAACTCTTGGAGAAGCAACACCCATCTGATGAGTCTGGGTTTTGATTCCTGCTTTGTGAGTAGATATTTAAGAGCAGCATGGTCAGTGTACACAATCACTTTTGATCCTACTAAATAGGATCTAAACTTGTCAATGGCATAAACCACTGCAAGTAGCTCTTTTTTTGTGGTTGTGTAGTTCTTCTGTGCGTCATTTAAAACACGACTGGCATAGTAAATGACGTGCAGAAGCTTGTCATGCCTTTGTCCCAACATTGCACCAATGGCATGGTCACTGGCATCACACATCAGTTCAAAAGGTAATGTCCAATCTGGTGCAGAGATGATCGGTGTTGTGACCAGCTTAGCTTTCAGAGTCTCAAACGCCTGCAGACACTCCTTATCAAAGATAAATGGCGTGTCAGTAGCTAGCAGATTACTTAGAGGTTTGGCGATTTTTGAAAAATCCTTTATAAACCTCCTATAAAATCCTGCATGCCCCAGAAAGCTTCTAATTGCCTTAACATTGGCTGGTGGTGGTAATTTTTCAATTACCTCTACCTTAGCTTGATCCACCTCTATTCCCTTGTTTGAAATTTTGTGCCCAAGGACAATTCCTTCAGTCACCATAAAGTGACATTTCTCCCAGTTTAAAACCAGGTTAGTCTCTTGACACCTCTTTAGAACAAGTGCTAGATGGTCAAGACAAGAGCTGAATGAGTCTCCAAATACTGAAAAGTCATCCATGAAGACTTCCAGAAATTTTTCCACCATATCAGAGGAAATTGAGAGCATGCACCTTTGAAAGGTTGCAGGTGCATTGCACAGACCAAATGGCATCCTTTTGTATGCAAATACTGCAGATGGACATGTGAATGCTATTTTCTCTTTATCTTGGGGATCTACTGCAATTTGATTATAACCTGAATACCCATCAGGAAGCAGTAGTATTCACGACCTGCTAGCCTTTCTAGCATCTGGTCTATAAATAGTAAAGGAAAATGATCCTTTCTGGTAGCTGTATTGAGCCTTCTATAATCAATACACATACGCCACCCTGTAACTATTCTTGTAGGAACCAGTTCATTTTTTTCATTATGAACCACTGTCATGCCACCCTTCTTAGGGACGACTTGGACAGGACTTACCCAAGGGCTATCAGAAATAGTATAAATAATCCCAGCCTTTAGTAATTTAGTGACCTCCTTCTGCACCACCTCCTTCATGGCTGGATTCAGCCACTTTTGTGGTTGAACCATTGGCTTAACGTCACCCTCCAATAAAATCTTGTGCATGCATCTGGCTGGGCTAATGCCCTTAAGATTACTGATGGACCACCCAAGAGCTGTCTTGTGTGTCTTTAGCACTTGAATTAGTGCTTCCTCTTCCTGTGGCTCTAAGGTATAGCTTATGATTACAGGAAAGGTATCACCTTCTCCCAGAAATGCATATTTCAAGGATGGTGGTAATGGTTTGAGCTCGGGTTTACGAGGTTTCTCCTCTTCCTGAGGGATTTTCAGAGGTTCTATTATTCTCTCTGATTCCTCCAGATCAGGCTGAACATCTTTAAAGATATCCTCTAGCTCTGATTCGAGACTCTCAGCCATATTGACTTCTTTTACCAGAGAGTCAATAATATTAACGCTCATGCAGTCATTTTGGGTGTCTGGATGCTGCATGGCTTTGAAAACATTCAACTTGAACTCATCCTCATTGACTCTCAAGGTTACTTTCCCATTTTGAATATCAATAAAGGTTCGGCCAGTTGCTAGGAAAGGTCTTCCCAGAATGAGAGTTGTACTCTTATGCTCCTCCATTTCCAGCACCATAAAGTCAGTGGGAAAGGCAAATGTCCCAACCTTGACAATCATGTCTTCAATCACGCCTGATGGGTATTTAATGGAGCCATCAACATGTTGGAGACATATTCGGGTTGGTTTAACTTCATCAGTCAACCCAAGCTTTTTGATAGTGGCTGCAGGTATTAGGTTAATACTTGCCCCAAGATCACATAGAGCTTGCTTGGTACAAGTACCTTCTAATATGCATGGTATCATAAAGCTTCCAGGATCTTTAAGCTTCTCAGGTAAGCTTTTTAGAATGACTGCACTGCATTCTTCAGTGAGGTAAACTTTTTCAGTTTTTCTCCAATCCTTCTTATGACTTAAGATCTCTTTCATGAATTTAGCATAAGAAGGTATTTGCTCAAGTGCCTCTGCAAACGGAATCTTTATTTCAAGAGTCCTGAGATAGTCTACAAAGCGGGAAAATTTCTTATCATGTTCTGCTTGCCGGAGTTTCTGAGGATAAGGCATTTTGGCTTTGTATTCCTCAACCTTAGTTGCTGCAGGTTTATTGCCTACAAATGTGTGTTGGGAAGCCTTTTTAAAAGGGTTATTATCAGCACTAGTATGTGTCTGATCCCCCACTGGCATTTGAATGCCAGGGGTGGAAGCTGGAGTGGCGTTAGACGCCAGCTCCTTACCTGCTTCTGGTGTCTGAACACCAGAACTATGCTCCCTTTGGGCGTTCAACACCAACTCCTTGCTTGTTTCTGGCGTCGAACGCCAGGACTGAGCATGGTTTGGGCTTTTAACGCCAGCTTTCCACCCATTTTCCGGTGTTTGAGCGCCAGAATTATTCCTCTCTAGGCTCTTACTGTCCTCAGATGGATTTTGGGTAGTTTGCTCATTCCTTGGCTTCCTGCTACCTTGAAGTGAGGTATTTAATGTTTTCCCACTTCTTAATTGAACTGCTTGGCATTCTTCTGTTATTTGTTTTGATAACTACTGTTCTGTTTGCTTCAATTGCATTTCCATATTCATATTAGCCATTCTTGTTTCTTGTAATATCTCTTTGAATTCAGCTAACTGTTTTGTTAGAAAATCCAATTGCTGATTGAATTCTATAACTTGTTCTGCAGGACTCATTTCAGCAGTTACTGTTTTAGCCTCTTCTTTCATGGAAGGTTCACTGCTTAGGTACATATGCTAATTTTTGGCAACTATATCAATGAGCTCTTGAGCTTCTTCTATTGTCTTTCTCATGTGTATAGATCCACCAGCTGAGTGGTCTAGAGAAATCTGAGCTCTTTCTGTAAGCCCATAGTAGAAGATGTCTAACTGCACCTACTCTGAAAATATTTCAGAGGGGCATTTTCTTAGCATCTCTCTATATCTCTCCCAGGCATCATAGAGAGATTCATTATCTCATTGTTTGAAGCCTTGGATGCTCAGCCTTAGCTGTGTCATCCGTTTCGGAGGAAAATAGTGATTCAGAAATTTTTCTGACAGCTGTTTCCATGTCTTTATGCTGTCCTTAGGTTGGTTATTTAACCACCTCTTAGCTTGGTCTTTTACAGCAAATGGGAACAGTAATAGCCTGTAGACATCCTGATCTACCTCTTTATCATGTACTGTGTCAGTAATTTGTAAAAACTGTGCCAGAAACTCTGTAGGTTCTTCTTGTGGAAGATGGAATACTGGCAACTTTGCTGCACCATGATAATGAGCTGAGGATTCAACTCAAAACTACTAACTCCAATGGAGGGTATACATATACTACTCCCATATGAATCAGTAGTGGGGTTAGCATATGACCCCAGAGTCCTTCTGGACTGTTCATTTCCACTTATGTCCATGTTGGAGTAAAGGGGGTAATGTGGATTTAAATTTTTATTTTATAAATAAATAAAAAATGATTTTCAAAATAAAATAAAAACCAAAATAAAAATAAGATAAAATAAGAAAATTAAAATTAAAAATTAATAAGAATTTGAAAATATTTTATGAAGATTTTCAAAAAAGTGAGGAGAGAGAAAATGGTTAGGATATTTTCGAAAAAGATATAATAATAAAAAAATTTTTTGAATCTTAAAAGGATAAGATTTGAAAAATTTTGAAATTGAAATCTGAATTTTTATAAAAAAATTTCGAAAATATAGCTTGAAAATAGTTAGAAAAGATAAATTTTTTTGAATTTTAAATTTTATGATGAAAGAGAAAAACACACAAAAGGCACAAGACTTAAAATTTTTAGATCTAATGCTCCTTGTTTTCGAAAATTTTGGAGGGAAAACACCAAGGAACACCAAACTTAAAAATTTTAAGATCAAAACACAAGAAAGACTCAAGAACATTTGAAGATTCACAAGAACAACAAGAACAAAAGAAAGAATACCAAACTTAAAATTTTTAGAAAACTTCAATAAAATTTTCGAAAATTATAAAAAGATTAACAAGAAAACACCAAACTTAAAGTTTAGCACAAGATTCAATCAAAGAAAAATTATTTTTGAAAAAGATTTTAAAAAGGAGATACCCAATTACCAAGAGCATAAACCAATGCTTTAGCCAATTGGGCAGTAAAGGTAACACTTGTTTTGAAGAGGTATATTCCTTTTGGAATACTAATGCTTTGGAATAGCACAAGAAAAACAAGAAAAGACACAGAGCAAGAAAAACTAAAGATCAAACAAGAAAAATAAACAAGAACAACTTGGAGATCAAAGAACACAACTTCGAAAATTTAAAAGAAAAATATAAAATATTCAATTGACACCAAACTTAGAACAATAGACTAAACTCATGAAAAAAATTAAAAATTGATAAAGAAAAATAATATTTTTGAAAATTTTTTGAAAAGGAAATAAAGGACTCAGAATTTAATGACTCTATAGCAACAAAAATAAATTATTCCTAATCTAAGCAACAAAATAAACCTTTAGTTGTTCAAACTCGAACAATCCCCGGCAACGGCGCCAAAAACTTGGTGCACGAAATTGCAATCACACTTTTGCAATCCGCACAACTAATCAGCAAGTGCACTGGGTCGTCCAAGTAATACCTTACGTGAGTAAGGGTCGAATCCCACGGAGATTGTTGGTTTGAAGCAAGCTATGTTTATTTTGTTATTCTTAGTCAGGAGATCAATTATAATTATCAGTTTGAATTACTAAAAAATAAAAGAGCGTGAAATAACTACTTGTTGTGCAATAATAGAGAATATGTTGGAATTTTGGAGATGCTTTGTCTTCTGAATTCCTGTAACATAATATTTCTCTCATGCAAAAGTGCAAAGTTCCTTCCATGGCAAGCTCTATGTAGGGTGTCACCGTTGTCAATGGGTACTTCCCATCCTCTCAGTGAAAATGGTCCAAATGCTCTGTCACAGCACGGCTAATCAGCTGTTAGTTCTCGATCATGTCGGAATAGAATCCATTGATTCTTTTGCGTTTGTCATCACGCCCAACACTCGCGAGTTTGAAGCTCGTCACAGTCATCCAATCTCAGAATCCTACTCAGAATACCACAGACAAGGTTTAGACTTTCCGGATTCTCATGAATGCTGCCATCAATTCTAGCTTATACCACGAAGATTCTGATTAAGGAATCTAAGAGATACTCATTCAATCTGATGTAGAATGGAGGTGGTTGTCAGATACACATTCATGGATTGAGGAAGGTGATGAGTGTCACGGATCACCACCTTCTCCATAGTTAAGCGCGAATGAACATCTTAGATATGAACACGCATGTTTGAATGGAAAAACAGAAATAATTGCATTAATTCATCGAGACGCTGCAGAGCTCCTCACCCCCAACAATTGAGTTTAGAGACTCATGCCGTCAAAGAGTATAAAAATTTAGATCTAAAAATGTCATGAGATCCAAAATAAGTCTCTAAAAGTTATTTAAATACTAAACTAGTAACCTAGGTTTACAAAAAATGAGTAAACTAAGATAATTGGTGCAGAAATCCACTTCTGGGGCCCACTTGGTATGTGTTGCGGCTGAGACTTAAGCTTCTCACGTGCCTGGACTATTTCTGGAGTTGAACGCCCGGTTGTAACGTGTTTTTGGCGTTGAACTCCAACTTGTAACCTGTTTCGGGTGCTGGACGCCAGACTACAACATAGAACTGGCGTTGAATGCCAGTTTGCATCGTCTATCTTTGCGCAAAGTATGGACTATTATATAATTCTAAAAAGCCCTCGATGTCTACTTTCCAACCCAATTGAGAACGCTCCAATTGGACTCTTGTAGCTCCAAAAAATCCATTTCGAGTGCAGGGAGGTCAGAATCCAACAGCATCAGCAGTCCTTTTTCAGCCTAAATTAGATTTTGCTCAGCTCCCTTAATTTCAACCAAAAAATACCGGAAATCACAGAAAAACACACAAACTTATAGTAAAGTCTAGAAATATGATTTTCGCTTAAAAACTAATAAAATTCTATTAAAAACTAATTAAAACATGCTAAAATCTATATTAAATTACACCCAAAAAGCATATAAAATATCCACTCATCAGTGTTTAAAACAAAAGGGCATGGCAGTCAGCATATAGTGCAGTTAACTAGCATGCTATGCACTTAAAAATACCAAATAGAATGATGAAGGCTGTAAATTCCAGGCCAATTTGGTTTGAAACACAAAGTCAGTTAGGAAGTGCATAGTTGGCATACCAATTAGTGAATGATGATATGCACAACAGAAATGGTATCAAACAAGATAATCTCACAACAAAATGAAGTTCAGTTCAATATTTTAGCATGAACACAGAGTGCATTAATCATCTCAGGCAGCATTTAGAATTAAACAGAAGATTTGCACAATGAGAAAGTAGCAATGCAAAACCGAAACAAAATTCAAAATCTGTGTTGATCAGACACAAAAGATGAGGCAAAAATTCCTATTCAGCATTTCAACTAGCATAAAATGTGCAAAATTTAGCTGCAGTAATCATAGTTCACTACTGGTAACATTCACAGTTCAACACAACAGCATTATAGTTCAGCCAAGAATAGCAACACACAGTCTCAGACATAGCAACATTCAATCTCAGCAACATTCAACAATATCCCAACATTGCAGATTCAATCCAGAACACAGGTCATCTAACCTAAGGCCACTTAATGACTAAAGCATAATTAAAAACAGAAATAAACAAAAGCAGTAAAGTGAAGCAAGAAGCAAGAAGAAATGGAACAGGGGAGATAAAAAGGAAACTTGGAATGCAGAGGAGAAGAAGGAAGTAGGTGGAAGATGGAGAGGTGGTGGACGTTGCGGCACTGGTGTGGTTAGTTGCCGGACTGGCGTGCGGCCTAGGGCAGGCGCGGTGGTGATGTGGCAGAGACAGGGAAGGGGGAAATGTAGGTGAGAGAGAGAAAGGAAGAAGGAATAGAGAGAGAGATAGGGTGACGGCGGCGGCAGCATTGTTGCCTGCGGCGGTGGTCACGGGGTGGCTGGAAGGAGGAAGTGGTTATGTGGCTCAGAGAAAAGAGAAGAGAAACTGGATGGGTGAGGTTTTGGGTGAGTGAAGCGCGACCCTTCCCCTTTTCGAATTAACGTTCGAAAAGGGACCTGTGCGGACGTACACAAGGAGAAAGAAGGGGGTATGCGCATGCACAAGATTGTGCGGACGCTGCGATCAGAAGGTGTAACGCGACCTGTGCGGGCCCACAAAGGGTATGCACAGGCACAAAAGGAAGGAAAGGGGCTGGGTGCGCACGCATAGCCTGTGCGTGTGTTGCGGCCAAAAGGTTGGTTCATGGGTGTGCGTGCGCTCAGCATGATGCGCGCGCACAAGGGTTCTCTTTTTTTTTTTGAAGGTACGTGTGCGGCTGCACGCATGGTGTGCGGACTGATGCACCACTATTTCGTGGTATATCTTGTGCTTAATTGAGAAGGATTTTATCCACTATTCTCACATTTATTAATAGAATTCGCATGTCTTACATTTTCCTTCTGATTTTGTGCTACGATAGAAAACATGTTTTTTTACCTTTAATTCACTGTTTTTAATCCTCTCTTATTACCATTCGATGCCTTAATATGTGTGTTAAGTGATTTCAGGGTTTATAAGGCAGGAATGGCTCAGAGGATGGAAAGGAAGCATGCAAAAGTGGAAGGAATACAAGAAACTAAAGGAACTTCAAAGCTGTCAGCCCTGACCTCTTCCCACTCAAACGGTCATAACTTGAGCTACCCATATCCAAATGTGGCAGTTTTAGTTGCGTTGGAAAGCTAACATTCGGGGCTTCGCAACGATATATAATTTGCCAGAGCAGCCTAGCTGTTGGGTGATGCGCACGCATGGATTATGCGTACGCGTGACCTGGCAAAAGTTCAATCCACGTGTACGCGTAGACGACGCGTACGCGTGAGATGCGCACGTGCTGGACGTATCAGAAATCGCTAGGGGCAATTTCTGAGCTATTTTTGATCCTGTTTTTGGCCCAGAAAACACATATTAGAGGCTACAAAGTGGGGGAATCAAAACATTCAATCATCATACACTTCTCATTCACACAATTTTACGTTTTAGATGTAATTCTCTAGAGAGAGAGGCTCTCTCCTCTCTCTTAGGTTTTAGGATTAGGATTTTTTCTTCTTCTCAATTCTAGGTTCAATGTTCTTTTAATTTAGTTTCTCTTTTATTTGTTTATGAACTCCATGTTAGATTTGATTTCTTTATTTAAAGTAATTTGAGGTATTTCATATTTATGATTTTAATTTAGCTTTTTACATTCCTAGCTTGTGTTGAGTAATTGGAGACACTTGAGTTATCAAACTCCTTGTTGATTGAAAATTGGAATTCTTTGCCGATTGATTTGAATTTCCCTAACTCTAGTATTTTCTTAGGAATTGACTAGGACCTGAGGTACCAAATTGATTTATCCACTTAACATACCTTCATAGTTAGAGGTTGACCAAGTGGGAGCAAAAGCCAATTCTCATCACAATTGATAAGGATAACTAGGATAGGACATCCAGTTCTTATACCTTGCAAGGGTTTTCATGATAATTAGTTTACTTCCTTGTCATTTACATTCCTTGTTCAAACCTTTCAAAAACCCAAAAAGATACTTTTCTCATAACCAATAATAACACACCTCCCTGCAATTCCTTGAGAGAGGACCCAAGATTTAAATACTTCGGTTATTACTTTTATTGGGTTTGTTTTAGTGACAAACAAGTTTTTGTACGAAAGGATTCTTTACTGGTTTAGAAGCTATACTTTCAACAAGACTTTATTTGTAAAATTCTTGACCACGCAAAAGTCCGTTCGTCACAGACGCATAGGTAGGAAGAGGTTGTGTTCCCACGCACAGCCTGTGCACGTGCTGGAAACAGAGGAGACACTTAAGGGTGTGCGTGCACACGTTGTTGTGCGTACGTACAGGAATTGAAAAATAGGGGACTTGTGTGGACGCACAAGGCTATACGCACGCACAGGACTCTGATCCTGCAACAAAAATTATGCCTCAAAGGCATCAATTTTGACATCCAAAACAGGTTTTCAAGTCCCAAAACATCACAAAACTCCCAAAAATACATTATTTCACTAAAATTACCCAACAAACATCAAAATAAATGTAACCAACCGAGCAATATAGCCAATTATTCAAGAAACAAAAATGTAAAAGAGAGAAAGCTAGAAGGATATTACCATGGTGGGGTGTCTCCCACCTAGCACTTTGGTTTATAGTCCTAAGTTGGACTTGGTGAGGAGATCCTTATTAGGGCGGCTTATGCTTCCACTCCTCCTTAAATCTCCAACCAAGTTTGCTATTGACTAGACCTCCGAGGTCCCAAATGAATTTCATCAAACTTTTGAGAGACTTCAAGCTCGCAACTAAGATCCTTAAGTGTTGACGCATAGAACTAATGCCCGGATCCCATGCTTGAGTTCTTCTATCACCATTGACATGCTCGTGCACTCCCCGGAATCCACTAAATTCACTCTTGTACCAAAATTGAGATCCAAATGTTAAGTCGGCCCTTTTGATGAAATTTCCATTTCATTGCCAATTAACATTCTTCTCTTCCCCGGCAACGGTGCCAAATTTGGTGTTAGAGGCTTTTCTTGTATAGTTTGGAATCAATCAAGACAAGAATCAATTCGTTGGTAGCATAGTCCACACCAACAATGAATCCTCTTAATCAAATGTAAAAATTCAAAATAGATATAAATTGAGAGTAATTAAACCTCAGGTCGTTCTCCCTAGGAAAGCAATCGACGTGTTATATGCTCTCGGTTGTGAGGACAAAGAGGGGCTTAAAAAAATCGAAGAACAAGATGATTAAAAGAACTAAGGAATGATCAAAATTGTAAATTAATGCAACTGTAAGCAAACGAAATCAAAACTAGTGAAAATGCATAAAAGAGACCTTGACCTGGGAGTGAGGATCCAAGGAATCCTATCATCGCCACAACCACGACTATATTAATTATGATGAGTCAATCTCGCCTAGTCAACCCCAACCATCGAGGAGTAAGTCAAGCAAGCATAATTGACCTTAATCCATAAGTCCTAACCAACTTACCAAACTAGTTGATAAAAGGCTAGTGCCAATGGAAACAAGAGTCAACTAACTACCCAAGAATTACCACTAAACGTCGGACATTATGACTCTAGTATCCTAGGAACACAAACCACAAGCCAAGGTGTAAAAATCTACTCAAAATCTAAAGTTGGCATTTTCACAAACACCTTGTGTGCATAAAGTAAAACATGGAAAATTTCAAGGAAAAATAGAAAACTATAACCAACTATTCACAAAATTAACAATAAACATCCAAACAAACATAAAGAAATCATGAAACATTAAATTCATCAGTCAAAACTTCAAGAAACTCAAAATTACAAATATGAACAAAGCAACTTGAACCAAGAGAAAATGAAAATAAAGACAATGTAATTAAAGAGAAATTGAGAGTACTTACAATTAATGAAGCTAAATCCAAAATCAAAGCTTGCTATAAAATGCTATGATGGAAATGGAAATGTAACCCTAAGAGAGAATTCTACTATCTACACTACTTCTACTCCTATGGAAGCTTCTTATACTACTTCTACCGAATAAAACTTAATCTAAAACCTAATAATGGTCTCTTATTCATATATGATGATATCCCCTTCATATAGCACTTCAATTCAGCATCAAGCCTTCAAAAATTGGGCCAAAAGCCCTCAAAAATCGCACAGCACATGTTTCATTAATGAAACTACGTGCAGGGTCCTGTGCGCACGTACACTTTGCTGAATGTTGACCTGTGCGTACGCTCAGGTGCTTGTGCACACGCACACATGCAAATTTCTTCTTGTGCGCACAGACGAATTCTTGTGCGCACGCACACATAGCTGTGTGTGCTTTTCCTTGTTTTCTTCATGTTTTCTCCCTTGTACATGCTTTTTTCCACTTTTACTTGGCCAATCTTGCCTCAATGACCTGAAATCACTCACAAAGCATATCACGACATCGAATGGCATAAAAGTGGATTTAAATTACTCAATTGAAGCACAAAAATGCATGTTTTTACATTTAGGATCAAATTAAGGACAAAACACAAAAGTATGCTATTTTGGTGCTTAAGTGTGAGTTTATGTGATGAAATCTATCAAAATCAAGCCAAAATATATCATCAAATATGGACTCATCAATTCTCCACACTTAAACAATAGCATGTTCTCATGCTAAACTAACAAGGAGAATGATCAAAGGGTAATCAACTTATTGAATGCAACTATCTATATGCATGCAAGTATACTATATACTATCTATATATATTTATCTATCTAAGGTATTCTATGGAATTGGTGGAAACAATCAATCAAATTTCCAAGCAAGAGTATAGAAAATTAGGGCTAAGCAAGTAAATAATCCAATGCAACCAACATCTAAAGAATTGATTCAACTCATCAAAATGAAGCAACTTGCAAGAATACATGATAAGAAGTGTGAAAACATAGAATTGAGTAATTGAACCCTCACTTGGTATGTATACACTCTAATCACTCGATGTCTAGGGTTTAATCGCTCAAGTCTCCTCCAATCATGCTTTCAAGGATTTGCTTTTCATCTTGCAATCAATAAACAAGTGATGTATGAATGCAATTATCATGAATACTTCATAGGGTTGTAATGGGGTTAGGGTCAAGGTGGGATAGATATGGCCAAGTGGACTAAATCGAATTGAATCTTTGATTAGTTTAAGTATCCAACTCAACCTTTATCAATCCATAACAAAAATATGCAATCCTAACTTCCTATTATTTCTTTTTCACAAACATTCATGTATGCTCTTTCATTCACATTACATATGAATTTCTTATTCATAATTTCCTCTTTGGGGAAACTATTGTTTCCCTTTTTTTTAATCATGATAAATGCATATGGTTTTCTAGTTCATACATGAATGCACCCATTTTCCAAAATTTTCCATGAATTATCCAAAACAGACATTTTCATTCACTACCAATGTTCTCCAAAATTCTCTCACACTTAAATGTAACACACTTCTCAACCTAAGCTAATCAAAGGTACAATTCAAGATAAATCATTGTTTTCCACTTAAGGTTGTACTGTGCTAATATGAAAAAGAAAACAATAATGGGGGTAAACAAAGCTCAAAGGGGTTAACAATAGTAGATGCAAGGGTAAGGCTATATAGGTTAGTGAGCTATACAAAGATGGCCTCAATCATGCTCAATGAATTCAAAACATCAATCATTGGAAATAAAGAATCAAGCAAAAATAAGATTACAATCATAGAAGAGATATAACACACAATGAACAAAATTAGTGGTTGGAATGTGTAACTACTCATTTTAAGCTCAAAACTCACAAGGTATTTTGTTCTTACCTCATCTATGTTCTACAAAAATTATTCAAGCAAGTTTTAAAAACAATTTTCTAAATCAATTCAATAGAATGCTCTAAAACAAAATTCTTGAAAATCTTTGTTGTTTTTCACCAAAATTATTTCCTATATATGTTATGTATGTATGTGATGGATGAAAATTTTTCAAAATTTTCTAGTTCTTTTCCTAATTTTCAACAACCAAAAATTAACATGAACAATTAGGATCAAAATAAACTAAGCACATGCTATTCACATCATCCATTCACAACCAAAGTCTATACTATATACCAAGCAAGACAATACTCAAAACATATATATAAACCATAATTAAAAATGCACTATTAAAGATAAACTAAAAGCAACTAATATATGCATAAATAACCAAAATACTAGTATGTAGAAAAAGACAGAATATTAGAAATATCAACAAAAATCATAACAAGAAACTCAAAATAAACCAAATCACAAATGTTTAGGAGAGAATGTTTACACCCAAAAATTCGTAGATCCTCCGCCACACCTAAATCATGCACGGTCCTCTGTGCCAAAAAATCAAACTGGGGGTGGTAAACTCTGAGAAGCTCCACCGTCTGGCGGTGGTGGGTGGGGATGTCGCTGATAAACAATGATGGCACGGGAAGGCACTGGGATGGTCTCTGCTCTCTCCTCAGTGGGCTCAACTGCTTGCTCAGCTTCAGCTGTTGGCTCATCCATTGCTGGCTCCTCGGTTTCAACCTCTGGCTCTGGTGTATCCGGAGGAGGTGGCCCAGGATCTCTATCCTCAAACTTTGCCAAAATCCACTGAAAGCGGCGAGCATTGCGGCACTTATAACGGTGGACGGCCTAAAGAATCTCCCGACCTAGCTCATAAGGTGTCTGAGGTCGAGGTGTTGGAGCAGAAGGTGTTGGAGATGCTGAAGGCTCTGAGGATGATGGTGGTGGCTCAGTGGTCTTCCTCTTCTTCTGTGGCGGCAGTCCATCATACTCGCCATATGGCAGGAATGGCTGGTTGCTGATTTAGATAGACATCCGGTCTGTCGGACGTCTCTCCACTCTAGAAAATTTAGCCAACCGGGTGATCATCGATGGGAAGGAAACGTTGTACTTCTGTTGCTGGTTCACCTTCCACATCGAGTCTCTGATAAGAGGAAGAACAAAGATCCTCTTCCCTCTAGAATAGCCCAAAAAAGAACTGCCACACGGAACCTAATATGCGTGGCATGCGTGCTCGGTAGGATGTAGTCGGTGATGATTTGTTGCCAGATCCTCACCTTCGAATGTAAGTCAGAGCACGCAATGCTCTATGGGACTGCATTCTCTCCTCTGCTATATTCCCATTTGGCCTCAGGTAGGCCAATCTTCTTCAGAACAACGTCCAATGAAAGCTTGCCCGATGCCAAGATCTTCACTATCTGTGGGTAAGCATCACGGACCTGAGGAATATGCGGAATCTGTAAGAGAGCCTCCAAAGCATGATCAGAGGTGTCTTGGGTGACACCTCTCAGAAAAATAGTGGTGGTATCCCTCTTCATCAGATTTCCGTTGAATTCTTTGACCTGGTGTTCATTGATTTCCACCAGGTCGAATTCTACGAATTTTCAATGGTAGAAATTGAGTTTGTTATGTATTAGGTCCGCATATTTCTCAGGTACGTTCAGCTTCCTCTCGTAGTGAGAGGCTTTCTTTTCCAATTTTCTGTACTGTTCTTGGGCTTTCTCATTGATGAAAGTGTTCGGCTGTGTGCTCGGACGTGCAGGAGGAGGAGCCAAGGGGTTGGCTTTCTCCTTGCCCTTGTGACGCATCCTAAAAAAAGACAAAAATAGAATACAACTCAAAAGATACAGATAAAAATCTAAAAATCCAAGAGGAAATAGTCAAACAATGCAAATCAGAGCCAAGAAAGTAATCATACACTTCATTGAGGAAAACATAATCAGAAACAATAAAATGCTCAAAGGAAAATTTAGTTTTCCACAATCAACCAATCTAAGTAACGATAAAAGAGAATGAATAACAATTATAGCACACATGACTTAGGTGTAACAATGGAAGTGAATTATGTTAAGAGGAATTGATTATTACCTAATTGTGCATTCAAAGTGTAAGATTCAATCAAAATCCAGCACCAAGGAAATAACCAATTTAACAATGAAAAGCATACTTATTCATGTTGAAAACTGGAAAATAATCCAATACATAAAGCCCTTGTTCAAAAAGCAATATGTTGAAAAGGTTCAATTTAAATTGCTCAAAAACTTGAAGGAACAAGTGACTATATATATGTGATCATTATATTCAAAACTGCATGAACAAGCTACATCCTCAATTCACTCAACAATTCAGTTTATGCACTTATAATGTACCAACCAAGTAATCAAGACTGGAATTTCAATTTAAGTTGGTGTTTAAGCAAAAATTAGCAATAAGTACATAACCAAGAAAATTACCAGGCTAAAGTATAATATGCACAGCTAAGGTAACACCAAACAATTGATCACAGGTGCAATTTTCAAGTACAGTTTGATGTTCAAGCAAGAATAACATGATTTACATATAAGAATTTATCTTAACCATCATCCAAAATTTTAGAAAACTGCATAAGTTTAGATTAAAATTCCAAATGAAAAACAAAATTTAAGTCCTATGCTGATCAGACATAGAAAACCAAATCAAAAACTCCTTTCAAGCATTATATCAAGCATGTGGTGTGCATCAGATTCAGAAAGCATTCTCAGTTCAGTCTAGCATTCATCCAACCCAGAAATATAAAAACAATCAACCAACAACAATGTTCTATCCAAAAACACTGAAGTCATCTAACCTAAGGCCTCCTAATCACTAAAAAGCAGAATTGCAAAAAGCTTTGAAAAATAAAAGAAAAACAGAAACAGGGGAGGGGAAAAATAGAATGGAACCTACATTGAGGGAAGGAAAGGGCGATGAAAGAATGGCATTGAGGCGGGGGTCGCAGCGGCTCAGAGTTTTGCCGCTGCTAGTGGCTGCTCACCGGACTGGGTGATGCAAACAGAGGCGCGGGCCTTAGGGTTGCTGTCACAGAGAAATAAGAGAAATGGGATAATGGGTAAGAAATAGAAGAAAAGAGAGGGAGATGGTGGGCAACGGTGGTCGCTGATGGTGGTGTCGTAGTCGGACGGAGGTGGTTGGGTGGTCTAGGTTGAGTGGTGGTGTAGAGTTGTGGTCTTCAGGAGAGAAGAAGAAGAAAGGAAAAAGGTAAAAGGGTCGGGGAAACTGATAGGGCGCAAGGGTACACCTTTTCGAATTAATGTCGAAAAAGGTCCTGTGCGTACACACAGAAGGGGGGTGCGGACACACACTAGGGATACTGAGGGGTATGCATGCGCACAGTTGCGTGCGGGTGCTCCAAACAGAATGGGTAACATGGTTTGTGTGGGCGCGCAAGGCATGTGTGCGTGCACACAAAGGGAAAGGACAGGGGTGTTCCCACGCACAAGGGGTGCGTGTGCTGCGAGCAGAGGGGTTGCTAAATGGTGTGCGTGCGCACGTGGCTATGCCACGCACAAAGAGGTTTTTTTTTAAAGTAAAGAGGGTAAAGTGTGCATGCGCATACAAGGTGGCACATACGCACAGAAAGAAAAGATGGTAGGGTACACGTGCACAAGTGGTGCGAGCGCCTCAAACAGACTAGGTGTTTAGGAGTGTGCTCGCGCACAGGGCTGTTGATAAATGATGCAAGTGAATTCCTTGAAATCGAAGAATCTTCCCCAAGTGAATACGAAATGATGCAGAGGTAGATTTCTCTCAACCTCCAATCTATGACTCGAGTGATGAGGAAGACACAGAAGAATTTGACTCGGACACAGATACAATTGAGGACTCTTGCAAGGATGTGGAGGAATTCACAGAAGAGCATAAGGGAGTAAAACTTACAGAACCACCAAAAACACCTATCCCAAGGCCACTACCACCTAATACAAGCTTCAAGTGGGTACAATCCTTAACTTACAATTGTACTTATTCACTTAAATATGGTTTACTTGAAACAGATGGCCAGCTTAGAGCTCTCTGTGGCTTTAAGAGTAAAAGGGAAATGGCTCGTACTCAGAGCTGGTGCACAAGGTTCAATAAAGTTCCACGCTTCACCTCGAAGTACACGGATTGGTATCATGCTCAATTGCATGGATCACGGAGAACGTTTGGTTACCACGGTGAGATTCTACTTTTTAACCCGCCCGAATGGAAACTTATAAATCAAACCGGAGGCGGATTTAAAAGCAAGGCTTGGAATCCTGGAGTTTATTCTGACATTTGTCGTCCCGGGAGCCGAACAATATATTTAAAGCTGCTCAGAAGCTTCACATGCCTAGTTTGGGACCCCGGAGGCTGTTGGCATTCCAAGCATTGGTGGAAATTTTTGGACGAATTTAAACATAAGCCACCATAACAGGATATTCCTCCAATGTCCAACTTAAGGACTTTAACTAAAAGTGCTAGGTGGGAGACAACCCACCATGGTATGATCGCTCTTTTTTTTTCAATTTATTTCTTGTTGATTGCTTTCCTTTTTCCTTCTTCATTTTAATCTATTAAACATGGAATCATGCATAGCATTCATGTTAATCATTGCATTCTGCATTTTTCGTGCATATATTTGTATAAAAAAAAAGGGTTGCACGACGTGACCGCATGCCCCATGCGATCGCGTCATATTGCGAAAACACCATCCGCGTGACTCACGCGGCTGCGTGATATATATATATCGGCGTAAGGATCCAACGAACAGAAAGTTAGGCTGGAATCGTGCGGCCCTTGTGCGTTTCGCACAAATTGGCCCACGCGATCGCATGCCCCATGCGATCGCATCATTTGCACAATACCAACACTACGTGACCGCGTGAGGGATGCAATCGCGTCGCATGGATTGCACATCACCCCAAAAAGAGACAGAAAGTTGCGCTGAAACGGTGCTGGAGTCGTGCGTTTAGCACGAATTCCAGCGACGCGATCACGAGCCCCACGCGCTCGCGTCACTCCCATTTTCGCCCCAACTACGTGACCGCGTGCCCCACGCGGCCGCGTGGATTTGAAAGTATAACCCCCCCAGCCACGCGAACCCTATCAGTCACGCAGCCCTTCACCCCTAACCCTCTTCCCCTTCTCTCTTCTTCTTCCCCCAGCCACCGCCGGCCAGCCGCCACTCCACCACCCCGACGCCTCCGCCTCCCAGACACCACCACCGTACCATCCCCCCTTCTCTCTTCTTCCTTCTTTCTCTCTTCCCTCCTCTCCGCCACTGCCACCGCGAGCACCATACCCCACCGCCGGCCAACCCGCGGCGCCCCCTCTCCGCCATGCACCCCCTTCAACCAACAGCAACCACCACCTTCCCATACACTATCCTCTTCCTCTCTCACTAACCCTAATACCCACCTCCGCCGCCACCGTGACGCCGTGCCCTACCACCGCACCGAACGCCGCCGCAGCCACCTTCTTCCCCGTTCCACCCCTCCCGCCTACCAGGTTCCGTAAAACGCAAATCCCTTTTATCCGTTCATCGTTTTTCTATAATTTTTTCCGTTTATGTTCATAATTAGGATAGCTAGACTTGCATGTTGTAGTGAATTTTTAGGTTGTTAGGTAGCTTAGGCTGTGGTTAGTGGATCTGGGTCTGTTTCCTTGCACTGTTCTTACTTCTGTTTTATCCTATGTGCAAATCTGTTGCTGCTATATTCATGATTCATCTGCTGCTTTCTTGTATGTTGCTGTTGTTTACATTGAGTTTTTTATGTTTCTTTTATATCTATGTACATGCAGCTTGCTTTCTTTTAATTCATATGAACTGGTATGATTGCTGTTTATTTTCCGGGACAATCCAATTTTAGCCGGAATGCTGCCCAAATTTTTTTGAAAATTATTTTCATTCATGTTTTGGTTTGGCATTTCTGAACTTTGTTTTACTCTGCTTTACCCAGCCCATTTCATGAATGCTATGGCAGACTTTCTTATCCTCTTTGATTTCTTGGCTCATAAACTGCATTTGTGATTCACTGATTCCAATTTTTGCTTTTTTTATTATTTCTATTCGAATCAGCATCACCCTGTTTCTCTTGTTCGATTATGAGTACTTCTATTCTTACCTGTGAATCACTGTTATATGGAATTTTTCTATGCCACTTACTTTAACCCGCACTTTACTAACTCCCTAATTTTAATTTACTAATTTCTTTTTCAAAATTATAACCATACTAACCCTTTTGATCTCTTTTCTAATTATTTTCACTTTCCTCTAACTTTTTCACTATGGCATATTGATTTTTCTCTTTCCATTTAACATTAATTCAATCACATTTCAATTCCTCATTTTCCTTATTATATTTTCTCCCGTCCCGCTTTGAGTTTCCTTTGTTTGCATTGCCTATTTGCTTTCCTATTTTATCCATTTCCTGGTTTTCTATTTTTTAGGATGTCTTCTTCACAAAGGAAAGGTAAAGGCAAGGCTACTGGCAAGCGCAAGCGAGGAGCTTCCTCCCAGTCCATCATTGCTCTAATGCACAATTCCTCATGGCGGGAGAAGAACTTCACACAGCAGGAAAAAGCTGACCAGCTGCTCCCTTCGACTGATCCTATAAAATTTGCAAACCGGTACTGTGAGCTGAAGTACCCGACTTTTGCAAACTCTAGAAATCTATACCTGGAACGTTCCTTGAAGATTCCAGAAGCCCTCCAGCAGTACACCACTGAGCAAATCAAGTAAAGGGGCTGGTTCTTTCTGGAGAAACCACTGATAGAGGTCAATGCATCTTGGGTCCGGGAATTCTATTGCAACTACTACCTTACTACCCTTGATGCAGTGAAACTGAGGGGAAAGCAAATTCTGGTCACTGAGGAGGCCATAGAGACCATTCTCCAGCTCCCAGCCAAGTCCGATCAGCCAGATGGTTATGCACAGGCTGGGGAGAACATGAGTCAGATGCAATTTGATTGGGATGCCGTGAAGGCACGGATAGCTCTCGACCCGACAGTTCCTTGGGAGATGGGTCAGAACACTACTATGCCCAGAGGGATCAAGAGAGTGTACTTGAATGATGAGGCTCGGCTATGGCATCAAATCTTGACCAACTATGTGATGCCGAGTACTCATGAGACTGAGATCCCGGTTGCCATGATTACCCTCCTCTGGTGTGTGCTGGAGGGTAAGGACCTGTACTTGCCTCGTTTTATCCGGCTTTATATGGCTAGGGCCCACGTCCGAGGCACCCTCCCCTTTCCTTATCTGGTTACACGGCTAGGCCGTCAGGCTGATGTACCTTGGGAGGATGCCGATGAGCGACCATCAGCAGCGGACTGCAGGAAGATCATCCCGCACAGCAGGAACTTCCTTGCTTTGGGCTACAGACCACCACCTGTCACTGCTACTGATGAGATAGCCCCTCCGTCTGCTAGACCCTCTTCATCCACAGCTGCCCCTGCTTCCACCACTGCACCTCCACCCACCTCTGAGCCGGTTTATTGCCTCGTGCACCGTCTATTCCGCCAGCTTGATCAGATGGAGCGTCGTAACAGGCACCGGTATGAGAGATTGGAGCGCCGCAGCAGGCGACGCTATTCCCATCTGAAGCTGATGATCAGACAGGGCGCTGACATCCCCTCCGAGCCCGACACTCCATCAGATCCATCAGAAGAGGAGGAGGATGAGCACGAGGAGGAACCTCATTCCCAGGCAGAGACTCATTTCCAGGAGGAGACTCATCAGCAGGCAGCCACTGAGCAGGCTGCCCCGCATCAGGAGGCTATGCCCCAGCTTGAGGTTACGGATCCGGAGATCCCACTCCAGTCAGTCCCTTCTCTACAGTAGCCAGACTCTCAGCCTACCACCGCCACGGAGACCCCAGCTACCATCCCTACTAGTGATGACACTCCTTCACACCCAACTTGATTGAGCATCGGGGACGATGCTTCATTTTAAGTGTGGGGAGGTCGCCATCTCTGGCGTTTATTTTGGTGAACCACTACATACTTTTTCTTTTATTTTGGATATTTTTCTGTATTTTTCTTTTTACTGTTATTTTCTGAGTACTTATACATTGCTTTTATGTATTTTTACTCTATTTTCTGCATTTTGCATCTTTAGTTCATATTTTAGCCCTTTAGTTTATTTTAGTTATTTAGTTTAGTTTGCAATTCTGATTTATTAGTGGATTAATTAGTATAGTTTACCCTTTTTAGCATAAGATAGTATAGTTTAAATAGAAAAATACAAAAAGGAAGTAAGCTAGGTAATTGAACATATCAGATTTAAATCCATAAACCTTGTATATAGCATTACATGATGTAGTTAAGCTGACAGCATTTCATCAAGGAGGAACATTAAAACTTTAAAAGCCACCCTAAGTAATTTTTTTTATGAGAATAATGGGAAATTTTAACTAAACCTGCATACAATATATAAATGATATATGATGCTTGAGTTAGAGAACACACAGCCTGTGAGTCTTGAGCTTAAATTGTATGGTTGCATTCAAACCATAATTTCATTTCTGTGTGTTACATTTCTTTTTATTCTGATGTTCTTTCCTTTGCTTTAATCTATATGTCCAATTATAGAATATAGAATAGATACATACCAAGAGAATGATTAAGGCCATCATTTGATTTTAGCTCACTTACCCCAAATTAGCCTACCTTTTACATCACCTTTGTTAGCCCCCCTTGAGCCTTTTAAAACCCCTTTATTCTATTTAGCCAAATTAATAGCCTTAAGCTGAAAAACAAAAGAAAACCCCAAGTGAATCCTTGGTTAGCTTAAGATAGAAAATCATGAATAGAGTTAAATATGGGAAACCTTGTGGGAACATGAGTGATAAGAACAAAGGATTAGGAAGATTAAAAAGAAATAAAAAAAATAAATTTGGGAAGCATGCTTATAGGAAAAGAAAAGTGATTCAATTACCATGTGCATAAAAAAATAAATAAATAAAAAATAAAAAATAAAAAATAAAAATTTTCAGCATTTAAATAAAAGGGGATACAAAAAGAAATTTCCCCAATGAATACAATGCACATGGGATAAAAATAAAAAGTGAAACATGAGCATGTAACAATAAGTGGGAAATATGGGAAAATATGTAAAGAAGTTTTATCTTGCTAAATATGTATGTTGGGTGAGATCTTAGTCTAATTAAGGATTCACTTATTAGCTCACTTGACCATATACATAAATCCTTACCTTTACCTTGGCCCCATTACAACCTTAATTAAAGACCTCATGACTTTTTGGTATGACTATATTTTATAATTGTTGATTGGTTAGATGAAAAACAAAGCTATAAGAAAGTAAGAATAAAAAGAAAAATAGAGTGAATAAACCCAATAAACACTGAGTGACTAGAGAGTAAACACAAAATCCAGTGAGGGTTCAATAACTCATCAACATATATCTGTGCTTCAAATTTACTAATTGTTTTGCAAGTTTGTACAATGTTTTCTTTCCCATCTCATATATATATATATATATATATATATATATATATATATATATATATATATACATAACTCCTTGAGAATGTGAATTAACTTCGCTACATGTAAGCTTTATATATGAGTGAATAAATTAGAGTTTCATGATGCATCATTCATTTAGGTAGTTGCATTTAATTTAGATTGCATTGCATTCCATCACTATAACCTCATTTATTTACCTTGGATTTAGCATGAGGACATGCTAGTGTTTAAGTGTGGGGAGGTTGATAAACCCATATTTCATGAGATATTTTGTGCTTAATTTGAGTGATTTATACAATCCTTCACCTACTTATTCACATTAATTGCATGGTTTTACTTTCCCTCCCTTATTATGTCATATCGTGAAAAACATGTTTCCTAAGCTTTGAAAATTAATTATTTTAATTACCTTTATTTCCATTCGATGCCATGATTAGTGTGTTGAGTAGTTTCAGAGTTTCTAAGGCAGAATGACTTAAAGGATGAAAAAGGAAACATACCAAAGGGAAAGGAGAAAGCAAAACGGAGCTTTAAGGAAACTGGTATCCATGCGATCTCATGGACGACGCGATCGCGTGCCAAGCACGAATCAGCAGCGACGCGGCCGCATGACTGACGCGACCGCGCGCCTCTAGCAGAACGCACATGACGCGGTCACATGACTGATGCGACCGCGTGGCAAGGAAAAGCTCCGAATGACGCGACCGCGTGACCCACGCGGACGCGTGACAGAGGCCACGCACCAGAAAATTACAGAACACGCCCCAGCGAGTTCTAAAGCCCTTTTTGGCCCAAATCCAAGTCCAGAAGGCATAGACCAGAAGTTATGAAGTGGGGGAATGCATCCATTCAAGAGGGCTCGCATAATTCTACTTTTCCATGATTTAGATTTAATCTAGAGAGAGATTCTCTCTCTCTTTTTAGGATTTAGGATTTCTTCTTGTTTTAAGAGTAACTCTAGATCCAGGTTTTAATGTTCTTCTATTTTAGTTCCATAATTATTTATTCCAGCATTTGAATTGATCATTTACTTTTATAATTTAATTTATGAACTATTCCATGTTCCAGATTATTATTTGAATTAATGATATTAAGGTATTTTCAGTTTATTATTACTCTTGTTAATTTATGATTATCATTGTTTACGAATTGAAGATATTTTATTCCAGCAATTTTACTTTTTTTTTCCCTTTTGGTTCTGATTAAGAATTTAGTAACTCAACAGTTATTAAACTCAACGTAATTAATAATCGTTATCTTGCTAATTGAGCTGAACCTAAATAATCTCAACCTTTTCTTAGGAAATAATTAGGATTCAAAGGTCAATTTAATTAGTCCCTTGACTTTCCTTTGCCCTGGTAAAGGTTGACCAAGTGGAGTTTAGATTCAACTTTTATTATAGTTAAGAGAGATAACTAAGTTAGACCTCTAAATTCCCTTATCTTGCCAAAAGTTGTTTTACAGTTATTTATTTATTTTTAATTACCATTTAATTCACTCCTCATTTAAATTACTTGCTTCTCACCTTCTAAACCCCGATTACAACCTTTATAACCAATAATAAGAGCATACTTCCTCGCAGTTCCTTGAGAAGATGACCCGAGGTTTGAATACTCGGTTAATAATTTTTAAAGGGGTTTGTTACTTGTGACACACAAAACATTTATACGAAGGGATTTTTGTCGGTTTAGAGACTATATCTACAACGCGACTATTTTTATGACATTCTTTACTGGTAAAAATCCTAACGTCAGCTGTGCTCGCGCACAGGGTTGTGCTCGCGCACAAGGCTATGCGTCCGCACAGGACTCTGTTCCCGCAACCAAAATTATGCCTCCAAGGCACCAATCATGATATCCAAAACAGGTTTTCAAGCCTCAAAACATGCCAATACTCCAAAAACATGTATTCCACTAATATAACCTAACAAACATCAAAATGCAACTAACCAACAAAGCAAAATAACCAATTATTCAAGAAATAAAAGCTAAAAGAGAGAAAGTTAGAAGGATATTATCATGGTGGAGTGTCTCCCACCTACCACTTTGGTTTAAAGTCCTCAAGTTGGACATTTGGTTGGAGATGACATCAAGGAGGGTTGTGCTTCCATCCATCCTTGAGTTGCCAACCATGCTTGCTCTTCCAAAATCCTTCGGGATCCCAAATGAAGTACATTAAACTCTCAAGCAACCTCAAACAAAAATTCGGGATCCAAAATTGTTGGTTGTATAGGTGTATGCCCGAATCCCATACTTTGGTTTCTCCATCATCCTCTTGTTGATTTTCATTGTTGCACTTAAATGAGCTACCTCTTGGATCACCTTTGAAGTACCCAAATAAACTTTGGAATCTTCTCAATTGTGCCTTGCACCATTTATGCTTTGAATCCCTTTGGTTACCAATATCTGACCCTTCACTACTTAACACTCTAAGAAGCACCCTAAGTTGATAATCTGTTTTCAAGACGGCATATTGATGTGGGCCTAGAAAACTTGTTGGAGAAATCTTGACCCACTCAATTCGCTCTTGCATAAATACCTCCATTTCTTGGGTGTCTACCTCTTCCTCACCATCATTCAAAAAAAAATCAGAGGTCGTGTGAAATCCATATCAACATCTCCTTCAAATTCAAACAAGGGAGGTTCATAAAGGTCATTGAAGGGATTAACCAAGTTGGACAAAAAATATTGAATGATGGAATCCTCTTGATCAATTTCCAATAATTCTCCATTTACCACTTGTGGTTCACTAGTTTTACCTTCCTCCTCTTTTTGCAATTCTTGTCCTAGCTCTTCTTCTTCCCTTTTAGGCCCCATGCTCTCCTCCTTACTACACTCCTTCATGGCTACTACACATTTCTCAAGGGGAATGTCTTGATTGCTTGAGCGTAGTAAGGTCAAGCGGTTCACCGCTTCGGCGATGGTGGCCATGAACTTCCCTTGCTTCCTTCGGAACCCTTCTTGCTCTTGGAAGAATGCTTGAAGGTCTTGTTGTTCTTGGGGTAAGGGTTTGAAAACTTCACTTTTAGGGGAAAGAGAAGGTTTAAAGGTCGGGAGAAAGGTTGTGTAGTTAGAAGGTGTGTTATGTGCGTGGGGATATTGAGGTGGTGAATAAGGGGTTAATGTTTCATATGGTTGGTAACAAGGTGTACGGACATTTTGATTCCATGTAGGTTTATGGTATGGTGCTTGAAGGTTTGGTGGTTGAAGGTTGAGTATGTGGTATCCTTCATAGCTTTGGAATTGATATGCACATTGGGGAGGGCTTGGGGGAGGATTTGGCTCGTTGTAGTATGGGAAAGATTGCTCCTCCCTCCATCGCTTCTCCCACTCCTTGATGCAATCCCAATTTGAATTCATCATACCCTACAAGACAATTCACAACCAAACTCCAAGCAACAAGGGTGATAACTCAAAAAGAAAACAGAAAATAAAAGCAATAGACATCAATAAAACAAGAAAAGCAAACACCTAAATATTAGCAAAAATAACCAAATAATCAAAGAGCAAGCTATTTAGACTATCAACATATTTACAACAACCTAGGATATAACACCAATTGCATTCCCCGGTAACGGTGCCAAATTTGATAAGAGATGGATTGGTGTCGATTTGGAATTTCTCAAAATAAGAATCTCTTCGTTGCCAATATAGCCAAATCAACAACCAACTCTCAACATCAAAGTTTAGATGATATTCAAATTCAAAACATAAACCGAGATCAAGAGTAATTCAACCTTGGGTCGTTCTCCCTAGGAATACAATTGAAGTGTTAATCTTTTGGTTGTGAAGGTAAAAAGGGGGGTTTTGGAGTGAAAGAACAAAATATTAAAAGAACTTAAGAAATAAAAGAACTAAGGAATGAGCGAAATTGGGATTAATGCAAGTAAAAGGGAAGATAAAATAAAAACTAGTGAAAATGCTAAGATATGCATAAAAGATCCTTGACTTGGGAATGAGAATCCAAGAAATCCTATCATCGCCATAACTACAACTATGATAATTATGATGATTTAGTCTCACTTAGTCTACCCCTAACATCGAGGAGTAAGTCAAGCAAGCATAATTGACCTTAATCCATAAGTCCTAGCTAACTTACCAAACTAGTTAATAAAAAGTTAGCGTCAATGGAAACAAGAGTCAACTAACTACCCAAGAATTATCACTAAACATCGGACATTATGACTCTAGTATCCTAGGAACTTAAATCCCCAGGCAAAGGTTGAAAAATCTACTCAAAATCTAGAATTGGCATTTTCACAAACACCTTGTGTGCATAAAACCAAAACATAGGAAATTGCAAGGGAAAATAGAAAACTATAACCAACTATTCACAAAATCAACAATAAACATCTAAACAAACATAAAAAAACATGAAAAATTAAATTCATCAATCAAAACTTCAAGTAACTCAAAATTGCAAATATAAACAAAGTAACTTGAACCAATAGAAAATGAAAATAAAGACAATGTAATTAAAGAGAAATTGAGAGTACTTACAATTAAAGAAACTAAATCTAAAATCAAAGCTTGCTATAAAATGCTAAAATAGAAATAGAAATGTAACCCTAAGAGAGAATTCTACTATCTACACTACTCCTACTCCTTTGAAAGCTTCCTATACTACTTCTACCTAATAAAACTTAATCTAAAACCTAATAATGGTTCCTTCTTTATATATGATGATATCCTATACTACTAATTCACTGAATATTGACCTGTACGTACACACAGGTGCTTGTGCACACACACACATGCAAATTTCTTCTTGTGCGCACGCATACTTAGCTGTGTGTGCTTTTCCTTGTTTTCTTTATGTTTTCTCTCTTGTACATTCTTTCTTCCATTTTTGCTTAGCCAATCTTGCCTCAATGACCTAAAATCACTCACAAAACATATCACGGCATCGAATGACATAAAAGTGAAATTAAATCGCTCAATTTAAGCACAAAAACGCATGTTTTCACATTTAAGATCAAATTAGGGACAAAACACAAAAGTATGCTATTTCGGTGCTTAAGTGCGAGTTTATGTGATGAAATCCATCTAAATCTTGCCAAAATATATCATCAAATATGGACTCATCAGTGTGTCACAACACCAAACTTGTTGTCCACTTTGTGTTCAACACAAGAATTTACTTAAAGTGCTTGTCAATTTTTGAATTCATCTCCATGAGTACTACTTTATTAACTACTATCAAGACATAATAAAAAAGGATATAAAGCATGGGGAGAATGAAGCGCTTGTTTAACGTCATTAGTTTGACGGTTGGCCTTTGTCAGGGTGGTTGGTAATGTCTCAGGTCTTCTCCTCTCATAGTGAATCTGTCTCTGCTTGCTTCTTTAAGAATCTCTACATGCTCTAAGGATAGAATTCTATTGATTGTGTATACTGGAGACAGCTGAGATAGAATGGCTGGAAAATGAGGCGGGATTAGAGGCTGGTGGATTGATATCACCCTATCTCTTGGAGAAAAGTCCTCTGTAGGGATCTTCTTATTTTTCCATCCTCTTGGCACCTTCTTCCCAATTTTCTTCTTTCCTTCAAGTGGTGCTTCAGTAATTCTCATGTCAGGAGGGTCCTTGTTGATTGTCTCTTTTGAATCTTGAGGTCTCAGCTCCTTCTTGGACTTCTTTGATTGTTGTATTACTTGGACTTCTCATTTTTCCACCAAGGGGGTCTTCAGAGACTTTACTTGTGATTCACTGTCGATTTCCTCCAAGGATGGCTCCTTGTGATCATCCTTCAGGTCTTTGTTCTCTTGTTAAGGTTCATGTGAGGGATTGAAGACATGAAAGGTGAGTTGTTCATCATGTATTCATAAATATCAACTTCCCTTACTCAACATCTATGAGTGCTCTGACTGTGGCTAAGAACGGTTTCCCTAGAATGATTGGATGAAGATAGCTTTCTTCCATCTCCAGAACAACAAAGTCTATAGGGAGGAAGTACCTCCCTACCTTCACCAGCACATTTTCAACCACTCCTAGTGCTTGTTTCTAGACCTTATCAGCCAATTAGAGGGTTACATTTATGGGTTTTAACTCATTGATTTGCAGCTTCCTCATAAGAGACAGAGGCATTAGATTTATGCTTGCTCCCAGATCATAAAACTCTCTTTCAATCATTGTATCCCTTATAGCACAAGGGATGTGAAAACTCCCTGGATCCTTCTTCTTTGTAGGCAAATCTTTCTTGATGAGAGCAGTGCTCTCTTTAGTCATCACTATTGTTTGTCCATCCTTCAAGGTACTCTTCTTGGTTAGCAACTCCTTCATGCATTTAATATATGAAGGCATCTGTTGGAGGGATTCAATAAAGGGAATGATAACATAAAGAGACGTAAATTTATCCAGGAACCTAGAATACGTCTTCTCTTTTTCACCACTCCTGAGTCTCTGAGGGAATGGTGCTTTTGGCATATAAGGTTTCAGGATTTCCTTCTCCATTGGCTCCTTCCTTTCTGAATGGTCAATTCTTTGTTCTATCTCTTCCAATTTTTCCTTTGGAACTCCTTGGGTATGCTCCGATGGCCTGCTAGTTTCTTCCTCCAAAGTCTCTTCACTTCTTAGAGTGATTGCCTTGCACTCTTCCCATCTCACATTCTTTGTTTCTCCTCTTGGATTCTTCTTAGTGTCACTTGGAAAACTATCAGTGGATTTAGGGATTTGTTGAGAAAGTTATCCTTCTTGAGATTCAAGCTTCTTTATGGCGTCTCCTTGGTTCTTCATATTAGACCTAACTTTATCCTTGAATGCCTTGTTGTCTTGAAACTCATTGCAAAGATTTTCAAGCAAGGCTTCAATCCAGGAAATTCTATCCTCATGTGGTGATGGTAGATTGGGATTTGTAGGTTGAGGATGGCTATTTTGTGCTTGATATGGAGGCTGGAAGGAGTTGTTGTGTGGGGCTTGATATGGTCTTTGGTTGGAGTGTTGGTAAGTGGAATTGTTTTAATGGTTGGAGTTTTGAGGTCTATGATCTAGGTTCTAGTTTTGCTGGTTTTTCCACCCAAAGTTTGGGTTGTTCTTCCAACCCGGATTATAGATTTTGGGGTGTAGTTCATAGGGTTGCCTTAATGAGTTTCCAATATAATTGGCTTGCTCCTAATCACCTCCTTCCTCTGCATTCACCCCTTCTTGAGCTGGTGGTTGAGTATTGACTGCTGCAACTTGGTTCTTCTCCATCTATTTGGTGAGGTTGGCCAGTTATTTGGTAATTAACTTGTTTTAAGCTAGCAATGCATCCATGTGACTCAACCCTTTCACCCCTCTGTTGGTGCTCCTATCAGAGGCATAGAAGTATTCATTATTAGCCACTGTTTCAATGATATCAACGGCCTCTTATATGGTCTTTTTAGTATTGAGAGAGCCTCCTGAGGAGTGGTTTAGGGCCTTCTTTGCTTTCCTAGAAAGACCTTCATAGAAAATATGCAGCTGCACCCATTCGTTGAACATATTAGGTGAACATGTCCTTGTTAGCTCCTTGTATCTTTCCCAGGCTTCATACAAAGTTTCTCCATCCAGTTGCCTGAAGGTTTCCACCTCCATTATCAACTTGATTATCCTCTGTGGGGGGTAAAACTTTGTTAGAAACTTGTTAACAGCATCATCCCAGGTCGTAAGACTCTCCTTAGGAAAGGACTCTAGCCACTTAGATGCCTTGTTCCTAAGAGAAAAGGGGAACAAAAAAAGCAATCTATAGGTGTCAGGATGCACACCATTGACCTTCACAGTGTCACATATTCTCAAGAATGTGGTTAGATGTTGGTTGGGATCCTCTTGGGCACTTCCTCCAAATGAGCAATTATTTTGAACAAGGGTGATGAGATGAGGTTTTAGCTCAAAGTTGTTGGCATGAATAGTTGGTTTTAAGATGCTACTTTCACAATTCCCTGGGTTTGGGTTGATGAAAGAGCCTAAAACTCTTCTCTTCTGCCCAGCATGATTACTAGCACCTTCTTGAACATGGTTGTGTACCTCTTCCTCATAATGGTTATTCATATCATCAGCCATGTTTATATCCAGGTCCTCCTTTTCTTTTTCAGAACCAATAACCCTTTTCCCTTTTGCTTCCCTCCTTAGTCTAAGGAGGGTCCTCTCAGGTTCAGATTTAAAAAGGGTTGAAGCTCCTCTTCTTCTACCTGTTATACACTCAGCAAACAAACAAGCAAAAGCAAGTGAAGGAATCACTATTGTTAAGATTGTGGTTAGGTCGAATGGTGCAATTTATCAAACAGTTCATGGATTAGTATAAGAAAATGTAAATACATAATGAAAACAAGTAAAATTGCTGATAATGAAAGTAAAATTAGCTGAAACAAAACAAATCAACAAAAGAAAAGAAAATGTTCAACCTAGTTATCCTCAAATTTAATCATTGTCAATGCAAAATCAGTTCCGACAACGGCGCCATAAACTTGATGCACGAAAATCTGTAACACTACAAATTTTCTTCAGAAAGTATACCGAATTGTCATCAAGTAAAAACTCACAGTAGAGTTAGGTCGAATCCCACAGAGATTGATTGGTTGAGCAACTTTAATCAGAGGAGTGTTCTAGTTGAAATTAAACAGAATTGAGTGGGATTTGTATAAATTTAAATGGCGGGAAACGTAAATAGCACGGAATGTAAATAACGGAAAGTAAATGGCAGAATGTAAAGGACAGAAAGTAAATTGCAGAAACTTAAATGGGATTGGGGATGATGAACATAAATGTAAACAGTGGAATATAGAGAATGGGGAGACAGGAGTAGGGAAGCTCATTAGGCTCAGGAGATGTTGCATTCTCCGGATCAAGTTCATTCCCATCTCTACCTTAATCCATGAAACTCATTGATCTCTTAGAAATCTTAGCTGATTGAATCCCAATTCCTTGGCAATTCAATATCTCTAAGCTTGAACAATTGCCCAATTCCTTGATATAATTGCTCACGGGAAAAGATGAAGTACGATCACTGATTATACCACATGTTTTTCTAGATCAAAGTATTAGTAGGATTATATGTCACTATATCCATCCAACCTCCAATCTAGTCCAACATGAGAAAGCATTTCTAGCATGATTTCTTCATTCCTCTTCCAAGGTTTAGAGGCAACCCAAGTATGAGCAATTTCTCTTCTGAGACAATTGCTCAATTAGATGAAGAGCGAAATTTTTCAAGTAAATCAAAGAGAATGGAAAGAAGAAGAAGAATAAGAACTATTATTGATCCATTGTATTACAACAGAGATCCCTAACCCAATGAAGAGGGGTTTAGTTTTTCATAGCTTTGGGAATGGAAAATGGAAAGGTAAATTGCATTGAAGGTAAAACTGAATCACGAAAAAAAGTAAATACAGAATGTTTACTATCCTTGATTCCCCAGGTCCCAATCTGCCTTTTGAGTTCAAAACTATCCCTATATATACTGCTTCTTTGATCTTCAATTAAGTTTGTAAGTCTCTGGATGTAGGCGTTTAACCTCAGTTGAAGCAATTAAAAGCTCAGTGGGCTTTGCTCATCTTGCTGGGAGAGTTTGAATTAGGTGGCTTTCACATTAGTCAGGCCGTTAGTGTGGTTAACGTCAAGTGTAAATTCTTGGTTCAAAGACGTTAGTGACACTAACTTGGTCACTAACGTCCCCAACCCCCTTGAGTCATGTTAACTCCACCGTTAGTGGCACTAACGTGGCCATTAACGTAGCCTTTCCTAAACTTGGTCACGTTAACAGTATTAACTTCACTATTTACATCCAAAGCACCATTTCCTCCACGTTAGTGGCCCACGTTAGTGGCATTAACATGGGTATACCTTGGCTCGAACACGTTAGTGGTGCTAACTTCACCACTAACATTGCAAACTCTCCCTTTGTCCATGTTATTGCCAACGATAGTGGCACTAACGTGGGCTTCTTTGGCCATTCCTCATGTTAGTGGTGTTAACTTCGCCACTAACATCTTGATTCTTCATTCTTCCACATTAGTGCCCACATTAGTGGCACTAACGGGGCCACTAACGTGGGCTTAATTGGCCTTCGAACACGTTAGTGGTGCTAACTTCACCACTGACGTTGCAAGCTTTCTCCTCTTCCACGTTAATGGCCACGTTAGTACCACTAATGTGGCCACTAACATGGCTCTTCTGTGCTTCTTCTTACCTGAAATCAATCAAACAAAGTGCATCAAAGTCTTGCTCTTGATCATGAGATGGTGCATCATTTATTATATCATTCATTCCTTGCACTATTCTCATGAAATTATTCATAATTCACAATGTTTTCTTGAATGAAGGTATGAATGCATATTCAACCAAATTCTTGTTTATTGCCTAAGAAAATGCATGAAACTAACCTAAAACATACAAAAAAATGGCTTGTGAAACTAGCCAAGATGCCCTGGCATCAGTGTTTCAGTGAAATATGTGGTGGAACACCAAACTTTGCATCACACATTCACCCTTGAAACACTTTGGTGAGCAAAACCAAACTTAGCTCCTTGCAATACCGAGAAATCTACTTAACTCTTTTATTGAAACAACTTAAAAAGAGAGAGTTACCTCTAGTTGGGTTGCCTCCCAACAAGCACTTTTTTAACGTCATTAGCTTGACGTTTTGTCCCTTGATCATGGAGGCTGAAAATCATAGTGCCTCAGTCTGTCTCCTCTTACTGTGAACTTCCTTCCAGTATCCTCTTTGATGATCTCTAGGTTTTCAAGTGAAAGGATCCAGTTCACAGTATAGTATTCAGACAAGTGTGGAGACATTTTCATTGGTTGGTAGTTTAACATCACTTTATCCCTTGGTGAGAAGCCTTTAGTTGGGATCTTTTTGTTTCTCCACCCTCTTGGCATCTTCCTCTTCTCTTTCTCAAGGGGTAATTCATGCTTTGGTGGCTCAATATCTGGAAAGCTCTTGTTGAGGGTCTCATATGGGGATTTTGGTTCTAGTTCCTCCTTGATTTCTTTGGCCTGTTGCACCATTTCTGCTTCTTTCAAGCATGGGTTTAGAAGCTTTGGAGTTAACTCATTGAATGCCTCCTTCAAGCTCTGATATCTGGCCTTAACCTTCATATATTCTTCTTCTTGAGTGGGCCCATGTAGGGTCTTGAAGACATGAAATGTTAGGTGCTCATCATGCACTCTTAGCAACAATTCCTCTCTTTCAACATCTATTAAAGCTCTGCCCGTAGCTAAGAAGGGCCTCCCCAGAATGTTGGGAGTGTCAGAGTCCTCCTCCATATCTAACATGACAAAGTCAGCTGGGGAAAATTTTTTCCTACTTTTACTAACACTTTCTCCACAACTCCAAGTGCTTGCTTAATGGATTTGTTAGCCATTTGGAGAGCTATCCGAGTGGATTTCAGTTCAAGAATTTGGAGTTTTCTCATGAGAGATAGAGGCATCAAGTTTATGCTTACACCAAGGTCACAGAATGACTTCTCAATTGTTTTGTTCCCTATGGTGCAAGGGATATGAAAGCTCCCAGGATCATCTTTCTTCACTGGTAGACCTCTTTGGAACACAGCACTACACTCCATTGTCATCTCAACAATTTGTCCTTCTTTTAAAGGCCTTTTTTTTGTTAACACTTCCTTCATAAACTTGGCATATAATGGCATCTGTTCAAGTGCTTCTATGAAAGGAATATTGATGTGGAGTGTCTTGAATATCTCCAAGAATTTAGAGTACTGCTTCTCCTTGTTTTCTTCATTGAACTTTTGAGGATATGGAAGTTTGGGAACATATGGCTTCACCTCTTTCTTCTTCTCTTGTGGCTGTGGTTCAAGGATGTACTTGTCTTACTTTGACATTTGTGAGTCTTCAGTCTTATGATCCTCCTCATTTCTCTTCTCTATCTTCTCCTTTGAAACTTTTCTGTGGTGTTCTTCCTTAATAGTGACTTCTTTTCCCATGGTCTTCCCACTCTTCAATGTCATTGCTTTGCACTCCTCTCATTTTATAGCTTTTTCTTTGTCCTTTGGGTTGTCTTCTGTGTCACCAGGGAAAGTATTTGCTTGCTTCTCACCCATCTCTGCGATTTTTTTAGCCATTTGTCCCATGTGTCCTTCAAGATTTCTGATTGATGCCTCTTGGTTTTTTCTTGTCAGGGCTTGATCCTTCCTTGCTGCTTTCTGATCTTGTCTGGCCATCTCTTGAGTTTTGATGAGTTTCTCCATTAACATTTCTAAGTTAGAGATTCTTTGAGAGTCTGGGTTTGGCTATGGTTGAATGGGATGTGATGGTTGCTGATGGAAGTTATTTGAGATGTTGGAAGAGGTGTTTTGTGAGTTAAATAGTGGTGAAGAGAAGTTGTTCTGGGGAAATTGTGAAGTGTTATGGGGTTGAAGGTATGTGTTTTGTGGTTTTGTGTATTGGTTGTTGTTAGTAGGGGATTGGTTGTGCTTGTTTGTCTTGCAGAAGCTGTTAGAATTGAGGTTCCTTTATACTTGATTCTGGTTGTTACCCCACCTCAAGTTGGGATGATTCCTCCAAGATGGATTCTAAGCATCACCATGGAAGTCATGTTGGAACAAACTTGGTGTGTTGTTCATGTATTGCACCTGCTCAGGAACTTATTATTCATAATTGAATCACTCAAAGTCTTTCCTAGATTGATTTCATCCATATGAGACTTGAGATCGGCCTTGTGTGCTTACTGCAGCAAGTTGCAGTCCATCAATTCTCTTGGCCATCATCTCCATTTGGTGCTGAATTTGTTGGTGCATCTGCTTGTTTTGGGCTGGAATTACATTTACTCCTTCAAGTTCCATCACTCCCCTCTTTGGAGTTGTGTTATGGTGCCTTTCAGAAGAATAGAAATATTGATTATTGGCCACCATATCGATGAGGTCTTGTGCTTCTTGAGCAGTTTTCATCCTCTGGAGTGAACCTCCTGAGGAGTAGTCTAATGCTTTTCTTGCCTTTGGAGAAAGACCTCAATGAACATCTCTGGTGGACATCTCCTTATCAGGGCCATGTATCTTTCCCATACCTCATAGAGTGACTCTTCCTCTATTTGTGTGAAGGTTTGCACCTCTGTTTTCAGCTTAATGATCCTTTGAGGAGGGGAAAACTTGGCTAGGAATTTTCTCACCAAGTCATCCCAATTGTTGATGCTCTCCTTGGGAAAGGTTTTCAGCCATTGGGACGCATTGCCCCTCAAGGAGAATGGGAATAGAAGTAACTTGTAGATGTCAGGATGTACCCCATTTGTCTTTACAGTTTCACAGATCCTTAAGAAAAGAGACAAATGTTGGTTGGGGTCTTCAGGAGGGCCTCCTTTATAAGCACAATTGTTTTGCACCAAAGTGATGAGTTAAAACTTCAACTCGAAGTCATTTGCATGAACATTTGGGGTGAGGATGCTGCTTCCATAGTGTCTAGGATTAGGGATGGTGTAAGATGCCAACACCCTCCTAGTAGGTTGGGCATTGTTGTTAGCCACTCCTTCCTCATGCACTGGACATTCTAGTGCTAGAGTGTGGTTAGAGAGTTAGGTGACACAATGTGTCAAACAGTTAATATGCTTGAAAGAAAACAAAAGAAAAATGCTTAATCGAGACTTATCACCCACTTAATCATTGTCAATCTAATTCAATCCCTGGCAACGGTGCCAAAAACTTCATGACAGAAAAATTGAATCCGCATTAACTACCGGCAAGTATATCGAGTCGTATCAAGTAATAAAACTCACTGAGAGTGAGGTCGATCCCACAGGGATTGATGGATCAAGCAACTTTAGTAAGGTTATTAGTCTAGTCAAGTGAATATTAGTGAATTGAGTGAAATTGAATGAACAATATATAAATTGCAAGAAATTAAAATGCTGAAAGTAAAGTGCAGAATGTAAATTGTGGAAACTTAAATGGCAAGAAACTTAAATGAGCTTGAAACATAAAGAGCATGAAAGTAAAGGCAAGAATATAAATGACCACAGAAAGTAAATTGCATGAATTGTAAATGGGCTTTGGGTGCAGGGAATTAAAAGAAAGCAGTAAATCAAAACAATTAAATGGAACTCAAAGTAAGAAAAGTAAGAACAACAAAGAGAAAGATTCAGTAGGGATTGGAGATATCATAATCCATCATGAATCAATGGGTTTCAACTCCCTTCTCAATCATATGAAGTAGATCTATAGCAGATTGGAATTAATTGAGTCTCAATTCCTTGGTAACCCAATTTCTCTAGTCACAATCAATTTGCCAATTCCTTGATCCGATTGTCATGAGAAAAGGTTAAGTGCATGTCTCTTATCCATTAGCCACACTAATTCTCAGGACCTCAATTCCTCCCAAATGGTGTTGGTCAAGAGAATTATGAAGGATAGAGCTTCAAGTCTAATGCTTATGATTCCCCTTCCGAGGTTCACGTAAGCATTCAATAGATTCAAACCCCCTTCCGGAGTGAGTGAATCTCAATCAACATAGAAGATATCCTTTAGCTACAACAAGCGGATTGAAAAGAAGAAAAAGTTCATTCAATCATATGAATTACAATAGAGCTCCTCCCCCTAATGATTGGGGTTTAGTTAATCGTCACTCTAAGAACAAGTGCAAGGAATTGAAATTGCATTAAAATAAATTAAACTCAATATGAACTGAAATGTAAAATTGCAAAGAAGAGAAGAAGTGTAGGAAATTGAAATGGCATAAACATAAACTAAATTCAATACAAACGAAAATGCAAATTTGCAGAAAGGAAAATTGTATCTTTACTATGCTACACTCTCTGGAGTCTCTAATCCTCCAAGAGAGATCTAGAGTCTCTAATCCTCCAGCCTTCAGAGCCTTCTTCTTACTTCAAAAGTCTTCATATTTATACTCTTCTTCTCATCTTCAAAATGGGTCTTCAAGCACATGGATGTGGGCTTTCGGCCTTGGTTGAAGCAAGTTTGGAATGACTCTTTGTGACGTTGACAAGGATGTTAGTTCACTAACGTTCACGAGCTTACATGGGTGCCATTTGGAATGAAAGTTGGTGCTGGCGTTGGTGACCAACGTTTGTGCACAAACGGTGGCTAACGTTCCATTTAAAATTCTTTACGAATGTTGCCACTGGCATTTGTTCACCAACTTTGGTGCACCAACGTTCCCCATTGTGCGTATGCATCATGCCTTGTGCGTACGCACACTTGCAATTTTTCTCTTTGTTCGTGCGCATAATGACTCATGCGTACACACACTAGCAGTTTTTCCAGCTCCAACTTAAGGATTTATCGAAGACATTGGTGTGCAACATTTGTGGCAACGTTGGCACTCTCTTTGTTTGCAGCATTGCCAGCAACGTTGGTGAGACAACTTTTGCCACCAACGTTGCATGTCAAGCTTGGAACATTGGTGAGCAACGTTGGTGAGCCAACTTTTGCCACTAGCGTTGCTTCTTATGCTTGGCACCTTGGTTGGCAACACTGGCGAGCCAACTTTGGCCACCAACGTTGCTCACTCTCTCCTTGTCAACATTACCAATTTCATGCCCACTATAGACTATTATACATCGTTGAAAAGCTCTAAATGTCAACTTTCTAACCCAACTAAAAGCACCTCACTTGGATATCTGTAACTCATGTTATGCTCCTTTGAAGGGAAAGAGGTCAGCCGTCCTTACTCCAGGTTGATACTATGTTCATCTTTGCACTTTTGGGGTAAGTTTTCTCCCTCAAATTTAGTGTCCACCATGTAGTGCCATATATGCTTGGAAAGCTCTAGATTCCTACTTTCCAATGCCATTGGAATCACCACATTTGGATCTTTATAGCTCAAGTTATTCTTATTTGAAGAAGACACAGTCAGGCTGTCAGGAGCAACGTTTGTGGCAACATTGGTGAGCCAACTTTGGCCACTAACGTTGCTCCCTTTCTTCTTTGGTAATGTTTGTGGCAACGTTGGTGAGGCAACTTTGGCCACCAACATTGCTTCTTCCTCCATAGGCAACATTTATGGCAACGTTGGTGGGCCAACTTTGGCCACCAATGTTGCCTTCTCTACTTCTTCCTTGCCCTTCCTCTATTTCTCCTCACCTATCATCAACCAAACAGAATGCATCAAAGCTTTGTTATAATCACAAGATAATTCACCATTCATTGCATTAAGTAATTCTTGCATTAATCTCATGAAAATGCTCATAAATAGCAATGTTTGACTAAATCAAGGCATGAATATATTATTCATCCAAATACATGCTTATTGCTCAAGAAATGCATGAAAACCAAGTAAAAAAACTAATGAAAAAGGCTTGTGAAACTAGCCTAAAATGCCTAGGTATCACCTTTATGCTATATTATTGAATTACATTGTTTCTTTATATAGTATGAGTCACTAACCTCCTAAGGTTAAGGTTAGGAGCTCTGCCGATTCTTATGAATTAATAATATCACTATTCTATTTCAATCTATACTTGATTCCATTCTAATATGTATCTTTGTTCTTCATCCTAATGAATTGGGAGTATAACTTGACCGTCATCCCTATTTACATGGGTTCTTGCGAGTCCTTGATGGGATAGTATTGAACCACTAGCTTGATTATACATCTCTTAGATGGCTAATCCACGACTTCGTTGGGTACTTCTCGAGACATCAATGCAACCGAGGTGCAGGACGATTAGAGCCTTTGTGGTATAGGCTAGAACCAAAAGAGTAGCGTTCTTTGATCCGGAAGATCCAACCTTGTCTGTGGCGTTCTGAGTAGGATCACCAAGGGAATGGACTGGTAGAGCTTCACCACCGTTCTGGATGACTGTTGACTCAGCGTTTCATCTGAAGTAGAGGAGATTAATGACCGTTGTCCCGGCGTTAATCATATATAGCCAGCCATAGGATGAATCAATCAGATGTTGGAGTAGATGGTTAGAAAAGTTGATCTAGAAGGAAGAAACATCTCTGAAGCCTCAATCATTCTAATACCATAGAATTCACACTTATCTAGTAACGTTTTATTTATTTATCTATTTTATGTGTTTTCTCGTGACAACCATATTTTCTATCCGCCTGACTAAGATCTGCAAGGTAACCACTGCTTGCTCAAACCAACAATCTCCGTGGGATCGACCCTTACTCATCTGAGGTATTACTTGGACGACCCGAAATACTTGCCGGTCTATCTATGCGAAACGTGCGGAGTCAGTTTCATGCACCAATGATCTCAACATGCTCAAGAGAGAGGATTTTGTTCACTATGTAGTGTTCAGGAAAGTGTAAAGATGGCTCCATTGGTTGGTAGACTAACATCACTTTATCCCCTGGTGAGAAGTCTTCAGTGGGGATCTTTTTATTTCTCCAACCTCTAGGTACTTTCTTCTTGAGATTCTTCTCTCTTTCAGGTGGTGGTTCACACTTAACATCAAATTCTTGCTTAATGTCAGGAGGGATATTATTAGTTGTCAAAAATGGAGGCTTTGGTTGCAAATTCTCTTTGGCTTTAGTGGTTCCTTTAGCTTGTTGCTTCACTTCTACTTCTTCTCTTTGTGTCAACATGGGGGTGGAGGCTTTGGAGGTGATTCATTGGGTGCCTCTTTCAAATTTGGATCCTTGAACTCAATCTTCATTCAGTTCTCCTCATGTTTGGAATCATACATGGTTTTGAAAACATGGAACACTAGATATTCATCACGCACTCTCAGCATCAATTCTACCTTTTCAACTTCTATCATAGCCTTACCAGTGGCTAAAAAGGCCTCCTTAAAATGATGGGACAGTTGCAATCTTCTTCCATATCAAGAATGACAAAATCAGCTAGGAGGAAGAATTTTTCCACTTCCACTAAAATATTTTCCACAACTCCAAATGCTTGCTTCATGGATCTATCAGTCAATTGAAGAACTATTTTTGTTGGTTTTATTTCATGGATTTGGAGTTTCATCACTAAGAGAAACATGAGATTGATGCTTGCTCTAAGATCACATAATGCTCTTTTAAATGTTAGGTTGCCAATAGTACAAAAAATTTGAAAACTTTCTGAATCTTTCTTTTTTTTTTTGGCAATTCTTGTTGAATGATAACACTACATTTTTTAATCATAACTACAGTTTGTCCTTTTTTTAAGGCTCTTTTATTTGATGATGGCATCATTTTTGAGATAATTTTATTAATAAGGCCCTTCTCATTAGTTTATCCGTGGATCCTTCTTTCAATTCTCGTGATGATTTTATTAATAAGGCCCTTCTCATCAATGATGATGGCATCATTTTTGAGACACAATAATGCAAAGAATGGAAGGACTCATCTTGAGAGCATTAGAATGGAGAATGTGGTCCATTAACCCTTTCTTCTTCTTAACATTATTCATTACTTCAATATGTGTCAAAGACCCAATGGAATAGGTTCTCAAGAAAAGAATGGGCTGAAATTATATTCAAGTGACAAGGAAGTATCATATTTAATAATGATCATATCACTACTAAAATATGGGAATGAATCAAAATATAAGTTCGTTTGATGATAGTTTAAATAATAATAAATAATAATGATTGCATCTTATGCTATGATAATGCAGAGATAAAGTTTTTGAAATTCAAGCTATCTAATTGTTATAAGTTATACTTATATAACGATGTTATTGTTAATCAACCGTACTTAACTATCTTAATTGTACATAATTATTTTAATTTGGTTTAAATTTTACCAATATAAAACTAATTTTTATTGATTAATTTTTTTTTAAATAGTATTTATAGATTTTTGTCAATGTTTTTTATTATTTTTGAAGCGCAACATACCAGGATTTTTCCTTTTAATTTGAGAATGATATAGGCACGCTTTCAAAGCGTGGTAATAAGTTCGCATCTAGGTACATTTAAGAAAGTCTAGCTTGTATATCTCTTATCGACACGCTTTTGAAACGTAGCCAAAACCAACTCACTGCGCACGCTTCTGAAAGCGTAGCTGTATGTCTACTTTTTGGCACGTCTTTAAAGTGTGGCTATAGAGTTATATGTGGCGACACTTTTAAGTGTGGCAATAGATGAAAGCGTACAAAAAAATAAAGCGTGTCAATAGATAGAAAAAAGCATAGTGATAGAGCAACGGATACACTTGTGGATATGACCCTTTTAAAAACATGCCGATAGCTCAAAAAATATGGTAAAAAACTAATTTTCTTGTAGTGAAATTTTTGACAAAATTTGGCGTATCTCGGCTAGAATTGATGCATGACGTCGTTTTGCCAAACTTTAGGTGCCAACCACAACATGACGTAATTTTTCTTATGTCAAGTGTCAATTAAACGTGTTATGTCATTTTTTGTGACGAAAATGGAAAAAAGATCAATTTAAATCATGCTTTAAAATTTTAGGATACAATTTGAATCAATTAAAAATTAAATAATTAAATTATACCAGAAATCAAATTTAAAAGTTCATTTTGAGTATTAACTCCTTAAATACCGGACGGACAATTAATAAAAAAAAGGAACTCGATTTATTTTTAGTCGAACAACTAATGGAAATATTTAACGTATCCGTACCAGAGATACTATTCGTCAAGTACGTTTGAACTTCGATACTTGTAATGAATCAAAAGCACAAGTAGTGCTGTTTAAAATCAATAGTCAATGCTAACATAAATTCACAATGATGAAAAGAAAGAGATATATACGAATATTTATGAAAAATAAATAAAATTAATTAAAGTGTAGCAGGAACATGTTATCCAACCCTAAATGCAATCCAAAGTCTCATGGCTCTCAATCTTTACCGGAGTATGATACATGTGTGGAATGGGAAGAGGGATATAGAGTAGCGAAAGCTTTGTAAAAAGTATTGTTATTTAACATTATGTTAAGGTGGGGCCACCTTCAAAGGAGAATATATTCATATGAAGGAATATATTCAGTTTTGTAGCCCATAAAAAAGATGCTTGAAACTCAAGCAAACAGGGCCTTAGACTTAGAACACTTAATTTAAACTTCTAAACCGAACCCCACTTTTTCCACCGAGTTCTAACTTTTAAACACGGTGGATGAGCAAAAAGTGAGGTGAGAGGCTCTTTGCTTTGCTTCGTTAAATCACAAAGGGATATATAGCAATCATGCTATTTTAATTAGTACTCTCAAGAAGAAGAGACAAACTAATTAATTAAAGTAGATTATTTAATTTTGGGGAGGGAGGCGGGTTGATTGTTTAATTTATACGTGTTCGTTACAGGTTGAGTTGGATTAATTTTAAAAAATTTTTAAACTAATTTTAAAATAAATTATTAAATATTTTCCATTTCTTGTTCACCTAATAAAATTTAATTCTTAGCATAATAAAAATAAAATTTTCACAAAATAATTTCTAACAAAAAAATTTATACATAATGTTTATTAATTTAGAAAAGCATATTATAAAAATAATAATATAAAAATAAAAATTGAAAAATTATTCAACCACAAGTAAAGTATTTAAAGTATCTTAAGTGTATCACATAAAATAAAAAAAAATTAAAATAGAAGTAAAGCATCAAATACAAGTAGAATAATCAATGTGATGGAATGCGTTTAGTTTTATGTGTTACAAAAAAGTAAATTTAAAACTTAAAAAAAAAAGATTATGGCAGTACCAGGAGACTGTCAATATTATATGAAATAAAGTATTATCCAGCAAAAAGTGAACATGAACATAGGCTAAATGTGGTACAAATGAGGATGTTCAGATCGACGGGTGGCTATACACATATAGACAAAATAATAAATGCAGATATAAAAGAGAAAGTTAGAGTAAAATTAAAGCTATTATAAAGAATATGGTAGAATCTCGTCTTAGATGGTTTAAATATATAGGAAGAAATTCAGCAGAATATGCAATAAGAAAAAAAAATAGGATAGAAGATAGACAAGTAACGAATGGTAGATAAAGACTTAAAAAGAACGTATATAAAATAGTTAAAAAGAATTTATATATCAATAACTTCATTATAGACATGATATATAATAAAATATAATAGTATCATTTGATTCATATAATCAAATTCCACCTAATGGAACAAAGCCTTGTTGGTATTGTAATTTTTCTCTGTACAATCACTTACTTTCCTTTTATGTTTTGTTCATAAAATAAAACAAGAAACACTTTATGAATGTCAAATTGTGGTCATTGGGTAATTAAACGTTTTCTACTACAAGAAAAATACCTATTCAGTCAGACTTTTTTTAAGCTACATTTGAAAAGCGTAACCTAATCTATGAATAGGCTGTGCTTTTCTCCATGTTGCCTTTTTATGAGAGAAAAGGATACACAATTTGTGGCATCATTTAAAAAGTGTAGTCTTAGGTATTATAGAAATCACTTATAAAGCGTAGCCCTAGATTGATATCTACGGGTTCACTTTTCGTATCAAAGAGAACGCTTTTAGAAGGTAGCCTATTTGTTAACTTGTGTGTACACTTAAAAAGTGAAGTCTAATATATCTAGAGACAAAAACATGAGACTTGGTAACTTTTTTTCCTCTTTTTCCCGAAAGAAAACTTACCCTTAGTGAAATTTTTGTAAATTCCCTCCAAAGTCATCACTCACCTCCAAAGCGCCTTCATCCCTACACTGATCGTGAAGAAACCCTCTCACCACTCACAATCACCACTGACCACTCACCATCGTGCAGAAACCTTCTCACCATCGCGAAGAAACCCACTCATCACCACTCACCACTGACCGTCACTCCTGTTCGCCCTCATCTCTGCACTTCTCACCTTGGCCGACCCTGCCGCGCACAACCCTCACCTTCGCCATTCTCACTGTCACTGATAACCGTCGCTGTTACTGCACTGACCATCTCTCTTCTTCTGCGGTCTACACTAATCGTCTTCTCCGTGCCCTAAACACTGATGACCATCACTGTTCTGACCATCGCCATTGCTGTGCCACCGTCACCATCGTCATCTCTGTGCTTCTCATCATCGTCTTCTCTGTGCTCACATCATTGAATATGTATGTATTGATTTCTATTTGGTTCTGAAATTTCAAAGGTGTAGGGTTCCGATTTTAGGGGTTTTAATTTGGGAGTTTTAATCTGCGAAACTATAGGTTTGTGAACTGTGATTTGATAACATGCATGCTATTGTTGATGAAGATGTGTGGTATTTTAGGGTTCTCAGTTAAAATCTTTTTTAGTTAGATATCAAAAAGCTCAAGAAAAAAATTGGCATGTAAATGATGGTTATAGTAAAATATGAACTAACTTCAATAATTTGAAACTAAAGATTGGATTTTAATGGAACGCTTAGACACTGTTAGGATTTTTTTCTATAGAGACAGAGAAAGAACAGAATATTTCCTAGCCTCACTTTTAGGAAGTGCAAGAAAATACAAGAAGTTTCTGTCTTGGAGGATAAATTTTGTAAATTTGAATACAAAAACTCAGCTTGTAAACTTTTAAGAATTTGGTGGTAATGCCGTAAGCTCAATTTGGGAACTAAATTTGTAAATTTAAGTGTGACAACCTTTAACCAAAAGGAATATAACGTGATAAATCAATTCTATGTTTTGATGTGAGAATGCAGACAGTAATTTGGACTTTATTGAGATTTGATTAATAGTATCATAACAAGTTGGGGTTGGGGTTGGGGTTGACTTCCCATTAGATATAAGTTATATAACTCTACCATGTGAAGTGCTATTTCATAAATCATAATCATTCTTAAGTTTATTATGCTGCATTTGGTTTAAATTCATACCTAATTCAGATCCATTCACTATTGAAAGTCTACATTTATCTTCCTTTTAAATAAATATAAAAGATAGACAGATCATGCACTTTGGATTCATTGGTTAACTTTGCCTTGTCCTTCCAGTGAAAGACTTTCCAAGAATTAAGATTGCAGAGGAGTCGGAATGAAAGAATAGCATTCAGGGCTCAACAGGGGTGGTTAACTTGGCTGGAATGCCCATAAGTACCAGATGGTCTTCGGAGGTTATTGCCTTGTTCCTATCACTGTCATTATTGGATTGTATTAACTTAAAAGATTCATAGAGTTTTGGTTATTAAGAGATAATAGACATCTTCTCAACGCTCATTTTAACTCTACAGATAAAAATAGAAATCAAGCAGAGCAAGATTAGAGTAACATCAAAAGTAAGCATATGACAAATATAGGAACATCAAGTTAAGCAAGTTTTACTTACAAGAAATTGCTTATTCTTCCTATGACCTATCCATTCAATAGCAAAGGTTGTAGAATTGATAATAGTGCGCCAGAGGATATTCAATCTAAAGTTTTCGTTAGTGCAACAGCTATTGGTTACTATGGTATGTTCATATGCCAAATCTTCTTCTCCACTGGTCAATTATTTTCATGATTATTGGTTGTTAACTGCTTTGGTGCACTCTTTAGAATTACTTGAATTGATAGAGAAGTATGCATGATTTTACATATAAAATGTCTTTCACTTCTTTTCACTGTTCAGGCACTAGTGAAACACGTGTTTGATGAACAAAGTCCATCAGGAAATTATTACTTGGCCGAGGTAAGAACAGATGTTTGTTGATACTATTGCAGAGAATGCAACATATTAAAATTATAAAACCTCGAAAGAATATTCTGAGTGTTACTCAGCATGTTTTATGAAGATATACAGTCATTTACATTTTCACCTGAAATGCTATTAAACTTGAATACTAATTGATCAGCACATCAGTTGTTATTCAAATTAATGGAGCATTTCGCTATATATACCATCTCTTGTGTTGTAGGTCACATTGATGGATGTTGTCTTATCTTTTCAGATATGTCGAGAATGGGAATCAACAGCTTTAAAAGTAAACGGAGATGTTAGAGTAGCTCTAATTTGCATTGGTGTTGTTCTTGGTAAAGATGGTGGAGCACTAGGTATTAGCTTGTAACTGCTTGAATTTATGATTTAACATCAAATATTATCTGAAGTTCCTAAAATTCATTATATTTTTGTGTGTTTAATCTTTTATAGCTAAAATGATACCTCTGTTTAAGATGTTTACTGGTGGACCTATAGGCTCTGGAAAACAATGGTATGTCCCGCATCTTCTAGTTGTTATTGATTGGTTCCTGGCTACGTCTTAATTTTAGAAAGGCACCATAATTAAGTTATTTTTCTTTCTTTTTGTACAGGTTTTTCTGGATTCATTTAGATGACATTGTTAATTTAATATATGAAGCATTGATAAATCCCTCTTATGAAGGTTAACTCTTAACTCTCATATCTCCAAAGCGAAATTTATTGAAATTTTGAAAAACCAAAAATTAGCGGATATAGAACATTCGCTAGCATAGATAGTTTGGATGGTGCAATTCTTGGTTCTGACTTGTGTGATTTGATTACTGATGAACCACTATTTTATGGTTTATATTGTATTTAATTGAGTGGTTTTATCAAGCTTTTCACCCACTTATTCATATGATTTGCATGATTTTACAATTCCTTCCTAGTTTAGTTCTATGATTGAAAACATGCTTCTTTGGTCTTAATTTAGCTAGTCTTAATCCTCTCTTATTACCATTCAATGCCGTGATCTGTGTGCTAAGTGTTTCAGGCTACATAGGACATGAATGGAATAAAGAATAAAGAGGAAGCGTGAAAAAGTGGAAGGAACACAAAGAATTGAGGTGATGACCAGCGAGAAGTCACGCAGTCGCATGGCTCATGCGACCGCGCAAAATGGAAGAAATCACAGTGACGCGCTCGCGTGTCTAACGCGATTGCACGGATTGGAAGCTGCACGAATGATGCGAATGCGTGGACGACGCGCACGCGTGGTACGAGAAACGCTGAGTGACGCGAACGCATGGACGACGCGACCGCGTGATGTGCGCAATCTCCAGAATTACAGAAGTCGCTGGCACAGATTCTGGGCCGCATTTCAACCCAGTTTTTGCCCCAAAAACACAGATTAAAGTCAGGGAACATGCAGAGACTCAAGACATCACTTGAGATCTCCAGTTATTCACTTTTCATAATTTAGATGTAGTTTTTAGATAGAGAGGCTCTCTCCTCTCTCTTAGGTTCTAGGATTAGGATTTCTCTTAAAGGATTTAAGATTTCAACTCTTCATCAGGTTCAATATTCCTTTTACTTTATATTTCTCTTTTACTTCAGATACTTTAATTCTTGTATTACTTATGTTGCCTATTTGGCCTATAAACCATTCATGTTAGGATTTTCTTTATTTGATATAAATTGAGGTATTTCAGACTCATGATTGCTTTTTCTTATTTTTTTATTTAGATTATTTACTATTGGCTTTAGTTGATTAATTGGTAACTCTTGAATTATCAAACTCATCGTGATTGATAATTATTATTCTTGCTGATTAATTTAGATTCCTATAACTCTAGTCTTTCCTTTAGGAGTTGACTAGGACTATAGGTGTTAAATTAATTTATCCACTTAACTGACCTTCATAGTTAGAGGTTGACTTAGTGGTAACAGAAATATAATTCTCATCACCATTGATAAGGATAACTAGGATAAGACTTCTAGTTTTCATACTGTTCCGAGGGTTTACCTGAAACGTGTAGCTCGGTCGTCTGGAGAGGCCCGAGGTGGGGGTTCAGGGACCCGAGCTTGATATGCAGAGTGGTTGGTGGTTGTACCTGCAATGACACTCCGATGCTTAAGTTAGCATGGGTCCAAGCAGATATGTGTAGAATGTTGAATGAATGCCATACCTGGGTGCTCCAGTGTATTTATAGTAGTTGGCCGTGATCTTCCCTGGATAAGATATTCTTATCTTATCTTATCTTTGGGAGTTTTATCTCTATCTTTGTGGAACCGCCTTTTCTAGGCCTTTTCGGCCTTTAGGTTTTGGGCTGCGTTCCTTTTGATGGGCCTTCCTTGCTTTATTGTCCGAGGTCCGACCTTTAGGCGTGAGCCTTAGGACGAGGTCGGACCTTTTATGATTTTGCCGAGTTGGAGGAGCCCGGTCAGGGTATGAACAGTGCCCCTGCCCGAGTTCGTCCTTTTTTGGGAGGTCGAGCTCGGGCATAGTAGTTTTTCAAAATTCAAAAATGGCCGTTCCTGCATTTATTACATTTTACCGTTTTTCCTCGATTTCTGTTCGGGCCCTGTGAAGGCTTTATTTATTTGCCCCTTTCCTCCTTTTCTGCCTTTTGTTTTTCTTTATCCTTTTTCGAGCACTGCTTCTTCTTTCTCTTTGCTCTGCTTCCCCGAATCTCTCCGTGTATCTTTCTGGGGTTTCCTCTGTGCCGTCGTTTCGTTCTCCTTGCTTCGGAGCTCGTCGTCTTCGTTTCTTTCTTCCAGGTTTGTTCCCATGTTTCTCTTTTCTTGTGCACATTCTGTTCTTTGTGTGGCTCTTGTCTGTTTCTTTTTCTTTATGCCTGGGTTGCCCCGAAAAGAGGCGCCGCCATTGCTTGTTGTTTGTATATATGGGGGGGCTCTTTTTGTTCTCTGGTATTTTTTGTTCCGGGTTGCCGCATTTTCTTCGTGGGGTTTTTGTTTCTTGTTTTGCTGAATGGGTTTTCGTTGTCTTCTTTATGTGATTTTTGCTTGCTGTTGTATTCTTCTTTGTAGGTAAGAATTTTATGTCTCGAAAGGTTCTTCAAGCGATGTCGACTAAGATTCCATGTGGTCTTGGTTGGGTAGACCCTCTTCCTCTAAGAGTCCCTTCTGTGGTAGATTCTGAGTATTTAGCTAGGTTCCGTAGGCACTGTAGCATATGTGAAAATAGAGAGTCTGAGAGGGATTATGAACTAGTGGCCCCGGATTCCAAGGAGAGAGTGTGCTTCCCGCCCTTAGATAGTTCCGAGAAGCTCTTCTTTTATGCTTATGATTGTTTTTTCTCTAAGCTGAGTGTCCGACTTCCCTTTACCGATTTGGAGTCCGAGGTGTTATGGTCTTGTAACCTTGCCCCTACGCAGCTCCATCCAAATTCTTGGGCATTTTTAAAGCTGTTTCAACTTTTGTGTCAGTTTTTGGGCGTCTCTCCCTCTATTTCTCTTTTTTCCTATTTGTTTGTGTTGACGAAGCCGGGGTCGGGTGGAGGGAAGGTATCTTGGGTCTCTTTTAGGGCTAACCAGGGAAGGAAGTTTTGTACCCTGTATGATGAGTCTTTTCATGATTTTAAGAACTTTTATTTCAAGGTCCGGGCTACTGGAGACGTCCGACCTTTCTTTCTAGATGAGAGTGGGGAGCCTTCTTTTCCTCTTTGTTGGCAGGAGAATGTAGTGTCTACTAAGTATACCCTTGAGAGTCTAGATGAGGTGGAGCAGGCTTTTGTGGGTGTGGTAAGCAGTTTATGGGGTCGGGCACCTCACTTGGACACGAAGAAAATGTTGGGAGATCCAAGCCTTCTCCGTTCCGAGTTAGGTAGTTCCCGACCTCTTCGAGATTCATCTTTTTTAGTATTTTGGTTTTGCTTGTTTTGGTGGAATTTCTGTTTGTGGTAATCCTTTTTCTTTTATTTCTGCAGAGATGTCTTCTCAGGCGGATTCCATGAAGTACCTTCGTCGGACGAAGAAGTCTGTGGCTGCTCGAAATATCGAGGCTGGGGAGGCTTCTGCCCGATCTTCTCCGAAGAAGACTACTGTGGGTGTTACTACTCGGTCGAAGACTATTCCGACTCCCCAGTTCCGAGCTATTAATCAAGATCCTCCGACCTCTGGACCCGGTCACTCTTCCCCGCCTTCGTCCTCGGGTCCTCCTCCCAAGAAACAGAAGACCTCCCAAGAGCTTGCGGGCTTTAATGACAAGGATTTTGATGCTCTTGGTTGGATTGAACAGCATATTCTCCCTCAGACCTTTATTTCTACTGATGATGTGTCTATGGAGCACCATTTTCAGTATATGGCGCGGAGTTGTGTCCGGATGGCTAGTCTTCATGCCGCTATTGCCCGGGAGTTCAAGAAATCCCCCCTTGGTGCGACCAGTTCCCGACTTGAGAAGGCTCAGTCTGAGTTCGAGAGGATTAGTGAACTGAAGGCTGCTAGGATTACTGAGCTGGAGGCATCTTTGGAGAAAGAGAAAGCTAAAGCTACCGCGGCTGTAGCGGCAGCGAATGCATCTGAGGAGATGGCGAAGGCGGCGAAGGAGAGTTATACTCGAACATTTACTGAGCTTGTGGAGACAAAGGAGAGGTTGCGATCTGCTCAGGATGATTTTTACGAGCTAGAAGGACATGTGGCTAAGGGTATGGATGCTATGTTTGAAAATTTGAAGGCTCAGGTCCGGGTTCTTGCTCCTGACCTGGATCTGAGCTTATTTAGTACGGATAACGTTGTTGTGGAGGGAAAGATTGTTCCTGCTCCCAATGAGGATGAGGTTCCGGTGTCCGACCCCAAAGTTTCGGTTGCGAACCCGACTTTACCTTTGGCCGGGGATGGATCTGGCGTGGAGGTTTTAAACCGAGATGATGGCGCCGTCAATGCTGTCCCGATTTCTATGTTTCCTCCGCAGCCTTCTGCCGATGTGGAGTCTGGAAAGGATCTTGATTCTCTGTAATCCTTTTATCTTTGGTTTTTTGCCCGGCCTGTGGGCTCTTTTTGGATGGTTTCTGTTTGATGCTTTGGACACCCTTTTGCTATTAGCTACTTGTAGTAACTTTTTAGCTTATTATGCGGTGTTTGTTCGCGTTTTGACTCTTAGTTCCGCTTTTATGCTTTTTAGTTGTTTTTGGATAACAACCTTTTAGCTAGCGCTTTTTTGAAACTTTGTTTTGCCCTTCCCTTTGATTTCGTTTTTTCGCTTGTACTTTTTAGTTGTTTATGTATAGCAACTTTTTAGTAAGCGTTTTCGAAATCTTTGTTTTCGCCGTTCTAAGGCTTCTTTCTCGGATCTGGGCTTTTTCTCGGACCTCGGGGGGGTGCGGCTGAGTACTTCCCTTTGTTAGGTCCGACCTTGTCGTTGGTCGGCCTTTTAAGTTATTTTTGTAATCTCTTTTTATTTGGCTTTTTGAGCCTTTTCAGAGTTGCTTTATAACTTCTCACATTAATTTGAACCTCGTCGCTTTATCTTTGCCGACCTTGTATGGTCTCTTGGCAATGATTTTGTGCGTTTTGCCGAGCATAAATTAATGCGCCTTGGCGGGGTACTTTCCGGGATTTGTTTCATCATGAAGAAGAAAGTGAAAGAAAAGAGAAAAATTTTATTAGTATTAAAAAAGAAAGAATATTTACAGAGTGTTTACCCTTGGCTAGGTCGGGTGCCTTTCTTGACCGGGTGTCTCATTAAAAAACCCTTGTAGGGAAAAAGAGTACACCTCGGTTTATATTTTTCTAGCTGTAGTATCGTCTTAGATTACAGGCGTGCCAGGCCCTGGGCAGCTCATTGCCTTCTAGGTCGGATACTTTGTAATAGCCTGTTCCTAAGACTTCTGTTACCTTGTAGGGTCCTTTCCAATTTGCAGCTAGCTTTCCTTCTCCCGACTTTTGTGTTCCGATGTCATTTCGGATTAGAATCAGGTCGTGAATGGAGAAGCGTCGCTTTATTACTTTCTGATTGTATCTGAGGGCCGTTCGCCGTTTTAAGGCTTCTTCTCGGATCCGGGCTCTTTCTCGGACCTCGGGGAGGAGGTCGAGTTCTTCCTTTTGAGCCTCCGGGTTACCTTCTTCGTTGTAGAAGATGACTCTGGGTGACCCTTCATCTATTTCGATAGGAATCATTGCCTCCGTCCCGTAAGCTAGTCGGAATGGCGATTCTCCCGTTGTAGAGTGTGGAGTTGTCCGATATGCCCACAGTACCTGGGGGAGCTCCTCGGCCCATGCCCCTTTGGCCTCTTGGAGTCTTCGTTTTAACCCGGCCAAGATGACTTTATTCGCGGCCTCTGCTTGTCCATTGGCTTGTGGGTGCTCGACTGAGGTGAATTGCTGTTTGATTTTTAGCTCGGCCACCAAGTTCCGAAAACTTGTGTCTGTGAACTGTGTTCCATTGTCTGTGGTGATGGAGTAGGGGACTCCGAACCTTGTGACAATGTTTTTGTATAGGAATTTGCGGCTTTTCTGAGCCGTGATGGTGGCTAAGGGTTCAGCTTCGATCCATTTTGTGAAGTAGTCGACCCCTACTATGAGGTATTTGACTTGCCCTGGTCCTTGGGGAAACGGGCCGAGTAGGTCAAGTCCCCATTTTGCGAAGGGCCATGGTGCGGTGACGCTGATGAGGTCTTCGGGTGGTGCTTTGTGAAAATTGGCGTGTTTTTGGCAGGGGGGGCATATTTTCACAAATTCCGTTGCGTCTCTTTGCAAAGTCGGCCAGTAGAACCCGGCTCGGACTACTTTCTTGGATAATGCTCGAGCTCCGAGGTGGTTCCTACACATGCCTCCGTGGACTTCTTCGAGGACGCTCTTTGTTTCTGAGGTCGGGATACACCTAAGGAGGGGGTTTGAGAATCCTCTTCTGTATAATATGTCGTGAATCAGTGTATAATTCTGGGCGTCTTTCGTGAGTCTTTTAGCTTCCTTCCTTTCGGTGGGGAGAGTTCCCGATTTCAGGTAGTTGAGTATGGGGGTCATCCATCCTTGCTGTTGGTTGGATATGTTTAGGGCTTCTTCCTCTCTTAGCACGGAGGGGCTTTGTAAGGTTTCCTGGAGGAGACTTCTGTTGTTGCCTCCGGGCTTGGTGCTGTCAAGCTTTGAGAGGGCGTCTGCCCGGGCGTTTTGTTCCCGAGGTATGTGCTGAATCTGTATCTCTGAAAAGTGGCGTAGTTGTGCCTGTGTTTGGTCCAGGTATTTTTTCATGGTGGGGTCTTTGGCCTGGTAGCTTCCATTTACTTGTGATGTGACGACTTGGGAGTCGCTGAAGATCGTGATTTTCTGGGCTCCGACCTCTTCGGCTAGCTTTAGACCTGCTAGTAGGGCCTCGTATTCGGCTTGGTTGTTCAAAGCCTGGAACTCGAATTTTAGGGATAGTTCTATTCGTGTTCCTTGGTCGCTTTCGAGTATAACCCCGGCTCCGCTTCCAGTTTTGTTCGAGGACCCGTCGACATACAGGTTCCACGAGAGTGGGGTTCCAGGGGTCTCAGTATATTCTGCGATGAAGTCGGCTAGATACTGGGATTTTATGGCAGTCCGGGTTTCATAGTGGAGGTCGAACTCGGACAGTTCCACCGCCCATTGCAGTATTTGTCCTGCCAGGTCTGTTTTTTGGAGGATGTGTCTCATTGGTTGGTTTGTCCGGACTTTGATGGTGTGGGCTTGAAAGTAGGGACGGAGCCTCCGAGCTGTGAACACTAGGGCGTAGGCGAATTTTTCTATCTTCTGATAGTTTAATTCGGCCCCTTGTAGTGCCTTGCTTACAAAGTATATGGGGTGTTGTTCTCGGTCATTTTCTCGTATTAACGCGGAAGCGACTGCTCGGTTTCCAACCGAGAGGTATAGTACGAGTTCTTCTCCTTTTAGAGGTCGGGTTAGGATTGGTGGCTGCCCGAGGAATTCCTTGAATTCTTGAAAGGCTTTTTCGCACTCCGGGGTCCATGAGAAGGGTTTCCCTTTCTTTAGGAGTGAGTAGAGAGGTAGTGACTTTATTGCTGATCCTGCCAAGAATCTTGATAGGGCGGCTAGCCTTCCATTCAGTTGTTGTACTTCTTTGACACACGTCGGGCTCTTCATTTTGAGTATCGCTTGGCATTTGTCCGGGTTTGCTTCGATGCCCCTTTGAGTCAGCATGAAGCCTAAGAACTTTCCGGCTTCTGCGGCGAAGGTGCACTTTGTCGGGTTAAGTCTCATGTTGTGTTTTCTGAGGGTGCCGAAGATACTGGTGAGGTCGGTTAGCAAGTTTCTGTCTTCTTGTGTCTTTACCAGCATGTCGTCGACGTACACCTCCAGCTGTAGTCCGATGTGCTCTGAGAACACTTTGTTCATTAGCCTCTGGTAGGTTGCCCCTGCGTTCTTCAGCCCGAAGGGCATTACTACGTAGCAGTAGTTTGCCCTTGGGGTTATGAACGAGGTTTTTTCTTGGTCGGGTCCGTACATCGGGATTTGATTGTATCCCGAGTACGCGTCCATGAAGGAGAGATATCTATAGCCTGAGGCTGCGTCTACTAAGGCGTCGATGTTTGGTAGTGGATATGGGTCTTTGGGGCAGGCTTTGTTGAGATCCGTGTAATCGACGCACATCCTCCATTTTCCGTTGGGCTTTTTTACCAGGACCACGTTTGCGAGCCACAGGGGGTATTTTACTTCCCTAATGAACCCTGCATCTAGCAGTGCTCGTACTTGTTCTTCTATCTCTTGCATGCGCTCGGGTCCGAGCTTCCGGCGTCTTTGTTGGATAGGTCGGGATCCCGGGTAAACTGATAGCTTATGGCACATCAGGTCGGGACTTATGCCTGGCATGTCGGAGGCTTTCCAGGCGAAGAGGTCGGAATTCTCCCTTAAGAGGGTTATGAGTTCCTCTTTTAGGCCCGTTTCGAGGTTTGCTCCGATGTTTGTTATTTTTTCAGGTGTGTTCCCGATCTGGACTTTTTCGGTTTCTCCCTCTGGTTGTGGTCGAAGATCTTCTCGGGATTGAACTCGTCCGAGTTCTATTGTGTTGACCTCTTTCCCTTTTAGGCTCAGGCTTTCGTTGTAGCATCGCCGCGCTAGTTTTTGGTCGCCTTTTAGGGTAGCGATTCCTTTTGCAGTAGGGAATTTCATACAGAGGTGTGGGGTCGAAATTATAGCTGCCAGTCTGTTTAGGGTTGGTCGTCCAATGAGGGCATTGTATGCTGAAGTGACGTCGACTATAATGTAGTCGATGCTTAATATTTTAGATTGCTCGCCTCTTCCAAAGGTAGTGTGTAGCGAGATGTATCCTAAGGGATGGATCGGAGTATCCCCTAGTCCAAATAGGTCGGTGGGATAGGCCTTTAGTTCTTTTTCTTCAAGTCCGAGCTTGTCGAAGGCCGTTTTGAACAGGATATCTGCTGAGCTTCCCTGGTCAATCAGGGTTCGATGTAAGTTGGCGTTTGCTAGGATAATGGTGATTACCATTGGATCGTCGTGTCCGGGAATTATCCCCTGAGCATCTTCTCGGGTAAATGAGATAGTAGGTAATTCGGGCAGGGGACTGTCTTCTCGGACGTGATAAACTTCTTTGAGGTGTTTTTTTCGCGAGGATTTGGATGTTCCTCTGCCTGCAAAACCTCCATTTATCATGTGAACATGTCTTTCAGGGGTTCGCGGGGTTTGTTCGGCCCGATCTTCGTTGTCTCCCCGCCTTCTCTTCCTGGTCTCTTCTCCTTTCTCTGCTATGTATCTGTCGAGTTTTCCTTCTCTGGCTAGCTTTTCTATAACATTTTTTAGGTCGTAGCAGTCGTTAGTAGAATGACCGTAGAGCTTGTGATATTCACAGTATTCGGACCGATCTCTCCCCGCTTTCTTGTGTTTTAGCGGTCGGGGCGGTGGGATTTTTTCGGTGTGGCACACTTCTCTGTAGACGTCTACCAGGGAGACTCGGAGGGGAGTGTAGTTGTGGTACTTCCGTGGCTTGTCCGAGTTGGGTTCTTCTTTCTTCTTCTGTTCCCGATCCCGATCTCGGAGTGGGTAGGTTGATTCCTTCCTAGAAGAGTCTCTTAGCTGGGAGGTTTCCTCCATGTTGATATATTTTCCTGCCCGCTCCTGTACCTCGTATAGGGAGGTCGGGTATCGTTTGGATAGGGATTGGCTAAACGGTCCCTCTTTTAGGCCGTTTGCTAGTCCCATGATGGCTGCTTCAGTGGGCAAGTGTTGTATGTCCAGGCAGGCTTTGTTGAATCGCTCCATGTATTCTCGAAGAGTTTCTTGGTTACCTTGTTTGATCCCGAGTAGACTGGGGGCATGTTTTGTCTTGTCCTTTTGAATAGAGAATCTTGTTAGGAATTTTTTGGTTAGGTCTTCGAAGCTGGTGATTGATCTTGGTGGCAGGTTGTCGAACCACTTCATGGCTGACTTGGTGAGGGTGGTGGGGAAGGCTTTCCACCGAGTCGCGTCGGAGGCGTCGACTAGGTACATTCTGCTTCTGAAGTTGCTGAGATGGTGACTCGGATCGGTGGTGCCGTCGTAGAGGTCCATGTCGGGTGGTTTGAAGTTTCGCGGTACCTTTTCCTTCATGATCTCTTGCGTGAAGGGATCATGGTTGCCTTCAGTGGTGGTGCCGCGTTCTGTCTGGTCTTTCAGGTTGGCCTCTATTTTCCGCAGTTTTTCTTCTAATTCTCTGCGCTTTCGAACTTCCCTTTTCAGATCTTGTTCAGTTTCTTTCTGCTTTTTTATGTCCTCTTCGAGTCGTTTTAGTCGGTCTTGTTGTGCTTGGACTGCTTCTAGAATTTCCGAGCTCTTCTCTTTTTCGGAATTTTGTGGATCTTTGTTTGGGAGTGATGTTTTTGGGCGATTCTGTTTGTTTCCTCCTGGAGTACGTGGTGATAGAGGGCTGTCCGGTCGTTCTCCGGTGTCAATTTCGTCCTCTTGTTCAGATGCGGCGTGGTCATTGTTGAAAGGGTCGTCCGCCATGGTAGAGGGATGACTTCCAGGTCCCCGGCAACGGCGCCAATGTTCCGAGGGTTTACCTGAAACGTGTAGCTCGGTCGTCTGGAGAGGCCCGAGGTGGTGGTTCAGGGACCCGAGCTTGATATGCAGAGTGGTTGGTGGTTGTACCTGCAATGACACTCCGATGCTTAAGTTAGCATGGGTCCAAGCAGATATGTGTAGAATGTGGAATGAATTCCATACCTGGGTGCTCCAGTGTATTTATAGTAGTTGGCCGTGATCTTCCCTGGATAAGATATTCTTATCTTATCTTATCTTTGGGAGTTTTATCTCTATCTTTGTGGAACCGCCTTTTCTAGGCCTTTTCGGCCTTTAGGTTTTGGGCTGCGTTCCTTTTGATGGGCCTTCCTTGCTTTATTGTCCGAGGTCCGACCTTTAGGCGTGAGCCTTAGGACGAGGTCGGACCTTTTATGATTTTGCCGAGTTGGAGGAGCCCGGTCAGGGTATGAACACATACCTTGCCAAAAGTTTTATTAGTTATTAATTTATTAATTTCTGTAATTTATTTCTCTTGTTCAAAACCTTTTTCAAAACCCAAAAATACTGTTTTGCATAACCAATAATAATTCATACTTCCCTGCAATTCCTTGAGAAGACGACCCGAGGTTTGAATACTTCGGTTTATAAATTTTACTGTGTTTGTTACTTGTGACAACCAAAATGTTTGTAAGAAAGGTTGATTGCTTGGTTTAGAAACTATACTTGCAACAAGAATTTATTATAACTTCTCAACCAACAATCTTCCATTCTTCAATTACCATGTTCTTATATATCTTTGCAAGTGTGACCAGCATTTAGTAAAGAACAAAGAAGGCAGAGGTGAATTAATGATATCAGTCATTGATAGTTTTGAGTTTGATTTGTTAATTTCTATAATTGTAAATGTCATTATGAATATTTTTTTAATAATTAATTTTCTATATAATTATGCAGTATAATGTTGGGGATGATAATGAAGATTAAGCTGATTATTATTGTGATTTATTGGCTAAGATAGAGTAGTGTTGGAAATGGATACATGTATGGTTGACAACTAATGATTTTTATTAGAAGATACTTATGTAGATATGAATACTCACAATTAACTTCATTCTAGTACTTTTGGATCATTATTATAAATATATTTTGGTTAGAGATAATTTTTATTATTTAAAAAATTATTTAGTATAATTCGGTATTTATTTTTATTTTATAATATTTAATTTATTTAATTAAAAATGTAAAATTATTATACATGTAATCATATTACCAAATATTATGTTGTATTAATAATTATTGAAATATATATATATATATATATATATATATATATATATATATATATATACAGAAAAAAAAGAACAATAAGGGACCTAAAGCTACACTTATATACAGTAGTTATAGAATACAAAAAAAAAAGAGAGACCTAAGGCTACTCTTATAAACGGTAGCCATGGTATAAAATGTGGCTACGCTTAAAAGGTGATGCAGTAGCATTGAAAAGCGTAGCCTATTCCAGTAAAAATGGAAGCTGAAAAGCGTAGCCTTTGATCTTAGACAGCATCACTTGAAAAGTTCACTGGTGCACGAAATTGTGATCACACTTTTCACAAACTCCACACAACTAACCAGCAAGTGCACTGGGTCGTCCATGTAATACCTTACGTGAGTAAGGGTCGATCCCACGGAGATTGACGGCTTGAAGCAAATTATGGTCATCTTGTAAATCTCAATCAGGCGGATTCAAATGGTTATGAGGATTTGATAATTAAAAGATAAATAAAGCGGAAAATAACATAGAGATACTTATGTAATTCATTGGTGGAAATTTTAGATAAGCGTTTGGAGATGCTTTGTTGCTTCTGAACCTCTACTTTCTTATTGTCTTCATCCAATCATGCATCCTCCCTTCCATGGCAAGCTGTATGATCCTCTCAATGAAAATGGTCCGGCTATGGTCTCTGTACGGCTAATCAATTGTCGGATTTCTCGTCTCGGATGAAAAATACCAGGCACAGCTACCGCAGGGCTAATCATCTGTCGGTTCTCACTTGTGTCGGAATAAGATCCATTGATCCTTTTGCACACTGTCACTGCACCCAACATTCGCAAGTTTGAAGCTCCTCACAGCCATCCCTTCCCAGATCCTACTCGAAATACCACAGACAAGGTTTAGACTTTCCAGATCTCAGGAATGTTGTCTATTGATTCTAGCCTATACCACGAAGATCCTAATCACGGGATTGGATGCTCTGTTGTTAGGAGAGACGATGCGAATCCGTGGATTAGAGACCCAAGAGAATATACTCCGGCTGGTGTCCAATGACTACATTGAACATCATGTAGACCGCTTTGTGGTTGTCAGGCACGCGAATCTTGGCTAAGCGAGTACTGAAGATAGTGGGTGATTGTCACGGGTCACCCCTTCAGTCTGACTTAACTGAATTAAGTACAAGAGTATATCTTGGAGAAGAAGTAGGCGTGAATTGAAGGAAAAACAATAGTACTTGCATTAATTCATGAGAAACAGCAGAGCTCCTCACCTTAATCTATGAGGTGTAGAAATTCCACCGTTAAAAATACATAAGAGAAAAAGGTCTAGGCATGGCCGAATAGCCAACCTCCCCAAAGATGATCATAAAGCTCAAGGGTTCCAAAAAAGACCACAAATACAATAGTAAAAAGTGCTATTTATACTAGACTAGTAACCTAGATTTACAAAAAATGAGTAGATAGTGCAGAAATCCACTTCCGGGGCCCACTTGGTGCGTGTTTGAGCTGAGCTTTGAAACTTTCACGTGCATAGGCCATCCTTGGAGTTAAACGCCAGCTTAGGTGCTAGTTTGGGCGTTTAACTCCAGCTTTGGTGCAAGTTCTGGCGTTTTATGCCAGAAAAGGGTCTCTAGTGGGCTTTTGGACGCCAGTTTGGGCCATCAAGTCTCATGCAAAGTATAGACTATTACACATTGCTCGAAAGCCCAAGATATCGACTTTCCAACTCAATTAAGAGCGGGCCAATTGGGCTTCTGTAGATCCAGAAAATTCATTTTGAGTGCAGAGAAGTCAGAATCCAACAGCATCTGCAGTCCTTTCTCAGCCTTTAAATCAGATTTTTGCTCAGGTCCCTCAATTTCAGCCAGAAAATACCTGAAATCACAGAAAAACACACAAACTCATAGTAAAGTCCAGAAATTTGATTTTTGCATAAAAACTAATAAAAATATACTAAAAAGTAACTAAAACATACTAAAAACTACCTAAAAACAATGCCAAAAAGCGTATAAATTATCCGCTCATCACGCACCCTATTCCCAAACGCCAAAAACATAACCCTTGGTGCAGAAAAACGTAGCCTTTGAGAATAGGCAACGGCCAAATAGGCATCACCCACTAAAGCATCTCCGTAGCCCGAAAAACATAACCTTAGTCTAAAACATCATTTTTTTTTCATTTTTGACTACACTTTTTAAGTGTACCTAAATGAATGTTTTTTTGTAGTGTTTATTCATATTTTGTGGTCGGGAAAATCAGATTTTTCTCTTTAGTTTAAATCCTCTGAGCTCAATTAATCTTTTCCTTCTAAGGTCTAATTTATACAGAAGTTTTTTTGAAGAATCGCAACACAAATAATCTCTACTAATCGAACACCATAAACATCATAATTTTACGTTGATATTTTTTCATTTCGTTTTTTAATCAAAACTAAAGAACTAATTAAGATTAAAAATTTTATAAACCAAGGACAATACTAGAAAAGAATGAATCCACTTCAAAATTTTAGAGATAAAAACAAAGCCTTGGATTTTTGTGTTTAATTAATGTGCAAACAAATAATCATTAATATTTTCAACTTTTTAAAACTAGTGGAAGTATATATATTATTTATCTATATTCTAAGAAATATATATATTGTCACTCGGTCGATCGATATTCTAAAGTTATGTTTCTTTTTCACTACTTTCTGGCTAGCACCAAATCACATAGAGGTGATAAGACTTAATGGTTGTATATAGATTAATAGATAAATGGACAGTTACCAAATCATTGATTAATAAGAACTCGAATAAGTATCTAAGAGAGGAATACAGAAGGCATGAATTGTCTTAATCATGTAGATTTGTGTTGTCTTATAGTAGATTTTACCACCAATTTAAAAATCGTGTATTGGTTTAATTGGCTTATTAAGTGAGGTCTGGTCAATCTTTACTAATGGTGGGACATATTTATATATGCAAAATTGGACGGATTTGCAATATAATGAGAGTTGAGAGATTATAGATTACTAAATGAGCATTTTGTGTATCACAATCGGTTTTACACTTTATTGGAAGGAATCTTCCTTTGATTGTCAAAGAAGAAAGCATTTATTCTCATATTGATTTTGAATGAATAATGAATTTTCTTTTAATTTTATTTTGAAATAAAATACTTTTGAAAAACTTCGCACGATATGAATAAAATGGTTCATAAGAAATTTATTGAAAATTGAATATTTTCAAACAGTAGCTGGTAGACGAAATTGTGATCCTTAAAGTTGGTCTCTTTATATTTGTATGAAATCAAAAATACCCTAAAGAGATCATGGTAATGGCACATGTGAACACAACTCCGTTCAACTTAACCAGCAAGTGTACTGGGTCATCCAAGTAATACCTTACGTGAGTAAGGGTCGATCCCACAGAGATTGTTGGTATGAAGCAAGCTATGGTCACCTTGTAAATCTCAGTTAGGCAGATTAAATGGTTATGGGTTTCGAAAATTAATAATAAATAGAAAATAAAATAAGATAGAAATACTTATGTAGATCAATAGTGGGAATTTCAGATAGGCGTGTGGAGATGCTAGAATCCTCTCGAATCTCTACTTTTTTATTACATTCATCCAATCCTTCTTACTCCTTTCCATGGCAAGCTGTATGTAGGGCATCACCATCATCAATGGCTACTTTTAATTCTCTCGGGAAAATAGTCCTATGCGCTGTCACTACACGGCTAATCGTCTAGAGGCATCACCCTTGTTGATAGCTACATCCCATCCTCTCAGTGAAAATTGTCCAAATGCTCTGTCACAGCACGGCTAATCATCTGTCGGTTCTCAATCAGATTGGAGTAGAATCCATTTATTCTTTTGCGTTTGTCATCACGCCCAGCCTTCAGGAGTTTGAGGCTCGTCACAGTCATTCAATACCAGAATCCTACTCGGAATACCACGGACAAGGTTAGACTTTCCGGATTCCCGGGATCCTACTCGGAATACCACAGACAAGGTTAGACTTTCCGGATCCCCAGGAATGCCGCCATCTATCTAGCTTATACCACGAAGATTTTGTTGGAGAATCTAAGAGATATGCGCCCGGCCTAGAGTAGAACGGAAGTGGTTGTCAGTCACGCACGTTCATAGGTGAGAATGATGATGAGTGTCACGGATCATCACATTCATCAAAGTGTTGTGCAACGTATATCTTGGAATAAGAATAAAAGAGAATTGAATAGAAAGTAATAGTAATTGTATTGAAACTTGAGGTACAGCAGAGCTCCACACCCTTAATCTATGGTGTGCAGAAACTCCACTGTTGAAAATACATAAGTGAAAGGTTCAGGCATGACCGAATGGCCAGCCCCCTAAAAACATGATCAATAGCCTCCTAAGATGAAGAATAAAACAAAACTGAGACCAAATATCATACGTGGTCAAAAGACAACTAATACACTAGTAAAAAGTCTTATTTATACTAAACTAGCTACTAGAGTTTACATGAGTAAGTAATTGATGCATAAATCCACTTCCGGGGCCCACTTGGTGTATGTTTGGGCTGAGCTTGATCTATCCACGAGCTGAGGCTTTTATTGGAGTTGAACTCCAAGTTATAGCGTATTTTGGGCGTTCAACTCCGGATCATGACGTGTTTCTGGCGTTTAACTCCAGACAGCAGCATGTGCTTGGCGTTCAATGCCAAGTTACGTCGTTAATTTCCGAATAAAGTATGGACTATTATATATTGCTGGAAAGCTCTGGATGTCTACTTTCCAACGCTGTTGAGAGCGCGCCAATTGAAGTTCTGTAACTCCAGAAAATCCATTTTGAGTGCAGGGAGGTCAGATTCTAATAGCATCAGCAATCCTTTTGTCAGCCTTTTTCAGAGTTTTGCTCAAGTCCCTCAATTTCAGCCAGAAATTACCTGAAATCACAGAAAAATACACAAACTCATAGTAAATTCCAGAAATGTGAATTTATCATAAAAACTAATGAAAACATCCTTAAAAGTAGCTTGAACTTACTAAAAATTACCTAAAAACAATGCCAAAAAGCGTATAAATTATCCGCTCATCAGTAGCCATAAGGTCATAATGTTATTATTAATAATTTTGTTGGTTATTCTTTTGGGCACAATGGTTAGAGTTTTCTTCTTTGTTATTTACTTTTATCTATCACTTTGAGTAAAAATATAAATTTTAAGAAAAAAAAATTATGAGTGTTTTGGGATGATTGTATTTTCAAAATTTAATTTAAAGTAATCAGGATAAAATTAATAAAAAAACACAAAAATACACTCCCAAAAAAAGGAAAAGAAGTTAGTCCAGACTTCAAGGATTCAAGTCCAGTGCCAGCAAGAATAAGCCTAGCGCCCAGCACTGGCACCTAGCTCCAGTGCTCCAAGCCCCGAGACAACTTTTAAGTCTAGCTCCAGGACACCAAGCTGCGTGCCCAAACTTTCTAGCCCAGTGCCCAGTTGGGCACCAAACTTCACTCACCCAAAGTCCGGTGCTTTCGTGAATCCGGAAGGGCCCAAAATAGGCTGGTATCCAACTTTGAAAAGTGACACCCAGTGCCACCCAACTTTAATTTAACACACTAATTATCTAGTATCCAATTTCAGAGCTAGACTTCAAGTGATTTTCCAACTCTCAAGGATCCATAATTAATCAAAATGCCCAATGCTAATCCCTGAACCTAGCATCAAGTCCAATGTCTACTCTCAGAAAACTCTAAATTCAACCGAAGATTCAAGATTTTAAATGATTAGTTAGCATTATCTTCTTCTAGAAAGAGAAGAATTGGCTGTTAAGATTTAGTTTTAGATTAGATTTGAATTGTTTTTTTCCTATCTTATACTTCAGAAGATAATATTAGATTTAGTTTTTGAATTTGAATTCTAGGTTAAAAGTAGAATATAAATAAGTGAATATATGGTTCACAAAGCATTAGTTAGTGATCAATCATCGTGTCATAACTGGATTCATGTAGCTCCTAAGTAGTTTTAGAGTATCATGAGTAACTAAACCTATCACGATATCATATATTATAATTATTTTTTGGATTTTGTTATTACTTTGAAAATTTTAATATCGAAATTAGATTGAAATTCTTTGTCATGATGTTCAACTTGATTAGGAATAGTATTTTGAAAGTTGTGCAGTTTTAAATCGAAACCGTACTTAAACTCTTCTCATAATTAGTTGACCAAGAAATTGGTAATTAATTAAGTTAAGAGAAATTGAATTGTCAAGAAATTAGAATTTGGTTATATATTATTTGTCATGAAAATATTTTTGCATGAGTTAAAGTAAGAAAACATAAGCATTACGTTTTCTAAAAGTTAAACATCTCTGGAGCCTTTAACATCTCTCTTACTGACTACTTTTTCAAATTCAAAAGCATTCTCTCGTTCACAAACAAACACTCTCTTCACTATTTTTTTCTATTTCAAGATTCTACTTCAAAATCCACAATTCTCTTGCCAACGTTTGAATGATCTAATTAGACGTTACTTGATTCAATCCTTAATCCTCGTGGGAACGATATCCACTCACCGTGGTATTATTTAGAGCGGTTTGGTGCACTTGTCAATATACGAGTGTATTAAATTTTTGGCTCATTGATAAACTCCAATTTTATGGTTTATCTTGTGCTTAATTTTCGGGGTTTTATCACTTTTTTTCCACATTTATTCAATGAAATAGCATGGTTTTGTAATTCTCCCTTAATTTGTGCTTAAGTGTTAAAACATGCTTTTTAGGCCTTAAAATTGGTAATTTTAATTAACTTTTGATTCCACTAGATGCTTTGATGGGTTTGATAGTGAATTTAGGTTGAAAAGGCTAGTAATGGATCAAAGGAGTGAAGAGAAAAGCAAGCAAAGTGGAGAACTCATGGAAAAATAAGGATTTGGAGTGCATACATCGACGCGCACGGGTGACAAACGCGCAAGCATGGAGATGAAGTCGCATGGCGACGCGTACGCGTCACAGCTTGCACGTAACCTCATTAAAGTGAAAATACTGGGGCGATTTCTGAGTTTCCCAGGCCCAAATCCAACTTATTCTAGAGACTATTTCATGCAGAATTGAAGATTGGACAAAGGAGGGAGCAATTAGTTGTAGGATTAGCATCATGTATGTTAGTTTTTAGAGAGAGAAGCTCCCTCTTCTCTCTAGAATTAGGGTTCTTAGGCTATTTTGCATCTTAGATCTAGGGTTTAATTCTTGTTTTCATCTTGTTTCCTTTATAATTTCTTGCTTCTACAATTTCATTCTCATAGTTTGTAGTGTTAATTTCCCTTTATGCCTCTTTTTATGCTTATGAATGCTCATGTTGCATTTGGTTTTCTTTAACGCAATTGATGTTTGATGTTCTTTTATTGTTAACTTGAGTTATTATTATTGTTTCCTTGCAATTGGTAGTTGTTAGATTTTATCTTTCCTTGCAATTTATTACGCTTTCCTTTTATGCCTTCCAAGTGTTTGACAAAATGCTTGGTTGGATGTTAGAGTATATTCTTGAGCATTCTTGGCTTGGGAAGAGAATTAGGCAATCTTGAGTCATTAAAACCCAACCCATATTGGTGATCCAGGGTTGTTAGTTAATATTATTTCCATTGACTCTAATCTCTTGCTAATTTAATTAGTGAGTTGATTAGGACTTTTGGATTGAGATTAGCTAGTCTTATTTGACTTTCTCTCGTGTGAAGATAACTTTGTACCTTCTTCCAATGCTAGAGTTGATTAAATAAGATGAGCTCTTGTTAAGTGTTGTTATGATTAATGACTAGGATAGAAAGTCTATATTCTCAATCCTTGCCATGAATGTCTCTCTTTGTTACTTGCTTTCTTTAGTCACTTGATTTACTTTCCTTGTCAATTATTTTATTGTCCCTTTTATCAATCAACCCCCCTTATTCTTCAAAGCCAATAACTGACCACTTCATTGCAATTTCTTGTGAGACGACCTGATATTTAAATACTTCAGTTAATTTTCATTGGGGTTTGTACTTGTGACAAGCAAACAATTTAAATTTGATTTGAGAGTTATTTGTTGATTTGGAGCTATGCTTAGGACGAAGTTCTTATTTCTATAAGAGAAATTCTTTACCGACAATAACTCTTCGCATCAAATTTATGGCGCCGTTGCCGGGGAATTGTAATGGTGCTACATTATTGGCTATTGTTCATATGTGAATATTGTGAATATGTTTACATTTTACTTCTTTGTTAGTTGTTTCTAATTGTAGGACTTTGTCTTCTTTAGTTCTCATTTAGTATTTGTTTTTGTTTTTCCTTTCACTATGAATTCTCATTCCTTTGGCTATGAGTTTGGTTATAACTATATTGTAGGGAATGGAAGCTTTAATGGGGATTTGCACCAACGATTTAGAGATCAAAGGTGGGAGGAGCCCCAAGCTTATGGACAACCTTCTTGGCAACAACCTCCTCCAGATTCTTATGGATACAATCCAACTCTTGATGCATATCAATCTAATGTATGTGATGACCCTCATTGTGATTGTCAACCACAATCATCATATGCATATGATCCTTTCCCTCAACATAGTCCCCAACCACCTCACTCACATGCCTCATACCACCATTCACCTCCATATGATTCTAACTCATATCCACCATACCAACCACCATATGAACCATACCTAGAGCCACCACCATTCTAACACCAATGCTCCCAAGAAACACAAATTCTATATACACCACCTCAAGACTTTCACAAATATGAACCACTGTCCAACTACAATACCTTTTCTTCAACCAATGAACCCTCTCTTCCATCACCTCCAATAGATGAAGGTTCCCATGCCCTCAGGCTAAAGCAAAGGGATCTTAGATCTTATATCCTAAGGCATCAAGAGGAGATGAAAAAAAGTTCAAGGAGATAGAAGCCAAGATTGCTATCGTGATGGAAGCCGTTAGCAACACGGTCTCATCCCAACTGAGCTTACGCGACTAAGGCACTCCCATTGTTGAATGAGGAGAAGCACTCAAGGAGCATAGTGAGAGAATAGACTTGAAGCTCCAAGGTGAAGAAGAGGAGTTAGGACAAGAAACGCAGCAATAGGAGGAGGTAGAGATAATTGAACCAAAGGAAGTGGTTGAAGATTTAGGAGATGTTGAGTGCAAGGAGGAATCACAAGTTGAAGAGCTTTCTTCCATGAAGTTTGAAATTGGTGTTGAAGAGGAGAGTGCACAACCTTCAAGGCACAATATGATTGAAGAATTGGAAGAAATGGGGCAAGCACCAAGTTCCCCTATCTATGATGATTCCGTGTCAACATATGATCCTTTTGAGATTGTGGAATCCTTCCCCATTGGACTTGGAATTAATGAAGAGGTAGACTTTACTAAACCTCCTATTTATGACTTGAGTTATGGCGAAGAGCTTGAAGAAATTCGTGAAGAAGAAGCACTTGAACTTGAGGAAACTTGGCAAGAGGTAGAGGTTGAAGAACCTTGCCAAGTGGTGGAAGCCTCTAGAAGAGGATGGACGGGAGTGGAATGCGCTTTGTCACGACCGTTGGGAACTCCTCTACCTAAGTTGCCATCTAATGCTTCATTTGAGTGAGTAAAACTTCTAACTCTTAGCTTTATTATCCCACTTGAATATGGTATTCTTGAGACGGATGGCCAACTTAGGGTGCTTTGTGGAATTAAGCGTAAGAGGAGGATGTTTAGTGGTTGGCAATGTAAATCTAGGCTCATTATGGTTGGAAGCTCAAAATTGAGGAGCATGGGTTGGTGTAGTGCTCAATTGGATGGGTCTAGGAGGATAGTTTGGTGCTTTAGTGAGAATTTGACTTCCTTACCACCCGGAGGAAATCACCATGATTGACTTCAAGACAGGTGTCAAAACAAAGTGTGGGATCCCGGATTACAAAAGGAGGATTAACTTCGGGAGCTCATGGTTTGTGAAGAACTCCATCAAATCTTGGAGCAATCAATCTTGAATGATGGAGCTTATTAGAAGTCCAAGCATTGGTGGATGTTCAAGGATGGATTCAAGCACAAGCCACCTTGATGGAGAACTCCCCATAAGTCCAACATAAGGACAATAAACAAAAGTGCTAGATGGGAGACACCCCATCATGGTAACATTTTTGCCTTTTCTCTTTTGTAAATTTTGGTAAAATAGGTTCAATTTATTATTTTGTTTGAGTAGTTAAGTTTAATTGGGAGTCTAGTATCTTAAATAAGGTTTTATGATGTTTTGGTAGCAGTTTAGAAGTTTGAAATGCTTGGTTTGGTGCAAGAACTTGAAAAATTTTAAAAAACAGAGTACCATTCCATGCGCATGCGTCACCCACGCGTACGCGTGACTCCAAGTTTTTCCACCATCCACGTGTATGCCTCGCCCATGCGTATGCGTGGATCCAAATTTTTCACCTCCCATATAAATTCCCGAGAGTTGTACGAGTTTTGGGCTGGAATTGTGCTTTTGACACAAAATCCACCCTTGCATATGTGCACTTCACGCGTACATGTCGCCTCTCTAAATAACGCATCACGCGTACGTGTGACACACGCATAAGCGTTGGTCCCCTTTCAGCCCACCACGCTCACGCGTCACACCACACATATGCATGGATTGCCCTGTTTCACCACTCCTCTTTTCTTCTCTTCTCTCCATTTCTTTCATTCTTCTCTGTTCTCTTCTTTTCTTTCCACCCTTCAATCACCACCCAACACTACCAAACATCATTTATCACCATTTCTTTTAGTTAGTTAATTGGTTAGTTATTTAGTTAGTTTAATTTTTGTTATTTTTTGTTTTTCATTATAAGTGTTAGATTATTAATTTTGTTTGCTGTCTATTGCTGCTTATTACTAAGTTGTTGCTATTTTAGCATAATTGTTTTTGATATTTATTGTTGGGTTTTTCTATTGAGGTTATCTTTTGTCACTTGATTTTGAATTTTTTTCATGTTTAACCTTTTTGAATACCGAGTACATGCTACATTGCCTTCAAGTTTTTCAACTCTTTTGAATTGCATGTTTTGGCCACCATGCATTCATCATCCATTCTTAGGCAATTGTACATTATCAATGCATTTTTTGTTAGGCAATGCTTGTATATAATTTACCCTTATTGACACCACCTATTTCATGCATTGAGGTTTTGGAATCGTGAAATTGGATCGGAAGCTTACCTAGTGACATATTTTTGAGCTTGTAAAGCTTTGTTGACTATGCTTGCTATGTGATCGATTTTTACTTCCATCTTCTTTTCCTAAGTTCCATAACACTCATGTGTTCTACCTCTATGTCACTTAGGTATTGCAAACAAATTCAATATGTGTCATTGTTTGATGTGTGAGCTCTCTATTCCATTTAGCTCACTAAGTCTACTTACACATCAATCAATGTCCATTCGTTATCCAATTCACAATTGCTTGGTTAATTGCTTGAATGCTTTCATGGTTCTTCTCTACTTGTTTGTATCTTAACCTACAAGTCTTTTAAAGTATCTCAAGCACACTAGAATGAGTGAAGTGGATGCTTCTTTTGTATAATTGTGACATAGCTCTCTATGATAATATGTGTGTTCTAAACGGCGCCTAATTTAGAATTCATACACTTGTTTCATCAATATCACGCTAATTCACTCACTTAATTTTAGTGATTCCTATCTCATTCCAACAATCTTTCCTTCCTTGCTTTTGTATTTTCTCATCTCATTATCCTCTTTTCTATTTTTCATGGAGGAGTCATTATGAGCAAAAATGGAAGCAGGAGAAGAACACGCAGAACCGGTTGACCCACCAGCTGAAGGTGGCAATCCGGAAAGTCGCGCATACCCCTTTACTCATCTTTGAGTGCACCGAGGATGGTGCAAACTTTTAAGTGTGGGGAGGTCGTCCGACCAATCAGCCATTTTTGGGTGACAAGTTTCTAATCCCAACACTTTTGCATTTCATTTTTAGGTCTTTTAGGAATTTTTAGTTGCATTTTCTTGTTTTGCATATATATAATAAGCTGAGTCAAAATAATAAAATTTTTCAAGGATTTTATCTATAGGGTACCCCAGTTGATTGAAAAAAAATTTAGAACTTGTTTCATTTGTATATATTGTGGATCATGTTTTGAGCTAAGAACACAAACATGTGAGATTTGAGCCTTAATTGTGTGGTTACATCATCTAACCACTTATTTTCATTCTTGTGTGTATTATTCTCTTTCTATGATTGTAATATTTGATTTGTTTGATTCTTTATGTCCATTATTTTGTCTATACATGCATTTATATGATTGAGGCTATTGTTTTATTAGCTCACTTACCCAAATAGCCATACCTTTTATCTTCCATTATTAGCCAATTTTGAGCCTATGCTAAACCCATTTGTTCTTAATTTTAGCACATTACAAGTCTTAAGTGAAAAATAATAAATGTCCTTAATTTGGATCTTTGATTATCTTAGGCTAGTGAGAGTGCTCATCATTCAAGTTTGGAGGAGTTGGGAACATTGGTTGGGATCAAAGGGTGTTTCTATATTTTTTGTTCAAAATTTTGGAAATTGGGTACGTACTCATGCATTAAATGTGTAAACCATATGCATTGACATTCTTGTATATACTTTAGTTCAAAAAAAATTAAAAAAAAGGAAAGCAATAAAAAGGGGACAAAATGCGCCAAAGTAAAGTTCAATAAAAATCAATGCATATGTGTTGTGATAAAAAAAAAGAAAATGCATGAGTGTGTGAAAAAATGAAGAATGGGTAGTTAGGTTAGCTTTGAAATTGTATAGGTTGTTATATAGGTTAGGTGGGAAGTTTAAGCTTATCAAGATTCAAATTCTAGTCCACTTAATCATATACAATCCTATCTTACCCCTAGCCCCATTACAACCTATGGATAAGTCCTCCAGATATTTGTATGTATGCATGAAATAATTATTGATAGTTAGATGAAAAACAAATCTTGGAAAGCATGATTAGAGGAGAATTGAGTGAATCAACCCTATACACTTGAGTGACTAGAGTGGATACACATACGGTGAGGGTTCGATTGCTCAATTACATGTTTTCACCTATGATCATCTCTTTTCTTGCAAGTTGTTAAAATTCTTTCAATAACTCAATTCAATTGGGGGTTTGATTTGATTATGATTGCTTCAGCCCTTATGCTTATATATGTTTTCTTGGGAATTGATTTATTTTGACAAAGTAGTTGCATTCATATAGATAAATTGCATGTAGGTAGTTGCATCTAGATAGTTTGCATTAAATAAATGTTGATACCTCTTATTTTTTTCTTGGATTTAGCATGAGGACATGCTTGGTTTAAGAGTGGGGAGGTTTGATAAACCCCAATTTTGTGGTTTATCTAGTGCTTAATTTGGGGGGTTTTATCACTTTTTTTCATATTTATTCAATGAAATAGCATGGTTTTGTAATTTTTCCCTAATTTGTGCTTAAGTGTAAAAACATGCTTTTTAGGCCTTAAAATTGGTAATTTTAATTCACTTTTGATTCCACTAGATGCCTTGATGTGTTTGTTAGTAAATTCGGGTTGAAAAGGCTAGGAATGGATCAAAGGAGTGAAGAAAAAAACATGCAAAGTGGAGAACTCATGGAAAAATAAGGATTTGTAGAGCATACATCGACGCACACACGTGACAGACGCGTACGCGTGGAGATGAAGTCGCATGGCGACGCCTACGTGTGACATGACGCGTACGCGTGACCCATGCGTATGTGTGACAGCTCGCACGTGACCTCATTAAAGTGAAAACACTGGGGGCGATTTCTGAGCTTGCCAGGCCCAAATCCAACTGATTCCAAAGACTATTTCATGCAGAATTGAAGATTGGACAAAGGAGGGAGCAATTAGTTGTAGGATTAGCATCATGTAGATTAGTTTCTAGAGAGAGATGCTCCCTCTTCTCTCTAAAATTAGGGTTCTTAGGCTATTTTGTATCTTAGATCTATGGTTTAATTCTTGTTTTCATCTTGTTTCTTTTACAATTTCTTGCTTCTACACTTTCATTCTCATAGTTTGTAGTGTTAATTTCCCTTTATGCCTCTTTTTATGCTTATGAATGCTCATGTTGCATTTGGTTTTCTTTAACGCAATTGATGTTTGATGTTCTTTTATTGTTAACTTGAGTTATTATTATTGTTTCCTTACAATTGGTAGTTGTTAGATTTTATCTTTTTTTGCAATTTATTATGCTTTTCTTTTATACCTTCCAAGTGTTTGACAAAATGCTTGGTTGGAAGTTAGAGTAGATTCTTGAGCATTCTTAGCTTGGGAAGAGAATTGGGCAATCTTGAGTCATTAAAACCCAACCCATGTTGGTGATTGATGAGCGGATAATTTATACGCTTTTTGGCATTATTTTTAGTATGTTTTTAGTATGATCTAGTTAGTTTTTAGTATATTTTTATTAGTTTTTAGTTAAAATTCACTTTTCTGGACTTTACTATGAGTTTGTGTGTTTTTCTGTGATTTCAGGTATTTTCTGGCTGAAATTGAGGGTCCTGAGCAAAAATCTGATTCAGAGACTGAAAAGGACTGTAGATGCTGTTGGATTCTGACCTCCCTGCACTCGAAGTGGATTTTCTGGAGCTACAGAAGCCCAATTAGCGCGCTCTCAACGGCGTTGGAAAGTAGACATTTTGGGCTTTCCAGCAATGTATAATAGTCCAAACTTTGCCCAAGATTTGATGGCCCAAACCGGCGTGGCATATCAGCCTCAGAATTTCCAGCGTTTAACGCTGGAACTGGCATGAAACTTGGAGTTAAACGCCCAAAATGGCATGAAAGCTGGCGTTTAACTCCAGAAAAAGTCTCTACACATGAAAGCTTCAATGCTCAGCCCAAGCACACACTAAGTGGACCCAGAAGTGGATTTTTATGTCATTTACTCATTTCTGTATACCCTAGGTTACTAGTTCACTATTAATAGGATCTTTTGACATTGTATCTGTACCTCATGACACTTTACACGTTTCTTTGTGTACCTTCCACGGCATGAGTCTCTAAACCCCATGGTTGGGGGTGAGGAGCTCTGCTGTGTCTTGATGGATTAATGCAATTACTACTGTTTTTCATTCAATCATGCTTGCTTCCATTCTAAGATATCACTTGTTCTCAAACCGGATGAATGTGATGATCCGTGACACTCATCATCATTCTCAACTATGAACGTGTGCCTGACAACCACCTCCGTTCTACCTTAGATTAAGTAGATATCTCTTGGATTCTTTAACCGGAATCTTCGTGGTATAAGCTAGAACTGATGGCGGCATTCAAGAGAATCCGGAAGGTCTAAACCTTGTCTGTGGTATTCTGAGTAGGATTCAATGATTGAATGACTGTGACGAGCTTCAAACTCCTGAAGGCGGGGCGTTAGTGATAGACGCAAAAGAATCACTGGATTCTATTCCGGCCTGATTGAGAACCGACAGATGGATAGCCGTGCCGTGACAGGGTGCGTTGAACATTTCCACTGAGAGGATGGGAGGTAGCCACTGACAACGGTGAAACCCTTGCATACAGCTTGCCATGGAAGGAGCCTTGCGTGCTTGAAGAAGAAGACAGTAGGAAAGCAGAGATTCAGAAGATGGAGCATCTCCAAAACCTCAACATGTTCCCCATTACTGCAAAACAAGTACTTATTTCATGTTCTTTTACTTTTCACAATCAAACTTGATAATTATTGATATCCTGACTAAGATTTACAAGATAACCATAGCTTGCTTCAAGCCGACAATCTCCGTGGGATCGACCCTTACTCACGTAAGGTATTACTTGGACGACCTAGTGCACTTGCTGGTTAGTTGTGCGGGGTTGCAAAAGTGTGATTGCAATTTCGTGCACCAAGTTTTTGGCGCCGTTGCCGGGGATTGTTCGAGTTTGGACAACTGACGGCTTATCTTGTTGCTTTGATTAGGACTGTTTTATTTTGTTAGTTTAGAGTCTTTTAGTTGAGTCTAGTTTCATATTTTAAGTTTGGTGTCAATTGCATGCTTTTGTTCTCTTTTGATTTTCGAATTTGCATGTCTTTAGTCCCTTTTTCATCCGTAAAAATTCTAAGTTTGGTGTCCTCTTTGTGTTTTTCCCTTAAAATTTTCGAAAATTAGTGTTTGATTTTCTAAAAATTCTAAGTTTGGTGTCATTTTGTTGTTTTTCTCTTTCCTCATTTCAAAAAAATCAAATCTTTTTCATAAAAATTTTTCAATCATATCTTTCTAATTGCTAATCTCAAAATCTTTTTAATTAACTAATTGATTCAATTTTCAATTTGTTTTGATCCTATTTTCTTTTAATTTTCGAATTTTTTTATTTTATTTTCCCTTTGTTTTTATTTTATTCTTCGGCTAATTCAAAAAAAAATAAAATAAAATAAAATATCTATCTACTTGCAATCCATATCATTTCCCTTTATCCATCATGGACCTAAGTGAAATTGAGCAGTCCAGAAGGACTCTGGGGTCATATGCTAACCCCATTACAGCTGCATATGGGAGTAGCATCTGTACACCCCCCATCAAAGTAAACAGCTTTGAGCTAAATCTTCAACTCATTATCATAGTGCAGCAAAATTGCCAGTATTCCGGTCTTCCACAGGAAGAGCCTACTGAGTTTCTGGCATAGTTCTTACAAATTGCTGACACAGTACATGATAAAGAGGTGGATCAGGATGTCTACAGACTATTACTGTTTCCATTTGCTATAAAAGATCAAGCTAAGAGGTGGTTGAATAACCAACCTACAGCAAGCATAAAGACATGGAAACAGTTATCAGACAAATTCCTGAATCACTTTTACCCTCCAAAGAGGATGACACAGCTAAGGCTGGACATCCAAGGCTTTAAACAAGAGGATAATGAATCCCTTTATAATGCCTGGGAGAGGTATAGAGGTATGTTAAGAAAATGCCCCTCTGAGATGTTTTCAGAGTGGGTACAATTAGACATCTTCTACTATGGGCTTACAGAAAAAGTTTAGATGTCTTTAGACCACTCAGCTGGTGGATCTATACACATGAGGAAGACAATTGAAAAGGCTCAAGAGCTTATAGACACTGTTGCTAGAAACCAATATTTGTATTCTAACAATGAGTTCTCTCCAAAAGAGGAAGTCATGGCAGTAGCCACTGATCCTAATCCTCAAGAATAGATGATTGAGCTTAATCAACAATTGCTCCTGATGACAGAACAGTTAGCAGAATTTAAAGAAACGCTCCATGAAACTAAAGTTGCTAACAAGAACATAGAACTGCAGTTGAATCAAGCAAAACAGCAGATATCTAAACAGATAACAGAAGAATGTCAAGCAGTTCAACTAAGGAGTGGGAAGACACTGAATAACACTGCTCAAAGTGGCAAAAGGTCAAATAAGACAGAGGATAGCCAAACCACTATCCAAAATCCCTCTGAGGACAGTAAGAGCCCAGAGAGGAATACTTTTGGCATTCAAACGCCAGAAAGGGGAGGAAAGCTGGCGTTAAACGCCCATTCCTTGCCCAGTTCTGGCGTTCAAACGCCAGAAAAGGGAGAGAAGTTGGCGTTAAACGCCCAAACTTCACCCATTCCTGGCGTTCAAACGCCAAGGGAGGATCAGACACCTGAGAGTGCTGACAGTAATCCCTCTAACAAGGCTTCTTCAACCACTTCTGTAAGGAATAAACCTGCAGCATCTAAGGTTGAAGAATATAAAGCCAAGATGCCTTATCCTCAAAAACTCCGCCAAGCGGAACAGGATAAGCAATTTGCCCACTTTGCAGACTATCTAAGGACTCTTGAAATAAAGATTCCGTTTGCAGAGGCACTTGAGCAAATACCTTCTTATGCTAAGTTCATGAAAGAAATCTTAAGTCATAAGAAGGATTGGAGAGAAACTGAAAAAGTATTTCTCACTGAAGAATGCAGTGCAGTCATCTTGAAAAGCTTACCAGAAAAGCTTCAAGATCCAGGAAGCTTTATGATACCATGCACATTAGAAGGCGCTTGCACTAAGACAGCCTTATGTGATCTTGGAGCAAGCATCAATCTAATACCTGCATCCACTATCAGAAAGCTTGGGTTGACTGAAGAGGTCAAACCAACCCGGATATGCCTCCAACTTGCTGATGGCTCCATTAAATATCCATCAGGCATAATAGAGGACATGATTGTCAAGGTTGGGCCATTCGCCTTTCCAACTGACTTTGTGGTGCTGGAAATGGAGGAGCACAAGAGTTCAACTCTCATTCTAGGAAGACCTTTCCTAGCAACTGGACGAACTCTCATTGATGTACAAAAAGGGGATGTAACCCTGAGAGTCAATGAGGATGAGTTCAAGTTGAATGCTGTAAAAGCTATGCAGCATCCAGACACACCAAATGACTGCTTGGGCGCTGACATTATTGACTCTCTGGTGGAAGAGATCAATATGACTGAAAGCCTAGAATCAGAGCTTGAGGACATCTTCAAGGATGCTCAACCTGATCAAGAAGAACCAGAGGAAACAAAGGAATTTTCGAAAATTCCTCAGGAGGAGGATAAGCCTCCCAAACCTGAACTCAAACCACTACCACCATCCCTGAAGTATGCATTTCTGGGAGAGGGTGACACTTTTCCAGTGATTATAAGCTCTGCTTTAAATCCACAGGAAGAGGAAGCACTGATTCAAGTGCTAAGGACACACAAGACAGCTCTTGGGTGGTCCATAAGTGATCTTAAGGGCATTAGCCCAGCTAGATGCATGCACAAGATCCTATTGGAGGATAATGCCAAACCAGTGGTCCAACCACAGAGAAGGCTAAATCCAGCCATGAAGGAGGTGGTGCAAAAAGAGGTCACTAAATTACTAGAGGCTGGGATTATTTATCCTATTTCTGATAGCCCCTGGGTGAGCCCTGTCCAAGTTGTCCCCAAAAAGGGAGGCATGACAGTGGTTCATAATGAAAAAAATGAACTGGTTCCTACAAGAACAGTCACAGGGTGGCGTATGTGTATTGACTACAGAAGGCTCAATACAGCCACCAGAAAGGATCATTTTCCTTTACCATTCATAGAGCAAATGCTAGAAAGACTAGCTGGTCATGATTATTACTGCTTTTTGGATGGCTATTCAGGTTACAACCAAATTGCAGTAGACCCTCAGGACCAAGAGAAAACAGCGTTTACTTGCCCTTCTGGCGTGTTTGCCTACAGAAGGATGCCTTTTGGTCTGTGTAATGCTCCTGCAACCTTTCAGAGATGCATGCTATCCATCTTCTCTGACATGGTGGAGAAATTCCTGGAAGTCTTCATGGATGACTTCTCAGTATATGGAGACTCATTCAGCTCCTGTCTTAACCACCTAGCACTTGTCCTGAAAAGGTGCCAAAAGACTAACCTGGTTTTAAACTGGGAGAAATGTCACTTCATGGTGACTGAAGGAATTGTCCTTGGGCACAAAATTTCAAGCAGGGGAATAGAGGTGGATAAGGCAAAGGTATAGGTAATTGAAAAATTACCACCACCTGTCAATGTTAAGGCAATCAGAAGCTTTCTGGGGCATGCAGGATTTTATAGAAGTTTTATAAAGGATTTTTCGAAAATTGCAAAACCTTTGAGCAACCTGCTAGCTGCTGACACACCATTTGTGTTTGATGCACAGTGTCTACAGGCATTTGAGACCCTCAAAGCCAAGCTGGTCACAGCACCAGTCATCTCTGCACCAGACTGGACATTGCCATTTGAACTAATGTGTGATGCAAGTGACCATGCCATTGGTGCAGTGTTGGGACAGAGGCATAACAAGCTTCTGCACGTCATTTATTATGCCAGCCGTGTTCTAAATGATGCACAGAAGAATTACACAACCACAGAAAAAGAATTACTTGTAGTGGTCTATGCCATTGACAAGTTTAGATCCTATCTAGTGGGATCCAAAGTGATTGTGTACACTGACCATGCTGCTCTTAAATACTTACTCACAAAGCAGGATTCAAAACCCAGGTTAATAAGATGGGTGTTGCTTCTGCAAGAGTTTGATATAGAGATAAGAGACAGAAAAGGGACAGAGAACTAGGTAGCTAATCATCTGTCCCGAATAGAACCAGTAGCTGGGGCGTCCCTCCCTTCTACTGAGATTTCTGAGACTTTCCCAGATGAGCAACTCTTTGCCATTCAGGAAGCTCCATGGTTTGCAGATATTGCAAACTATAAAGCTGTGAGGTTCATACCCCAGGAGTACAGCAGAGTGCAAAGAAAGAAATTAATTTCAGATGCCAAGTACTACCTATGGGATGAGCCATATCTCTTTAAGAGATGTGCAGACGGAATGATCCGCAGATGTGTACCCAGAGAAGAAGCACAAAGGATCCTATGGCACTGCCATGGATCACAATATGGAGGACATTTTGGAAGTGAGCGAACAGCCACTAAAATCCTCCAATGTGGCTTCTACTGGCCTACTCTCTATAAAGATGCCCGAGAGTTTGTGCGTAACTGTGACAGTTGCCAAAGAGCTGGTAACTTGCCTCACGGATACGCCATGCCTCAACAAGGGATATTAGAGATAGAATTGTTTGATGTATGGGGAATTGACTTCATGGGTCCATTCCCACCATCATACTCAAACACTTACATTCTGGTGGCAGTGGACTATGTATCTAAGTGGGTAGAAGCAATTGCTACACCCACTAATGATACCAAGACCGTGCTGAAATTCCTCCAGAAACACATCTTCAGCAGGTTTGGTGTTCCCAAAGTACTAATCAGTGACGGGGGCACTCATTTCTGCAATAGACAGCTATACTCTGCTATGGTCAGATATGGAATTAGCCACAAAGTGGCAACTCCGTATCATCCACAGACAAATGGGCAAGCTGAAGTCTCTAACAGAGAGCTAAAAAGAATCCTAGAACGGACTGTGATAGCCCGAAGAAAGGATTGGGCAAAGAGTTTGGATGATGCTCTGTGGGCATACAAAACAGCATTCAAGACTCCTATAGGAACCTCTCCATACTAACTGGTGTATGGGAAGGCCTGTCATCTGCCAGTGGAACTGGAACATAAAGCCTACTGGGCAACCAGGTTCCTAAACATGGATGCTCAATTAGCTGGTGAAAAAAGATTGCTCCAACTAAATGAGTTAGAGGAGTTCAGACTCAATGCCTTTGAAAATGCAAAAATTTATAAGGAAAACGCAAAGAAGTGGCATGACAAGAAGTTGTCATCCAGAGTCTTTGAGCCAGGACAAAAAGTTCTGCCCTTCAACTCTAGGCTCAGATTGTTCCCAGGAAAACTTAAATCCCGGTGGAGGGGTCCGTATGTGATTACAGGAGTGTCACCATATGGATATGTTGAGCTTCAGGATATTGATTCTGACAAAAAGTTCATTGTTAATTGACAGAGAATCAAGCATTATCTTGAAAGCAATTTTGAGCAGGAATGCTCAAAACTGAGACTTGAGTGATTCTCAGTAAAGGTCCAGCTAAAGACAGTAAAGAAGCGCTTGCTGGGAGGCAACCCAGTCATTAGCAGGTTATATGTTTTGTTTTTACAAAGGCGAGTATCAAAAATGAAGGAATTCACAGAGTTACAGAAGGATTCAGCGCAAAAAGCAGAGAAAAAGAGCTTACTGGCGAAAAAACGCCAGTAAGGGGTACTTTGGGCGTTAAACGCCAGAATGGGCACCATTCTGGGCGTTTAACGCCAGTAAAGGTGCCATTCTGGGCGTTAAACGCCAGAATGGGCACCATTCTGGGCGTTTAACGCCAGGTGTGCAGCATCCTGGGCGTTTAGCAAAACGCCCAGTGATAAAGGGAATTCTGGCGTTTAACGCCAGCCAGGGCACCTGGCTGGGCGTTAAACGCCCACAATGGGCAGCAAATGGGCGTTAAATGCCAGAATGGATGCCATTCTGGGCGTTTAACGCCAGAAAGGTGGGGGGACCAAGATTTTGCTTTCAAATCAAATTTTTTCAAACTTTCCTTTTCTTACCCATACCCTTCTACATAAACACATTTCAACCTTTCATCATTCACTTTCAAATCTTCAAAAATCAAAATCATTCTTCAAATCTCTCTCAAATCAATCCCAAATCTTCTTCAAAAACTCACCCTTCTCTCAAATTCTCTCCATATCTTCTCAAATCTCCTTTCAATTTTTTCGAAATCTCCTTTCCCCCTTATAAAAACTCGTTCGGCCTCACCACTCCCCCACACCATTCGAATTTGCTCTTCTCCTCTCTCTCCTCCTTCTTTTCTTTTGCTTGAGGACAAGCAAACCTCTAAGTTTGGTGTGCTTTTCCGTGATCACTGAGCCAAGATTCATCAAGATCATGGCTCCTAAGGGAAAACAAACCAATTTAAGAGGAAAGAAAGAGAATAATCCAAAGAATCTTTGGAATCAAGAGAAGTTCTTAACCAAAGAACATGAAGACCATTATCACAAAATAATGGGTCTGAGGTCAGTGATCCCGGAAGTTAAATTTGATCTGAAAGAAGATGAATATCTGGGGATCCAAGAGAAAATTCGAAACAGAGGATGGGAAGTTCTAACCAATCCTGAGATAAAGGTTGGAAGAAATATGGTTCAGAAATTCTACTCAAATCTCTGGCTAACAGATAAGCAGAGAATGACTGGAACTGCTTACCATACCTACAGAACCATGGTCAGAGGGAAAGTTATGTACTTCCATCTGGACAAAATAAGAGAAATCTTCAAATTGCCTCAACTGCAGGATGATCCTGAATCCTTTAATAGGAGAATGGTGAGAGCAGATAAAGGGTTGGATCAAGTTCTAGAGGACATATGCCTCCGTGGAACTAAGTGGATAACCAATTCAAAGGGTGTCCCAAACCAACTCAAGAGGGGAGACCTCAAACCAATTGCAAGAGGTTGGCTAGACTTTATTGGGCGTTCCATATTGCCCACTAGCAACCGTTCTGAGGTCACTGTCAAGAGAGCAGTGATGATTCATTGCATTATGCTTGGAAAAGAAGTGGAGGTTCATCATCTGATTGCTTGTGAGATCTACATAATTGCAAATAAGAATTCCATTGAGGCCAAACTGGCTTACCCAAGCTTGATCTCCTTGCTCTGTAAAGAGGCTGGGGTAAAGATGGGAGTAGATGAATTCATACCCATTGAACATCCAATCACCAAGAAGTCAATGGAAGGACAAATGCAAGACAACTCTATCAAAAGGAGGGCGCAAGAGTTCCTCCCTGAATTCCCTGAAATTGGCTACTGGGCCAGCCTAGAAGCATCTATCACCAAGTTGCAAGAGACTATGGAGCAACTTAAGGAAGAACAGCAGAATCAGAACTGCATGCTCTGCAAACTGCTGAAGGAACAAGAGAAGCAGGGGCGTGAACTCCAAGAGCTGAAACGCCAGAAATTCTCCCCTCAATTTGAGGGAGCATCCACTTCTCAAAATCAAGGTTGTTGAGTCCTAACTCTGTGAAAACCTCTATCATTAGGAGCCTAGTTAAAATTTATGTTTTCTATTTTTTAGTCTCATCTTATATCTATTTTTGAGTCTTGTTCTTAATTCATAATTAATAAAATTTAAAATTAATGTCTTAAAGCTATGAATGTCCTATGAATCCATCACCTCTCTTAAATGAAAAATGCTTTAATCACAAAAGAACAAGAAGTACAGGATTTCGAATTTATCCTTGAAACTAGTTGAATTAGTTTGATGTGGTGACAATACTTTTTGTTTTCTGAATGAATGCTTGAACAATGCATATGTCTTTTGAATTTGTTGTTTTGAGAATGTTAAAATTGTTGGATCTTGAAAGAATAAGGAAAAAGAGAACTGTTATTGAGGATCTAAAAAAAAATCATCAGATTGATTCTTGAAGCAAGAAAAAGCAGTGAATACAAAAAAAAAGAAAAAAATATTTTCGAAAAAAAAAAGAGAAAAAGAAAGAAAAAGAAAGAAATAAAGTTGTGATCCAAGGCAAAAAGAGTGTGCTTAAGAACCCTGGACACCTCTAATTGGGGACTCTAGCAAAGCTGAGTCACAATCTGAAAAGGTTCACCCAATTATGTGTCTGTGGCATGTATGTATCCGGTGGTAATACTGGAAGACAGAGTGCTTTGGGCCACATCCAAGACTCATACACTAGCTATGTTCAAGAATCATTATACTTAACTAGGAGAATCAATAACACTATCTGAGTTCTGAGTTCTTATAGATGCCAATCATTCTAAACCTCAAAGGATAGAGTGAGATGCCAAAACTGTTCGGAAGCAAAAAGCTACTAGTCCCGCTCATCTGATTGGAGCTAAGTTTCCTTGATATTTTGGAGTCTATAGTATATTCTCTTCTTTTCATCCTACTTTGATTTTCAGTTGCTTGGGGACAAGCAACAATTTAAGTTTGGTGTTGTGATGAGCAGATAATTTTTACGCTTTTTGGCATTGTTTTTAGTATGTTTTTAGTATGATCTAGTTAGTTTTTAGTATATTTTTATTAGTTTTTAGTTAAAATTCACTTTTCTGGACTTTACTATGAGTTTGTGTGTTTTTCTGTGATTTCAAGTATTTTCTGGCTGAAATTGAGGGTCCTGAGCAAAAATCTGATTCAGAGACTGAAAAGGACCGCAGATGCTGTTGGATTCTGACCTCCCTGCACTCGAAGTGGATTTTCTGGAGCTACAGAAGCCCAATTGGCGCGCTCTCAACGGCGTTGGAAAGTAGACATCCTGGGCTTTCCAGCAATGTATAATAGTTCATACTTTGCCCAAGATTTGATAGCCCAAACCGGCGTGGCAAATCAGCCTCAAAATTTCCAGCGTTTAACGCTGGAACTGGCATAAAACTTGGAGTTAAACGCCCAAACTGGCATGAAAGCTGGCGTTTAACTCCAGAAAAAGTCTCTACACATGAAAGCTTCAATGCTCAGCCCAAGCACACACTAAGTAGACCCAGAAGTGGATTTTTATGTCATTTACTCATTTTTGTATACCCTAGGTTACTAGTTCACTATTAATAGGATCTTTTGACATTGTATCTGTACCTCATGACACTTTACACGTTTCTTTGTGTACCTTCCACGGCATGAGTCTCTAAACCCCATGGTTGGGGGTGAGGAGCTCTGCTGTGTCTTGATGGATTAATGCAATTACTACTGTTTTTCATTCAATCATGCTTGCTTGCATTCTAAGATATCACTTGTTCTTAAACTGGATGAATGTGATGATCCGTGACACTCATCATCATTCTCAACTATGAACGTGTGCCTGACAACCACCTCCGTTCTACCTTAGATTAAGTAGATATCTCTTGGATTCTTTAACCGGAATCTTTGTGGTATAAGCTAGAACTGATGGCGGCATTCAAGAGAATCCGGAAGGTCTAAACCTTGTCTGTGGTATTCTGAGTAGGATTCAATGATTGAATGACTGTGACGAGCTTCAAACTCCTGAAGGCGGGGCGTTAGTGACAGACGCAAAAGAATCACTGGATTCTATTCTGGCCTGATTGAGAACCGACAGATGGATAGCCGTGCCGTGACAGGGTGCGTTGAATATTTCCACTGAGAGGATGGGAGGTAGCCACTGACAACGGTGAAACCCTTGCATACAGCTTGCCATGAAAGGAGCCTTGCGTGCTTGAAGAAGAACACAGTAGGAAAGCAGAGATTCAGAAGATGGAGCATCTCCAAAACCTCAACCTATTCCCCATTACTGCAAAACAAGTACTTATTTCATGTTCTTTTACTTTTCACAATCAAACTTGATAATTATTGATATCCTGACTAAGATTTACAAGATAACCATAGCTTGCTTCAAGCCGACAATCTCCATGGGATCGACCCTTACTCACGTAAGGTATTACTTGGACGACCCAGTGCACTTGCTGGTTAGTTGTGCGGGGTTGCAAAAGTGTGATTGCAATTTCGTGCACCAGTGATCCAGAGTTGTTAGTTAATATTATTTTCATTGACTCTAATCTCTTGCTAATTTAATTAGTAAGTTGATTAGGACTTTTGGATTGAGATTAGCTAGTCTTATTTGACTTTCTCTCATCTGAAGATAACTTTTTACCTTTTTCCAATGCTAGAGTTGATTAAATAAGATGAGCTCTTGTTAAGTGTTGTTATGATTAGTGACTAGGATAGAAAGTCTATATTCTCAATCCTTGCCATGAATGTCTCTCTTTATTACTTGCTTTCTTTAGTCACTTGATTACTTTCCTTGTCATTTATTTTATTGTCCCTTTTATAAATCAACCACCCTTGTTTTTCATAGCCAATAACTGACCACTTTATTGCAATTCCTAGTGAGACGACCCGATGTTTAAATACTTCGGTTAATTTTCATTGGAGTTTGTACTTGTGACAACCAAACAATTTAAATTTGATTTGAGAGTTATTTATTGGTTTGGAGCTATCCTTACAACGAAGTTCTTATTTCTATAAGAGAAATTCTTTACCAACAATAATTCTTTGCATCACTCATTAGTGAGAGAGAGGCATACGTGACGATGACAGAGAATAAAGAAGAGTTGAAAGAGAGGATGACGAGGTGCACAAAGAGGTAGTCACCTGCAACATTGGCGATAAGGAAGGGAGAAGGCAGAGGCGAAGGGGAGAGACAACTATGGAGGGAGGAGGCAGCGACAGGTATGAGGGTGAAAATGGGGTAGGCAAAGAAAGGGGTAAGGGGATTAGGTATAGGTTAAAGTTAAGGCTGAAATTTTAAAAAATAATCAGGGATAAAAGTGAAAAAATTCATATCTCATTAGTTGTGTCTCAGTGTCGTAAGTTTAAGGAGATACATTGAAGACATGTATTTTATGTGCCACTATATACTCTCATGTCTATCAAAATTTACTGTCTCAACAAAGACACAACATACATGTGTCGCTATGTCAATGTCTCTGATAGACATGGACACTAACCAAACACGGCCTAAGTTCACCAATAAATATTTTCTAATGTGTTAACTAACTTTAGAAAAATTTTCAAAAACCCTTTTGACCTTTCTAAAATTTAACAAAGTCTGTAAGTTGCTTTTGAATAGCAAAAAATAAATACTCAACCGAAATAAAAGCAAATTAAAGTGTGCTAAAGGATCAAAAAAAGCACACAAGTGGTATATATTGGTTCGACCTCAAGTAACTTGAAAGTTTTAATATTAGAATGAGTGTTCAAAGATAATATATGTCTTGAGCTTTTTTATGCCATTACTTAAACTCATATTGCACTGTAGTACGACTTAAGAAGTTTTGATATTCTACTAACCTTGTCAAGCAAAACTCGGGATGTACCACAGCCTAAATCAAGAACCTTAGATATTATTTTTGCAAGCTTTCTCAGGACTACAAGTGAATTGATGAGCGGATATTTTATACGCTTTTTGGGGGGTATTTTCATATAGTTTTTAGTAGGATCTAACTACTTTTTAGTACATTTTTATTATTTTTTATGCAAAAATCACATTTTTGGACTTTACTATGAGTTTGTGTATTTTTCTGTAATTTCAGTTATTTTCTGGCTGAAATTGAAGGACCTGAGCAAAAATCTGATTTAGAGGCTGAAAAAAGACTGCAGATGCTGTTGGATTCTGACCTCCATGCACTCGAAATGAAATTTTGGAGCTATAGGAATCCAAATGGTGCACTCTTAATTGCGTTGGAAAGTAGACATCCAGAGCTTTTCAGTAATATATAATTTGCCCAATTTTAGATGACGCAAACTGGCGTTCAACGCCAGCTTTCTGCCCTATTCTGGCGTTAAACGCCAGAAACAAGTTACAAACCAGGGTTAAACGCCAAAAACAGATTACAAACTGGCGTTTAACTCCAAGAATAGCCTATGCACGTGAAAACTTCAATACTCAGCCTCAGCACACACCAAGTGGGCCCCAGAAGTGGATTTCTACACTATCTATCTTAGTTTACTCATTTTTTGTAAACCTAGGTCACTAGTTAAGTATAAAAACTACTTTTAGAGATTTATTTTGTACCTCATGACATTTTGCATATGAATTTGTATCTTTGATGGCATGAGTCTCTAAACCCCATGGTTGGGGGTGAGGAGCTCTGCTGTGTCTCAATGAATTAATGCACTTATTTCTGTTTTCTATTCAATCACGCTTGTTTCCATTCTAAGATATTCATTCGCACTTCAACATGATGAATGTGATGATCCGTGACACTCATCACCATTATCAACCTATGAACGCGTGCCTGACAACCACTACCATTCTACCTTAGATTGAACGTATGTCTCTTGGGTTCCTGGCTCACGAGTTTGACTGCCTCTCCTGACAACAGAGCATTCAAATCCGTGAGATCAGAGTCTTCGTGGTATAAGCTAGAATCAATTGGCAGCATTCCTGAGATCCGGAAAGTCTAAACATTGTCTGTGGTATTCCGAGTAGGATTCAAGAAGGGATGACTGTGACGAGCTTCAAACTCATGAATGCTGGGGGTGGTGACAGACGCAAAAGGATCAATGGATCCTATTCCAACATTAGTGAGAACCAACAGATGATTAGCCATGTACATGGACCTTTTTCACTGAGAGGATGGCTGGTAGCCATTGACAATGGTGATCCACCAACATACAGCTTGCCATGGAAAGAGACCTGCGTGCGTGAAGAAGACAGTAGGAAAGCAGAAATTCAAAGGACAGAGCATCTCCAAAACTCCAACCCATTCTCCATTACTGCGTAACAAGTATTCAATTCATGCTCTTTTACTCTTCGCAATTAAAACTAAGAACCACTATTGATATCCTGACTAAGAATAATAAGATAACTATAGCTTGTTTCAAGTCGGCAATCTCCGTGGGATCAACCCTTACTCACGTAAGGTATTACTTGGACGACCCAGTGCACTTGCTGGTTAGTTGTGCGGAATTACAAAGTGTGATTGTAATTTTCATGTACCATGAATCAAATTGGATATTCCACCGACCTAAGGACATCAGATATTATTGTCTCAACCCTTCTCAAGCTAACAAGTGACATGGTTAGATATGTAACACCCTACCACACAAAGTTTTACGCTTAAGTCGTAAACCAGAAGTGGTGAGGTATTACGACCTCTAAAATATATATATATATATATAGTTTAAAGAAATTATAACTAGGAGCCTTGAAGAAGAAGTTAAGCAAAAGCATACCAGAAAATGCATCACACTCGTCTGGATAAGCATATAAAGGTATATGAGATCGAACGAAAAAGATAAACTAGATAAAGATCAAAGTTCCAAAAGATACAAATACCAAGTTCCAAACTCCATACATATGTACATACATATATATGTATATATATATATATATATATATATATATATATATATATATATATATATATATGCGTGTTGCAAATTTGCTATTCTCACGTACGCATGCCCTCCGCTTACGCGAGAATATGGATAAAGCCAAGGTCTCACATACGCATGACAATCCCGATGTATGAATGAATATCCTTTTCTTCAAAAAGCTGTTAAGTTGCAAAAAACCAGTTTTCACACAAAACTTTCGATACACATAACTTTTTCGTTAAAAATTATTTTAGCCTGTTATTTGAACATTACAAACTTCATGGACCCAATTTTCATTCAAAACAAGTTCTACAAAATTTGGGGATTCGGAAGCCAAGTTATGGCCTGCCGAAGTTGGTCAAAAATCAATTTTACACAAAAACACCAAACCTAAATTTTCCAAAATCCTCAATTCAAAATCCATTATTTTACAACCTAAAATAGCACCACATGTCCCTAACCATATTCACACACTTCTCATCCATGCCACAACATGCCAACATACAGATTCACCCAATCCATTTCACTTTCCAATCATTCCAAACTTAATCACTCAATTCTTAACTGCTTTGATTCAAAGTTTCCAAATTCAACTCTATTTCACCACCAACTTCACGTTACCCTTAAATATCATCACAATCAATAATTACACATCAATGTCATTCAACATAAAATTTAAATTCACAACAACAATCCACAAGTCGACACAGTTCAACCTATCTTACGGACAATTAGCCTAAATTTTCACGTAATATTACACATCAACTACAAGAAAATAAAATCATACCTTGGCCAATTTCTCTCTAAGCTCAAAACACCTCAATTTCTCTTTTCCACAAGCTGCAAGGTCTTCAAGTCAACTCAACCAGCTTACAATCACCACAACTTTGTTCTAATTCACCACATTGACTTCAATCTCACATGAATTCAATCTAATACCGCACAATTTCATACGTAGCCACAATTTCAATACCTAACCTCATAAAATCAAAAATTCACAAGGGATATAAGTTCCTCACCTTGTCCATGGATGATTTGGATGAAACCCAACAACTACTCGTTGATATTGTACACCTAAATCATAAAAAAACCAAATCCATCAACATTCAACATCCAAAATTACGAAATTGGAGGGGGCAAAAAACAGGGTGAGAAATTCAAATTTCTTACCACTTTGTTCGGCTGGATTTGAAGAGAATTCTGAGATGAATGGGTGTGTGTAGATGGCTCGTCAATCGGAGCTCCCGATTGAAAGTTACGAAAGATTGAAGTTTGGATGAAAGTAGAGGTTTGGGTGTGGTGATATGCTTCTCTTCCTGTGCATGTCTTAAGTGAATGAAGGGGAAGGAAGCTGAGTTTAGTTATATATAAGTTGGGTCTTGGGACCAATATGGGCTTGGTTCAATCGGTTTGGCCCGTTGATCCGACTTTGGGCCAAAATCTTTAGAGTTAGAGTTTTAATTCGTGTGTTAAATATTTTTAGCTTTTCTGGGACTTGTAGGAAGCAATTAATAATGAGTAGAACATCTAGATGCTAAGTTCAGGAGCATAGCAACTTGTGAAGTAAAGATGATATGGATAAAAAAATCTGTGTGGAGAGCTTCAAGTACCTTTGACAACCACTTTAAAATTTTTTTGTGCTCACAACGAACTTGAGTTTAAAACTTTTTTAAAACAACGAAATAAAGAAAGGAAAAAAATGTATAAACTGAAGAAAAGGGTGCAGACGGAACTGTCAGAAGGAAGTGCAAATGGAACTACCGAAAGGAAGCGCAGATACAACTGCTACAAAAAAGTGCAGACAGAACTGCCACAAGGAAACGCAGACGGAACTGCCACAAGAAAACGCAGACGAACCTACCATAAGGAAGCACAGACAAAACGCAAACAGAACTGTCACGAAGGAATGCAGACGGAACTGCCACAAGGAAACGCAGACGGAACTGCCACAAGGAAAAGTGAAAACTATATGATTTCTCCATAAGAATAGCTAGGTAAGCAGCGGATAATAATGGTGTTTGATTCATTCGACTCAGAAAGATACAAGATGGAGAGGATAGGCTAGTTAATGAGGTAAAAAAGCATAAAAAAAAGTGACAAAAGACAAAGAAAAATGGCATAGAGAAAAAGTGTGAAAAAAATACGGTAATTTCACTAAAAGAAAAATAACCTACCTTCTTCAAGGAGGATACCAAAGCTCTGATACCATGTTAATTAAAAACAAGAAAGTAATTTGAAGAAAGTGTTTTATGTATTATTCAAGTTGTGTAGAATGATACAATGTAAAAAAATATTTATAAGTATTAAGAGAATCGAAATAATAAAGACATAATAAATATATAGATATGATAAATAATTTTAATGAATTCTAATTGATTTTAATATATTCGAACAATTTCAAGATCCAACTCAAATTTAAAAAAGAAGGGGGAAAGGGGGGAGGAAGGGCATTTTTTAAGGGTCTAAACAAAAACAAGAAACAAGAAACTATTAAGGGAAGTTAAGTTAGTTTTGGAAAAGATTGGCTAGAATGCAAAATCACTTCAGTTGTGAATGTAGTGCAGCATGTAGTATATATAAGTTCAGCTAGTTTATAATTGTAAATGATGATTCTGATTTCCAATTAAACATAAGTCTAGTAATTCATTTTAATTCATTCTTCCTTTCTTTTATTTTTTATTCTCTCTTCATTTATCATACTCTAATAGTTCCAAATCTCACACACAACCATAATTATTTTTTCAATTCATAACTTAGTTTACTTATAATGCAAGCAAGTGATAATTCCTTTAATATTAGTTAATATTTTAGGTTAATATTTTTTTATATTATTAGAATTTAAATTTTAAAAATTTAAGATTTAAAATTTAATATAAAAATATATTTATTAATCAAAGATTGATAAAAAATAATAAATTTTATTAATCATATAATATTACTTTTATATTCAACTTATGGGACATGTTCGACTAAGTTTTACTCTTTTTTTTTTCAAGTTTTTTTTTTAAAATTAATGTTTGGAGATATAAATTGTAATTTAATTAACAAATTAAATTAGGAATGCATGAAAGCACAATCTTCATTTTGACGCAAGTGGTGATGAGGCCATAAGAGTATATGAACTCTCAAATGCTTTAAAAAAAAAAAATAAAAGAATACAAGGTCCCCACTCACATCTCATAAAAAATCTCCACGTGGTAATATCCATACGCATTGACGTTTACGTCCTCAAATATATTTTTTGAAAGATACGTCCTCAAATATTACCAACCACATGCACACTAAAGTTAGGTTCCATATTACGTTGTTTTTTGTGCTTTCTCGTCGTGGTAACAACCCAATTCCGTTGTTAATTTTTGACTTCATACATGTGTCTCAAATTTGAACGCCATTTTGTGTCAAAAACATTTATTTATATGCGTGGAAGAATCCAAGAAAAGAAATTGCACATTCATGTGCATTTATAGAAGTATACAAAAAGAACATGGTTACCTTCTCCATAATTGTATGTAAGTCAAGGTGGCGAGAATTGGATTAGTCAATAAACTAGTAGAGTGATTAATTCATTAGTTCCATGATTCAATCAGAATTTAATTGGAGTTCAATTAGTTTAATTAAATATTAAATAAAATTATTAAAAATAAAATATCAAATATTAAATATTTAAAAAAAATGATCAATTATCAAAAAAAATTATGTCAAAAAATTTAACAAAATACAATCAACTATCATTTATATCAAAATTTAACAAAACTATTCACTACAATAAATGTTTTAGTCCATACCAATAATGTTCCAAGCAGGTATTTCATGGCCACAAAGGTTTTTATGGATGCTCCAATCTTAATGGATGCTCCAATCTCAGTTGACAACAAAACCACAACAGCTACATTTCAATATAAAGGCATCTCAAACGCTGTGATCCCTTCTCTTCCTCAACTTCCTGCTAGAAATAGCTCAACTTTTACACTGCGTCCCAACAAGAAACTCAAAAACGTAAACTCTTATCAATATCTTGCTCTTATTCCTCACAAAGTTGATAGAAACCTCTTCTATACTATTGGTTTAGGCATAGATCCTTGCCCTACCTGTGCCAATGGAACAAGACTAATTGCTTCATTGAACAATGTCTCATTTGTGATGCCACAACCTGAACAAGACTAGTTGCTTCATTGAACAATGTCTCATTTGTGATGCCACAACATGCACTTCTTGATAGGCCTTCAAAACCTGTCAATTATACTAGTGCGCTGCTAACGGCAAATCTTGCCACCTTAATGAGGACACGTCTTAGATTTCAGATTTCAGTAACTCAGTAAAATTAACAAAATAAGAAACCATAAATTGAAGCAAACATAGATTTGAATCATTAAAAAATAGAAACTCAAAATCATAGAAATTAACAAAAGAGAAAAGTTGAAGCAGAGCTACTAATAATAGAGGAACTAAACTGACGTTGACGGAGGAACGAAACAAGCAGCGAGAAAGAAACGAAACTCAACTACCAGTAAGGAATCCAACTGACCGTACTTCGATCTGTAATTCCACGACGATGAAGACGAGACAATGTAGAGAAGATGGCCACGAGCTTCGACCTGGATGTTCAAAGGCGACGATGTGGAGGAGAAGATGATGGACGGCTAAGAGCTTCAAGCTAACCCTCTGTCTATCACTGCTGGAGGCAAGGCACCCTCTGGCTGACGACAATAGTTCAGCAACGATGGAGACGGTGGCTGCTGTTGCTACTGGATGAGAGAGAAGGGTTACTGGCAGAGAGAGAGAGAGAGAGAGAGAGAGAGAGAGAGAGAGAGAGAGAGAGAGAGAGAGAGAGAGAGAGAGAGAGAGAGAGAGAGAGAGAGAGAGAGAGAGAGAGGGGAGTAGTGCCGTAGTGAAAAAATACTCTTGTCGATTATAATTATAAAAGCCGTTAAAAAACCGGTCAATTCTACCGGCTTGCCGATTTACTGTCGGTTCAATCGATTTTTCATCAATTTTTGTCAGGTGATTTTTCATGTCGACTGGATTGGTTAAAGAATCGGTTTTCAATTAATCTTATCGAATCGGCCGATTCAATTCGATTTTCAGAACACTACCACATAATAGATAAATAAATAATATCATGAGATGTGGTTCCTGCTTAGCTGATTCTTAATCAACATGTATTAAGGGAGATAACCTGAATAATTATTGAGAAGGTATAGGCTTAATTCGATCGAATAGACTATACTTTTAAGTTAAAATTTTTCTATAGATTTAATGATTAATTACATAAAGTATCATTTTAAATAAAATTAGATATTTTATTTTTCTATAAAAATTATTTTTTATCGATCGAATTGCTGAATTAAAGTACCAATAATATTAAAAGTATTTATAATAAATTTTGAAAGCCTGGAAATCAATAAATTAAGTTATAATCTAACCTCAACTCATATTCATATCTATTTTACATTTTTATATTATCATCAATTTTTATGTAAAACAAATTGTATCAAATAATTTTTATTAATATAAAATTTTATAAATATAATATATATATATAAGTCTCTAATGAAACAGTGAATTTTATAAAAAAATTATTCCGATATACAAAAGACTAATCAACAACAGCCAGGTAAGATTTACTTGAACTACATTGATATTGTGATATACTGCTGACATCAACTTATAATAAAAGGAGATAACAATATCATGAGTCTCACGTTAAGCAAACAAGCAAATAGAGCCTAATATAATGTGGTATAAAAATAACAAAGCGCTCTCATCCAATATTTTTTTATGAAAAATGATAGTTCAGAATGATGGTGATGAGATAATTGTGAAACAGAGAAATTTGAAGTTGGATTGCTTTATTTTGTGGAATTGAAGATGCTAAAAGTTATATTCTTTGTAAAAGGCCATGCACGCTTAGGGAAAAGAACATGCATACAAATGTATACTCATGATCACTTCCATGTCTTCTTTTAGAATCTGATCTCATTTTTTTTCCGGGTACATTTTTCTTTTATTCGAATGATTCTAGTGTCAACTTGGTGAAAAATGCACAATTAAACGCTTGTATTGCATGTATTCAATGCGTCATAAATAGAGAAATTAAATAGAATGAATTTCTTTCATAGTATTAGTATGCATGCTTTTTTTTTTTTGGTGAGCAGTATGCATACTTTTTTCATACTAGAAATTAATAATTTTGGAGGAACATACACTAACAACGGACAAAGATCACATCAACACGTTAATTTGGAAATTAAAAATGCTTTGTGAATAAAAAAATCAGACACATATATTTGTGTAAAGTATATGCGATGTTTAATTAATTTTTAATATATATTTATATTTTAATTTATATTATATTTTATATGAATATAATTAATTTGGTGGCTATTTATTTATGTGCAAGTAGCATAATTATTTTGAATTTTTATTAAACACGGTCACATGGTATATATCAATAGTTAATAATATGTATTATGTAGTGGTATCAAAGTGGGTAGTCTGTCGTGCCCTACATGCCAAGGCCTGCAGTAAAATAGGGTTGGCTGACCCAAATTTGTAAGAACTAAAATAATTAATCGATTAATTAACAAAAAAATAATAATAAATTGATTGCCTAAAAATAAGTCAAAAATTTAAAAATCTTAATTTTATTAAAATTTGGAAGTAAGATTTAGATTTAGTAGAATTTTTCGAGTTGAAAAATATAATTTTTTGTGTAAAAAATGCGTACTGGTAGATTAGCTGATAGTACCGACTTAAGTCTGTTCGGTATTCCGTAAGAGTAATAAAAATGATAGAAAAATTTAGGAAATATTTAAAGTTGAAAATCGGACGCTAATTCTAAAAGTTTGGCCCCAAATTGGGGCAAACGAGACAAAAACGCTAACGAATTAAATTGGGTCCAAGCCCAACATATAAATACTCTCATTAAAGACCATTTCAGCCACTCCACACTTCATAACTCAACACACACAGCAGCTGGTAGGGTTAGAGAAGAGAGGAAGAAAATACTATTCACAACCACATTCATTTGACCATATCTCGAGTTATGGTGCTCCGATTCGCATGCCGTTTGTGGCTACACGAATCTCTCGCCAAGCCCATTAGTTCTAACCAACTTTTGCTTGTAAGATTTTGAATTTTTCTCTTCATTCTTCAGCCCTATGAATTTCAAAAATTTTGGCTATAGTTATTGAGTAATTATTGTGATTTTGGGGGTTTAAATACACTCTAACACTTGATTTCTATTGGATTTTGTCCCAATCAATGTTGGATAAGGTGATCATATTTGAAATTCTTGTGGTATAGTATATTATGATATGAAGGTATTGATATTAGTGATATTGGTATGTATAACTCGATATTTGGTGATTTGGGAGTGGTGTTGGTGATTGCAAAGCTTGTTGGAAATCAAATTTGGTGTTTTGTGCATAATGAGAATCGACCAAAGTATAGCTTCGATTTTCTCTATGTAATATGTAATGTTTCGTGAACCTTAGGCTAGTTAACCTTACGATAGGATTGAATTGATTAAATGGTCAATTGGATTATGTGTGTGATATGTGAATTTTGATGAAGTTGTATGAGTTACATGTGGTTGGATGTGAGGAAGATAATTTTGATATGATGATTGTCGTTGGTTAATAATGAATTATGATTATTGTTGATGTTGATAAATATTGAGGATGATAAATTGATGTTAATGTTGTGGATTACTGAGATTTGAGATTTATAAGTGGAAATGGTTGGATGGAATTGATGAAATTGTATGTTGGTAGGTTGTGGAATGATTGAAAAGTATATGAGCATAATTTAGATACATTGGGATTGTTTTGGATGTAGAACAATTGGCTTTGAATTGAAAGTTTTGGTAAAATTTGAGGTTTAAAGATTTTTAGTAAAAATGAATTTTTGACTAATTTCAACGGATCATAATTTGAGTATTGGGTTTTGGATTTGAATGAAATTAGTTTCAAATTAAAGATATTTTAAAGAGTTTTAAAATGGTACAAGTTTTTTGGAAATTGAAATTTTGTAGAGAAAGTTATGAACGTTGGAAGTTGGGGTCAAAAATCTGAATTCTGTGACGTTGCAAAAAATTTGAAGTTCTGGTTTATGTGCCCACGCACACAGCTGTGCCTACACACAGAATAGAACGGGTGTTATGACTCGTGCGTATGCACGAGGGGGTGTGTGTATGCACATCCTAGAAAAGTTGCAAGTTATGCGTACGCACAACATCATGCGTACGAACAAGCCGGGAAGAGCCCTCTGTTACGTACGTAAGCACACCCCTATGCATACGCACAAGATGGAAAGTTTGCCTTGTGTGCATACGCACACCTCTATGCGTACACACAAGCCTTGCTTTTCAATAAAAACTTTGTTTTTAACCATATTATCTTCCGAGCAAGCTTGTAAACTTCTATAACACATGTTTAAGATTACTAACTAGTAATTAGGCCCTAAATATAATAGAGATGGATTAGTGATATAAACTGGTAAATTTCCGTATGAGTTTAGAAGACGGAGACTTAGGTTTCTGAAGTTGTGGGTGTACCAGCGGAATACTATATTGCTGATGACTATGAGAACTTAAGAGTTGATGATAATTGATGATAAACTTGTGAAATTAAGGACTAACGATGGTTATGACGAGCCTGGGACTCGGAGAGGAATGGGTATAGTTAATGAGATTGATGACTTGAGTTTAGTTCTGATTAAGGAGCGACCTGTAAGTTGTAAGAGTGTGAGGGACACTATATCCCTGGAAAGTATGTCGGACACTCTATTCCTGGGTAATGTGAGGTTTGTGGTAGAGAATCCCGCTCACATCCTTTTGGAATTACAAGAGCGTATCGGGCACTATATCCCTTGGACCGTGTGCCGGACACAATATCCCTATGGGATCCTACTTATATTCGTGATCGAAAGGTGACATTCCCAATGGAATGTGCCGGGTTGGTAGTTGAACCGACAATTTGATATCACAGCCAATAGGACAGGCATTCATCATGTGCATTTTCTATGTGGCTGTTGTTTGCTTTGTTTGTTTGCCTATATTGTCTTAGTGTATAACATGCTTACTTGCTTCTTGATTTACTTGCTATATATGACTATTACTTGTGTATTACTTGTATGAAATTACTTGTGTTTTCTACTGGGATTGAGGAGGCTCGATAGGCGGTGGCGATGGGGTCACATGGAGGTTAGGCTGGTGAAGACTGTGGGACAGCAATGATAATGTCAGATTAGAAATCCCCTAAGATAGATGACATGTTTAAGGACTTCATTAAATTGTTTTATAAGCTTGAATCTTATGCTTGATGTGAAGTTTTAGGATTGCTTCTGGTGTCCCGAAACCTTATATCTTACATTATTGGGCACTGTTTCCATACTGAGAATCTTTGGTTCTCATACCATATTCTGTTGTTGTTTTTTAGATGCAGGTCGTAACCTACCTCGGGGAGTTGCGAGATGGTGACGGAGCGGAGGATCTTTTATCACCTTTTGTATTTTGATTATTTTGTAGTAGTACTCTCTCTTTTGTATTTAGACTTTGTTGCCTTAGAGGCTTGATCCGAGAGATAAGTCGTATATGCTGTTTTAACTCAAAAACTCTGTATTGTCTATATGTAACTAGTCGGCCTAAACTCTGCAGGATACAGCTAGAGTTCTTTTGACTATCACACTTATATATATATATATATATATATATATATATATATATATATATATATATATATATGTCTTGAATGTTATTGGATCATGTTGTATCTTGTGCCTTTACGTTTATAGTTGATCGTGTGAACGCTTCGCACTTTTTTATCTCTATTTTTTAGCTTTATTTCTTCATCTCGCTTCTAGTATTACTATTTCTTTCTATATATATTCTCGTACGAGCATTAGAACTGTCGTGACACTTTGTTATCTTTTGCATTACGGCATGAGGTAAGGCTTATGGTAATAGGGTGTTACACAATTCGCAAAAATAAAATGGAGTCAAAATGCTAGCCAACTTGGTGGCCTGCCTAACTTTGAAGGATTTCTGGAAAGAAAGCTTGCACAACAAGAAAAGCAAAGAGAAAGTTCAATGAGTGAAAAATCAAAGTGTATCACTTCACAATGATTCTCACACTTATATAATAGACGGTCATTGAGATACAAAAACAAAGACTCACTAACTAACTAAAACAACTTTCATAACTGCTTAACAATTAAGCTATACTTTCTTGGTTTTTCTTGGACTCATACACTGATCTTGCTTAACCTCATTGGACTTAACATCCCCCTCTCTCAAACTCAAGTAAGACCTATGAATAACTCAAAGTTTGTCCTTTAATGTCTAAAAACCAGTCACAGAGAAGAGTTTAGTCGAAATATCTGCCACTTGTTCATTCCCTCGAATATGAACCACATGTAAAGAATTGGATTTAAGCATTTCTTTGATAACCTAAATATCAATTTGAAAATGCTTGGTATGATTATCTAGCATAGAGTTGGCAGTAAGCAAAACTTTGATGAGATTATAAAAAAAAACTACGAAAATTGTCTTAGGAGGAATCTTCAACTCAGTTAGCAAGTTAGTTAACCACACAAACCCCCTCTTCACAGGCTGCTAAGCTTCTGAATCCTGCTTTGGTAGGCCTTCTACTAATGGTAGCTTACTTCCCCCAATACCAAGTAATCAAATTAGGACTTTGAAAAACACACAATAAGCTTATATAGATCTTCGATCCTCTAAGTTTGTTGCCCTGTTTGCATCTGCAAATCCATAGAATCTATAGTATGTGCTTAGATGAATCAAGAGTCCATGCTCTTTGGTGTCTTGAAGATACCTTAGAGAACTCTTCACTGTGTTCCAATGAGCGAACAAAGGGGAATGCATAAACTGACTAACTTTACTTATTGCATATGTCAGGTTGAGTTATGCACAAATATTGTAATGTTTCCACCATACTTCTAGATAATTTAGCATCATCAAGTTTTTCAAATCCATTGGATAACAATTGTAATGATGAAACCATATGTGTGGACATTTGGCTGGCATCACCCATACCTTTTTTAGAAAGTATAAGTCAATAACATACTTAGTTAAAGACAAATGTAGTTGTTCTATTTAGTCTTTTGGACCTTAATACCTAAAACATAACTTAGCTCACCTAAGTCCTTTAGGAAAAAGACTCTATCTAACTATTTTATCATATTATCAATGTCACTATTATAAATTCCATGTATAATTATGTCATCTGCATAAAATAAAATGTACATCATAGAATCCATATTATGCCTAATGAAAAGAGAAGAATTATACTTAGAACTATAGAAACCAAACGAGTTTAATGCAATGCTCAATTTTTCAAACATTCCCTTTTATACTTGTTTTAAACCATAAAGAGGTTTATTAAATTTACATACATATGAATCAGAATTAATCTCAAATCCAATAGGTTGAAGTATATAAATGGTTAGATCAAGATCACTATTTAGAAATGCATTGTTAACGTCAAATTGCAGAATTATGAATTTTTAGACAATGAAATGCTTAATATAAGTATCACAATAGGTAATCTAATAACAAGAATAAAGACTTATTTAAAATCAAAGCCTTCGGATTGGTGAATGCCTTGAGCAACCAATCTGAATTTGTACTTTAGAATAGTACCATCTGGTTATATTTTAACAGTAAAAGCCCATTGATAACTCATATTTTACGGTAAATTTTAGGTTAAAAGAGTGGATTTTATCAATTTATCTTGCATTTATTCATTGAAAATACATGTTTTTGTGAATTTCTCCTAATTATGCTTAATTATTAAAAATATACTTTTTAGGCCTTTAAATTACCAAATTTAATTTACTTTTCTTCCATTCGATGTCTTGATATGTTTGCTTGAGTGATTTAAGGTTTATGACGCAAGGATGACTTGAAGAAATGAAGAAAAAGCATGCAAAAGTAAAGAATTCAGGAACAAAATAAATTTTGGAAATCTGCCGGGATGCGTATGCATCTTTTGCAAGTTGTCCAGGTTGCGCGTACACATGACAAATGTGTACGCACGAGTTGCAACACGTGATTTACTTAAGTAAACATGTGGCTCGTGATTTCTGGCCTAATTTTGGCCTAATTCAACTCATTTCTGAAGTATATGAAACAAGGATCAATAAAGCATCAACCAAGGAGGGTAGTAGTAGTTTAGAATAATGTTTTAGGTAAAATTCTAGAGAGAGAAGCTCTATCTTCTCTCTAGAATTCAGGGTTTTTAGTTTAGCGTCTTCTTAGATTTAGATTTTAATTCTTGTTTTAATGTAGTTTCTTTATATTTTTCTTGTTCTATTGTCTTAATTCTCTTAGTTTGACTTGTTATATTCTTTATTTTGATAAATTTTAGTTTATGATCCTTGTTGAATTTCATTTTCCTTTAATGCAATTTGATATTTTTCATGTTCATTGATGCTTGTTTAGTTTGTTGTTATTTCTTTCTTGTTTTAGTAGTTATAGACTTTATAATTCCTGCAATTTACCATGCTTTATTTTATGAATTCCAAGTGTTCGTTAAAATGTCTCTTTTAGTTTTAGAGTAGATTTTTAGCACTCTTGGCTTGGAATTGAGGACTTAGGTGACCTTGATGTCATTGATGTCCAATATTGATTGGTGATTCAGGATTGTTAGTTGGTTTTGTTTCCATTGAGGAGTAAGACCTTTAGATTAAGATCAACTATGCCTATTTGACTTTCTTCTGATGTAGGAGATGACGAAATATGTGTTTGTGGTCAATGACTTGGATAGGAAGTCTTGACTCTTAATTCTTGCCAAAAGTGTCTTTTAGCAATTATATTCCTTTAGTTGTTTTTTTTTTTACTTTCTTGTCATTTAATTTCTTATCTTTTTGCCTTCAAACCCCTTTTCTCATAACCGATGATGTGCACACCTCCATGCAATTCTTTTGAGAGATGTCTCGAGATTTAAAACTCCCGATTTTTATTGGTTTGAATTTGTGACAAACAAAATTAAACTTTGATTCAGGTCATTTGTTGGTTTGGAAATATACTATCGATGAAGTAATTCTTTTTGAGAAATTCTAGACCGATGTTTGGCCTGCATCAAGTTTTTGGTGTTGTTGCCAAGGAATTGCAATGTGTGCTTTTTATTAGTTATTGTTTATATGGGAATATGTGAATATCTTGATTTTTGTTTGTTTTCTTGATTTTGTTAGTATTTATAATTAATTTTAGGAGCTCTTGGCTTGTTTGCAATTACATCAAAGCTTGGTGCATTAATTGGAGTTTTGGAGAAAACTTAAAGTCCAAGCGTTGGTGGGAGTATAAAGATGAGTTCAAGCACAAGCCACCACAATAAGAGCTCACCAAATGTCCCACTTAAGGACTTTAAATAAAAGTGTTAGGTGGAAGACACCCCACCATGGTAAAACCTTCCAATCCTTTCTTCTCTTCAATATTCTTGTACATATTTCTTTTAGCCATTAGCTTGTTTGAGTAGCTTTTGTTGTTAATGGCATATTTGAATAATTGAAATGGATTTAGGAGTTCAAAATTTTGTTAATATGGAGTTTGCTTTGTTTTTCTTAATTTGATTTTCTAATTTTGATGTTTTTGTTAAGGTTTTAGTTGTTTTGCTTATTTTTGATTGAATTTTTGCTTTTTAAAATCATAAAAATTAGGATAGAAATCTCTTTTTAAGCAAAAGTTTCTCAAAAAAAAAACTTCATGCATACACATGTGTCATGCGTACGCATGATCAACATTCTAAAAATAAAAGTAATTTGTGCGAGGCTCATGAACGTATTGTGCGTACGCACGATTTCGAATGTTTTCAGCCCCTGTTTTTGAAGTCATGCATACGCATATGACAGTTAGTTAGACTCATAAGTTCTATTTTCGCTCAACTGTTTGGGGATTGTTCTGAGTTTGATATATTGTGGTGAAATCTCTAATTCACTATGCTATGATTGAATTTTCTTAATTATTATTTTTTGTTGAATTACTGGATGAGATTGCTGCTGAGATTATTTGGAAACTCTTTGATTGTGTGGCAGTTCACTGTTTTATTGCTGTTATGCTGAAATACCCTGCTGCTTTTGTTTCATTAGGTTACATTTTGTGAATTGATATTGCAAGATCCGTAATGACGATATTCTGTGTTGATGTGACCTTGCATACCAAATGTTTGCAATTTTAGCTCAAGAGTTTTATATTGAACATTTTTGGTCTATCTCTTGAATTCAATGCTTGTTTTTCCTCTTGTCTTACATTGAATGAATGTGTTAAAATTCTAATGGACCGAATTTGTTGAATTTTGAATAATTGAGTTCGTTTACCTATAAATGCAAGATTTACACATTTTGACCTATGTAACTCATCTACTTCACTTTTTTTATGCTTAAATTGGTTTGAGTTACATTAGGCGTGGAACTGTCCATTTTTCATATCAATCTTGCAATGTTAGTATTTGAAAGCGTTGATAATTGAACATGCTTTGTTTTAAAGTTATTCTTGTTTGATTCATCATCAATTGCTTACGCTTATGCCTTGATGACATGTTGAATCTTATTTTCTTAACTATGTGCACTATACATACCTGAAATCATTCATTTTGGCATAATGCATGATTTGTGAAGTTGGATTGTATGCTTGCCTATGCTTACCTCTTGGAAAATTTTCAAGTTCTAAGGACCAAGTGATGCGTGAAATTTATATCGCTACAAATTTCCTTTGGCAAGTATACGAATTGTCGTCAAGTAAAAACTCATAGTAGAGTGAAGTTGAATCCCACAGGGATTGATTGGTTGGACAACTTTAATCAGAGGAATGTTCTAGTTAAACTAAATAGAATTGGGTTGTGATTTGCATAATTTAATCAGCGAGAAACATAAATAGCAGGAAATGTAATTGACGGAAAGTAAACAACTGAATGTGAATTGCATAAAAGTAAATGGTAGAAAGTAAATTGCAGAAAAGTAAATGGGAATGGGGATGATGTACAGCAAAGTAAACATCAGAATATAGAGAATGGGAAGATAAGAATGAGGAAGCTCATTGGGTTCAGGAGATGTTGCATTCTCTAGATCGAGTTCATTCTCATCTCTTCATCAATCCATGCAACTCATTGATCTCTTAGCATTCTTAGGTGTTTGAATCCCAATTCCTTGGCAATTCAATCTTTTTAAGCTTGAACAATTGCCCAATTCCTTGATCTAATTGCTCATGGGAAGAGATGAAGTACGATCATTGATTATACCACATGTTTTTCACGCACGCAAGGCTCCATCCATGGCAAGCTGTATGTTGGTGGATCACCGTTGTCAATGGCTACCGTCCGTCCTCTCGGTGAAAATGGTCCAACTACGGGCTCCGTAGGGCTAATCATCTGTCGATTCTCACTCGTGCTGGAATAGGATCCATTGATCCTTTTGCACACTGTCACTGTGCCCAACATTTGTGAGTTTGAAGCTCGTCACAATCACCCCTTCCTAGATCCTACTCGGAATACCACAGACAAGGTTTAGACTTTCTGGATCTCAAGAGTGCTGCCAATTGATTCTAGCTTATACCATAAAGACTCTGGTTTCACGGATTTGAACACTCTGTTGTCAGGAGAGGCAATCAAACTTGTGAACCAGGAACCCAAGAGATACACACTCAATCTAAGGTAGAACAGAAGTGGTTATTTTGTACGCGTTCATAAGTTGAGAATGGTGATGAGTGTCATGGATCATCACAATCATCATGTTGAAGTGCGAATGAGTATCTTAGAATAGAAACAAGCGTGATTGAATAGAAAACGGAAATAATTGCATTAATCCATCGAGACACAGCAGAGCTCCTCACCCCCAATCATGGGGTTTAGAGACTCATGCCGTAGAAGATACAAATTCAGATGTAAAATATCATGAGATTCAAAATAAATCTCGAGAAGTAGTTTTTATACTCAACTAGTAACCTAGGTTTACAGAGAATGAGTAAGCTAAGATAGATAGTGCAGAAATTTACTTCCGGGGCCCACTTAGTGTGTGTTTGGGCTGAGCATTGAAGCTTTCACATGCATAGGCTATTCCTGGCGTTAAACTCCAGCTTTTGTGCCAGTTTGGGCATATAACTCCAACTTTTATGCCAGTTCTGGCGTTTAACACCAGAAAAGGGTATAAAGCTGGCGTTTAAACGCCAGTTTGCGCTACCAAATATCGGGCAAAGTATGGACTATTATATATTGCTGGAAAGCCCAAGATGTCTACTTTCCAACACAATTGAGAGCACATCAATTGGGCTTATGTAGCTCCAGAAAATCCATTTCAAGTGCAGGGAGGTCAGAATCCAATAGTATCTGCAGTCCTTTCTCAGCCTCTGAATCAGATTTTTGCTTAGGTCCCTCAATTTCAGCCAGAAAATATCTGAAATTATAGAAATACTCACAAACTCATAGTAAAGTCCAGAAATGTGGATTTTGCATAAAAACTAATAAAAATATAATAAAAATTTAATAAAACATAATAAAAACTATGTAAAAACAATGCCAAAAGCGTATAAATTATCCGCTCATCAGTAATTATGAGATTCTACGCTTAAAGTTGTCTTTCTAAAGCTTTTACAGAAAACTGCCTTTTTCGTATTATTTTATTATTTTTATTAAAATATTATTTTTAATTAAATATTATTATTTAATATTTTATTATTATTTCTTATTTTATTATTAAATTTTCAAAAATTAACTTACCTTTTACCTTTAACTTTAAAATTCACTTTTTACCACCTGTAACTTTTAATATTTCTACTTTAACCACCCTAACTTTTAGAAATTACAAAATAACCCCTCAAACACCAAAATAATTACAACATTGCCCTTTTTAAGATCTAAAAGGTGTTCTTCAATGTTCTTCATCACACTCAAAGTGTTCTTCGTGTTCTTCGTGATTACATTATCGAGCTTGCCTCAGAAGAGGTTCTAGCTTAAGGATTACATAATGACAATGAGGATTGAAATACTTGATGATACAGCAGAGATGTTCCCTTTACTAATCTTTCGGAGAAATCCGTGCCTTCAGAAAAGATCTCGCGTACTCAAAAAACAGGATTGTTACAACTTCCACCTTAGCTTTTTCCACCTCTATGCCTTTATTAGAGATTTTGTGGCCAAGAACTATCCCTTTCAGTTACCATAAAATGGCATTTCTCCTAGTTCAAGACTAGGTTAGTCTCTTGGCATCTCTTTAGCACCAAGGCAAGATGGTGTAAGTAATTAGGGAAGAAGTCACCAAACACTGAAAAATCATCCATAAAAGCCTCAATGAATTTTTCAATCATATCTGAAAAGATAGACAATATGCATCTCTGGAAAGTGGTAGGTGCGTTGCATAATCCAAAGGGCATGCGTCTATAAGCAAAGACCCCATATGGGCAAGTAAAAGATGTTTTCTTCTGGTCTTTTGGGTCAACTTTAATCTGGCTGTAGCCTGAGTAGCCATCCAGGAAGCAGTAGTATGCATGCCCTGCAAGCCTCTCCAACATTTGGTCCAAGAAGGGAAGTGGAAAGTTGTCCTTTCTTGTGGCCTCGTTGAGCTTTCTGTGGTCAATGCACATTCTCCATCCCGTGACAGTTCTTGTAGGGATGAGTTCATTCCTCTCATCAGGCACCATAGTGATGCCTTCTTTCTTGGGGACAACTTGGACAGGGCTCACCCATGGGCTATCCGAAATTGGGTAGATTACCCCTGCCTGCCATAGCTTTATCACTTCCTTTTGTACCACTTCTTTCATGACTGGATTCAACCTTCTTTGGGGTTGAATGGAGGGCTTGGCATCATCTTCCAACAGGATCTTATACATACACATGGAAGGGCTTATCCCCTTCAAGTCAGCAAGGGTCGATCCAATAGCATATTGGTGCTTTTGTAGCACATTGATTAACTCCTTCTCTTGTCCTTGTCTTAGAGCAGAACTGATGATCACTGGGTAGCTCTCATCACTTCCCAAGTATGCATATTTGAGTGTGGGAGGCAATGCTTTCAGTTCAGGTTTGGGTGCTTCATTCTCTTCCTTCTTTTCCTCTAATGTGCTTGGAATGAGTACCTCGGTTGATTGGATTGCGGCAGCTTCACTGTTTGAGAAGGGATCTCCTTCTGACACCTCTTCAAGTTCTTCTTCTTCAAGGGTTTCTTGTACTAAGACCTCCATTGCATCCAACCTCATGCATTCTCCTAGTGATTCTGTGGGTAACTCATGGCCTTGAACACATTGAATACCATCTTCCTACCATGTAGCCTAAGGACCAGTTCTCCTTTTTGGACGTCGATGATGGCTCCAGTTGTTGCTAGAAACGGCCTTCCCAGAATGATTGAAGCTTTGGCCTCTTCCTTCATATCCAACACCACAAAGTCTGCTGGGAAGATGAAGTCTCCCACCTTTACCAACAAGTCTTCTACTACTCCATGGGGGAATTTGAATGATCAGTCTGCTAATTGAAGTGCCATTTTTGTTGGTTTGGCTTCGTCAATCTTTATGCTTTTCATCATTGCTAAGGACATTAAATTTATGCTAGCTTCCAAATCACATAAGGCCTTTTCCACTATGATTTCTCCTATAACACAGGAGATTTGGAAGCTCCAAAGGTCCTTCAATTTCTGAGGTAATTTGTGTTGAATGATAGCACTGCATTCCTCGGTTAACACCACAGTTTCATTATTTCTCTGGCTCCTCTTCTTGGTCATTAACTCCTTCAAAAATTTGGCATAGAGTGCATTTGCTCTAGTTCTTCAGTAAAGGGAGTGTTGATTTGATGTCTCTTGAAAACCTCTAAGAATTTGGAGAATTAGTTGTCCTTTTCAGTCTTCCTCAATTGTTGAGGGTAAGGAGCTTTTAGAACATATGGTCTCAAGACTCTTTTTCTTGTGGTGGGTTGGGGGCAGGTGCATGTGCTTCTTCTTTGTCACTTAAGCTTTCATCCACTTTCTTCCCTTGTGTTTCCCTTGAGGCTTCCTTCAATTTCTTCCCACTGCTTAGTGTAATGGCCTTACATTCCTCCCTTGGGTTTGCCATGGTATCATTAGGAGAACTGGTGGACGAAATTGTGATCATATTCATTGTAATTGGATTTTAGAAATTGGCACGAGTGGACACAACTCCGTTCAACTAACCAGCAAGTGTACTGGGTCGTCCAAGTAATAAACCTTACGTGAGTAAGGGTCGATCCCACAGAGATTGTTGGTATGAAGCAAGCTATGGTCACCTTGTAAATCTCAGTTAGGCAGAAAAAAGAGGAATTGTGATTATAAATAATAAAAAGGAATAATAAAAGGGATAGAACACTTATGCAGATTCATTGGTGGAAATTTCAGATAAGCGGATGGAGATGCTGCATGGCTCAAGGACGCCTGCCCTCCTACTGCTTCTACTTAATCCTTCTTACTCCTTTCCATGGCAAGCTTTGTATAGGGGTTCACCATCAACTGTGGCTACTTTCTTCCTCTCGGGGAAATATCCTATGCGGCTGTCACTCGCACAGCTAACCAGTCTGGAGGCATCACCCATGGCTGATAGTTACATCCCATCCTCGCAGTGAAAACTAATGCTCACGCACTCTGTCACAGTACGGCTAATCACCGGTTGGTTACCTCCCCTACTGGAATAGAATCCCTCTTTTGCGTCTGTCACTAACGCCCAGCAGGTTACAGGTTTGAAGCACGTCACAGTCATTCATTACCGGAATCCTACTCGGAATACCACAGACAAGGTTAGACTTTCCGGATTCCCAGGATCCTACTCGGAATACCACAGACAAGGTTAGACTTTCCGGATCCTCATAAATGCCGCCATCTATCTAGCCTATACCACGAAGATTCTGTTGGGGAATCTAAGAGATACGCATTCAAGCTCTGTTTCATGTAGAACGGAAGTGGTTGTCAATCACGCGCGTTCATAAGTGAGAATGATAATGAGGGTAATCTGACTCATAACATTCATCATGTTCTTGGGTACGAATGAATATCTTGGAATAAGAATAAGAGAGATTTGAATAAAAGACAATAGAATTTCTTTAATACTTGAGGTACAGCAGAGCTCCACACCCTTAATCTATGGTGTGCAGAAACTCCACCGTTGAAAATACATAAGTAAAAGAGGTTCAGGAATGGCCGAATGGCCAGCCCCCCTAACGTGATCAATGATCTCCTAAGATGAAGAATAAAACAAAACTGAGACCAAAGATGTCTAATACAATAGATAAATGTCCTATATATACTAGACTAGCTCCTAGGGTTTACATGAGTAAGTAATTGATGCATAAATTCACTTCCGGGGCCCACTTGGTGTATGCTTGGGCTGAGCTTGATTAATCCACGAGCTAAGGCATTTCTTGGCGTCAAACTCCAGGTTATGACGTGTTTTGGGCGTTCAACTCCGGATCATGACGTTTTTCTGGCGTTTAACTCCAGACAGCAGCGTGTACTTGGCGTTCAACGCCAAGTTACGTCGTCATTTTTCGAATAAAGTATAGACTATTATATATTGCTGGAAAGCCCTGGATGTCTACATTCCAACGCCGTTGAGAGCGCGCCAATTGAAGTTTTGTAGCTCCAGAAAATCCATTTCGAGTGCAGGGAGGTCAGATTCCAACAGCATCAGCAGTCCTTTTGTCAGCCTTCTTCAGAGTTTTGCTCAAATCCCTCAATTTCAGTCAGAATTTACCTGAAATCACAGAAAAACACACAAACTCATAGTAAAGTCCAGAAATGTGAATTTAACATAAAAACTAATGAAAACATCCCTAAAGGTAGCTTAAACTTACTAAAAACTATATAAAAACAATGCCAAAAAGCGTATAAATTATCCGCTCATCACAACACCAAACTTAAATTGTTGCTTGTCCCCAAGAAACTGAAAATCAAATAGGATAAAGAGAAGAGAATATACTATAAAGTCCAAAATATCAATGAATATTAATTTAATTACATGAGCGGGACTTGTAGCTTTTTGCTTCTGAACAGTTTTGGCATCTCACTTTTTCCTTTGTAGTTTAGAGTGATTGGCATCTCTAGGAACTTAGAATTTTGGATAGTGTTATTGACTTTCCTAGTTAAGCATGTTGATTCTTGAACACAGCTACTTATGAGTCTTGGCTGTGGCCCTAAGCACTTTGTTTTCCAGTATTACCACCGGATACACAAATGCCACAGACACATAACTGGGTGAACCTTTTCAGATTGTGACTCAGCTTTGCTAAAGTCCCCAGTTAGTGGTGTCCAGAGCTCTTAAGCACACTCTTTTGCTTTGGATCACGACTTTAACCATTCAGTCTCAAGCTTTTCACTTGGACCTTCATGATACAAGCACATGGTTAGGGACAGCTTGATTTAGCCGCTTAGGCCTGGATTTAATTTCCTTGGGCCCTCCTATCCATTGATGCTCAAAGCCTTGATCCTTTTTACCCTTGCCTTTTGGTTTTAAGGGCTATTGGATTTTTCTACTGCTCTTTCTTTTTCTTTTCGCCATTTTTTTTTCAAGCTTACTTTTTCACTGCTTTCTCTTGCTTCAAGAATCAATTCATGAATTTTTCAGTTCATCAATAACATTTCTCTTTGTTCATCATTCTTTCAAGAGCCAACAATTTTAACACTCATAAACAACAAGATAAAAAATATGCACTGTTCAAGCATTCATTCAGAAAACAAAAATTATTGCCACCACATCAATATAATTAAATTAAATTCAATAATAATTTCGAAATTTATGTACTTCTTGTTCTTTTGAATTAAAACATTTTTCATTTAAGAGAAGTGAAGGACTAATGGATTTTATTCATAGCTTTAAGGCATGGTTACATACTAATGATCATGAAATAAAGACACAAAACATAGATAAACATAATACTAAAAAAAACGAAAAACAGAAAGAAAATAAAGAACAAGGAATGAATCCACCTTTTAGTGGCGTCTTCTTCTTGAAGGACCAATGATGTTCTTCAACTCTTCTATGTCCCTTCCTTGCCTTTGTTGCTCCTCCCTCATTGCTCTTTGATCTTCTCTTATTTCTTGGAGAGTGATGGAGTGCTCATGATGTTCCACCCTTAATTGCTTCTAATATTTGTGTGGAGGACAACTTATCCCCTGAGGTATCTCAAGGATCTCTTGATTTGCAGCCACATGTTCTAACCAACTGAGCTATTCCAGCTTATATAAGTCTTTCCATCTCCCAAGACTCAGAGGTGGAAGCTTTTGTCTTTCCTTTGAGGTTTCTCTGGCCTTAGGTGCCATTAATGGTAATGGAAAAGCAAAAAGCTATGCTTTTACCACACCAAACTTAAAATATTGCTCGCCCTCGAGCAAGAAAAGAAAGAAGAGAAGAAGAAGAAGATGGAGGTGAGTGAGGGGAGATGGATTCGGCTATATGGGTGGGGTTGGGTGGGAAAGAGGAGGTTGATGTGAATGGTGAATGGGGTGATTGGGAAGAGGATTTGAGGTGATTGATGAAGAAGATTGGGAATTGTGACATGGGGAATTCAAATCACAAAAATAGGATTAGGAGGGAAGGTGGGAATATGGTAGCTGGGGATCCTGTGGGGTCCACAGATCCTGAGGTGAGGATCCTGTGGGGTCCGCAGATCCTGAGGTGAAAAGAAATACCATTCCTTCACCATATAGGCATGAAAAATGCCCTCATGCATCATTCTGGCGTTCAAACGCCCATTGGTGCATGTTCTGGGCGTTAAACGCCCATGTAATGCATGTTTCTGGCGTTGAACGCCAGTTTCATGCTTATTTCTGGCGTTCAGCGCCAGATTGTCCTCTGTGTGCGCATCCTGGCGTTAAACGCCAGGATGTAGCTTGTTTTGGGCGTTTAGCGCCAGAAAGATGCTCTGTTCTGGCGTTGAACGCCAGCCAGATGCATCTTACTGGCGTTGAACGCCAGTCTGCGCTGCCTCCAGGGTGAAAATTTTTTTCTTCTGTTTTTGACTCTGTTTTTAATTTTTTTGATTTTTTTCGTGACTCCTCATGATCATGTACCTAATAAAACACAAAAATAACAAAGAAACAAAATAAAATAAAATTAGATAATTAAAATTGGGTTGCCTCCCAACAAGCGCTTCTTTAATGTCAATAGCTTGACAGTGGCTCTCATGGAGCCACAAGGTGATCAGGTCAATTTAGTGTGTTGTCTCCACACCAAACTTAGAGTTTGGATATGGAATTTGAACACCAAACTTAGAGTTTGGTTGTGGCCTCACAACACCAAACTTAGAATTTGACTGTGTGGGCTCTTCTTGACCTTGAACTGAGAGAAGCTCTTCATGCTTACTCTCTTTTGTCACAGAGAGATGGCCATGTGCTTGAAACACAAGGTATTCCCCATTCAATTGAAGGACTAACTCTCCTCTGTTGACATCTATCACAGCTTCTGCTGTGGCTAGGAAAGGTCTTCCTAGGATGATGCATTCATCATCTTCCTTCCTAGTATCTAGGATTATGAAATCAGCAGGGATGTAAAAGCCTTCAACCTTTACTAGCACGTCCTCTACCATTCCATAGGCTTGTCTCAAAGACTTATCTGCCAATTGTACTGAGAACAAGGCAGGTTGTACCTCAATGATCCCTAGCTTCTTCATTACAGAGAGTGGCATCAGATTTATCCCTGATCCCAGATCACATAGAGCTTTTTCAAAGCTCATGGTGCCTATGGTGCAAGGTATTAAGAACTTGCCAGGATCTTGTTTCTTTTGAGGTAGAGTTTGCTGAATCCAAGTATCTAGTTCACTAATGAGCAGGGGAGGTTCACTTTCCCAAGTCTCATTACCAAACAACTTGGCATTCAGCTTCATGATAGCTCCTAAGTATTGAGCAACTTGCTCTCCAGTCACATCTTCATCCTCTTCAGAGGATGAATATTCTTCAGAGCTCATGAATGGCAGAAGGAGATTTAATGGAATCTCTATGGTCTCTAGATGAGCCTCAGATTCCTCTGGATCCTTAATAGGAAACTCCTTCTTGCCTGAAGAACGTCCTAGGAGGTCTTCCTCACTAGGATTTTCGTCCTCCTCCTCCTCTATGCATTCGGCCATTTTGATCAAATCAATGGCCTTGCACTCTCCTTTTGGATTTTCTTCTGTATTGCTTGGGAGAATACTGGGAGGAGTTTCAATAACTTTCTTACTCAGCTGACCCACGTGTGCCTCCAAATTTCTAATGGAGGATCTGGTTTCATTCATGAAACTGAAAGTGGCTTTTGACAGATCAGAGACTATATTGGCTAAATTAGAAGTGTTTTGTTCAGAGTTCTCTGTCTGTTGCTGAGAAGATGATGGATATGGCTTACTATTGTTCAGCCTATTGCGTCCACCATTATTAAAGCCTTGTTGAGGCTTTTGTTGATCCTTCCAGGAGAAATTTGGGTGATTTCTCCATGATGGGTTATAAGTGTTTCCATAAGGTTCACCCAGATAATTAACCTCTGCCATGGCAGGGTTCTCAGGATCATAAGCTTCTTCAGAAGCTGCCTCTCTAGTACTGTTGGATGCATGTTGCAATCCATTCAGATTTTGAGAGATTATGTTGACCTGTTGAGTCAACATTTTGTTTTGAGCCAATATGGCATTCAGAGCATCTATTTCAAGAACTCCTTTCTTCTGAGGGACCCCATTATTCACGGAATTCCTCTCAGAGGTGTACATGAACTGGTTGTTTGCAACCATGTCAATGAGTTCTTGAGCCTCTTCAGGCGTTTTCTTCAGGTGAATAGATCCACCTGCAGAATGATCCAGTGACATTTTCGAAAATTCAGAGAGACCATAATAGAATATATCTAACATGGTCCATTCTGAAAACATGTGGACGATGGACATCTTTTGGTCAACTGCTTGTATCTTTCCCAAGCTTCATAGAGGGATTCACCATCTTTTTGTTTGAAGGTTTGAACATCCACTCTCAGCTTGCTCAGCTTTTGAGGAGGAAAGAACTTATCTAAGAAAGCAGTGACCAGCTTATCCCAGGAGTCCAAGCTATCCTTAGGTTGTGAATCCAACCATATTCTAGCTCTGTCTCTTACAGCAAAAGGGAAAAGCATGAGTCTGTAGACTTCAGGATCAACTCCATTCGTCTTTACAGTCTCACAGATCTGCAAGAATTCAGTTAAGAACTGATAAGGATCTTCAGATGGAAGTCCATAAAACTTGCAGTTTTGTTGCATTAATGCAACTAGTTGAGGCTTAAGCTCAAAGTTATTGGCTCCAATGGCAGGAATGGAGATGCTTCTTCCATCAAACTTGGATGTTGGCTTTGTGAAGTCACCAAGCATTCTCCTTGCATTATTGTTATTATTATTTTCGGCTGCCATCTCCTTCTCTTGTTCGAAAATTTCTGAAAGGTTGTTTCTGGATTGTTGTAATTTAGCTTCTCTTAATTTTCTCTTCAGAGTCCTTTCAGGTTCTGGATCAACTTCAACAAGAGTGCCTTTTTCCCTGTTCCTGCTCATATGAAAGAGAAGAAACGAGAAAAGAAAGAGGAATCTTCTATGTCACAGTATAGAGATTCCTTTATGTTAGTAGAAAAAGAAAGGGGTAGAAGAATGAAGAAGGATGAATTCGGATTTTTGGATGAAGAGAGGTGAAGAGAAGTGTTAGTAATTAAATAATTAAATAGAAGAAGAAAAGAGAAGAGAAATTTTCGAAAATAATTTTGAAAAAGGGGTTAGTAATTTCGAAAATTAAAGATGAAATATAATTAAAATTAAAATTTAAAACAAAAAGAATTTTTGAAAAAGAGAGGGAGATATTTTCGAAAATTAGAGAGGGAAAAGTAGTTAGGTGGTTTTGAAAAAGATAAGAAACAAACAAAAAGTTAATTAGTTGATTGAAAAAGAATTGAAATCAAATTTTGAAAAAGATAAGAGGATAAGAAGTTAGATAAGATATTTTGAAATCAAATTTTGAAAAAGATAAAATTTTTGAAAAAAGATAAGATAAAAGATAAAAAGATATATTTGAAAAAAAAAAAGATATTTTGAAAAAGATTTAATTTTAAAATTGACTTAACTAACAAGAAACTACAAGATAAGATTCTAGAACTTAAAGATTGAACCTTTCTTAACAAGAAAGTAACAAACTTCAAATTTTTGAACCAATCACATTAATTGTTAGCTAATTTTCGAAAATTTGATAAAAAGATAAGAAAAAGATTTTGAAAATATTTTGAAAAAGATTTTTGAAATTTTCGCAAATTATATAAAAAAAAAGAAAAAGATATGATTTTGAAAAAGATTTTGAAAAGATAAGATTTTTAAAATTGAAATTTTGACTTGACTTGTAAGAAACAACTAATTTTAAAATTTTTTTGACCAAGTCAACCCAAAATTTCGAAAATTTGGAGGAAAATAAGGAAAAGATATTTTTTTGATTTTTTGAATATTTTAATTATGAGAAAGAAAAACAACAAAAATACTCAATGCATGAAATTTTTAGATCAAAACAATGAATGCATGCAAGAATGCTATGAATGTCAAGATGAACACCAAGAACACTTTGAAGATCATGATGAACATCAAGAACATTATTTTGAAAAATTTTTGATGCAAAGAAAACATGCAAGACACCAAACTTAGAAATCTTTAATGCATGGAAAATATGAATGCAAAAGTGCACATGAAAAACAACAAAAGACACAAAACAAGAAATCATCAAGATCAAACAAGAAGACTTGTCAAGAACAACTTGAAGATCATGAAGAACACTATGAATGCATGAAATTTTCGAAAAAATGCAAGAAAAATTTTAAAAGCATGCAATTGACACCAAACTTAAAAATTAACACAAGACTCAAACAAGAAACACAAAATATTTTTGGTTTTTATGATTTTATGATTTTTTTTGTATTTTTATTATTTTTTTCGAAAATATTTTTGGAAAAAACGAAAAATAAAAGAAAAATTTTTGAAAAAGATTTTTGAAAAGAAAATTACCTAATCTGAACAACAAGATGAACCGTCAGTTGTTCATACTCGAACAATCCCCGGCAACGGCGCCAAAAACTTGGTGGACGAAATTGTGATCATATTCATTGTAATTGGATTTTAGAAATTGGCACGAGTGGACACAACTCCGTTCAACTAACCAGCAAGTGTACTGGGTCGTCCAAGTAATAAACCTTACGTGAGTAAGTGTCGATCCCACAGAGATTGTTGGTATGAAGCAAGCTATGGTCACCTTGTAAATCTCAGTTAGGCAGAAAAAAGAGGAATTGTGATTATAAATAATAAAAAGGAATAATAAAAGGGATAGAACACTTATGCAGATTCATTGGTGGAAATTTCAGATAAGCGGATGGAGATGCTGCATGGCTCAAGGACGCCTGCCCTCCTACTGCTTCTACTTAATCCTTCTTACTCCTTTCCATGGCAAGCTTTGTATAGGGGTTCACCATCAACTGTGGCTACTTTCTTCCTCTCGGGGAAATATCCTATGCGGCTGTCACTCGCACAGCTAACCAGTCTGGAGGCATCACCCATGGCTGATAGTTACATCCCATCCTCGCAGTGAAAACTAATGCTCACACACTCTGTCACAGTACGGCTAATCACCGGTTGGTTCCCTCCCCTACTGGAATAGAATCCCTCTTTTGCGTCTGTCACTAACGCCCAGCAGGTTACAGGTTTGAAGCATGTCACAGTCATTCATTACCGGAATCCTACTCGGAATACCACAGACAAGGTTAGACTTTCCGGATTCCCAGGATCCTACTCGGAATACCACAGACAAGGTTAGACTTTCCGGATCCTCATAAATGCCGCCATCTATCTAGCTTATACCACGAAGATTCTGTTGGGGAATCTAAGAGATACGCATTCAAGCTCTGTTTCATGTAGAACGGAAGTGGTTGTCAATCACGCGCGTTCATAAGTGAGAATGATAATGAGGGTAATCTGACTTATAACATTCATCATGTTCTTGGGTACGAATGAATATCTTGGAATAAGAATAAGAGAGATTTGAATAAAAGACAATAGAATTTCATTAATACTTGAGGTACAGCAGAGCTCCACACCCTTAATCTATGGTGTGCAGAAACTCCACCGTTGAAAATACATAAGTAAAAGAGGTTCAGGAATGGCCGAATGGCCAGCCCCCCTAACGTGATCAATGATCTCCTAAGATGAAGAATAAAACAAAACTGAGACCAAAGATGTCTAATACAATAGATAAATGTCCTATATATACTAGACTAGCTCCTAGGGTTTACATGAGTAAGTAATTGATGCATAAATTCACTTCCGGGGCCCACTTGGTGTATGCTTGGGCTGAGCTTGATTAATCCACGAGCTAAGGCATTTCTTGGCGTCAAACCCCAGGTTATGACGTGTTTTGGGCGTTCAACTCCGGATCATGACGTTTTTCTGGCGTTTAACTCCAGACAGCAGCGTGTACTTGGCGTTCAACGCCAAGTTACGTCGTCATTTTTCGAATAAAGTATAGACTATTATATATTTCTGGAAAGCCCTGGATGTCTACATTCCAACGCCGTTGAGAGCGCGCCAATTGAAGTTCTGTAGCTCCAGAAAATCCATTTCGAGTGCAGGGAGGTCAGATTCCAACAGCATCAGCAGTCCTTTTGTCAGCCTTCTTCAGAGTTTTGCTCAAATCCCTCAATTTCAGTCAGAATTTACCTGAAATCACAGAAAAACACACAAACTCATAGTAAAGTCCAGAAATGTGAATTTAACATAAAAACTAATGAAAACATCCCTAAAGGTAGCTTAAACTTACTAAAAACTATATAAAAACAATGCCAAAAAGCGTATAAATTATCCGCTCATCAAGAACTGTAGTTAGGGATTTTCTTGGATAAGTATCCAACTTGTGCCTCAAGCTTCTTGATGGCAGCTCTTTGGTTTTGCATATTAGATCTCACTTCCTCCTTGAAAGTTCTCATGTCCTTAGACTCCTTGCAAAGTTCTCCAAGCAAGGCCTCCATTCGGGATAATCTATCCTCAGATGCTTGTGATGGTAAGTTAGAATTTGGAGGTTGAGGGTGGCTATTTTGTTCTTGATATGGAGGCTGAAAAGAAGTGTTATGTGGGGCTTGATATGGTCTTTGATTGGAGTGTTGATAAGTGAAATTATTGTAATGGTTGGAGTTTTGATGTTTATGGTCTTGGGTTTGGTTTTGCTGATTTTCCCACCCAAAGTTTGGGTGGTTCTTCTAACCAGGATGGTAGGTTTTGGAGTGTGGATCATAGGATTGTCTTTATGAGTTTCCAACATAATTGGCTTGTTCTAGTTACCTCTTTCCTCTGCATTCATTCCTTCTTGAGTTGGTGGTTGCGTGTTAACTGCTGCAACCTGGTTTCTCTTCATCTGCTTGGTGAGCTCTGCTAATTAGTTGGTAATCAACTTATTTTAAGCTAGCAATGCATCCATATGACTCAGATCCATCACTCCTCTTTTGGTGCTCCGATCTGAAGCATAGAAGTACTCATTATTAGCTACTGTTTCAATGATATCTATGGCCTCTTCTATGGTCTTTTTGGTATTGAGAGAGCCTCTTAAAGAGTGGTCCAAGGCCTTCTTTGCTTCCCTAGAAAGACCTTCATAGAAGATATGTAGCTACACTCATTCGTTGAACTTATCAGGGGGACATCTTCTTGTTAGCTCCTTGTATCTTTCCCAGGCTTCATATAAAGTTTCCATCCAGCTGCCTGAAGGTTTGCACCACCGTTTTCAACTTGATTATCCTTTGTGAAGGGTAAAACTTTGTTAGAAAACTTGTTGACAACGTCCTCCCAAGTGGTAAGACTCTCCTTAGGAAAGGATTCATGCCACTTAGATGCTTTATCCCTAAGAGAAAAAGGGAACAAGAGTAATCTATAGGTGTCAGGATAAACTCCATTGGCTTTCACAGTGTCACATATTCTCAAGAATGTGGTTAGATATTGGTTGGGATCTTCCTGGGCACTTCTTCTAAATGAACAATTGTTTTGAACCAGGGTGATGAGCTGTGGTTTTAGCTCAAAGTTGTTGACATGAATGGTTGGTTTTAGGATGCTACTTCCATAATTTCCTGGGTTTATTTTGATAAAAGAGCCTAGAACTCTTCTGTCCTGCCCAACATGATTACCAGCACCTTCTCCAACATGATTTCTTATCGCTTCATCCATGGTAACGTCTAGATCATCTTCCACTTCTTCCTCACCAACTATTCCTTTACTTTTTGCTTCCCTCCTTAATCAAAGGAAGGTCCTCTCAGGTTCACTATCAAAAGAGGTTGAAGCTCCTCCTCTTCTACCTGTCATACACACAGCAAAATGAGCTAGAGAAAACAAGTGAAGCAATCACTCTTGTCAAGAATTGTGGTTAGCGTGATTGGTACAATTTTTCAAACAGTTAGTGGATTAGTGTGCAAAATTGTAAGTAAATGATGAAAACAATTGAAATTACTGAGAATTAAAGTAAACAAGCTGAAATACAACTAATCAACAAAAGAAAAGAAAGTGTTCAATCTAGTTATCCTCCGATTTAATCATTGTCAATGCAAAATCAATTCCCGGCAATGCTTCCATAAACTTGATACGTGAATTTGGTATTGCGACAAATTTTCTTCGGAAAGTATACCGAATTGTCGTCAAGTAAAAACTCAGAGTAGATTGAGGTCAAATCCCACAGGAGTTGAATGGTTGAGCAACTTTAATCAAAGGAATGTTCTAGTTGAACTAAATAGAATTGTGTTGTGGTTTGCAGAATTTAATTAGCAGGAAAAATAAATAGCAAGAAATGTAAATGAGGGAAAGTAAATAACTGAATGTAAATTGCAAAAAAGTAAATGGAAGAAAGTAAATTACAGAAAAGTAAATGGAAATGGGGATGATGAACATCAAAGTAAATAGTTGAATATAGAGAATGGGAAGATAAGAATGGGGAAGCTCATTGGGTTCAGGAGATGTTGCATTCTCCGGATCAAGTTCATTCTCATCTCTTCCTCAATCTATGCAACTCATTGATCTCTTGGCAATCTTAGGCGATTTAATCCCAATTTCTTGGCAATTCAATCTCTCTAAGCTTGAACAATTGCGCAATTCCTTGATCTAATTGCTCATGGAAAGAGATAAAGTACGATCACTGATTATACCACATGTTTTTCTAGATCAAAGTATTGGGAGGATTATATGTCACTATATCCATCCAACCCCCAATCTAGTCCAACATGAGAAAGCGTATCTAGCATGCTTTCCTCATCCCTCTTCCAAGGCTTAGAGAAAATTCAAGTATGAACAATTTTTCTTCCGAGATAATTGCTCAATTGGATGAAGATCTAAAGCTTTCAAGCAAATCAAAGAGAATGAAAAGAAGAAGAAGAAGAATAAGAACTATGATTGATCCATTGAATCGCAACACAGCTCCCTCCTCCAATGAAGTGGTGTTTAGTCGATCATGGCTCTGGGAATGGAAAATGGAAATGTAAATTGCATTGAAAATAAAACTGAGTACAAAGAAAAGTAAATTCTGGGTGTTTACAATCCTGGATCCCCCAGGTCCCAATCTTAAAGTCCTTTTCTAGTTCAAAACTACTCCTATATATACTACTTCTCTGATCATTAGTTGAATCTGCAAGTCTCTGGATGTGGGCCCTAGGCCTCAGTTGAAGCAGTTCACTAACTCATTGGGCTTTGCTCATCTTGCTGGAGGAGTTTAAGTTGGGCAGCATTCACGTTAGTTAGGCCGTTAGTGTGAGTAACGTGATGTACAAATTCCTGGCTCGAAGGTCCCCAATCCCCATTGAGTCATGTTAACCCAACTGTTAGGGGCACTAACATGGCTACTAACGTGGCCTTTCTATCCTTTAGTTACGTTAATGGTGTTAACTTCACCATTAATGTCCAAAACTTCACCTCCTCCACGTTAATAGCTCACATTAATGGCATTAACGTGGGCTTTCTTGGCTTCGATCAAGTTAGTGGTGTTAACTTCACCACTAACATCCCATGCTTCTCCATTCTCCAAGTTAAAGGCTCATGTTAGTGGCATTAACATGGCCACTAACGTGGGCTTCCTTGGCCTTCGATCAAGTTAGTGGTGTTAACTTCACCACTAATGTCCCATACTCTCCTTTCTTCCATGTTAGTGCATACGTTAGTGGCACTAACCTGGCCACTAATGTGGGCTTCTTTGGCCTTCGCTTAAGTTAATTATGTTAACTTCACCATTAACGTCCCAAGCTCTCCTTTCTTCCACGTTAGTGGCACTAACGTGGCCACTAATGTGGGTCTCCTCTGCTTCTTCTTTCCTGAAATCAATCAAACAAATTGCATCAAGGTCTTGCTCTAATCATGAGATAATGCATCATTCATTCTATCATTCAATCCTTGTACTATTCTCATGAAAATGTTTAGAATTCACAATGTTTGATTGAATCAAGGTATGAATGCATATTCAACCAAATACTTGCTTATTGCCTAAGAAAATGCATGAAACTAACCTAAAATATACTCAAAATGGTTTGTGAAACTAGCCAAGATGCCCTGGCATCACCATGTTTGCTATGTTATATGACAACTAACTTTTTTTCAACTAACCTCTTTTCTTTTCCTAAGTACATAGCAACTATATTTTCAAACTTTTTGGTTAACTAGGCAATGCCACTAACTTAGGCACATTAAAATAATTGAGTATATGCGTACTTCGTGTAGTTGTGACATAGCTTTCAAGTGCTAGTGTGTGAGTCTAAACCATGCACAAACTTAGAATTCACACACATGCTTTCATCAATATCACAAACTGATTAACTCACTTCATTTTAGTGATTATTACCTCATTCTGGCAATCTATGCTTCCTTGTCCTAGAATTTATTTGTCCTAATATATTCTGTTCTATACTTTTCAGAATGAGTAATCATAAGCAACAAAAGAAGTAGAAGAAGGAACATGCCGTAATTGATAGAGAAGGGAGAAAACTTCTCCTTGGCTAGCTGCACCACCATCATCATCACAGCCTGACACCCTAGAGAATTCCTTGGAGAAGAGCGAATATAATGACTATTTAGTGGATATGGAGGCACCCCAGTCTCACTAGCCTGCAAATCCACTAGCTGAAGGTGGCGACGAGTAGAGCTCTAGCATTGTCTTGATTACACGAAGGACCGTGCAAATTTTTAAGTGTAGGGAGGTCTCCTCGACCAGATTAGCTGTTTGGTGACAATTTTTTTCCTTTCAAACACTTGTTTTTTATTTTCATTATGCTTTTTGGTTATTTGCTAGTTTTTTTATATACTGAGTACCTTTTAATTTATCATACTCTTTATTTTGGTACATATATATATCTTTAGCTTTTAGTTGTGATTGGATAATGTGATGATAGGACCTAATTCATTTTCCTATATACAGGGTTTGATTTGGAATGATATGAGAATAGGAAAAGGACTTAGGAATTTTGATTTTCATCTAATCACATTAAATATATGTATATATATGTTCATACCATGGCCCAACGAATAAATCCAGACCCACTAAAGAGAAAAGGTCCGACCCACAAAGGGGGAGTCTAACCCATACCCGACTCTTTAAAGAGGCTGGACACCGTGAAAGAAGCCCAGCTCTACTTGCCCAAGCAAGTAACTATCTCTGTGAATCTCTCCACTATCTCTATCTTCCCTAAAAGAGAGGTCTCAATAACTCCCAAGATAAAGGGAATGAACATCCACCCAGAAAGGTGGAACTACTCCAACAAAGGTAGTTAAAATTCTACTATAAATACACTGACACCCCTCAGGAATAATTTACGTTCTAATCTGCTAAAAAAACCCGCCTAAAGCCTTTATTAACTTAAACATCAGAGTCTGTTGCAAGTACCATCCCTACCTTTTGATGACTTGCATCATCCATACATTTTCTCATCAAAGAAGGCCATAGAATTGATGAATTCTCACTAATCTAATGCATTATTAAGAGCTATATCCTGAATTATTAGAACATTGCTTTGAAATTAGTTCTTGTATACAATTAAGGAGAAAAGAGCAACAAAAGAGGCAAGGAAGAGTAGGTACTTGACTGGGCGTGCCACTTAAAGCAAATGAGATTGGCGTGTCTATGGGCGTGGCAAACCAATGAAATCTTATAAGGGACGTGGCACGCCAACCCTGGGCGTGGCACGCCAACCCTGGGCGTGGCACGCCAGGCTTTGTTTCCAGAGAAGGTTGCTCAATATTTCACTTTGGGCGTGGCACGCCAACCCTGGCCAAGGCACGCAGGCTCAGTTTCCAGAAAGGATTGCTCAATATATCACTATGGGCATGACACGCCAACCTTGGGCATGGCACGCCAGTTCTAGTTTCTAGAGGAGGGATGCTCAAGTCTCATTATGGGTGTGGCACGCCAAAACTGGGCGTGGCACGCCAAAACTGGGGGTGACACGCCAGCTTCATTCTTAAAAGAGGTTTACTCAAGGCTCAAAGTGGGCATGGCACGCCAAGTCTAGGCGTGGCACACCAGTTACATCTTCTAGAAAAGGATAATCAAACCAACATAATGGACGTAGCACGCTAGGTCTTAGGCATGGCACGCCAGTCCTAATGTCAAGAGGTGGAAAGATGAAGCAACTCCAGCAGGCGTGGCACGCCAGGTCATGGGCGTGGCATGCTAGGTCGTGGGCATGGCACGCCAATTCACTTGGCCAGAGAAGAAGATTTTGGCATCATCAAAGGCGTGGCACGCCAACCTTGGACGTGGCACGCCAATTCACTTAGCCAAAAAGGAAGATTTATGCACCTTGGGCGTGGCACGCCAATTCACTTGGCCAGAGAGGAAGATCTATGCATCATTGAAGGCGTGGCATGCCAATTCACTTTGCCAGAGAGGAAGATCTATGCATCATCAAAGGCGTGGCATGCCAGTTCAATTTGTATGAAAGGGAAGTTTGTTGTACCATTGAAGGCGTGGCACACCGACTTGGGCGTGGCATGCCAGGGAAGCTTTCCAGAGAAGAGGTTTGAAGACCTTAACAAGGGCATGGCATGCCAGTCTTGGGCATGGCATGCCAGTTTATTTTCCTAGAGGAATGCAAGGAGTGCATCATCAAGGGCGTGGCACGCCAGCTCTACCCTCACCAAGGGCGTGGCACACCAGTCATGCACGTGGCACACCAGTCATGCGCGTGGCACGCCAGTTCATTTCTCCAGAGAGCAAGAGGAGGCATCATAGAAGGCGTGGCATGCCAGATCATCCAAGTGGCACGCCACCTCACACGCCAGCATTCAAAGAGAGACTTCAAGTTCAGCTAGTTAGGATATTTTGTAATTTTTATTTCCTTTTTGTAATTCCATTTTCTAAAATAGGAGTAGTATAAGTACCCCTTGAAGAGTACTAAAAAGGGGACTTGGAACTTTACTTTCACTTCACTTTTTACTATACTTTATTCCATCTCTTGTACTTTCTCTGAGCTATGAGTAGCTAAATTCCCGCTCATTGGGGGAGAGATACCCCTTGTACTTGATGGGTTAAAACTAGTTTGAGTTTCTTCTTCTCTTCATCTCTCTTTATTGTGCAATTCGGTCCCTAAATCAAAATTAGAAATTTTACTCTCCAAATTTAATCATCATTCTCTTCCCTAACGAATGCATTTCAAGCACTTAAAAAGGTAGGATATCAACTCACTGAACTACAAGGAGCTAATGAGCTTAGAGGAGGCCTTAGAAAATGGTCTCCAAAGTGTCCGTGAGAAATAGGTATAGATCTTCATATTCCAAATTTCCAAGATTTTTCTTTTTGTTTATTTTTAGTTGAACTATTTTATAACAATAACAACAACAACTAGAGTCTTCTTAACAACCCTTATTTGAACAAGTTTAACTTATCCCTTTTTTCTGTAAAAAAGATGGTGAGATTATAACATAAAAAAAGTTATGTAATATATATAATTAAAGAAATAATGAAAAGTTTAGTTTCTAAAATTGTGAACGCTCACAAAAATTTGTTAACTTTTAAAAATGACTAAATTGATTTCTAAATTCATAAATTGTGAATCTCAACTCATCTTTAATGCTGACATAAAATGTTAAAATGTCAACATGACATTCTGATGAGCGGATATTTTATACGCTTTCTGGCATCATTTTCATATAGTTTTTAGTATGTTTTGTTTAGTTTTTATTAAGTTTTTACATGTTTTAGTGTTAAATTTACATTTTTGGATTCAACTATGAGTTTTTGTGTTTTTGTACAATCTCAAGTATTTTCTGGCTGAAATTGAGGAGTTGGAGCAGAAGTCTGATTCAGAGACAGGAAAGCACTGCACATGTTGTCCAGATCTGACCTACCTACACTCGGAAGATCTTTTTCTACAGCTACAGAAGTCCAAATGGAGCACTCTTAACAGATATGGAAAGTTGACTTCTAGAGCTTTCTAGCAATGTATAATAGTTCATACATTGCTTCGGATTAAAAGGCCTAAAACTAGCGTCCAACGCTAGCTTCCTACCCCCTTCTAGGCATCTAGCGCCCAAAGAGCAGAGACTGGTGTCCAAGTGCACAGAGAGGACCCTCTAGCTAGCGTTCCACGCCCAAGAGACCTCATAGCACGTGGATCTCATCAAAGCTCAGCCTAAACACTCACCAAGTGGGCCCCAAGAGTGAATTTTAGCACTAAAAAGACTATTTTACCCTTACTAGTCATTTGTTTAGTATTTAAAGTGTATTTTACATTCTCCTAAAGAGAGACGCATATCATTTAGCCCTTTTTTTGTTTTACTTTATATTTTACTTCAGTATGAGTTTCTAAACCTCCTAGGTTAAGGGGAGGAGCCCTGTTGAGTCCTATGAATTAATAAAAGTATTATTGTTTCTTCTTCGATCCGTGTTTGATTTATCTCTAAGATGTATATGCGCTCTACAACGTGGTGGATAGGATGATCGAGCAATCAGCTCTGTCCATCACACTAAGACGAATGTGCCTGACAAACACCCGCATCTACTTGGTTTCGTGTGAATACGTGACTGGAAAGCACGAGCCAACAACTATGTTTATACATCTCTCGGACGGTTAATCCACGACTTCGTTGGGGACTTCTCGAGACACCGATTGAGTCAATTTCGGGGAGATTAGGGTCTCCGTGGTATAGGCTAGAATCCAAAGAAGCAGCATTCTCTAATCCAGAAGATTCGACCTTGTCTATGGCGCTTTGAGTAGGATCGCGAGGAGAACGATCTGCTAGCACTTCACCCTTCGTTAGATTGCATGACCACAGCCAATGGCGTTCAATCTGTAGCAGAGGAGATCAATGACCACGACCATGACATTGATCACATATAGCCTGCCATTGAAGAGATCACTCACAAGCAAAGTAAGACAGTGATACCAGAATTAATTTAGAAAGACAAGGCAACTTCAACCCTCAACTCTATCCTTAATTATAACCATTTTACTGATTTCTATTCCAATACTCCTTTAACACAAATTTGACAACTCTTCTATCAACCATCTGATCTACCTGACTAAGACCTGCAAGATAACCAAAGCTTGCTTCAAACCACAATTCTCATGGGATCGATCCTGACTAAGACCAGTGCACTTGCTGGAACAACAATACGAAGCTGTGGAAATTCGTACACCACATTCACAAACAAAAAGATGATATGGTTAATATTTTAATATAATCAAATTAGTGTCTTAAATTAGTTAATTATATTTATTTTGCTTAATTAGTTTTTTATTAATGTAAAGACTAAAATATTAAATATTAAATTAGGTAAATTTTTGCTATTTTTTGTTTTTCTAATATTATCCTTAATTAATTTGAAATACCTACTTAATTATAATAAATTTTTAGACACATCATTCTGATGGAGATGTCATATGATTCGAGATGCCATAATATAACACTTTATATTAATACTATGTGATTGACAGTTGATTTAGGAAAAAATGAAGATTCACTATTTATAAATTTAAGGATCAATTTGATTAATTTTTAAAGTCAATGACTATTTTGACAATTACAAAAAATTTCAGTTACAAAACTAAGTATTACTTCTATAATTAAATTGAATAATTTATCTATAATAGCCACTATATATAATTAAAATTACATACATGATCTTAAGTTATTATGTTGTAACATGATGCATGGTTATTTTGGAATAGGATTCAAAAGGAAATCTAGACACCAAAATATTTTAATTTCCTTTATTATTAACAATGTAATGTAGAATATAATAATAACGATGTCACTTTTTAATTCCGTAAATACAAAAGATAGATTTTTTGTAAAATCATATAAAAATATAAAATTAGATTTTGTAAAATATTTTAATTAAACTAGAGTTAAATGAGTGCATAAAATGTTAAATACAAAGACATAGTACGTGACTATTAATTAACAAAACATATGTGTGCTTTCAATGAAGTTGTAATTTATTGTAGTCTTTTTCACATCTATATGTAGTGTCAAGTGTAATTTGTAGTCTGTTTCACATCTATATGGAGAAGAAAGAGAAGAAAAGAGAAGGGTTACTGTAGAGTATAAGAGAATGATAATTAAATTTGGGAATTAAAATTTTTAATTTTGATTTAGGCATCAAATTGCACCATAAAAGTTTACTAATCCACGTCAGCTAGTCGTTACCTGGCCAGCATGTTACAGAAGAGTCCAAATCAGCTTTTTGGTGGTGCCAGATGGACGGAATATGCCGAAAGAACAAATATGAGTTCCAAAGTGCAACTTCAGGGACAAATATGAGTAATTATTAACTTCAGGGACTACTATGAGTCTCGAGTGTAACTTCAAGTACCGCTTTGAGATTTAACTCCCTTTTGATCAATCTATGCTAATAGTGACTAGAAATATGAAGAACAAGGAATGATGGAATGCTTTACAGGGCTACAAAATGATCCATATTGGAATGAATTTAACAATTACTCAAGTTGTGGTTGAGAAGATCAAAATCAAAGAGCATTAAATATTCCATACTATCCACTTATCAAGAGTCATCATCACTTGAGCATGCCTTGAATTCATTTATACAAAATTGTCTACCCTCACCTCCTAATTCCCCATATCAAACTTATTCATCACTTGAGTATACCTCAGCACAAAATTCATTCCAAAATCCATACAATTCAATTCATCAACCACAAAATTTATTTTACTATACACAAACCTCATTTCAAAATCCTCAAAATTTATTTCACAACTCACAAAACTCATTCTATACCGCTCAAAATAACTGCACCACAACACACACATATCCACAAGGCCATTCCCAACCTTCTTCTCTAGAGCTAAAAGTAGAACAATTCCTTTAAAGTTCTAGAGAATTTAGGGAAGAACAAGAAATCACCATCAGGAAGATTGAAGTGCATTTAGACCAAATTGCTAAATACTTAGCAAAATTGATTAATATCTTCCTAAGTGACATTGAGAACACCCCAAGGGAGGAATGCAAGGCCATGGATGGGGTAGTGCTTAGCAAGGAGGACGAAGACCAATTTGTGGGTGTAAAGGAGGAATTGGAAGAACAAGAAAAAGAGGCCCCTATACCAAGTGAAATTCCAATGAAGAGGGAGGTTGTGGAGGCATATAAGCCTAGGATTCCATATCTATAGAGGCTACTAGAGGCGACTGTAACACCCTAATTACCTTAAGCTTTACCTCATCCATAAAGAAATGGTTAATCAAAGGTTACGATAATTCTAAAGCTTATACATAAATATATATAGAAAGGAATAATAATTCTAGAAGCCCAATGAAGAATTAAGCTCAAATACGGAATTACAAAGTGTGAAACATTCACACGAAGCTACAAACTTAAGGCACAAGATAAAGATACAAGATAACAAGATATAAGTATATAAGAAAGTATAATAATCATAAGAAACTAGCCTCAGCCCGCGAAGTTTAGGCCGACTAGTTATATACAGGCATACAGAGTTTTGAAAGTTAAAATAGCATATACAGATTATCTCTCTCAAAGTAAGCCTCTAATGCAAAATATAAATACAAAAGTGAGAAAACTAAGTCAAAATAACCAAAAGACTCCAAGGAATGAGAACAACAAAGTATGGAATGAGAACTGCATCTGAAAAACAACAACAAAGTATGGAATGAGAACTGGAGGTTCTCAGTATGGTAACAATGCCAAGTAATGTAAGATATAAGACTCCTGGACGCCAGAGACAATCCTAGAGCTTCATATCTATCAAGAGATTTAAGATTGAAACATAAGTAAATTCAAAACCATTACTTAAAACCATAATGAAAATAAGGGTAATCTAACTTAGGGATTTTCTAATTTAACATATACACCACCGTCCCACAGCCTTTGCCAACCTAACCGCCATGTGATCCCATTACCTCTGCCTTCCGAACCATCTCAATCCCAGCAGAAAACATAAGTAGTAACAATACAAGTAAAGCACAAGTATAGCATGAACATCAAGAAATTCAGGAAACAATTAATCATGTTATACAATTAGGCAAGCAATTCAAGTCGACAAAGCAAGAAAACAGATAAAAGATGCACATGATGAATGCCTGTCCTATTTGGCTCTAATATCACGTTGTCGGTTCAACTGCCAACCCAACACATCTCCATGGAGATCTTGCCTTTCGATCACGAATATAGATACGGGACCCCCCACGGCTATAGTGCCGGGAACACTCCTGTGATTCGAAAGGATACGAGCGGGATACTCTGCCTCAAACCTCACATCTCAACGTAAGCGGGATAAACCAACCGTCCTTATGCCGCCGCCACGACCTCGACAAGCGGGATTAACCAACCGTCCTTGCCAGGCATAGCGTCTCATCAATCTCAGTATAAAACAGTAATCCTAAGGCTCTGTCTTCTAAACATTTTTGCCGAAAATTGTCTGGTTAACCTACTTATTGATTCTTTATGTTTCAAAACCTAAAATCAAGTTAAAGAATCTTAAATAAGTGTTACGGAAGTTTACAAGCTTTCTGAGAAGGTAAAACAGTTTAAAAAACAAAGTTTTCATTGAAAACCAGGGTAGTGTGCATACGCCTAGGGTTGTGCGTACGCACTCCCAGAAGTGTTTCTCAAAGTGTGCGTACGCATAGAGGTGTGCGTACGCACAGAAGGAAAAATTATCGTTGTTGAGTGCACACACAGAGCCATGCATCCGCCCCCAATAGAAGGCACTTCCCAGCGTGTGCATGCGCACGATGTTATGCGTACGCACAACTTGCAAATTTCACAAGGTGTGTGTGCATACCAGAGTGTGCTAGTGCTCCCAATAGTAGGCATTTCTCTGTGTGTGCGTGTGTACCGGTGTTTGCGTACGTACGTTTTAAAAAATTTATAGGGTCTACGTGCGCACAAGTCAAAATATAAGCATTGCTCAGAGCACGCCCAAGCAGTGTCCGTGCGCACACAAACCAAAAATCACAAATTCCGCAACATCACAAAATTTAGATTTTTGACACCAACTTCCAATGATCATATATTTTCCTACAAAATTCCAATTTCTATGAAATCTATACTATATTAAAGCTCTTGGAATTATCTATAATTTGAGACAAAAATCATTCAATTTCAAAAACCTTAGCTCAAGATATGATCCGTCAAAGTTCACCAAAAATCCATTTTTACCAAAAGTCTCTAAACCTCAATTTTACTAAACACTCAGTCCAAAATCACTTATTCCACATTCAAAATAGTCCTAGTGTACCTAAATCTTATTCATACACCTTTTATTTAATCCATAACTTAGCAACACATAAAATCACCTATTCCATACACCAAATTCTACTTGTAAACTCAAATATCAACAATTTACATAAAAATATCATTCCACCATCCTCTATCAACATCAACAATCCTCATCATTCATTAACAATCCTCAAAATCATCATTATTCAAATCTCACATCATACATCAACATTATCATTCACCATAATCATCAAAACCATTAAATTCATCATACATCACAATTATCAACAATCAAATTTCAATCCTATCCTATGGTCCACTAGCCTAATTGTCCAGAAATATTACATATTACATAGAGAAAACTAAAACCATACCTTGACCGATTTCCAATATGTGCAAAACACCAAATTTGAGCCCAAACAAGCTTTAAACCACCAACAAATCACCAACTTAATTCCAAGTGCTCCAAATATCACAAAAATCAAGCTATACACAATTCATTCATAAAATCAATACTTAGGTTTTCATATATACATAAATCCACAAGTGATTTGGAATTTCTTACTTTGCCTAATGTGAAATGAGACAAAACCTACTAATTATCCGGTACTAGGTTTTACCTAAATAATCAAAATCACAAGAGCCACTCATTCACCATTGCCAAAATTAAAATCTGTTATAGAAGGAAGAACTGGGCAAGAATTTTTGAGAAGCTTACCACAATACCTAGCTAGAAGTGATAGGCTCAGCAAGAGCTTCGCGTAGCTGCTGACGGCACGCGAATCGGAGCACCGTAGCTCGAGTTATATGCGAAAGAGTGAGGAAGTGAATAGTGTTTGTGAAACCCTTACTCACTTCTCTCTGAAATCATGTTGCTTCAGCCTTCTAGTGCTGAAATTGAGTGAATTTGTTACTTAAGTGACTTTTTATATGTTGGGCTTGGGCTCGGTCTAACCTGTTAGCGATTTTGGCTCGTTTGGCCCATCTTTGGGCCAAACCTTTAAAGTTAGTGCCCATTTTTTAATTCTAAATATTTTCCTAAGGTGTTCTACTGTTTTTATTATTCTCACACAATACTAGACAGATTTAAGCTGGTACTACTAGTTAATTTATCGGTTCGTGTTTTTACGTAGCTTTTTGCAGAAAATTATGTCTTCCAACTAAGAAGAATCTACTGGGTCCAAAAATCATATTTAAATTTTCTAATTAACATTCTAAACTTTTGAATCCTATTTTGGGAAATTTAATTATTTAATTAAGCAGTTAATTAGTGACGTTTCTTACATTCTCCCAACCAAATACGAAATTTGGTCCCCAAAATTTAGTGATTACCTCGGAATAACTCGGGATAATCCTTCCACATCTCGGACTCCAATTCCCAAGTGTGCTCTTCACTCTTGCTCTTTTCCAAGCAACTCTGACTAACTAAACTTCTTTTCCGTGTAACTTTTTCACACTAGTGTTGTCAATTTGCACCGGTGTTACTTGGAACGTCCAGTTCTCCTTTAGCTCAATCAACTCAAGCTCTAACACATGAGTCGCATCCAACGTGTGCTTACGGAGTTGTGACACGTGGAATACGTCATGTAGATTAGACAAATGCGGCGGCAAAGCTACTTGATATGCCACTAGCCCGAATCCCCTCAAAATCTTAATATACCTCAGATTCAGCTTCTTCATCTTAATAGCTCTTCTAATCTCATTTGTCGGAGTAACCTTTAGAAATACGTGCTCACCTACTCTGAATTCCAATGGTTTCCTTCTCTAATCCGCATGGCTCTTCTGTCGGCTTTGTGCAGTTAAAACCCTTGCTCGAATCTTCTTAATCTTCATTGTAGTATCTGCTACCAAATCAGGCCCCAACACACTTGATTCATGATGAGCAGATATTTTATACGCTTTTTGACATTATTTTCTTAGTGTTTTAGTAATGTTTTGTTGAGTTTTAATATGTTTTAGTAGGTTTTAGTGCAAAATTCTATTTCTTGGATTCTACTTTGAGTTGTGTGTTTTCTTTTGATTTCAGGTACTTTCTGGCTGAATTTGAGGAGTTTTGGCAAAGTCCAATTTAGAGGCAAGGAAAGTGTAGCAGATGCTGTCAGAGTTTGACCTCCATGCATTCAAACATGCATTTTTGGAGCTACAAAGGTCCAAATGACACGTTCTTAATGGAAAGCTAACTTTCAGAGCTTTTCTCCAATAGATAATGGTCTATACTTTTTTTCGAAGGAGACTGCCCATATTGGGCGTTGAATGCCCAATTCACTCCTTTTCTGGCGTTCAACGCCCCTAGGGGACTCAAGCTAGTGTTGAACACCCAATCCACCCCTTTTTTGGCATTCAACACCACCCAAGGAGTACAAGGAAGCATGGATGTTCAACGTCCATTCCTCAAGTTGGATGCCAAGCTCAGCCCAAGCACTCAACCAAAGTGGGCCCAAGAGCGGATTTTCGCACCTCTAGTCTAGTCTATCATATTTTTATTCTTTTTAGTTATTAGTTAATTATATATAGGAGAACATCACCCATGTTTAGGATCTTCTTCCACCCTATTTTCGAATACACTACTTTCTATACAATATGAGCATCTAAACATCCTACGTTAGGGTTAGGAGCTCTGCTGATTCTCATAGATTAATAATGTTACTATTTCTATTTCAATACATGTTTGATTCTATTCTTTGATGCATTCTCGTTCTTGAATCTTATGAATCGCGGGTGAAACGTGACATTCATCCCTATTCTACATGGGTTCCGTGCGATTCCTGACCAGGATAGCATTGAGCTACAGCTAGAGAATACATTGCAAATTCTAAGAGAGTCCCGGGGCTAAATTTGGATATGTGACATAAAATCCCATTGGTCGTGGGTTATTGGGGTCTCTGTGGCGTTAAGGCTAGAGTCAGAAAAGCAGCATTCTCTAATCTGGAAGATCTGACCTTTGTCTGTGGCATTTTGAGTAGAATCACAAAGGGGAATGGATTGCTTAAAGCTTCATCTTTAGCTACAGTGAAAAATCATGAGTTAACTTGATGAGAGGACATGAGTTGTTCGAATATGGTGGACTGCTATGGTTTAGAAGAGATTAACTTGATGAGAGGACATGAGTTAATCACTTACGGTTGCCATTGAATGAATCATTTGTTATTGAAGTAGACAGTAAGAAAAGTCAATCCGGGAAGAATATGAATTCCCAAAGCCTTAACTAACTCCTTATCACTGTTTTTACATCAATCTGGTATTTCTTTCTTTTACTGCATTTGTCGGTTCAAATGTGCAGAGTTCAATTTCGTGCAGCAAGTTTTTGGCACCGTTGCTAGGGATTGTTCGAGATTGACAAACTACCGGAATATCTTGTTGCTTAGATTAGGTACTTTTAAGGTTATTTGCTCTTTTAATTGTGTTTCTTGTTTTATTTTAAAAAAAACTATTCAAAACCTTTTCTTTTCTTTAGTAATCTTTATCTTTTGTTTGAGTCTTGTGTCAATTTTTAAGTTTGGTGTCCCTTTTGTTTTCATCTTTTTCTTTGAATTTTCAAAATTGTTCTTGTTTTCTTTCTTGATGTTCGAAACTTTCTTGGTAATTTTTCTAGTTTGATTTCAAAATTTTTAAAGTTGGTGTCTTTAGGTGTTTTTCTTTTAATTTTCGAAAAACTAGTGTCTTTGATCTTAAAATTTTTAAGTTTGGTGTCTCTTAGTTGTTTTTCTTTTTCTTTAATAATTCAAAAAAAAAATAAAAATACAAAAAAACACTTATTTCATCTTTATTCAAATTTTCGAAATCTTTGCTATTCTTGCCTTGGTTTAAAAATTTTAAGTTTGGTATTTTCTTGTTAGTAAAGTTTAAATTTTAAATTTTAAATCTTATCTTTCTAGATTCTTGATCTTTATTTTTCTCATCTTTTGATTTTCAAATCTTATTTTAGTTATTTTGTTTTGATTTTAAAATTTCAAATTTGAATTTTAAATCTTTAAATTTTAAATTTTCAAAATTCCCAAATTTAAATTTTAAAATCTTTATTTGACTTTTTCTTTCCACTTTTTCGAAAATTGTTCTTAAATTTTGAAATCCATTGGCTAATTAGTTATCCTAGCCTTTGATTTTCTTCTCTTTGTTTATTATTTCAAAACTTTAATTTATATTAGCAACTTTAATTTGATATTATCATCTTTATAATTCTTTTTTTTAGTTTAATTTATAGCATATATACTTTTAAGACATCTCATTGGTGGTCTTCTATACTATGACATAGAGATAGCCATTTTTCTATTTCCTTGCTTCTTGTTTGTTTTCACTATAGATCCAAGTAAAAATACACAGTTCAGAAGAAATTTGGGATCCAATACGGCTCCCACTCCTGACTTCTATGGAGGAAGTATCAGTGTACTCCCTATTAGAGCAAGCAACTTTGAGCTCAATCCACAGCTGATTACTCTGGTACAACAGATCTACCAGTATTATGGACTTCCACAGAAAGAACCCACTGAATTCCTGGCAAATTTCTTACAGATTGCTGACACAGTGCACACTGAGGGAGTGGACAGGATGTCTACAAATTGCTTCTCTTTCCCTTTGCTGTAAAAGACCAAGCAAAGAGGTGGTTGGACAACCAGTCCAAATCGAGCTTGAAAACATGGAGGCATCTAGTAGACAAGTTTTTGAATCAATACTTTCCTATAAGGAAGTTATCCCATCTAAGGTTGGACATCCAAGGCTTCAAATAAATGGATAATGAATTTCTTTATGATGCTTGGGGGAGGTATAAAATGATGCTACGAAAATGCCCCACTGAAATGTTTTTAGAATGGGTACAACTAGACATCTTCTATTACAGACTCACAGATGTGGCTAGGATGTCTCTAGACCACTCTGTTGGTGGTTCTATACACATGAGGAAGACAATAGAAGAAGCTCAAGAACTCATTGAGACAGTTGCCATCAATCAGTATTTGTACTCATCCAGTGAGACTTCAATAAAGGGAGAGGTCAAGACAGTGTCCACTGAAGTAGACCCTCCTAATCAAAGTGAATCATTAACCAAACAACTACACTCACTCACACAATAGTTGCTGAGTTTGCAAGAAACTCGTGCCTCCAACAAGAGCATAGAGGCACGATTGAACCAAGCTGAACAACATCTATCTGAATAGATAAGGGAAGAATGCCAAGCCATCCGATTAAGGAATGGAAGGACACTAACCACCCAACCTCAGAACATAAGAGGCAAGGGAAAGAAGATGAACAAACTGCAGTCCACGGTACCTCCAGGGGCGTTCAACGCCCAGGGAGGATTGCTATTGGCGTTCAACTCCCGGACAAGGGTAACTAGACACGTGCAAGTGCTGAAAATACCACTCCCAAGCAAGCAAGTAACCCCTCTTCAAGCAATGCAGACATTCATCCTACATTAATTAAAACTCAAGAGTACAAGGCCAAAATGCGATTTTCCCAGAAGCTCTGTCAGGCAAAAAAGGATAAGCAGTTTGCCCACTTTGTAGAGTACCTCAAGACACTAGAGATCAAGATTCCTTTTGCAGAAGCCCTTGAACAAACACCCTCTTATGCAAAGTTTATGAAGGATATATTAAGTCACAAAAAAAATTGGAGAGAGGTAGAGGCAGTCTTCCTCACTGAAGAATGCAGTGCAGTAATCCAGAAGAACCTACCAGAGAAGCTTCAAGATCTTAGGAGCTTTATGATACCATGCACCCTCGGGGATGCCTATACAAGGATAGCCTTATGTGATCTTACAGCAAGCATTAACGTGATGCCTGAATCCCTAATAAAGAAACTCTATTTAACCTAAGAAGTCAAGCCAATTCGGATATACCTTCAACTTGTGATGACAAGTCATTTTAGACTAGTTTCACAAGCATTTTTCATTAGTTTTCATTAGGTTTTCATGCATTTCTTAGGTGATAAGTAAGTATTTGGATGTGATTTTCATGCATATCTTGATTCAACCAAACATGATTATTTATGTGAATTTTCATGAGGTTTATGCAAAATTTACTTGATTATTATGAATGCTGCAAAATCTTGTGATTTGGCAAGGCTTTGATGCATGTGTTTGATTGATGATAGGTGAAGAGGAGCAGATGAAGGACAAGGAAGAAGCAGAGAAGGTAATGTTGGAGCTAAAGTTGGTTGTCCAACGTTACCTCAAATGTTGATGAAGAGAAAGAGAGACCAATGTTGGAGCCAAAGTTGGTGCTCCAACGTTGCCTCAAACGTTATACTCAAGAGGTGCATAGTTGGAGGCAAAGTTGGAGCTCTAACTATTCCTCAAACATTGGCCAAGAAAGGTGTATAGTTGGAGTTGTAGTTGGACCTCCAACTACAACTCCAACTACTAAAGAAGGCAACGTTCGAGCTCCAAATTTGGACCTCAAACTTCACCCCAAACGTTACATGAAGAAGGCCATAGTTGGAGTTGTAGTTGGACCTCCAACTACAACTCTAACTACACACAAAAAGGGGCCATAGTTGGAGTTGTAGTTGGACCTCCAACTACAATAATGGTGTGAAACATTGGAGCCAAAGTTGGTGCTCCAACGTTATTGGTAACGTTGAGGTAAGGAAGGTGCCAATGTTGGACCTGAAGTTGGTGGACCAACATTAGGTCCAACGTGCGCGATGATATTCAAAAATTGAATTTGGAAAAATTAGCTGCGACGCGTACGCGTGGGCGACACGCACGCAAGAAATGGCAAAATCGATCATTCACACGTACACGTGGGTGACGTGTACGTGTGACAATGCCAACGTTGGAGGTAACGTTGGTGATCCAATGTTAGATCCAACGTACACGATGAAATCTCAAAAATTTGGAGTTGGAAAAAGTGCATTGACGTGCACGCGTGGGTGACACGTACGCATGAGCGTGGGAAAGTTGCAATCCACGCGTACGCGTGGGTGATGCGTATGCGTGGCTAGGCGAACGTTGGTACATCAACATTGAGTCAAACGTTGCTGGAAACACCCAAAATTCATTTTTCAAGTGATGTTCGACCCAACGTTTGCCCATAAACGTTGACTCCGACGTGAACTCCAACTTCAAAGCCAACTTCAAGGCAAAATGGTAACCTGCAGAGTATGAACATTAATGTGCAAACGTCCTCATCAACGTCACTAAAAGGTCAATCTCAAATAGCTTTAACAAGGGCCAAGGCCCACATCCAAGACTTGAAGAGCTGAAAGAAGAATGTGTATAAATAGAGAAGAATTTGAGTTCAAAAGGGGAATTGGAAGGCTAGGGAGTCAGGAACCCAATTTGGGAAACTCTGCACTTATTTTTTTATATTCTCTTTACTTTCTTTTCGGCAATTTTATGCAGTTTTTCTTTTCTGTTTTTACTAGAGCAATGATGAACTAAGCCCTATTTTCATTAGGGGGAGGAGCTCTATTGTAATCATAGTGAATCAATGAAATTCTTCTTTTTCTCAATTCATTTGTGTAGCTATAGGATAACTTCTATTTTGATTATGAATTACTCACTCCGGAAGGGAGTTTAATTCAATTGAATGCTTGTGTGAGCCTCGGAAGGGGAATCACTTGTATTAGACTTGGGGCTCTATCCTTCACTACTCTCTTGATCAACACCATTCGGGAAGAATTGAGATCTTGAGAGTTAGTGTGGCTTATGGATGGGAGACATGCACTTAACCTTTTCCCATGATAATTAAATCAAGGAATTGGCAAGATTGATTGTGATTAGAGAGATTGGATTGTTAAGGAATTGTGATCCAATCAATTTCAATCCGCCATAGATCTACTCATATGATTGAGAAAGGAGTTGAGACCCATTTGATTCATGATGAATTATGATAACTCCAATCCTTAATGAATCATTCTCTTTGATTTTTTTCAATTTAGATCACTTTGAATTTACTTTAAATTGCTCTCTACTGTGTTAATTCCCCCAATTCCCATTTACAATTCCTACAATTTAAATTCCAATGCCATTTAGATTCTGTTTATTTACTTTACTTGTAATTTAAGATTCACCCTATTTATAGTTTCCTGCAATTTATTTTTCATGCAAATTTAAGTTTCTTGCCATTTAAGTTTTCGTCAATTTACTTTCAACAATTTACAATTCTTGCAATTTACATTCTATCAAGTAAATTTCACCAAAAATTCTTTCAATATTTCGCCTAAATAGACTAATCACCATACTAAAATTGCTTGATCCATCAATCCCTGTGGGATCGACCTCACTCTGGTGAGTTTTACTACTTGATGTGACCCAGTACACTTACCGGTTAGTTTATGTGGAATCGATTTTCCCTCATCAGCTTGATGATGGCTCTATGAAGTTTCCATCAGGGTTGGTTGAAGACATGATTGTCAAGGTTGGACTCTTTGCTTTCCCTACAGACTTTGTGGTACTTGAGATGGACGAGCACAAAAGTGCATCCCTCATTTTAGGAAGACCCTTCCTAGCTACAGGAAAGACCCTCATTGACGTACAAAATGGGGAGGTGACCTTGAGAATCAATGAGGATGAGTTCGTGCCGAATGCTGTTAAGGCCATGCAGTATCCAGACTCCCCAGAGGAATGCATGAGCATTGATATCATTTATTCCTTGGTAGAAGAGGTAAATATAGTTGAGAAACTCGAAGAAGAGCTGGATGACATCTTTTATGATGCCAAGCCTGATTTGGAGGCACCAAAAGAAATGAAGAAGACTTCAAAAGCTCCTAAAAAATAGGATGGGCCTCCCAAACTCGAGCTCAAGCCATTACCATCATCCTTGAAATATGCATTTCTAGGAGAGGGGGTGATGAGCGGATAATTTATATGCTTTTTGGCATTGTTTTTAGTATGTTTTTAATATGTTTTAGTTAGTTTTTATTACATTTTTATTAGTTTTTAGTTAAAATTCACTTTTTTGGGCTTTACTATGAGTTTGTGTGTTTTTCTGTGATTTCAGGTATTTTCTGGCTGAAATTGAGGGTCTTGAGCAAAAATCTGATTCAGAGGCTGAAAAGGACTGCAGATGCTGTTGGATTCTGACCTCCCTGCACTCGAAGTAGATTTTTTGGAGCTATAGAAACCCAATTGGCGCGCTCTCAACGACGTTGGAAAGTAGACATCCTGGGCTTTCCAGAAATGTATAATAGTTCATACTTTTCCCAAGATTTGATGGCCCAAACCGGCGTTGCAAATCAGCTTCAGAATTCCCGGTGTTTAACGCCGGAACTGGCATAAGAATTGGAGTTAAACGCCCAAACTGGCATAAAAGCTGGCGTTTAACTCCAGAAAAAGTCTCTACACATAAAAGCTTCAATGCTCAGCCCAAGCACACACCAAGTGGACCCCGGAAGTGGATTTTTACGTCATTTACTCATTTCTGTATACCCTAGGCTACTAGTTCACTATTAATAGGATCTTTTGACATTGTATCTGTACCTTACGACACTTTACACGTTTCTCATTGTATTTTCTACAGCATGAGTCTCTAAACCCCATAGTTGGGGGTGAGGAGCTCTGCTATGTCTTGATGGATTAATGCAATTACTACTATTTTTCATTCTATCACGCTTGCTTCTATTCTAAGATATCACTTGTTCTTCAACCTGATGAATGTGATGATCCGTGACACTCATCATCATTCTCGCCTATGAACGTGTGCCTGACAACCACCTCCGTTCTACTTTAGATTGAGTGAATATCTCTTGGATTCCTTAATCAGAATCTTCGTGGTATAAGCTAGAATTGATGGCGGCATTCAAGAGAATCCGGAAGGTCTAAACCTTGTCTGTGGTATTCTGAGTAGGATTCAAGGATTGAATGACTGTGACGAGCTTCAAACTCCTGAGGGCTGGGCGTTAGTGACAGACGCAAAAGAATCACTGGATTCTATTCCAACCCGATTGAGAACCGATAGATGATTAGCCGTGCTGTGACAGATCACGTTGAACATTTTCACTGAAAGGATGGGAGGTAGCCATTGACAACAGTGAAACCCTACATACAGCTTGCCATGGAAGGAGTCTTGCGTGCCTGAAGAAGAAGACAATAGGAAAGCAGAGATTCAGAAGATAGAGCATCTCCAAAACCTCAACCTGTTCTCTATTACTGCAAAACAAGTACTATTTTCATGTTCTTTTACTTTTTACAATCAACCCCGATAATTATTGATATCCTGACTAAGAGTTACAAGATAACCATAGCTTGCTTCAAGCCGACAATCTCCGTGGGATCGACCCTTACTCACGTAAGGTATTACTTGGACGACCCAGTACACTTGCTGGTTAGTTGTGTGGAATTGCAAAAGTGTGATTGCATATTCGTGCACCAAGTTTTTGGCGCCGTTGCTGGGGATTGTTTGAGTTTGGACAACTGACAGCTTATCTTGTTGCTTAGATTAGGACTGTTTTATTTTTGTTGGTTTAGAGTATTTTATTTGAGTCTAGTTTAATATTTTAAGTTTGGTGTCAATTGCATGTTCTTAGTCCTTTCTTGTTCTTTAAAAATTCTAAGTTTGGTGTCTTCTTTGTGTTTTTCCTTTAAAATTTTCGAAAATTTGTGTTTGATTTTCTAAAAATTTTAAGTTTGGTGTCATTTTGTTGTTTTTCTCTTTCCTCATTTCAAAAATCAAATCTTTTCCAAAATAATTTTCAATCATATCTCTTCAATTGTTATTTTCAAAATCTTTTTAATTAACTAATTGATTCAGTTTTCAATTTGCTTTGATCTTATTTTCTTTTAATTTTCGAAATTTTATTTTATTTTCCATTTATTTTATTTTAATTTTTTTTCGGTCACCTTAAAAAAAAATATATATATATTTTTACTTTGCTTGTGAATTCATATCATATTCCCTTTCTCCATCATGGACCTAAGTGGAATTGAGCAATCCAGAAGGACTCTGGGGTCATATGCTAATCCCATTACAGCTGCATATGGGAGTAGCATCTGTATACCTCCCATCAAAGCAAGCAGCTTTGAGCTAAATCCTCAACTCATTATCATGGTGTAGCAAAATTGTCAGTATTACGGTCTTCCACAGGAAGAACCTACTGAGTTTCTGGCACAGTTCTTACAAATTGCTGACACAGTACGTGATAAAGAGGTGGATCAGGATGTCTACAGACTATTACTGTTTCCATTTGCTGTAAAAGATCAAGCTAAGAGGTGGTTGAATAACCAACCTACCGCAAGCATAAAGACATGGAAACAGTTATCAGACAAATTTCTGAATCAATTTTACCCTCCAAAAAGGATGACACAGCTAAGGCTGGACATCCAAGGCTTTAAACAAGAGGATAATGAATCCCTTTATAATGCCTGGGAGAGGTATAGAGGTATGCTAAGAAAATGCCCCTCTGAAATGTTTTCAGAGTGGGTACAGTTAGACATCTTCTACTATGGGCTTACAGAAAAAGCTCAGATGTCTTTAGACCACTCAGCTGGTGGATCTATACACATGAGGAAGACAATTGAAGAGGCTCAAGAGCTTATAGATACTGTTGCTAGAAATCAACATTTGTACTCTAGCAATGAGTTCTCTACAAAGGAGGAAATTATAGCAGTAGCCACTGATCCTAATCCTCAAGAACAGATGGTTGAGCTTAATCAGCAATTACACCTGATGACAAAACAGTTAGCAGAGTTTAAAGAGATGCTCCAAGAAACTAAAATTGCTAACAAGAACATAGAATCCCAGTTGAATCAGGCAAAATAGCAGCTATCTAAACAGATAATAGAAGAATGCCAAGCAGTTCAACTGAGGAGTGGGAAGACATTGAATAACACTGCTCAAAGTAGCAAAAAGCCAAATAAGGAACAATTGACAGAGGATAACCAAACCACTGTCCAAAATCCCTCTGAGGACAGTAAGAGCCCAGAGAGGAATACTTTTGGCGTTCAAACGCCAGAAAAGGGGGGAAAGCTGGCGTTAAACGCCTATTCCCTGCCCAGTTCTGGCGTTCAAACGCCAGAGAAGGGAGAAAAGTTGGCGTTAAACGCCCAATATTCACCCAATCCTGGCGTTCAAACGCCAATGGAGGATCAGACACTTGAGAGTGCTGATAATAACCCCTCTAAAAAGTCTTCTCCGACCACTTCTGTAAGGAATAAACCTGCAGCAACTAAGGTTGAAGAATATAAAGCCAAGATGCCTTATCCTCAGAAACTCCGCCAAGCGGAGCAGGATAAGCAATTTGCCCGCTTTGCAGACTATCTAAGGACTCTTGAAATAAAGATTCCATTTGCAGAGGCACTTGAGCAAATACCTTCTTATGCTAAGTTCATAAAAGAGATCTTAAGTCATAAGAAGGATTGGAGAGAAACTGAAAAAGTATTTCTCACTGAAGAATGCAGTGCAGTCATTCTGAAAAGCTTACCAGAAAAGCTTCAAGATCCAGGAAGCTTCATGATACCATGCACATTAGAAGGTGCTTGCACCAAGACAGCCCTGTGTGACCTTGGAGTAAGTATCAATCTAATACCTGCATCTACTATCAGAAAGCTTGGGTTGATTGAAGAAGTCAAACCAACCCGGATATGCCTCCAACTTGCTGATGGCTCCATTAAATATCCATCAGGCATAATTGAGGACATGATTGTCAAAGTTGGGCCATTCGCCTTTCCAACTGGCTTTGTAGTGCTGGAAATGGAGGAGCACAAGAGTGCAACTCTCATTCTAGGAAGACCTTTCCTAGCAACTGGACGAACTCTCATTGATGTACAAAAAGGGGAAGTAACCCTGAGAGTCAATGAGGATGAGTTCAAGTTGAATGCTGTAAAAGCTATGCAGCATTTAGACACACCAAATGACTGCATGGGCGCTGACATTATTGACTCTTTGGTGGAAGAGATCAATATGACTGAAAGTCTAGAATCAAAGCTAAAGGACATCTTCAAAGATGTTCAGCCTGATTTGGAGGAATCAGAGAGAATAATAGAACCTCTGAAAATCCCTCAGGAAGAAGAGAAACCTCCCAAAACAGAGCTCAAACCATTACCACCATCCCTGAAATATGCATTTCTGGGAGAAGGTGATACCTTTCCTGTAATCATAAGCTCTACTTTAAATCCACAGGAAGAGGAAGCACTGAATCAAGTGCTAAGGACACACAAGACAGCTCTTGGGTGGTCCATAAGTGATCTTAAGGGCATTAGCCCAGCAAGATGCATGCACAAGATCCTATTGGAGGATAATGCCAAACCAGTGGTTCAACCACAAAGGCGGCTAAATCCAGCCATGAAGGAAGTGGTGCAGAAATAGGTCACTAAATTACTAGAGGCTGGGATCATTTATCCTATTTCTGATAGCCGCTGGGTGAGCCCTGTCCAAGTTATCCCCAAGAAGGGAGGCATGACAGTAGTTCATAATGAAAAAAATGAACTGATTCCTACAAGAACAGTCACAGGGTGGCATATGTGTATTGACTACAGAAGGCTCAATACAGCCACCAGAAAGGATCATTTTCCTTTACCATTCATAGACCAAATGCTAGAAAGACTAGCTGGTCATGATTATTACTGCTTTTTTGATGGTTATTCAGGTTACAACCAAATTGCAGTAGATCCTCAAGACCAAGAGAAAACAGCATTTACTTGCCCCTCTGGCGTGTTTGCCTACAGGAGAATGCCTTTTGGTCTGTGTAATGCTCCTGCAACCTTTCAGAGATGCATGTTATCCATCTTCTCTGATATGGTGGAGAAATTCCTGGAAGTCTTCATGGATGACTTCTCAGTATATGGAGACTCATTCAGCTCCTGTCTTAACCACCTAGCACTTGTCCTGAAAAGGTGCCAAGAGACTAACCTGGTTTTAAACTGGGAGAAATGTCACTTTATGGTGACTGAAGGAATTGTCCTTGGGCACAAAATTTCAAGTAGGGGAATAGAGGTGGATAAGGCAAAGGTAGAGGTAATTGAAAAATTACCACCACCTGCCAATGTTAAGGGAATCAGAAGCTTTCTGGGACACGCAGGATTCTACAGAAGGTTTATAAAGGATTTTTCAAAAATTGCTAAACCTCTGAGCAACCTGCTAGCTGCCGACACACCATTTGTGTTTGACACACAGTGTCTGCAGGCATTTGAGACCCTGAAAGCCAAGCTGGTCACAGCACCAGTTATCTCTGCACCAGATTGGACATTGCCATTCGAATTAATGTGTGATGCCAGTGACCATGCCATTGGTGCAGTGTTGGGACAGAGGCATAACAAGCTTCTGCACGTCATTTATTATGCCAGCCGTGTTCTAAATGATGCACAGAAGAATTACACAACCACAGAAAAAGAGTTACTTGCAGTGGTCTATGCCATTGACAAGTTTAGATCCTATCTAGTGGGATCAAAGGTGATTGTGTACACTGACCATGCTGCTCTTAAGTACTTACTCACTAAGCAGGATTTAAAACCCAGGCTCATAAGATGGGTGTTGCTTTTGCAAGAGTTTGATATAGAAATAAGAGACAGAAAAGGGACAGAGAACTAAGTAGCTGATCATCTGTCCCGAATAGAACCAGTAACTGGGGCGTCCCTCCCTTCTACTAAGATCTCTGAGACTTTCCCAGATGAGCAACTCTTTGCCATTCAGGAAGCTCCATGGTTTGCAGATATTGCAAATTACAAAGCTGTGAGGTTCATACCCCAGGAGTACAGCAGGGTGCAAAGAAAGAAATTAATTTCCGATGCCAAGTACTACCTATGGGATGAGCCATATCTCTTTAAGAGATGTGTAGACGGAATGATCCGCAGATGTGTACCCAGAGAGGAAGCACAAAGGATCCTATGGCACTGCCATGGATCACAATATGGGGGACATTTTGGAAGTGAGTGAACAGCCACTAAGGTCCTCCAATGTGGCTTCTACTGGCCTACTCTCTATAGAGATGCCCGAGAGTTTGTTCATAACTGTGACAGCTGCCAAAGAGCTGGTAACTTGCCTTACGAATACGCCATGCCTCAACAAGGGATCTTAGAGATTGAGTTGTTTGATGTATGGGGGATTGACTTCATGGGTCCGTTCCCACCATCATACTCAAACACTTACATTCTGGTGGCAGTGGACTATGTATCTAAGTGGGTAGAAGCAATTGCTACACCCACTAATGATACTAAGACCGTGCTGAAATTCCTCCAGAAACACATCTTCAGCAGATTTGGTGTTCCCAGAGTCATAATCAGTGATGGGGGTACTCATTTCTGCAATAAATAGCTGTACTCTGCTATGGTCCGATATGGAATTAGCCACAAAGTGGCAACCCCGTATCATCCACAGACAAATGGGCAAGCTGAAGTCTCTAACAGAGAGTTAAAAAGAATCCTAGAACATATTGTAATTGCTCATAAAAAGGATTGGGCAAAAAACTTGGATGATGCTCTGTGGGCATATAGAACAGCATTCAAGACTCCAATAGGAACCTCTCCATACCAACTTGTGTATGGCAAGGCCTGTCATCTGCCTGTGGAACTGGAACATAAAGCCTACTGGGCAACCAGATTCCTAAACCTGGATGCTAAGTTAGCTGGTGAAAAAAGATTGCTCCAGCTAAATAAGCTAGATGAATTTAGACTCAGTGCCTTTGAAAATGCAAAAAATTATAAGGAAAAGGCAAAGAAGTGGCATGACAAGAAGTTGTCATCCAAAGTCTTTGAGCCAGGACAAAAAGTTCTGCTCTTCAACTCTAGGCTCAGATTGTTCCCAGGAAAACTTAAATCCTGCTGGAGGGGTCCATATGTGATTACAGGAGTATCACCATATGGATATGTTGAGCTTCAGGATACTGATTCTGACAAGAAGTTCACTGTTAATGGACAGAGGATCAAGCATTATCTTCAAAGCAATTTTGAGCAGGAATGCTCAAAACTGAGGCTGGAATGATCCTCAGTGAAGGTCCAGCTAAAGACAATAAAGAAGTGCTTGCTGGGAGGCAACCCAGTCATTAGCAGGTTATATGTTTTGTTTCTACAAGGGCAATTATCAAAAATGAAGGAATTCACAGAGTTACAGAAGGATTCAGTGCAAAAAGCAGGGAAAAGAGCTTGCTGGCGAAAAAACGCCAGTAAGGGGTACTTTGGGCGTTTAACGCCAGTAAAGGTGCCATTTTGGGCGTTAAACACCAGAATGGGCACCATTCTAGGCGTTTAACGCCAGGCGTGCAGCATCCTGGGCGTTTAGCAAAACGCCCAGTGACAAAGGGAATAGTGGCGTTTAACGCCAGCCAGGGTACCTGGCTGGGCGTTAAACGCCCACAATGGCCAACAAATGGGCGTTAAACGCCAGAATGGATACCATTCTAGGCATTTAACGCCAGAAAGGTGGGGGATGGAGATTTTGCTTTCTGATTAAAATTTTTTCAAACTTTCCTTTTTTGATCCATACTTTTCTACATAAACACATTTCAAACTTTCATCATTCACCTTCAAATTTTCAAAAAATTAAAATCATTCTTCGAATCTCTCTCAAATCCCTCCCAAATCTTCTTCAAAAACTCAAATTTTTCTCAAATTCTCTCCATATCTTCTCCAATCTCCTTCAAAATTTTCGAAATATCTCTCCCTCCCTTATAAATACACGTTCAGTCACCCCTTTCTCCCCACCATTCGAATTTGCTCTCCTCCTCTCTCCCCTCTCTCCTTTCTTTTGCTTGAGGACAAGCAAACCTCTAAGTTTGGTGTGCTTTTCCGTGATCACTAAGCCAAGATTCATCAAGATCATGGCTCCTAAGGAAAAATAAACCAATTTAAGAGGCAAGAAAGAGAATAATCCAAAGAGTCTTTGGAATCAAGAGAAGTTCTTAACCAAAGAACATGAAGACCATTATCACAAAATAATGGGTCTGAGGTCAGTGATCCCGGAAGTCAAATTCGATCTAAAAGAAGATGAATATCCAGGGATCCAAGAGCAAATTCGAAACAGAGGATGGGAAGTTCTAACCAATCCTGAGATAAAGGTTGGAAGAAATATGGTTCAGGAATTCTACTCAAATCTGTGGCTGACAGATAAGCAAAGAATGACTGGAAATGCTTTCCATACTTACAGAACCATGGTCAGAGGGAAAGTTATCTACTTCCATCTGGACAAAATTAGAGAGGTCTTCAAATTGCCTCAACTGCAAGATGATCCTGAATCTTTTAATAGGAGAATGGTGAGAGCAGATAAGGGGTTGGATCAAGTTCTAGAGGACATTTGCCTCCCTGGAACTAAGTGGATAACCAATTCAAAAGGTGTCCCAAACCAACTCAAGAGGGGAGACCTCAAACCAATTGTAAGAGGCTGGCTAGACTTTATTGGGCGCTCCATATTGCCCGCTAGCAACCGTTCTGAGGTCACTATCAAGAGAGCAGTGATGATTCATTGCATTATGCTTGGAAAAGAAGTGGAGGTTCATCATCTGATTGCTTGTGAGATCTACACAATTGCAAATAAGAATTCCACTGAAGCCAAACTGGCTTACCCAAGCTTGATCTCCTTGCTCTGTAAAGAGGCTGGGGTGAAGATGGGAGTAGATGAATTCATACCCATTGAACATCCAATCACCAAGAAGTCAATGGAAGGACAAATGCAAGACAACTCTATCAAAAAGAGGGCGCAGGAGTTCCTCCCTGAATTTCCTGAAATTGACTACTGGGCCAGCCTAGAAGCATCTATCACTAAGTTGCAAGAAACTATGGAGCAACTTAAGGAAGAACAGCAGAATCAGAACAGCATGCTCTGCAAATTGCTGAAGGAACAAGAGAAGCAGGGTGTGAACTTCAAGAGTTGAAACGCCAAAAGTTCTCCCCTCAAATTAAGGGAGCATCCACTTCTCAAAATCAAGGTTGTTGAGTCCTAACTCTATGATAACCTCTATCATTAGGAGCTTATTTAAAATTTTTGTTTTCTATTACTACTAGTCTTATCTTATATCTATTTCTGAGTCTTGTTCTTAATTCATGATTAATAAAATTTAGAGTTCATGTCTTAAAGCTATGAATGTCCTATGAATCCATCACCTCTTTTAAATGAAAAGTGCTTTAATCACAAAAGAACAAGAAGTACAGGATTTCGAATTCATCTTTGAAACTAGTTGAGTTAGTTTGATGTGGTGACAATACTTTTTGTTTTCTGAATGAATACTTGAACAGTGCATATGTCTTTTGAATTTGTTATTTTAAGAATGTTAAAATTGTTGGCTCTTGAAAGAATGATGGGAAAGGAGAACTGTTATTGAGGATCTGAAAAATCATCAAATTGATTCTTGAAGCAAGAAAAAGCAGTGAATACAAAAAAAAAAACAAAAACGAAAAAGAAAAGAAAGAGAAAAAGGAAAAGAAAGAAATAAAGTTGTGATCCAAGGCAAAAAGAGTGTGCTTAAGAACCCTGGACACCTCTAATTGGGGACTCTAGCAAAGCTGAGTCACAATCTGAAAAGGTTCACCCAATTATGTGTCTGTGGCATGTATGTATCCGGTGGTAATACTGGAAGACAGAGTGCTTTGGGCCACAGCCAAGACTCATAAAGTAGCTATGTTCAAGAATCATCATACTTAACTAGGAGAATCAATAACACTATCTGAGTTCTGAGTCCCTATGGATGCCAATCATTCTAAACTTCAAAGGATAAAGTGAGATGCCAAAACTGTTCAGAAGCAAAAAGCTACTAGTCCCGCTCATCTGATTGGAGCTAAGTTTCTTTGATATTTTGGAGTCTATAGTATATTCTCTTCTTTTTATTTTGATTTTCAGTTGCTTGGGGACAAGCAACAATTTAAGTTTGGTGTTGTGATGAGCGGATAATTTATACGCTTTTTGGCATTGTTTTTAGTATGTTTTTAATATGTTTTAGTTAGTTTTTATTACATTTTTATTAGTTTTTAGTTAAAATTCACTTTTCTAGGCTTTACTATGAGTTTGTATGTTTTTCTGTGATTTCAGGTATTTTCTGGCTGAAATTGAGGGTCCTGAGCAAAAATCTGATTCAGAGGCTGAAAAGGACTGCAGATGCTGTTGGATTCTGACCTCCCTGCACTCGAAGTAGATTTTCGGGAGCTACAGAAGCTCAATTGGCGCGCTCTCAACGGTGTTGGAAAGTAGACATCCTGGGATTTCCAGCAATGTATAATAGTCCATACTTTGCCCAAGATTTGATGGCCCAAACCGGCGTTGCAAATCAGCTTTAGAATTCCCGGCGTTTAACGCCGGAACTGGCATAAGAATTGGAGTTAAACGCCCAAACTAGCATAAAAGCTGGCGTTTAACTCCAGAAAAAGTCTCTACACATAAAAGCTTCAATGCTCAGCCCAAGCACACACCAAGTGGACCCCGGAAGTGGATTTTTACGTCATTTACTCATTTCTGTATACCCTAGGCTACTAGTTCACTATTAATAGGATCTTTTGACATTGTATCTGTACCTTACGACACTTTACACGTTTCTCATTGTATTTTCTACAGCATGAGTCTCTAAACCCCATGGTTGGGGGTGAGGAGCTCTGCTGTGTCTTGATGGATTAATGTAATTACTACTGTTTTTCATTCTATCACGCTTGCTTCTATTCTAAGATATCACTTGTTCTTCAACCTGATGAATGTGATGATCCGTGACACTCATCATCATTCTCGCCTATGAACGTGTGTCTGACAACCACCTCCGTTCTACTTTAGATTGAGTGAATATCTCTTGGATTCCTTAATCAGAATCTTCGTGGTATAAGCTAGAATTGATGGCGGCATTCAAGAGAATCCGGAAGGTCTAAACCTTGTCTGTGGTATTCTGAGTAGGATTCAAGGATTGAATGACTGTGACGAGCTTCAAACTCCTGAGGGCTGGGCGTTAGTGACAGACGCAAAAGAATCACTGGATTCTATTTTAACCTGATTGAGAACCGACAGATGATTAGCCGTGCTGTGACAGAGCGCGTTGAACATTTTCACTGAGAGGATGGGAGGTAGTCATTGACAACGGTGAAACCCTACATACAGCTTGCCATGGAAGGAGTCTTGCGTGCCTGAAGAAGAAGACAGTAGGAAAGCAGAGATTCAGAAGATAGAGCATCTCCAAAACCTCAACCTGTTCTTTATTACTGCAAAACAAGTACTATTTTCATGTTCTTTTACTTTTTACAATCAACCCCGATAATTATTGATTTCCTGACTAAGAGTTACAAGATAACCATAGCTTGCTTCAAGCCGACAATCTCCGTGGGATCGACCCTTACTCACGTAAGGTATTACTTGGACGACCCAGTGCACTTGCTGGTTAGTTGTGCGGAATTGCAAAAGTGTGATTGCAATTTCGTGCACCAGGGGGACACTTACCCTGTGATCATAAGCTCTGCTCTAGAGCCACAGGAAGAGGAAGCATTGATCCAAGTGCAGAAGACCCACAAGACAGCTCTTAGGTGAACCATAAATGACCTTAAGAGAATTAGTCCAACCCGATGCATGCCCAAGATCTGGCTAGAAGATGATGCCAAACCTGTGGTGCAACCACAATGGTGACTGAATCCAACTATAAAGAAAGAAGTGCAAAAAGAAGTCACAAAACTATGGGAGGCTGGGATTATTTATCCTATTTCAGATTGCCCTTGGGAGAGCATTGTCCAAATTGTACCCAAAAAGGGAGGAATGACAGTGGTTCACAATGAAAAAAATGAACTGATTTCCACAAGAACAGTTATAGGCTGGCGTATGTGTATTGACTATAGGAGACTCAACAATGCCATAAGAAAGGATCATTTTCCTTTACCATTCATAGACTAGATACTGGAGAGACTGGCTGGTCATGCATTCTACTACTTTCTGGATGGCTATTCAGGCTACAATCAAATTGCAGTAGATCCTCAGGACCAAGAAAAGACAACATTTACTTGCCCATATGGTGTGTTTGCTTACAGAAGAATGCCATTTGACCTATGCAATACACTTGCAACCTTCCAGAGGTGTATGCTCTCCATTTTCTCTGATATGGTTAAGAAATTCCTGGAAGTATTCATAGATGACTTCTCTGGCTTTGGGGATTCCTTTGATTCTTGCCTTGACCATCTGGCCTTAGTTCTGAAACGATGCCAAGAAAAAAATCTGGTTTTAAACTGGGAAAAATGCCACTTCATGGTAACTGAGGGAATTGTTCTTGGATATCGGATTTCAAACAAGGGGATAGAGGTCGATCAAGCTAAAGTGGAAGTAATTGAAAGATTACCACCACCCATTAATGTTAAGGCAATCCGAAGTTTCCTAGGACATTTAGGATTCTACACGAGGTTTATAAAAGATTTTTCTACAATTGGAAAACTCCTGTGCAATCTCGTAGTCACTAACACTCCTTTTGTCTTTGACAAGGAGTGCCTACATGCCTTTGAAACTCTGAAAGCCAAGCTTTTCACTGCACCCATCATTTCTGCACCCAACTGGGACTTACCATTCGAATTGATGTGTGATGCCAGTGATTATGCCATTGGCGCAGTTCTAGGGCAGAGACATGATAGGCTACTGCATGTCATTTATTATGCCAATTGTGTTCTAAATGACGCACAAAGGAACTACACCACCACAGAGAAGGAATTACTTGCAGTAGTTTATGCCATTGACAAGTTTCGATCTTATTTAATAGGATCTAAGGTCATTATCTATACTGACCATGCTGCTCTCAAATATCTTCTCACCAAGCAGGATTCTAAGCCAAGGCTGATAAGATGGGTGCTGTTCCTGCAAGAGTATGATATAAAAATCAGAGACAGAAAGGGATCAGAAAATCAAGTGGCTGATCACTTGTCTCGAATTGAACTAGTAGCAGGGACATCTCCTACCTCTACTAAGGTATCCAAAACCTTTCCTGATGAGAAACTCTTTGCAATCCGGACAGCACCTTGGTTTGCAGATGTTGCAAATTACAAGGCCATAAGGTTCATTCCCAAGGAATACAGTAGACAGCAAGCCCAAAAACTCATACATAATTCAAAGTACTACCTATGGGATGAACCATATCTTTTCAAGCGATGCTCGGACGGTATAATTCACCACTGTGTATTTGAAGAAGAAGCACAGAAAATCTTATGGCACTGCTGATGAGCGGATATTTTATACGCTTTTTGAGGGTAATTTCATATAGATTTTAGTATGTTTTAATTAGTTTTTAGTAGAATATTATTAGTTTTTAGGAAAAAATTATATTTCTGGACTTTACTATGAGTTTGTGTGTTTTTCTGTGATTTCAGGTAATTTCTGGCTGAAATTGAGGGAGCTGAGCAAAAATCTGAGTTAGGCTGAAAAAGGACTGCTGATGCTGTTGGATCCTGACCTCCCTGCACTCGGAATGGATTTTTTGGAACTACAGAAGTCCAATTGGCGCGCTCTCAACGGCGTTCGAAATTAGACATCCAGGGCTTTCCAGCAATATATAATAGTCCATACTTTGCGCGAAGATAGATGACGTAACTTGGCATTGAACGCCAAGTACATGCTGCTGTCTGGAGTTAAACGCCAGAAACACGTCATGATCCGGAGTTGAACGTCCAAAACACATTATAACTTGGAGTTTAACTCCAAGTAAAGCCTCAGCACGTGGATAGCTTTAGTCTCAGCCCCAGCACACACCAAGTGGGCCCCAGAAGTGGATTTCTACACCAATTATCTTAGTTTACTCATATTCTGTAAACCTAGGTTACTAGTTTACTATTTAAACAACTTTTAGAGACTTATCTTGTACCTCATGACATTTTCAGATCTGAATTACATACTTTTGATGGCATGAGTCTCTAAACTCCATTGTTGGGGGTGAGGAGCTCTGCAGCGTCTCGATGAATTAATGCAATTGTTTCTATTTCATTCAAACGTGTGTGTGTTCCTATCTAAGATGTTCATTCGCGCTTAATTGTGAAGGAGGTGATGAGCCGTGACACTCATCACCTTCCTCAACTCATGAACGTGTGCCTGACAAACACCTTCGTTCAACATCAGACTGAATGAGCGTCTCTTAGATTCCTTAATCAGAATCTTCGTGGTATAAGCTAGAATTGATGGCGGTCACTCTTGAGGATCCGGAAAGTCTAAACCTTATCTGTGGTATTCCGAGTAGGATCCAAGGATTGAATGGCTGTGACGAGCTTCAAACTCCCGATTGCTGGGCGTGATGAAAAACGCAAAAGGATCAATGGATCCTATTCCAACATGATCGAGAACCGACAGCTGATTAGCCGTGTTGTGACAGAGCATCTGGAACGTTTTCACTGAGAGGATGGGAAGTAGCCACTGACAATGGTGACACCCTACATACAGCTTGCCGTAGTCGGGCTTTACAAACAATTGAGTTGAATATTACATTGCAGAAATTCAGAGGACAAAGCATCTCCAAAACCCCAAAATATTCCCCATTACTGCAAAACAAGTAACGATTTTATCCTCTTTTATTTTTTTAATCTAATAACTCCCATTGATAATTTTGATTGACATCCTGACTAAGAATAATAAAATAAACATAGCTTGCTTCAAACCAATAATCTTCGTGGGATCGACCCTTACTCACGTAAGGTATTACTTGGACGACCCAGTGCACTTGCTGGTTAGTTGTGCGGATTGCAAAAAGTGTGATTGCAATTTCGTGCACCAAGTTTTTGGCGCCGTTGCCGGGGATTGTTCGAGTTTGAACAAACTAAAGGTTTATTTTATTTCTTAGATTGGGAATAATTTATTTTTGTTGCTACAGAGTCATTAAATCTTGAGTCCTTTATCCCCTTTTCAAAAAGAATTTTTCAAAATTATTTTTTTTATCTATCAATTTTCAATTTTTTTCGTGAGTTTAGTGTTTTGTTTTAAGTTTGGTGTCAATTGCATATGTTATATTTTCCTTTAATTTTCGACTTTGTGTTCTTTATTCTTCATTGATCTTTAAGTTGTTCTTGTTTATTTTTCTTGTTTGATCTTGAGTTTTTCTTGTTTTGTGTCTTTTCTTGTTTTTCTTGTACTTTTTCAAAACATTAACTTTCAAAAATTTATACTTTTATCCATAAATATAATACATCTTTAAAATCAACACTGAAGTTACTGCCCAATTGGCTGGAGCTTTAGTAGTTGTTCTTCATAATTGGGTATCTTCTTTAAAATCTTTTCAAAAATAATTTTTTTTGATTGAATCTTGTGCCAAACTCTAAGTTTGGTGTTTTCTTGTTAAGTTTTCTTTAATTTTCGAAAATTTGTCTTGGCTTTCTAAAAATTTTAAGTTTGGTGTTCTTTCTTTTGTTCTTGGTGTTCTTGTGAATCTTCAAGGTGTTCTTGAGTTTTCATTGTGTTTTAATCTTAAAATTTTTAAGTTTGGTGTTCCTTGGTGTTTTCCCTCCAAAATTTTCGAAAATAAGGAGCATTAGATCTAAAAATTTTAAGTCTTGTGTCTTTTGTGTGTTTTTCTCTTTCATCATAAAATTCAAAATTCAAAAATATATCTTTCTTAACTAATTTTAAACTACTTTTTTCGAAATTTTTATATAAAAATTCTGATTTCAATTTCAAAATATTTTCAATTTCTTTTGTTTATTTCGTTTTTATTTTATTTTATAAAATAAATTTTTATAAAATAAATAATATCAACATACATATCATCTCCTTTATTCCATCATGGAATTAAGTGGGAATGAACAGTCCAGGAGGACTCTGGGGTCATATGCTAACCCCACTACTGCTTCATATGGGAGTAGTATCTGTATACCCTCCATTGGAGTTAGTAGCTTTGAGTTGAATCCTCAGCTCATTATCATGGTGCAGCAAAACTGCCAGTATTCTGGTCTTCCACATGAAGAACCTACAGAGTTTCTGGCACAATTTTTACAAATTGCTGACACAGTGCATGATAAGGAAGTGGATCAGGATGTCTACAAATTATTACTATTTTCATTTGCTGTAAAAGATCAAGCTAAGAGGTGGTTAAATAACCAGCCTAAGAACAACATAAAAACATGGAAACAGCTGTCAAAAAAATTCCTGAATCACTATTTCCCTCCAAAACGGATGACACAGCTAAGGCTAAGCATCCAAGGCTTCAAACAAGGAGATAATGAATCCCTTTATGATGCCTGGGAGAGATACAGAGAGATGCTAAGAAAATGCCCCTCTGAAATGTTTTCAGAGTGGGTGCAATTAGACATCTTCTACTATGGGCTTATAGAAAAAGCTCAGATTTCTCTAGACCACTCAGCTGGTGGATCTATTCATATGAGAAAAACAATTGAAGAAGCTCAAGAGCTTATTGATACAGTTGCCAGAAATCAGCATCTGTACCTAAGCAGTGAATCTTCCATGAAAGAAGAAGCTAAAACAGCAACTGCTGAACTCAGTCTTGTAGATCAGGCTAATGAATTCAATCAGCAATTAGACTTTCTAACCCAACAGCTAGCCGAATTCAAAGAAATACTACAGGAAACAAGAATGGCTAACAGGAATATGGAAGTACAGTTAAAGCAAACAGAAAAGCAACTGTCAAAACAAATAGCAGAAGAATGCCAAGCAGTTCAATTAAGAATTGGGAAAACATTAAATACCTCACTTCAAAGCAGCAGGAAGCCAAGAAATGAACAAATGGCCAATCAAAATCCCTCTGAGGACAATCAGAGCCCAGAGAGGAACAATACTGGCGCTAAACGCCCAGACCATGCTCATTCCTGGCGTTCAACGCCAGAAACAAGCATGAATCCGGCGTTGAACGCCCAAAGGGAGCATAGTTCTGGTGTTCAGACGCCAGTAACAAATAAGGAGTTGGCGTTTAACGCCACTCCAGCTTCCACCCCTGGCATTCAAACACCAGTGGGAAATCAGTCACATACAAGTGCTGATAACAACCCTTCTAAAAAGGCTTCCCAAACCACTTCTACAGGCAATAAACCTGCAGCAACTAAGGTTGAGGAATACAAAGCCAAAATGCCTTATCCTCAAAAACTCCGCCAAGCGGAACAGGATAAGCAATTTGTCCGCTTTGCAGACTATCTCAGGACTCTTGAAATAAAGATTCCGTTTGCGGAAGCACTTGAGCAAATACCCTCTTATGCTAAGTTCATGAAAGAGATCTTAAGTCATAAGAAGGATTGGAGGGAAACTGAAAAAGTTTACCTCACTGAAGAATGCAGTGCAGTCATTCTGAAAAGCTTACCTGAGAAGCTTAAAGATCCTGGGAGCTTTATGATACCATGCACATTAGAAGGTATTTGTACCAAGCAAGCTTTATGCGATCTTGGGGCAAGTATCAACCTAATACCTGCATCTACTATCAGAAAGCTTGGTTTGACTGAAGAAATCAAACCAACCAGGATATGTCTTCAACTTGCTGATGGCTCCATTAAATACCCATCAGGCGTGATTGAAGACATGATTGTCAAGGTTGGGCCATTTGCCTTTCCTACTGACTTTGTGGTGCTGGAAATGGAGGAGCACAAGAGTGCAACTCTCATTCTAGGAAGACCTTTCCTAGCAACTGGCCGAACCCTCATTGATGTCCAAAAAGGGGAAGTGACCTTGAGAGTCAATGAGGAGGAGTTCAAGTTGAATGTTGTTAAAGCCATGCAACATCCAGACACCCCAAATGACTGCATGAGTGTTGATCTTATTGATTCTCTGGTAAGAGAGGTCAATATGGCTGAGAGTCTCGAATCAGAGCTGGAGGACATCTTTAAAGATGTTCAGCCTGATTTGGAGGAATCAGAGAAGATAATAGAACCTCTGAAAATCCCTCAAGAAGAGGAGAAACCTCCAAAACCCGAGCTCAAACCATTACCACCATCCCTGAAATATGCATTTCTGGGAGAAGGTGAAACCTTTCCTATAATTATAAGCTCTACCTTAGAGCCACAGGAAGAGGAAGCACTAATTCAAGTGCTAAGGACACACAAGACAGCTCTTGGGTGGTCCATTAGTGATCTTAAGGGCATTAGCCCAGCCAGATGCATGCACAAAATCTTGTTGGAAGATGACGCCAAGCCAGTGGTTCAACCACAAAGGCGGCTGAACCCAGCTATGAAAGAAGTGGTGCAAAAAGAGGTCACTAAATTACTAGAGGCTGGGATCATTTATCCTATTTCTGACAGCCCCTGGGTGAGCCCTGTCCAAGTTGTCCATAAGAAGGGTGGCATGACAGTGGTTCATAATGAAAAAAATGAACTGGTTCCTACAAGAACAGTTACAGGGTGGCGCATGTGCATTGATTACAGAAGACTCAACACAGCCACCAGAAAGGATCATTTTCCTTTACCATTCATAGACCAGATGCTAGAAAGACTAGCAGGTCATGAATACTACTGCTTCCTGGATGGATATTCAGGTTACAATCAAATTGCAGTAGATCCCCAGGATCAGGAGAAAACGGCCTTCACATGTCCATCTGGAGTATTTGCATACAGAAGGATGCCATTTGGCCTGTGCAATGCACCTGCAACCTTTCAGAGGTGCATGCTCTCAATTTTCTCTGATATGGTGGAAAAATTTCTGGAAGTCTTCATGGATGACTTTTCAGTATTTGGAGACTCATTCAGCTCCTGCCTTAACCATTTAGCACTTGTTCTGAAAAGATGCCAAGAGACTAACCTGGTTTTAAACTGGGAAAAATGTCACTTTATGGTGACTGAAGGAATTGTCCTTGGGCACAAAATTTCGAACAAGGGGATAGAGGTGGACCAAGCTAAGGTAGAAGTAATTGAAAAATTACCACCACCTGCTAATGTTAAGGCAATCAGAAGCTTTCTGGGACATGCAGGGTTCTATAGGAGGTTTATAAAGGATTTTTCAAAAATCGCCAAACCTCTGAGCAACCTGCTAGCTGCAGACACGCCATTCATCTTTGATGAAGAGTGTCTGCAGGCATTTGAGACTCTAAAGGCTAAATTGGTTACAGCACCAATCATCTCTGCACCAGACTGGACATTACCATTTGAACTGATGTGTGATGCCAGTGACCATGCCATTGGTGCAGTGTTGGGACAAAGGCATGACAAGCTTCTGCATGTCATTTACTATGCCAGCCGTGTGCTAAATGATGCACAGAAGAATTACACAACCACAGAAAAAGAGCTACTTGCAGTGGTTTACGCCATTGACAAATTCAGATCCTACTTAGTAGGATCAAAAGTGATTGTGTACACTGATCATGCTGCTCTTAAATATCTACTCACAAAGCAGGATTCAAAACCCAGACTCATTAGATGGGTGTTGCTTCTGCAAGAGTTTGATATAGAAATAAGAGACAAAAAAGGGACAGAAAATCAAGTAGCAGATCACCTGTCCCGAATAGAACCAGTGGAAGGGGCGTCCCCCCCTCTCACTGAAATTTCTGAAACCTTTCCGGATGAGCAACTACTAGCCGTCCAGGAAGTGCCATGGTTTGCAGACATTGCAAACTACAAGGCAGTAAGATTCATACCCAAAGAGTACAGTAAGGTGCAATCAAAGAAATTAATCACAGATGCAAAGTACTATCTTTGGGATGAACCATATCTCTTTAAGAGATGTGCAGACGGAGTAATCCGTAGATGTGTGCCTAAAGAAGAAGCACAGAAGATCCTTTGGCATTGCCATGGATCACAGTATGGAGGACATTTTGGAAGTGAACGAACAGCCACAAGAGTCCTCCAAAGTGGCTTCTACTGGCCTACTCTCTATAAAGATTCCCGAGCATTTGTGCTTAACTGTGATAGTTGCCAAAGATCAGGCAACCTGCCTCACAGTTATGCCATGCCTCAACAAGGAATCTTGGAGATTGAGTTGTTTGATGTATGGGGCATTGACTTCATGGGACCTTTCCCACCATCATACTCAAACACCTATATTCTGGTGGCAGTGGATTATGTATCCAAATGGGTGGAGGCTATTGCAACACCCGCTAATGACACTAAAACAGTGTTAAAGTTCCTCCAGAAACATATCTTCAGCAGATTTGGTGTCCCTAGAGTGTTAATCAGTGATGGGGGCACTCATTTCTGTAATAAACAGCTTTATTCTTCTCTGGTACGTTATGGAGTCAACCACAGGGTGGCTACTCCATATCACCCACAAACTAATGGGCAAGTTGAAGTCTCAAATAGAGAACTTAAAAGAATCCTGGAACGGACTGTAATTAACCGTAGGAAGGATTGGGCAAGAAGCTTGGATGAGGCTCTGTGGGCATACAGAACAGCATTCAAGACCCCCATAGGGACCTCTCCATACCAGCTTGTGTATGGAAAGGCATGTCACTTGCCAGTGGAACTGGAACACAAGGCCTACTGGGCAACCAGATTCCTAAACCTTGATGCCAAGTTAGCTGGAGAAAAACGATTGCTCCAACTAAATGAGCTAGAGGAATTTAGACTCAATGCTTTCGAGAATGCAAAAATTTACAAAGAGAAAGCAAAAAGATGGCATGATAAGAAATTGTCATCCAGAGTCTTTGAGCCAGGGCAGAAAGTTCTGTTATTCAATTCTAGGCTCAAATTATTCCCTGGGAAATTAAAATCCCGGTGGAGAGGTCCATATGTAATTACAAGTGTATCACCATATGGATACGTAGAGCTTCAGGATAATGAATCTAACAAAAGGTTCATTGTTAATGGACAGAGAGTTAAACATTATCTTGAAGGCAATTTTGAGCAAGAATGCTCAAAACTGAGACTTGATTAAAAGCTCAGTAATAGTCCAGCTAATGACATTAAAGAAGCGCTTGCTGGGAGGCAACCCAGCCAATCACAAAATTTAATTTTATTCGTTTTACAGGTAGATGCTACAGTATCTTCAAAAGGTGAAATAGCAATTGGTTGAAGTCACAGAGTTACAGGAAAATTTGGAAGCTCACTGGCGTGAAAAAGCCAGTGAGAAACATTTTGGGCGTTGAACGCCCAAAAGAAGCACCCACTGGGCGTTTAACGCCAGTAAGGGTAACCTTCTGGGCGTTTAACGCCAATCTGCTAGCATTCTGGGCGTTTAGAAAAACGCCCAGTAAAGAAGGACTTCCTGGCGTTCAACGCCAGAAAGAAGCATCACATGGGCGTTGAACGCCCAGGAGAAGTAACATGTGGGCGTTAAACGCCCAAACCATGCACCATGTGGGCGTTTAACGCCAGGATGCTGGGAGGAGGTACAATTCGTTTTTCTTCATAATTTTTCAAAATTTTTAAGTTTCAATTCATGATTTCTTGCATAAACATGTTTCAAAATGTCATCCTTCAAAATCAAATTGGTTTTCTAAAGAACCCTAATTTCTAAAATCCCTTTTTCAAAAATATCAAATGTATCTTAATTCATAAACATAAATCTTTTTCCAATCCAATTCTTTTTCAAATATTTTTAATTTCTTCTCATATCTTTTTCAACTCATCTTATCTTTATTTGAAAAATGCCTTTCCTTCTACTCCTCTCCTTTCCTTTCTTTTGCTTGAGGACAAGCAAACCTCTAAGTTTGGTGTGATTTGCCATGATCACTGAGCTAAAACTCATTAAGATCATGGCACCTAAGAGAACAGGAAGAGCAAGGATGTGAACTTAAGGGAGCTGAAGCGTCAGAAATTAATTCTTGAAGGCACCCCACAGACTAGAGGAACATCCACTTCCCAAAATACAGGTTGTTAAGTTCTAATTCCAGCTTTAACTCTGTGATAGTATTATTATAGGATTTTACCTTAGAAGTTATATAGTAGTAGTAGTAATTAGTATGTCTATTTTGATTTTATTTCCAATTAAGCTATAATTTATTTTTCTCATCATCATTAGGCATGAATAAAGTAGTAGATTTTCTTTTAGAATAAAGAAGTAATTTATATTTTTCGAGTTCTTAATAATAAAATTTATAATTAATTATATGTGGTGGCAATACTTTTTGTTCTCTGAATGAATGCTTGAACAGTGCATAATATGTACTTTGAATTTGATGAATATTGGCTCCTGAAAGAATGAGGAACACGAAAAATATTGTTGATGATCTGAAAAATCATGAAATTGATTCTTGAAGCAAGAAAAAGCAGTTCAAAAAAAAATGATAACACAATATTCACAAGCCATGGGCACTAGCCAAGAGTAAAAAAGGGATCCAAGGCTTTGAGCATCAATGGATAGGAGGGCCCAAGGAAATAAAATCCAGGCCTAAGCGGCTAAACCAAGCTGTCCCTAACCATGTGCTTGTGTCATGAAGGTCCAAGTGAAAAGCTTGAGACTGAGTGGTTAAAGTCGTGATCCAAAGCAAAAGAGTGTGCTTAAGAGCTCTGGACACCACTGACTGGGGACTCTAGCAAAGCTGAGTCATAATCTGAAAAGGTTCACCCAGTTATGTGTCTGTGGCATTTATGTATCCGGTGGTAATACTGGAAGACAAAGTGCTTAGGGCCACAGCCAAGACTCATAAAATGACTGTGTTCAAGAATCAACATACTACACTAGGAGAGTCAACAATACTATCTGAATTCTGAGTTCCTAAGGATGCCAATCATTCTGAAAATTTAAAGATACAGGGAGATGCCAAAACTGTTCAGAGACAAAAAGCTACAAGCCCCGCTCATCTAATAAGAATCTGAGCCTCATTTAGAACTCGAGAATATTATTATTTCTTTATTTCTGTTAGAACCTATTTTATTCATCTAGTTGCTTGAGGACAAGCAACAGTTTAAGTTTGGTGTTGTGATGAGCGGATATTTTATACGCTTTTTGGGGGTAATTTCATGTAGATTTTAGCATGTTTCAGTTAGTTTTTAGTAGAATATTATTAGTTTTTAGGCAAAAATCATATTTCTGGACTTTACTATGAGTTTGTGTGTTTTTCTGTGATTTCAGGTATTTTCTGGCTGAAATTGAGGGAGCTGAGCAAAAATCTGACTTAGGCTGAAAAAGGACTGCTGATGCTGTTGGATCCTGACCTCCCTGCACTCGAAATGGATTTTCTGGAGCTACAGGAGTCCAATTGGCGCGCTCTCAACGGCGTTGGAAAGTAGACATCCAGGGCTTTCCAGCAATATATAATAGTCCATACTTTGCGCGAGGATAGACGACGTAACTTGGCATTAAACGCCAAGTTCATGCTGCTGTCTGGAGTTAAACGCCAGAAAAACGTCATTATCCGGAGTTGAACGCCCAAAACACGTCATGACCTGAAGTTTGACGCCAAGAAGGGCCTTTGCACGTGGAAAGCTTTGGTCTCAGCCCCAGCACACACCAAGTGGGCCCCAGAAGTGGATTTCTGCACCAATTATCTTAGTGTATTCATTTTCTATAAACCTAGGTTACTAGTTTACTATTTAAACAACTTTTACAGACATATCTTGTACCTCATGACATTTTCAGATCTGAAATATACACTTTGTGACGGCATGAGTCTCTAAACTCCATTGTTGGGGGTGAGGAGCTCTGCAGCGTCTCGATGATTTAATACAATTCCTTTGTTTTCCATTCAAACACGCTTGTTCTTATCTAAGATGTTTATTCGCGCTTAATTGTGGAGAAGGTGATGATCCGTGACACTCATCACCTTCCTCAACCCATGAACGTGTGCCTGACAACCACCTCCGTTCTACATCAGATTGAATAAATATCTCTTAGATTCCCCAACAGAATCTTCGTGGTATAAGCTGGATTGATGGCAGCATTCATGAGAATCCGGAAAGTCTAAACCTTGTCTGTGGTATTCTGAGTAGGATTCTGGGATTGAATGACTGTGACGTGCTTCAAACTTTAACCTGCTGGGCGTTAGTGACAGACGCAAAAGAGTGATTCTATTCCAGTAGGAGCGGGAACCAACCGGTGATTAGCCGTACTGTGACAGAGTGCGTGAGCATAGTTTTCACTGCGAGGATGGGAAGTAGCCACTGACAACGGTGACGCCCTACATAGAGCTTGCCATGGAAGGAACTTGCGTGTGAGAAGAGGATTTCAAGGAGGAGTTGAAGTCAGAGGACAAAGCATCTCCAAAACTCCAACATATTCCTCAGTGCTGCAAATCAAAGTAACATTGTTCCCTCTTTTATCAAATCTAGTAATTTCACTTTTAATCCAAATAATCCTATTGACATCCTAACTAAGATTAATAAAATAAATATTGATTGCTTCAAACCAATAATCTCTGTGGATTCGACCCTTACTCACGTAAGGTATTACTTGGACGACCCAGTACACTTGCTGGTTAGTTGAACGGAATTGTGCTCTGAGAAAGTAAACAGTTAGTTAAATTAGTTCTCTTTGGCACATGCCAAGGAGCCTTTAATTAAGGATCACAATTTCGTCCACCAACATCCTGACTAAGAATAATAAAATAAACATAGCTTGCTTCAAACCAATAATCTTCGTGGGATCGACCCTTACTCACGTAAGGTATTACTTGGACAACCCAGAGCACTTGCTGGTTAGTTGTGCGGATTGCAAAAAGTGTAATTGCAATTTCGTGCACCAACTGCCATGACCAAATTATGAAGGACATTTTGGAAGTTAGCGAACAGCCACCAAGGTCCTTCAAAGTGGCTTCTACTGGCCAACACTCTTCAAGAATTCCTGAGAGTTTGTACGTAACTGTGACAGTTGCCAATGAGCTAAAAATCTCTTTCATGGTCACGACATGCCTCAGCAGAGGATCCTAGATATTAAGCTATTTAATGTGCGGGGTATAGACTTTGTGGGACCTTCCCACCTTCTTACTCGAACTCCTATATCCTTGTGGCAGTGGACTACGTGTCTAAGTGGGTTAAGGCAGTCGCATCACCCACTAATGATACTCGAGTAGCGATGAAGTTCCTCCAAAAACACATTTTCAATAGGTTCGATGTCCCTCGGCACTGATTAGTGATGGAGGCAGTCATTTCTGTAACAGACAGCTTGACTCTATTCTGCACCGTTATGGCATTTGCCATAGAGTGGCAACTCCATATTATCCACAGACAAATGGGCAAGCTGAGGTCTCTAACAGAGAACTAAAAAGGATCCTAGAAAGAACCGTGAGCACCTCTAGAAGAGATTGGGCTAGGAAACTTGATGATGCTCTCTGGGCATACAGAACAACCTTCAAGACGCCTATAAGAACATATCAATTGGTTTATGGGAAGGCGTGTCATTTGCCAGTGGAACTGGAATACAAGGCCTACTGGGCAACCAGATTCCTTAACCTTGATACTAAGGCAGCGGGAGAAAAAAGGTTACTCCAGCTAAATGAGTTGGATGAATTCCGACTTGCTGCATTCGAGAATGCAAAAATCCATAAGCAGGGTCTGAAATAAAAGTTAGCACAGCAAGAAAGGCAGTTGGATAATGGAAAGACGGTGTTGGAAGTGCAGGAATTGTAGAGGTTGATGATGAACCTTGGGAGGAGTTTGGAGATGTTGTGGTATTAGAGTTGTAAAAGGAGCTTCTGGATTGTTATTCTTGATTCTGAGATGGTGGAGGTACGTCTTGATTAAACCTTTTTAAGAAATGCCAGACAATGTGTCCAAAATGTCTACAAACTTGTGACTGACGTCTGCTATTTATAGAAAATAATCTTCTCCTCGAGCAAAATGACCACCTCTGCCTCTCTTAAAGCCATTTCCTCAATATAAGTTTTAAGAGATTGGAAACAAGCTTTGTGTGAGGTTTTCTTGAAGCATACCAAAACCATTTCTCTTGAATCTTTCTATCATGTCATCATGAGACATTATTCAATTCTCTTCTTCCATAAAACTATAAATTTCTGGTTTACGATTGATGATAATGAAAAAATTTTGATAATCTTTATTTAACCCTTCTAATAGTGGTTCCACATGTTCTTCCATTAGAGGGGTATCTAGAGCTATAAGTGAACTAGCAACATTCTTGATTTTAAAAATGTACTCATTTGCTATTAAACCTTATCTTTTTTTTATTAGTTTCAGCTAAGCCATGAGTTACATGTTCTTGTACTTAGCTGATTATACAAAATATTCTTCATTTTTTGCCATATTTCATAATTGAGCTTGTAACCTACCATTTTGTTCTTGAAAGAAGCATCTATTGATGCAAGCATCCAAGAAACTAAATGGCAATCATCTTGTTTTCATTATTTGTAAAGAGATGACTCAATTCTTGCATCTTGATCAGAAGTGAATGAAAATTGTAGAGGAATTCATTCTTTGATGAGATGATCTTCGAAGCCTTCACTTTGAATTCCATTGAAAGTTTGATGCTGCTAAGTTTTGAAACTATTTTCACACAATTACACAATTTATCAGAAATAGGATTGAATGAACTTTGTTGGTAAATGACTAGAGTAACATTGTTGTTGGTGACAGGATTTGTGATGGAAGAATGTGAATTGTTGGATGTGGGATGAGAATTATTCGTAGACACTATGGAGCTTTAGAATCTTTTGGCTCTTGATACCAAGAAGGATTTCTGGGAAGAAAGTTTGGATAACAAGAAAGTAGAGACAAGGATTTGGATCTTCTAAATTTTGAATTTCACTTTAGAGAGTAAAGTGTGATCTCTCACCATTTATTCCATAGGTAGGACCAAGAGAAAATATGAAAGAAAAACCATTTAAGGGTGAGAGATCACACTTTACACTCTAAAGTGAAAATTCAAAATTTAAAGGATCTAAATTCCAGAAAGAAAGTGCAATTAGTGCAGAATCAAAACTTGTGAAATGTAAAACTGAATTGGAACTAAAAAGAATTGAAGTGCATTACTTTACAATGATTCTCAGACTTATATATAGGTGATTGCTGAGATACAAAGCCAAAGACTCACTAACTAACTAAAAGATCATCCATACCCACCTAATAGCTAAGCTATACTTTCTTGGCTTTTCTTGGTCTCATACTGATCTTGCTTAATCTCATTGGCCTTAACAAACTTGTGCTTTTTTTCTAAAAGTAAAATTAATTAAAATTAATATAATAAAATATATAAATAAAAATTTTAATCATAATTTAAACACAAATAAAAAATTGTCAAATTATCATACAATTTGTTTACAATCTTCTTCTAAATGTTCAACTTCGATAGAACTATCCATCGCAACATCCGTTCTTAAATTACTACAAAGAATAAAAAAATGAATTTCAACCACTACAAAAAAAAAGTGTATTTTTCAACACCAAAAATCAATGGTGAATGTTCTCTTGATATTTAGAAATAAAATGTTAAAATGGATAGCCAATTTGTCTATTCTTTTGGCGACTGATGAGCGGATATTTTATATGCTTTTTGACATCATTTTCATATAGTTTTTAGTAGTTTTTATTTAGTTTTTATTAAGTTTTGTAGGTTTTAGTGTTAAAATCACATTTTTGGATTCTACTATGAGTTTTTATGTTTTTGGGCAATTTCAGGTATTTTCTGGCTGAAATTGAGGAGATGGAGCAGAAGTCTAATTCAAAGACAGAGAAAGCACTGCAGATGCTGTCCAGATCTGACCTCCCTCTGTTTGGAATAGCTTTTCTGGTGCTACAAACGTTCGAATGGAGCGTTCTCAATGGATATGGAAAGCTCACATCCAGAGCTTTCCAGCAATATTAATAGTCTATACTTTGCTTCGAATTAGAAGGCCCAAAACTGGCGTCCAATGCCAGTTTCCTCTAACCATCCAAGCATCCAGCGCCCAAAGAGCATAGCCCAGCGTCCAAAGGCCTAGAAAGGACCCCCTAGCTGGCATTCCACGTCCAAGGAACCTCAATGCCCGTGGATCTCATCAAACCTCAGCCCAAAACTTACTAAGTGGGCCCTAGAAGTGGATTTTAGCACTAAATAGACTGTTTTACCCTAATAGTCATCTATTTAAGGGTTTATGTTTATGTACTCAGAAGAATCAGACTTGAACATATTTTCATCACCTTCCTCCTTCTCTAGGAGGAAGGTCTGTCATTATTTTCATCCTTGTATTTTTACTTTCAGTATGAGTCTCTAAACCTCCTAGGTTAAGGGGAGGAGCCCAACTGTGTCCTATGAATTAATAAAAGTACTATTTCTTCTTCTTCGATTTGTGTTTGATCTATCTCTAAGATGTATATTCTGATCTTCATCGTGATGAATAGGACGATCTGACAAATTGGCTCTGCTCATCACATTATGACGAACGTACCTGACAAACACCTACGTCTACTTGGGTTCATATGGCCGGAAAGCATGAACTAACAGCTATGGATTTACATCTCTCAGACGCTTAATCCACAATTTCGTTGGGGACTTCTCGAGACACCAATTCAGCCGATCTTCAGGGAGATTAAGATCTCCGTGGTATAGGCTAGATCCAAGAAGCAACATTCTCTAATCCGAAAGATCCTACCTTGTTTGTGAAGTTTTGAGTAGGATCGCCAAGAGAATGGATTGCTATGCGCTTCACCCTCCATTGGATTGAATACTGAGGGCCCTAGCATTCATTCTATAGTAGAGGAGATCAAGGACCACTGGCGTAGCTTTGATCGCTTACAGCCTGCCACAGAAGAAGATCACTCACAAGCAAAAAAGATGGTAGTACCAGAGTTACTTCAGAAAGACAAAGTAACTCCAACTCTCAATTTAATCTTATCATCTATTCCTATCCCTTAAAACTCATGCTTTACACATTTAACATAAAACCTTCTGATTCTGCCTGACTAAGACCTGCAGGACAACCATAAGCTTGCTTCAAGCCATAATCCTCGTGGGATCGACCCTGACTCGCTCTGGTATTACTTGGACGACCCAGTGCACTTACTAGTACTGCTGCTGTTGTACGAAATAGTGTGGGTTTTGCGTACACGCGCACCAAGTTTTTGGTGCCGTTGCCGGGGATTGTTGAGTTTGGACAAACTGTCGGATTGTTTTGCTCCCTAGATCAGGTAATTTTTATTTTTATTTGAGTATTTTGATTTTTGTTTTCTTCTTTTTTTTTCGAAAAAATTGTTAAAAACCTTTTTAAAAATATTTTTTTCTTTGTTCAATTTTTGTTCTTGGTATTTAGTCTTCCATGTTCTTGTTTCCTATTTTTCAATTCCAAAGATTTTAAAACTTCTTCCTACTCTTTTATAAAATATTTGTCTTTTCTTTGTTTGAGTCACAGTGTTGATGTTCGTTTGAGTCTTTGAGTCTTTTATTTTTATTTTTCCTTTTCTAATTTTTTTTCGAAAATTTCGAAAAAAAATTTCATAAATATTATTATTTTTGTAGTTCAATTGGTTAGAGCGTTGACTTATGTTTATGGTAATTTGTGTTTCTTTGAGTCTTTCTTTCTACAAATTTTTCAAAAATAATTTTTCTTTGTTTAAATCTTGTTTCAATTTTTAAGTTTGGTGTTTTCTTTTTATTTTTCATTAAATTTTCAAAAATTTTCCATTGATTTTATAAAAATTTTAAGTTTGGTATTCTTTTTGTTTTCTTAAGTTCTTTGAGTCTTTAAATTTTGTTCTTTGTATTCTTGTGTGTCTTCAAAGTGTTCTTGAGTCTTGTATGTGTCTTGATCTTAAAATTTTCAAGTTTGGTATCCCTTGGTGTTTTCCTCCAAAAATTTTCAAATAATAAGGGTGCTAGATCTAAAAATTTTAAGTCTTGTGTTTTTTGTGTATTTTTCTCTTTCATCATAAATTAAAAAAAATCAAAAAATATCTTTTCTAACTAATTTTCACCAAATTTTCGAAAATATTCATAAAAATTTCAGATTTTGTTTTCAAATTATATCTTATCATATCTTAGTTGTCAAGTTTTCAAAAAATCAATTTTTTTCAAAAATAAAAATCTTATCTTTTTCAAAAATCTTATCTTTTTCAAATCATATCATATCTTTTTCAAAATTCAAAAATCTCATCTTATCATTTTCAAATTTCAAAATTTTAAAATTTAAATCTTTTTCAAAATCAATTTACTAATCTTATCTTTTTTGTTTCTTATCTTATCTTTTCTAACTTCTATTTTTTTTAAATTATATCTTTTTCAAAAAAAAATTTTAAATCTTATCTTATCTTTTTCTAATTTCAAATTTTGATTTAAAATTTTTTTTCATCTTATCTTTTATTTTTGTCTTTTCTTAATTAATATCTTATCTTCTCTCTCAACGTTTTCAAAACCTCCTAAATAACTTTTTCCTCTCAAATTTTCGAAAATATCTCCCTCTTCTTTCTCTTATTTTTCAAAACTTCCTAACTCTCTTCCTTAATTTTTGAAAAAATATCTCCAACTTCTCTCTATTCTTTTTCAAAACTACCTAACTAACTTTTTCCTTTCTTAATTTTTAGAAAATCATCTCTCTTTTTCTCTCATTTTTTTCAAAATCACCTAACTAACTCTCTTCCCTCTTAAATTTTTGAAAATTTCTCTCTCTTCTCTCTCTCTTCTATTTTCAAAAATTCACTAACCAATTTTAAAATCATTTTAAATTATTAACCATATTTTTGAAAATTAATTAATTAATTAATTAATTAATTAAATATAAAAATATTTTAAATATTATTTACTTTTTCTATTTATACCTCTTCTCTTCTCATCTCTGTTCATTTAACTCTACTTCTTTCAACTATAGGTCTAGCTCAACTTCTTTATCTTCTTTGCTCTTCATCTCACATCTCACTTGGTGCTTCTTGCCAGTTGGCATAGAAAGCTCTCTTGTGATTCTCTTTCCATCTTCTTCCATCTTCACTTTTTTGTTTATAATTCACTCTACTCCTATTTTTAAGATAATCTTCTTCTACTTCTTTTATTTATTTTTACTTTTATTTTTATTTTCTATCTTCTTCTTCCCTCTTCACTTCTGACTTTAAAGAGGAACTTCTTGCTAATTGGCATAAAGAACTCTCTTCCTTTCCATCTTTTTCTTTGCTTCTTATTTATGACCAGGAACAAGGATAAAGAACTCCTCTTAACTCCTGATCCTGAACCTGAAAAGATTCTGAGGAGACGTTTACAACAAGCTAAAGCACAACACTCTGGAAGAGATCTTTCAAAAAGTTTTGAACCAAAACAAGAGGATATGGCCACACCACAAGAGGAGACCAGAAAGGTCCTTGGTGACTTCACCATGCCTACCTCTGACTTTTATGGCAGAAGCATTAATGTACCTGCCATTAGAGCTAACAATTTTGAGCTTAAGCCTCAGTTAGTCTCTCTTCTACACCAAAACTACAAATTTCATGGACTTTCACAGGAAGATCCACATTAGTTCTTGGTAGAATTTTTACAGATCTGTGATATTGTAAAGACTAATGGAGTTAATCCAGAAGTCTACAAGCTGATGCTTTTCCCCTTTGCTTTACGAGACAGAGCTAAGTTTTGGTTGGATGCCCAACCAAGAGAGAGTCTTGACTCTTGGAAAAAGCTTGTAAATGCTTTTCTTGCTAAGTTCTTTTCTCCTCAAAGGATGAGCAAGATTAGAGTGAAAGTTCAAACCTTCAAACAAAGAGAAGGTGAATCCCTCTATGAAGCTTGAAAAAGATACAAGCAACTGATCAGGAGATGTCCTCCTAACATGCTCTCAGAGTGGTCCATTGTAGGCGTGTTCTATGATGGCTTGTCTGAGATGTCCAAAATTTCATTGGACAGTTCTGCAGGTGGATCTCTTCACTTGAAGAAAATGCCTGCAGAAGTAAGAGAGCTCATTGAGATGGTTGCAAACAACCAATTCATGTACACCTTTGAGAGGAATCATGTAAACCAGGGAATCTCTCAAAAGAAAGGAGTTCAAGAAGTTGAGAGTCTGAATGCCATCTTGGCTTAGAATAAGATCTTGACCTAACAGGTCAACAGGATCTCTCAACATCTCACTGGGATGTAAACTCCAGCTGGCAGTAATCAGGAAGCTTCTCTTGAAGAAGAAGCTTATGATCTTGATCAACCCACCATGGAGGAGGTGAACTACATGGGAAAAGCCTATGGAAACACTTACAATCCTTCATAGAGGAATCATCCTAACCTCTTATGAAAGGATCAATAGAAACCTCAACAAGGTTTCAAACAAGGTGGTATGAACCAAAATAGGTTCAACAATAAACCACCATTCCCATCTTCTCAAGGGAACATGGAAACCTCTAATCAGAGCCTTTTTGATTTAGCTAATATGGTTTATAGCCTCACTAAGACCACTCACAGTTTTATTAATGAAACAAAGTCCTCCATTAGAAACTTAGAGGTACAAGTTGGTCAACTGAGCAAGAGGATCCCTGAGATCCCTCCTAACACTCTTCCCAGTAATACTGAGGTTAATCCTAGAGAAGAGTGCAAGGCCATAACCATGGAGGTTAAGGCCGAATTGGAGGAGAAGAGGAAGGCATTGAATGCCAGTGAAGAAGCCTTCACTGGACGATCAACGCCCACCAGCCCAGGAAAGCTGGCGTTGAGCGCCAGCAAGGACATCCCTGCTGGGCATTCAACACCCAGAATTCTAGAGGGACTAGCGTTTAACGCCAGTCAGGGGGGACAGCAAGGGCGTTCAACGCCCAATAAGCTGATAGAGCTGGCATTGAATGCCAGTCAAAGTACACCCCTAGAGATTTTAAAGCCCACTCAAGAACCCTCTAGCCCATAACCAAAGGAAACCATAAAGACCATTGAGGTTCCTTTGAATGCACTTCTACAGTGCATAAGTTCTGATGACTACTCATTCTTAATTGAGGATGAAGACACTAGGGAAGAGCAAGCTGCTCGTTTCTTAAGAGCTCTAATGAAGCTGAATACCAAAGAACTCCATGCTTTGGTTCAGCAAAGAGCTACCTCAGAAGCTTCTAGACCCTGGACGCTTTATGATTCCTTGCACCATAGGCACTATGACCTTTGAAAAGGCTCTGTGTGACGTAGGGTCAGGCATCAACCTCATCCTACCCTCTGTAATGAAGAAGCTAGGCATACTTGAGGTACAAGCTGCCCACGTCTCTTTAGAGATGGCAGACAAGACTATGAAGAGGCCATATGGCTTAGTAGAGGATGTCTTGGGTAAAGTTGAAAACCACTACATCCCTGCAAATTTCTCAGTCTTAGACATAGAAGAGGATGAGAATGACTGTGTCATCTGTGGAAGACCTTTCCTAGCCACAGCCAATACTATCATTGATGTGGCTAAGGGAGAACTAACACTAAAGTTAGGGGAAGATCACATCTTATTTAAGATGCCTCATCGTAGCTCTCCCTCTAAAAGAGAGATAACAGTGCAACACCTAGTGTGCCAACCCTCTTTTTCTGTGCAGAGCTCTGCAGAGCTCCCAAACATCAATTCTAAGTTTGGTATTGGACAACCCTCAACAAGATCTAAGCACAAAGGTACTAAAAAGAAAGTACCTAAAGGCTGGAGGGACTAGAAACTCCCAATTGAAGGCCTCTCACCTGGCATGAGAGTTGTCTTCACTAAGAATCCAGTCCTACCACATAAAATGAGCCGTGTCCTAGAGCATGTAGAGCTCATTCATGAGAGGACAGGCTGAAAATTCACTGTCAAGGGCAAAAATCTGAGCCCATACTCACCTCCATAAGGAGCTAAAGGTCAAGCTAGATAGTCTAAAAGAGCGCTTGTTGAGAGGCAACCCAACTTTACTCAACCGTCTTATTTTCATTTTGTTTTTTTTTTTTTAGTTGTCAGAGTCATGATCACATGCATCAGTTAAGAGACAGGATTCACAGCAGTGAAAACATAACACTCTAAGTGGAGTGTCAAGTTGAACACTAGCCAGGGAGCTGCCCCTGAGCATTCAAACACCAGTGCAAAAAACAAAGAATCTGGAATTCCCTAGCTTCTCAAGACCAAGAGGTCCCACAGAAGCTCCACCTACCCCACTTTCTTCTTTCCCATTGATTATATTTGCTCGAGGACGAGCAAAACTCTTAAGTTTGGCGTTGTGCAAAAGCTTTGCTTTTGTGACTTATACTACTCTTAAGTATAGAAGAAGAGGATGGAGCAAACTAGAGAGCATGCACATGAACCTGTGCAACCACCTCAACAAAGACAAAGGAGTGACATAGAACATATTAAGCACTACATGGGATCCTCAAGGAGGAGCACTGGCCACCATCATTCAGGTGGATTTGTTCTCTTTTACTCCTTTTCTGTTATTTTTCTATTTTCTATCTGTCTGTTCTCTTGTTCTAGTTGCATGATCATTTGCATTTGATGTCTTTAAGTTGTAAAATGTTCCATATATCTCTCACCTTGCTTAAATGAAAAAAATTTTATTTGAAAAGAACTGAGAGATGCATGAATTTTAAGTTTAAAATAAGACTAGTTTAATTAGTTTAATGTGGTGTCATATGCTTTTGTTTTCTAAATGTATGAAATAAACAGTTGTTCATGTCCTGGGTCGAGCTGTACGACCCGGGCTAACTGAAGACAAGTCAACCGACCTGTTCAGACCAGGATTATCCGACCTCTTCATAAAAGAGGTCGGCCAAACCACTATAGAGGCCCAAGAAGGCCCAAACAGAGGAACACGACCCGAATCTAAAGGCAGCCCAAGCCTAGAAAGATAAAGGGCGGTTCCTTAAAGATAAGATTACTCTACTCAAAGAAAAGATAAGATAACTATCTTATCTCTAGAAAGGTCACTCCACACCATTATAAATACATTGGAGCACCCAGGTATAACTCATACTCTGATTCTACTAAAAAACCTGCTTAAGAACCTTGCTAACTTAATCATCGAAGTCCCTTGCAGATACTACCACCCTCCGATGACGAAGGATCAGCACCACCACCAAGTCCAACAAGTCGAACACGGCGGCTCCAGCCACCATCATCAAGTCAGACTCAATAGCGCCGACCAGTACAGAAGATCTCATCTGAGATCGACCTACAGTTTCAGGTAGCCCTCGGAACATTGGCGTCGTTGCCGGGGAACCTGGAAGTCATCCCATCATCATGGCAGACAACCTTGACAACGACCACGACTCTGATCTAGAGGACCGAATGCCGCACAAGAACACGGACGCCACATCAAAAGATACTCCTCAACCAAACAAGGATAAGAGTCCACCAAATGCAGAAATCGTAAAGGCACTTCAGACTCAACAAGAACGTCTCAAACAACTCAAAAAAGAGGCCAAGTATCAACGAGAGGCCACGAAGGACCTCAGAAGGGAAACCAGGTGACGTAAAGAGTTGGAAGATAAACTATTACAGCTTGAAGCAGATCTAAAAAAGACTACTCGATCTAATCACGAGGATAATCCCCACAAGGATCAAGACCCATTCACCAAAGAGATTATGAAAGCCAAAGTCCCAAAGGACATTAAAGCTCCCGACATGACCCCGTACGATGGCACATCAGATCCAAGCCATCATCTCAGTAATTTCAGAAGCAGAATGTATCTCACCGACGCTTCGGATGTAATTTGGTGCAAAGCCTTCCCAACTACCTTAACCAAGACGGCAATTAAGTGGTTCGACAGCCTGCCCCTAAGGTCCATCTCAAGCTTTGATGACTTAGTGGGAAAGTTCCTTGCTAGATTCTCCATCCAGAAGGACAAAACCAAGCACGCCCCAAGTTTGTTAGGGATCCAACAAGGAGATCAGGAAAGTCTTCGCAACTACATGGAAAGATTCAACAAAGCATGTCTGGACATACAAAGTCTGCCTACTAAAGCAGCTATTATGGGCCTCTTCAATGGCCTACGAGAGGGACCTTTTAGTCAATCCATATCAAAGAAGCACCCTACATCTTTGAATGAAGCGCAAGAATGAGCAGAAAAATACATCAACATGGAGGAAAACTCTCGACTATGAGAGACCTTAAAATCCAGATCCTTTTACTCCACTAGAGATAAGGATAAAAAGTCCAAGAATAAAGAAGATCAGCATGGAGAGAAGATTAAGAAATACCACAACTATACCCCCTCTCCGGGTGTCTCTCGTGGAAGTCTACCGAGAAGTATGCCACACTGAAAAGATTCCACCACCTCGTCCACTTAAAAGCAAAAAGGAAGGAGGAAATCGAACGGAATACTGTCAATACCATCGAATCTATGGACATCCCACCAACGAGTGCTTTAACTTGAAGAATGTCATAGAAAAATTGGTAAGAGAAGGAAGACTAGACCGGTACTTAGCCAGCAAGACAGATGAGCCCAGAAAGAGAAGAAGAGACGAAGAGGTCGGACGAACAGAACGACCACCTCGTACCCCAGAGAGACATGTTCATACGATACATGGAGGATTGCGGGAGGGGGAATCTCCAAATCATCTTGCAAAAGATACCTCAAAGAGGTATATTATGCCGAGGGAGGAGAAGGAGCACCCGACCTCCCTACCATTACTTTCACTAAGGAGGACGCTACCGGCGTCATCTCTGGACACGATGATCCCATGGTCATCACTATCATATTGGCTAACGCAAACCTCCACCACACACTGGTGGACCAAGGAAGTTCGGCTGACATCTTGTTTAAAACTGCATTCAACAAACTCGGCCTGGAAGAAAAAGAGCTTAGAGCATATCCGAACAGCCTATTCGGATTAGGAGACACTCCGATCCAACCACTTGGACACATCTCGCTACACACAACCTTTGGAAAGGGAGACAGGTCAAGAACACTCAACATAGACTACATTGTGGTCAACGTGAGCTCAGCCTCCAATGCCTTAATAGGTCGGACAACGCTAAATCAGCTCGGGGCAGTAGTCTCGACTCCACATCTATGTATGAGGTTTCCAACTACAGAAGGGATCGCTACGATAAAAGAAGACCAGAAAATAGCACGCCGCTATTACAATGAAAGTCTGAACCTTAGAGGCAAAGGAGAAGAAATCCACACCATCAAACTTGGGGGAATTCAAGGTTGGAAAGAACTCCATCCACAACCTAAAGGCGAGATAGAAAAAGTCCAGATCGGAGATGTCCCAGATAAAATGACCAATATTGGCGCAATCCTAAAGGGAGAAGTAAAAAAGGCCCTCATACAGTTCTTAAAAGATAATGCCAACCTCTTCACAAGGAAGGCCGCAGACATGCCGGGCATAGACCCCAAACTAATGTGCCACAAGCTGGCAGTATATCCAGGATCTCAGCCAGTATAGCAGAGGCGTAGAAAGCTCAGACCAGAAATATCCTAAGCTGTGGAAGAACAAGTACAAGCTCTACTAGAGGCAAGATTCATCAGAGAAGTCAAGTACCCACTATGGCTAGCCAACGTCGTCTTGGTGAAAAAGTCAAATGGGAAGTGGCGGATGTGCACTGATTACACCAACCTCAACAAAGCTTGCCCAAAAGATCCTTATCCACTCCCAAGTATCAACACTCTAGTGGACGCCTCCTCCAGATACAAGTACCTCTCATTTATGGACGCTTATTCAGGATACAATCAAATCCTGATGTACCCACCTGATCAAGAAAAAACCTCATTCTTAACACCCAAGGCAAACTACTGCTACGTCGTCATGCCATTCGGACTAAAAAACGCAGGAGCTACCTACCAAAGGTTAATGAACAAAGTCTTCGCAGATCACATTGGAAAACTAATGGAGGTATACGTGAAGGATATGTTAGTAAAAACACAAAGCGAGGAATCATTACTGTCCGACCTCGCCCACGTGTTCAATACCATAAGAAAGCAATGCATGCGACTTAACCCTGCGAAATGCACCTTCATAGTAGAAGCTGGCAAATTCTTAGGATTCATGCTCACACAAAGAAGAATCAAAGCAAACCCAGACAAGTGCCAGGCCATACTCGACATGAAAAGCCCGACCTGTGTCAAAGAAGTGCAACAACTCAACGGGCGACTGGTAGCCTTGTCCAGATTTCTAGCCGGATCAGCCATAAGATCTCTCCCCTTCTACGCTATGCTAAGGAAGCGAAAGAAGTTCGAATGGACACCAGAGTGCGAGCTAGCTTTCCAGGATTTCAAAAGATTCCTGGGACAACCACCCATTCTTACCCGACCTCGGGAAGGAGAAACACTCATATTATACCTCGCAGTAGGAAGCCGGGCAGTAGCTTCAACACTATCCAGAGAGGACAAAAGTGGATAGCAACTGATGAGTGGATAATTTATACGTTTTTTGGCATTATTTTTAGGCTGTTTCTAGTAGGATCTAGCTACTTTTAGGGATATTTTTATTAGTTTTTATGCAAAATTCACATTTCTGAACTTTACTATGAGTTCGTGTGTTTTTCTGTGATTTCAGGTATTTTTTGGCTGAAATTGAGGGACCTAAGCAAAAATCTGATTCAGGCTGAAAAAGGACTGCTGATGCTGTTGGATTCTGACCTTCCTGCACTCGAGATGGATTTTCTAAAGCCACAAAACTCTAAATGACGCGCTCTCAATGGCGTTGGAAAGTAGACATCCAGAGCTTTCCGAAAATATATAATAGTTTATACTTTGTTCCAGTTTAGACGACGCAAACTAGCATTCAACGCCAGTTCCATGCTGCATTCTAGAGTAAAACGCCAGAAATACGTCACAAACCAGAGTTAAATGCCAAAAACACGTTACAACTTGGTGTTTAACTCCAATAGAAGCCTCTGCACGTGTAAAGCTCAAGCTCAGCCTAAGCACACACCAAAGTGGGCCCCGTAAGTGGATTTCTGCATTTAGACTTATTTCTGTAAATCCTAGTAACTAGTCTAGTATAAATAGGACATTTTACTATTGTATTAGACGTCTTTTGATTGATCTTTAATCAGTGTATGCGATTTTAGACCTTCATGGGGGCTGGCCATTCAGACATGCCTGGACCATCACTTATGTATTTTTCAACAGTGGAGTTTCTACACACCATAGATTAAGGGTGTGGAGCTCTGCTGTACCTCGAGTTTTAATGTCATTACTACTATTTTCTATTCAATTCAGCTTATTCTTGTTCTAAGATATTCGTTGCACTTCAACCTGATGGATGTGATGATCCGTGACACTCATCATCATCCATCCTTATGAATACGTGCTTGACAACCACTTTCGTTTTACCTTAGACCGAGCGGGTATCTCTTGGAATCCTTAATCAGAGTCTTCTTGGTATAAGCTAGAATTATTAGCGACCATTCTTGAGAATCTGGAAAGTCTAAACCTTGTCTGTGGTATTCCGAGTAGGATTCAGGGATTGAATGACTGTGACGAGCTTCAAACTTGCGATTGTTGGGCGTAGTGACAGACACAAAAGAATCAATGGATTCTATTCCGAGATGATCGAGAACCGACAGATGATTAGCCGTGCTGTGACAAGAGCTTTTGGACCATTTTCACTGAGAGGATGGGAAGTAGCCATTGACAACGGTGATGCCCTATATACAGCTTGCCATGGAAAGGAGTAATAAGGATTGGATGAAAGCAATAGGAAAGCAGAGATTCAGAAGGAACACAGCATCTCCATACACTTATCTGAAATTCCCACCAATGATTTACATAAGTATCTCTTTCATCTATTTTATGCTTTATTTATTATTGTTTTTGAAAACCATTATTACCATTTGAATCTGCCTAACTGAGATTTACAAGATGACCATAGCTTGCTTCATACCAACAATCTCTGTGGGATCGACCCTTACTCACGTAAGGTATTACTTGGACGACCCAGTGCACTTGCTGGTTAGTTGTGCGAAGTTGTGACAAAGTGTGATTCACATTTGAGATCTCCAAGTCTTTGACGCCATTGTTGATGATCATAATTTACGGGCACCAGCAACCTATATACTTCATCAGCAAAGCGCTACAAGGGTCCGAACTGAACTATCAAAATATAGAAAAGTTCGCCTACGCCCTCATATTAACCTCTCGATGACTTCGCCCATATTTCCAGGCTCACACCATTAAAATTCAGACCAACCAGCCCATAAAAGGTATTCTACAGAAAAGAGATTTAGTGGGAAGAATCCTACAGTGGGTAGTCGAGTTGTCCGAATTTGACCTCCAATATGAAGCTCGGACGGTGATCAAATCACAGTATCTGGCCGACTTCATTGCAGAATACACTAACACCCCGGAAACCCCTACAAATTGGAATCTTTACATGGACGGCTCTTCAAATAAAACCGGGATTGGAGCAAGTGTGAAAATAGAAAGTAATCAGGGAACCCAAATCGAACTCTCACTAAAGTTCGAGTTCCCTGCTTCCAATAACCAGGCTGAGTGTGAGGTGCTATTGGCTGGTTTGAAGCTGGCTAAAGAAGTCGGAGCCCAAAAGCTTGTCATCTTTAGCGATTCACAGGTTGTCACCTCACAAATAGCAGGGACCTACCAAGCCAAAGATCCTTCTATGAAAAAGTACCTCGACAAAACCAAGAAACAACTCGGGCAATTCCAGGAATATGAGATCCAACATATACCTCGCGAACAGAATGCTCGAGCTGACGCACTCTCAAAATTAGCCAGCACCAAACCAGGGGGCAATAATAGGAGCCTCATCCAGGAAGTACTGCAGAACCTGTCAATCTCAGAAGAAGAAAAAATCCTAGCCATATCAGCCCAGGATCAACGATGGATGACTCTCATAGTCAACTACCTCAAATCAGAGATACTCCTTGCAGATAAGAAGGAGACAAAGAGGTTAAAACGGGAGGCACAGTAGTACACCATCATAAACGACATTCTGTACAAGAGAGGAATTTTGACACATCTACTAAAATATGTACCAACCTCTAAAACAAAAGAGGTCTTAGATGAGATACACAGTGGCACCCGTAGGAACCATCTCGGAGCACGAGCCCTTGCCAAAAAAGTACTCTGAGCCGGATTCTTTTGGCTGACTTTGCAAAAAGAAGCCACTGAGTACGTTAAGACGTGTCCACCATGTCAGAAACATGTCAACTTCCAAGTTGCCCCACAAGAGGAACTCAGCAGCGTGACATCACCTTGGCCATTTGCAAAGTGGGGACTCGACCTTCTCGAGCCCTTCCCCTAAGGGTCAGGACAGGTTAAGTTCCTCATTGTAGGGGTAGACTATTTCACAAAATGGATAGAGGCAGAGCCCCTAGCCAATGCCACTGCTCAAAGAAGTCAGAAATTCCTATATAAGAACATTATCACGAGGTTCGGGGTTCCTTACTCCATCATCACATACAATGGCACCCAATTCACAGATGCAGGCTATAGAAAGCTGGTAGCCAACCAAAAAATAAAGCACCAATTCACATCTATAGAACACCCACAGGCTAACGGACAAGCAGAAGGGTTAAAACAGAGGTTGCAGGACACAAAAGGAGCCTGGGCAGAAGAGCTCCCATAAGTCCTATAGGCATATCGGACAACTCCACACTCCACCACAAAGGAATCACCTTTCTGATTGGCTTATGGAATGGAGGCAATTCTCCCGGTAGAAGTGGAAGAAGGATCTCCCAGAACAATCCTTTACAATGAAGAAGCTAACTCTCAACTTCAAAGGGAAGAGCTTGATCTACTCTCAGAAGTCCAAGGAAAAGCTCGGATCAGAGAAGAAGCACTAAAACGCCGCATGGCCTTAAGATACAATCGAAAGGTAGTGCAGCAAAGCTTTGCCAACAATGACCTCGTCCTAATCCAAAATGATATCGGAACAAGTCGACCCGGAAAAGGGAAGCTAGCATCCAACTGGAAAGGACCCTACCGAGTCACAGAGGTACTGAGAAAAGGCTACTATAAAGTGTCTGAACTCGAGGGCTGAGAGCTACCGAGATCATGGCACGCCAGCAACCTAAAAAGGTACTATAGTTAAGAAGGTAATAAAAGATCTTAGGACAAAGGTGCACTCTTTTTCCTAAAAAAGGTTTTTTAATGAGGCACCAAGCCAGGATCTACAAAATTACCCAACTTAAGAAGGGTGAACACCCACATGTATATATCTATCTATTTTTCTACTTTGAATAAAGTTTTTCAGATTTTCTACAAAATTCCCTTTATCAAGATGCATTAATCTGAAAACGTAAAAATTCATCACCCGATTATAAAGCTACAGGTCGGCAAGGTGAAAACCAAATTCACCGCTCGATCACAACAAAGCTACAGGTCGGCAAGGTGAAACCAAAATTCACCGCCCAATCACGACAGAGCTACAGGTCGGCAAGGTGAAAACAAATTCACCACCCGACCACGATGAAAATCGAATTCATCGTTTGAACTTCTACAAAATCAGCAAGATGAAAAGTGACAAAATAATGCAAGAAGTTATAAAAAGCGATCCCTGAATAGAGACCTGACGAGGTCTGAAACAAAAAATGGATTGCTAGAAATAACTTAGAATGGACCGACATAAAAGAAGTCGGACCAGATTAAAGCGACGAAAAGTTATAAAAAGTAATCCCTAAAAAGAGGCCTGGCCAGCCCTAAAAAGTGGATTACTAGAAATAACTTCCAAGGGGACCGACATGAAGAACTCGGACCAAAGCTACTAAAAGTTATAAAAAGTAATCCATAAAAAGAGACCAGACAAGGTCCAAAAAAATGGATTACTATAAATAACTTCCAAGGGGACCGACATGAAGAAGTCGGACCAAAGCTACAAAAAGTTATAAAAAGTAATCCGTAGAAAGATACCAAACAAGGTCCAAATAATGGATTACTAGAAATAACTTCTGAGGGGATCGACATGAAGAAGTCGGATCAAGACGACAAAAAGTTATAAAAAGTAATCCGTAAAAAGGAGACCTGACAAGGTCTAAATAAAACGGATTCCTAGACAAAGGGACCGACATGAAGAAGTTGGACTAAAGCTACAAAAAGTTATAAAAAGTAATCCGTAAGAAAGAGACCTGACAAGGTCCAAATAAAACAGATTACTAGAAATAACTTCAAAGGGACTGATACAACAAAGTCGGCCCAGAAAGCTACAAAAGTTATACAAAGTAATCCATAAAAAAGAGACCGGACAATGCCCAAATAAAATGGATTACTCAAAATAACTTGGGGTAGACCGACATGAAGAAGTCAGCTCGAGGCTACCAAAAGCGACAGAGTTATAAAAAGTAAACCCAAGGGATTACTAGAAATAACTCAAGAAAAGATCAACTAAAAGAATCAACCAACAGAAGGCACGCGTCAAAATGGAGACAACTCGACCCGAAAGACCACGACCTCACCAAAATCAATTCACAAAGTATTCTATCAAAGAATACTCAAACAAAGAACTAGCCTTAAAAGCGACACTTCAACTAAAGCAGGAAATAAACAAAGTACAAAGGCAATCAAAAGAGGTCAGACAATAAGATTCCAACACCTCAAAGATTCCTGGAAAGCCCCTAAAGCGAGCAACCGACAAGCATACCCCAAAGAAACAAGGTGGTTATAATAAACAGACTCAAGAGGCCGCTTGAAGCCGACCCCAAGAGCAAGAGAAACAATTTTTGTTTTTCAAAATAAAGTTGCTAAAAAAGCAACTAGAGTATCCAAAGTCAAGATCAAAACTTACAAAATAAAGAGTTCAAAAGCCCACATGAACGGGCTATACACAAATACATCAGAAAAATATAGAGGATCCAAAAATTTTCCAATAGCAGCATCTCGGGGAGAAGGAGGGCGACTCTAAAGGGGTACTGTATCTACTGTCCCATCATCCCGATTCAGAATTTGAACGTCAGGATCAGACTCCGGCTGACCGTCTTCAACTGCCAGAGTTGAGGAAGACGGGATAACAAAGGCCTTGGCAAAGGAAACTGGAGGAGGGACGACATCATCATCATCATCAGGGTCTTAAGGGACAATCTTACCATCTTTTACAATGTTGTACAAACTAAAAACGGTAAGGTCTAGCTCGGGCGCAATAACTCGAACCTAATCCTTCAAATTCTCATAAGCAGCATTTGCACTGCCTACAAGATAACCCTGGAGCTCGGCATAGTCAGCTCGGATAGACTCCAAACTCTCCCTAAGATCTACCATCTCCCCATAAGTTGTGACATAGTTGTCCTTATGCTTCAGCGCCATATCCTCAGCTAATTTTAGAGAAGCCGCCAAGGCAGTAGCCTGAGTCTTCTCACCCTCCAACTCTTTTTCCAATTTAGCCACTTTCACCTCAAGCTCATCCTTTAAACCCTTGATCCGGTCAAACTCCAATTTGGCCTCTTCCATAAAAGCCTTTGTTGCATGAATGAGAAGATCCTGAGCAGTCCGGTATAGAGCCGCCCCCATATGTGCCATCTTAATGCTACTCCGAGTAATAAAGTCCAAGTGACGAAGAAGGGAAACATCGTCAGTAGGCATGACACCATACGGAGTAATTTGTTGATCAACAAACCAGATAGCATCAAAGTCGGAGTCATCCAAATTGAAGGGCTCAACAGTCCTCTGTCTTTTTGGAGGAGGAACGGCAGGAGGAGAAGAGGTGGTAGCAGAAGCCTGGGAAGGATCAATCACACAAACCTGAGGGGTAGGAATCATCCTCCTCGGTCCAAGAGAGCTCGATACCAGCTGTTTCGACAGAACATGAGAGGATCCCTCCCCAGCCGCCTTGGCCGAGATGTTCTGGGCAGCTGTAGCCTTTCTCGCCTTTTTAAAGGCTTTCATGGAATCATTGGTCTTAGCCATCTCTGAAAAAACAAAATCAACCAAAGAAGAAAGTTACGAATTGGAAAGAAATAAAGCAAAGTAAAATAGAGCAAAAATAAGTCGATCAATACCCAACACAGTCCGGACAAGGGAGGGGTACCCCAAAAATTTCTTGGTATCGAGATGGGGAGGTTCCCCCTAAATATCTTCCAAAACACTCACAAAAGCATGCTCGACCTCGTCAAGCATCTCCCACGAGTATCGAGAAACCACAACATCCTTTTGCCAACAGAAGGGGAAGGCAGGCTTATCATTTGCTTCTAAGAAAAATGGTCGAGCTCCCTCAACAGCTCGGACCTTGAAAAAGTAATTCTTAAAGTCCCTAAAGGACTCGTCATACATAGCAAACACTTTATGTCCTTGGACAGATCGAAAGGAAACCCAAGAAGCTTTCTTTTTTGAGGAAATCCTGGGCTTGGTCAAAACAAAGATATAAAGAAAGAGAGTCTGATCGAGAAGGCTTGACATCCAACTCTTGGCAAAGCAACTGAAAGATCTTGATAACTACAGATCTTGACAAAGCACCAACAGTAATCTTCGAAAGCAAGGAGAAGTGCGAAAATGTGAAGGGAAGATCGATGTGAAAAGTCGCACGCGAACCAGAAAATGCAAGAACTGAAGGATGAAAAGATGAAGTTTCAGGAAGCAAAAGAGAAAACTGAAAACAAAGTCTTTTCGCAAAATCCAAAATGAAAAGAGGAAAACGGCAAAAGAGGAGTTAATGAGCTTTAAAAACCCTCACACGTTCTCAAAGGAAGAAACGCGCATTTCAAAACAAGAGGGGGTGAAGGAAAATGCTTCGCATTCAAGAAGACTTGGCCAACAAAAAATGCTCGAGCTCAGCTCTCCGAAAAGGATCAAAGTCTAAAGGACTCGACCTTAAAAAAAGACCGAGCTCAAGCAGGGGCACTGTTCATGTCCTGCGTCAAGCTGTACGACCCGGGCTAACTGAAGACAAGTTAACCGACCTGTTCAGACTAGGATTATCTGACCTCTTCATAAAAGAGGTCAGCCAAACCGCTACAAAGGCCCAAGAAGGTCTAAACAGAGGAACACGACCCGAACTTAAAGGCAGCCCAAGCCTAGAAAGATAAAGGACGGTTCCCTTAAAGATAAGATTACTCTACTCAAAGATAAGATAAGATAACTATCTTATCTCCAGAAAGATCACTCCACACCATTATAAATATGCTAGAGCACCCAGGTATAACTCATACTCTGATTCTACTAAAAAACCTGCTTAAGACCCTTGCTAACTTAAGCATCGGAGTCCCTTGCAGGTACCACCACCCTCCGGTGACAAAGGATCAGCACCACCACCAAGTCCAACAAGTCGAACATGACGGCTCCAGCCACCATCATCAAGTCGGACTCAACAACATCGACCAGTACAGAAGATCTCATCCAAGATTGACCTACAGTTTCAAGTAACCCTCAGAACAACAGTGCATATTTGAAGTTGTAACTTTAGAATGTTGCCTCTTGAAAGAATAAGGAAAAAAGAAAAGTATTATTGATAATCTCAAAAATCTAAAAATTGATTCTTGAAGCAAGAAAAAGTACCAAAAAAGCAAAAGAAAAAGCATGTTGCAAAAGAAAAAAATATATGCATGCAAAAAAAATAGTGAAAAAAAAGAAAAAAATTAAAAGCAAGCAGAAAAAGCCAATAGCCCTTGAAACCAAAAGGCAAGGGTAAAAGGGCCGAAGGTTTTTAGCATCAGTGGTTAGGAGGGCCCAAAGGAATAAAATCATTGCCTAAGCGGCTCAATATAAGTTGTCCCTAATCATGTGCTTGTAGCGTGAAGGTGTCAAGTGAAAAGCTTGAGACTGAGCAGTTAAAGTCATGGTCCAAAGCAAAAAGAGTGTGCTTAAGAACTCTGGACACCTTTATCTGGGGACTCTAGCAAAGCTGAGTCACAATCTAAAAAGGTTCACCCAGGTAAAGTGTCTGCTGCATGAATGTATCCGGTGGTAATACTGGAAAATAGAGTGCTTAGGGTCACGGCCAAGACTCAAAAGTTGTGTTCAAGAATCAAAATAATCTTAACTAGGAAAGCCAATCATATCATCTAGATTATGAGTTCCTAAGGATGCCAAAATCTTTGAGTTTCAATGGATAGTGAGATGCCAAAACTATTTAGATTCAAAAAGCTAATAAGTCCCGCTCATCTAATTTTAACTAAGCTTCATTTGAAAATTAGAAATTTAATGTATCTTAATTTTCTTTTCTATCCTACTGTGTTGTTAGTTGCTTAGGGACAAGCAACGGTTTAAGTATGGTATTGTGATGAGCGGACATTTTTTATGCTTTTTAACATCATTTTCATATAGTTTTTAGTAGTTTTTATTTAGTTTTATTAAGTTTTTATAGGTTTTAATGTTAAAATCACATTTTTGGATTCTACTATGAGTTTTTGTGTTTTTGGTCAATTTCAGGTATTTTCTGGAGAGCTTTTCTGGAGCTACAAAAGTCCAAATGAAGCGATCTTAACGGCTATAGAAAGCCAACTTTCAAAGCTTTTGATAAATATATAATAGTGTATATTTTGCTTTGGATTAAAAGGCCCAAAACAGGCGTCCAATGCCAGCTTCCTGCAACCTTCCAAGCATCCAGCGCCCAAAGAGCAGAGCCCAGTGTCCAAAGGCCTAGAGAGGACGCCCTAGCTAACATTCCACATCCAAGAAACCTCAGTGCACGTGGATCTAATCAAAACTCAACCCAAATACTTACTAAGTGGGCCCTAGAAGTGGATTTTAGTACTAAATAGATTGTTTTACTCTACTAGTCACCTATTTAAGGGTTTACGTTTATGTAATTAGAAGAATCAGACTTGAACATATTTTCATCACCTTCCTCCACCTCTGAAAGGGAGGTCTGCCATGATTTTCATCCTTGTGTTTTTACTTTTAGTATGAGTCTCTAAACCTCCTAAGTTAAGGGGAGGAGCCCAGTTGAGTCCTATGAATTAATAAAAGTACTATTTCTTCTTCTTTGATCCGTGTCTGATCTATCTCTAAGATATATATTCCGATCTTCATCATAATGAACAAGACGATCTGACAAATTGGCTCTGTTCATCACATTAAGATGAACGTGCCTGACAAACACCCGCGTCTACTTGGGTTCATGTGAATACTAGTTGGAAGGCATGAACCAATAGCTATGGATTTACATCTCTTAGACAGTTTATCCACGATTTCGTTGGGGACTTCTTGAGACACCAGTTCAGCCGATCTCCGGGGAGATTAAGGTCTCTGTGGTATAGGCTAGATCCAAGAAGCAGCATTCTCTAATCCGAAAGATCCTACCTTGTCTGTAGAGTTTTGAGTAGGTTCGCCAATATAATGGATTACTATGCACTTCACCCTTCATTAGATTGAATACCAAGGGCCCTGGCATTCATTCTGTAGCAGAGGAGATCAAGGACCATTGGCGTGGCTTTGATCACTTACAGGCTGCCATAGAAGAAGATCACTCACAAGCAAAGAAGATGGTAGTACCAGAGTTACTTTAAAAAGACAAAGCAACTCCAACTCTCAATCTAATCTTATCATCTATTCCTATCCCTTAAAACACATGCTTTACACATTCAACATAAAACCTTCTGATTATGCCTGAATAAGACCTGAAGACAACCATAAGCTTGTTTCAAGCCACAATCCTCGTGGGATCGACCCTGACTCAGTGCACTTGCTAGTACTACTGCTGTTGTACGAAATAGTGTGGGTTTTGCGTACACGCACACCAGCGACATTGAAATCTTTTCCTATTATTGTCTTATTGTTGACAAAACATTGGGTCAAGAATAAAGTTTTCTTTAAAATATGGACACCATATTGTCGTTGATAAATTTGAACGATCAAGATTACTTTTAAAAATCAGATAAATATTGTAGATTTATTGTATAAAATAGACGCTTAGAGTGAACTTAATTTTTAGGTATCATAATTTTGAAATAACACCAACATTTATAGTACAATAGAAAACAAAATTAAAAATAGAGTATAATTTTGTAACTAAAAACAAAAGAATCATTTTTATTTTAAAAAATAAGTTACGTAACATTTGGAGCATGTGTATATATATCTATTTATATGGGAGTAAAAATAAAATAAATAAAGAAAATAATAAAACAATAAAATGAACAAATAAAGTGAAAAAATGTGCTTGGAAATCATAATGTTTTAATTTTCGTGTACATATATACTCATGATTTTTTGAAAAAAATAAAAGATAAGAAAATAAAAACTCTAACCCAACGTATCCGCTTACCTTGCCCCCGCCAAAACGGTGGTTTAGTTTTTTTTTTTTTTTTGAAAGTCAAACAAGTTCAGCACACCCAATGGAGCATACAAACAGATAATAGATACGAAGCAACTCCTATGTCATCTCTGGCATAGCCATCAACAACATGAGTTAGTTTCACACCATTCCTTGGAGATACAAAACGATCTAGCAATACATTCTATCATGACCGTTGTCTTATTCTGGAAAGTGAATTCATTTCTACATAGCCAGATATTCCATATAACTGAGAAGAACCACACTAACCATGTTTTACGCACATCTTTTCTCATAGGCATCATCCTCCAACTCTCAAAATATTCTCTTATGGACCCTGGGATGCATCAGGCCCGACCCACATGAGGGATCCATGCACACCATACATGCCAAGCAAACTTACACTTAACAAACAAGTGTTGGACAGATTCAACTTTCTTGTTGCACATCACACAAATATTATCATTCTGAGCAATGATACCGAATCTACTCAACCGATCCTTTGTATTAACTCGACTTACTAGCGCAAACCAATTAAACAACTCAACTCTCTGGGGTACCAGTCTTTTCCAGATACCATTTGTGAACTTGTAGCTAAGGATGTCATCCGTCACAGTCTGTTCCCGCAAAACCTGCACAAATGAGTTAGTAGTATAAACGCCTTCCTTGTCAAACTTTCACACCACTCTATCTTGTGCACCTGATATTAATCTCACAGCATGCAACATATCAAACATTTGATTCAGACTGTCAATCTCCCATTGGCGGAGTTCCCTCCTCCATTGGAAGTTCCACACCCACTCTATCCCATCCTAAAATCCACAGTCCCCAATTACGGATCCTTTATTATTTGAAACCAAAAAAGCCTCGGAAAGGAGTCTTTTAACTTCCTCGACTATAGCCATGTATCTTCCCAAAATTTGGTTGATCTAATATCACCTACTTCCATAGCAAGTCCATCAATCATCTTCTGTGTGACAATTTGCTCTTTTATTTGCAGGTTACATATATCTTTCCACGGGCACCCTTTTACTGGTAGAGGTTGAGTAGACAATAATTAGCTAGGGTTTAGATTATTGCACAAGTCGGCAATCTTCTTTCACAGTGAATAGTCCTCCTTAGAAAATCTCCACCACCACTTGAACAATAAGGCGGTGTTACGAACCATCGCATCTCCCACACCTAGCCCTCCTAGTTTTTTCGGTGCCTGTATCATCTCCCACTTTACAAGAGCCAACTCAGGTCTTCCATCCTCCTTCCCCCAAAAGAACCTCTGCTGTAGCAAAATTAAGTTTTTCATCACCGCAGCTGTCATTTTATACAAGCTGAGATAATAAATAGGTAGGCTATTGATAACTGACTTGATAAGGACCAACTTCCCTACTTTACTGGGTACATTTGCTTTCCATAAACTAAGTTTCTCCTCCACCTTATCTATTACCGGCTTCCATATTTTTACCATCCTTGGGTTTGCTTGAAGATTAATACCCATATACTTCATCGATAGAGTTGCCGCCTGGCACCCTAGTAGTCCGCACATCCGACCACCCACTACTGATTGCAATTTACCGGTATCAAGCTGGACTTTTCAAAATTAATTCTTAATCCAGACATCACTTTAAAACACCATAATAGTCTCCGGTAATTTCTCACGGTTTCCTCCTCTGGTGGACAGAACATTATAGTGTCATCAGTAAATTGCAGGTGTGATAACTCTATATTATCCCTACCGACTAGAAAAAGAGATATTCTCCTATTTCTAACCGCCTCCATAATCAACCTATTCAACACATCTATAACGAGAACGAACAAAAACGGTGATAAAGGATCGCCTTGTTGCAGCCCCCTTTCCATCCTGAACGGTTTCGATGGTGACCCGTTAAGCATTATGGATATAGATGCTGACTAGATACACTCTATAACCCATGCCTTCCATCTTTTACCAAACCCCATCTCTTCTAGTACAATATCAACAAAGTTCCACTTGACTCTGTCATATACTTTTTGAAAGTCCAATTTGATGATTGCTGATGCCCTTCTTTTTAGTTTTAGCCATTGTAAAGTTTCACATGCTATTAACGCTCCATCATGTATTCTCCTTCCCTTGACAAAAGCATTTTGTGATTCCCCTACCAAGCTTGGCATTACGCTCCTGATTCTCCTTGTCAACACTTTTGATATCACCTTATAAATGCATCCAACCATACTGATTAGTCTAAGATTCTTTATCTCCTTTGCACCCACAAATTTCAGTGCCAGCGCTACCAAATAACATTGGAATTTGCTGGTAGCCTCAGCGTCTAAAAGAAAGTCATCGCAGCTTTAGTAAATTCCACTCCAATCTCCTCCCAACACTTTTTTATAAAGTTCATGTTATATCCATCACTACCCAGCGCCTTGATGATTCTTAATCCCAAACTGCATCCTTCACTTCCTCCTCCAACAGTAACATCTCTAACGCTTGAGCTTCTTCCATCATCAACCAATTGACTAGACCATCTCCAAAGCTAATATTTGGCGAAGCTTTCTGTTGGAACAGTTACCTATAGAAATCTCTAATGGCGACCTTGATTATTGCATGATTCCTGACCAACCTCCCGTTAATCACTAAAGACTCAATCCGATTATTTCTTCTTCTTGCTGATGCAATATTGTGGAAATATCTTGTGTTCCTGTCCATCTCCTTGGCATGTCGAGACCTGGACATTTGTTTCCAGTGTATATCGTTTCTCGTATACCATAACTCACAACACCTCACTAGTGCCTTTCTTCTTGCTTCTACTATACCATCATAAACCCCATTACTGACATGTCGTCCACTTTCTTGATCTCATCCTCAAACTTTTTTGTCTTTTCAGTTATATTCCCAAAGTGCTACTTGTGCCATCTACCCAGCGGTTTTGATAACGCCTTCAGCTTATCCAGAAACTGTGCATCTCCCAACCCCCTCCATTCTTTCTTCACCATTCTTAGGAAGCCTTCATGTGTGAACCACGAATCTAGGCTGCGAAACGGTCTTGTACCCTAAACCATTCTTCTGTTTTCCACTATCAAGGGAAAATGATCTGATAATCCTCTCGGTCTTCCTCTAAGTCGAGTTTCCGAGTACGCATCCAGCCATTCCAAACTCACCAGACTTCTATCAATACAACTAAAAGATTGACTTCTAAACCATGTATATTTGCAATCATTAAACGTCAAGTCCACTAACTCCATATCATTTATCCATGCTCTGAAGTCTTCAGTGGTTGCTGATAAACTCGTCGCCCCTTTCCTCTCATCTATATGCACAATTTCATTGAAATCCCCATGTAACAAAATGGAGTTTGGCATAGCCCTGTAACATAACTTAAATCCTCCCATAGTAAGATTTTTTCATCTCTCACATGTGTTCCATATACCAGACAAACAACACAGTGAAAATTATCTTTGGTCATCACTCCTTCTACACATAACCACCTATCTCCTTTATAGTAATTTATTAATTTAAAAACAGATTCATCCCATATTAAAAGTAAACCTCAAGATGCTCCAATTGAATTAACGTACTCCTAGCTAGCTCTATCATTACCCCTGATACTTACTACATCAAATTTATTCACCATCTTTTTTTGTTTCTATCAAACCCAACATATCTACTCTAAACTTATTTTTGAAGCTTTTTATCATATTCAATTTTGCAACTCCTCTCAAACCCCTAACATTCCAAGAGCTTAAAATCATTTATAAAATTTATTACACACCTGCATACTGGTGGACGAAATTGTGATTCGTACTCTTTGTACTTGTATGAAATTTAATTCGAGATAATAGCTCTTTACTATGTGTGGTCACAACTCCATTCAACCCAGCAACTGTACTGGGTCGTCCAAGTAATAAACCTTACGTGAGTAAGGATCGATCCCACAGAGATTGTTGGTATGAAGCAAGCTATGGTCATCTTGTAAATCTCAGTCAGGCGGATTTAAATAAATTATGGAATTTGGAAAATCAAATAATAGTAAATAAACATAAAATAAAGATAAAGTTACTCATGTATTTCCATGATGGGAATTTCAGATAGGTGTTTGGAGATGCTGTGCTCCTCCTGAATCTCTGCTTTCCTACTGCTTCATCCAATCCTTCTTACTCCTTTCCATGGCAAGCTGTATATAGAGCATCACCGTTGTCAATGGCTACATCCCATCCTCTCAGAGAAAAAGGTCCAAATGCTCTGTCACAGCACGGCTAATCATCTGTCGGTTCTCAATCAGGTTGGAATAGAATCCTTTGATTTTGCGTCCGTCACTAACGCCCAGCCTTCAGGAGTTTGAAGCTCGTCACAGTCATTTAATTCCGGAATCCTACTCAGAATACCACAGACAAGGTTAGACCTTCCGGATTCCCATGAATGCCGCCATCAATTCTAGCTTATACCATGAAGATTCTGATTAAGGAATCCAAGAGATATGTGCCCGGTCTAGGGTAGAACGGAAGTGGTTGTCAATCACGCGCGTTCATAGGTGAGAATGATGATGAGTGTCACGGATCATCACATTCATCAAGTTGAAGTGCAAGGAATATCCTAGAATAGGAATAATTCGAATTGGATAGAAAATAATAGTAATTGCATTGAAGCTTGAGGTACAGCAGAGCTCCACACCCTTAATCTATGGTGTGTAGAAACTCCACCGTTGAAAATACATAAGTGAAAGGTTCAGGCATGGCCGAATGGCCAGCCCCCCAAAACATGATCAATAGTCTCCTCAGATGAAGAATAAAATAAAACTGAGACCAAAGATGTCTAATACAATAGTAAATTATCCTATTTATACTAGACTAGCTACTAGGGTTTACATGAGTAAGTAATTAATGCATAAATCTACTTCTGGGGCCCACTTGGTGTGTGTTTGGGCTGAGCTTGATCTATCCACGAGCTGAGGCTTCTTTTGGAGTTGAACGCCAAGTTGTAACGTGTTTTGGGCGTTCAACTCCGGGTCGTGACATGTTTCTGGCGTTTTACTCCAGACAGCAACATGGAACTGGCGTTGAGCGCCAGTTTACGTCATTAATTCCCAAATAAATTATGGACTATTATATATTTCTGAAAAGCTCTGGATGTCTACTTTTCAACGCCGTTGAGAGAGCGCCATTTGAAGTTCTGTAGCTCCAAAAAATCTATTTCGAGTGCAGTGAGGTTAGATTCCAATAACATCAACAGTCCTTTGTCAGCCTCCTATTAGAGAGTTTTGCTCAAGTTCCTCAATTTCAGCCAGAAATTACCTAAAATCACAGAAAAACACACAAACTCATAGTAAAGTCCAGAAATGTGAATTTAACATAAAAACTAATGAAAACATCCCTAAAAGTAGCTTGAACTTACTAAAAACTACCTAAAAACAATGCCAAAAAGCGTATAAATTATCCGCTCATCACAACACCAAACTTAAATTGTTGCTTGTCCCCAAGCAACTGAAAATCAAATAGGATAAAAAGAAGAGAATATACTATAAATTCCAAAATATCAATGAATATTAATTCTAATTAGATAAGCGGGACTTGTAGCTTTTTGCTTCTGAATAGTTTTGGCATCTCACTTTTTCCTTTGAAGTTCAGAATGATTGACTTCTCTAGGAACTTAGAATTTCGGATGGTGTTATTGATTCTCCTAGTTAAGTATGTTGATTCTTGAACACAGCTACTTATGAGTCTTGGTCGTGGCCCTAAGCACTTTATTTTCCAGTATTACCACCGGATACATAAATGCCACAAACACATGACTGGGTGAACCTTTTCAGATTATGACTCAGCTTTGCTAGAGTCCCCAGTTAGAGGTGTCCAGGGCTCTTAAGCACACTCTTTTGCTTTGGATCACGACTTTAACCACTCGGTCTCAAGCTTTTCACTTGGGCCTTCATGATACAAGCACATGGTTAGGGATATCTTGGTTTAGCCGCTTAGGCCTAGATTTTATTTCCTTGGGCCCTCCTATCCATTGATGCTCAAAGCCTTGGATCCTTTTTACCCTTGCCTTTTGGTTTTAAGGGCTATTGGCTTTTTTTGCTTGCTATTTCTTTTTCTTTCTATTTTTTTTTCGCAAGCTTTTGTTTTTCACTACTTTTTCTTGCTTCAAGAATCAATTTCATGATTTTTCAGATTATCAATAACATTTCTCTTTGTTCATCATTCTTTCAAGAGCCAACAGTTTTAACATTCATAAACAACAAGATAAAAAATATGCACTGTTTAAGCATTCATTCAGAAAAATAAAAGTTTTGTCACCACATCAATATAATTAAACTAAATTCAAGGATAAATTCGGAATTCATGTACTTCTTTGTTCTTTTGAATTAAAAACATTTTTCATTTAAGAGAGGTGAAGGATTAATGGAATTATTCATAACTTTAAGACATAGTTACTAAACACTAATGATCATGAAGTAGAGATACAAAACATAGATAAACATATAACATAAAAATTGAATAGCAGAAAAGTAAGAACAAGGAATGAAACCACCTTAGTGGCGTCTTCTTCTTGAAGGACCAACAATGTCCTTAAGCTCTTCTATGTCCCTTCCTTGCCTTTGTTGCTCCTCCCTCATTGCTCTTTGATCTTCTCTTATTTCATAGAGAATGATGGAGTGCTCATGATGTTCCACCCTTAATTGTTCCACATTGTAGCTCAAATCTTCTAGGGAAGTGTTGACTTGTTCCCAATAGTTGTTGGGAGGAAAGTGCATCCCTTGAGGCATCTCAGGGATTTCTTGATGATGAGCTTCCTCATGCATCTCTTGAAATCCGTGGAGGGTCTCTCTTGCTTGCTCCATCCTCTTCTTAGTGATGGGCTTATCCTCTTCAATGAGGATGTCTCCTTCTATGATAACTCCAGCTGAGTAACATAGATGGCAAATAAGATGAGGAAAAGCTAGCCTAGCCATGGTGGAGGACTTTTCGGCTATTTTGTAGAATTCATGGGAGATGACTTCATGAACTTCTACTTCCTCTCCAATCATGATGCTATGAATCATGATGGCCCGATCCATAGTAACTTCAGATCGGTTGCTAGTGGGGATGATGGAGCGTTGAATGAACTCTAACCACCCTCTAGCCACAGGCTTGAGGTCTAGTCTTCTTAGTTGAACCGGCTTACCTTTGGAGTCTCTTTTCCATTGAGCTCCTTCCACACATATGTCCATAAGGACTTGGTCCAACCTTTGATTAAAGTTGACCCTTCTAGTATAGGGGCGTTCATCTCCTTGCATCATGGGCAAGTGGAATGCCAACCTCACATTTTCCGGACTAAAATCTAAGTATTTCCCCCAAACCATTGTGAGATAATTCTTTGGACTCGGATTCACACTTTGATCATGGTTCCTAGTGATCCATGCATTGGCATAGAACTCTTGAACCATTAAGATTCTGACTTGTTGCATGGGGTTGGTTAGGACTTCCCAACCTCTTCTTCGGATTTCATGTCGGATCTCCGGATACTCATTTTTCTTGAGTTTGAAAGGGACCTTAGGGATCACCTTCTTCTTTGCCACAACATCATAGAAGTGGTCTTGATGGCTTTTGGAGATGAATCTTTCCATCTCCCATGACTTGGAGGTGGAAGCTTTTGTCTTCCCTTTTCCTTTTCTAGAGGATTCTCCGGCTTTAGGTGCCATTGATGGTAATGGAAAAACAAAAAGATTATGCTTTTACCACACTAAACTTAAAATATTGCTCGCCCTCGAGCAAGAGAAGAAGAAGAAGAAGAAGAAGAAGAAGAAGAAGAAGAAGAAGAAGAAGAAGAAGAAGAAGAAGAAGAAGAAAATATGGAGGAGAGTGAGGGAAGGTGTTTCAGTCAAGGTGTAGAAGAGGGGGTTTGTGTTGTGTGAAAATGAAGTAGAATGGAAGGGTATATATAGGGAGGGGAGTGGGTGTAGTTTCGGTCATTTAGGGTGGGTCTGGGTGGGAAAGATTTTTGAATTTTGAAGGTGGGTGGGGTTTATCGGGAAGAGTGGATGGATGTGAATCGTGAAGGGGGTAATTGGGAAGAGAGGTTTGAGGTAATTGGTGAAGGGTTTTTGGGGAAGTGTGTTTATTGGAAAGAGAGAATGAATGTTGAGAAGAGGGGAGAATATGTTAGGTGGGGATCCTGTGGGGTCCACAGATCCTGAGGTGTCAAGGATTTACATCCCTGCACCAATTAGGCATATAAAATGCCTTTGCACACCATTCTGGCGTTTAAACGCCGAAGTGATGCACACTCTGGGCGTTCAACGCCCATGTGTAGCATGTTTCTGGGGTTGAACGCCAGTTCCATGCTTGTTACTGGCGTTCAGCGCCAGCTTTCCTCAAGGCATATTCCTGGCGTTCAAACGCCAGGATGTTGCTTGTTTCTGGCGTTCAGTGCCAGAAACATGCTATGTTCTGGCGTTGAACGCCAGCCAGATACACCTTACTGGCGTTTAAATGCCAGTAAGTCCTTCCTCCAGGGTGTGATTTTTCTTCTGCTATTTTTGATTCTATTTTTAATTTTAGTATTTTTTTCGTGACTCCACATGATCATGAACCTAATAAAACACAAAATAACAATAAAATAAAATTAAAATTAGATATATAAAAATTGGGTTGCCTCACAACAAGCGCTTCTTTAGTGTCATTAGCTTGACAGTGGGCTCTCATGGAGCCTCACAGATATTCAGAGCATGATGAGGGCCTCCCAACACCAAACTTAGAGTTTGAATGAGGGGGCTTCTCAACACCAAACTTAGAGTTTGATTGTGGCCTCCCAACACCAAACTTAGAGTTTGACTGTGGGGGCTCTTTTTGACTCTATATTGAGAGAAGCTTTTCATGCTTCCTCTCCATGGTTGCAGAGGAAGGTCCTTGAGCTTTAAACACAAGGTAATCCCCATTCAATTGAAGGACTAATTCTCCTCTGCTAACATCAATCACAGCTTCTGCTGTGGCTAGGAAGGGTCTTCCAAGGATGATGCATTCATCTTCATCTGAATGAATGCACAAAAGAACGCAGAAGGAGATCTCAAAAATTTCCACGTCACAGCCTGAGGAGATGAGTTGACGGAAGAGATAACGGAAAAAGAGATTGTCGAAGAACATTATGGCATTGGCACTAGCGGCAAGGAGATGAATGGCTATAGCTGTGACTGTGGCGGTGACGGAGAGGCGACGACGGCGACGGCGACGGCAACGATGATGCTGCAATTTAGGGTTTTCATTCATATGTCTTGCTCACTCTCCCCTCACTCGAAACTAAGCCAACGTTTCATTTTGCTATGGGCTTTGAGTGCTTGGGTGGGCTTTAGATGTGTGGATGTTTTAATTTTGTGTAAATGCTGAGATTTTTATTTAGGAGAGTTTTGTAAATTGCTACAAATAGATGATGTTGTGGAGATTTTCAAAAGCTTCTATTATAAAATCTCCACCAATTAATAAAAATCTTGTAGTGTAAATTTGATGAGTTGTAGACACATCAACCATGAAAGTTGTGAATCTTTTGCTTTGAGGCAAGAAGTTAAGTATTTAACAATTTCGTCTTGTTTTTTCCACTTAGAATACTTTAGATTAATCGTGTTTGCAGCTTCATCTTCGACTAAAAGATATTTTTTGGGAATCAATTCTCCAATGATGTGACTTAGTATTTGGTAATTTTCAATTATATAATTGACTCGATATAATCTTTTTATGGTAGAAATTTTTTTTTCATTTAGTTTCATAGTTATATCGGACTCAAAAAAGCTTGTGTCATTTGTGTTATTAATGGTGTGGTGAAAGTTATGCATGATTGATCGGAATTAAGCTCAGATACCATAAAGATATCAAGCGCAGAGCTCAAAGAACAAAAAAATAGTTTGAGTAGTTGAGAGAATTCGGACAAAAATGATATTAAGCAAAATTGCATTAAACAAGTTACATAACGGTGTGCATGTTTATATACTTGTTGTCTAAGCTATCTATATAACAAACTAATAGATTTTACATCACACATACTATACGTGAACTAACAGTCCAATTAACTTCCTACTAACAACTTTTAACTAACTCCAATAACCTAGCTAACTATATTCCCTTAGACTCCTTTACAGTGGTGTTGGAACAACTCGGTAGATAAGAGAAAATGGATCTAAGGGGGAATACATCTTTTTTTTTTGTCTTTTTAATAATGGTAAGAGAATATATATTTGAGAAACAAAAGTAATTAACCAAATCATATCATAATTTTATAGAAGAACCCTATCATAATTTTCATAAAATAAGTTTTTTGGCTACATAAATATGGGTCACCTAAACATCTTCTATATCTACGTGCAAAAGCCTGAAAATATATATGGAATTGCATAAAATTACAGTGTTGGCCAAATATGGAAAAAAAAGCTTGTCCTCTAAAATTTCTATTTATAGGAAACAATTATTTGGGAGCACGGGTTAGGTGTCAAAAATTGATTGTTATTTCTTTTGGCATAAAGTAATTGTGCATTTATAATTACACATGGGTTAATGAAATAATCAAAACAATTAATTTTAAATAGGGTTAAGTATAATTTTGGTCCCAACGTAGGGGCTGAAAATTTATTTCGTCCCTCGTCTTTTTTTTCGCTTTAAAATGGTCCCCAAAGTTTCAGTTTGTTTTAAAATCGTCCTTTTTACCAATTATATTTTTTTTATTACCAAATTACCCTTTATTAAAAAAATTATAAAATAAAATAAATATAAAATAAATAAAAAAAAGAAAGAAAAGGGGATACAGAAGCGGGGTGGGAGAGGGGGGGCGAGAAAGAAAGAAAAAGAGGGGAGGAGGCCGAGAAAGGTGTGGGGGGGGGGGGAAGGGTGGAGGGTGGAGGGTGGAGAGAAGAGGGACGCCATGCCGCCGCACCGCCGACCCTTCTTCTTCTTCTTCTTCTTATTCTTCTTCTTCTTCCCGCCGCCCGCCGACTCCACCGCCGACCCCACCGCCACTTCTTCTTCTTCTTCTTCTTCTTCTTCTTCCCCACCGCCGCACCACTGTCCGTTGTCCGCCTCTTCTTCTTCTTCTTCTTCTTCTTCTTCTTCTTCTTCTTCTTCTTCTCCACTGCCGCACCGCCGCCCGCTATCCGCTTCTTCTTCTTCTTCTTCCCGCCGACACCACCGCCAAGCCGTTGTCCGCCGCCCGCCGCTTCTTCTTCTTCTTCTTCATGCTGATTCTGGGTTCTTGATGATGATGATGATTTTCTGATTCTGAGTAACATTGTTGTTTGATTTTTCTGGATTTTCTGAATTCTGGGTTTTGATGAGGATGACGATGATAATGTTGATTTTCTGATGTTTTTGTTTTTCTAATTTTCTGATGTTGATTTTTCTGGATTTTCTGATGTTTTGGTGTGATGGATGCTGGTGATGGAGTGGCAGTGGATGGGGGGTGGTGGTGGTTGTTCTGATTTTGAATTATGATGATGGTGGTGGTGGTGGTGGTGGTGGTGGTGGTAGGTGGTAGGTGGTAGGTGGTGGTGGTTGTGGTGGTGCTGGTGCTTTGCATAATTTTGGGGAAGAAGGGAGAATTTTGGAGAAGAAGGGATAGGGACATTTTGGTCCGAAGGACGGTTTTAAAACAAACTGAAACTTTGTGGACCATTTTGGAACAAAAAAAGGCGAGGGACGAAAAAAATTTTTAGCCCCTGCGTTAGGAACCAAAATCATACATAACCCTTTTAAATAAGTTTATGGGAATGTGCAAAATTATCTTTATTAATTATTTTTCTTTTATATATTTTTTAATTTACTTACTCTTGTTCTCATATTGCTAAGGTTATTATTAGTGAAAAAAATTAATTAATATTATCTTTACTACCTTTAATAAATCATCATTATTTTGGACTAAATAAAACCATTTTAGAAAATCGATATTTGTTTTGGATCGGAGAAAGTAATTTGAGCGGAATAATCTGGTGATTTAATTTATATTTTGATTTTTTTAATATTAATTATAGTGTTATGAAACAAGAACTTTTTTAAATTTATTTGATTTTTATATACATCTTTTTTTATTTATTTTATATTATTTTTTTAGACACAAAATTCTAATATTATATCATAAAATTATTCCTTTCAAATTTTTAAATTAATAAAAAAATTAAAGTTATATCTCTAACATAAAGAAACGATGAACTTCACTATAAAAAAAAAGATGTTTGCTACGAAACGATAATAAATTCATACGTATCGATACATTATAAATATAGACAAATAGTAACAACTCACGTGGAATTTACTTTCTACATCAATATTTTTTTTTTTTAAATATATATTATATCACCACTTTTACTAATACATCCTTTTTAATTAAATAAAAATAAAAAAGGTGTATATTTTTATTTTTATTTAATTAAAAGAGGTGTATTAATAAAAGCGGTGATATAATATATATTTAAAAAAGAAAAAATTAAATATTGATGTGAAAAATAAATTTTACATGACTTATTATTATTTGTCTATATTTTTAACGTATCGATACGTATGAATTTATCATCGTACCGTAGTAAACAAAAAAAAAAAAATGAGCCCATAGAGATTATTATTAATCTTACAATATGCCAACAATATATAATATGCTCATTATTGTAAGGACCAATCCTAAAATAACCAGGAAGCACTACTCTGCCAAATATATACTCATATGATTGAGACACATATAAAGTCAATAATGCTTTCTATTATTACCATTGTATCTGATAGGTCATTGACGAGGTTCGTACTAATAATTATGCTAAAAAAGGTGTCGTACCACGAAATGCCCCCATGCATTATGCCATAACACATAAACAGCCAAATGTGAGATTATGTTGTCCATAATTCATCAAGCAAAAATTATTGTTCAATTACATTTAACTATGGCTACTGTACTATACCTGAAATAAATTAATTAATTAAATGTTGCATAGTCCATTTTTTTCCAACATCATCATTGGATGGTCTCACACTCATGATGGCCCCAAAAAGCTATATATCTATGCATACCCAATATTTTAACAATAAAGGGTATCTCTATTTAGAATGTAATTAACTATTCATGCTCAATAAAGTATCCAAGGAAGGAATGTGAGATAATGAGAGACGGAAAGAAATAGAAAGAGAGAGAGAGAGATAGAGAGAAGGAGAAGGAGCGAGGTTTCTTTTGACAAAGGCTGGTCTGCATGTTAGAATAGGGTTAGCTTTATTTGTTTTTTTTTTTTTAATTTTCTATAAAGAAACCAAATAATATTATTATTTGCACACTTCAAAAGTTAATTAGTACCGTAGACACTAATTATACCATACTTATATCAAATCAGATCTTACTCATCTTTTTTGTATTTTTATCCTTAAATTTTAAAAGTGTTTACTTGATTATATGCTTCGTTCTATTTAATATGTACAAACAACATTTTGAAAAAAAAAATACCATCAACACGTTCTTTCAACAATTTGGTCGATCCAATCCATTAAGATACTTAACAACTTTTTTCATCAGAACTATTATACAAAAATATAAAAATTACAACAAAATTTTATCCCATGAAGTTGAATGTTACAGCAATCAAATTGGCACCATTAAAAACAAACCATGAATTTTCCTTATACTAATTAAATAAGAAAAACACCCAAATAATGTTGAAACAATATTGTTATCTTTAAGAATCATACTGACGCAATTGTTAAATATGGCACTATTCTTTTCTTGATAAAGTTTTAGAAACTAATATTACAATCAACATTTAACATTAAAAAAAAATCTAAAACTCTTAAAAAAATATTCAAAATTTAAAGTCAACAAAAATTCATTTTTATTAGTAAAATTTATACTGAATTTATTTAACAATTTATTATAATATTAACCAAAATTGGCTCTTATAATATTACTTTCTTATCATTACTCTTTTTTCTCTTAGCCATACCCGACCCTTATTAACATACACTAGCAGATTCAACTTGTAAACTAAAGAAGTGATGAGATAGAAAAACAGACAAAGTAGTAGTAATTGAAGAAAGAATTACTATTACTGTAATAGTCTAACAAATAATAATCTTGTAATTTAAAAGTCTAAGTACATAAAAAAGTGTACACTACTTACTTGATATTTGTCAACAATACTACAAGACCAACCATTATTATTATTTTAAATTAGTACTTAGTTAAGAGTAATTTATACTTGTAGTTTTAAGAATTTATATACATAAAATAAATAGTCAGAATTGGTATATATAATAAATTAAAATAATTTAATATTTATAGTACTGAAAATTGTTAAAATTTGATGTGTTAATTGAGAGAGTTGTTTTAAGAAAGGTTCCGTAGCTGGTCCGGTGCCATATGCTAATAGCTTTATAGCTGAGAAGGGAAAAGCCATATACATACATACATAGCACCGCCCTCTCTCCTCTCTTCTTCAAAAGCGCACCCTATTCTCTTCTCCCCTATTCTGCATATCGCATTTGTTCTTCTTGAATCTCTTGAGAGAGAGAGAGAGAAAGAAAGAGAGAAAGTAAGAGATGGAAAGAATGTTCCCTCCAAAGAAGCCCTCAACTATGAATTCCCATGACAGACCCATGTGTGTTCAAGGCGACTCGGGTCTCGTTCTCACCACTGACCCCAAACCTCGCCTCCGTTGGACCGTTGAACTCCATGAACGTTTCGTTGATGCTGTTACTCAGCTTGGTGGCCCTGATAGTACTATTCTTCTTCTTCTTCTTTTCTCTTTCTATCTAATGGGTTCTTAATTTCTGGGTTCCCGTCGTATCATGGATTTTTCCTTTTTCGATAATAATGAAACGCTCCACTCTCAAAAGAAAAAATAATTCTAAAATGTAAAACTAAATCTGTAACTTTTAAGTTTCTTTGTTCTGTTGTATTCTGATCTATTAGAGAGTGGTATATTTCAATATGGTTTCGAAGATCGTCACTACCATCTACTTTTGTTGAGTTTTTTGGCTAGCTAGACAAAATAGTAGTTAAATTAAAGATATATGAAGATGTTAATTATTACATGAGTATATATTATTTGGGAATGCATAATATCAATCTTTTAACAAATAGTCTTTTTATTTATTTTAATTTGCAGAGGCGACTCCTAAAACCATCATGAGGGTTATGGGTGTGAAGGGTCTCACACTTTACCACCTCAAGAGCCACCTTCAGGTTTGAATTGAATAGAAACTAAAGAATTAAATCATATAGTTTTAGCATCCTTTTTTCCTTTTGCTTTTTGTTCACAACACTTTTGTTGTTACACAAACAACTACACATACTCCCGGTTCCCAGATTTTGTCATAACATATATGTCTCTCTCTCTTTCTAATTTCCTTTAACTTTTTGTTATTTGTTTGTTTGCATTTTCGTATATAGAAATTTAGGCTCGGGAAGCAGCCCCACAAGGAATTCAACGATCACTCGATTAAGGATGGTATGAGAGGTGACTCACTCGATCTTCTTTCTAGGGTTCTTCCATTTTATTTTTTTATATGATGCGATCTTCTATAGATTTCATGATGATAATCTCTTTAATCTTTTTGCACTCTCATCAGCTTCGGCAATAGAACTGCAACGAAACACTGCCTCGTCTTCTGCCATGATTGGCCGTAACATGAACGAGTATGCATCACTCACGCTTTTATATATTATGCTCTTCAAGTTTCAAGTTTGAACACAAGCATGCAAAGCAAGTTTCTTTTTTTTTTTTGTGGGTATTGAGTTGGGGAATTCGGGTTTTTTTGTATGTGTTAAAAAAAAAACTATGAAACAGTAACTCACACATGGTTGATGCGATTAGGATGCAAATAGAGGTGCAGCGAAGACTCCATGAACAACTTGAGGTAAGCACAAACGAATCCTTTTTCAAATACATACATACGTCTTAAAATAAAATAGGTTCGGTAAAGAAAAATAGCGGGTAAATAAGTTATTTTTAATCCAAATTTAATTAAATTTTTATTCTTCCTCTTTTTATATATTTCTTTTTTCTTCTTCAATTAATTTTTATTGTACAATAAATCATTAGACTAACTTAATTGAAATTAGTTATTAAAATAATTTGATCATATAACATAAATGTTTAGCAGATTAAGACATTTTGTCAAAGAGATAGACATAATTTCTTTCTTTAAAAAGAGAAAATGGTGGTTTGTTATGGCAGGTGCAAAAACATCTTCAGCTAAGGATTGAGGCACAAGGAAAATACATGCAAAGCATATTGGAAAAGGCGTATCAAACCCTGGCAACTGAGAACATGGGGGCGGTGGCGGCAGCGGCAACGAACATGAAGGGGATTGGAGGCGGAGCCCATGGAATCCCTGACATGGGTGTCATGAAGGACTATGGTTCCCCTCTAAACTTCACATCTTTCCAAGACCTTGACATGTACGGCGGCGGAGGCGGAAATGACCAAATTGACCTTCACCAAAACCTGGAGAAGCCAACCCTTGACGGTAGTGGATTCCTTCCAATCAATGAGGGTCTTTGCCTTGGTGGGAGCAATAACAATAGTAATAACAAGAAGAGGCCAAACCCTTATGGTAGTGGCAACAACACTGGGAAAAGCCCTTTGATTTGGAGTGACGATCTTAGGCTTCAAGATTTGGGAACAGCTTCTTCATGCCTTGGTGATGATCCTTTGTTCAAAGGTGAACAAATCCAGATGGATCATAGAGGAACTCATGAGATTGATCCAATGGCTGAGATCTATGACACAAAGCCTGTTCTTCAAGGTGCTGACGGAGATAACAAGAAATTTGATGCTTCTATGAAGCTTGAAAGGCCTTCACCCAGAAGGATGAGTCCTATGATCAGCACTGGAACCATGGCACTAGGTAGAAGCTCACCATTTGGATGAGAATGCTTCTCGATTGTAATTGATTATGATGATGACGACTTAACTAAATAACTCTCTCCGAATAGTATCATATATCTAGGGTTTTTTTCGAGTTGGGGTATTTTGGTAAAATTAGAAGCTCATACGAGGGTTATTTCCTCCTCTCATCAAGTACTGTTTATTATTATGTGGGTATAATGCCGTTTGCATGGCCAAGTATATGAGTCTTATTATTATTATTCTAATTCTAACTTTTATTAGTATAATTATCGTATAAGCACAAGTGATTATGTGCTTGAAATGTGAGCATTATTCTCACTTGGTTTTTCAACTTCATTTTGATGATTGGTTTTTATGTATGTATGTTTGTATGCTGAGCTTGTTTCAATATTCAATATTCAATTATTGTTTATGGGAAAATTGGTTACTTGCATGTTGTTATGATGATATGTGTGAAAAATTCGAGGATATAGAGATAACTTTTCTTCTTTTTAACCACGTTGGTGGTTTTCTCTTTATATCTCTTTTTTCTTGGACCCCCACTTCTCTACTGAATTTTTTTTTTAGCCTGACATCATTTATGAAACATTCTCTGCGTCACTACTAAGCAGTTTCTAGCTTCCTAAAATATATTTATTCGCTAAGATCGATGCTATTGCTATGTGGTGATTAATACTATTTTTTTATTTGTAAAATAAATTCAGGTTGCTTCGAGTATAGTGTGTGTCTTGGGAGCGCTCTTCTAAATTCCAATAATTAAGTTCTAATCATGAACAACCCGTGTTGTTACATTATTTATATTAACTGTAAAAGTAAAATAAAAAAAAAACAAAAATTGAAATTATTAAAAGATAGAATGCATTTTCGTATTACTGCAATATTTAATTTAATATTCTCTCCTTGGATTTGGCGGTGTTTTTTATAAGGTGACTTAGCTTTAATTGCTAAATTCAAGTAATTCGGTTAAACCTTTATATATAACGGTTAGGGACATTAATCATTATTAGTTAGTTAGAACCAAGTTAGTTATGCCCAATGATTGAAGACAAATCTCTCGGGAAAATAGAACAACCCCAAATTTTTCTTATTGTTATTCAATATGTATTTTTAAAATTTTTAATGATAAAAAGATAAAACCGGGCCTCCAAGCATGTAATATGGAATTTGGAAAGATAGGAGCAGTGAAGAAGGAGAAAAGGTTAAAAGAGAAGAATAATTAACTTTAAAATGCTAAGTCATTTTCCTATATAGTGTTAGAGAGAGAGAGAGAGAGAGAGAGAGAGAGAGAGAGAGAGAGAGAGAGAGAGAGAGAGAGAGAGAGAGAGAGAGAGAGAGAGAGAGAGAGAGAGAGAGAGAGAGAGAGAGAGAGAGAGAGAGAGAGAGAGAGAGAGAGAGAGAGAGAGAGAGAGAGAGAGAGAGAGAGAGAGAGAGAGAGAGAGAGAGAGAGAGAGAGAGAGAGAGAGAGAGAGAGAGAGAGAGAGAGAGAGAGAGAGAGAGAACACCTTTCAATTGAAGTTCCTAAGGGGATTGAGTTAGTTGATGAAGCCGACAGAGAGTATCTGTCTTTCAATATCTTTAACTCTTCTTTACTGCTCTATATTCCTTGGGAATATGGTGATCGGGACAACAAAGTTGCATCTTATCATAGAAGATTTCACTTTGAAATTTACTACCTTTTCTTTTTGTCTATCTTATGAAGTTTCTACATTTACACATTATCTTTATTCTTTAATACATACACAACAACAACATACCAAGTTAGAGACAATTTCTTTATTATTATTATTATTATTGTTTAACGATAGTTTTAACCATTGCTAAATTTTTTCGCGACAATTATAGAATTATCTCCAATTCGACCAGCATCGTTTTTTGTGTATTTATTATTTAACAATAGTAGTTTTAGACAACCACCCGTAAAATTGATGTTAAATTATTTGCAACAGTTATAGAGATGCTTAATTGTGACTAAATTGGGACACTTTTTGGGCTAGCATTATTGATGGTTTCAAATCGTGGTAATTCAACCAAATATACTCATTTCTCAATAAAATAATTTTTTCTTATATAATAAAATATTCAATTCATTCACTAGTCGAAAGGCATATATTAAAACATTCTATACATCAAAAGACTTATATATATGATCAACGATTTAGTTCATCCATTTGTCTCCAAAATTCATAACTCATCTACCTACGACAAGTAAGTACTATTACACACATTACGAGTCTTCTATATAGCTATGTGATAAGCAAATATAACATAGAATCCGTAAAAGTGTCAATAATTTTCATAATTTCGAATAGAGAAACCATGAATATTACGATGACAATTATTCAATCATTTTGTGGTTCATATGTAACATATAAGAAAAGCTTAACATCGACAAGTTCGAATCTTCTACCTAATATGAAAACCAAAAAAAAAAAAAAGAGAGATTTCACTCACAAGCTACATAAATAAAAAATCATGAATTGAAAGGTCATGAACCATCACAAATTAACTTTGTAAACAAATGATGAATTTTAACTAAGTAGGAAAATGGGTGGTAATTGACCCTTTAACCATTCATAAGAAAATTCACTTGTTTCTATAGGAATTGCATAATTTCAAGTTTTGATATTCAACTGTCAATGATTCATTACTAATACGTAACAGACTTCATAAACTCTCGATCTTAAGCGAGACAATAATCCAATTATTTAAGATAGACAAACACCAAATTCTATGCCTCGAACATAGCCCGAATACACATTTCAAAATACTTTAATATCCATATGCTTCATTTTTAGAAGCACCCTTCCTAATTTCCTTTTGTGAATCTTTACTTAGCTTTTACTACACAAAAACATTTGCACCAAAATAGTTTGAATTCTAGTTGAATTAAAGCATTTCATCGATAAAGTTGTGTGCTTGTTAAATTAAAAAGAAATAAGAGAATTACCAAGAAAAAAGGATCTACATACCTTAATATACAATCCATAAACCTTAATAATAATAATAATAATCCAAAACACTACAAATCAAATAGCTACCCAATCAACAAAAAAAAAAACATCAAATAGCTACCTGTTCAAAATAAGACTTGGGATTTGCAATTTTTGCAATTGCTTAGACTCTTGATTTACTGAAAGTTTATATTGTGTATAATATATGGCTAGAATAATGTGAAAAAATGGTGGATGTATTGTATGGCGTGGTTTTTGAACTCACTTGGGTTGGAAAGGAAGAACGAGTGATGAGACAACGAGGTGAGGTTGGCAGCATGTGTTATTGCTTCACAGTGGATGGCGAATGGCCGTGGGTGAAGGCTCGTCTCTTCTCCATGTTCTGATTAGGGTTTTGGAAGTATTGTTATTGAAGCTAAGGAAGCCTAAGCAGCACTTCATCTAAGAGTACAGTATTGTCCTATGAGAAAGTATTGGGAATTAATATTAACTGTGTACAATGTGTACAATGAATTAAAAAAAAAGTAAAATTAAAATTAAAAATTAGATCATTAATTAATTATTTAATTTTAAATTTTAAAATTTAAAAATTAATATTAGTATTTAAATCCATTTATATTATATACGGTTATTTCTAATCTTACCGTAATTTTTAATACACGTCCAAAATTCACTGTTATCTTTTTCGGTTCTCACCTCGCGTCACTGGATTTCTCGCCGGTCATACCGAAGCCGCCGCATCCTCCTATCGAAACCTTCCTCACTTCTGCCGGTCAGCCCGATACGCCTCGCCCTCCAACACTCAGCCTAACGTTGCTGTCACTATTTTTCGTGCCTCTCTTTCGAACTGACTTCGCTTTCTCCCATTCCTTCAAAGCTCTTCTTTCTGATGATACCACCATGCTCTAACCAAGTAGTCCTAGCAAGAATCAACTACCATGCAAAAAGTGTTTAAATGCAAAAACTAGCCATGCAATGCAAATTATCCTAATTGGCAAAAGAAAATTAAGATTTGGGTGTTGAAAAGAAGGGGTGTTACCTACGGAAGTCGGTAAACGACCTCCCCACACTTAAAAATTTGCACGGTCCTCTGTGTTATCAATGACGAATAGAGTGGGTCCGGGAGTGTCACTCGCAATGGCCATAGGATGGTGAAACAAGTACGTCTCCTTGTTCACCTTGTGATTACTCCTTTGCCATGATCCGAAGTGGACCCCGAAGTGTCGGTTTCCGCCGAAGGTGGGTTGGTGAATCTTGTGGGAACTTCCTTTTCTGCCTCATCAATGCGGCTAGAATTCTTCAACCGCTTAGCAAGTGGCTTGGCCTTTCAGGAAGTTTGCGCTTTGACGGTAGTTGTTTGAGTTGCTCTCCTTGTAGATGGCTTTTTGGAAGTCTTTTCCTGTCCTTTTCAGTGGCCATCCTAAAAAGGAAGAAAAGAGAAAAATATTAAGCTCCGAAAGATAAAAACCAAAATTAATACAATGCAAGTGAAGATTAATGCTGCAAAGGAGTAAAGTATCTTAAAAACATGGTAGCTACTACATGCAAGTAAGACGACAAAATGATCAAGGAAGCACATCACTAGCATGAGATGCAAGAGTGAAAGAAGTATGCAAATACAAAGCATGAAAAGAATAAATTCAAGCATCGATAACAACAATGACAAACACATGCAAGAATGGTGGAAGTCATAGAAAAACTATTGGCCCAACTAACTCCAAGACAATAAAGTCTAGAAATTTAAGAATGTGGGGCTAGAGAGCATTGAACTACTCATTCTTGCATGACGTTACAAGCATAGCAAACTACAAACAATGAACAATTGATGATGAAAACTCATGGAAATAACGCTCAATGCTCATGTAGCGCAAGTGTTGTGAAAAAAGAGGCACTAAATTGAAAGAAAAATGTCAACAATTAAAAAAGATGTCATTGGCTCATTTTTACAAACACTTGGTGTGCAAAGTGTTAATAACAAGTGAGTTTGATGAGTCCAATGGAAATATGCCCCAAAATAGAATGTTATCTACCATAGCACAAACAATCCAAGAGATATAAAATAATCTACCAATTCAAAAAGTAAATAAGATTCAACACCCATACAAGAAAACAAATGGAAAGAAAAGAAACAAGTGTAAACAAACAAACAAACATACAACAAAGTTAAAATACAACCAAGAACAAAGAGTGTAGAGTAATTAAATGCAATAGTAAATAAAAAATTTGAAAAAGAAACAAAAGAGGAAGGAGAGAAATAGGACCTTGAAAGAGAAAGCAAGTAAGGTTGAGTGCAAGTGAGAAAAAGAGAAGAAGAAGGAGAAGAAGAAAGGAGAAGGAAGAAGAAAGGAAGAAAGAGTAGAAGAAAGAAGTGGAAAAAAGAGGAAACATGGCAGCGTACCCTGTTAGCTGCGTTAGACAGGCGATGCGCACACTTCACCCACGTGTATGCATGGGGAGCAGGAAATGGGGTATGACGTGTGAGCGTCGTCCACGCCTTCGCGTGGTCAGCAAAAAAGAGAGGGGACCCGTACGCGTCAGCTGACGCGCACACGTGGGGTGAGATTGTGCTTCTCGCACAAAGGCAGCACCACTCCAACGTAACTCTCTGATTTTTGTACCAGGAGTTTCAACATCAGCATACGACGTGTGCGAGTCGTCTACGCTCACACGTGGGTTTGCAAAAATGACCATTGACGCATAGGCATCACAGACGCGCACGCGTGGGAGGGATTGTGCTCCTAGAATGAAATTTGCACAGTTCCATCACAACTCTCTGGTCTTTGTACCAGTAGTTGTGGCATTGAAATCGACTCATACGCGTCGTCCATGCTTACATGTCGCCCACGCTTACGCGTAGAACATTCCTTTTTTTTAACAAAAAATATGAGGGAAGACAATTATAGCACAATCTTGGCATTCATTCAAGTTGGATACTTCAAAAACACTTAGAATTTCATGCAATACTCAAAATCAAGCATTTTTCTTCAAAATTGCCAATTTAACCGAACCAAGATCAATGAAATCCTCATGAAGACTCTAACAAAATCAACAAAATCAAGTACACTTGAACAAATTCAACAAAATCAAGCAAAGACTCTAAAACTACATGCAAGAAATTATGTACAAGGAGGATCATACCATGGTAGGGTGTCTCCCACCTAGCACTTTTCTTTAACGTCCTTAAGTTGGACGGTCATGAGCTTACGATCACTTCTTTGGAACATCCTCAAGAACATCAATCTTGTCCTTCTTGTTAGCCTTGGTAGGAGTGTCCTTCAAGGAAAGATGCTTCCACTTGTCAATTGAGCCATGATTGGGTGCATTGTTTCCTTGAGAATGTGAAAGTTGTGGATCCTTCCTCTTTTCCTTGCTAAGTCCTCTTATACCCAAGTTTCTATTGACGCTTGTCTCATCATCACTCCCAAAGTGTTCTTCAATTACATCATCTTCAACAATGTCACAACCATAAATTGAATGAACCTCTAGAGGTTGCCTCATGGTTTCCTCCAATTTGAACTTCACCACTTTTCCTTTGGCCTCAAATCAATAATCCCCAGAAAATGCATCTAGTTTAAACCGGGATGTCATAAATAATGGCCTTAGTAAGATGGAGGATGGTTTATCCGAATCAATGGGAGGTGTCTCTAGGATATGGAAATCCACCGGAAGGATTAAGTCCTGAATTCTCACCAATACATTCTCAGCAATACCTACAACTGAAATTATACTCTTGTCCGCAAGCCAAACCTAGCTCCGGATCGCCTCAACGGTGCAAGGTTCAACTTCTCATAAATCGAGAGTGGCATAATGCTCACACACGACCCTAGGTCGCACATGCAATCCTTAAGTTTAATCTCACCAATCATACAAGATACCAAGCAAGGTCCAGGATCATTATATTTTTCAGAAAAATCATCCATCACAGAAGAAATAGAATTACCTAATAGATTCATCCCTAGTCCACCAATCTTCTCTTTGTGAGTGAACACATCTTTAAAAAACTTAGTATATTTCGAAACTTGATGTATGGAATCAAAGAGTGGAACAGTTACCTCCACATTCTTGAAGATTTGCACTATGTTGAGATCAAGCTCCTAATGTTTCTTGGCCTTCTTGGCTAACGTAGGGAAAGGTATAGGAATTTGTTCCTTTAATTTGCTCTTTCGCTTCGGTTCCTTGGTCCTCAATTGCTCTTATTTTCCCTTTGCAACTTCTTCCTCCTTTTCATTTTCATCTATCTCCATTGTTTTACCAACTTCTACATTAAGAACATCCTCCACCAACTTGATAGGCTTGGGTTCAACTTCCTCGAGCGTTGTACCACTCCTCAAGGTAATTGCATTAATGCTACCCCTTGGGTTTGGGATAGGTTGAGAAGGAAGGTTAGATGAGCTAGAGGCTTGTTTGGTGTTGGCATTATTGGTAGGAGGTAAGGCCAATCTTGAGAGAATCTCGGCTCTGGAGGACATTTGAGCATTCATGGTGCCAACTTGTGCATTGAGCATCCTAGTGTTCTCTTTATTTTTCTCTATCATAGCCCTAAGTCTCTCTTGTTCTTGGTAGAGTGCATGGTGAGAGTCATCACCTTGGTTTGTGGGAGAAGAAGAAGGTTGATTGGTTTGTTGTCTTTGGTGAGGCGTTTGGTATCTATGGTTGTTGTTGTGGTTTTTTTGTGAGTATTGGTATGGTTGGTTATGGTGGTTTTGGTTGGTATTGTTGTGATATTGAGAAGAAGGTTCGTTGTTGTTGTGGTAATAAGAAGATGAGTTGCCTTAGTTCCATCTTTGATTGTGGTTGTTTCCTTCAGCATTGTCCCTCCACCCTTGATTAGAGCTATTACATAGGAGTAATTGTTTTGACCTTGAGATTGATAGGGTGGATGATTGTTGTAGTTGTTGGCTACCGCAAGAGTGTAATCCTCTTGGACTTGATGGCATTGGTTAGTGTAATGTGCGGTACTACAAAATAAACTACACACTCTAGGAGGTCCTTCAAGTTGGAGGATTTGAGGTGGGGCTTCGATGGCTTGGATTGATTGAGATGCCTTTTGTCCTTGGTGAATCTCCTTGAGGAGAGTGGTCATTTCTCCAAGCACTTTAGTCAAAGCGAAGTCTGAAGAACGTGCTTCCACCACACTCTTGGGAGGATTGTTCCTCACTCTCACATGTTGGGTAGCTTCGATGATATCATTGATCAAACTCCATGCTTTCGCCACCATTTTGTTCTTAGAAAGGGAACCACCACTAGAGGCGGTGAGCAATCTCTTATCCGATGCACAAAGACCTCTAGTGAAATAGCTAATGAGCAAATGAGTATCTAACCCATGATGTGGACAAGATTCCAAGAACCTCTTAAATCGAGTCCAATATTCATAGAGTGTCTCTTGGTCTCTTTGCATTATACTGAAAATTTTCTTCCAGATGTAGTCGGTCTTCTCCGGAGGAAAGAACTTATCTAAGAACTCTCTTCTCAATAGGTTCCATTCAGTCACTACTTCATCAGGTTGGGAGTAGAACCATTCTTTTGCTTTTCCCTCAAGAGAGAAGGGAAAAAGCAAAGACCATGATAGCAATCTCATTAGCGCCATGTCTTCGAGCCGTAGAACAAGCTACTTGAAAGTCTCTCAAATGCCTAATGGAGTCTTGGCCTAGGAAGCAAGTTAATTAGACTATTCTTCAGCTCAAAATTAGGATCGAGATTCAGATACCTAGCTTGCAACGGTTAAAGAATGAGATCCAGTGCTCTTTTTTGTGCAAGGTAATCCTACGTGGCTCCGCCATACGATTTTCACCTGTAGTATGCAAAGATGTATCAGTAGTGCCAATAGAGGAATAGGAAGTTCCTTCGTTGAATGTGGACTCTAGATCACTCTCAGTTCCGTCTAGTGTTTCAGAAAGTTCCTCAAGAGAAGCCGAAGCACTAGTTGTGTAATCCAACCACCACTTAGCTTGACGAGTATGTAGTAATATTCTTTCAATTTCGGAGTCAAACTCGGCTAAGCTAGGATTTGGTTGAGACCGAGTCATTCAACTTAGAAGTCATAGCTCATGCATTAAAGAAAATCTAAACTAAAAGCAAACTAATGAAAGCAAGTAAACTATCTACAATATTCACATATTCACATAACCAATATCAAAGCACACATTGCAACCATTCCCCGGCAATAGCGCCAAAAATTTGATGGTGAGATTTTTTTGTTGGTCTAGAATTTTCATCAATAGAAAATCAAATCATTGTCATAGTATAGTCCTAGACCAACATATAATCCTATCGATCAAATTTTGATTTGATTGTCACAAAGTCAATCCCAATAAAAGTAACTGAGAGTATTAGTCTCGGGTTGTCCTAAGAGAATGGGCAAACATGTGCATCAATATTGGTTAGAATTCCGGGGTTGGGAGTCATAAACAAGAATTTAAACTACTAAACTTCACATGCAATAAATCTTAAAGTGCAAGAAACTAAATCAAGCAATTAAAGCAAGGTAAGTAAATGTAATCTAACAAGGTAACATATAAAGCTACTTCTATTCTAAGACTAAATGAACAACTAAACTAACTATAACAAGAATCAAGCAACTGAGATTTTTGGGTTTCAAATATGAATTATAAAAAGGAACTCTTGGCTAGGCATAGGAATTGGGATCACTATCCTTGTCTAATAACTATATATTGACAATTATGAGGAACCAAGTCCATTAAGTCTACTTCTACAAGTGAAGTATGTCAAATGGCTTGGTCAATTTCAACTCATAAGTCCTAATCTATCCTTAGTAGTAGATTAGCGTCAATGGGTATCAAAATGACCACTAAAGGTTCTCAAATCATCAAATCAATTAGATCTAATGACTCAAGGTCACCCAATTCCCTTAGCAAGGTCAAGAGTATAGAAAGCTACTCCATAATCAAAGGAAACATTTCATCAAAAACATGGTATGCACTAACTAAAGACATTTTTAAATTGCAAAATCAATTGGAAATTACAATTACCCACTAACAATTATCGATGGAAAACAACTCAAATAATACTATCAATCATAGAAAACATCAATGTACTAAGAGAAATTCAAAATCAACAAAGTTCATAAAATAAGAAGAAAAAGAAAAATAACAAGGAAACACAATTCCAACACAATATCTAAACAAAATTATAACTAGAGAACTCAAATTAAGTAATTGAAACTAGAATTAACAAGACTCAATTCAAAAATTCAACAAAGGAATATCAAAACAAACTAAATCTAGAGAGAAGTAAGAGTTTTGCTCTCTAGAAACAAGAACCTAAAACTAGCTAAAATTATGTGTATTGTGTGAATGATTGGATCCACCTTTCCCCCTTGGTTTATTTGGTCTTTTCCATGCAGAATTCAGGACAGATTGGGCTTGAAGCCTTACAGAAATCGCCAGCCACGATTTCATTAATGAGGTCACGTGCTGGGCGTCACGCATGCGGGTCGGCCATGCGTGCATGTCATATGAGTTTCTTGAGCCACGCATACGCGTCAGGCACGTGTGCATGTTAGTCACTGCTGCACCAAGCCACGTGTACGCGTCAGCTACGCGTGCACTGATGAGCAGATAATTTATACGCTTTTTGGCATTGTTTTTAGGTAGTTTTTAGTATGATCTAGCTACTTTTAGGGATGTTTTTATTAGTTTTTATGCAAAATTCACATTTCTAGACTTTACAATGAGTTTGTGTGTTTTTTTGTGATTTCAGGTATTTTCTGGCTAAAATTGAGGGACCTGAGCAAAAATCTGATAGGAGGCTGAAAAAGGACTACAGATGCTATTGGATTCTGACCTCCCTGCACTCAAAATGAATTTTCTGGAACTACAAAACTCCAAATGGTGCGCTCTCAATTGCGTTGGAAAGTAGACATTCAGGGCTTTCCAACAATTTATAATAGTACATACTTTATTCGATTTTAGACAATGCAAACTAGCGTTCAACGCCAACTCCATGCTGCATTCTGGAGTAAAACGCCAGAAACACGTCACAAACCAGAGTTAAACGCCAAAAACACGTTACAACTTGGTGTTTAACCCCAATAGAAGCCTCTATACGTGTAAAGCTCAAGCTCAGCCCAAGCACACACCAAAGTGGGCCCCGGAAGTGGATTTTTGCACTTAGACTTATTTCTGTAAACCCTAGTAACTAGTTTAGTATAAGTAGAACTTTTTACTATTGTATTAGAGTCTTGGTTATCCTGGTTCCCTCTTTGGGGCCGGAACCAATGAACACCTTTATCACTTATGTATTTTCAACGGTGGAGTTTCTACACACCATAGATTAAGGGTGTGGAGCTCTGCTGTTCCTCGAGTATTAATGCAATTACTACTGTTTTCTATTCAATTCACGCTTATTCTTATTCTAAGATATCCATTCATACCCAAGAACCTGATGAATGTGATAATTATGTGACGCTCATCACCATTCTCACTTATGAACGTTTGCCTGACAACCACTTTCGTTCTACATTCAAATAAGCTTGAATGAATATCTCTTGGATTCCTTAATCAGAATCTTTGTGGTATAAGCTAGAATCCATTGGCAGCATTCTTGAGAATCCGAAAAGTCTAAACCTTGTCTGTGGTATTCTGAGTAGGATTCAGGGATTGAATGAATGTAACGAACTTCAAACTCGCGACTGTAGGGCGTGGTGACAACGCAAAAGGATAGTAAATCCTATTCTTACATGATCGAGAACCGACAGATGATTAGCCGTGCGGTGACAGCGCACCTGGACCATTTCCACTTAGAGGACGGACGGTAGCCATTGAGAACGGTAATCCCCCAACATACAGCTTGCCATGGAAAGGAGTAGGAATGATTGGATGAAAGCAGTAGGAAATCAGAGATTCAGAAGAAACACAGTATCTTCATGCGCTTATCTGAAATTCCCACCAATGAATTACATAAGTATCTTTATCTCTATTTTATGCTTTATTTATCTTTATATTCGAAAACCATTATAACCATTAGAATCCGCCTGACTGAGATTTACAAGATGACCATAGCTTGCTTCATACCAACAATCTCCGTGGGATCGACCCTTACTCACGTAAGGTTTATTACTTGGACGACCTAGTGCATTTGCTGGCTAGTTGTGTGAAGTTGTGAAGAATGTGTGTGAACCATAGTATTGTACACCAAGTTTTTGGAGCCATTGCTAGGAATTGTTCGAGTTGTGAAAAGTAGGAGTCACAATTTTGCCTATCAAGTTTTTGGCGCCGTTGCCGGGGATTGTTTGAGTTTGGACAACTGACGGTTTATCTTGTTGCTCAGATTAGGTAATTTTCTTCTTATTTTGTTTTCTAAAAAGTTTTCAAAAATTTTTCAAAAATTTTTTTCTGTTTTCATTTTTCAAAAAAATAATTTTCGAAAAAAATACAAAAAAATTATAAAATCATAAAAATAAAAAATATTTTGTATTTTTTGTTTGAGTCTGGAGTCAAATTTTAAGTTTGGTGTCAATTGCATATTTTTTTTAAAATTTGTGCACATTTTTAAAAATTCATGCATTGCGTTCTTTATGATCTTCAAGTTGTTCTTGGTAAGTCTTCTTGTTTGATCTTCATATTTTCTTGTTTTGTGTCTTTTGTTGTTTTTCATATACATTTTTAGTTTGTTAGTGTCTAAGCATTAAAAATTTCTAAGTTTAGTGTCTTGCATATTTTTTCTTTTCTTGAAAATTTTTCAAAAATAAGTCTTGATGTTCATCTTGATCTTCGAAGTGTTCTTGTTGTTCATCTTGACATTCATAGTGTTCTTGCATGCATCATGTGTTTTGATTCATAATTTTCATGTTTTGAGTCATTTAGTTATTTTTCTCTCTCCTCATTAAAAATTCAAAAATAAAAAATATATATATTTCCCTTATTTGTCTCAAAATTTCGAAATCTTTGGGTTGACTTATTCAAAAAAATTTTAAAATAAGTTATTTCTTGTTAGTCAAGTCAAGATTTCATTTTTAAAAAATACCATCTTTTCAAAATCTTTTTCAAAAATCAAATCATTTTCATTTTTTTTATTATTTTCGAAAAAAATTGATTTTCAAAATATTTTTCTTAATTTCATTTCATGATTTTCAAAAACTTTTACTAACAATTAATGTGATTGATTCAAAAATTTGAAGTTTGTTACTTTCTTGTTAAGAAATGTTCAATCTTTAATTTCTAGAATAATATCTTTTAGTTTCTTGTTAGTCAAGTAATCCATTTTAATTTTAAAAATCAAATCTTTTTAATTTCCTTTTCAAATCTTTTTGAAAACAAGTCTCAATCATATCTTTTCAATCATATCTTTTTTTCAAAATCAATTTCAAAAATCTTTTCTAACTCCTTATCTTTTCAAAATTGATTTTCAAATCTTTTTCAACTAACTAATTGACTTTTTGTTTGTTTTACTATTTCTTATCTTTTTCAAAACCACCTAACTACTTTCCTCTCTAATTTTTGAAAATCACCTCCCTCTTTTCCAAAAATCTTTTTATTTAACTAATTATTTTAAATTTTAATTTTATTCCTTTTATAAATTTGAATTTTAACTTTAATTTAGAATAAAAACAAAAATATTTTTCTTTTATTTTAGTTAATTTTCGAAAACTCCTCTCTCTCATCTTCTTTATTTATTTATCTACTAACACTTCTCTTCTACTCAAAATTCGAACCCTCTTCTCCCCTCTACCTGTGTTCAGATTTTCTTCTTATTTTCTTCTACTCACATAAAGGAATCTCTCTACTGTGGTAAAAAGGATCCCTATTATTATTTTCTATTCCCTTCTTTTTCATATGAGCAGGAGCAAGGATAAGAACATTCTTGTTGAAGCAGATCCTGAACCTGAAAGGACTCTGAAGAAGAAACTAAGAGAAGCTAAAATACAACAATCCGGAGAAAACCTTATAGAAATTTTTGAAAAAGAAGAGGAGATGGCAGCCGAAAATAATAACAACAACAATAATGCAAGGAGGATGCTTGGTGATTATACTACACCTACTTCCAATTTTTATGGAAGAAGCATCTCAGTCCCTGTCATTGGAGCAAATAATTTTGAGCTGAAGCCTCAACTAGTTGCTCTAATGCAACAGAACTGCAAGTTTTATGGACTTCCATCAGAAGATCCCTATCAATTTTTAACTGAGTTCTTGCAGATCTGTGATACTGTTAAGACTAATGGAGTAGATCCTAAAGTCTACAGGCTCATGCTTTTCCCTTTTGCTGTAAGAGACAGGGCTAGAACATGGTTGGACTCACAACCTAAAGATAGCCTGGACTCTTGGGATAAGCTGGTCACGGCCTTCTTGGCCAAGTTCTTTCCTCCTCAAAAGCTGAGCAAGCTTAGAGTGGATATTCAGACCTTCATGCAAAAGATGGTGAATCCCTCTATGAAACTTGGGAAAGATACAAGCAGTTGACCAAAAAGTGTCCTTCTGACATGCTTTCAGAATGGACCATTTTGGATATATTCTATGATGGTCTATCTGAGTTCTCTAAGATGTCACTGGACCATTCTGTAGGTGGATCCATTCACTTAAAGAAAACGCCTGCAGAAGCTCAATAACTCATTGACATGGTTGCAAATAAACCAATTCATGTACACCTCTAAGAGGAATCCTGTGAGTAATGGGATGCCTCAGAAGAAGGGAGTTCTTGAAATTGATGCTCTGAATGCCATACTGGCCCAGAATAAAATATTGACCCAATAAGTCAATATGATATCTCAGAGTCTGAATGGATTGCAAAATGCATCCAACAGTACTAAAGAAGCATCTTCTGAAGAAGAAGCTTATGATCCTGAGAACCCTGCAATGGTAGAGGTGAATTACATGGGTGAAGCCTATGGAAACACCTATAATCCCTCATGAAAAAATCATCCAAATTTCTCATGGAAGGATAAAAAAAGCCTCAACAAGGCTTTAATAATGGTGGAAGAAACAGGTTTAGCAATAGCAAGTCTTTTCCATCATCTTCTCAGCAACAGACAGAGAATTCTGAGTTGAGCCCCTCTAGCTTAGCAAACATAGTCTCTGATCTATCTAAGGCCACTTTAAGTTTCATGAATGAAACAAGGTCCTCCATTAGAAACTTGGAGGCACAAGTGGGTCAGCTGAGTAAGAAAACCACTGAAACTCCTCCTAGTACTCTCCCAAGCAATACAGAAGAGAATCCAAAAAGAGAGTGCAAGGCCATTGATATTATCAAAATGGCCGAATCCAAAGAGGAAGGGGAGGACATGAATCCCAATGAGGAAGACCTCATGGGACGTCCGCCAGAAAGAAAGGAGTTCCCTATTGAGGACCTAAAAGAATATGAGGCTCATATAGAGACCATAGAGATTCCATTAAACTTTCTTCTGTCATTCATGAGCTCTGAGAACTATTCTTTCTCTGAAGAGGATGAAGATGTAACTGAAGAGCAAGTTGCTCAATATCTAGGAGCCATCATGAAGCTGAATGCCAAGTTGTTTGGTCATGAGACTTGGGAAGAGGAAACTCCCTTGCTCATTAGTGAACTAAATACATGGGTTTAGCAAACTTTATCTCAAAAGAAAAAAGATCCTGGTAAATTCTTAATACCATGTACCATAAGCACCATGACCATTGAGAAGGCTTTGTGTGACCTAGGGTCAGGTATAAATCTTATGCCACTCTCTGTAATGGAGAAACTGGGGATCTTTAAGGTACAAGCTGTAAGAATCTCATTAGAGATGGCAGACAAGTCAATAAAATAAGCTTATGGATTGGTAGAGGACGTGTTAGTGAAGGTTAAAGGCCTTTACATTCCTGCTGATTTCATAATCCTAGACACTGGGAAGGATGAGGATGAATGTATCATCCTTGGAAGACCCTTCCTAGTCACAGCAGGAGCTGTGATTGATGTTGACAAAGGAGAGCTAGTCCTTCAATTGAAAGGGGACTACCTTGAGTTTAAAGCACAAGGATCTTCCTCTGCAACCATGGAAAGGAAGCATGAAAAGCTTCTCTCAATACAGAGTCAAACAAAGCCCCCACAATCAAACTCTAAGTTTGGTGTTGGGAGGCCACAACCAAACTCTAAGTTTAGTGTTGAACCCCCACATTCAAACTCTAAGTTTGGTGTTGGGAGGTCCCAACAATGCTCTGAACATCTGTGAAGCTCCATGAGAGCTCATTGTCAAGCTATTGACATTAAAGAAGTGCTTATTGGGAGGTAACCCAATTTTTATTTATCTATATTTCTATTGTTTTTTTATATTTTATTAAGTTTATGATCATGTGGAGTCACAAAACAATTGCAAAAATTAAAAACATAATCAAAAACAGCAGAAGAAAAAGCACACCCTGGAGGAAGAGCTGTCTGGCGTTTAAACGCCAGAAACAAGCTACATTTGGGCGTTTAACGCAAGAAACAAGTATCAGTCTGGCGTTAAACGCTAGGATTGCATACAGAGGGCGTTTTACATGCCTAAAAGGTGCGGGGATGAGAAATCCTTGACACCTCAAGATCTGTGGACCCCACAGGATCCCCACCTACCCACTTCTCTCTTCTCACACAATTCAATAACACTGTACCCTTCACCAATCACCTCAATCTCTCTTCCCTATTACCCCTTCACCAATCATATCCATCCACTCTTCCCCATAAGCCCCACCTACCTTCAAATTCAAAATCTCTTTCCCACCCAAACCCATCCTAAATGACCGAACCGAAACCCCTCACTCTCTACTATATAAATCCCTCCATCCTTCTTCATTTTCACACAACACTACCTTCTCTTCTCCCCCTTGGCCGAAACCCACACCTCTCTCCCCCTCCTCTATATCTTCTTCTTCTTCTTCTATTCTTTCTTCTTTTGCTCGAGAGCGAGCAATATTCTAAGTTTGGTGTGGTAAAAGCATAGCTTTTTTTATTTTTTCATAACCATTGATGGCACTTAAGACCAGAGATACCTCAAGAAAGAGGAAAGGGAAGGCAATTGCTTCCACCTCTGAGTTATGGGAGATGGAGAGATTCATTTTAAAAGCCCATCAAGACCACTTCTATGAAGTTGTGGCCAAGAAAAAGGTGATCCCTGAGGTCCCTTTTAAGCTCAAAAAGGGCAAATATCCAGAGATCCGACAAGAGATTAGAAGAAAAGGATGGGAAGTTCTCTCCAATCCCATTCAACAAGTCGGAATCTTAATAGTTCAAGAGTTCTATGCAAATGCATGGATCAATAGGAACCATGATCAAAGCATGAACCCAAACCTAAGGAATTGGCTTACAATGGTTCGGGAAAAATGCTTAGATTTCAATCCGAAGAACGTAAGGTTGGCGTTCAACTTGCCTATGATGCAAGAAGATGCACGCCCCTACACTAGAAGGGTCAACTTCGATCAAAGTGATGGTTTCAGTGGCTAAGAGAAGGGGGGGTTGAATCTTAGCCCCTTTTTCAAAAGCTAACACTTGCTGATTCTTGGAAGAGACTTTTCTGTTTTTGCTCGTCACTTGACACGAGCAACTTTGTTTTGTCTCGTCCCTTCCCACGAGACTTTTTGTTTTGTCTCGTCACTCGGCACGAGAAAATTCTGTCTTTTGCTCGTGAGTGATAGAAAACAGAAATGGAGTAGAAAGAGAAGAAGATTGCACCCAGATATATCCTGGTTCGTCTGCTAAGTACAGTGCAGCCTACATCCAGTCTCCATCACAAATATGATGGAATTTCACTATAACCAATCTGATTACAACTTGTAAAGTGCTAACCCAACTTACAAGGGGATTCCCACAGAATCATGATACACAACAAAGATGTACAAAGGAACTCTAAGACATCAATGGCTTTTCTTTTAATTTTGCACTCTCTGCCTTTTTCCGCTCTATGGCTTTTTCATTACAAACCTCACTTGTTTGCCTTTTACCATGAGACTCAAGACATGACAAAATTAAACAGAAAATACTAAACAGAATTCATTGAAGGAGAAGAGAAATCTGTTAGCTCAGGTAGCTCTGAGAACTCTGTGCCTTGCACTCTCAAACTTTCTCCTTTCTTCAAACTGTGGTTGTTTCCCCTTTTTAAAGAAACAGGAAAACCTCCACACTTGAAGCCAAAACCGAACCAACTTTCTTCCTCCTTCAACAAACCGGTTCGGCCACACAAAGAGAGAAGAGATAACCATGCATTAACCAACATGCAATTACCTCTAGTCCTTTCTTGATCATCAACCTTCATCAATCCGGGCTCTCCATCCTTGGCTTGCTCTCCAAGATGGATTTCTGGCCCTTGATGCCTCATGATGATGATGACTTCATCTGCTTCAAACTCTGCCTCCAACCATCACTTCGCCACTCTAGCTACTCCCTGTGGTGGTTGGTCAGATTCGAAGACAAGCCATGCTTCAAGAATCTCCCTCTTGGCCGAATCTTCTTCTTCCATTTTTGAGCATGAAAGGCTCAAGATAGCTTCACCAAATCTAACCACATTTGGTAAGTATCTTAGCCACAGCTCATCTTGCTTTTGGTATGTTTTCTTGCCATCATTAGCTTGATGGTCTTGATGCATGCTTCTCTTTCCTTTTCTTCGTTGAAGAGCACGGCCTCCATTGTTTCCTGGACAAGGACCGAATAGAGAAGAAGAAAGAGATGAGAGAGAATTAAAGAATCTGAAAGAAAAGCAACACAAAGTGGTTGAACAAATTAATTAGGCTTAGCTTGCTTTTACTTCCCTATTGAGTGGTGTGTAAGACATAATAGCCATCAATCACTTCAGCTGAATTTTTCTCTCTCATGTTCCCCATGCATTATTTAACAATGTAATAGATTTTGAAATCCATCACTTTGTTAGAGTTTGGTTCCGTTGGAAGCACTATGCTTTCATTTTCCTTTTGATTCGGACCAAACATGGAAGCTATTCTCTTTAGTATATTTTGGGCTTGTGACAAAATGATCAAAGCTGGCCCATTTAATAAGCATTTGCTTTCCTGATACAATTGTGTAGCGGATCAAGCATAGGAAGCAAATAAGAAAGCATTTGTTTTGGGCTTGCAACATTAATATTTATTCTGGCCCAATTAAAACTAGCTTCAATTATAAACACACAGCTGCAACAGTTGGGCTTTGTTAATTCTCTTTTGTTTCGGCCCATCAAAATCTGCACAACAAAATTATTAATTAAGCACATATGAGTTAAGATCAAATTAATAATTTTGTAATCTTAATATTTTAATAATGTTTATTCATCATCAAAATTTAACAAGAGTTTTCCAAACTCATCAATCTCCCCCTTGATGACAAACATTATTAAAATTGAAATGGAAAGAAATTAAAAGATTGAGTAAGTAATACTCCCTTTGTTTTGAATTTCTCCCCCTTTCAAAATGTCACATGGCTCCCCCTTAATATATGCTATTTTACCAAGGGAAGCATAAACCTGTAACATTTAAATCAAGCTTCAAGTAACAATGTTATTTAGCAGATTTTACAATGCTATATTGCTTGATTTATGAGCAGTTTTAATTGATAATCAAAACTCATTTGATATCATAACTGATTTACTGCTCAAAGCACAAAAAACTTTCAAAATATTTTTCAAACATTTTCTTGTTTAGGAGATCAGAGCAAATCAACATGATGAAAAATATTTGAGGACCAAAACAAGGCAGTTTTGATATGTTACACAATTAAAGGAACTGCCAAAAATAAATTTTTAAACCAACCAGATTATTAATGATGAATCAATCAGCCATGCATCAAACATCATTATCAACCGAATGCTAAAATAGACTAATCATGATAAACTAATGTAATTCAAACAGCAATGATCATATGCAATCAACATGCATTCTTTGAACAAGGGTAATCATGAATTTTTCAAAAATGAAAAATTTCAACCCCTGTTTTTCCAGCCAGCCCCTGTTTCGTTCCAATTTCAATTTTGGAACCTAAATTTCCTCCCCCTTTTGTCATCAAAGGGGCACCTGCACAAAGCATGATAAACATAACAATATAAAATAGCAAAAGTGTATCAAAGCATCCTAAAGATTATCCTAAAGCAGTGAGTATCAAGTCATGCTTATACAAAAAAAAGATTGAGCCTAATGGAGCCAATATCAAACAGAAACAAAACACTAATCATCAGAGAATTGCATGTCCTCTTCTTCAGCGCCTCCTTCACTCTCTTCTCCCAAATCCTTGTTAAGTTGTTCCAGCATCAAGTTGACCCTTTCTTTGCAATTCTTCCAAGCTTTCTCATTCTCATAAGCCTGTTTCCGGGCTTCTTTATGAGATCGAAACATCATGTCAGCCATGTTTGAGAATTCTCCCAAGATCAGTTGAAAGGACCTGATTGTTTTTGAAGATTCTGGCCTTCCTTCAGGCTCACTGTCCGATTTTTTCCCTTTGGTTTCTTTAGTCACGCCTCCACCACGGATTGTAGACACATCGTTTTCTACTTTCTCATTCAACAAATCAACTTTAATGTACTCAAATATTCCAGTTAAAAACATACCATAAGGCAGATTAGCCTTTCTGGTGCTTTTAACAGAATCCCACATGTGTCTAATCATAATATAACCAAAAGAGATAGGAGTAGAGGTAACCAAAGCAAACAATATGAGACAGTCAGAAAATGTTACTCGGTTGTGTGAGCCGCTTTGGGGAGTCAGAATATGAGTGATGATGCGATGAAGCAAGGAATTGACCGGTCCAAGAGCTTTGTGAGTTGGAGTGGTTCCATGCAATCCGGAAAGATTTGTGCAAATGTGCTGAAGAACAGTATTGTGAGAAATGCCGACTTGTGTGTCCCATTTTTCCACCATGTAAGCTTTCGGTCCTTCATCCTTGAAGCCCAGGGCCGCTCCAATTGTCTCAGCATCAAGGGCTATTTGAACCCTTTTGACATAGGAATGAAGGGTGCCATCGATGAGTCGCATGTTAGCATAAAATTCTCTAACAAGACCTGGGTACACCGGCTTTTTGATAAGGAGCAGAGGCTTCCAGTTGAGAAGTTCAAACAGAGAGGGAATGTTGGTGTTCTTGAGATTGTCGAGACTGACAAGATATGTAGTGCACAGATGGCGTTTCTCCACAACCTCTTTGTGGAACTCATATGAGGTGCATGAGTTAAACCTGCTTGGATCATAGTGAGAGTGAGACTTGCGAAACTTGTCTCGGAATTCCATGGATTCCAAGTTCGCAGGTTCGGTTGTGTTATTTAGTGCAAACCCTTGATCTTTCTTTGAGCCTTTTCCGGGGGTTGTCTTCTTCGGTGATGAGGGAGGAGGAGAAGGAGTAGGAGAGGTATGAGACTCTTGCTCTTCTTCTTCGACTGCCGGTTGTTTGTTCTTTCCTCGGCCTGAGCTCTTGTGAGCAATAACCTTCTTTCTCATGGTGGTGGTTCGCTTAGATGGTGGTGAAGGAGAAGATGATGAGGTTGAGTGAATGTGGATATGAGTGTGGGTTTGAGGCGTTGGAGGTTTCTGAGAAAGAAGAATTCTCTCACTCTTTCTTGGCGCGGTTTTCTTTTTCATATTAATGGAGGAATGAGAATATGAAGGGGTGAGGTTGACAACCGAGTGGAGTGGGAGAGAAGTAAGGTGGATGATGCATTTAATGTGTCGTGGAGAGAGAGAGAGATGGAAATAATGATCATTAGTGGGAGGTTAATGACCATTATGGGCGGTTATTGCCCAGAAAGATGATTTCCTTTTTAATTTTTGAAATCAAAAACTGAAAAGTGGTTACCTTAAATCTAGGGATTAGATGGAGAAAAGGATTTGATTTGACAATAACCACTTCCAAGAAGATATTATGACACAAGAAGGAAGATTCTTGAGTACATAGTGAGATAACTAACAAAAGTGTTATGGCGGGTTTATGAAAAATTTTGGTGGGGCCCATAAAATTTGAATTCTGTGTTGCCTCCCCCTAGACCACAGCTCTTCCATTGTGCCATTTATTTTTATCTCGTCCAAACCTACGAGCAAAACAGAACAGAGTCACAAATTCACAGATTTTCAATAAAGTTCAAATCAAACATTCCCAAACTTTTTCTCAATGTACAGAATCTGTCTTCACAGAGAGGTTTTGTAAAAATATCAGCAATTTGATCTTCAGATTTTACAAATTGAATATCAATAGTACCCTTTTGCACATGTTCCCTAATAAAATGATATTTTATCTCAATGTGCTTAGTTCTTGAGTGCAGAACAGGATTTTTTGAAATGTTTATAGCACTCATATTATCACAAAATAAAGGTATACTATTGATTTTTAATTTGTAATCTTCCAATTGTGTTTTTAACCAAATTAATTGTGAACAACAAGCAGATGCGGAAACATATTCGGCTTCAGCAGTGGATAGAGCCACTGTGGCTTGCTTCTTGCTTGACCACATGTTGAGTGAGCTTCCAAGGAAGCAACACATGCCGGAGGTGCTCCTCCTATCCACCCGATCTCCCGCATAATCTGCATCACAAAAACCTACTGCACAAAAGTCATCAGATTTAGGATACCATAACCCATAATTGCAAGTTCCCTTAATGTATCTAATGATGCGTTTAACGGCTGTGAGGTGGGATTCTTTTGGATGAGATTGAAATCTTGAGCAAACACCCACACTTTGGACTATATCCGGTCTAGAGGATGTGAGGTACATGAGTGAACCTATCATTCCTCTATACCTTGTTTCGTCCACATCTTGGCCATCATCATCCTTTTCAAGTTTAGTATTGGGATGCATAGGAGTGCCCATTGATTTGGAATTTTCTAGGCCAAACTTTTGATAAGTTCTTTAGCATATTTTCCTTGGTGAATAAAAGTACCACTAGGAGTTTGCTTAATTTGGAGGCCAAGAAAGAAAGTAAGCTCTCCCATTAAACTCATCTCAAACTCACTAGTCATGAGTTTTCCAAACTCTTCACACAAGGAGATATTGGCCGAACCAAATACAATGTCATCAACATAAACTTGAACAAGAAGGATATCATCATTAGATGTCTTAATGAATAAGGTAGTGTCGGTGGTTCCCCTTTGAAAATGATTTTCCAACAAAAAGGCACTAAGCCTCTCATACCAAGCTCTTGGAGCTTGTCTAAGACCATAAAGAGCCTTAGTTAATTTAAAGACATGATTTGGAAATTCTTTATGTTCAAAACCGGGGGGTTGAGCCACATACACTTCCCTATCAATAAAACCATTAAGGAATGCACACTTAACATCCATTTGAAACATTTTGAAACCCTTATGGGCAGCATAGGCAAGAAGCAACCTAATTGCTTCCATTCTAGCTACCGGAGCAAAAGACTCATCAAAATCAATACCCTCTTCTTGATCGTAACCTTGGGCCACTAATCTAGCCTTGTTACGAACAACTTGTCCATCCTCACCAAGTTTATTCTTAAAAACCCACTTAGTACCCGTTACCTTCTTACCATCCGGATGAGGTACTAGAGTCCAAACCTTATTCTTGTCAAATTGAGTAAGCTCCTCTTGCATTGCTTTGACCCATGATGGATCTTCAAGAGCTTGTTTGACATTGTTGGGCTCTATTTGTGACAAGAGAGCAAGATTGCTAGGTTCGGTTGGCCTTTTGGTGGATGATCTTGTTGTTACACCTTGAGAGGAATCACCAATGATGAAGTCATGAGGATAACCCTTCATAGACTTCCATTCTCTAGGCTTTCGGACAGGTGTTGAGCTTTGATGAACTTCTGGTGGTCTCACTGTTTCAGTTTCTCGTCCCTGCTCAGGAGACAAATCGGAAGTTTCTCCTTCAATCTGACGAGACAAAACTGGACTGGCAGATTCTTCATTCTGGACAGATTTGGGATTTTCTTTGCTTATTTCAGCTCCTTCTCCATCTGAATCATTATCTATCACAGTACTGGGAATTAAGTTAGAATCACAAAAAGTAACATGTATGGATTCCTCTATTGTCCTATGTTCCTTGAGATAAATTCTATAAGCCTTGCTTGTGGTGGAATATCCAACAAACATTCCTTCATAGGATTTTGGATCAAACTTTCTAAGATTTTCTTTATTATTAAGCACAAAGCATTTACATCCAAAAACATAAAAATACTTAAGATTTGGAGGGGTTCCTTTCCATAGCTCATAAGGAGTTTTCTTTAACCCTTTTCTAATGATTGTTCTATTCAAAATATAACATGCTGTGTTCACAGCTTCAGCCCATAAAAATTTAGGAATTTCATTCTCACATAGCATGGCCCTAGTCATTTCTTGAAGGCTTCGATTCCTTCTTTCAACCACCCCATTTTGTTGAGGTGTTCTAGGGCATGAGAAATTATGAGAAATCCCTAAGTCATCACAGAATTTTTCAAAATCTTGATTTTCAAATTCTCTTCCATGATCACTTCTTAAATGGGCAATTTTCAAATCCTTTTCATTTTGAATTTTCTTACAAAGGGTGGAAAAAGCATAAAACGCATCATTCTTATGAGCAAGGAAAAGTACCCAACCGAATCTAGAGTAATCATCAACCACAACAAGGCCATAATGTTTACCTCCCAAACTTTGAGTTCTAGTAGGACCAAAAAGATCAATATGTAACATTTCCAATGGCCTTTTGGTTGAGATTCCATCTTTTAATTTAAAAGAGGATTTTACTTGTTTGCCCAATTGGCAAGCATCACAAGTAAGATCCTTATCAAACTTGATGTTTGGAATTCCTCTAACCAAATTCCTTTTGACTAGCTTAGAAATTTGGTACATGCTAGCATGTCCCAACTTTCTATGCCAAAGCCATTTTTCAGATTCAAGTGAGGTAAAGCATGTTACATTTTGTTCCTTTAAATCCTCAAGAGTTAATCCATACACATTATTGCATCTTTTAGCTTCAAATAAAACATCCCCAGTTTTCTCACAAACAACCAAGCAAACAAACTTCTTAAAGACAACATCAAAACCTAAATCACACAATTGACTAACACTAAGTTATGTTTCAAACCATTTACAAGAAGCACATCATTTATACAAGAAGAAAAGTTTTTACCAACTTTCCCAACAGCCACTATTTTTCCTTTTGCATCATCACCAAAGGTAACAAGTCCTCCATCATATTCATCAAGCTTTATGAAGAAGGTTGTCTTCCCGGTCATATGCCTAGAGCATCCGCTATCCATGTACCACATATTTTCCTTTTTCTTGGATGCTAGGCAAACCTGATCTATCTCATTTGCCATGAGACAGTGCTGTGATTTAGTCTCAGACTCTTCATCATCATCGTCTGAGTCATTTTCCAAATCTTCCCATGTGGCCATCAGTCCTTTCTTCTTCACCTTTTTCGGCTTTTCTTCCTTTTTCAACTTGGGACAATCAGATTTGAAATGACCCATTTCCTTGCAGTTGTAACAAGTTACTTTGCTAAGGTCTTTCTTCATCCTCCTTGAGCTGCTGCCTTTGCCTTTGAGCTTTGCCATTTTCCTGAATTTTTTTGCAAACAACACAAACTCATTTTCAGAAGAGTTATCACTGGATTCATCATCCAGAGGGTTAGTCACAGAAGAAAAAGCAATTCCTTTCTTTTTTGAATCTTTTTTCAAATAGGAGTTTTCAAAAGCAAGAAGATTTCCTCTCAAATCATCAAGTGTCATGGAATCTAAGTTGCTACTCTCAGAAATAATTAAGGCTTTTGTTTCCCACTCTTTTGTGAGACATCTCAACACTCTTCTCACTAGCACAGATTCTGAATGTGTGATTCCAAGAGCATCTAAGCCAACAGTAATGATATTGAACCGTTCGAACAGTTCATCAATGGACTCTCCTTCCTTCATTGCAAACATCTCATATTCCCTGTTTAACATATCTGTCCGAGTCTTCTTTACAATGGTAGTTCCTTCATGAGTGATTTGCAACTTGTCCCAGATTTCCTTTGCCGTTGTGCATCGTGATACTCGTCGGTATTCCTCAAAGCTGATAGCACAGTTGAGCAGATTGGTTGCCTTGGCATTTAACTCCACCGTCTTCCTATCTTCCTCGGTCCAGCTTGCTTCTGGTTTAAGAGAGACTACTCCTTGAGCATTTGTGGTAGTTGGAAATTTAGGACCCTCCAAGATGATCTTCCAAAGTCTGTAATCCACGGCTTGTACAAATATCTTCATCCTCTCCTTCCAATAGGTATAATTTTTCCCATTGAAGAGGGGAGGTCTGTTGCTTGATTGACCTTCAGCCAGATTGTATGATAACACATTTGTGCCACTGTTTTCTGCCATGAGGATCTTTACTCCAAGCTGCAAAGCTTGATCTCTTTGAGACCAAGCTCTGATACCAATTGATGGTTTCAGTGGCTAAGAGAAGGGGGGGTTGAATCTTAGCCCCTTTTTCAAAAGCTAACACTTGCTGATTCTTGGAAGAGACTTTTCTGTTTTTGCTCGTCACTTGACACGAGCAACTTTGTTTTGTCTCGTCCCTTCCCACGAGACTTTTTGTTTTGTCTCGTCACTCGGCACGAGAAAATTCTGTCTTTTGCTCGTGAGAGATAGAAAACAGAAATGGAGTAGAAAGAGAAGAAGATTGCACCCAGATATATCCTGGTTCGGCTGCTAAGTGCAGTGCAGCCTACATCCAGTCTCCATCACAAATATGATGGAATTTCACTATAACCAATCTGATTACAACTTGTAAAGTGCTAACCCAACTTACAAGGGGATTCCCACAGAATCATGATACACAACAAAGATGTACAAAGGAACTCTAAGACATCAATGGCTTTTCTTTTAATTTTGCACTCTCTGCCTTTTTCCGCTCTATGGCTTTTTCATTACAAACCTCACTTGTTTGCCTTTTACCATGAGACTCAAGACATGACAAAATTAAACAGAAAATACTAAACAGAATACATTGAAGGAGAAGAGAAATCTGTTAGCTCAGGTAGCTCTGAGAACTCTGTGCCTTGCACTCTCAAACTTTCTCCTTTCTTCAAACTGTGGTTGTTTCCCCTTTTTAAAGAAACAGGAAAACCTCCACACTTGAAGCCAAAACCGAACCAACTTTCTTCCTCCTTCAACAAACCGGTTCGGCCACACAAAGAGAGAAGAGATAACCATGCATTAACCAACATGCAATTACCTCTAGTCCTTTCTTGATCATCAACCTTCATCAATCCGGGCTCTCCATCCTTGGCTTGCTCTCCAAGATGGATTTCTGGCCCTTGATGCCTCATGATGATGATGACTTCATCTGCTTCAAACTCTGCCTCCAACCATCACTTCGCCACTCTAGCTACTCCCTGTGGTGGTTGGTCAGATTCGAAGACAAGCCATGCTTCAAGAATCTCCCTCTTGGCCGAATCTTCTTCTTCCATTTTTGAGCATGAAAGGCTCAAGATAGCTTCACCAAATCTAACCACATTTGGTAAGTATCTTAGCCACAACTCATCTTGCTTTTGGTATGTTTTCTTGCCATCATTAGCTTGATGGTCTTGATGCATGCTTCTCTTTCCTTTTCTTCGTTGAAGAGCACGGCCTCCATTGTTTCCTGGACAAGGACCGAATAGAGAAGAAGAAAGCGATGAGAGAGAATTAAAGAATCTGAAAGAAAAGCAACACAAAGTGGTTGAACAAATTAATTAGGCTTAGCTTGCTTTTACTTCCCTATTGAGTGGTGTGTAAGACATAATAGCCATCAATCACTTCAGCTGAATTTTTCTCTCTCATGTTCCCCATGCATTATTTAACAATGTAATAGATTTTGAAATCCATCACTTTGTTAGAGTTTGGTTCCGTTGGAAGCACTATGCTTTCATTTTCCTTTTGATTCGGACCAAACATGGAAGCTATTCTCTTTAGTATATTTTGGGCTTGTGACAAAATGATCAAAGCTGGCCCATTTAATAAGCATTTGCTTTCCTGATACAATTGTGTAGCGGATCAAGCATAGGAAGCAAATAAGAAAGCATTTGTTTTGGGCTTGCAACATTAATATTTATTCTGGCCCAATTAAAACTAGCTTCAATTATAAACACACAGCTGCAACAGTTGGGCTTTGTTAATTCTCTTTTGTTTCGGCCCATCAAAATCTGCACAACAAAATTATTAATTAAGCACATATGAGTTAAGATCAAATTAATAATTTTGTAATCTTAATATTTTAATAATGTTTATTCATCATCAAAATTTAACAAGAGTTTTCCAAACTCATCACAAAGGTTGGACCAAGTCCTCATGGACATATGTGTGGAAGGAGCTCAATGGAAAAGAGACTCAAAAGGCAAGCCGGTTCATTTGAGAAGACTAGACCTTAAGCCTGTGGCTAGAGGATGGTTGGAGTTCATCCAACGCTCCATCATCCCCACTAGCAACCGATCTGAAGTAACTGTGGATCGGGCCATCATGATCCATAGCATCATGATTGGAGAGGAAGTAGAAGTTCATGAATTCATCTCTCTAGAACTCTACAAAGTAGCCAAAAAGCCCTCCACCTTGGCAAGGCTAGATTTTCCTCATCTCATTTGCCAGCTATGCAACTTAGCTAGAGTTGTCATAGAAGGAGACATCCTCATTGAAGAGGACAAGCCCATCATTAAGAAGAGGATGGAGCAAACAAGAGAGCCCATTCATGGATCTCAAGAGACGCATGAGGAAGCTCATCATCAAGAAATCCCTGAGATGCCTCAAGGGATGCATTTTCCTCCAAACAACTATTGGAAACAACTCAACACTTCTCTAGAAGGATTGAGTCATAACATGAACTAATTAAGGGTGGAATACCAAGAATACTCCATCATTCTCAATGAGATTAGAGAAGATCAAAGAGCTATGAGGGATGAGCAACAAAGGTAAGGAAGAGACATAGAGGAGCTCAAGAACACCATTGGTCCTTCAAGAAGAAGGTGCCACCCTCACTAAGGCGGACTCATTCCTTAACTTCCTTGATCTTATCTATCTGTTTTTCAGTTTTACGCTATATGTTTGTCTATGTTTTTAGTCGGTACTACATGATCATTAGTATTTAGTAACTATGTCTTAAGCCTATGAATAATTCCATGAATCCTTCACCTTTCTCAAATGAAAAATGTTTCTAATACAAAAGAACAAGAAGTACATGAGTTTCGAATTCATCCCTAAAATTAGTTTAATTATATTGATGTGGTGACAATACCTTTTGTTTTCTGAATGAATGCTTAAACAGTGCATATTTTTTATCTTGTTGTTTATGAATGTTAAAATTGTTGGCTCTTGAAAGAATGATGAACAAAGAGAAATGTTATTGATAATCTGAAAAATCATGAAATTGATTCTTGAAGCAAGAAAAAGCAGTGAAAAAGAAGAAGCTTGTGAAAAAAAAAGAAAGAAAAAAAGCAAGCAGAAAAAACCAATAGCCCTTAAAACCAAAAGGCAAGGGTAAAAAGGATCCAAGGATTTGAGCATCAGTGGATAGGAGGGCCCAAGGAAATAAAATCCAGGCCTAAGCGGCTAAATCAAGCTGTCCCTAACTATGTGCTTGTGTCATGAAGGTCCAAGTGAAAAGCTTGAGACTGAGTGGTTAAAGTTGTGATCCAAAGCAAAAAGAGTGTGCTTAAGAGCTCTGGATACCTCTAACTGGGGACTTTAGCAAAGCTGAGTCACAATCTGAAAAGATTCACCCAGTCATGTGTCTGTGGCATTTATGTATCTGGTGGTAATACTGGAAAACAAAGTGCTTAGGGCCACGACCAAGACTCATAAAAGTAGCTGTGTTCAAGAATCAACATACTTAACTAGGAGAATCAATAACACTATCTGAACTCTGAGTTCCTATGGATGCCAATCATTCTAAACTTCTAAGGATAAAGTGAGATGCCAAAACTGTTCAGAAGCAAAAAGCTACAAGTCCCGCTCATCTAATTAGAACTAATATTCATTGATATTTTGGGATTTATAGCATATTCTCTTCTTTTTATCCTATTTGATTTTTAGTTGCTTGGGGACAAGCAACAATTTAAGTTCGGTGTTGTGATGAGCAGATAATTTATACGCTTTTTGGCAATGTTTTTAGGTAGGTTTTAGTATAATCTAGCTACTTTTAGGGATATTTTTATTAGTTTTTATGAAAAATTCATATTTCTGGACTTTACTATAAGTTTGTGTGTTTTTCTGTGATTTCAGATATTTTCTGGCTGAAATTGAGGGACCTGAGCAAAAATCTGATAGGAGGCTGAAAAAGGACTACAGATGTTGTTGGATTCTGACCTCGCTGCACTCGAAATGGATTTTCTGGAGCTACCGAACTCCAAATGGCATGCTCTTAATTGCGTTGGAAAGTAGACATCCAGGGCTTTCCAGCAATATATAATATCTCATACTTTATTCGAGTTTAGACGATGCAAACTAGCATTCAACGCCAGCTCCATGCTGCATTCTTGAGTAAAACGCCAGAAACACGTCACAAACCAGAGTTAAATGCCAAAAACACGTTACAACTTGGTGTTTAACCCCAAGAGAAGCCTCTGCACGTGTAAATCTCAAGCTCAGCCCAAGCACACACCAAAGTGGGCCCCGTAAGTGGATTTCTGCACTTAGACTTATTTTTGTAAACCCTAGTAACTAGTTTAGTATAAGTAGAACTTTTTACTATTGTATTAGAGTCTTGGTTATCCTGGTTCCCTCTCTGGGGCTGGAACCAATGAACACCTTTATCACTTCTGTATTTTCAGCGGTGGAGTTTCTACACACCATAGATTAAGGGTGTGGAGCTCTGTTGTTCCTCGAGTATTAATGCAATTACTACTGTTTTCTATTCAATTCACGCTTATTCTTATTCTAAGATATCCATTCGCACCCAAGAACCTGATGAATGTGATGATTATGTAACGCTCATCACCATTCTCACTCATGAACGTGTGCCTGACAACCACTTTCGTTCTACATGCAAATAAGCTTGAATGAATATCTCTTGGATTCCTTAATCAGAATCTTCGTGGTATAAGCTAGAATCTATTGGCAGCATTCTTGAGAATCTGGAAAGTCTAAACCTTGTCTGTGGTATTCCGAGTAGGATTCAGGGATTGAATGACTGTGACGAGCTTTAAACTCGCGACTGTAGGGCGTGGTGACAACGCAAAAGGATAATAAATCCTATTCTTACATGATCGAGAACTGACAGATGATTAGCCGTGCGGTGACAGCGCACCTAGACCATTTTCACTGAGAGAACGGACGGTAGCCATTGACAACGGTGATCCCCCAACATACAACTTGCCATGAAAAGGAGTAGGAATGATTGGATGAAAGCAGTAGGAAAGCAGAGATTCAGAAGGAACACAGTATCTTCATGCGCTTATCTGAAATTTCCACCAATGAATTACATAAGTATCTTTATCTCTATTTTATGCTTTATTTATCTTTATATTCGAAAACCATTATAACCATTAGAATCCGCCTGACTGAGATTTACAAGATGACCATAGCTTGCTTCATACCAATAATCTCCGTGGGACCAATCCTTACTCACGTAAGGTTTATTACTTGGACGACCTAGTGCACTTCCTGGTTAGTTGTGTGAAGTTGTGAAGAATGTGTGTGAACCATAGTATTGTGCACCAAGTTTTTGGAGCCATTGCTAGGAATTGTTCGAGTTGTGAAAAGTATGAGTCACAATTTTTCCTATCATGCATGTTGGTGCCAACTTCTCCAAAGCTTTATTCTTCATGTTCTTTCCACTTGTGCATGCTTTCTTTCCATCTTCTAGACCATTCTTGCCCTATAGATCCTGAATCCACTTAACAAACACATTACAGCATCGAATGATAATAGAAGAGGATTGAAAATTGGCTTTTTTAGGGTTAAAGAAGCATGTTTTAAATCATGAAGCAAAATTAGGAAAGAAACACAAAAGCATGCAATGTATATGAATAAGTGTGAAAAATATTGATAAAACCCTAAAAAATGCACACAAGATAAACCGCAAAATTGGGGTTTATCATGCACCTCCTGCCATTCTTTTTCGATGAACTAAGAATTCACTACAACAACTCAAGATTCTCATAACTCAAAAGAGATTAATGTATATATGATTCTCCAACTCAAAAGAATGTTAACTATGCCACAATGTGAAATGGACTCTAACAAACCAGTTGGAATAAGGAAGCACAAAAAATGTTCACTTCAGATGCAAAAATCAAAACTTTCTTTCTTGTTTGCTTGTTCGTTCTCTCTATTCTGATGAAACACACAGAAGAAGGACAATGGAACTTGTCAGCAATGTATAATGCAAATAAAGAAGATATATGTGTAAGAAAAGTTTGTTTCTTTTTTTTTTGTTAGTGCAAGAAGACATAAAAGTGAATGTGAAGATGTGAAAGAAATAAAAAGCAAAAGGAGAGAATAATAGTAATAGTCTAATAGAGCCTCTTCCCTCTGAAGCAAGAAAGAAACCAAAAACCCAAAAGAATCCCTCAGTTCCATATTGCTTTTTTAACAATATTGTAATCAAAATATATTATTATTAATGGCATACACTAATAATATACTGCAACTTCATACACAGATATGGTTTCATTCCAACTGATTTAGTTTGTTATATATATCAAACGTGTTTTAGCCTTTAGACAAAGCAAAATGCAAATACTTTAAACAGCTTTACTTTTATCATACCTTGGCCGAATACAAAACAATATATTCCTTAGTTAGTTTAAAAGCATGACAACTTCCATATGATGCAAGATTCAAAACAGCATGTGGTTCTGCCTGACACAATAGCATGCATTTCATTACATGCCTTAATCTCATCCATATTCTATGCGAATCACAGGATTAAGAAAATCATTAAAGGATTTTGAAAGTAACTCAATCGAGATCCTGTTTTTACAATTTGCAGATCCTTTGGAGCATAAGCATCAATATCCACTGCTTTAACCTATGTAAAATTATAAATAATGAAAAACAAGGTAACAGGCATGAAAGACCCAAAGTCGTTACAAATAAAAGATAAAGATAAAGATGAATATGTGCTATCATAAATTCCTACATATAAAGAGGCAATCTCATAATTAATTTACCTCTCCAGCCCCAAGGAAGAGGAACTTGTGATTAGCTAAGTTTCCTTCGACTAATTTCAGGATCGCGAGAAGTCCGGTGAGGATCACCAATGCTGTTCCCTACAATAAAGCAGAGAAAATTATAAGAGATAATCATTGGTAAACAAAACTTGAGAATTGGTCAGAGATATTTAAAAGCACAGGTTAGGCTTGAAATTAGAAAGTTCCATTAGTCATCAATCTATAATAAAAAGTAATATGAAATCCAAATAATTTATCAGGCACGTTAAGGAAGAAAATAAACAAAGAACAAAAATGGAGATATAGAAGAAGCATGATAAGCCAGGGCCTAACTTATGATCGTGGTCAACCTGAGTGTGAATGAAATCTTTCGATGGCTGAGGTTCAGTATATGATGCCAAAGACCAAAGAAACCTCTCATTCATGTTCAGGCATGCTCGAAGAAGCTATTATAAGTGACTACAAACAAAGGGCTAAAGTGGGAATATCAGTATGCAAAATTAATAAATTTAATTAGCGTTGGACCAACAAATTAGTGTCTTAAGGATTATACTAAACACACTCACAGGGATGAACATGTTACAAAACTCAGTCAATTAAACTTATTTACATGTCAGGAAGACAACGTAAAATGAAACAAAGTAGGAAAGTTCAGAATGCTTACTAATGACATAAAATTAAAGATGATTCATTCACTAATGCAATGCTGCGTAGTAACTAATTAAAAGAGCATCCTAATCGGACATGTGACTAGTGCAAACTAATTAGCATGCTCTGTTCAAACAATTGCAACAAAAGCATAAAGGTGTAGTATAAAGCATGAACTAAAAAATGGCCATGATTTTGTTACAAATGCAACAGACCAAAAACTAATGATGTTATTATCTCAATATAATTTCCTTGATAGAAGCTAACATGTTTGAAGAATCATAATATATACCTTTCCAATAGAGTATGCAATTGGAAAACAAATTATCATCAGCAGACGTATAAGTCCCATAAAATTTGAACTAACATAGAGTTCATATCTTGAGCATATAGCTTGAGGGATAACCTAAGCCAAAAGGCATCCAAACAGTTAGTTCTTCAATGTCAAGATCAAAATATTTGAGCATGACAAAAATCATGAATTAAAAAAAAGTATTTTACCTCTCCAAAAGCTAGAACAAAAGTTACTGATAAAATAACAGAAACAATAGGATGAAAAATTTTATCAAGGTAAATAGGAATTGCCTGCAGATCAAAAGAGAATAATCCAGCATTAATAGTTAGAAGATAAGCTAAAATCATATAACATATTAGATATTCACTTAATCTATAATTGACCCAAATACTCATGATGGATATTTTATTTTATAATCTTTTTTCACCTTAAGTTCTCACACAATTAACATTGTATTAATGCAAGAGCATCTGAGAGAAATGTTATTGCTTAGTTACTATGAAGACAAATTTAATCACTATTAAAGTACAAGATAATAAACAAGAAATTGCCATATTGCTAGACCAACAATAAAAGATTCATATCGTATTTTATTTTCTTTCCTCACCTTACAAGCTTACAACTATCTGACCTCAATGAGCCAATATCATCAAGAATTGTATTAATTGAACTTTTTTAGACTCTATAAGCTAAGTTCAGATTACTAACTCAACAAAACATGCTCTTCTTGACAAGTTGGCTCATGTTTTATTATCATGTTTGAGGCTCAAGTTAATTAAGAATAGAATAAAAATATAGAACAGAACACATATAGATGATGAATCGAAGGAGGCTGAGAGGGAAGCCTCACAAGAATCCACCACCACTGAGATTCATATTGCAGCAAAATTTGATTGATGTGCATAGTAGCTAGCTAGCTTAAAAAGCCATTAATTTGTAATACAATAGTACTAATAGACAGTCATGAACAATAAAGAACAAACTTGGTTACCAAAACAATAATAAAGTACAATCAAAATAATCACAAAGTACCACACAAACAAACAAAAAACTTGACTAATTCAGTAAAACAGTTTTATCTGTTCTTAGCATAAAACAAACATGCACATTAAACATCTATTCAAGATCTCATGAATAGAACCAGTAGATTACACGAACATAAGAATATTTTATAAGAAAATTATATAAGAACAAAAATTACTAATAGAATATACTACGTGAGTCACTACTGAATCAAATAATATGGAGAAGAAGAATACATGCGGCAGCTCGAAGGAAAAAATAGATCTGAAACAATGGCTCGATTCAGAAGCTTTCAACGTGGCAACTATGGCGGCAACAATGGCGAAAACTACGGCAGCAACGGCGGCAGAAACTGTAGCGGCAACTGTAGCTATAGAGCAAATAGATCTGAAGCCATAATGTTGATAGAGGAAGTGGCTCGACTGAGAAGCTTCCTGCCACAATTGTGGCAGAAATAGCGACGAAACCGATGATTGCAATGGCGGCGGAACCGACGACTGCAACGACAGGAGAACCGGCGGTGGAGAACTTAGGATTTTGTCGTCATTCTCTTCTCTTCTCTCTGACTCGGGCTCATTCTGTGAAACTAAGGAGAAGAGAATTTTTTTAGAGAGTTTAAATTTTAATTAAGAATTAATTATTAGAGGGAGTTTTATAAATTACTATAAAAAAATGTATTTTGGAGGTTTTTAAAAATCTCTACTAAATAACTTCCTCAATTAAATATAAATTTTATAGTGGCTAGTTGTTGGTGGTGGTTGGACTTGAAGAGTCAGAAATGAGAGAGAGAGGTATTCAAAAATAGTAGTTTTAGGATTATTGCTTTTGCTTGTGAGAGAGAGTGCCTGGAAGAGGAGGGAGATCGGGAGCGTCTTTCTATTTTTTTTTTCAAAAACTAAAACAATATTATTTTGGGTGAGGGAGATTTATTTTTTAAATCTAAACTAGTTAACTCTTCTAAAAATTTGGCCGATTCTGGTAATTTACTGGTTAATTATTGATTTTTAATTATTTTTCTTCGGAATGATTCATCACGTCAATCGAATCAATCAAATAATCAATTTTTGATTAACCCGATTGAATTAATCAATCCGGTTCGATTTTTAGAATATTAGTTAAAATACAAGGGTAGTTATTAAATAAGTATCACGATATATACATTATAAGGAAATAATATATAGTATTAGTATTTGAATATAAGGTTGTTAATTACGTTTTATAACCGCAATATATAGTAGTTACATCACATAGCTAGGGATTGTAATCATCACATAGATAGGGTTGTTAATTGCAATATTATTAATGTTGTTGTGATCATCACATAGCTAGGGATTGTAGTGACGATTAGGACTGTTCTGCATTTTTGTTTGAAAAACGTCAGAAAATCAGTAAAAAATATTATTTGTGATTAGCAATTAATTAACAATATTTAAAAATATAAATTAAAAGTATGATATTAAATTATTAAATTAAAAAAATTAAATTAATAATTAAAAGTGTTGACCAAAAAATAATAAATTCTATTGGCCTTAAATTGTTCCCTTTTCATATAGAACAGCTCAAGAAACCAAAAGCGATTGTGAGTTAAGAAACAGAGAAAAGATGAATTTGAGAGAAAACTTGGAATGCAAGTAAACTGAATCTTCATCAATATATTATCTCACTTAGAGATCATAACATATAGCTGACTTACAAGAGTTATATTCTGTGCTATATATAGCTGAGATAGCTCACCACTACATGGCGGGAAGGAGTAACTAACAATAACAGAAAATTAAACAACTCAAACAAAGTAATAAACATATATATTTAGCTACCCTTAACATAAATGAATAAAAGTTGTATTGAAAGTTTAGCCACGAATATATTGACAATCATTTTGTATTGTAGGGTCGATTGACACGTATTCGTTTTAACCATAAATTTCACTGTAGCTGAGGGCTCAGGGGTATGCGTGTAATATTAATTAAGTTCATCACGGCGGTCATGTTTCCCACACAATTTCTGTTAATGAAGGGGAAGGCTTGTTTCACTTCACGGTTAGAAAAAGTTTGTAAGAACACTTTTGGATGATCCACTGAAGATAAAGTCCTAAAATCATATAAAAGAAAAATTATTATATCAAAGCATCATTGTTCGATACCGCTATGGCACCACACCCGGCATTGCTAAATCTATATTCACGAAACTATTTATAACAAAAAATAAAATAATACGAAAAAATATATAAATAGTTATCTTATTAATATATTTTTATGTAATTTTTTTTAATTTATTGAATTTTCATAAGTTTTTTTGTTTGTTTTATGTTACAATTTATTTTTTTTATTGGAATCAATACGAATTAAATTTTAGATATTTTATTATAAAATTTTTGATATTATATTATGAAATTATTTATTTTAAAAATTTTAATTGATAAAAAACTACATAAATAATTTTATCTTTAGTAATATATAATACTTGACCTTATTTTAGGGAATATGACTAGCTAGGTTATTGTTATTTGTTATAGAACATATAGAAGTGTGCAAGAAATAATTATCATCAAGTTAACTAATTTGTGCAATTCCTACTTAGCCAAAAGGAAAAAGGGAGGGACAATCCTTTTGACTGTGTTACTGCTTTAGATAATATGTAGTAATCTTTTGGTGCATTTCTTCAGAGGTTTAACGAAACCCTTGTGAACATTGTTTTGTTTGGTTTCTCTTTTTTTTTTTTTTCTTAAAGGAAAACAAAAGACATTTTAGTTGAAGAATTAAGAAAAAAAAAAAAGAAAAAACCTGATACAAAGAAAGAATAAGACAGTATTTTGAATTTCCTCATCCAATCCATTTAGAGTTTGATAAGGAGAATTAAGTGCTTATTTATTACTTACTTATTTTAGTAACGATGTACAACTGAATTTTTTGCTGAAGGGAAGATGAGACATAAGATCTTTTGTTAAGCGGCTACACTAAATTAAAGTTCTAATAATGATTTTTTCCTCGTATATTTGAATTCATAATTGTTTTATTTCAACCTCTATTTAATTTTTTGGAACAATAATAATAATAAAAATTCATCAATTTTGTGCAAGTTCCATAAATAGCCATCCTGATGAAATTAAAAGAATACATTAAAAGTACAACACGAGTAAGAAGTTTCCAACTTTTTATTATTATATCATAACTCCGAACTCAACTAATTAAGCTTATTTGACAAGAACATAATTTTCTTTTTCTTAATATATAAATAATATTTTCTTGTCTTTGGATTCAATCCAATCTTGACTGCTGATATGACTCTCATTTATAATTTTTTCCTTTTTTGGTCACGATGTGACAATCCCACATATAAATGTGACGTTGCCCTTCCAGAGTGTTAAATATATGCATCAAAAGAAGTACAGTCCATAAATAGAAATAAATGTACAAGCAACACACATGCACAACCGTTCTCTCTGTCTGCATTCCCCACATCCATGTGTGCGTCTCTCTTTTTTTTACTTTTTTTTTATAATCTCCCTAATTTTAAATAATTGGCTACTAAAATAAAAAATTTAAAGCATTTTCAAAATGTTCCAATAGTTACTTATTTTATAGAACATAGCTCATTAAATAAATTATTTATATAAATCAATCTATTAATGTAACGCTTTATCCAAAAAAATCATATATGATCCGCAATGCAATAATGTAAGAGCTTATTATTTAAAGGTATATCAAAAGTTAACTATTTAAAAATATTATTTCATTTAAATTGACAGTGAATAACAGAGAGATTAAAATGATTATATTTAAATATTAAAATTAATAATATAAAATATATATTAAAAATAAATTAAATAATATATATTTAAATATAAATATATAATTATTTTTGTAGTTGATTTTATTATAAATATATAATTAATTTTATAGTTAATTTTATTGTATAAATAATATCTACGATGCAACAATGTGAGAGCTTATTTAGATCTTGTCATTCACTATTCACTCATCATATGAAGCTTCTCTTTCCCAGAGGATTTTTTTTTTAAAGAAAGAAAAAAAAAGGAAAAAAGAGACGGTAATAAGGGGGGATGTGTTGTATATGTATGTGGTGGCTCCACAACCTTTATTGGTTGCAGAGAAATTTTAAGCACTGCAAGTTGGCAAGAAAGCTCACCACAGCACCTTAGATATATAAAAGATAGCTTAATGTAATACTCAGAGTGAGAGAGTGAGAGAAATGAACGAGAGAAAGCAAAGATAATACTAGTAAAGCCTAAAAGCAAGGAAGAATACAACGCACTTCCATGCGTGCACATATCGAGGAAGCTTCTATCTTTATGTGTACAAAGCTTTCAGTCTTAATTAGTAGCATTTTAAAGCTGAAAGATGATGCGTCACCAGATGTACCACCTTTCTTATTTACAAAATATATTTATTCTAAAATATATAATTTATATATTTTATTCTACTAATTTAAATTTTTAAAATAAATAATTTCATGATATTAAAATATTTATAATTTAGAGATTCCAATTTTGTTAATTTCCAAAAAGAATAACAAATAAAAAAAGAAATAATTTAAAATAATAAAAAACTCTTACATAAAAAATATATTAAAATATAATTATTTATATATTTTTTTATCAGTTTAAATTAAAAAAATAATTTCATGACACATAATAATAAACTTTTTACTTGTTAATAAGTATTTTTTTTATCATATATTATATTGGTTAAATTTATTATTAATAAATATTTTAAATGTTCATTACTAGATATATTATAAATTTTAACTATATATTTTTTTCTATTAAAAAACTCAAGAAACTAAACAAAAAATTTAAAAGTTTATTTATTGGATAATTTTTTATTTATATATATTAACATTGTAACAAATATGTTTAAAGTGTTCACTAGAAAAATTATAAGAATAGAATAGGAGCATTTCCGAAATGTTAAATTAAAAGAAGAATTCACATTAAGATCATACAATTGTTAAATTTAAATGTATCCTCTATAAGTTTTTTAACTAGTATTTTTAGGAAAACCTAATAATAGATATAGATAAATGATTTATCCAGTAAATTAATCCTTCTATTATTATAATGTTGATACCAGATCAACGCGTTTAGATTTAGGAAACAGATCTTATCTTATATATATAATTAGCTGACATAATGGCAGTGTTTTGTTTCTTAACGTAGTAGTACTAGTCAAGCGATGCACGTTCTTCCATGCACATGAAAATCATTAGGGTTCAATTTCAAGCACTACTTTGTGTTTCTGTTTTTATTTTCTATCTCATTCACTAATTAATAAAGCATCGGGTCTTGTAAACAATAATTCCCTTATTGAGTAGCTCTCTAACAAAGTTATATAAAGCACAGAAGCTTCTTTTGTCCCCACACACACCTTCCCCCTTTCTCCTTTAAATGTAATAGTCTCCAAGAAAATCAGCCATGGGATAAGCAGGCAATAAACTTTCATGCATTCTTATTTTAATTTGATCCTTTTTTTTCTTTATTTTTGGTATGAAAAAGAAACCAAACAAAGAAACAGAAGCAGACTAGCTAGGGACCTTAGCTATATATATCTAAGGAAATATTTAGGCTAAATTTGATTTCTGTTCCGACACAAACAACGAAAGTAGTGCTGAGTCAAGATTTAGATATTAATTTTTGTGATGTTAATAAATATAATTGATATTTTTTATATTATAATTGATTTGTTATTATAAACATTATAAGTCTATAAATAGGAAGCAATAAAGAACCACCAATTAGCATACTTAGATTGCATAAAATAGCAACAATAGAAGAACAATTTTACTATGTATGAAAAGCTGTTGCACTTCGATATGAAGCTAAACACGGAGGTTATCCTCATTCAAAGACAACGATTATGTTCAAGATTAGTATAACGACTCTCCAACTAGAAGTGGAAATTATTTCCTCGTTGAAGATCAGATTAAGTTGCATATATATATATATGGTGCTGGTGGCTTATATTTTTTTGTGGCTAAGGTGATTAAGTGGGCCAAACCAAATAAATACTGACATGTGGCTTAGTAAGCAGAGATTCAAAGGTTCGTTTGACTTTGCTGATCATAGTAATTTAGGTAATTATACAAGATAAAAAATTTAGACGGTAAATTAGGAATATTATCTTGAGAGTTAATTAGATTTAGAAGAAGGGCCAATTAGGAATTTCAAAAAGCTACCCAAAAAACCTAAATGACCAGAAAGCTCTCCACGCTTGAGTTTGAAAGGTTTGCTGTGGACGGCAACCATTACCCAGGGTTCATGTTGCGGTCAACTTGGACTATTGTTGGCGGTGAGTTATTAACTGGTGGTTTCATCATGAGTCAACCCCCGTGTTGTTTCGAGGGAGGATTCTAGTTGTCGATCATCTTGTGGTTCAAGCGCATTTGGTACAGTAGCAGATTGAGCCACTACTGCGTCGTTCTAAGTCCGTAACAATCACAGAGGTTAGTGTGGCTGACGACATCAAAGTGTCCTCTGATGTACGACTGTGTATCTTTTTATTGGTAGGGTGCAATCCATAAAGCAGTATATGCAGGCACTCAGCCTCATTTCGGGTCCACAACATTCGCTGCCGTGTGGGTGGCTATCAACGTCAAAGTTGCCTTCGATCTGAGGTAAGTGTAACCTTTGATTTGTTTTATTCTTTGCATCACATTCGTCTCTTGTATGATTGACGATGAATCTGCATGTTGCCAACTTAAATGACCAATTAAATCCCAAGAAGAATTGCTCTGTGTGGAGAACATTTACCACTAATTTTGTGACCTGCATACTTTTTTGTGTTGTGGATTGTAATTAGTTTATTGTAGCAAATGAGTTTATCTTTATTCTTAGCCATTATGGTTAATTTAAATCAATTAGTTTAATTCAATGGACGAATTTATCATCTTCCTTGTTAGCCATGATGGTGCATAGTGCTTTTGTGTTATTAATTTAATTCATCGCACCATGTTATCATGTTTTTTTATAGCCAATATCCTGCATGTTGTTTTTGTCTTGTTGATAGTGATTAATTTAATTGTAGTAATTAATTTAATTTCGCTATCGATCTATCCTGTTAGCCGTTCTGCTAATCAGATATCTTGTCCCTCGTCTTTGGTATTAATAGTTAGCCTTTTTGAGAATGAGAATTTCTTTACAGAGTGCTGCCGATTTGAGATGGAAAGACATGGAGAAGGAAGTTCTGATTTCTCCGTCCAATGGACTAATGGATGGAGCACGGACTCAACGGATGACGACGAAAAAAGTGCTGCACGGTTACTAGAGACAGAGGAAGGTCAATCGGCAGCGGGGATAAAGAAGATGGTTCAGTGGCTGATGATGAGGGTTCCATGCCGGTACCAACAGGAATACACGTTGCGGCTGACAATCCATATGGTGACGAAGAATTAGGATCAGCAGTTTTAACTGTCGCCGCATTGGAATCAACTGAGTTTAATAGTGTGGAAGAGGCATACAAAGAATACGTGGCTTTTGCAAAAGCGACTGGATTCGCTGTATGAAAGGGTGATTCTGTGAAAATGAGGAAGGGAATATCGTGCGGAAGTTCTTTTATTGCAATAGACAAGGTTTGCGTGAGAAAAAGCACTGTGAAAGGGTCGATAGGAAGAAGGCTCATAAAGCAGATGCCAGAACCAATTGTTATGCCAAGTATGTTGTATACTTGGACATGAGTTCTAGAAAGTGGAGGACGAAAATATTTATTGTGGATCATAATCACGATTTGGCCCCACTGGATTTCACCAACGTAATGAGCCGCTGATGAATTTTGAATTAGTGTTGATATAGAATTTCTCAAAATAAGATCACTTCGTTGCAAGTATAGCTAAATCAACAACTAACTCTCGACATCAAAATTTAGATGATATTCAAATGTAAAGCATAAATCGAGATCGGGAGTAATTCAACCTCGGGTCATCTTCTGTAGGAACCAGTGATAACAAGTGTATACAATTTTGGTTGTGAGAAAGTAAAGGGGTTTTCAATGGTTGAAGTAACAAATAAAGAGATAAAAGAACAAGACAAAATTTCAATTAATAAGGTAATAAAAGAACAAAAGAACTATGTATGTAGTATAAACAAGTAAAACTATAAAGCGATGAAAAGATGATTCAAAGCATAAATGAAACCTTGACTTGGGATGAGTTATAGAATCCCTTCCTTGCCATAACCACAACTATGATAATTATGATGGATTAATCTCACTAAGTCAACCTTCACATCGGAGAGTAAGTCAAGTGAGCATGATTGTTATCAATCCACAATTCCTAGTTAACTTACTAATTACCTTAGTAAAAAGCTAGCGTTAGTGGAAACAATAATGACTAACAACCCAAGAATTATCACTAAATGTTGGACATTATGGCTCTAGTAATCCATAGACTCATTTTCCCAAGCCAAGGGGTGAAAATTATCCCATAATCAAAATTGGCATTTCATCAAACACATAGAGGGCATAAACATAAAACATGGCAAAATTGAGAAAATGGTAAAAGCTATGAACCATAAATGATCAAAATCAATAAAGACAACTCAAACAAACATATAAAAGCCATCAAACAACAAATTAAACAACTAGGAATCCAAAATTGCAAAACTATATGTAAATTGACAGAGATATGAAAATAAAGGAAAATGTAGAAGAAGTGGTATAATAAAAGAGAGAATTAAAGAAATAATTACAATGCAATTGCTATAATCCAAAATCAAACTTGAAGTATAAAATGCTACAAATCCTAATTAAGAACCCTAAGAGAGAAAACCTAAAACTATACTACACTACTTCAACTATGTGTTTCTACCCTACTCTAAAATGGCCCTCCTTTGTTATGTGTTGACATGCCCTCAATATAGCCTCTCAACCAGCCTTTAGCACTTCAGAAATGGGCCTAGAGACCTCCAAAATCGCGCAACACGTGACTTTTTAATGGAGGCATGCATTGGTACCTGTGCGTACGCACAGATGTGTGCGTCCGCACACTTCGCCGAATTTCCACTTGTGCGTACGCACAGAGGGTTGTGCGCACGCATGCATGCTGATTTCCATTTTGTGCGTACGCACGCGTCCTCGTGCGCACGCACGCGTCCTCGTGCGCACGCACGCATGGCTGAGCTCTTCTCCTTTGTTTTCTTCATGCTTTCTCCTATTTACATGCTCCTCTTCCATTCCCACCAAGTCATTCCTACATTATTCATCTGAAATCACTCACAAATAACATCAAGGTATCGAATGGAAGGTAAATGGAATAAAAGTAGTCAAAATAAGCACAAAAGAGCATGTTTTCATAATTAAGCACCATTTAGGGAGAAAATACAAAAGCATGCTATTTAGGTGAATAAATGTGAGTTTATATGATGAAATCCACTCAAATCAAACCAAAATATAACGGAAAATATGGACTTATCAATTCCCTCACACTTAAAAAATAGCATGTCCTCATGCTAAGCACATACAAAGGAGAAGGATAAAAGGGCAAGCAACTTATTCAATGCAACTACTTACATGCATGCAAGTATGTATATACTATATATATCTATCTATCTATAATGTCCTATTGATTTGGTGAAAGCAACAATCAAATTCCACGCAAGTGTTGATGGACGGATTTTTGACGGTTTAGAATTTTACTAATGAAATCTCGTTGTAAAGTATAGTTTCTAAACCAACAATAATCCTTTCATACAAAAGATTGTTTGTCACTAGTACAAACCCCTAAAATTTATAAACTGAAGTATTGGACCTCGGGTCGTTCTCCCTAGGAATTACAATAAAATGTCTTGTTATTGGTTAGAATTGTGTTTTGGGGTTTTGGATAAGAAGCATGAAAAGTAAATGGAAATGAAAGTAAACTAACAATTATAAAAGGCTCTTGGCAATGTATGAAAATTAGAAGTCCTTTCCTAGTTATCCTTCTCAATTGTGATGAGAATTGTTCATTGCTACCACTTAGTTAACCCTTACTAAATAAAGGAAAGTCAAGTGGATGAATTGACTTGAGCCACAAGTCCTAGCCAACTCCCAAGGAAAGACTAGCTTTAGTGCACTCCAAACCAATTAGCAATCTCTCCAATTACCAATCAACAAAGGAATTAGATAACTCAAGTGTCACTAATTACTCTACCTAGGCCAAGAGGAACAAAATCTATACTATATCTAGAAGAGGCATTTCAACAAACACATAAAAGGCAATAAAGGTAAACAACATAAATTGCAAGAATTAAAGAGAGATCTAACTACAAAAGCAAGAGATCAACAATAGAAAAGCAAAGAAGAAGAATTATTATGAATTACCTCTTATTGAATTGAAATAAAATGGAAGGAACAATAGTAGATCTACGACAAAATATAAGAACAACATAAAGGAAATTACAATAAAAGAATGGAAGAAGAATGAATGTAACAACAAGGAATTGAAAGGTAGAAGTAGAAGAAAGCAAAGATTAAAACCTAGATCTAAGAACTAAACCTAATCCTAATCCTAATTCTAGAAAGAAGAGAGAGCTTCTCTCTCTAGAAACTACCTCTAAACTAATCTTAATGAGTGTGAAATGAACTAATCTCCCTTTGCTCTTCAATCCTTGGCTTTAAATAGCAGTTTAGGCGCCAAAGTTGGGTGGAATTGGGCCCCACAACCCTTGAGAATTCGTTGGTCACGTTTTCATTAAAAAATCATAAACCAGCACCGACGCGTACGCGCACAGCACGCGTACGCGTCCATGGGGTGATTCGTAGGTGCGCACAAACGCCAGGTGCGCGCACGCGTCTATGGGCGAGTTCAACTTCTTTGACTTTTCATGATTTCTCCACTTTGCATGCTTTCCCTCTTCACTCCTTTGATCCATTCCTAGCCTTTTCAATCTGAAATCACTAACAAACACATAAAGGCATCTAGTGGAATCAAAGGTGAATAAAAATCATCAAATTAAGGGTCTAAAAGCATGTTTTCACATCTAAGCACAAATAAGGAGACAATCACAAAACCATGCTATTTCATTGAATAAATGTGGGTAAAAGGCGATAAAATCTCTTAAAATCAATACAAGATAAACCGTCAAAACGGGGTTTATTGTGTATATATATGCAAAAATAAGAAAATACAAGTAAAAATCCTAAAATCTTAAAATGAAATGCAAAAGTGTTGGGATTAGAATTTTGTCACCCAAAATCGCCGATCGGTCGGACGACCTGCCCACACTTAAAGGTTTGCACCGTCCTCGGTGCACTCAAAGATGAGCAAGGGGGTACGGCGAATCTCCGGATTGCTGCGTGTTCTTAGTCTTGCTTTTGTTATTGCTTGTGGTGCATCATTTGTGAAAAACAAAAATATAACACCATAAGATGGGAAAACAAAAGCAAGGAAGCATAATTGTTGGAATGAGGTAAATCACTAGAATTGAGTGAGTGAATTAGTGTGACATTAAGAAATATTAGGTGTGTGAATTCTAAATTGCGCGGTTTAGAACACACATTAGCATAAAAGTTATGTCACAAAAGAAGCATGCACTTCACTTATCCTAGTCTGCTTGAGATGCTTTAAGTAAACTTGTAAGGTAAAACAAGCATTAAAGAAGCATGGAAGCATTCAAGCTAAAACATATGGATGCATATGATCATGAAATACAATGCATTAAGGTAAATGCATAACATCATCCATCAAGAGGTTGCCTAATCGAGGAAAAGGATTCAAATTACATGGTGGCCAAATCATGTGATTCAAGAAGAGTTACAAGCTCGAAGGCAATTCTCATCACTTGGTATTTTTCAAAAGGTAAGCATGAAAAACTCAAAACCAAGTAGCAAAATATAACCTCAATAATAGAGTCCAACAAAGATTATAGACATAATGATGTTAAGATAACATCCCTTTTTAATACTCAGCAGTAAGTAATGGTAAACAAGAATAACAATCCAACACTTATAATGAAAAAGAGATAGTGAAATGAAAACTAACTAAAACTAACTAACTAATCAACTAACTAACTAACTAATTAACTAACTAACTAACTAATTAACTAACTAAAATAAATGGTTATTAATGGTGTTTGGAAGTGTTGGATGAGGGGTAGGAGGAGGGAAGAAGAGAGGGAAAGGAAAGAAATGGAAAGAGCAGAAGAAGAGAAATGGATGGAAGAAGGGACATACACGCGTACGCACGCATGGCGCGCGCGCGCGGGGGTGGTGCAACAGAGAGAGAGGCGCGGATGCGTACAATGCGCTAACGCGTAGATGCGGATGTAGGCATAGGCGCGGACGCGTACAGTGCGCGTCTGCGTGGGTGGCTAGCCAGGCCAGCGGCTCAATGTTGGCCCAGAGTTAGCACAACTCTCTGGTAAAAGTACCAGGAGTGCAGGTGGCATAATCGACGCGCGCGCGGCATGTGCGCTTGCGCGTGCATTGCGAATTTAGCATGATGAGCACGTACGCGCCAGGTGCGCGTACGCGCGGATGATGTTGGGCCTGGGGCTCAACGTTCACACAGTGAAGGCCTAACTCTCGGATTTGCTGGCTGGGAGTGGAACTTCTGCATCTACGCGCGCGCGCCATGTACGCGTGCGCGTAAGTGGTCGAAAATGCTTGAAGTGCGCGTATGCACGCAGTGCGCGTACGTGTGGATGGTGCTCTATTTTTCAAAAATTTTTGCTATGTTTTTACACCAATCTAAGCATTCTAAACCTCTAAACAGCTACCAAAATACCATAAAACCTTATTTAACATACTAAACTACCAATTAAACTCAACTATCTAAACAAAAACATGAATTTAAACTAGTTACCAACATGTACAAAAGAGAAAGAAATGAAAAGAATTTACCATGGTGGGGTGTCTCCCACCTAGCACTTTTATTTATTGTCCTTAAGTTGGACTTATGGGGAGCTCCTTATCAAGGTGGCTTGTGCTTGTACTCGTCTTGGAATTTCCACCAATGCTTGGACTTCCAATAAGCTCCATCGTTCAAGATTAATATCTTCAAGCTTTGATGGAGTTTTTCACACACCATGGGCTCCCAATGTTGATCCTCATGTGTTCCCAGATCCCATATTTTGTCTTCACACCCATCTTGAAGTTGATCATCATTATTAGTCCATCCGGGTGGTGAGTAAGGTGAATTCTCTATATAGTGGCCAACAATCCTCCTAAACCCATCTATTTGAGCACTACTCCATCCTTTATATCTCATGTTTGATGCGTCAACCATAATGAGCCTTGATTTACAATGCCAACCACGAAACATCTTTCGCTTACGCTTTATCCCACAAAGCATCCTAAGTTGACCATCCGTTTCAAGCAAGCCATACTCAAGTGGGACAATAAAGCTAATAGAAATGAATTTTACCCACTCAAGTGAAGGAGTAGATGACAACCTAGGAAAAGATGCTTTCAACGATCTTGACAAAGCGTATTCCACTCCCATCCTTCTATTTCTAAGGACTTCTACCTCTTCACAAGATTTTTCTACTTCAATCCTTTGTTCAACAATTTTATCTAAACCTTTTCCTTTACTCAAATCATAATAGGGAGGGTGAGAAAAATTTACCTCCTCAATGCTCTCAAATCCAACCGGAGAAGGTTCTTCATGCTCAAAGGATTCTTCACCACTAAGACTTGATGCTTGATCTTTATCACCAAGGGAACTCAATTCTTTCTCTATCCCATCCAAGTTTTCATATGGAATATGCCTTGGAAGGTGTGCACTTTCCTCCCTAGCATCAATTTCAATCATATTTGAGGGGTTTTCTTCAACTCTATGTTCCCATGGAGGCTCCGCATCTCCTAAGTCTTCTACCACTTCTTCCTTGTCTTCAACAATTAAAGCTTCCTCCAATTGTTCCAATACAAAGCAACTTTCCTCATTTCCCACCGGAGTTTCCAATCTCTCCTTCATGCTATGTTCTTCATTCAATTCTCCACATGTAGCCATGGGAGTTCCTTGAGTGTTCAAGCATTGGGAGGCTAATTGATTTGTTATCGCATCCAAGGCGGCCATGAAATTTTGCACATCCCTTTTCATCTCTTCTTGCCCTTGAACAAGAACACCAAGGATGTCATCCATTGGAGGTTGGGGTGGATGGAAAGATTCGTCATTTTGGGGGAAGGGTTCATAGTAGGAAGATGGTTCTTCTTGGTAGAGTTGTGGTGGTTCAATGTTTTCTACTCTTTCCACTTGTTGCACAACACACTCCATGGTTGCTTGAAATTGATCCAATGCTTCCTTGAGACGATCCCTTGACTCTTGTTCCTCTTGGATAATATGATTAGGATCATGTGGCTCTTGGATCAATGGATATGAGTATTCTTCCATGGGAGGTTGTGGTGGAAAGTAGTATTCATCTTGTGGTTGAAAATTTTCGTATATTGGAGGTGGTTCATCTTAGTAATAATGTGGAGGAGGTGGCTCTTGAAAATATTGATGTTGGAATGGTGGTGGCTCTATATGTGGTTCATATGGTTCATATGGTTGTTGGAATGGTAGAGATGGATTAGGGTCATATGAAGGTGGTTGGTAAGAAGGGGCTTGTGAGTATGGTTGAGAGTTATATTGAGGATATGGTTCATAGGCATATGGTGGTGGTTCTTGAAAGTCACAAGGTGATTCACCATAGCCATTGGATTGGTATGCATCAAAGAATGGCTCTTCTTCATAGTGCATTGGTGGGGGTTGTTGCCATGAGGATTGATCATATGCATATGGCTCCTCCCACCTTTGGTTATCCCATCCTTGATACACATTCTCATTATAGTTCTCATCACCAACAACATAATTAGAACCAAAATCATAGCCAAAGTGAGAATTCATAATGGAAAAGCAAAATAAAACTAACAAGAACTAGAAAATAAAGCAAAAAGCAAGATATTCACACTATTCACATATATACAATAACCAATAACATAACACCATTGCAATTCCCCGGCAACGGCGCCATTTTGATGGACGAATTTTTGACGGTTTAGAATTTTACTAATGAAATCTCGTTGTAAAGTATAGTTTCTAAACCAACAATAATCCTTTCATACAAAAGATTGTTTGTCACTAGTACAAACCCCTAAAATTTATAAACCGAAGTATTGGACCTCGGGTCGTTCTCCCTAGAAATTACAATAAAGTGTCTTGTTATTGGTTAGAATTGTGTTTTGGGGTTTTGGATAAGAAGCATGAAAAGTAAATGGCAATGAAAGTAAACTAACAACTATAAAAGGCTCTTGGCAAGGTATGAAAATTAGAAGTCCTATCCTAGTTATCCTTCTCAATTGTGATGAGAATTGTTCATTGCTACCACTTAGTTAACCCTTACTAAATAAAGGAAAGTCAAGTGGATGAATTGACTTGAGCCACAAGTCCTAGCCAACTCCCAAGGAAAGACTAGCTTTAGTGCACTCCAAACCAATTAGCAATCTCTCCAATTACCAATCAACAAAGGAATTAGATAACTCAAGTGTCACTAATTACTCTACCTAGGCCAAGAGGAACAAAATCTATACTATATCTAGAAGAGGCATTTCAACAAACACATAAAAGGCAATAAAAGTAAACAACATAAATTGAAAGAATTAAAGAGAGATCAAACTACAAAAGCAAGAGATCAACAATAGAAAAGGAAAGAAGAACAATTATTATGAATTACCTCTTATTGAATTGAAAGAAAATGGAAGGAACAATAGTAGATCTACGACAAAGTATAAGAACAACATAAAGGAAATTACAATAAAAGAATGGAAGAAGAATGAATGTAACAACAAGGAATTGAAAGGTAGAAGTAGAAGAAAGCAAAGATTAAAACCTAGATCTAAGAACTAAACCTAATCCTAATCCTAATTCTAGAGAGAAGAGAGAAATTCTCTCTCTAGAAACTACCTCTAAACTAATCCTAATGAGTGTGAAATGAACTAATCTCCCTTTGCTCTTCAATCCTTGGCTTTAAATAGCAGTTTAGGCACCAAAGTTGGTTGGAATTGGGCCCCACAACCCTTGAGAATTCGTTGGTCACGTTTTCATTAAAAAATCATAAACCAGCACCGACGCGTACGCGCACAGCACGCGTACGCGTCCATAGGGTGATTCGCAGATGCGCGCACGCGTCCATGGGCGAGTTCAACTTCTTTGACTTTTCATGATTTCTCTACTTTGCATGCTTTCCCTCTTCACTCCTTTGATCCATTCCTAGCCTTTTCAATCTGAAATCACTAACAAACACATCAAGGCATCTAGTGGAATCAAAGGTGAATAAAAATTATCAAATTAAGGGTCTAAAAGCATGTTTTCACATCTAAGCACAAATAAGGAGACAATCACAAAATCATGCTATTTCATTGCATAAATGTGGGTAAAAGGTGATAAAATCTCTTAAAATCAATACAAGATAAACCGTCAAAACGGGGTTTATCAAGTGTATAGACATATAGGGTTAGGCAAAGAAATAACTCAATGCAATAAAAAATCTAAAGAATTGATTTACTCATCAAAATGAAGCAACTTGCAAGAATACATGATAAGAAGTGTGGAAACATAGAGTTGAGTGATCGAACCCTCACTAGGTGTGTATACACTCTCAACGCTCAGTGTTTTAGGGTCTAATCACTCAAGTCTCCTTCTAATCATGCTTTTAAGGTTTTGCTTTTCATCTAATAATCAACAAATATGTGATGCATGAACGCAAGTATCATGAGGTCTTTAGAGGGTTGTAATGGGGTTAGGGTTAAGGTAGGATAAATATGGGTAAGTGGACTAAGGAATTGGGTCTTTGATTAGCTCAAGTGTCAAACTCAACCAAATAACAAAATATGTACCATAACTTCCCATAATCACACTTTTTATACACATTCATGCGTCTTTTTCATCCAAATCCACATATGCATTTCTTATTCATCATTTTTTTCTTCTTCTTTGGGATGACTTTTGTCCCATCTTATTATTATTATTATTATTATTATTATTATTATTATTATTATTATTATTATTATTATTATTATTATTATTATTATTTCATTTCATTTTTTTCATTTTTTTCTTTTTCTAGGACAAATGCATATGGTTAAAGCAAATTGATGATACATGAATGTGCACCCATTTCCAAATTTTTTTTCTTTTTCAATGCATACCCAATACAATCTTCTTCATTCACTACCAATGTTTCCCAAAAGTTTCCCCACACTTAAATGAAACACACTCTTCAACCTAAACTAATCAAAGATGCAATTCAAGGTAATTCATGGTTTTTCGCTTAGGGTTGTGATATGCTAACAATGAGAACAAATGGGATTAAGAGGTTCAAAAGGGGTTAACAAAGGTAGGTGCAAGGGTAGGTCCATATGGGTGAGTGAGTTTAATACAAAAATGGCCTCAATCATGCTAAATGCTTTTAAAACATTAAACATTGGAAATAAAGAATCAAGCAAAACCAAGATTACAATCATAGAAGGAGCATAGAACACAATGAACAAAAATAGTGGTTAAAATGTGTAACCACTCATTAAGGCTCAACAACTCACAAGGTTACTTTGTTCTATCTTTCTTCTATGTTCCATAAAAAATCATTCAAGCAAGTTTTAAAAATAATTTTCCAAATCAATTCAATAGAATGCCCTAAAACAAAATTCTTGGAAAATATTTGTTGTTTTTCACCAAAATTATTTCTTATATGTATGTATGTATGTATGTTGTGGTGGATGCAATTTCAAAATCTTTCCAAGTTCTATTCCTAATTTTCAACAAGCAAAAATTAACATGAACACTTAGGACAAAATTGAACTAAGCACTATGTTATTCACATAATCCAATCACAATTTCTGTCTATAAACTATATATCATGCAAAAGATGCAAAATGCAATAGATATAAACTGTGGGTAAACTAAGATATATGTATGATGAGCGGATAATTTGTATACTTTTTGGCATTGTTTTTAGTATGTTTTTGGTATGATCTAGTTAGATTTTAGTATATTTTTATTAGTTTTTAGTTAAAATTCACTTTTCTGGACTTTACTATGAGTTTGTGTGTTTTTCTGTGATTTCAGGTATTTTCTGGCTGAAATTGAGGGACCTGAGCAAAAATCTGATTCAGAGGCCAAAAAGGACTGCAGATGCTGTTGGATTCTGACCTCCCTGCACTCGAACTGGATTTTCTAGAGCTACAAAAGCCCAATTGGCGCGCTCTCAACGGCGTTGGAAAGTAGACATCCTGGGCTTTCCAGCAATATATGATAGTTCATACTTTGCCCAATATTTGATGGCCCAAACCGGCGTTCAAAGTCACCTCAAGAAATCCCAGCGTTAAACGCTGGAACTGGCACCCAAATGGGAGTTAAACGCCCAAACTAGCACTAAACCTGGAAGTGGATTTTTATGTCATTTACTCATTTCTGTAAACCTTAGGCTACTAGTTCTCTATAAGTAGAACCTTTTACTATTGTATTGGTAGACTTTGGTAGCTATCTTCACTTTTATGCTATCTTAGATCATTGGGAGGCTGGCCATTCGGCCATGCCTAGACCTTATGCTTATGTATTTTCAACGGTGGAGCTTCTACACACCATAGATTAAGGTGTGGAGCTCTGCTGTACCTCGAGTATTAATGCAATTACTATTGTTCTTCCATTCAATTCCGCTTGTTCTTGTTCTAAGATATCACTTGTTCTTCAACTTGATGAATGTGATGATCTGTGACACTCATCATCATTCTCACCCATGAACAAGGTGACTGACAACCACTCTTGTTCTACAAGCAACTAAGGCCATAGTGAATATCTCTTGGATTTCTGGTTGCACGATGCATGGTTGATTGCCTGACAACCGAGTGCTCGCCTGACAAACGAGCCAACCATTCCGTGAGATCAGAGTCTTCGTGGTATAGGCGAGAACTGATGGCAGCATTCAAGAGAATCCGGAAGGTCTAACCTTGTCTGTGGTATTCTGAGTAGGATTCAATGACTGAATGACTGTGACGTGCTTCAAACTCCTGAGGGCGGGGCGTTAGTGACAGACGCAAAAGAATCACTGGATTCTATTCCGGCCTGATTGAGAACCGACAGATGAATTCCGCTATGCTGTGACAGAGCATATGCAAATCGCTTTCACTGAGAGGATGGGAGGTAGCCACTGACAACGGTGAAACCCTTGCTTAAGCTTGCCATGGAAAGGAGTAAGAAGGATTGGATGAAGACAGTAGGAAAGCAGAGAGACGGAAGGGAAGGCATCTTCATGCGCTTATCTGAAGTTCCTACCAATGAATTACATAAGTATCTCTATCTTTATCTTTGTGTTATTTTCGTTTATCACCATATACATTTGAGTTTGCCTGACTAAGATTTACAAGATGACCATAGCTTGCTTCAATACTAACAATCTCCGTGGGATCGACCCTTACTCGCGTAAGGTTTATTACTTGGACGACCCAGTGCACTTGCTGGTTAGTTGTGCGAAGTTGTGTAATGCCATGGTATTGAGCTACCACGTTTTTGGAGCCTTTACCGGGGATTATGAGAGTTGTGAAAAAGTATTGTTCACAATTTCGCGCACCAAGTTTTTGGCGCCGTTGCCGGGGATTGTTCAAGTTTTGAGCAAGCTTCTGGTAACATCAGTGCCAAGATCCGGCAACAACACCAAGTTTTTGGCGTTATTGCCCGGGATTGTTCAGGCTGGACAACTGACGGTTCATCTTGTTGCTTAGATTAGGTATTTATTTTTTTTTCAAAATTCTTGAAGATGAATTCTAGAGTTTCATGATGATTTGTTGAAATCTGGCTGGCTGAGAAGCCATGTCTAATCTCATTGGACCGAGGTTTCAACTTATCACCACAAGAGCTTGTTGATTTCTTATCAATCTTGCTTTTGGAGAAGTGATTGCTAAGGCTTTGTTGGCCTCTGGCCATGTCTAGTGTTTTGGACCGAAGCTTTCTTGAAAGCTTGGCTGGCTGTGAAGCCATGTCTAATTCCTGGACCGGAGTCTTAGACTAGCATTGCACTGATTCCTGGAATTCTCATTAAGAATTTTGATATCTTTTTCCACTTAATTTTCGAAAAACACAAAAAAATTTACAAAATCATAAAATCCAAAAATATTTCTTGTTTGAGTCTAGTGTCTCATGTCAAGTTTGGTGTCAATTGCATGCATTCATTCATGTGTCTTAAGGATCTTCAAGTAAATCTTGATGATTTTCGTGCTCTGATCTTCGAATTCTATTGACTTGAGTGTCTTGTGTGTCTCATATGCATTTTCATTTTGTTAGCGTCAGTAGTGTACAAACTGCTAAGTTTGGTGTCTTGCATGCATTGTTATTTGATTCTTGTTGCATTTTGATTTTTCCTATTATTAAAAATCCAAAAATATTTTTAATTTGTGTCTTTTCAAGTCAATCATACAGAGAATTGAAGATTCAGAACATACAGCAGAGGAATTGCACAGAAAAAAGCTGGGCGTTCAAAACGCCCAGTGAAGAAGGATAGACTGGAGTTTAAACGCCAGCCAGGGTACCTGGTTGGGCGTTTAACGCCCAAAAGGGTAGCATTTTGGGCGTTAAACGCCAGAATGGATACCATTCTGGGCGTTTAACACCAGGATGGCTAGAAGGGAAGATTTTGTTTTCAAATCAAATTTTTTCTAGTTTTCAAAATCTTTTCAAAATCAAATCTTTTTTTCAAATCAATTTTTCAATCAAATCTTTTTCAAAATTAACTTCTTTCTTTTTTTAAAGATACTTACTATCAATTAATGATTTGATTCAACATTTCAAGTAGGTTGCCTTTTCTGTTGAGAAAGGTTTTATGTTTGAATCATATCTTTTCTTGTTAGGCAAGTCATTGATTTTTAAAATCATATCTTTTCAAATTGTTTTCAAACCATATCTTCTAAAATTGTTTTCAAATCATATCTTCTCAATCACATCTTTTTAAAACCATAACTTTTCAATCAAATTTTTTTTATCACCTCTTTTTCAAAACAGTTTTCAATCAAATCTTTTTGATTTCTAATTTCAAATCTTTTTCAAAAATCACTTTATCTCTTTCCCACTTTCATTTTCGAAAATTAATTAAAGTTTTTCAAAATTATTTTCAAATTTTCCACTTAATTTTCGAAAATGACTTCCCTCCTTCTCACATCCTTCTATTTATGGACTAACACTATCCCTTAATGCAAAATTCGAACTCCACATTCTCTGATAAGTTCGAATTTTCTATTTCTGTCTTCTACTCTTCTTTTCCTCTGACACCTAAAGGAATCTCTATACTGTGACATAGAGGATTCCACATTTTCTTGTTCTCTTCTCTTTCTTATGAGCAGGAGCAAAGACAAAGGCATTCTTGTTGAGGCTGATCCTGAACCTGAAAGGACTTTGAAGAGAAAGCTAAGAGAAGCCAAAGCACAACTCTCTTTAGAGCACCTGAACGAATTCTTCAAAGAAGAAGAACAAATGGCAGCCGAAAACAACAACAATGCCAACAATGCAAGGAAGGTGCTGGGTGACTTTACTGCACCTACTCCCGACTTCTATGGGAGAAGCATCTCTATCCCTGCCATTGGAGCAAACAACTTTGAGCTTAAGCCTCAATTAGTTTCTCTAATGCAACAGAATTGCAAGTTCCATGGACTTCCACTAGAAGATCCTCATCAGTTTTTAGCTGAGTTCTTGCAAATCTGTGACACTGTTAAGACTAATGGGGTTGACCCTGAGGTCTATAGACTTATGCTATTCCCTTTTGCTGTAAGAGACAGAGCTAGAACATGGTTGGACTCTCAACCTAAAGAAAGCCTGGACTCTTGGGAAAAGCTAGCCAATGCCTTCTTGGCAAAGTTCTTTCCACCTCAAAAATTGAGTAAGCTTAGAGTGGAAGTCCAAACCTTCAGACAGAAGGAAGGAGAATCCCTCTATGAAGCTTGGGAAAGATACAAACAATTGATCAGAAGGTGTCCCACAGACATGCTTTCTGAATGGAGCATCATAGGTATTTTCTATGATGGTCTCTCTGAACTGTCCAAGATGTCCTTGGATAGCTCTTCTGGAGGATCTCTTCATCTGAAGAAGACGCCTACTGAAGCTCAAGAACTGATTGAAATGGTTGCAAATAACCAATTCATGTACACTTCTGAAAGAAATCCTGTGAACAATGGGACTAGTCAGAAGAAAGGAGTTCTTGAGATTGACACTCTGAATGCCATATTGGCTCAGAACAAAATATTGACTCAACAAGTCAATATGATTTCTCAAAGTCTGTCTGGAATGCAAAATGCACCAAGCAGTACTAAGGAAGCTTCATCTGAGGAAGAAGCTTATGATCCTGAGAACCCTTCAATGGAAGATGTGAATTACATGGGAGAACCCTATGGAAACACCTACAATCCTTCATGGAGGAATCATCCAAATCTTTCATGGAAGGATCAACAGAGACCTCAACAAGGTTTCAATAACAACAATGGTGGAAGAAACAGGTTTAGCAATAGCAAGCCTTTTCCATCATCATCTCAGCAACAGACAGAGAGTTCTAAGCAGAATACCTCTGACTTAGCAACTATGGTCTCTGATCTAATCAAAACCACTCAAAGTTTCATGACTGAAACAAGGTCCTCCATTAGAAATTTGGAAGGACAAGTGGGTCAGCTGAGCAAGAAAATTACTGAACTCCCACCCAGTACTCTCCCAAGCAATACTGAAGAAAATCCAAAAGGAGAGTGCAAGGCCATCAATATGGCCGAATTCTGGGAGGAAGAAGAGGCAGTGAACGCCACTGAGGAAGGCCTCACTGGGCGTCCACTGGCCTCCAATGAGTTCCCCAATGAGGAACCATGGGAATCTGAGGCTCAAAATGAGACCATAGAGATTCCATTGGACTTACTTCTGCCATTCATGAGCTCTGATGAGTATTCTTCCTCTGAAGAGGATGAGTATGTCACTGAGGAGCAAGTTGCTAAATACCTTGGAGCAATCATGAAGCTAAATGACAAGTTATTTGGAAATGAGACTTGGGAGGATGAACCACCCTTGCTCACCAAAGAACTGGATGACTTGTCTAGGCAGAAACTGCCTCAAAAGAGGCAGGATCCTGGGAAGTTTTCTATACCTTGTACCATAGGCACCATGACCTTCAAGAAGGCCTTGTGTGACTTAGGGTCAAGTGTAAACCTCATGCCCCTCTCTGTAATGGAGAAATTAGGGATCTTTGAGGTGCAAGCTGCAAAAATCTCACTAGAGATGGCAGACAACTCAAGAAAACAAGCCTATGGACTTGTAGAGGATGTTCTGGGTAAAGTCGAAGACCATTACATTCCTACTGATTTCATAGTCCTAGAGACTGGGAAGTGCATGGATGAATCCATCATCCTTGGTGGACCCTTCCTAGCCACAGCAAAGGCTGTGATTGATGTTGATAGAGGAGAGTTGACCATTCAAGTGAATGAAGAATCCTTGGTGTTTAAGGCCCAAGGATATCCCTCTGTCATCATGGAGAGGAAGCATGAAGAGCTCCTCTCAAAACAGAGCCAAACAGAGCCCCCACAGTCAAACTCTAAGTTTGGTGTTGGGAGGCCACAACCAAACTCTAAGTTTGGTGTTGAACCCCCACATTCAAACTCTAAGTTTGGTGTTGGGAGGTCCCAACACGGTTCTGAGCATTTCTGAGGCTCCATGAGAGTCCTCTGTCAAGCTAATGACAGTAAAGAAGCGCTTGTTGGGAGGCAACCCAATGTTTTATAGTTAATTATTTTCTTTTGCTATTTTATCTTTTTTGTAGGTTGATGATCATAAGAAGTCACAAAAACAATGAAAAAAGCGAAACAGAATGAAAAACAGGAGGAAAAACAGCACACCCTGGAGGAAGATGCTGCTGGCGTTCAAACGCCAGTAAGCCTAGCAGTTGGGCGTTTAACGCCCAGTCTGGCACCCTTCTGGGCGTTTAACGCCAGAAAGGGGCACCAGACTGGCGTTAAACGCCAGAAAAGGGTAAGAACCTGGCGTTAAACGCCAGGAATGGGCACCAGCCCGGTGTTTAACGCCAAAAATGGCTCAAAACGTGAATTTTGATGCCATTTGGTGCAGGGATGACTTTTCCTTGACACCACAGGATCTGTGGACCCCACAGGATCCCCACCTACCCCACCACCACTCTCTCTCTTCTTCCCCCATTCACCAATCACCTCAACACCTCTTCCCCAAAAACCCTTCACCTATCGAATCCCATCTTTCTCTTCACCACTCACATCCATCCTTCATAAATCCCCACCAACCTCACCCTTCAAATTCAAACCACTTTCCCTCCCAATCCCACCCATAATGGCCGAACCTTTAACCCCCTCTCTCCTATATATACCCCTCTTCAACCCTTCATTTTCATACCACCTAAACACCACTTCTCCCCTTCTTTGGCCGAACACACCACCATCTCCCTCTTCCTCATTTCTTCTTCTTCTACTCTCCTCTTTCTTCTTTTGCTCGAGGACGAGCAAACATTTTAAGTTTGGTGTGGTAAAAGCATTACTTTTTCGTTTTTCCATAACCATTATGGCATCCAAGGCCGGAGAAACCTCTAGAAAGAGGAAAGGGAAGGCAAAGGCTTCCACCTCCGAGTCATGGGAGATGGAGAGATTCCTCTCAAGGGTGCATCAAGACCACTTCTATGAAGTTGTGGCCTTGAAGAAGGTGATCCCCGAGGTCCCCTTTTCATTTAAAAAGGGTGAATATCCGGAGATCCGACATGAGATCCGAAGAAGAGGTTGGGAAGTTCTTACCAACCCCATTCAACAAGTCGGAATCTTGATGGTTCAATAGTTCTATTCCAATGCATGGATCACCAAGAACCATGACCAAAGTGTGAACCCGAATCCAAAGAATTATCTCACTATGGTTCGGGGGAAATACTTGGATTTCAGTCCGGAAAGTGTAAGGGTGGCGTTCAACTTGCCTATGATGCAAGGAGATGAGCATCCTTACACTAGAAGGGTCAACTTTGATCAAAGGTTGGACCAAGTCCTCTCAGTCATATGTGAAGAGGGCGCACAATGGAAGCAAGATTCAAGAGGAAAGCCGGTTCAATTAAGAAGGCATGACCTCAAGCCCGTGGCTAGAGGATGGTTAGAGTTCATACAACGCTCAATCATTCCCACTAGCAACCGGTCCGAAGTTACCATAGACCGAGCTATCATGATCCATAGCATCATGATTGGAGAAGAAATAGAGGTTCATGAGGTTATAGCCCAAGAACTCTATAAGGTGGCGGACAAGACCTCCACCTTGGCAAGGTTAGCCTTTCCTCATCTCATTTGTCACCTCTGTTATTCAGTTGGAGTTGACATAGAGGGAGACGTCCCCATTGATGAGGACAAGCCCATCACCAAGAAAAGGATGGAGTACACAAGAGATCCCACTCATCATGAGATCCCTGAGATTCCTCAAGGGATGCACTTCCCTCCACAAAACTATTGGGAGCAACTAAACACCTCCCTAGGAGAGTTGAGTTCCAACATGGGACAACTAAGGGTGGAGCATCAAGAACACTCCATCATCCTTCATGAAATTAGAGAAGATCAAAGAATCATGAGGGAGGAGCAACAAAGACAAGGAAGAGACATTGAGGAGCTCAGCACTCCATAGGATCTTCAAGAGCAAGAAAGAGCCGCCATCACTAAGGTGGACCCGTTCTTTGATTTCCTTGTTATTTGTTCTTCTGTTTTTCGAATTTTATGCTTATGTTTATCCATGTTTGTGTCTTATGATCATTAGTGTCTTAGTGTCTATGCCTTAAAGTTATGAATGTCCTATGAATCCATCACCTTTCTTGAATAAAAATGTGCTTAATTGAAAAAGGAAGAATTGCATGAATTTTGAATTTTATAGCAGTTTAATGTGGTGGCAATATTTTTGTGCCCTGAATGTATGCTTAAACAGTGCATATGTATCTTGAATTTGTGGTTCATGAATGTTGGCTCTTGAAAGAATGATGAAAAAGGAGACATGTTACTGAGGATCTGAAAAATCATTAAAATGATTCTTGAAGCAAGAAAAAGCATTTCCATTCAAAAAAAAAGAGAAAAAAAAAGAAGAAAAACGAAAAAAAAATATAGAGAAATAAGAGTTGTGATCCAAGGCAAATAAGAGTGTGCTTAAGAACCCTGGACACCTCTAATTGGGGACTTTAGCAAAGCTGAGTCACAATCTGAAAAGGTTCACCCAATTATGTGTCTGTGGCATGTATGTATCCGGTGGTAATACTGGAAGACAGAGTGCTTTGGGCCACAGCCAAGACTCAATAAATAGCTATGTTCAAGAATCATCATACTTTACTAGGAGAATCATTAACACTATCTGGATTCTAAGTTCCTAAAGAAGCCAACCATTCTGAATTTCAAAGGATAGAGTGAGATGCCAAAACTGTTCAGAGACAAAAAGTAAAAGCCCCGCTCATCTAATTAATACTGATCTTCATAGATGTTTTTGGAATTCATTGCATATTCTCTTCTTTTTATCTTAATTGATTTTCAGTTGCTTGGGGACAAGCAACAATTTAAGTTTGGTGTTGTGATGAGCGGATAATTTGTATACTTTTTGGCATTGTTTTTAGTATGTTTTTGGTATGATCTAGTTAGATTTTAGTATATTTTTATTAGTTTTTAGTTAAAATTCACTTTTATGGACTTTACTATGAGTTTGTGTGTTTTTCTGTGATTTCAGGTATTTTCTGGCTGAAATTGAGGGACCTGAGCAAAAATCTGATTCAGAGACCAAAAAGGACTGCAGATGCTGTTGGATTCTGACCTCCCTGCACTCAAACTGGATTTTCTGGAGCTACAGAAGCCCAATTGGCGCGCTCTAAACGGCGTTGGAAAGTAGACATCCTGGGCTTTCCAGCAATATATGATAGTCCATACTTTGCCTAAGATTTGATGGCCCAAACCGGCGTTCAAAATCACCTCAAGAAATCCCAGCGTTAAACGCTGGAACTGGCACCCAAATGGGAGTTAAACGCCCAAACTGGCACTAAAGCTGGCGTTTAACTCCAAGAAGAGTCTTTACACGAAAATGCTTCATTGCTCAGCCCAAGCACACACCAAGTGGGCCCGGAAGTGTATTTTTATGACATTTACTCATTTCTGTAAACCTTAGGCTACTAGTTCTCTATAAGTAGGACCTTTTACTATTGTATTGGTAGACTTTGGTAGCTATCTTCACTTTTATGCTATCTTAGATCATTGGGAGGCTGGCCATTCGGCCATGCCTAGACCTTATGCTTATGTATTTTCAACGGTGGAGCTTCTACACACCATAGATTAAGGTGTGGAGCTCTGCTGTACCTCGAGTATTAATGCAATTACTATTGTTCTTCCCTTCAATTCCGCTTGTTCTTGTTCTAAGATATCACTTGTTCTTCAACTTGATGAATGTGATGATCGGTGACACTCATCATCATTCTCACCCATGAACAAGGTGACTGACAACCACTCTTGTTCTACAAGCAACTAAGGCCATAGTGAATATCTCTTGGATTTCTAGTTGCACGATGCATGGTTGATCGCCTGACAACCGAGTGCTCGCCTGACAAACGAGCCAACCATTCCGTGAGATCAGAGTCTTCGTGGTATAGGCGAGAACTGATGGCAGCATTCAAGAGAATCCGGAAGGTCTAACCTTGTCTGTGGTATTCTGAGTAGGATTCAATGACTGAATGACTGTGATGTGCTTCAAACTCCTGAGGGCGGGGCGTTAGTGACAGACGCAAAAGAATCACTGGATTCTATTCCGGCCTGATTGAGAACCGACAGATGAATTCCGCTATGCTGTGACAGAGCATATGCAAATCGCTTTCACTGAGAGGATGGGAGGTAGCCACTGACAACGGTGAAACCCTTGCTTAAGCTTGCCATGGAAAGGAGTAAGAAGGATTGGATGAAGACAGTAGGAAAGCAGAGAGACGGAAGGGAAGGCATCTTCATGCGCTTATCTGAAGTTCCTACCAATGAATTACATAAGTATCTCTATCTTTATCTTTGTGTTATTTTCGTTCATCACCATATACATTTGAGTTTGCCTGATTAAGATTTACAAGATGACCATAGCTTGCTTCAATACTAACAATCTCCGTGGGATCGACCCTTACTCGCGTAAGGTTTATTACTTGGACGACCCAGTGCACTTGCTGGTTAGTTGTGCGAAGTTGTGTAATGCCATGGTATTGAGCTACCACGTTTTTGGAGCCTTTACCGGGGATTATGAGAGTTGTGAAAAAGTATTGTTCACAATTTCGCGCACCAATGTACTAGAAGAAAATGCAATGCAACAATCAAAAGCACTCTAAATATCTACAAGAAACATAATAAAAAGAAAACAAAAAAAAAAATGAAGTGCAAAATGTTTGGAAAAGAAATTTACGCCCCCAAAATGGTGAATCCTCCCCCACACTTAAGCGTTGCACGGTCCTCCGTGCACAAACACGATCCGGGGAGAATGTCTCTAAGAGCTCCACCTTCGGTTGGTGGGTGCGGGGTCTCGGGTTGTATAGAAATTGCCAAGTTCAATGCATTCTTGGCGTCTCCCTCTTCAGCATCCTCCTCCTCTCCCGGCTCCTTGCCTTTATTTCTCATCCTCGAAAAGAATGGATAAAGTATAATTAGGAATCATGGGGCAAGCAGCACAAGAGGGTAAACGGGGTAAGTAAATAAGCATCTAGGCTGCAATTATGCGCGCGGTTGGAACACATAACGGCCGGTTAAAATAGCATCCACACAATCAAAAGTAATAGCATGAATTCTTCAATTAGATGGCCTAGGTTACAATTAAAGAATAAGTAAGAGATAAGGCACAAACAAATCTAGGTAACCACAAAAGTGAATTGAGTATTTGATATTGGATATTGAAATTGTGCAAGTGAAAGCGCAAAATTGATAGATGATAGTGATGAGAGGATTTTTATGTGGTAAAGAATTTCACAATTGAAATCTCGTTGCAAGTATAGTTTCTAAACCAACAATAATCCTTTCATACAAAAATTTGGTTGTCACAAGTACAAACCCCTAAAATAATAACCGAAGTATTCAAACCTCGGGTTATTCTCCCTAGGAATTGCAATAAACTGTCTTGTTATTGGTTATGGAGTATGTTTTGGGGTTTTGAGATGAGAGACAAGAAATGTAAATGACAAGGAAATAAACTAACAACTAACAAAGGTCTTGGCAAGGTTTGGTGGTCAAGGATCTCTATCTTTATCACTAACCACAACATGAGAATTGGCAAAGATCAATCCCATTAAATCATCCTCTAACTAGGAGTAAAGGAAGGTCAAATGAGATATATCAATCCAAGTCCATAAGTCCTAACTCTTCACTAATTCAATTAGTGAGAACTAGAGTCAATGGCTCCCAATCATCAATTACTTGGACATTAGTAACTCGAGAATTCCTAAGTTACCATCCCAAGCCAAGAGCATAAAATTCTACTCTAACATCCTTCCAAGCATTTCATCAAACACTTGGAAGGCACTAAAGGAAAAGTATAATAAGATTGTAATAAAAGTAAATCTACACTACTCAATTGCAAGAAATTAAACAACAACAAATCAAATGAACAATAAAGGAACATGAAAACATAAATTGCATTAAAGAGAAATAGAAGAACAAAAGTGCATCAACATAAAAGTAGAGAATTACAATAATTAAATGATAAAATAGAGAGAAGAGATGTAGAAGAAGAAGAATTACAAAAGAAAAAGTAAATTAAAGCATGAAATTAACCTAGATCTAAGAGATCCTAATCTAGATCTAACCTAATCCTAATCCTAGAGAGAAGAGAGAGCTTCTCTCTCTAGAAACTAACTTTCCCCCCAAAAAACTAAACTATGACTAACTAAGTGTCTAAGTGTCCCATACCTCTTCAATCCTTGGGTTAAAGAGCATCAGAAATGAGTTGGATTGGGCCCAAAATGTTTCAGAAATCGCTGGCCACAGGTTGTACTTTAGTGAGTCACGTGCAACATTGGCACGTATGCGTATAGTGCGCGTACGCATCCTTAGATGCAAGGCAAATATAGCAAATCTTATATTATTTTGAAGCCCCAGATGTTAGCTTTCCAGCACAACTAGAACCATATCATTTGGACCTTTGTAGCTCAAGTTATGATTGATTAAGTGCAAAGAGGTTGGGTTTGACAGCTTTGTGATTCCCTCATTGCTTCATGAGTTCTCCATTTCTACATGCTTTTTCTTCATTCCCTCAATCCAATCTTTTCCTCCTAAACCTGAAATCACTTAACAAACATATCAAGGCATCTAATGGAATCAAGGTGAATTAAATTTAGCTATTTTAAGACCTAAAAGCATGTTTTCACTCTTAAGCACAATTAAAGGGGAATTTACAAAACCATGCTATTTCAATGAATAAATGGGAGAAGAGTTGACGAAACCCTCTAAATTCAACACAAGATAAACCCTAAAAATGGGGTTTATCAACCTCCCCACACTTAAACCATAGCATGTCCTCATGCTAAACCAAGAATGAAACAAGGGGTACGACATTTATTCAATGCAATCTATCTATATGAATGCAACTAAATGCAAAATGATTCTACCTACTTTGTTAAAAATAAATCAATCCTCCAAGAGCATGTATAAACAGGTAGGGCTAAGGTCATATGACGATTCATGAATCCTACAATTCAAGTATAAAAATGAAGTTCAAGTAGACTTTCAAGAAGAACGCTCATGAAAGCCGGGAATCAAGGAATTGAGCATCGAACCCTCACCGGAAGTGTTTGCACTCTAGTCGCTCAAGTGTATAGGGTCGATTCTCTCAATTCTCCCCTAATCATGCTTTCCAAGATTTATTTCTCATCTAAGAATCAACAATTATTCAATACATGCATACAAATATCATGAGGATTTTTCCAAAGGTTGTAATGAGGCTAGGGTCAAAGTAGGATCATATATGGATAAGTGGACTAGAATTTGAATCTTTGATTGACTTAAGCTTTCCCACCTAACCTATATAATAACCTATACAATTAAGTGCTAACCTAACTACCCATCCTTCACTTTTTCACATACTCATGCATTTTCCTTTCATTTTACAATACTTATGCATTGATCTTTATTACTCTAGGACATTTTGTCCCCTTTTTATTGTTTTTATTCTTTTTCTTTCTTTTTTTCTATTTTTTTCTATTTTTTCTTTTCTTTTCTTTTTCACATTTATTTTTTTCTTTTTATTCTTCTTTTGTTTTTCTCATCTTTTTTCTTTCAAGCTATATACAAGAACATCAATGCATAAGGTCTATTCATTTAATCAATACATGAGTATGCACCCAATTCCCAAATATAGAAATATAAATCATCTTTTTATCCCAACCAGTGTTTCCAAATCTCTCCAAACTTGAATAATAAACACTCTCACTAGTCTAAGCTAATCAAAGATCCAAACAAGAGACTTTTATTGTTTTTCGCTTTAGGCTTGTAATGTGTTAAAATAAAGAACAATTGGGTTACGCGTAGGCTCAAAATTGGTTAACAATGGAAGGTAAAGGGTAGGCTATTTGGGTAAGTGAGCTAATAAATTGATGGCCTCAATCATATAAGTGCATGAATACAAGGAATAATGGACATATAGAATTAAACAAATCAAAGATCACAATCATAGAAAGAGAACAATTGCACACAAGAAAGTAAAATAAGTGGTTATAAGATGTAACTGATGGACGAAATTGTGATCACATCAATGTAGTATTTTTTGTTGTTGTATGGAATCATTATTATGGCACTTATGTGTGGACACAACTCCGTTCAACTAACCAGCAAGTGTACTGGGTCGTCCAAGTAATACCTTACGTGAGTAAGGGTCGATCCCACAGAGATTGTTGGTATGAAGCAAGCTATGGTCACCTTGTAAATCTCAGTTAGGCAAATTAAATAGATTTGGGTTTCGAAAATTAATAATAAAAAGAAAATAAAAGGGATAGAAATACTTATGTAAATTAATAGTGGGGATTTCAGATAAGTGTATGGAGATGCTGTGCTCCTCTTGAATCTCTACTTTCCTATTACATTCATCCAATCCTTCTTACTCCTTTCCATGGCAAGCTGTATGTAGGGCATCACCGTTGTCAATGGCTACATCCCATCCTCTCAGTGAAAACGTTCCTATGCTCTATCACAGCACGGCTAATCATCTGTCGGTTCTCAATCAGGTTGGAATAGAATCCCTTGATTCTTTTGCGCTTGTCATCACGCCCAACCTTTAGAAGTTTGAAGCTCATCACAGTTATTCAATCCCAGAATCCTACTCGGAATACCATAGACAAGGTTTAGACTTTTCGGATCCTCATGAATGCCGCCATCTATCTAGCTTATACCACGAAGATTCCGTTGGGGAATCTGAGAGATATGCGCCCAGTCTAAAGTAGAACGGAAGTGGTTGTCAGTCACGCGCGTTCATAGGGAGAATGATGATGAGTGTCACGGATCATCACATTCATCAAAGTTAAGTGTAACGTATATCTTGGAATAAGAATAGAAGAGAATTGAATAGAAAGTAATAGTAATTGTATTGAAACTTGAGGTACAGCAGAGCTCCACACCCTTAATCTATGGTGTGCAGAAACTCCACCGTTGAAAATACATAAGTGAAAGGTTCAAGCATGGACGAATGGCCAGCCCCCATGATCTGAGAACTAATCGTCCCAAGATGTCTAATACACTAGTAAAAAGTCCTATTTATAATAAACTAGCTATTAGGGTTTACATGAGTAAGTAATTGATGCATAAATCCACTTCCGGGGCCCACTTGGTGTATGTTTGGGCTAAGCTTGGTCTATCCACGAGATGAGGCTTTTATTGGAGTTGAACTCCAAGTTATAACGTGTTTTGGGCGTTCAACTCCGGATCATGACGTGTTTCTGGCGTTTAACTCCAGACAGCAGCATGTACTTGGCGTTCAACGCCAAGTTACGTCATCAATTTCCGAATAAAGTATGGACTATTATATATTTCTGGAAAGATCTAGATGTCTACTTTCCAACGCTATTGAGAGCGCGCCAATTGGAGTTATGTAGCTCCAGAAAATCCATTTCGAGTGCAGGGAGGTCAAATTCCAACAGCATCAGCAGTCCTTTTGTCAGCCTTTTTCAGAGTTTTGCTCAAGTCCCTCAATTTCAGCCAGAAATTACCTGAAATCACAGAAAAACACACAAACTCATAGTAAAGTCCAGAAATGTGAATTTAACATAAAAACTAATGAAAACATCCCTAAAAGTAGCTTAAACTTACTAAAAACTACCTAAAAACAATGCCGAAAAGCGTATAAATTATCCGCTCATCACAACACCAAACTTAAATTGTTGCTTGTCCCCAAGCAACTAAAAATCAATTAGGATAAAAAGAAGAGAATATACTATAAATTTCAAAATATCAATGAATATTAATTCTAATTAGATGAGCGGGACTTGTAGCTTTTGGCTTCTGAACAGTTTTGGCATCTCACTTTTTCCTTTGAAGTTTAGAATGGTTGGCTTCTCTAGGAACTTAGAATTTCGGATAGTGTTATTGACTTTCCTAGTTAAGCATGTTGATTCTTGAACACAGCTACTTATGAGTCTTGGCCGTGGCCCTAAGCATTTTGTTTTCCAGTATTACCACCGGATACATAAATGCCACAGACACATGACTGGGTGAACCATTTCAGATTGTGACTCAACTTTGCTAGAGTCCCCAGTTAGAGGTGTCCAGAGCTCTTAAGCACACTCTTTTTTTGCTTTTGGATCACGACTTTAACCACTCAGTCTCAAGCTTTTCACTTGGACCTTCATGACACAAGCACATGGTTAGGGACAGCTTGATTTAGCCGCTTAGGCCTGGATTTAATTTCCTTGGGCCCTCCTATCCATTGATGCTCAAAGCCTTGGATCCTTTTTACCCTTGCCTTTTGGTTTTAAGGGCTATTGGCTTTTTCTGCTTGCTTTTTCTTTTTTTTCTATTTTTTTCGCCACTTCTTTTTTTTTCACAAGCTTTTGCTTTTTCACTGCTTTTTCTTGCTTCAAGAATCAATTTTATGATTTTTCAGATTATCAATAACATTTTTCTTTGTTCATCATTCTTTCAAGAGCCAACAATTTTAACATTCATAAACAACAAGATCAAAAATATGCACTGTTCAAGCATTCATTCAGAAAACAAAAAGTATTGTCACCACATCAATATAATTAAATTAAATTCAAGGATAAATTCGAAATTCATGTACTTCTTGTTCTTTTGAATTAAGACATTTTTCATTTAAGAGAGGTGAAGGATTAATGGATTTATTCATAACTTTAAGACATAGTTATTAACTACTAATGATCATGTAATAAAGACACAAGCATAGATAAACATATAACATAAAAAAAATCGAAAAGCAGAAGAAAAATTTAAGAACAAGGAATGAGTCCACCTTAGTGAGGGTGGCGCCTTCTTGAAGGACCATTGATGTCCTTGAGCTCTACTATGTCTCTGAATTGTTGTAATTTAGTTTCTCTTAGTTTCCTCTTCAGAGTCCTTTCAGGTTCTGGATTAGCTTCAACAAGAATGCCTTTTTCCTTGTTCCTGCTTATATGAAAGAGAAGAGGAAAAGAAAAGGAAGAGGAATCCTCTATGTCATAGTAAAGAGGATCCTTATTATTAGTAGAAGAAGAAAGGGGATAATGGAAGGAGAGGGATGAATAGTCTGTATAAAGAGTAAGGATAGGGGAGGTGATAAGAGATGAAGAGAAGTGTTAGTAAATAAATAAATAAATAGAAGAAGATGAGAGAGGGATTTTCGAAAATATTTTTGAAAAAGAGTTAGTAATTTCGAAAATTAAAGATGAATTAAAATTAAAATTAAAACTTGAAACAATTAGTTAATTAAAAAGAATTTTGAAAAAGAGGGAGGTATTTTCGAAAATTAGAGAGGGAAAGGTAGTTAGGTGGTTTTGAAAAAGATAAGAAACAACCAAAAAGTCAAATTTGAAAAAGATAAGAAAATAAGTTAGATAAGATATTTTGAAATCAAATTTTGAAAAAGATAAGATAATTAGATAAGATAAAAAGATATGATTTTTGGAAAGATAAGATTAAAAAGATATTTTTTGAAAAGATATGATTTTAAAAGATATGGTTTTAAAAAGATATGATTGAAATTAGTTTTGAAAAAGATTTAATTTTTAAAATTAAAATTAATTACTTAACTAACAAGAAACTAAAAGATAAGATTCTAGAATTTAAAGATTGAACCTTTCTTAACAAGAAAGTAACAAACTTCAAATTTTTGAATCAATCACATTTACTTGTTAGCTAATTTTCGAAAATATGATGTAAAAGATAAGAAAAAGATTTTGAAAAAGATTTTAAAAAAATTTCGAAAATTAATGAAAAAAAAGGAAAAGATTTAATTTTTGAAAAAGTTTTGAAAAGATAAGATTTTTAAAATTGAAAATTTGACTTGACTTGTAAGAAACAACTAATTTTTAAAATTTTTGACTAAGTCAACTCAAATTTTCGAAATTTAGGAGATGAAAAAGGAAAAGATATTTTTTTTTATGATGAGAGAAAAACACAAAAATGACCCAAAACATGAAAATTTTGGATCAAAACACAAGATGCATGCAAGAACACTATGAATGTCAAGATGAACACCAAGAACACTTTGAAGATCAAGATGAACATCAAGAACATAATTTTCAAAAATTTTTGATGCAAAGAAAACATGCAAGACACCAAACTTCTTTAATGCATGGACTCTAACAAACGAAAAATGCATATGAAAAACAACAAACAACACAAAACAAGAAATCATCAAGATCAAACAACAAGACTTGTCAAGAACAACTTGAAGATCATGAAGAACACTATGAATGCATGGAGTTTTCGAAAAATGCAAGAAAAATTTTTAAAGCATGCAATTGACACCAAACTTAAAATTTGACTCAAGACTCAAACAAGAAACGCAAAATATTTTTGATTTTTATGATTTTCTAATTTTTTTGTATTTTTATTTTATTTTTTTCGAAAATATTCTTTGAAAAAAAACGAAAATTAAAGAGAAAATTTTTGAAAACTTTTTGAAAAGAAAATTACCTAATCTGAGCAACAAGATAAACCGTCAGTTGTCCATACTCGAACAATCCCCGGCAACGGCGCCAAAAACTTGATGGACGAAATTGTGATCACAACAATGTAGTATTTTTTGTTGTTGTATGGAATCATTATTATGGCACTTATGTGTGGACACAACTCCGTTCAACTAACCAGCAAGTGTACTGGGTCGTCCAAGTAATACCTTACGTGAGTAAGGGTCGATCCCACAGAGATTGTTGGTATGAAGCAAGCTATGGTCACCTTGTAAATCTCAGTTAGGCAGATTAAATAGTTTTGGGTTTCGAAAATTAATAATAAAAAGAAAATAAAAGGGATAGAAATACTTATGTAAATTAATAGTGGGGATTTCAGATAAGTGTATGGAGATGCTGTGCTCCTCTTGAATCTCTACTTTCCTATTACATTCATCCAATCCTTCTTACTCCTTTCCATGGCAAGCTGTATGTAGGGCATCACCGTTGTCAATGGCTACATCCCATCCTCTCAGTGAAAACGTTCTTATGCTCTGTCACAGCACGGCTAATCATCTGTCGGTTCTCAATCAGGTTGGAATAGAATCCCTTGATTCTTTTGCGCTTGTCATCACGCCCAGCCTTCAGGAGTTTGAAGCTCGTCACAGTCATTCAATCCCAGAATCCTACTCGGAATACCATAGACAAGGTTTAGACTTTCCGGATCCTCATGAATGCCGCCATCTATCTAGCTTATACCACGGAGATTCTGTTGAGGAATCTAAGAGATATGCACCCAGTCTAAAGTAGAACGGAAGTGGTTGTCAGTCACGCGCGTTCATAGGTGAGAATGATGATGAGTGTCACGGATCATCACATTCATCAAAGTTAAGTGTAACGTATATCTTGGAATAAGAATAGAAGAGAATTGAATAGAAAGTAATAGTAATTGTATTGAAACTTGAGGTACAGCAGAGCTCCACACCCTTAATCTATGGTGTGCAGAAACTCCACCGTTGAAAATACATAAGTGAAAGGTTCAGGCATGGCCGAATGGCCAGCCCCCATGATCTGAGAACTAATCGTCCCAAGATGTCTAATACACTAGTAAAAAGTCCTATTTATAATAAACTAGCTACTAGGGTTTACATGAGTAAGTAATTGATGCATAAATCCACTTCCGGGGCCCACTTGGTGTATGTTTGGGCTAAGCTTGGTCTATCCACGAGCTGAGGCTTTTATTGGAGTTGAACCCCAAGTTATAACGTGTTTTGGGCGTTCAACTCCGGATCATGACGTGTTTCTGGCGTTTAACTCCAGACAGCAGCATGTACTTGGCGTTCAACGCCAAGTTACATCGTCAATTTCCGAATAAAGTATGAACTATTATATATTGTTGGAAAGCTCTGGATGTCTACCTTTCAACGCCGTTAAGAACGCGCCAATTGGAGTTCTGTAGCTCCAGAAAATCCATTTCGAGTGCAGGAAGGTCAGATTCCAACAGCATCAGCAGTCCTTTTGTCAGCCTTTTTCAGAGTTTTGCTCAAGTCCCTCAATTTCAGCCAGAAATTACCTGAAATCACAGAAAAACACACAAACTCATAGTAAAGTCCAGAAATGTGAATTTAACATAAAAACTAATGAAAACATCCCTAAAAGTAGCTTAAACTTACTAAAAACTACCTAAAAACAATGCCAAAAAGCGTATAAATTATCCGCTCATCAGTAACCACGTCATTAGGCTCAAATCTCACAAGCTTGTATTCTTTGCTCAAGAACCATGTTCCAAAATAAATTCTTGACGTGGCAAAAATTGGCGAGTTAAGAAAAATATTAATAGAAATACGTTGCAAGTACAGTCCTTAACCAGGCGAAAATCCGCTTATCAATTTAGAAGGGTTGTCACAGAATTGAAATTAAAATACTGGGAGTATGAATCCCAGGTCGTCTCCTAACGAGTTGCAGAGAGATGTGCTATTTTATCAATAAGGTGTTTTAAAAAATGGTTGAGTTGATAAACAGGAAATTAATTTAGAGAATTTAATTAATTTTAAATAAAGGCCTTGACTGGGAGTAGATTAGTTGAAAGCCCTATTCTTGTTGAAGTACTCTCAAGATTAATTAATAATTGGAAGTTGCTCTGCTTAGTTATCCTTTACTAGGTAAAGGAAAGTCAAGCAAATTGGAAAGCTGTTTCTAGGGTTTATCTTGTATTGATTTTAGGGGATTTTGTCACCTTTCACCCACATTTATTCAATAAAATAGCATGGTTTTGTATATTCTCCTTTAATTGTGCTTAAGAGTGAAAACATGCTTTTTAGGACTTAAAATAGCTAAATCTAATTCACCTTGATTCCATTAGATGCCTTGATATGTTTGTTAAGTGATTTAAGGTTTAGGAGGCAAAGATTGGATCAAGGGAATGAAGAAAGAAGCATGAAAAGTTGGAGAACTCATGAAGAAATGAAAGAACCGGAAAGCTGTCAAGCCGACCTCTTCGCACTTAAACGACCATAACTTGAGCTACAGAGGTCCAAATGATGCGGTTCCAGTTGGGTTAGAAAGCTAACATCTGGGGCTTCGAAACGATATAAGATTTGTCATAGTTGCTACACGTATGGTGGCGCGCACGCGCAAAGTACGCGCACGCGCCGTTGCTGCCACCTGGTTCACTTAAAGCAAAACGTGGCCAGCGATTTTAGAAGCCTTGTGGGCCCAATCCAACTCATTTCTGATGCTATTTAAGCCAAGGATTGAAGAGGAATCAACATACTTCCATACTTTAGATGTTAGTTACCATTAGTTTAAGTTTAGTTTTAGAAGTAGTTTCTAGAGAGAGAAGCTCTCACTTCTCTCTAGGATTAGGATTAGGATTAGTTCTTAGATCTAGGTTTTAATCTTTGCTTTCTTCCACTTCTACCTCTCAATTCCTTGTTGTTATATTCATCTTCTTCTACTCTTTTGTTGTAATTTCCTTTATGTTGTTCTTGTATTTTGTTGTAGATCTAGTATTGTTCCTTCTACATTCTTCCAATTCAATAAGAGGTAATTCATAATAAATGTGTCTTCTTTGCTTTTCTATTGTTGATCTCTTATTTTTGTAGTTGTAGATTCCTTTAATTCTTGCATTTAATAATGTTTACTTCTATTGCACTCTATGTGTTTGTTGAAATGCCTCTTTTAGATATAGTATAGATTTTTGTTCCTCTTGGCCTAGGTAGAGTAATTAGTGACACTTGAGTTATCTAATTCCTTTGTTGATTGATAATTGGAGAGATTGCTAATTGGTTTGGAGTGCACTAAAGCTAGTCTTTCCTTGGGAGTTGGCTAGGACTTGTGGCTCAAGTCAATTCATCCACTTGACTTTCCTTACTTTAGTAAGGGTTAACTAAGTGGTAGCAATGAACAATTCTCATCACAATTGAGAAGGATAACTAGGATACGATTTCTAGTTCTCACACCTTGCCAAGAGCCTTTTATAGTTGTTAGTTTATTTTCATTGCCATTTACTTTTCATGCTTCTTATCCAAAACCCCAAAATAACTCACAACCAATAACAAGACACTTTATTGTAATTCCTAGGGAGAACGACCCGAGGTTTGAATACTTCGGTTTATAAAATTAGGGGTTTGTTACTTGTGACAAACAATCTTTTGCATATATGTGAATATTGTTGGTTTAGAAACTATACTTTCAACGAGAATTCATTTGTGAAATTCTAAACCGTCAAAAATCCAATCGTCAAAATGGCGCCGTTGCCGGGGAATTGCAATGGTGTTGTGTTATTGGTTATTGTATATATGTGAATATTGTGAATAGCTTGATTTTTGGATTGCTTGCTAGATTTGGCTAGTCCTAGTATTTTGTTTCATTATTTCTTATTAGTTTTTGTTTCTTATTTTCTCTTTCCATTATGAATTCTCATTTTGGCTATGAGTGTGATTACAACTATGTTGTAGGTGATGAAGACTATAATGGAGATATGTATCAAGGATGGGACAACCAAAGGTGGGAGGAGCCATATGCATATGATCAATCTTCTTGGCAACAACCTCCACCAATGCACCATGAAGAAGAGCCATTCTATGATGCATACCAATCAAATGGCTATGGTGAATCTCCTTGTGACTTTCAAGAACCACCACCATATGCCTATGATCCATACCTTCAACATAACTCTCAACCATACTCACAAGCCCATTCTTACCAACCACCTTCATATGACCCTAATCCATATCTATCCTACCAACAACCATATGAGCCATATGAACCACACATAGAGCCACCACAATTCCAACATCAACACTTTCAAGAGCCACCCCCTCCATATTATTACCAAGATGAACCACCTCCAATAAATGAAAATTTTCAACCACAAGATGAATACTACTTTCCACCACAACCTCACATGGAAGAATATTCATTTCCATTGATCCAAGAGCCACATGATCCTAATCATATTATCCAAGAGGAACAAGAGTCAAGGGATCATCTCAAGAAAGCATTGGATCAATTTCAAGCAACCATGGAGTGTGTTGTGCAACAAGTGGAAAGAGTGGAAAACATTGAACCACCACAACTCTACCAAGAAGAACCACCTTCCTACTATGAACCCTTCCCCCAAAATGATGAATCCTTCCAACCACCCCAATCTCTAATGGATGAAACCCTTGGTGTTCTTGTTCAAGGGCAAGAAGAGATGAAAAGGGATGTGCAAAATTTCATGGCCACCTTGGATGCGGTAACAAATCAATTAGCCTCCCAATGCTTGAACACTCAAGGAACTCCCACGGCTACATGTGGAGAATCAAATGAAGAACATAGCATGAAGGGGAGATTGGAAACTCCGGTGGGAAATGAGGGAAGTTGCTTTGTATTGGAACAATTGGAAGAAGCTTTAATTGTTGAAGACAAGGAAGAAGTGGTAGAAGACTTAGGAGATGTGGAGCCTCCATGGGAACATAGAGTTGAAGAAAACCCCTCCAAGATGATTGAAATTGATGCTAGGGAGGAAAGTGCACACCTTCCGAGGCATATTCCATATGAAGACTTGGATGGGATAAAGAAAGAATTGAGCTCCCTTGGTGATGAAGATCAAGCATCAAGTCTGAGTGGTGAAGAATCCTTTGAGCATGAAGAACCTTCTCCGGTTGGATTTGAAAGCGTTGAGGAGGTAAATTTTTCTCACCCTCCCTATTATGATTTGAGTAAAGGAAAAGGTTTAGATAAAATTGTTGAACAAAGGATTGAGATTAAGAGATCTTGTGAAGAGGTGGAAGTCCCTAGAAATAGAAGAACGAGGGTTGGTTATGCATTGTCAAGATCTTTGGAAGCATCTGTGCCTAGGTTGCCATCTACACCTTCATTTGAGTGGGTGAAATTCATTTCTATTAGTTTTATTATCCTACTTGAATATGGTTTGCTTGAAACGGATGGCCATCTTAGGGAAGTTTGTGGGATGAAGCGTAAGCGGAAAAGGTTTTGTGGTGGGCGTTGCAAATCAAGGCTCATCATGGTTAATACATCAAACATGAGATATAAAGGATGGAGTAGTGCTCAAATAGATGGGTCTAGAAGGATTGTTGGGCACTTCATAGAGAATTCACCTTACTCACCACCCAGTTGGACTAATAATGATGATCAACCTCAAGACGGGTGTGAAAACAAAGTGTGGAACCCCGGATCACAAGAAGAGGATCAACTTTGGGAGCCCCAAGCTTGCGAATAACTCCATCAACACTTGGCTCTATCCATAAGAAATCTTGGGGCACAATGGAGAACCAAGCATTGGTGGGAGTTCCAAGATGAGTACAAGCACAAGCCACCTTGATGAGGAGCTCCCCATAAGTCCAACTTAAGGACAATAAACAAAAGTGCTAGGTGGGAGACACCCCACCATGGTAACATCTTTTCATTTTCTTTCTTTGTACATATTGGTAGAATTAGTTTAATTTCATATTTTTATTGGTTTGTTAAGTTTAGTTAGAAGTATAATCTGATAAATAAGGTTTTAGGGTGTTTTGGTAGTTGTTTGGAGGATTGAAAGGCTTGGATTGGTGCAAGAACTTAGAAAAAAAAAGATTTTTGAAAAACAAAACACCATCCACGCGTGCGCGCATATGACGCGTACGCGCACCTGAGCATTTTTTTGACCACCCACGCGGACGCGCACTGTACGCGTACGCGTGGATGCAAAAATTTCACCTCCAGCCAAAAACCCGAGAGTTAGGCCTGCACTGTGCGAACATTGGGCCTAAGGCACAAGTCTATGCACGCGTGCGCGCACCTGGCGCGTACGCGCAAATGATCTTAAATTCGCAATGCGCGCGCACGCACGCTGTGCGCGCGCGCGTCGATTGCACAATCTGCACCCCCGGTACTTTTACCCGAGAGTTGTGCCAGACTTGGGCCGACATTATGCCTCCGGCCTAACTCGACGTACGCGTGCGCGCACTTGGCGCGTACGCGTCCTTCAACCAATATGCACATCGACGCGTAAGCACGCATGACGCGCGTCGGTAAAAAAAAAGAGTTTTTTTTCTCATCTTCCATTTTCTTTTGCTCACTGCATTCGCATACTTCTACTCTTTCCATTTTCATTTTGTTTCTATAGCATGTTTTCGGTTTTTTTTTCTAAGTGTCATTTCAATAATGGTGTTGGATTCTTACACTCAATTGTTGAGAAATTCTTGCATTATTTTGGTGCTTCTTGACTTGTTTGATATTGTTGGGTGATGAAACTTTTAAATCAATGCTTCATCTTGTATAACTCTTATGTCTTTGTGCATTGATATGGCCTCATATTGTCTTTCATGACCCACTTCTTCTTATGTGAACTTGATGTGCCATATGCTCTTCATGCTTTGCTTTTACTCTTGCATCAAGTATTAGTTAATATGCCATTAGCTTATATTGTTTTCTCACTTACATGCGTAGCTAACATGTAGTGAGAACCTTACTCTTATTTGGCATTAGCCCCGCCTATGTTCTATTTGCTTCGATATCTTTGTTATAGGCTTAACTTTCTTTCTTTTTCTTCCCTTTTTGTTTGGCCACCAAGAAGGGAGATATGAATAGCTTTAAATGGGGCAACAAACAAGTCATCTGCACAACCTTTTGAAGGAGCTCATCAATTGTAGCAACCCGTCCACCTAGCTCTCCTTTGCGTGCACCGAGGACGGTGCAAACTTTTAAGTGTGGGGAGGTCGTCCTACCGTTCGGCGATTTTGGGTGACAAGTTTCTAATCCCAACACTTTTGCATTTCATTCTAGGATTTTAGGATTCTTACTTGCATTTTCCTATTTTTGCATATATATACACAATAAGCTTAGTCAAAATAATGGAATTTTTCAAGATTTCTATATATAGGGCACCTTAATTGATTTGAGTAAAAACTTTTCATAGAACTTGCTTGAATTATATATATTGTGGATCATGTTTTTGAGCTAAGAACACAAGCAAGTGAGATTTGAGCCTAATGGTGTGGTTACATCTTATAACCACTTATTTTCCTTCTTGTGTGCATTATTCTCTTTATATGATTGTAATCTTTGATTTGTTTGATTCTTTATGTCCATTATTTTGTGTATTCATGCATATATATGATTGAGGCCATCATTTCATTGAGCTCACTTACCCAAATAGCCTACCTTTTATCTTCCATTGTTAGCCAATTTGAGCCTACGCTTAACCCACTTGTTCTTTAATTTAGCACATTACAAGCCTTAAAGCGAAAAACAATAAATGTCCTTAATTTGGATCTTTGATTGGCTTAGACTAGTGTGTGTGAGTATCATTCAAGTGTGGGAACCTTGGGACATTGGGTGAATAAAAGGGTAGTTTTGTAATGTATTGGAAATATTGGGAATTGGGTACGCACTCATGTATTAATCAAATGTTAGACCTTATGCATTAATGTTCTTGCATATAAAAAAAATGAGAAAAACAAAAGAAAAAGAAAAGAAAAGTAATATGGAAAAGAAAAAAAATGTATATAGAAAAAAAGAAAAAAAAAGAGAAAAGCAATAAAGGGGACAAAATGCCCCAAAGCAAAGTGAAGCTCAATAAAGATCAATGCATAAGTGTTGTGAAATGAAAAGAAAATGCATGAGTATGTGAAAAAGTGAAGAATGGGTAGTTAGGTTAGAACTTAATTGTATAGGATGTCATAGGTTAGGTGGGAAGTCTAAGCTTATCAAAGATTCAAACTTCAAGCTCACTTGACCATATATGCATCCTACCTTGACCCTAGCCCCATTACAACCAAAGAAAAGACCTCATGATACTTGTATGCATGCATGAAATATATGTCGATTGTTAGAAGAAGAACAAATCTTGAAAAGCATGATTAGGGGAGAATTGAGAGACTCAACCCTAAACACTTGAGCGAAGAGAGTGCAAACACATCCGGTGAGGGTTCGATGCTCAATTACATGTTTTCACCTATGATCAACTTTTCATGCAAGTTTGTAAAAATATTTAATAACTCAATTCAATTGTGGATTAGACTTGTTAGTCCTTAGCCCTTGTGTATATATGCTTCTTGGGAATTGATTCATTTTGACCAAGCAATTGCATTCATGTAGATAGTTGCATATAGGTAGAGTGCATTTAGTTAGTTTTCATTGAATAAATGTTGATCCCTTTGCTTTCTCCTGGTTTAAGCATGAGGACATGCTTGGTTTAAGTGTGGGGAGGTTGACAAACCCCATTTCTAGGGTTTATCTTGTATTGATTTTAGGGGATTTTGTCACCTTTCACCCACATTTATTCAATAAAATAGCATGGTTTTGTATATTCTCCTTTAATTGTGCTTAAGAGTGAAAACATGCTTTTTAGGACTTAAAATAGCTAAATCTAATTCACCTTGATTCCATTAGATGCCTTGATATGTTTGTTAAGTGATTTAAGGTTTAGGAGGCAAAGATTGGATCAAGGGAATGAAGCAAGAAGCATGAAAAGTTGGAGAACTCATGAAGAAATGAAAGAACCGGAAAGCTGTCAAGCCGACCGCTTCGCACTTAAACGACCATAACCTGAGCTACAGAGGTCCAAATGATGCGGTTTTAGTTGGGTTAGAACGCTAACATCCGGGGCTTCGAAACGATATAAGATTTGCCATAGTTGCTACACGTATGGTGGCGCGCACGCGCAAAGTACGCGCACGCGCTGTTGCTGCCACCTGGTTCACTTAAAGCAAAACGTGGCCAGCGATTTTAGAAGCCTTGTGGGCCCAATCCAAGTCATTTCTGATGCTATTTAAGCCAAGGATTGAAGAGGAATCAACATACTTCCATACTTTAGATGTTAGTTACCATTAGTTTAAGTTTAGTTTTAGAAGTAGTTTCTAGAGAGAGAAGCTCTCACTTCTCTCTAGGATTAGGATTAGGATTAGTTCTTAGATCTAGGTTTTAATCTTTGCTTTCTTCCACTTCTACCTCTAAATTCCTTGTTGTTATATTCATCTTCTTCTACTCTTTTGTTGTAATTTCCTTTATGTTGTTCTTGTATTTTGTTGTAGATCTAGTATTGTTCCTTCTACATTCTTCCAATTCAATAAGAGGTAATTCATAATAAATGTGTCTTCTTTGCTTTTCTATTGTTGATCTCTTATTTTTGTAGTTGTAGATTCCTTTAATTCTTGCATTTAATAATGTTTACTTCTATTTTGCACTCTATGTGTTTGTTGAAATGCCTCTTTTAGATATAGTATAGATTTTTGTTCCTCTTGGCCTAGGTAGAGTAATTAGTGACACTTGAGTTATCTAATTCCTTTGTTGATTGATAATTGGAGAGATTGCTAATTGGTTTGGAGTGCACTAAAGCTAGTCTTTCCTTGGGAGTTGGCTAGGACTTGTGGCTCAAGTCAATTCATCCACTTGACTTTCCTTTCTTTAGTAAGGGTTAACTAAGTGGTAGCAATGAACAATTCTCATCACAATTGAGAAGGATAACTAGGATACGATTTCTAGTTCTCACACCTTGCCAAGAGCCTTTTATAGTTGGTAGTTTATTTTCATTGCCATTTACTTTTCATGCTTCTTATCCAAAACCCCAAAATAACTCACAACCAATAACAAGACACTTTATTGTAATTCCTAGGGAGAACGACCCGAGGTTTGAATACTTCGGTTTATAAAATTAGGGGTTTGTTACTTGTGACAAACAATCTTTTGTATGAAAGGATTATTATTGGTTTAGAAACTATACTTTCAACGAGAATTCATTTATGAAATTCTAAACCGTCAAAAATCCAATCGTCAATTCGCATCGTTCATGCAGCTTCCAATCCGCGCGGTTGTGTCAGGCACGCGAGCGCGTCACTGTTATTTCTTCCATTTCGCGCGGTCGCGTCAGCCATGTGACAGCGTGACTTCTCGCTGATTATCTCCTCAATTCTTTGTGTTCCTTCCATTTTTGCTTCCTTTCCATCCTTTAAGCCATTCCTGCCCTGTAATTCCTGAAATCACTTAACACACATATCAAGGCATCTAATGGTAATAAGAGAGGATTAAATAAAAGAAAATAAAAGCCAAAGAAGCATGTTTTCAATCATAGAATATTTTTAGGAAGGAATTGTAATTACATGCAAATCATATGAATAAGTGGGCAAAGACTTGATAAAACCACACAATTAAACACAATATGAATCATAAAATACTGGTTTATCAACCTCCCCACACTTAAACATTAGCATGTCCTCATGCTAAGTTGAAGGAGATAAATGTGAATGAACAGGAACATGCAAGACTCATGTAATGCAATGCAACCTATATGCATATGAATGCAACTATATGAGTTGGCTTACATGATTAAAAATAGACAAGTTCTCTAAGACAAAATATGGGGCAGATTTCACTAATTCAGAGCATATTGTAAAAGCAGATAAATTGGTAAGAAGATAGCTTGTGAAAGCAGGGAATACAGGACTGAGCATTGAACCCTTACTGTCGGTGCATGTGCACTTCAATCATCTCTAGCATATGGGGTAATCACTCTATCCTTCTCTAATCATGCTTTCAAAAAAAATTTTTTTTTCACCTAATCAATCAACAATTTTAAAAATGCCAATGCAAACATCATGAGGTCTTTTCATGGTTGTAATGGGGCTAAGGTAAAGGTGAGGGTACACATATGGCTAAGTGAGCTTATATATTGAATCTTTAATTAACCCAAGCTCCTACCTAACATACATATACTCTATAAAATTTCAACATTCATCTTAGCTACCCAGAATTCCCTTTTCACATTCCATATTCATGTATCAACCTTTATTTTAATTTTATCATATGTGCATTGATTATTAAATTCTGGCTTATCATTGGGGTGATTTTGTCCCCTTATTCACTAAAATAAGGAAAATATTTTTTTTGTATAGCTTATCAATGCACATAGATTTGAAATTTCCTTTTATGGTTTCACATGAATAGGTACCTAAATTCTCTTTATTCTATTATGATATATTTTCTATTACCCTTTATTCCCACAAATTTCCCATACTCAATTAATACACAAATTCTATCTTAAACTAACCAAAGATTCAATTGGAATTTTCAATTGTTTTCCGCTTAAGGCTAGTAATGTGGTACAATATGGAACGAATAGGATTAAAAAATAGCTCAAAGTGGGTAACAAAGGTAGTTAAAAAGGGTTGGCTTATTTGGGATATGTGAGTTAAACAAACAATGGCCTCAATCATATGCATGCACATAACACATTAATTTTGGACATATAGGATAAAACAAAATTCAGATTACAATCATAGAGAAGTAAACACACAAGAAAAAAATGTTTATGGTTAAATAATGTAACCATGTTTTTAGGCTCAAGGTCTCACGGGTTGTGTGTTCTTTTTAGCTCAAAAATCTTATTCCAATTTCAACTTCAAACAAATTTAACATAAAAGTTTTGATTTAAGTCAGTGAAATTTTGAAAAATATATGGTCTTAAAAGAAACTTATTGTCTTTTCAATCAGGTAGAACATGCATGCAATTAAGCTACTAATATGCAATCTATCCTATTCTAAAGAAGAATGAATTGGTGTTAGGGGGAAAAGAATTACCTCTGGAAGTCAGGTACTGACTGACCTCCCCACACTTAAGGCTTTGCACTGTCCTCGGTGCCATCTGTCAAGAACAATGGTGGGCTGGTGGTAGTATCTCCACAGTCGGGACCGTCATGGCTCCCTGTGTTGGTAAAGGAAGTGGAGTCCGGAGTGTCTGGGTCTTCGTCAGGTCTGTGATTGCATGTGAGTAGCTCCTTGAGGTATTTGAAACAGCGTTGGTTGCGGCGCTCTCAGAGCTTTGCTTTCTTGTCTTGTTGGTCCAACCGCTTCAATATTTGATGCAGCAGCTGACTAGTAGACGGTGGAGGAACTGCAGCATCCTCTGTGGACTGGCTGGTAGTGGCAAGTGGTGGCCTGAGATATCTCCCGTTAGGAACGTACTGATCATCCCATGGAAGTATGGCTTTGGTGTCTCCAGCTCTGTAGGAGACTCCAGCTGCTGAGACAAGATCAGAGACCAAGGCGGGGAAAGGTAGGTTGCTCGCGATTTACACGTGTCCCATAGCATTTCGGATATGTCTCGGTAAACTTAGAGGCTGGTCTGTGAGGATGTACCATAGTAGAACGGTCATGTCTGCGGTGAAGGAAGACTCATGAGTGCTCGGGAAGACGTAATGGGACATAATCTGTGCCCATACGTGAGCCTCTAGGGTAAGTGCGGAAGCCGAGATTCCCTTAGGACGGGAACGATGGTATCCGAAGATCCAGTTGCTGCCAGGTTGAGCGATTACTCGGAGAACAGCGTCCCAGTCAAAGTTGTACGCCTAACGCTTGAGTGCGGCTTCTTGAAAAGCATCCAATGCTTCAGGAGCAAGGGGAAGATCTAAGGCTCGCTGAATGGCCTCTTCTGTAATGGGGACTTGCTTCTGACGTATATAAACAGATTGCAGAGTCGGTAGGTGGAAGTTGGAGTAGAACTCAACTACCTAAGAAAGATTGACCTGTCGTAGCTGTCTCTGTAGGAATCCCCAATGTCTTTGTGCAATTTGTGGCTCAACAAAATCGGCAATACGAGGCGGAAGGATAAGAAGGTGTTCATTGTTGTAATTCCGAGCTGCCAGAATAGGAAACATCTGCTCACAGTAGCGATTTGGAAATCGTGCAGTGTCCTTTGCTGGGAAGGCTCTCTCCTTTTCATCAACCTTTATAATCCTTTTAATTCTTTTTGTTGAGGACTTGACTACAGCTGAAGAAGGTTCTGGCACTAATGTTCTTTTTGTTCCTTTCCTTGCTGTGGGTTTGGGGGTAGCTTTCTCTTTGCCTTTCTTGGTGGCCATCCTGAAAGGAAATGAGGAAAGTCATTAGCATACAAGGGTTATAGCAAGGAAAAGAATAGGAAAGGTGGTAATCAATGCACATGTATGGATAATGATGTGAACACATGGTCATGACTACATGTGGCAAATCAACGATGGAAATATAGCAAGTGCATGTGAGGAAAATTGAATGCAAGGTTTTATTGGCATGCCGGCAAAGGGCATAAGTAGCATAGATCAAGCATTCAATGTCCAAATTAGATTACCAAGTCTCTCAAATTAATAATATGTTTGTAAAAATAATTATATTCAAGTAATAAAATAGAAAAGGGGTTTTGTGAAAAGCAGGCATATAGAGTAGTAGATTTAAAAGAAATCTAAAAATTGTGCAAAATACCATATGGGTGTTTTCACAAACACATATCATGCATGTTAAATAAGGTATGGAAAATATTAATTAGGACATGCAAGCAACCCTATAAAAATAATATATAATTGTTTAAACAAATCCCAAACAATCCATAAGCAACATATAAAAATAATGACCCAAATAAAATTCCAACACCAATAGGAGGAATAGGAAAAGGAAAAGAAAACATGGTTAGGGAAAGTAGAAGAGAAAGAAAAAGAAAACATGATAATAAAAAGAAGAATGAAAAAGTAAGGGGGAAGAAGAGAGAAGAAAAACCTTGATAATGGTGGTGGAAGAGAGAAAGAGGGAAGGAAGAAGGAAGAGGGGGGAAGAAATAAGATTGGGGGGAAATAAAAGATAAAACATGCTAGCAGATTTGAATGAGTTGGGTGGCGCAAACGGCGCGGACACGTGGGGCACGCAGTCACGTGGAAAGCCCTTAAGTGAGGTGACGCGGACGCGTCGGTCACACGGACGCGTGACGTGATTTGCGCTAGTGGCGCGAGGGCAGCTTCGCGCTCGCACAACTCTCTGTTTAAAATGTGTTTCGCCAGAATTTGGGGTGACACGATTGATAATCCCCGTTTTGACGGTTTATCTTGTATTGATTTTAAGAGATTTTATCACCTTTTACCCACATTTATTCAATGAAATAGCATGGTTTTGTGATTGTCTCCTTATTTGTGCTTAGATGTGAAAACATGCTTTTTAGGCCTTTAACTTGATGATTTTAATCTCCCTTTGATTTCACTAGATGCCTTGATGTGTTTGTTAGTGATTTCAGGTTGAAAAGGGCTAGGAATGGATCAAAGGAGTGAAGAGGAAAGCATGCAAAGTGGAGAAATCATGAAAAGGCAAAGAAGTTGAACTCGTCCATGGACGCGCGTGCGCACCTGGCGCTTACGCGCACCTTGCGACTCACCCCATGGACGCGTACGCGTGCTGTGCGCATACGCGTCGGTGTTGGTTTATGATTTTTTAATGAAAACGTGACCAACGAATTCTCAAGAGTTGTGGGGCCCAATCTCAACCAACTTTGGCACCTAAACTGCTATTTAAAGCCAAGGATTGAAGAGCAAAGGGAGATTAACTCACTTTAGTTCATTCACACTCATTAGGATTAGTTTAGAGTTAGTTTTAAAGAGAGAAGCTCTCACTTCTCTCTAGGATTAGGATTAGAATTAGGTTTAGTTCTTAGATCTAGGTCTTAATCTTTGCTTTCTTCTACTTCTATCTCTCAATTCTTTGTTGCTACATTCATCTTCTTCTATTCTTTTGTTGTAATTTTCTTTATGTTGTTTCTATATTTTGTTGTAGATCTACTATTGTTCCTTCTCTTTTCTTTCAATTCAATTCAAGGTAATTCAATAATACTTGTGTTTCTTTTAATTGTTGTTGTTAATTCCTTTCAATAATTGTTGTTAAATTCTATTCTTGTTGTAGATCTCATGTGCTTCCCTCTATGCCTTTTATATGTTTAATAAAATGCTTCTTTTAGTTTTAGTGTAGATTTTATTCCTCTTGACCTAGGTAGAGTAATTAGTGACTCTTGAGTTATCTAATTCCTTTATTGATTGATAATTAGAAGTTGCTAATTGATTTGAATGCATCTAAATCTAGTCTTTCCTTTAGGAGTTGATTAGGACTTGAGGAATCAAATTGATTCATCCACTTGACTTTCCTCCATGGTTAGAGGTTAACTAAGTGGAAGCAATGAACAATTGGTTGTCACAATTGAGGAGGATAACTAGGATAGGACTTCTAGTTCTCATATCTTGCCAAGAGCTTTGTTAGTTGTTAGTTTATTTTCTTTGCCATTTATATTTCTTGTCTAAAATCTTAAAAACCCCAAAATACCTCATAACCAATAACAAGACACTTTATTACAATTCCTAGGGAGAACGACCTGAGGTTCCATACTTCGGTTTATAAATTTAGGAGTTTGTACTTGTGACAAACAACTTTTTGTATGATAGGATTATTGATTGGTTTAGAAACTATACTTGCAATGAGAATTCATTTGTGAAATTCTAGACCATCAAAAATCCAATCATCAAAATGGCGCCGTTGCCGGGGAATTGCAATGGTGTTATGTTATTGGTTATTGTATATATGTGAATATTGTGAATAGCTTGATTTTTGGATTGCTTGTTAGTTTTTGCTAGTCTTAGTATTTTGTTTCATTATTTCTTATTAATTTTTGTTTCTTATTTTCTCTTGCTACCATGAATTCTCACTTTGGCTATGAGTGTAGTTACAACTATGTTGTAGGAAGTGGTGATTAAAATGAGAATGTGTATCAATGATGGGACACTCAAAGGTGGGAGGAGCCATATGCATATGATCAATCCTCTTGGCAACAACCTCCACCAATGCACTATGAAGAAGAGCCATTCTATGATGCATATCAATCCAATGGCTATGATGAATCACCTTGTGACTTTCAAGAACCACCACCATATGCCTATGAACCATATCCTCAACATAACTCTCAACCATACTCACAAGCCCCTTCTTACCATCTTCCTTCATATGACCCTAATCCATATCCATCCTACCAACAACCATATGAGCCATATGAACCACATATAGAGCCACCACCATTCCAACATCAACACTTTCAAGAACCACCTCCTCCACATTATTATCAAGATGAACCACCTCCAATATATGAAGATTTTCAACCACAAGATGAATATTACTTTCCACCACAACCTCCCATAGAAGAATACTCATATCCATTGATCCAAGAGCCACTTGATCCTAATCATATTATCCAAGAGGAACAAGAGTTAAGGGATCGTCTCAAGGAAGCATTGGATCAATTTCAAGCAACCATGGAGTGTGTTGTGCAACAAGTGGAAAGAGTGGAAAATATTGAACCACCACAACTCTACCAAGAAGAACCACCTTCCTATTATGAACCCTTCCCCCAAAATGATGAACCCTTCCACCCACCCCAATCTCTAATGGATGAAACCCTTGGTGTTTGATGCGAGCAGAAATTGGCGAATTAAAAATTATTAAAATATATACGTTGCAAGTATAGTTCTTAACTCGCCAGAAATCCACTTATCAATTTAGAAAGGTGTCACAGAAATTTAAAATTAAAATACTGGGAGTATGAATCCCAGGTCGTCTCCTAACGAGTTGCAGAAAAGTGTGTTATTTTACTAATCAGATGTTTTCAAAAAAGGTTTGAGTTGAGTAAAGGGGAAATTAAATTGGAGAATTTGAATAATATAAATAAAGGCCTTGACTGGGAGTTGATTAGTTGGAAGCCCCATTGTTGTTGGATTACTCTATAGATTGATTGATAATTAAAGGTTATCCCATTTAGTTATCTCTTACTAGGTAAGGGAAAGTCAAACAAGTTAGAATGCTATGCCCGTTCACAAGTTGCAACCCAATTAATTAAAAGGGATTGGTGTTAGTGACTAGAGGGCAAGCCAACAATAACCCAATTACAATCTTTCTTTCAAGCCTTCCAACTCAAAGGTTCCTTTCAATCAACTCCCTATCAAGTTAGGGAACTGTTCCGGGGGTTACCTGAAACGTGCAGCTCGGTCGTCTGGTAGGACCCGAGGTGAGGGTTCCGTGACCCGAGCTTGGTGTGCTGAGCGGCTGGGGGTTGTACCTGCAATGACACTCCGATGCTTAAGTTAGCATGGGTCCAAGCAGATATTGAGTAGAATTAGAGTCTGAGTTATACCTGGGTGCTCCAGTGTATATATAGTAGTTGGCTGTGATCTTCCTTGGATAAGATATTCTTATCTTATCTTATCTTTTGGGAGTTTTATCCCTATCTTTGTGGAACCGCCTTTCCTAGGCCTTTTCGGCCTTTAGGTTTTGGGCTTCGTTCCTTTTGATGGGCCTTCTTAGCTTATTTGTCCGAGGTCCGACCTCAGGTGTGGGCCTTGGGACGAGGTCGGACCTTCTATGAACTTCCCGAGTTTGGGGAGCTCGGTCAGGGTATGAACAGTGCCCCTGCCCGAGTTCGTCCTTTTTGAGAGGTCGAGCTCGGGCATAGTAGTTTTTTTCAAAATTTGAAAACGGCCGTTTCAGCATTTATTGCTTTTTACCGTTTCTCCTCGATTTCCGTTCGGGCTCTGTGAAGGCATTATTTATTTGCCCCTTTCCTCATTTTCTTCGTTTATTCTGTTCCCTTTCCATTTTCTGAGTTTTCGCCACCTCTCCTTCGAGCGCCGCTCCTTCTTTGTTCTTCTTCTCCGATTTTTTCTGTGCGTTTTTCCGGGGTTTCCTCTGCGCCGCCGTTTTCGTTCTCCTTGCATCGGAGCTCGTCGTCTTCTTCCTTTCTTCCAGGTTTGTTCTCGTCTTCATTTTCTTTGCGCACATATGCTTCTGTTTCTTTTTCTTCTATGCCTGGGTTGCCCCGAAAAGAGGCGCTGCCATTGCTTTGGTTGTGTGGGGGGGGGGGCTCTTTTCTCTTGGTATTTTGTTTTCGGGTTTCTGTATTTTCTTCTAAAAGAACTTGGTTTTCTCGCTTTGCTGAATGGGTTTTTGCTGTCTGCCTTTATGTGATTTTTGCCTTGCTGTTGTATTCTTCTTTGTAGGCAAGATTTTTATGTCTCGAAAGGTTCTTCAAGCAATGTCGACCAAGATTCCGAGTGGTCTTGGTTGGGTAGATCCTGTTCCTTTAAGAGTCCCTTCCGTGGTAGATTCTGAGTATTTAGCTAGGTTTCGTAGGCAATGTAGCATATGTGAGGATAGGGAGTCTGAGAGGGATTACGAGTTAGTAGCCCCGAATTCCGAGGAGAGAGTGTGCTTTCCGCCTTTAGATAGTTCCGAGAAGCTCTGCTTTTATGCTTATGACTGTTTCTTCTCTAAGCTGAATGTCCGACTTCCTTTTACCGACCTGGAGTCCGAGGTGTTGTGGTCTTGTAACCTTGCCCCTACGCAGCTCCATCCAAATTCCTGGGCATTTTTAAAGCTGTTCCAACTTTTGTGTCAGTTTTTGGGTGTCTCCCCCTCTATTTCTCTTTTTTCCTATTTGTTTGTGTTGACGAAGCCGGGTTCGGGTGGAGGGAAGGTGTCCTGGGTCTCCTTTAGGGCTAACCAGGGGAGAAAGTTTTGTACCCTGTATGATGAGTCCTTTCACGATTTTAAGAACTTTTATTTCAAGGTCCGGGCTGTTGGAGACGTCCGACCTTTCTTTCTAGATGAGAGTGGGGAGCCTTCTTTTCCTCTTTGTTGGCAGGAGAATATAGTGTCTGTTAAGTATACTTTTGAGAGTCTAGATGAGGTGGAGCAGGCCTTTGTGGGTGTGGTGAGCAGTTTATGGGGTCGGGCACCTCACTTGGACACGAAGAAAATGTTGGGAGATCCAAGCCTTCTCCGTTCCGAGTTAGGTAGTTCCCGACCTCTTTTGAGATTTATCTTTCTTAGTATTTGGGTTTTGTTTTGGTGGAATTTCTGTTGTGGTGATCTTTTTTCCTTTTTATTTCTGCAGAGATGTCTTCTCAGGCGGATTCCATGAAGTTTCTTCCTCGGACGAAGAAGTCGGTGGCTGCTCGAAATCTCGAGGCCGGGGATGCTTCTGTCCGATCTTCTCCGCAGAAGACTACTATAGGTGTTCAGACTCGGTCGAAGACTATTCTGACTCCCCAGTTCCGAGCTATAAGTCAGGATCCTCCGACCTCTGGGCCTGCTACCTCTTCTCCTCCTCCGTTCTCGGGTCCTCCTCCCAAGAAGCAGAAGACCTCTCAAGAGCTTGCCGGTTTCAATGACAAGGACTTCGATGCTCTTGGTTGGATTGAGCAGCATATTCTCCCTCAGACCTTTATTTCTACTGATGATGTTTCTATGGAGCATCATTTTCAGTATATGGCGCGGAGCTGTGTCCGGATGGCTAGTCTTCATGCCGCTATTGCCCGGGAGTTCAAGAAATCCCCTCTTGGGGCGTCCAGCTCCCGACTTGAGAGGACTCAGTCCGAGCTTGATAGGATTAGTCAGATGAAGGCTGCCAGGATTACTGAGCTGGAGGCCTCTTTGGAGAAAGAGAAAGCTAAAGCTACCGCGGCTGTGGCGGCAGCGAAGACATCTGAGGAGATGGCGAAGGCGGCTACAGAGAATTATACTCGGCTATATACCGAGCTTGTGGAGACAAAGGAGGAGTTGCAATCTGCACAGGACAAGTTTTACGAGCTGGAGGGTCACGTGGCTAAGGGTATGGATGCTATGTTTGAGAACTTGAAGGCTCAGGTCCGGGTTCTTGCTCCCGACCTGGATCTGAGCTTATTCAGTACGGATAACGTTGTCGTGGAGGGAAAGATTGTTCCTGCTCCTGCCGAGGATGAGGTTCCGATGTCTGACCCCGGAGTTCCTGTTGATAACCCGACTTCTCCTTTGGTCGGGGATGGATCTGGTGTGGGGGTTTCGAATCGGGAGGACGTTGCCGTCGATGCTGTCCCGATTTCTATGTTTGCTCCGCAGCCTTCTGTTGATGTGGAGTCCGGGAAGGACTTTGATCCTCTGTAATCTTTTTATTCTGGTTTTGTGCCCGGCCTGTGGGCTCTTTTGTCTTTTGGATGGTTTCTGTTGAACGCTTTGAACACCTTTTTGCTTTTAGCTACTTTTTAGTAACTTTTTAGCTTATTATGCGGTGTTTTTGTTCGCGTTTTGACCTTTTGTTTCCGCTTTTGTGCTTTTTAGTTGTTTTTGGATAACAACTTTTTAGCTAGCGTTTTGACTTTTTGCTTCCGCTTTTGTGCTTTTTAGTTGTTTTTGGATAACAACTTTTTAGCTAGCGTGTTGACTTTTTGTTTCCGCTTTTGTGCTTTTTAGTTGTTTTTCGGATAACAACTTTTTAGCTAGCGTTTTGATTTTTTGCTTCCGCTTTTGTGCTTTTTAGTTGTTTTTGGATAACAACTTTTTAGCTAGCGTGTTGACCTTTTGTTTCCGCTTTTGTGCTTTTTAGTTGTTTTTCGGATAACAACTTTTTAGCTAGCGTTTTGACTTTTTGCTTCCTCTTTTGTGCTTTTTAGTTGTTTTTGGATAACAACTTTTTAGCTAGCGTGTTGACTTTTTGTTTCCGCTTTTGTGCTTTTTAGTTGTTTTCGGGTAACAACTTTTTAGCCAGCGTTTTGACCTTTTGTTTCCGCTTTTGTGCTTTTTAGTTGTTTTCGGGTAACAACTTTTTAGCCAGCGTTTTCCTTCGATTTCGTTCTTTCGCTTTGTACTTTTTAGTTGCTTTTGTAAAGCAACTTTTTAGTAAGCGTTTTTCGAAATCTTGGTTCTTGCCGTTTTAAGGCTTCTTTCTTGGGTCCGAGCTTCTTCTCGGGCGTCGGGTGCTCGAGTACCTCCTTTTTGTTAGGTCCGACTTTGTCGTTGGTCGGTTCTTTTGAGTTATTTCTGTAATCTCTTTGGCTTTTCGAGCCATTTCAGAGTTACTTTATAACTTTCCCTTTGTTGGGTCCGACTTCGTCATTTGGTCGGCCTTTTTAAGTTATTTTTGTAACCTCTTTTTTATTTGGCCTTTCGAGCCATTTCAGAGTTACTTTATAACTTCTCACATTAATTTGAACCTCGTCGCTTTATCTTTGCCGACCTTGTATGGTCTCTTGGCAAATGATTTTTTGCGTTTTGCCGAGCATAAATTAATGCGCCTTGGTGGGGTACTTTCTAGGATTTGCTTCACCATGAGGAAGAGAAAATAGAGAAATTTGATTAGTATTTAAAAAAGAAAGAATATTTACAAAGTGTTTACCCTTTGACTAGGTCGGGTATCCTACTTAACCGGGTGTCTCATTAAAAAACCCTTGTAGGGAAAAATAGTACACCTCGGGTTAAGTTTTTTCTAGCTGTAGTACCGTCTTAGATTACAGGCGTGCCAGGCCTTGGGTAGCTCATTGCCTTCTAGGTCGGATATTTTGTAGTAGCCTGTCCCTAAGACTTCCGTTACCTTGTAGGGCCCTTTCCAATTTGCGGCTAGCTTTCCTTCTCCCGACTTGTGTGTTCCGATGTCATTTCGGATTAGAATCAGGTCGTGAATGGAGAAACTTCGCTTTATTACCTTTTGATTGTATCTGAGGGCCGTTCGCCGTTTTAAGGCTTCTTCTCGGATTCGGGCTCTTTCTCGGACCTCGGGGAGGAGGTCAAGTTCTTCCCTTTGTGCCTGTGGGTTGCCTCCTTCGTTGTAGAAGATGACTCTGGGCGACCCTTCATCTATTTCGATAGGAATCATTGCCTCCATCCCGTAAGCTAGTCGGAATGGGGATTCTCCCGTTGTAGAGTGCGGGGTTCTCCGATATGCCCATAGTACCTGGGGGAGTTCTTCGGCCCATGCCCCTTTGGCCTCTTGGAGTCTTCGTTTTAACCCGGCCAAGATGACTTTATTTGCAGCCTCTGCTTGTCCATTGGCTTGTGGGTGCTCGACCGATGTGAATTGCTGTTTAATTTTTAGTTCAGCCACCAAGTTCTGAAAACTTGTGTCCGTGAACTGTGTTCCATTGTCTGTTGTGATGGAGTAGGGGACTCCGAACCTTGTGACAATGTTTTTGTATAGGAATTTGCGGCTTTTCTGAGCCGTAATGGTGGCTAAGGGCTCGGCTTCGATCCACTTTGTAAAGTAGTCGACCCCTACTATGAGGTATTTGACTTGCCCCGGTCCTTGTGGGAACGGGCCAAGTAGGTCAAGTCCCCATTTTGCGAAGGGCCATGGTGCGGTGATGCTGATAAGGTCTTCGGGCGGCGCCTTGTGAAAATTGGCGTGTTTTTGGCAGGGGGGCATATTTTCACAAACTCCGCTGCGTCTCTTTGCAAGGTTGGCCAGTAGAACCCGGCTCTGACTACTTTTTTGGATAGTGCCCGAGCTCCGAGATGGTTCCCACACATGCCTTCGTGGACTTCTTCGAGGACGCTCTTTGATTCTGAGGTCGGAACGCACCTAAGGAGGGGGTTTGAGAATCCTCTTCTGTATAATACGTCGTGGATTAATGTATAATTCTGGGCGTCCTTTGTAAGCCTTTTAGCTTCTTTTCTTTCGGCGGGGAGAGTTCCCGACTTCAGGTAGTTGAGTATGGGGGTCATCCATCCTTGTTGTTGGTCGGATATATTTAGTATTTCTTCCTCTCTTAACACGGAGGGAGATTGTAAGGTTTCTTGGAGGAGACTTCTGTTGTTGCCTCCGGGCTTGGTGCTAGCAAGTTTTGAGAGGGCGTCAGCCCGGGCATTTTGCTCCCGAGGTATGTGCTGGATTTGTATTTCTGGGAAGTGGCGTAACTGTGCCTGTGTTTGGTCCAGGTATTTTTTCGTAGTTGGGTCTTTGGCCTGGTAGCTTCCATTTACTTGAGATGTGACGACCTGGGAGTCGCTGAAGATCGTGATTCTCTGGGCTCCGACCTCTTCGGCTAGCTTTAGACCTGCTAGTAGGGCCTCGTATTCGGCTTGGTTGTTCGAGGCCTGGAACTCGAATTTTAGGGATAGTTCTATCCGTGTTCCTTGGTCGCTTTCGAGTATAACCCCGGCTCCGCTTCCTGTTTTGTTTGAGGACCCGTCGACATACAGATTCCACGAGAGTGGGGTTCCAGGGGTCTCAGTATATTCTGCGATGAAGTCGGCTAGGTACTGAGATTTTATGGCAGTCCGGGCTTCATAGTGGAGGTCGAACTCGGACAGTTCCACCGCCCATTGTAGTATTCGTCCTGCCAGGTCTGTTTTTTGCAGGATGTGTCTCATGGGTTGGTTTGTCCGGACTTTGATGGTGTGGGATTGAAAGTAGGGACGGAGCCTCCGAGCTGTGAATATTAGGGCGTAGGCGAATTTTTCTATTTTCTGATAGTTTAATTCGGCCCCTTGCAGTGCCTTGCTCACAAAGTATACGGGGTGTTGTCCTTGGTCGTTTTCCCGTATTAATGCTGAAGCGACTGCCCGATGTCCGACCGAGAGGTATAATACGAGCTCTTCCCCTTTTAAAGGTCGCGTTAGGATTGGTGGCTGTCCGAGGAATTCCTTGAATTCTTGAAAGGCTTTTTCGCACTCCGGGGTCCATGAGAAGGGTTTCCCTTTCTTTAGGAGTGAGTAGAGAGGTGGTGATTTTATCGCTGATCCTGCCAAAAATCTTGATAGGGCGGCCAGCCTTCCATTCAGCTGTTGTACTTCTCTGACACAGGTCGGGCTTTTCATATTGAGTATCGCTTGGCATTTGTCCGGGTTTGCTTCGATGCCCCTTTGAGTCAACATGAAGCCTAAGAATTTTCCGGCTTCTGCGGCGAAGGTGCACTTTGTCGGGTTGAGTCTCATGTTGTGTTTTCTGAGGGTGCCGAAGACACTGGTGAGGTCGGTCAGCAAGTTTCCGTCTTCTTGTGTCTTTACCAGCATGTCGTCGACGTACACCTCTAGTTGTAGTCCGATGTGCTCTGAGAACACTTTGTTCATTAGCCTCTGGTAGGTTGCCCCTGCGTTCTTCAGCCCGAAGGGCATTACTACGTAGCAATAGTTTGCCCTTGGGGTTATGAACGAGGTCTTTTCTTGGTCGGGTCCGTACATCGGGATTTGATTGTATCCCGAGTATGCGTCCATGAAGGAGAGATATCTATAGCCTGAGGCTGCGTCTACTAAGGCGTCGATGTTTGGTAGTGGATATGGGTCCTTGGGGCAGGCTTTGTTGAGATCCGTGTAATCGACGCACATCCTCCATTTTCCGTTGGGCTTTTTTACCAGGACCACGTTTGCGAGCCATAGGGGGTATTTTACTTCTCGAATGAACCCTGCATCTAGTAATGCTTGTACTTGTTCTTCTATTGCTTGCACGCGCTCAGGCCCGAGTTTCCGGCGTCTTTGTTGGACAGGTCTGGACCCCGGGTATACTGATAGCTTATGGCACATCAGGTCGGGGCTTATGCCTGGCATGTCGGAGGCTTTCCAGGCGAAGAGGTCGGAATTCTCTTTTAAGAGGGTTATGAGTTCCTCTTTTAGGCCTGCTTCGAGGTTCGCTCCTACGTTTGTTATTTTTTCAGGTGTGTTCCCGATTTGGATTTTTTCGGTTTCTCCCTCTGGTTGTGGCCGGAGGTCTTCTCGGGTTTGAACTCGTCCGAGTTCTATTGTATTGACCTCTTTCCCTTTTAGGCTCAGGCTTTCGTTGTAGCATCGCCGTGCTAGTTTTTGGTCGCCTTTTAGGGTAGCGATTCCCTTTGTGGTAGGGAACTTCATACAGAGGTGTGGGGTTGAGACTATAGCTGCTAGTCTGTTTAGGGTTGGTCGCCCAATGAGGGCATTGTATGCTGAAGTGACGTCGACTATAATGTAGTCGATGCTTAATGTTCTAGACTGTTCGCCCCTTCCAAAGGTAGTATGTAGCGAGATGTATCCTAAGGGATGGATCGGGGTGTCCCCTAGTCTAAATAAGTCGGTGGGATAGGCCTTTAGCTCTTTTTCTTCAAGTCCGAGTTTGTCGAAGGCTGTTTTGAACAGGATATCTGCTGAGCTTCCCTGGTCAACCAGGGTTCGATGTAGGTTGGCGTTTGCTAGGATGATGGTGATTACCATTGGATCGTTGTGCCCGGGTATTACCCTTTGAGCATCTTCTCGGGTAAACGAGATAGTAGGTAATTCGGGCAGGGGGCTGTCTTCTCGGACATGATAGACGTCTTTGAGGTGTCTTTTTCGCGAGGATCTGGATGTTCCTCCGCCTGCAAAACCTCCATTTATCATGTGAACGTGCCTTTCAGGGGTTCGCGGGGTTTGCTCAGCCCGATCTTTATTATCTCCCCTCCTTCTCTTTTTGGTCTCTTCTCCCTTCTCTGCTATGTATCTGTCGAGTTTTCCTTCTCTGGCTAGCTTTTCTATAACATTTTTTAGGTCGTGGCAGTCGTTAGTAGAATGACCGTAGAGCTTGTGGTATTCACAGTATTCGGACCGATCTCTCCCTGCTCTCTTGTGTTTTAGAGGTCGGGGCGGTGGGATTTTTTCGGTGTGGCATACTTCTCTGTAGACGTCTACAAGGGAAACTCGGAGGGGAGTGTAGCTATGATACTTCCGTGGCTTGTCCGAGTTGGATTCTTCTTTCTTCTTCTGTTCCCGATCTCGATCTCGGAACGGGTAGGTTGATTCCTTCCTAGAAGAGTCTCTTAGCTGGGAGGTTTCCTCCATGTTGATATATTTTTCTGCCCGTTCCTGCACCTCGTATAGGGAGGTCGGGTATCGTTTGGATAGGGATTGGCTAAACGGTCCCTCTTTTAGGCCGTTTGCTAGTCCCATGATGGCTGCTTCAGTGGGCAAGTGTTGTATGTCCAGGCAGGCTTTGTTGAATCGCTCCATGTACTCTCGGAGAGTTTCTTGGTTACCTTGTTTGATCCCGAGTAGACTGGGGGCATGTTTTGCCTTGTCCTTTTGAATGGAGAATCTTGTTAGGAATTTTTTGGTTAGGTCTTCGAAGCTGGTGATTGATCTAGGTGGCAGGTTGTCGAACCACTTCATGGCTGATTTGGTGAGAGTGGTGGGGAAGGCTTTGCACCGAATCGCGTCGGAGGCGTCGACTAGGTACATTCTGCTTCTGAAGTTGCTGAGGTGGTGACTTGGGTCGGTGGTGCCGTCGTAGAGATCCATATCGGGTGGTTTAAAGTTTCGCGGTACTTTCTCCTTCATGATCTCTTGCGTGAAGGGATCATGGTTGCCCTCGGGGGTGGGGCCGCGGTCTGACCGATCTTTCAGGTTGGCCTCTATTTTCCGCAGTTTTTCTTCTAATTCTCTGCGCTTGCGAGCTTCCCTTCTCAGATCTTGTTCAGTTTCTTTTTGCTTCTTTATGTCCTCTTCGAGTTGTTTTAGTCGGTTTTGTTGTGCCCGGACTGCTTCTAGAATTTCCGAGCTCTTTTCCTTCTCGGGATTTGGTGGATCTTTGTTTGGGAGTGATGTCTTTGGGCGATTCTGTTTGTTTCCTCCTGGAGTGCGTGGTGATAGAGGGCTGTCCGGTCGTTCGCCGGTGTCAACTTCCTCTTCTTGTTCTGATGTAGCGTGGTTATTGTTGGGAGGGTCGTCCGCCATGGCAAAGGGATGACTTCCAGGTCCCCGGCAACGGCGCCAATGTTCCGGGGGTTACCTGAAACGTGCAGCTCGGTCGTCTGGCAGGACCCGAGGTGAGGGTTCCGTGACCCGAGCTTGGTGTGCTGAGCGGCTGGGGGTTGTACCTGCAATGACACTCCGATGCTTAAGTTAGCATGGGTCCAAGCAGATATTGAGTAGAATTAGAGTCTGAGTTATACCTGGGTGCTCCAGTGTATTTATAGTAGTTGGCTGTGATCTTCCCTGGATAAGATATTCTTATCTTATCTTATCTTTTGGGAGTTTTATCCCTATCTTTGTGGAACCGCCTTTCCTAGGCCTTTTCGGCCTTTAGGTTTTGGGCTTCGTTCCTTTTGATGGGCCTTCTTAGCTTATTTGTCCGAGGTCCGACCTCAGGTGTGGGCCTTGGGACGAGGTCGGACCTTCTATGAACTTCCCGAGTTTGGGGAGCTCGGTCAGGGTATGAACAGGAACCACTCGCTCATTGTGAATGTAAAATGCATAACATATGAAAGGGAATTAAGAAAAGACATTGTAAATAAAAATAAAAATAATCAATTAAAAATAAAAGTAATCCTTGTATTAAATAATCCTAAAAATATTCCAATGGTAAAATTTAACAAAGCAAAGGACATGAAAGAGTAAAGCCAAGTAAAGAAAACGAACTAGAGTGACGAAGTCTTGATGAGGTAATAACTCTTCTCAGTATCCCAATGCAAAAAGTGGTAGAAAAATAAAATCCTAAGAACTATGAATGTCTAGAGAGAAAAACCTAGAGGAGTAGTAAAAACTAGATCTAAAACTAAAACTGTGTAGAATGAATGTTCTCTCTGGTTTCTGCATGTTCTCTGGCCCTAGTCTGCTATTTCGAGCCGAAAACTGGGTCAAAATAGGGCCCAAAATTGCCCCTAGCGAAATCTGCAGATTATGCAGATCGCGCACGTCACGCGATCGCGTCATCCATGCGAACGCGTCATTCGCGTTTTTCCTGCCATGCGTTCGCGTTGTCCGCGCTTTCGCGTCACTTGTGCTTTTCCAATCCGCGCGGTCGCGTGAGCCATACGGCCGCGTCACTGCGATTTCTACTATTTCGCGCGAATGCGTGAGCCATGCAGCCGCGTCACTCATCGCTGGTTATTTTCTCAATTTCTTGTGTTCCTTCTATTTTTGCTAGCTTCCTTTCCAATCTCCAACTCATTCATGCCCTATAAAGTCTAAAACACTTAACACACAGATTACGGCATCGAATGGAATAAAGGAGAATTAAAATGCATAATTAGAAGTCTCTAGGAAGCAGTCTTCAATCATGTAATAATTTCAGGAAGGAAATATAAATGCATGCTAAATTAATGAATAAGTGGGTACGAATCATGATAAAACCACACAATTAAACACAATATAAACCATAAAATAGTGGTTTATCAACCTCCCCACACTTAAACATTAGCATGTCCTCATGCTTAATTGAAGGAGATAAGATAAATAAGTATGAACATGTAAAAACTCATGCAATGCAATGCAACCTATATATATGAATGCAACTATATGATTCTTGCCCACTTGATCAAAAGTAAATAAGCTCTTCAAAACAATTACAAATCAAATTCCACTAATTCTATCATTATACAGTAAGACAGATAAAAGTGCAAGAAGATAGAAGCAGGGAACATGAAAATTCAAGCATTGAACCCTCACTGATGATATATGTATGCTCTAATCTCTCTAGTGTATAGGGTAATCACTCTATCCTTCTCTAATCATGCCCTCTAATTTTTGTTTTTCTCCTAACCAATCAACAACAGTTAATATACCAATGCAAACATCATGAGGTCTTTTCAAGGTTGTAATGGGCCCAAGGTAAGGGTAGGGATGCATATATGGTTAAGTGAGCTTATAAATTGAATCTTTAATTAACCCAAGCTCTAACCCAACCTATATATTTTATATAACTTTAGAATTCATACCTAGCTACCCAAAATTCCCTTTTACATTCCGTACTCACGTATCAATTTTATCATATGTGCATTGATCTTTGAATTCTTAATTCAGCATTGGGGTAATTTTGTCCCCTTATTTATTTATTGAATTTTTTTTATAGACATAAAAATAAACATAGCTTATCAATGCACATAGATTTTTAATTCTTATAGTTTCACATGAGTAGGTATCCAAATTCCCATTGTATTATCATGACATATTCCCTTGATAACTTTTGTTCCCACAAATTCCCATACTTAACTAGCATACACAATTCTATCTTAAGCTAACCAAAGATTCAATTTGGGATATACAATTGTTTTTCCGCTTAAAGCTAGTAATGTGGTAAAGTATAGAACAAATGGGATTTAAAGGCTCAAAGTGGTTAACAAAGGTAATTGAAAAGTGTAGGCTTAATTTGGATAAGTAAGTTTAAGCAAATAATGGCCTCAATCACATGCAAGCATATAAACATAATAAATATTGGACATATAGAATGAAACAAAATATAGATTACAATCATAGAGAAGTAAACAGATAAGAATAAAATAATTATGGTTAAATAATGTAACCATGCATAAAGTCTCAAATTTTCACAGGTTGTGTGTTCTTTAGCTCAAAAATCATGTTCCAAATACAACTTCAAGAAATTTTAACATAAGAGTTTTGATTAAAATTAGTGAAATTTTGTTCCAAAGATAGAGTCTTAGAAGAAACTTATTGTCCTTTCAATCAAGTAGAACATGTATGTAACTAACCTATTACTATGCAATTTATCCTATTCTATAGAAGAGAGAAAACCTAACTAAAATATCCTAATTTATTGGTGCTAGGGAAGAGAAATTACCTCCGGAAGTCAGGTACTGACCGACCTCCCCACACTTAAGGCTTTGCACCGTCCTCGGTGCCATCTGTCAGGAACAATGGTGGGCTGGTGGCAGTGTCTCCACAGTCAGGGCCGTCATGGCTCCCTGTGCTGGTGAAGGAAGTGGAGTCCGGGGTGTCTGAGTCTCTACAATCTCCTCTAAGCAGCTCCCTGAGGTGTTTGAATCGGCGTTGGTTGCGGCGCTCTCGGAGCTTTGCTTTCTTTTCTTGTTGATCTAACCGCTTCAGTATTTGATGCAGCAGCTGACTAGTAGGTGGCGGAGGAGCTGCAGCATCCTCTGTGGACTGGCTGGTAGTGGCAAGTTGTGGCCTGAGATATCTCCTATTAGGGACATACTGATCATCCCATGGAAGAATGGCTTTGGTGTCTCCAGCTCTGTAGGATACTCCGGCTGCTGAGATAAGGTCAGAGACCAATGCAGGGAAAGGTAGGTTGCCCGCGATCTGCACATGTTCCATAGCATGCCGGATATGTCTTGGTAAACTAAGAGGCTGGTCTGTGAGGATGCACCATAGTAGAACGGCCATATCTGTCGTGAAGGAGGACTCATGAGTACTCGGGAAGACGTAATGGGACATAATCTGTGCCCAAACGTGAGCCTCTAAGGTAAGTGCGGAAGTCGAGATTCCCTTAGGACGGGAACGATGGTATCCGAAGATCCATTTGCTGCCAGGTCGAGCGATAACTTTGAGAACAACGTCCCAAACAAAGGTGTACACTTGGCATTTGATGGAGGCTTTCTGAAAGGCGTCCAATCCTTCTGGAGCAGGTGGGAGATCTAAGGCTTGCTGTATGGCCTCTTCTGTAATGGAGACTTGCTTTTGGCGTAAATATACGGACTGCAGAGTTGGCAGGTGGAAGTTGGAGTAGAACTCAACAAGCCAAGAAAGATTAACCTGTCGTGGCTGTCTCTGTAAGAATCCCCAATGTCTTTGTGCAATTTGTGGCTCAACAAATTCAGCGATACGAGGTTGAAGGATAAGAAGGTGTTCATTGTTGTAATTCCGAGCTGCCAGAATAGGAAACATCTGCTCACAGTAGCGATTTGGGAATCGTGCAGTGTCCTTGGCTGGGAAGGCTCTCTCCTTTTCATCAACCTTGATAATCCTTTTAATTCTTTTTGTTGAGGGCTTGACTGCAGTTGAAGAAGGATCTGCCACTAATGCTCTCTTCGTTCCTTTCCTTGCTGTGGGTTTAGGGGTAGCTTTCTCTTTGCCTTTCTTGGTGGCCATTCTGAAAAAGGGAAGAGAAAGTAAGTTAATTCCAAAGAAATAAAGCAAGGAAGAGGATTGAGTGAGTGATAATCAGTGCATGATAAAGATGAATGAAATAAACACATGGTCATGACAACATGTGAAAAGATCATTAAAGGAAATAGAACAAGTGCATGATAGGGTAAGTAGATGCAAGATGATTATTGGCATGCCGGCAAGGGCATGAGTAGCATAGATCAAGCATCACTTCGTAACAAACTATCACGTTTGTATTGGCAATTAAATTTAATTAATAAAATAGTAAAGGAAATTTGTGAAAAACATGCATTGAATAATAGAGTAGGATAATGTAGAAAAGTGCATGATACCATACGGGCTTTTTCACAAACACATAGCATGCATGGTAAATGAGGTATAGAAAGTATGAAAGTAAACATGCAAGCAACTCTTTCAAGAAAATAATATATAATTGCCAAACAATTTGCAACAATCCACAAGCATATAATGAGGAATGATGACTCAAATAAATTTCTAGCACCATGTAAAAAAGAAAGAAGAAGAAAGAAAATATGGATAATGAAAAGAAAAAGAAAAGAAAACAAAATAACATATAAAATAAGAAGAATGATAGAAAAAAGGAGGAGGGAAGAAGAAAATAAAACCTTGTTAATGGAGGTGAGAGAGAGAGAGAGTAAAAGGTGAGATAGAAGGAAGAAGGGAGAAGGAAGAAATAAGGAAGGAAAAGAAAAATTAGGATTTGGAGGAGAGAAAGATAAGATGTTTTGGCAATTTTGGTTGAGCTGTGCGGTGCAAGAGACGCGGCCATGTAGGACACGCGTTCGCGTGATTGCGCGGTAATTCAGTTGACGCGGTCGCGTCGGTCACGCGGTCGCATGACCCATGTTATGCTTCTGGCGCGAGTATAGCCTCGCGCCTGCACAACTCTCTGTTCGAATTATTTTACTTGCCAAATTTAGGGTGACGCGATCGCGTGGGGCATGCGATCGCGTGAGTGGGTTTCAGAAGGGATGACGCGGACGCGTCAGCGACGCGGTCGCGTGATAGGGATGGTGCGTCCAGCACCAATCCAGCACCACTCTCGCACAATATTTCGTTGTGCACCCCTTTTTATGTCGAAAATCAGGGCACGCGGTCGCGTGGGAGGCCATTATTCCCATGTGACGCAGTCGCGTGGGACGATTTGTGCCACTGGCATGCCTCCAGCCGTGCTCCAGCGAGACTCTCTGTTCATTTTTTTATTTTCTCTCTTCTCCTTTCGACGTGGGCGCGTCGCTGATGCGGTCGCGTCGCGTGGCTTTTTCTCTTTTTTTTTTAATAAAAGTATGAAATGCAGATGCATGAAAGTACTGATAAAGAGAAGAGTTATTGAATAGAAAAAACTAAAAATAAAGAAAAGAACGATCATACCATGGTGGGTTGTCTCCCTCCTAGCACTTTGCCTTAACGTCCGTAAGTTGGACGCTCCACTAGCTCAATCTTCTGCTATGTGGGGATCTTCCAAGAGGAAGATATCAAGCTCTTTGTTTTTCTGCATTTTCTCGTAATGGTACAGCTTCAGACGTTGCCCATTAACTTTGATAAGTTCAGAGCTTGAAGGGTGGCTTAGGTGATAGACTCTGTATGGTTCGGCCTTCTCTACTCTGTATGGACCTTCCCATCTTGATCTCAACTTGCCTGGCATGAGCCTCAGTCAAGATTTGTAAAGGAAGACTAAATCCCCAGGTTGGAACTCTTTTCTCTTGATGTGCTGATCATGTACAGCCTTCATCTTCTCCTTGTATATTCTTGAATTCTCATAAGCTTCTAGGCGAAGGCTCTCCAGTTCTTACAGTTGCAACTTCCTTTCAGCTCCGGCTTCCTCAATTTCGATGTTGCACTCCTTGACTGTCCAAAAGGCTCTGTGCTCTACTTCAACTGGGAGATGACAAGCTTTTCCATAAACTAAGCGGAAAGGGCTCATCCCAATGGCTGTTTTATATGCTGTCCTATATGCCCATTGTGCATCTTGTAGCCTGGTGCTCCAGTCTTTTCTATGAGGTTTAACTATCTTCTGCAAGATACGCTTTATCTCTCTATTTGATACCTCGGCTTGCCCATTGGTCTGAGGATGGTATGCTATTGCAACCTTATGAATTATCCCATGCTTCTTCATTAGTCCTGTTAGTCTCCTGTTACAAAAATGGGTGCCTTGATCGCTCACAATTGCTCGTGGTGATCCAAAGCGGCAAATAATATGGTTTCTCACAAAGGAAACAACAGTGTTAGCATCATCAGTGCGGGTAGGAATTGCTTCCACCCATTTGGAAACGTAATCCACAGCTAACAATATATAAAAATAACCATTAGAATTTGGAAATGGACCCATGAAGTCAATGCCCAAAATATAAAAAATTTCACAGAAAAGCATAATTTGTTGAGGCATCTCATCCCTCCTGGATATATTACCAAATTTTTGGCATGGGAGACAAGATTTACAAAACTCAGCAGCGTCTCTAAAAAGAGTAGGCCACCAGAATCCACAGTCTAAGATCTTTCTAGCTGTTCTTTGAGGGCCAAAATGTCCTCCACTCTCAGATGAGTGGCATGCCTCTAAAATGGACTGGAATTCTGATTGAGGCACACAACGTCTAATTACCTAATCAACGCCACATCTCCATAAATATGGGTCATCCCATATATAGTATTTAGACTCACTTTTCAGCTTGTCTCTTTGATGCTTAGAAAAGTGTGGTCACCACTCCTATCCTTTATTTCTAAATCAAATTCTTGTAATAGCAGTATTGATGCCAGGGCATCTAGGCTAGTTTCACTGACCTTTTTTTTATTGTTTTAGGGTAGTTTCATGCATTTTCCTAGTGAATAAGGCAAGTTTTGGGTGAAAATACACTTACACCTTCATTTAAGCAACTATTGTGAATTTTGCAAGATTTCATGAGATTTTTGCCAGAATTGCATGAGAATTTGATGATGCATAATCTCATGACTTTGGCTAGAGCTTTGATGCACTTTAATTGCTTGATTTAAGGACAAATGAAGCATGGAAGAACCACGTTAGCATTCATGTTAACTTAGTTAACGTGACTACTAACGTGGGATGGCAAAGATCTTGCAACGTTAATGAGAAAAGTGATCACCAATAACATCTGCGAAGCCATTCACAGCTTACGTTAAGAGCCACGTTAACTAAGTTAACGTGGTACTTAACGTAGAAGAAAAAGAGGACTCCACATTAACGAGAAACATGAACTCCAATAACGTTTCTCCTCAACGTTAGTGGTAAAAGTGAACACCACTAACATTGGGAAAGTAGGCAATGCCCCACGTTAAGAGTCACGTTAACTTAGTTAACGTGAACTCTAACGTGGAAGAGGATCAACAACGCCAATGTTAGTGACACTCACTTTTGTCACTAACGTTGGATCATTAGCATTGCCTACTTTAACTCTCACGTTAAGATTGTTAATGTGAGAGTTAACGTGGAGTTGAATTCAAAGAACCAACGTTAGTGACACTCACTTTTATCACTAACGTTAGGAGATGACTTCATTACTACGTTAAGAGCCACGTTAACTTAGTTAACGTGGGTTCTAACGTAGGGACTTAAGGCAATTGGAGCGTTAGTGACAAAGGTGAGTGTCACTAACGCTCTCGAAGGTGATAGAGACCAACATTAAGAGCTACGTTAGCCAAGCTAACGTGAAATCTAACGTAGGGGCAAGAGGCAAGCAACGTTAATGGGAAAAGTGATTCCCATTAACGTTTGCAAAAAGGGGCACAAGCCAACGTTAATGGGAAAAGTGAGTCCCATTAATGTTGGCCAAGGATTGAGTAAGAAACGTTAGTATTCACGTTAAGGTTTCTAACGTTGGAATTAACGTGGGTATATAAGGGTGGAACGTTAGTGGAAAAAGTGAATGCCACTAACGTTCTCGCACTCAAACTATTACCCAACGTTAATCTCACTAAATGCCCAAGCCTAATTCATATTTCTCTGCAAGCTGGGCCCACTAAAGATGAGAATTGCTTCAACTCAAGGTCTAGAGCCCACATCCAAGACTCGAAGAACTCACTAGAAGATCATGAGGAGTAGTATAAATAGGAGTAGTTTTGAACTAGAGAGAAGTGGAGCACTTTTGGGAACTACTCTCTGCATATTTACTTTTCTGTACTTCTAGCATGGATTCTTCTTTTCTGCCATTTTTGATTCCTAGAGCTATGAACAACTAAACCTCTTTCATTGGGTTAGGGAGCTCTGTTGTAATTTGATGGATCAATTATCGTTTTCATTCTTCTTCTTCTTTTTTTTCTCTTGATCTTACTAGAAAGCTTTCGATCTTAATTCAATTGGTTAGTTATCTTGGAAAAGAAACTCTCCATAATTGGATTTCCTCTGAGCCTTGGAAGAGGAATGAGGAAATCATGCTAGAAATGCTTTCTCATGTTGGACCAAATTGGGGTTTGGATGGATATTGTGACATTTAATCCTCCCAACACTTTGATTTGGAAATACATGTCGTATAATTAGTGACCACACTTTCATCTCTTCCCATGAGCAATTAAATCAAGGAATTGGGCAATTGTTCAAGCTTAGAGAGATTGGATTGCCAAGGAATTGGGATCCAATCACTTAAGATTTGCAAGGAGATTAATGAATGCATTGATTGAGGAAGAGATGAGAATGAACTTGATCCGGAGAATACAACATCTCCTAAACCCAATGATCTCCCCATTTCTGATCTTACCCATTCTATTTACTTTCTGCCATTTAAATTCCTGCTCATTATTCCAACTCCCCATTTAAGATTCTGCACTTTAATTTCTGTTATTTACTTCCTAGTCATTTAAATTCCTGCATCTCAATCTCAATTCTATTTAGCTTAACTAGGATATTCTTCTAACTAAAGTTGCTTGACCAATCAATTCCTGTGGGATTCGACCTCACTCTATTGTGAGTTTTACTTGACGACAATTCGGTATACTTGCCGAAGGGAAATTTGTTGAAAGCCAAGTTTTCACGCATCAAGTTTATGGCGCCGTTGTCGGGGATTGATTTTGAATCAACAATGATTAAGTTAGAAGATCACTAGATTGAGCATTTTTTTTTCATTTCGTTATTCGTTTCTTTTTGTTCAGTCAATTTACCTTAGTTAGTTTTTAATTTCTTCCTCACCCCCTATACCCTCTCTATTTTTTGTTCTCTTTTTCTTAGTTGATCATAATTCAGCTCACTAACCCACTAACTGTTTGATAAATTGCATCACTCACACTAATTATTACTCTAACAAGAATAGTCTTCACTATACCTCATGTGTGCAATCTGTTTGTTGTATGACAGGGAGAAGAGAAGGAGCTTCAACATCCTTTGATTCAGAACCTGAAAGAACCCTTTGGAGACGACGAAGGGAAACAAGAGGAAAAAGGATTATTGGTGCTGAGGAAGTAGAGGAAGAGTATTTTGAACCCAACATGGAAGAGAATTTGGAGAACAACCATGAAGAAGAGGCTCATAATCAACGCCATGCCAACCGTGCAGGGCAAGAAAGGAGGGTCTTAGGATCCTATATCAATCCTAATCCAGGAAACTGTGGAAGCAGCATTCAGAAGCCCACCATACATGCCAACAATTTCGAGCTAAAACCTCAGCTCATCACCCTGGTGCAGAATAAGTGTTCATTTGGAGGAGGTGCTCAAGAAGACCTTAACCAACACTTGACCACCTTCTTGAGGATTTGTGACATGGTGAAGTCCAATGGAGTCCACCCCGATGTCTATAGGTTGCTCTTGTTCCCCTTTTCACTCAGGGACAAGGCATCCAAGTGGCTTGAATCCTTTCCAAAGGAGAGCTTGACCAATTGGGAAGAGGTAATGAACAAGTTTTTGGTAAGGTTTTACCCCCCACAAACGATCAATAGACTGAGAACTGAAGTGCAGATGTTCAGACAGCAAGATGGGGAGACACTTTATGAAGCTTGGGAAAGGTTCAAGGATCTAACAAGGAGATGCCCACCAGAGATGTTTAATGAGTGTGTTCAACTTCACATCTTCTATGAAGGTCTTTCCTATGAGTCAAAGAAGGTTGTGGATCATTCATCAATAGGCTCTTTAAACAAGAAGAAAACCATTGAAGAAGCCATAGATGTTGTTCCGAGGGTTACCTGAAACGTGTAGCTCGGTCGTCTGGAGAGGCCCGAGGTGGGGGTTCAGGGACCCGAGCTTGATATGCGAAGTGGTTGGTGGTTGTACCTGCAATGACACTCCGATGCTTAAGTTAGCATGGGTCCAAGCAGATATGTGTAGAATGTGGGATGATTGCCATACCTGGGTGCTCCAGTGTATTTATAGTAGTTGGCCGTGATCTTCCCTGGATAAGATATTCTTATCTTATCTTATCTTTGGGAGTTTTATCTCTATCTTTGTGGAACCGCCTTTTCTAGGCCTTTTCGGCCTTTAGGTTTTGGGCTGCGTTCCTTTTGATGGGCCTTCCTTGCTTTATTTGTCCGAGGTCCGACCTGTAGGTGTGAGCCTTAGGGCGAGGTCGGACCTTTTATGAATGTGCCGAGTTGGAGGAGCTCGGTCAGGGTATGAACAGTGCCCCTGCCCGAGTTCGTCCTTTTTGGGAGGTCGAGCTCGGGCATAGTAGTTTTTCAAAATTCAAAAATGGTCGTTCCTGCATTTATTGCATTTTACCGTTTTTCCTCGATTTCCGTTCGGGCTCTGTGAAGGCTTTATTTATTTGCCCCTTTCCTCCTTTTTCTGCGTTTTCGTTTTATCTTTTCCGAGCACTGCTTCTTCTTTCTCTTTGCTCTGCTTCCCCGAATCTCTCCGTGTGTCTTTCTGGGGTTCCTTCTGCGCCGTCGTTTCGTTCTCCTTGCTTCGGAGCTTGTCGTCTTCGTTTCTTTCTTCCAGGTTCGTTCCCATGTTTTTCTTTTTTTTGTGCGCATATGCTTCTGTTCTTTGTGTGGCTCTTGTTTGTTTTCTTTTTCTTTATGCCTGGGTTGCCCCGAAAAGAGGCGCCGCCATTGCTTGTTGTTTGTATATGGGGGGGCTCTTTTTTGTTCTCCGGTATTTTTGTTCCGGGTTGCCGCGTTTTCTTCGTGGGGTTTTTGTTTCTTGCTTTGCTGAATGGGTTTTTGCTGTCTTCTTTATGTGATTTTTGCTTGCTGCTGTATTCTTCTTTGTAGGTAAAAATTTTATGTCTCGAAAGGTTCTTCAAGCGATGTCGACTAAGATTCCATGTGGTCTTGGTTGGGTAGACCCTCATCCTCTAAGAGTCCCTTCTGTGGTAGATTCTGAGTATTTAGCTAGGTTCCGTAGGCACTGTAGCATATGTGGGAATAGGGAGTCTGAGAGGGATTACGAACTAGTGGCCCCGGAATCCTGAGGAGAGAGTGTGCTTCCCGCCTTTAGATAGTTCCGAGAAGCTCTTCTTTTATGCTTACGATTGTTTTTTCTCTAAGCTGAGTGTCCGACTTCCCTTTACCGATCTGGAGTCCGAGGTGTTATGGTCTTGTAACCTTGCCCCTACGCAGCTCCATCCAAATTCTTGGGCGTTTTTAAAGCTGTTTCAACTTTTGTGTCAGTTTTTGGGCGTCTCTCCCTCTTTCTCTTTTTTCCTATTTGTTTGTGTTGACGAAGCCGGGGTCGGGTGGAGGGAAGGTATCTTGGGTCTCTTTTAGAGCTAACCAGGGGAGGAAGTTTTGTACCTTGTATGATGAGTCCTTTCATGATTTTAAGAACTTTTATTTCAAGGTCCGGGCTGCTGGAGACGTCCGACCTTTCTTTCTAGATGAGAGTGGGGAGCCTTCTTTTCCTCTTTATTGGCAGGAGAATGTAGTGTCTGTTAAGTATACCTTTGAGAGTCTAGATGAGGTGGAGCAGGCTTTTGTGGGTGTGGTGAGCAGTTTATGGGGTCGGGCACCTCACTTGGACACGAAGAAAATGTTGGGAGATCCAAGCCTTCTCCGTTCCGAGTTAGGTAGTTCCCGACCTCTCAGAGATTCATCTTTTTTAGTATTTTGGTTTTCCTTGTTTTGGTGGAATTTCTGTTGTGGTAATCCTTTTTCTTTTATTTCTGCAGAGATGTCTTCTCAGGCGGATTCCATGAAGTTCCTTCGTCGGACGAAGAAGTCTGTGGCTGCTCGAAATATCGAGGCTGGGGAGGCTTCTGCCCGATCTTCTCCGAAGAAGACTACTGTGGGTGCCACTACTCGGTCGAAGACTATTCCGACTCCCCAGTTCCGAGCTATAAATCAAGATCCCCCGACCTCTGGGCCTGCTACCTCTTCTCCGCCTTCGTCCTCGGGTCCTCCTCCCAAGAAACAGAAGACCTCTCAAGAGCTTGCGGGTTTTAATGACAAGGATTTTGATGCTCTTGGTTGGATTGAACAGCATATTCTCCCTCAGACCTTTATTTCTACTGATGATGTGTCTATGGAGCATCATTTTCAGTATATGGCGCGGAGTTGTGTCCGGATGGCTAGTCTTCATGCCGCTATTGCCCGGGAGTTCAAGAAATCCCCATTGGTGCGACCAGCTCCCGACTTGAGAAGGCTCAGTCTGAGTTTGAGAAGATTAGTGAGCTGAAAGCTGCTAGGATTACTGAGCTGGAGGCATCTTTGGAAAAGGAGAAAGCTAAAGCTACCGCGGCTGTGGCGGCAGCGAAAGCATCTGAGGAGATGGCGAAGGCGGCGACGGAGAATTATACTCGGATATATGCCGAGCTTGTGGAGACAAAGGAGAAGTTGCAATCCGCTCAGGATGATTTTTACGAGCTAGAAGGTCATGTGGCTAAGGGTATGGATGCTATGTTTGAAAATTTGAAGGCTCAGGTCCGGGTTCTTGCTCCTGACCTGGATCTGAGTTTATTTAGTACGGATAACGTTGTTGTCGAGGGAAAGATTGTTCCTGCTCCCAACGAGGATGAGGTTCCGATGTCCGACCCCAAAGTTCCGGTGGCGAACCCGACCTCACCTTTGGATGGATCTGGTGTGGAGATTTTAAACCGGGATGACGGTGCCGTCAATGCGGTCCCGATTTCCATGTTTCCTCCGCAGCCTTCTGTTGATGTGGAGTCCGGAAAGGACCTTGATCCTCTGTAATCTTTTTATTTTTGGTTTTTTGCCCGGCCTGTGGGCTCTTTTGTTTTGGATGGTTTCTGTGAACGCTTTGGACGCCTTTTTGCTATTAGCTACTTGTAGTAACTTTTTAGCTTATTATGCGGTGTTGCGTTTTGACTTTTTGTTTCCGCTTTTATGCTTTTTAGTTGTTTTTGGATAACAACCTTTTAGCTAGCGCTTGAAACTTTGTTTTACCCTTCCTTTGATTTCGTTTTTTCGCTTGTACTTTTTAGTTGTTTTTGTATAGCAACTTTTTAGTAAGCGTTTTCGAAATCTTTGCTTTCGCCGTTTTAAGGCTTCTTTCTTGGATCCGGGCTTTTTCTCGGACCTCGGGCGTTCGAGTACCTCCCTTTGTTGGGTCCGACCTTGTCTTGGTCGGCCTTTTAAGTTATTTTTGTAATCTCTTTTTATTTGGCTTTTTGAGCCTTTTCAGAGTTGCTTTATAACTTCTCACATTAATTTGAACCTCGTCGCTTTATCTTTGCCGACCTTGTGTGGTCTCTTGGCAAATGATTTTTTGCGTTTTGCCGAGCATAAATTAATGCGCCTTGGGGGGTACTTTCTAGGATTTGTTTCATCATGAGGAAGAAGAAAATAGAAAAATTTGATTAGTATTAAAAAAGAAAGAATATTTACAGAGTGTTTACCCTTGACTAGGTCGGGTGCCTTACTTGACCGGGTGTCTCATTAAAAAACCCCTGTAGGGAAAAAGAGTACACCTCGGGTTAAATTTTTCTAGCTGTAGTACCGTCTTAGATTACAGGCATGCCAGGCCCTGGTAGCTCATTGCCTTCTAGGTCGGATATTTTGTAATAGCCTGTCCCTAAGACTTCTGTTACCTTGTAGGGTCCTTTCCAATTTGCAGCTAGCTTTCCTTCTCCCGACTTTTGTGTTCCGATGTCATTTCGGATTAGAATCAGGTCGTGAATGGAGAAGTTTCGCTTTATTACTTTCTGATTGTATCTGAGGGCCGTTCGCCGTTTTAAGGCTTCTTCTCGGATCCGGGCTCTTTCTCGGACCTCGGGGAGGAGGTCGAGTTCTTCCTTTGTGCCTGCGGGTTACCTTCTTCGTGTAGAAGATGACTCTGGGTGACCCTTCATCTATTTCGATAGGAATCATTGCCTCCATCCCGTAAGCTAGTCGGAATGGCGATTCTCCCGTTGTAGAGTGTGGAGTTGTCCGATATGCCCATAGTACCTGGGGGAGCTCCTCGGCCCATGCCCCTTTGGCCTCTTGGAGTCTTCGTTTTAACCCGGCCAAGATGACTTTATTTGCGCCTCTGCTTGTCCATTGGCTTGTGGGTGCTCGACTGAGGTGAATTGCTGTTTATTTTTAGTTCGGCCACAAGTTCTGAAAACTTGTGTCCGTGAACTGTGTTCCATTGTCTGTTGTGATGGAGTAGGGGACTCCGAACCTTGTGACAATGTTTTTTATAGGAATTTCGCTTTTCTGAGCCGTAATGGTGGCTAATGGTTCAGCTTCGATCCACTTTGTGAAGTAGTCGACCCCTACTATGAGGTATTTGACTTGCCCGGTCCTTGGGGGAACGGGCCGAGTAGGTCAAGTCCCCATTTGGCGAAGGGCCATGGTGCGGTGATGCTGATAAGGTCTTCGGTGGTGCCTTGTGAAATTGGCGTGTTTTTGGCAGGGGGGCATATTTTCACAAATTCCGTTGCGTCTCTTTGAAGGTCGGCCAGTAGAACCCGGCTCGGACTACTTTTTTGGATAATGCCCGAGCTCCGAGATGGTTCCCACACATGCCTCCGTGGACTTCT